>NC_135697.1:15288342-16488342 GCF_964276395.1 Gasterosteus aculeatus | reverse complement strand
TATTTTGGAGCATTGGATCTGAGAAGATAAGTGGACGGGACCTTCACAGCGCGTTCCTCCCAGCTGTGGATAAAAAGTGCTATTCCAGCATTTTGGACAGTTTCCTACGCAAACGCAAACATGAAGCCAGGCGATATAAAGTCGATACAGAGACGCTGAGCACATTTTCCTCACGGTATCCCCTTCAGTTTTAATCTCCGTCCCTGCAACGCTTCAGAGGTTCTTTAGTCTGCCGGAGGTGCAAATCATGGTGGGATTGGTCCTAAAGACCCCCAACGTTTGCAACGAAAACCACTGGGTATTTCTGGTGGAATTGGAGAATTTCTCAAACCGAATCAGAATGAAGATTGAAAGGAAATGATTGTAATCGTAGAAGAACCAGTTCTCCTTTTTAAGTACATCATTTTGGGTACTTGCAGATGTACTGATATGAGTTCCAACATCGCTGCAGTTCCCATGACGAATTTGAAAATATTATTTATTTGATCTGATATTTCTCATTTGGAATTGAAGTCATGAAGCCTCGTGTTGTGACTGATCCCTTCGCTTTGATCAGAAGGACACGGACGCTTTCCTCGGGTCACGGGTGGACGTGTGTGTGTGTGTGTACATGTATGTATATACACACATATATATCTGTGTGTGTGTGTGCGTGGGCCTGATGATGCCAAACCCATCACGCCCACCCGGGCTGGAATATAAAGCGGTGAATGCTGTTTTTGTCGTACTCCTCCACCTGAAACCGATCGCTTTGTTGCCATCTGGACGTTGGATCGGCGACAGAACCCCGTCCTCTCGTTTTCTCCTTCATCTGCGTCTCTCAGTACCGACGTTTGTCGGGAAGAAGAAGAGCGGCCGAACACAGCTGACGGGCGCAGTGCCCCCGTCCTCCTCCCTCCCCTCCGGTTGCCAAAAGAAGCTCTCGACAATGCGTCTGTACAAACTGTCTGCTGCTCCATTCTGCTCCCATTCGAGGGCCGAGGCTCGGAGAAGCTCACCTTACAATCTGAAGTAGTCTGTGCCGCCTTTTTCTTCCACCGCTAGAGAGAAAAACAGGTTTATCTGCCTCTGGAAAGCCCGGTTCTGGGATTCATCGGCATTTAACATTTGGTCTCAGAGTTTGACTTTAAAGTAGAAGAAGCCCAGTTTTGCTAGAAGGTACAACATGTCGTCCTTGTTACCTTTCAGCGGATTCCAATGAATCTATTCAATAACCACCTGGTCCCCCCCTCTCTGTCCCACATCGGGACTTATTGGCGAAAGCTCCAGTGCTTAATTGCTAACATGTTAGCATTACTGCCAGGCCACGGCACCACAAATATCTGGCAAGATCACACTGAGCAGTCATGCATTTTTAAAATGAAATCCTGTATTTTTTTAATGTTTCATGAGGCAAGAGACCCGGGAAACGTAGTCCGTCGCTGGTCGAGCCCGGCATGTGAACCTTTGCCGGAGAGGTCCAGACCTGTTTGAAATTGCGCTCCGCGGCTACCAAGCGCGTCCGGTGTGCAGTCTGGCACGTGCCAAACAGGGCCCGGCCCCCGAGGAATGGGTGCACAAGCCTTGGCTCCACTCATTCCGCCTGCAGTATCCAGTCCTCCCAAACTCCAAGTGCCTGATAGTTCTTCTCTAGTTGGAGGAGGTGCACTTTCAGGGAATAAATGCCAGAGATAAAATGATGCTGCTGTGGGGAGGAGAGCTCTCATGGGGCGATCCCCACGCTGCGAGATCATCCTCTCCTGGAGGGAAACGGCTACGTCCACAGTGCGGAGAGGACTCCACCAACGAAGAAGCTCAGGCCGCGTCTCTACGTACGGGAGCCCGTGACAGAACGCGCATCACAGGAGGGGATCACTGATGCACACCAACGTGGCGTGTGACGCACTTTTCCATCAGACGTGCACGTGCGGCAGGAATACCCAGGCGCGCATGCACGCACGCGCACGTCACCCACAGCTGCTAATGAGCAGCCGGCAGGGTCTCTGGCTCAGCAGCCAATTATGGCGTCCCATCGGAGTAATAGTGTGTGTCTGCGTGTGTGTTCGAGTGTGCGTTTTTTTGGTGCAGATGTTTCGAGCCGCGGCCACTCATGTTCTTCATGCCAATATGACAACAGTCTTATTTACATAATCTCTCAGCTCTAATGATGTCTTCACATACTGCTCATGAAACGTTTCCCGATCGAAGGCAACAACACGGACTGCTGAACCTCACTACCCAGAACGCATCAGTGCTGTGCTACGAGTAAAAATATAGATATATATATGAAAATAGATATAAGCCTTTTAGCTGAGGGTTGTTTATTTCAGGCCTTGTCCCTTGCTTTGCGTCAGCGCTGTAATGTTTTTCTCACAGTGGATCTTTCATGACCCCAACTGGGTTGAGCTTAAATTGTAAACAGAGTTTGCTGCATGAATAAAAACTGAAAAATCCAAAAGAAAGCCTCTCAACGCTGCAAAAACAAGCAGTATTTCAGAGAAGAACTGGCGTTTTGCATCAGCTGTTTGCACTGAATAGTGTTTATTCACACAGGTGTGTGTGTTTGTGTGTGTGTGTGTGTGTGTGTGTGTGTGACAAACCTCTAATAATAAAGCATTATTCTTACTGATGCATTTTCATCCACTTAAGCTGATTTAGCCGAAGTGTTCCAGGTCTGAATGTGTTGGTGTGTCAGTGTGTGTGCTGTTGTTGTTGTTGTGTTAAGGCGTGTATGATGAGTATACTTGTGTCGCTCTGAGCAGGGATTCCCGGTTGAGAGCGGGGGGGTTGAAGTACTTCACATTAATGCTCCTCACCAAATTGCTTCCAGCTGAATCATTAGCATATTAAGCCAATTTGAGCCTGATACATAAAGACTCCTCTTCAACAATGTGACGGTAACGAGTCCACTTTGTGTGTGTGTGTGAGTCTGTAGATGTATGCATATGCATGCATATTCTCTTTTTTGTTTCATGGGTGTGTGTGTGTGTGTGTGTGTGTGCGCTCGCTCTCGGGGCTCCATGAGCACGTCAAGAAGAGACAAAGGACTCCAGAAGAGCAGATGATCCTCCTGGGTGTACACTGACCCTTTGTGCTGAAATGCAAAGCAGAGCCCTTCACAAGCCATCCGTCAGCATGTGTCTGTCCGTGCTTGCCGCTGCGGCACCCTAAACGCAGATGCTTACGCGTGCGTGCAAAAGTGTCAAAGGAGTGAAGCCGTTGGTTGTTTCCGCCGCCCTGAGCAGTTCGTGCACAAACAGATCCCATCACGTTTGTGTGAGGAGACCAGAGCTCCTCCCTGCAGGGCGGCCCGCCCGCTGATGCTCCTTTCAGCCAGTTCGGACGCATTACAGCCTCCGCTTGTGTGTTTCTTGAGAGGGGGGGTTGTTGTTTGGATGCAGCGCTGCGGAACCGCTTCGGTAGAAATGATGTTCTCACCCAGTTGGGTGGTTTCAGCAAACGCTGCTTTTCCAGCGAGCAACACGTGAGCTCAGAAATTCAAACTCGGCGGCTTTGTCGCATGAGAAGCACAAACTATTCGAAGGAATAATCGAGTTTATTACTTCGGGTTCATTAAAGCGCCGTTCTCAACCTGAGAGGTCACCATGCTCGCCGTCCGTCAGACGGGAGGCCGTGGATCCTTCCTCACCCGATTGAGGTTCCTGCTTTTCCAATGAGTGTGGACGAGGACGAGGGCTAAAATGATTCAACATCGCGGCGCGTTTTGTCGAGGAACGGGTGAATGCAAACACGGCTTCTGTTCTGAGAACGCAGGGCACCTTTTAATTGACAGAAAGGCTGAGTTACAAGCGGCAGTCGCTGTTTAATCTCCTTTTTGTGACGGTGACTCTCACAAAATTAAGCTGACAGTGAAAAATGTAACGCGAGTTGAGATGAACACGGACTTTTCTTCGGGAGATTAAAAGTGTTTTTTTCTCTTCTTAGTCTGCTAATAAAACCAAATACAACTGGAGCTGGAACGGATGTCAGATACTCAGAGGCCAGGTGCTGACACGCACTGCATTCTGGGAACTAACGTTTGCTCTTGAAAGATGAAAAGACAGCACACCCGAGTCGTACTCTGACACAGACGTCGTATAAATAGTTAAACATATTGCCTTGGAACAAAATAAAGCAGTGCAGCTTCTGGTGTTATTTCTGAAACGCAGTCGTCAATAAATAATACGAGATGTGTAGTCGATTCTTTTTGTGTTCGCTTAAGAGTTCCCTCCTCGTTGGGTCCTGCAGACACGGGAGGGAGAAGGTCTGCAGACCCTTCAAAACCACACGCATCTCCACGGTGTCACCGAGGTGTGCCAATGATGATAAAATATTTGACCGGTCGAGGGTCGCTCTGTAGCGGCGCTGCGATGTTTCCAACCAGCAAAGCAGGTCATGTTCCTGGTAAAATATTCACGCTTCCAGTGATGTGTTCACGTTGCGTTGCGTCAGAACGGGGGAGAAGAAGCCTGGAAGAATCCTCCTCCGGGCCGCTGTCACGTCTCATCGCATACTGAGAGGCTTCTCAGAACCACGAGAGGTCGAGCATCCCTCCAATGCTTTGTCGACCTCGTTGAGCAAAGAGGAAACGTTCCTTTGACGGACGCCGTCATTCGCAGGTGCTGCTGTAACCCGAGTGCCTCACGAAGCGCCGCCCTGGGCTCCTCGGTTAAGTCCTCCCTGCACACAGACAGGGGAGGTGGGGTTTTTTTTTGGTGGTGCCCACCGAGGAGTCCGGCTCGGCGATTGATGGAGGATGGAGGGGGGGGGGGGGGGTGTTGCTGTGGGCCGAAGGAGGTCTGCAGTTTGCTTCCCGTCTTTCTCTTTGAAAATAAGGTAAATAAGCGTTGGCAGAGATGCTGATCGCTTGGAAGTGTGTCTGCCATGTAGAGGGATCAAACGTCCCTTTGTGTGGTTCTTCTGTGGAGACTCGGTGCTGTTGTTCATCCTCTCAGCACTATTTACAAGCTCCTTCCTCTGTGAGCACGACAATTTAAAAGGCACTAAGGTCTCTTATTGGGCTCAGTGATCTACACACACAGACCGCCAGCCGCTGCATCTTATTCAACATATTCCTCGTGACTAGTGGTGCTCTTCGCTTGATGTGTACGTTTCATTGGTTGTGTACTTGATTTGCTCTAATACCAATCGTCACAAAAGCCTATGAAATGCATTCGGAATCTCTAGCTTCAAGCTTTCAGCACGATGTTAGTTTTGTAGGATATGGTTCAACAAGCAGGACAGAGAAGGACTCTGTAAACATCTGCTTGTTGTTCCATTGACGGCTGTCCGGGCTTCTTCACTGCCCCTCGCTCTCTTAACACAAACATCGTGTTCCTCAGGTTCCTCTCCGCCCACGCGCTTGTGTTTCTGTCGTGGAAACTGATGAAACTTCTTTGTAGCAGAAAGTCTTGAGGTCCGTCGGCCCTTTCTTCGCTCCCCCGCGCTGACTCTCACGTATCATATGCAACATGTTTTTTTTGCCTTCTTCATCCGTTCACAGCTCAATGAGAAACGCACACACGGCTTGTGTGTCCACACCTCTGGCCCACACACGCACTGCTCCTCCACCGAGGCGGAGCGCAAAACAAGAGATAATGGTGCCATTTCATAAATAATGCAGAAAGAAGAGTCGAGTTCCTCTTTGTGTGTGTCTGTGTGTGTGTGTGTGTGTGTGTCCACATCAGCGGAGTGAGGCTGCCCCGTCAGCACTAACGCTCCTCCTCCCCAGCACCTCCCTTTACATCAGGTAGACACCCCAAGATTCAGGTTTAAAGCCTCCCTCCGTCCGTCCCTCCACCCTTTTGTTCTTCCTTTGTCTTCCACACCAACACGCGCACGGCGCACACTCACCTCCACACATCGCTCAGACACCCTCCATCAGGTTTTAATCTCAGCGGCGGCGCGCCTCCTCCCTCGCTGGCTGAGAGACGGAAAAATAAAGAGGAGACAAATGACTCATTTTATGGTGCAGAGAAATTACCGCCTAAGAGATATTGCAAGCTGTATGTACATTTATTGTAGGAGGAGATGAGATTCAGGGGGAATAACAATAACAGGGGCAGAGACCGCGTGCGTGTTTGAGTCCTTGCTGATGGAGAGTTGTTCTGCATCCCGTGCAGATGGACGCACACAGCGCCTCACGTGCCTCCAGGACACGTCGCTGCTCAAATCGATGGAGGACAGAAGAGGAGGATGAGGAAGCAATCCATTGCGGCGTGCAGAAGAGCTGCTCCCTCGCTGGGAAAAATGCACTTTAGCAGCTCCCTGGTTATATTGGTGCGGCCCGGGAGGGGGGGGGACGTTAGAGGGCGCGATGCAGGACCCCTTTTTCCATCCAGTCTGTTGTCAATGTGCTCGCCCGCACCGACCCAGAAGGACGCACAGATGCTCTGCAAAAGCTAAAGAGAAATGAGGAAAAAAAGAATGAATGGTTTTGCTTGCGGGAGGACATTTACTTGATATACTTCCATAAGATATCTTTAAACGGAGGGAAAATGCGATTGCGCCTTGATTTGTTGGAAGGTCTTGACAGCGCTGTATTAAACGGGCTCCTGATTGGCTCCCTGCTTCATTGATTTCACACAGCAGTTATATTTAAACCAACCTTCGGCAGAGCATCTGTTGGTCATATTGACTTGCCCCGAGCACAACGCCATCACGTCTGACATGCACGCACAGAGGCTTGACGTTACACCAAGTCACCGGGTACCATGACGCTGCCTCCACGTTTCCATGACGGATCTTGCTGTGCGGTTTCCTCATGATTCATCTGGCTCAGAGACCACAGCGTTCAGCCTCAGCAGAAAACAGAGAGAAGCTCAAATGAACAAGTCGCGACCTCCGAGTCGCCCAGTGGCGGAAAAAGAAGATTCCCTCCGATGTTCCATTTCATCTCCATGGCTCCTTCTGAGTTTTGCTTTGCAGAACTAAACGAGGAAACACATCTCCGAGAAGCCCTGTGAGAAAAGCAGTCGGCGAGTGGACTTTGCTCGTTCAACCCGGCCGGCCGGAGGTCGCGCTCCGTCCACCCGAACGAAAGCGGGGTCGGCCATCGTTTTCCTCACCGTCGGGCCGCTGACAATCCGTCCCCTTCGGTCTTTCGTCTTCTCTCCGTCTGACGCACACCTGAACACACCGACACGCCGTTCTGCTGCCGCCGAGTCCCCACTTCCAGGCATCGCCGCCACTTATCTCCCTCATCGCTCAAACTGTTTTGCGGCAGCAAGAGGAGGAGGCGGGCGAGGAGGGAAGGGGGAGACAGAGGGGGCGATTGGTTCACTCGGGACGGCTCATATGTTCTGAAAGGTGCTGCTTTGGCAGCAAAAACTTTCCGGGTTGACACGCGTCCGATTGATACGAGGGAATGGCTGCCCACTCAGCAGAAGTGATGGGACGATCCCCCCGCGTCTGCAGATCGGGAGACGAGCGCGCGGCGCTGAGCGGGAGAGAGCTGCCGAAGCGCCGCCGCCAGGCTGAAAACTCAAGATATCACCTGCAGCCGTTGTCAGAGTTGTTCTACCGATTTTCGCCCACTTCCCCCTCATCATCGTCATTGTCGCCCACGCTGTCAGACCGACCGCCGTCGTCGTCCTCGTTATTTACAGAAGTGCCATCCATCGTGGTCATTATCTTCTCCGGCGCGCTCATCGGCATTTGCAGAAATCCAATGTATTAATAGTGCGATTGTTTCCATGACGGAGGTTGGCGTGCAGAGCGACTGCTAGACATTTTGAAATGGGGGCATCATGAACCTTTAGTGCCACCGCCATTCGACCTCTGAAGCTCATCCAGAATGCAGCAGCTCGACTGGTCTTCAACCTTCCGAAATTCTCCCACACTACTCCACTCCTCCGCTCCCTTCACTGGCTACTGGTGGCCGCCCGCATCCAGTTCTAAACATTGGTGCTCACGTACCATGCTGTGAATGGATCGGGTCCAGCTTACATCCAGGACATGGTCAAACCCGACATCCCGACCCGCACTCTCCGCTCTGCATCTGCAAAACTACTCGTCCCTCCCTCACTGAGAGCAAAACACTCGACTAGGTCTCGACTCTTTGCTGTCCTTGCGCCGAAATGGTGGAACGAGCTCTCTGAAGACACCAGGACCGCAGAGAGCCTTCACATCTTCCGCCGCAAACTAAAGACACACCTCTTCAGACTCTACCTCGACTAAAGACTAACAAATTGTAGCACTTAAATTGTACTTGTAACGTCACTCATCTATAGCAAATTGTAAATTGGCTTATTTTGAGGAAATTGCACTTTGTTGTTTCTTGTTCTCTTGTTCTTGAGTTTGTACCCTATGGTTGAATGCACTTATTGTACGTCGCTTTGGATAAAAGCGTCCGCTAAATGACATGTAATGTAATGTAGTGAACAATTAATTCCAAATTAATCAGAGCATAAATGTGTAATGTAAAGACGTAGCAGAGTGAGATAACAGCCGGCCTTTCCAACCTGTTAAGATGGTTCTCCCTGAGGCTCGGACCTCGTTCTGTCTCATTGAGATGTTCTACAGGGAAGAACCCCTCCACCTTCTCAAGGAGCCGACAAGGACCAAGCCCAGGTTTCTTTTAATAGACTGCGAGAAGTGGGTGTGGTCATGGTGACCTCACCCATTGGTGGCTTGACTGCTGCTCTGAAACCACAAATTTGAACACTTCGGACGTCTCGCCCTTTTGGACCACGGCCGTCCTCGTGGTGTTTTTTCTCGCCACCAGTAAAGGGAGGTGACCTTTGTTTGGAATGCGGTGGAGTGATGTTGAGTTGCCGCAGCAACGTCAATCACGGTGAGCCCGCCCCCAAAGCACGCCCACTTCCCCGGTCTGTTTGACTCTGAAAGGACAATAATTTACTAAATCAACACAATGCTGCATTGAAGACGATAGCGGTTGAGACCATGAATTCATGATTCCAAAGTTTAATGAGGTTGTAAATCAATTGAGAAGTGGGGTAATTTATTCATAGACTTCTACACCATCTGACTTGTTTTTGTAACCAGAGGAGTCGCCCCTGCTGATCACGACATCCTTTATTTTGTTCAATGTTTCAGGAAAATCCGATCCCCCATATTATTAATCTATGCAATGAAATAACTACACAAAGAACTGAATAATGTGTTTCCATTATAACTGTCTGCTTCTGTTAGAATGCATTATTTTGGGGAAATGCTCACTACAACAGAAGTTTCCAGTAAAAGACTTCTAATGTGATGAAACATGACAAAAGGAATGAACAACATGGAAGCTGTTTTTTTCCAGCTTGCACGCTGTGTACGCTGAACTACGGTTAAAACAGTATTAATATCTCAATCTATGCATATCTAATGTGGGCTGCATTGTCTCAACCCATCATTTGCTGCTATAAATATAATCTCGGCTCTACTGTTTGTCAGTGATTTTTTTGTCAAAAATCACTTTATTACAGCTCGAATGCATCCCTAGGGCAAGTTGTTTATAGTCGTAAACTCTTTGCTCATTCTTAGTTACCAACTCATTTCTGTGCAGGTCACACTACGGCTGCTAGTCTTTATTTTATACACGCTGACCTTAAACCTGCAGGAATGTAATTATGCAACAGCAAAATATACATTTTATATTGATAATTGGATGGACATTTTCCTATGAGCTCAATTGTGCATAATTAGGATTCCAGACTCAGGGATTCTTATTTAACCCAGCTGAGTGAATCAGGACTAGGAGTCTGCAGCCATGCTAGCGGCACCAAGGCTTCATCAAGGCCCTATCGAGGCTCCACCGAGGCTCCATCAAGGCTCCATCGAGGCTCCATCGAGGCTCCACCAAGGCTCCATCGAGGCTCCACCGAGGCTCCATTGAGACTCCATTGAGGCTCCATTGAGGCTCCACCGAGACTTCATTGAGGCTTCACGAGGCTCCATTGAGTCTCCATTGAGGCTCCACCGAGGCTTCATTGAGGCTTCACGAGGCTCCATTGAGGCTTCACGAGGCTCCATCGAGACTCCATCGAGGCTTCACCGAGGCTCCATTGAGACTCCATTGAGGCTCCACCGAGACTTCATTGAGGCTTCACGAGGCTCCATTGAGTCTCCATTGAGGCTCCACCGAGGCTTCATTGAGGCTTCACGAGGCTCCATTGAGTCTCCATTGAGGCTCCACCGAGGCTTCATTGAGGCTTCACGAGGCTCCATTGAGGCTTCACGAGGCTCCATCGAGACTCCATCGAGGCTTCACCGAGGCTCCATTGAGGCTCCACCGAGGGTCCACCGAGACTCCATCGAGGCTCCATCGAGGCTCCACCGAGGCTCCATTGAGACTCCATTGAGGCTCCACCGAGACTTCATTGAGGCTTCACGAGGCTCCATTGAGACTCCATTGAGGCTCCACCGAGACTTCATTGAGGCTTCACGAGGCTCCATTGAGTCTCCATTGAGGCTCCACCGAGGCTTCATTGAGGCTTCACGAGGCTCCATTGAGGCTTCACGAGGGTCCACCGAGACTCCATCGAGGCTCCATTGAGGCTCCACCAAGGGTCCACCGAGGCTCCATCGAGGCTTCACCGAGGGTCCATCGAGACTTCATCGAGGCTTTACCGAGGCTCCATCGTGGCTTCACCGAGGCTCCATTGAGGCTTCACCGAGGCTCTATTGAGGCTCCATTGAGGCTCCACCGAGGCTCCACCGAGGCTTCATCGAGGCTTCACCGAGGCTCCATTGAGGCTCCACCGAGGCTCCATTGAGGCTGCACTGAGGCTCCACCGAGGCTTCATCGAGGCTTCACCGAGGCTCCATTGAGGCTCCATCGAGGCTCCGCTGTGCTTTAAGCCAAACTTCACATGCTCACGGTGATGTAAAGATTCAGCACCACGAGGCCTTGGGTATGCTGACTTTCCTTTATACTAACGCACACACACACAATAAGGAGATTAACATGGCTCTTTTTCCTTCTCAACTCAAGAGGGAAGATTACCAGATTCCCTCAGCACATTGGCTGCGATGAAAGGTTCATTATCAGTGAGAAACATGGTGTTAGTGGGACGTGATTGACTTGATTCCTCATGTATTCACTGGGACCAGATCGGATTGAACCACATATCGCACACGTCGAGTCTTACTAACACGCATTTTAATGATGTTTGTGTTTCAAACTGGATGCAAAACCTGCCGACATGTTTTTTCCTGCATGTCTGTCAACTTCATCTGCTCCCCTCCTCCCCCCCCCCGACTCTCCCGTCTCATCTCTCCCAGGTGTTTATTCACCACACAAAGACGGGGCTTTAATGACGCCTCAGAGCTGTCAATATAATCAGAGAGCTGTCACAAAACAAAAGGGCTACAAGTTACAGTTACAGCGCCGACGACGTGGACTGGCGCCCACGCCGAAGCTCTGTTTCCACCGCCTTACCGGCACAAACAAACCAACAAAAGCCCTGTCAACACACTGAGCCGTTGTTTGGCTGGATCCCTCCGTGTGTGGTGCGTTTACATCCGCTAACACCCGGCTCTCTTTCAGAAAGCCGCTCCTAATGATCACCGCTGATGACAGATTTCGGTGCATTGTGGGTAACGGCTCGAGAAGATCAGCCGGCGTTGAGGTAAAAATAGACAATCTATCTTTGATGCTATTTTGGTTTTTGCCAATGAGAAAAGATGTGCATGTGTGCGTGTGTGTGTGTGTGTGTGTGTGTGTGTGTGTGTGTGTGTGTAGTACAGCATCCCTTGTTAAAGTCAAGAGGCTTGCAGAGAGGACAAGGTCGATGATCAATTCATCATCGTCCGCCACCAAGGGCACAGCGTGTCAGCAGGTGCCGCCGTGGACCCTCGAGATGAATTTATGCACTTTGAATTAAAGGGGAACTGAAATTGAAGTTTTGTGTGAGGAAAGTGTTTTGGGCCTCTTTTCGCCTCCGGGTATCTGGAGACGTGCACTCTTATTTAGTTTTGATGCACTTTTTTCATAATCTCATTGGAATTTGATTCTTCTCTGGTCGTTTGGACGGATCGATGTATTTTAATCTGAACCTGTTGTATCTGCAGCCATGTTATGATAATGATTACCCCTTTGTGTTGATTACAACCGAATAAGAACACAACTCAAAACAAACATCACGGATGAGAAATCCAGTTGATCACGAAGAAGGAAAAGTGACACATCTGGGAAGAGTGAAGGTGACTTAAAGAGGAGCAGCTCACCACAAAAACTGAGTTCTTTCACTAATGAGCAAACGCCTGCAGCGCTTTGTGGCCACTCTCTCTCCAACGCCACACGGAGCATCACGCGCCGCCATCCAATCGGAGACGGACAGTTGGGACAAATACGTGACTGCGCGTGCTAATCGGCACTAATTGGACGTGATTGTGCTTTGAGATCGACAACCGTCCGATATCGCTGCAGTGAGCTCGATCCAAACGTGCCTCTCAAAAGCAGGAGAGGACAGCGAGAGAAGTCAAAACTATTGCAGAAAGTTCCCTAATTATCTATCGAGGTGGTTGATGAACTTCCCCCTGTTAGAAGTCCTGGATTTCCTTTGAATAATTCATGAAATGTGAGACAATTATTATCTTTCTAAAACATCGTTTACACCAAACCGGCTCTCCTCAAAACACGGGGCTGTTTTTAATGGTGGAGATCAGAGCGGATCAAAGCGGCTGCCGCTGATAAGCTGCAATTAAAGAAGTCCAAGGGCGCGCCCCCCCCCCCCGCGCACCCCCTCCCTGAAAGACGTGACGTGGTCGGGAGCTGTAAACATTCCGGAACCTCATTTGCAATGAAGAATATGATTAGTTGGTTTTCATATCAAGCTGTATTATTGTGCGTATTGCGTCATCGCATCCGCCCCCCCCCCGGCGGCCATCTTGTGTCAGTCAGTTAAACAGGTGCGTTTTGGGGCGATCAGCTGTCACCGCTACACACACGCCACACATCAAGTGTGTGTGTGTCTGTGTGTGTGTGTGTGTGTGTGTGTGTGAGTGTTTGACCCGTCATTCCTCGACAGAGGTGAAGCCGATAACGAAACCAAACGCCATCACTAAGCTTTTTGTTTTCGGCGGCGTGTGTTCGGGGCTTCAGGGAGCGGCGGGCGAGAGAGAAGGGAGTTGTGTGCTTTCTTCAGTCGCAGCTAGGTGTGTGTGTGTGTGCGTGTGTGTACTGATATCAGGACAAGGATGGAGAGGTGAGAGGGTTCAAGATTACAACGGAGCTTTCAATTTTCTATTTTCTAAAGCGCCCCTTCCCCTGACTGTGCCCCCCTCACACACACACACACACACACACACACAGACACACACACACACAGACAGACAGCCCTGATTATCTTTTAACAACGTGAGCCTCATACACACACTGCGACATGTCGCACCAAAGCCTCTCGGAGACGCTTGTTGTTTCATTTCTTTTAAATGATTGCAAAGAAAAGGGGGAGAAAAAGAGAATGTGTGCGTGATGAGCGTTGCAACGTTTTGCATCCACACATCACTTTGTTGCGTGCGGAACAAAAGTAGTAGAAGAAAACAGCAGCAGGAGGAGAACATGCTGCATATGAGACAGTAAATACACGTAAACAACGCCAGGATCCATCGGCACACACCACTTAATCCATGCATGCAATGCCTTTTAGATATTACCAAAGCTTTCTCCAAATCGACTCGACCGACTCTCTGATCTCCCCGTTCAGCTTCGGCGCTGAGCAGCAGGAACCATTCGCCGCGTTCACCCCCGCGCCCCCTGCCCGCTGCCAGGCCCCCGCCATGCTGCAGGGTTTCCATCACCTTCCCATTGCTGCGAGGACAGTAGGAACTAATAAGGTAAAAAAGAAGAGAACACACACACACACACACACACACACACTACTGTAGCCTGCAGCTTTTAAAGAAAGAGCAATCAGGGGTGATACATTGGCAAATGTCAAACAAGGATTAATGGATTAATAACATTGTTAAGTATCCTCCGAGTGGTGTCTCTGTTGAAGCTGCCTATTTTTTTCCCCGCCCTTCGTCTCCTCGTCTCCACTAATAGGGAGCGCGAAGGGAGCCGGGGACGTTGGGAACCAATCTCACAGACAAAAAACTCTCGGCAGAATTTAATCTCTCCGTCCTCTTTCTGTCTGCGTCTGACAGCACTGCTCTCCAGCTTCCCTCCGTGTGCGTGTGTGTGTGTGTGTGTGTGCGCGGTGGCAGCGTGTTCTCCATACTGGGTTATCGGGGGTTTCCATTAAACCACACTCAGGGTAATCATCAGAGAATCGTGGGCGCTGGGGGCAGAAATACTGGTAGTTTTATATGCGTGTGGATCTGCTTTTTTTTTGCTTGCATGCTTTGCAGATTTTGCAGAAACCGGGACACGTGCGTGCCGGGTGGACGGAGGTTATAGGAACACATTTTACTCCAAATTAAGAATTCATCTTGACACAGAGTGGACCTCTGGAGCGGAAGCCTCCCTTCGAACGCACTTTCTGCCGGGCCAATTAAAAAATGTGAGGTCTAACACGGCCGCTGCAGTCTGTCAAATAATTATCCAGGAAGTGTCTCGCTGAGATGCTTCCCACGAAATGCATGGGCGGCGATTCGGCCGACGCCAAAGCGGCCGCCGCTTGTTAAAAGCCCGCAGCACCAGAAGTTGTGCGTCGCCGCGATCGGCCCCTGCCCGCGTGCCCACGTGCCCACGTGCCGTTTTTCACTTTCTCGCCTGCAAACTCGGATCATCAAGTAGGATGGAAAACTCAGCCCGGACCTTTTGCAACCTCACGTCTCGCCCGAAGCGTTGCTGACGGTGCGTTTTGCCAGCGCATATGTGAGTGAGTTATTCCTCCTCCGGATTCTATTAGCGGGTCTTAACTTAGAAAAAGGTCAGGCTTAATTTCCACAGGGAGCGATAATTACACGGGATTCCAGCTTCTCCTGTGGCCTCCTCCCCACAACCCACCGCCTCAACGGGGGTTAGCTTCACGCCGCGCTAATCAGCGCCGCTTCGAGTCAATCCGAGTCGTCTCTCTCGCCACAGTCGCATTGTTGCAGGAGCGATGGCGAGGATGATTGGAACCGCGACGGCGCGATGATCGGCCGATGATTGAGAGCCCGGCGTTTGCATTCGGCAGCTCGCCGCTCAAAGACGCCTTCGCAAACCTCGATCACCGGGGGGCCGCGCGTCAGGCCGCTGGGACGGTCTCGCCGTTTGCATACCAAACACGTCCAGGGGACGGAGGGAAGAGTTGAGGCAGTTCGGGGAGCTCGCTGTGTAACTCAACTCTCTTCGCTCATCCACAGGGAAATTAACTGTGGCGAAGCAGCATCACATGTATTTACCGGGGTAATCCTGTCCAAATCTGCGGAGGGACATACGGGATCGAATGGCGGCGTGCGCTGTCTGTTCCAACGCGTACGATCAGGGAAACGGCGAAGCAATGTGAAGGAGATACAGTGCGGCGCCACTCTGAGCTAAATGCTAAATGCTAACGCGCCACGGCGATTCTACCGCGACCGCAGTCTCGGTTTAGCTGAGCGGAAAAACCCCTCGCAGCGTCCAAGAGGCAATGATGTGCGAATCCTTTTTTCATTAGTTTAGTTCTCCTTCTTTTTCTCAGCCCCACATTCATTCCTGTGCGACCGGGCTGATTAATTTCACAGGAAACACGATCAACTCATGTGACGGCAAAACATCGACCCACCTCTGCAAGTTATTCCATCAAAAATGATTAATAAATGAAAAATGTGAAGTGAATGAAAAAAATACCAAATGGATTTATCATGAAAGTCTATTAATAATATTACAGTGTACATGTGTTTCTTTATTGCACTTTTTTTTTTATTGATCACAAATAACAGCGCTAAATGCTAACGTCTGCATGCGCGAAGGCCGTCAATGGCAATGAACGCTGAATGTTAGCTGGCACAATGTTTACTATGTTAGTAAGTATGTTATTTAGCAAAAAAAACCCACAAAGCACAGCCGAGGCTGATTGGAGCGAGCGAATGAAAACTTTTGAACCAATGAATAGTCCTCAAGAGAGCAGTCAGGGATTCGCTGCATCCAGTTGGATTTATTTCCTGGAAACCACGACTATGTGGGTCAAAATATCTGCACAAGCAATAGTTTAACAAACTGCATCGTGATCCATCCAATAGTTGTTAGAGACATTTCACCAAAGAAGGAGTCGTAAGAGGAAAATGGCCAAACGTATTAAAATTTCATCCTCAGGGGACCCCGAATGAGGTCCAACAATTCAGGAGTTATTGTTGCATTCTGGTCCAAAAAGTAATTTGCCTCAAAATGTCCTGGAAACTTTGATGATCCAACGCGATAAAAGCATTGCTTTGGGCCAGCAGCGCAGATGGACGTGCAAACAATGGGCCAATCCCAGCCCCCCTCCCCTCCCCGGCGCCGAGTCGACGCGGGAAATCCCCCCTTCCTCCTCCCGCCTCTCTGCCGGCGGGCGCCATTGAACGGAATCGGGAAAAAATGCTAACGTTTAGCCGCCGGCCGCCTGCTGCAGAGCAAGGATCTGAAGGGTGTGTTTCCATTGTGCAGTAAAGACACTGATGGAGCGGAATCGAGAAGAGAGACTTGTGGGGAGATTATCTCATCTTACCACCGATGGACTGATGCTGATTCCGACCCACACGTGGCGAGGGAAGGATTAGCTTGGGCTCTCGGAACAATTCTCCAGAGAAAAGCTCTTGAAAGAAGGTATTATACTAAACATCCAGCAACATGCTCTTTGTAAGAGTCTTACCGGCGCTTTCCTCCTCGCGTCCCTCGCTCTCTGCCAGTTCCCCGCGGAGGCGCTTAACAGGAATGCGTGAAGGACATTTCCTAATTGGCATTCCGAGGCACGGAAGCAAAGCAGAGGTGAGGAAGCCAGAGAGTCCGCGTGAGACAGACGCTGGAGGGAGGTGTGTGGGGGGGGGGGGGGGGGGGACGCCGGCGAGGCCTTATCGCGACTGTCTCCTCCGCGGCCGCGTGGTTAATGGTGAATGATTTCCTCGCCGTCTAAACGCTTGTTGCAACATCGCTGTCAGCGGCGCGGCGAGTTGCAGCCTCGTGGGCGTAATGGCGTTGTGGCGTTGGCTCCAGATAGAGGATCTGTGGAGATGAGAACTGGTTTAACAGTGACACTCCCCAACATGCCGACACCCACCAGCCTCCCTGCATCCAGAAATGTGATAATTACTGATGTACGAAGAGTGTTTTCCTCAACTTGACCAGTAATTCCAAGCAAAGAAAATGTTACACATACAATACAGAGTAACAGAGTAATGTGGTTGAACTGACCTCTACTTTGTTTTTTGATGATCAAGAGTTCACATGGGACATTTCTGTCTATGTGTTCATGTGTTTGCTGTTCTGAACTGTTTTAAGTGGGCGTGTGACATGTGATGTCACTTCTTCCCCGACCAATCAGAATGTGCAAATCAAATTGTCGCGACAGCTCTGGCTTTAGTTTCTTGTGTCGGAAGGCCGCTGTCAATCAAATCTAATGGGGACACACAGTCCTGATGAAGAGTAAAGGCTTTCGTGTCTTCAGGGAACTACTTCTTGTTAAACTTTCAATTTGGATTGTGACTCATGAAGTCGTGAATATTTAATATGAAGAGAAGAAAAATATTTTAAGTTTTAAGGGGCATTGAAATTCTTATTACACGTTTGTTAATTTAATAATATAATATATTATATCATAAAACCATTTTACTGAATACTATTTTTTTTTACTCATAATGGAATATTTTAAGTAAATTCCTATGCCTGTGTTGAAATATAGGACCTGAATATTGCTCCATCCTTATACACTCGATTTCCACTGCAAATAACTGAGATAAAGGTACCAGTACTGTCGGGGGAGAATTTGTTGAGGTGCATATTGTGAGAGTCTCAAGAACTCGTATGTGACCTTTCTTGGGAAACTCGTGACCTGACCTAGTCTACGATGAAATCCATATGTGGCTTGGACAGACCATATCATGTTCTTCTATTTGCCGTTCTCCTCTGTTATCCTGTCTGTCAAAATGATTGACTTGGTCCACTAAGAGAGGGTCGCGGAGGTTCCCGAAACAACATCTGGTTACCATTCCTCGAACCTTCAGAGCTGTATAAAAGCTCCTGGTTCCCCCCAGAAACTTGGTCAGATCTTCCTGCTCCTTTTGGGAGAAGGAACTTTCTGCCCCTTTTCAGCTGAATTGTAGTCATTTGACTTCTGTCTGTGCTTACGGCTTGTGCTGATGATCTCTGTATTCTTTATCATTTTTCTATATTCTAGTTAGTAATAAATACTTAATCACAAAGCGAGCTCAAGATACTTTTGATTTCTCACATGGGCTAAATCCACAAATTTCCACCACAAGTACCAGTGTGTGTCAACGAGCAGTGCTGGCGTGAATCTCATCTGCCTGGATTAGGCAGGTTATGGGCCGTGATTGGCAAAGTAAAAAGAACAAAGGGAAGAAGAGGCGAGAAAAGAAGACGCAATAAAGCTACAAATGAGGCGGACGAGCTTCGTTAGGCGGGTTAAGCGTCATTGCGGTTTTAATATCGCATGGAAAAGGTGTGATACCTCTCATTTTCTTTCTCTCAGTTGGTTTATTGAGCTGCCATATATAGACCAAACCTTCTGGTTAAATACGTTTCCCTGCATTTCCTCGCATGTGGACAGAGACTCTTTAACTGGCTGGAAGCGGGACGTTACATCTCAAGTTTCATCGCGAGCCGATTGGCCGCAGCGATTGTCCAGATGTCTGCAGGTGATCACCGTGCAGTCCATCGACTTCTGAGTGACGCCCTTGCATAAGAACTACTCCCAGATAATGAATAACACAGGGCAGCGAGGACAAAGAATAAGTCACGAAAGCCGCACTGTAGCTTCGGTCCGTCCCCATGCAGGAACAACAACTGGCGCGCGCACGCGGCAACATGAAAGGTAAACAAAACATTCATTATTATGCAAGGTTATATTTCAATGTCCCTCTCTGCGGCATCCCAAGTTGAATATTATCATGAGGAATAATAATGCAAAAAAAGGGGGGTTGGAGTGCCAGGGTGAAAATGTGACACACCCTCTCTGTTACACAACAACAAGGGCGCACACCAACAACACACACACACACACACAGAACGATCCTTAAAGGAAATATAACCGTAACCCTCTCCACCCGAGAAAAAAATGAATGAATCTCAGGGTTCTTGGTGCAGAGTCACCTTGAGCCTAGTGTGTGTGTGCGTGCGTGTGTGTGTGTGTGTGTGTGTGTGTGTGTGTGTGTGTGTGTGTGTGTGTGTGTGTGTCTGTGACCAGACACTTGAGACAAATGGCATCAAGTGGGACCTTGAAGAGAACCCTGTTGGACACCTTTTGGTGCTGAAGGGGGGGGGGTGGAAACTCCTCCACCTCCCCGGCGGCTCTCTGCGTCTTTAACGAGGAGCATAAAAAAATAACGAGGCGTTTTAACCTTGAGGCCAAATCAGAGAAGTGAACACTGTGAGTACGCCGAGCTGATCAAGGTGATTTTTTTATTTCTTAACCCCCCCCACCCTCCTCCCTCCTTTTATTACTGGGAAATGTTTCTGCAGTTAAAAAGACACCAGTTCTTTTAACAGAGGACGCAGGTCGGCGTTCCCTGTCTCAGGTGTCTCTGGTTTCGATGGTGATGGCCGGTAGCCGGCATGCAGGAACGTTACAATTAGCGCGCTACGTATCGAGCTCGCCGCTGACCCCGTGTCGGCTGCCTGCAGCGCCATCATTAAGCCCGGCAGCTTGTCCTGCATTGTTCTCCATTTTTGTTCCCCCCTCAACCTCTCTCCCTCTCTCCCTCTCTCTCTCTCTCCCGGCCTTGTCTCTGCGTTCTTGTTTTCATTCCTCTCAAGTTAATGATCAGCATACCGGCACACAGAGAGAGTCACGCCGAGCAGCCGAACAGCCTCCGCCTGTCCTTTCAAGACGAATGACGAGCGGCGTAAACAGAAATATGTAGTTCAATTTCCCAGATTCTCTCAGGGATCCACATTTAACATCTGAACTTGATACGGAATATTTCATCAGGCCGAGCGGTTTAATTATTAATAACAAAGAATTGATTATGGCTTCTGGCTCCCTCGAGTTAATCTCGGCGCTGATGTGATTAGAAAATAAAAGCGGTTTGCGGGGAGCTGAGAATTTGACAGATCGACAGTGAGCTGTAAGATTAAGCTTTGAGTGAAGGAAGAGAATAAACCCTAGCGGGCATCTTCAAATCTTTCTTTAACAACTTCAAAACAAAAGCAGCTGAATGCATGAAGCTTCTGTTGTATGTGCATTCGGAGCGGATTGTTTGTGCGATGTTTGTCGAGGCCGATGCGCGTGCTTTTTCATCCTTTTCTCACTTTGTTCAGCGCTGCTCTGCGTCTGCATCTGACTCACAAAAGCACTTTTAGCGTCTGCATTGTAGGGTGAACACAAGAAGTGGACGTTGTCATAGTGACGTCGTTTATTTGTGTTGTCATCTTTGGAATTTGGCAGTCGCAATGTTGTTGGTTTTTTAAACCGTGAACAAAAGTTTCCATGTTTGGAATATGGAGGAGTACGATGGCGAGCAGCCAGCTGTCAATCACAGTAAGCCCCGCCCCAAAGCATACCCTGCTTTACGGTCTATATGGCTCTGAATTGACCATAATTCACTAAATCGGCAACATGCCTTTTTGCAGTTGACTATATCAGAGGTACTGAGGGAATGAATCCAATGAGAAGTAGAGTCCTCAATGAGAGTAGTCGCCCCCCGATGGCCGGCAGAGGGGACGCTCGCGTTGTCTATTCGTCCTTCGGCCTCCTCCGAGACAAGTAAATAAGATTAAAAAAAGATTTAAAAAAAGATGAAAGCCAAAATCAAAGTCCACCAGCTCCCGGGCCCCTGGCAAACACATGCATATTCATGAAGCAGCACACACACACTCACACACACACCGGCTGTAGGCCGGACATGTCCATCGCCACCGTCTCAGGAGTCACACTGATGTGTTTTAAGTGGAGCTTGTGAGGGTTTTTGGACCTTTCAGCTTGCACAACAACACGCGTCTCAGAGGATGAGCGCGCGGATGATTCCCTCTGAAGCTCCGTTATTAAACATTTTCTAATGATTTTCTTTTTCGCTTCAAGTCGGTGTCAAACGTGTTTTGAATTAGATCCAACAGGAATCAGGCCTCTGCAACGAGCGACGTGTCTCCAAGCGTTCCTCTGAACTGGGGGGTAATTTGGAGGCTCAGACACGAACAGAAAGTAGTCTGAGTCAACAGAACGTTACGGGTTGGTTGTTTTTTGCAGATACATCAAATACTTCTTCAAGACTTTTATTTCTGTGTGTCACAATAACTAATAATTACATTTAGAAGAAAAACGAGAAGAAATTGAAGAAATTGTCAAGTAACAAGTCACCCCAATTTTCTAGTTTTTGTTGAACTAGTTAGTGAAGTAAAACACTTGCAGCCTTTAACTAAACGTTTGTAGTTGCACTTGTGTGCAACTCCTCACTAAAAACAAACGGTTTGGAATATTTAGACCCAACTTGTCAGTCACTGCTTTACACACAATATTTGAAAAATACAGACCAGAATATACGTAAAACTAGCATTCGATTCACTTGGCAAAACATTTCTGTCTATTCAAAAGTACCTAATAATCATGTTACGTCATGCAGTATTTTCACCCACGTTTATACGTAAAGCACCAGAGACAAACTGGGAGTCAGATGATGCGGTGAAGGACGCCCGAGACAGAGACAGAGACAGAGGCAGAGACAGAGGCAGAGACAGAGACAGAGACAGAGGCAGAGACAGAGACAGAGACAGAGACAGAGACAGAGACAGAGGCAGAGACAGAGACAGAGATGTAGCTCAGCGCTGAAAGTGATGAGGCGGCCATCTTGGAGCGAGTCCAAAGCCTCTTTTTTCTTCATCCAGTTAAGGCGTCTGTCCTCCGTATTTCTATTTTGCTTTGTTGGTCACACACACACACACCTCGGCGTGTGAGAGGTGCCCACAGCGCCTCTCAAGCGGCTCGGAGTCGCGTCCTCCAGGCTTTCCGTTGTGCGCGAGGCGAGAAGTGGCTTCGTGCTCGCGGATTTAGCGTCCCTCATTTCCCAGAGAGCAAAGAGGCCATTCATGTCCTCCCTGCAATGGTGAGGGATAAGCTGCTGCTGGAGACTAGTAATAGGCTTTTCACACCACAACGTTCGCAGGGCTGAGGGTGACTGTGTGTGTCTGTTGGGGGGGGGGGGGCATGCATTCATTTTGTTGTGGATGCTCAGTGAATAACGTCTGGCTAATTAACCAGCTTGCACTTGCAATTTTAGCCTTGAGCGTTGATGAAGGGCATGATGGCCGCCTGTGAATAGTGGGATATCTTATTTTAAAAAATCCGTGTGACTCGAGATGAATGACGTTGCCCCCCCCCCCCCTCCCCCTCCCCCCAATCCGCCACAGCCTCAATCTTCCATTCCGGAGATCCCGGTCTCATCACCTGAATCCCTTTCTGCTTGTGTAATTGCATCTCTTCTGCCATCCACCCAGCTGCCATTGCTCGTGTGTGCTGCTCCCCACCCCCTCCCTCCCGCTCACATAACACCACCACCTCCGAGTGCGCCCCCTCCACCCCCCCAAATCCCCGCCGCCCAAGCCCCCGAAACCCTCCTCCGTGAGATTACATTGCAAAATCCGAAACCCTGCAAACAGAGACCTCCCCTCTTGCAATCTCCCCCTTCAATTTCTGCAACAATCCCCCCCCCCCACCTCTTTTTCAGTTTTAGGTGCACACACAAAAACTACTATCGCTGTAATGAAACTGCCCCACCCCCCCCCCCAGAATTGTTCCACTCCTGTTGCCGTCTTTCTCCCCCTTCCTTACGCATGCACCCTCAGCCCCTCCACCCGCACCCCCCACCCATCGCTTTTACCCCCCCCTTAATTTCCCTCCTTCGTTCCCGCCCAGATCTTCATTTCCTCCACCTGTCACCTCCAACCTGAACCCGTCGCTTTAACTACTTCTCCATCCCAATTACCAGGTAACCCCCCCCCTGCTGCAACCAGGCCCACATCCCTGACCTGAAACCCCCCCCCACCCCTTTCAGCCCCCCCCCCTTCCATCTCCCTACATCATTTTTATTAAGCTGCGCCTCGTGGCGGCTCAGGGAGCCTGATGCTTGACAGTTTGTTAACGTGCATCCAAAGGAGACTAATTCAGTCTGGCATTTCAAAAGGGTATTATTTTGTATTTCCCTTCATGTCGGGTCCACACAATCACCCCTGCCCACCCCCCCCCCCCCCCCTCCCCTCTCCTCCCCGGGGTGTCTTGCAAGGGAATAAGAAGCCCTTGATGATAATATGAGGAAGAGCGATGTTGGTTTTGCAACTTGGGCAATCGGAGTGGGCGCGGAGAGCGTCGGCGCCGCTCTTCAGGCAGAGATCAGTCGGACTCGAGGATGTCTTCTCTCCTCCTCCAGAGGCCGCGGTTGGAATATGAAAGACCGCAAGGACAAAAGCCGGGAATTAGATGCGAGGCGCCGGCGCGTTCGCGCGCACCTTGCGATTTTTATTAAAAAAAAAGCTTCATCATCACTCTTTTAATTTCGCGGCAGCATTGGATGCATCCGCAGTTCCTTCTTCTTGCTCTGTGATTAGACACGGAACTTGTCGGGAAGTCGGTGTTGGCTGAAGAAAAGCAACAACTAAAAACCCCTCTCTTCTTAGCGTTATTAAGCCTCATGATTCACACGGCCGCCTCGGTTTTCATCATCCTTCCGCGTCTCCAACATCCACCGAGGTCTCTTCATCATTGTTTCATCTTTGGTCGACGCCGCGGTTGAAGTGGCGCTTCAGAAGCCTCGTGGATAATATGTGTGCTGAACTAATTAGCGGCAGCCATGCTGCGAGGATACACAGGGGCTCTGATGGAGAGAGAAAGACATGGCACAAAACTCCTCGGCGAAGGGGAGGCAGGCTCGGCGCTCCGCTTTTTGAAATCGGGATCTGAGCGGCGCTTGAACTACAGAAAGCGCCTCGCTGTTAACTCTCTCCCGCCGTCGCTTTAAAATGAAACAAACAAACAAACCGCTGTGTTCTCGCGTCATCCTATTTGGATCCTGGGAACACGGCGCGAGGAAAAGGCTCCCAAACTTTTAATGACTGCTGCCGCGCTGGCCGGGGGGGGTGGTGCCGTCTCCCAGCTCGCTCTCTGCCTCCGTCGGTGAGCCGCCATCGCGCTGTTGCAGCTCACATGCGATGCCGCGGCTTCCTGAGAGGTCACGGGCTTTTAAGGGACGCAAGCGGAGCAGCTACAGTGGCACCGAAGGCTGTGAGGTGTTTTTATTTCATCTGGATTTTATGTCGCTACTGTGAAGCCTTGTGTGACACAGGACTCAAACCTCGGGCCTCGATGGTTGGTCCCCTGGTTGGTTCCCTCCACGTCGTCCGACCTAATTGGGACAACTGGGACTCTTGTTATTTATCAGCTGTTGTTTCCACCTCCACCTGCTCCCGGCGCTGTTTGCATTCGCCTTATGGCTTTCCGTTTGAATGAGGGCCAGAGGACCTCCTGGCTTGTTTTTCAGGTGCGTTCGTTAGCATCTACGAGTCATGTGGTTTTCGTTGTTGATATGAAAATGAAGTCATTTCATTACCATAACGTGATGCATCACACACATTAGTGACTCGGATCCTCTGAATCTCAACTGAGGGGGGGGGTGTTTCCCTGAGCTTTTCCCTCTCAGCGTTTGTAGACGGATGCATTTACCACCACACAGCAGCAGGTACATTACCTAGCGCCCTCATTAGTGGCATTAATAAGTAATTCAGCTCTCTAACTTCCATCTCCCCTTTTCTCCTTGTTATATTGCTGCCTTTGAATCTCCATCTTTTTCCGGGCCCGCTAATTGCTTTCCTTCCTGCACAATTCCCCCCCCCGCAGCCGGGCGACGTCGCCGGACACATTGTCACTGGTGGACCCGTCTGACGCGCGGCCGGTTTGGAAGTTAAATGGGGAGGCTAAATGACGCTTCGTGGCCCGGGTGATGATTCGGATGATAATGACCGCCGTGATAAAGGACGCTTCTCCGGGCTAATAGCATTTGATTTCCCCGCAGGCCGGCGAGGGAAAAAAAGAGAAAGGAGGTATCAGGGTTGCTCATCCAGTGAGAATGACCTTTAATTTCACAACAAGGCCCCGCAGATAGCGGACGCATCTCTCTCTCTCTCTCTCTTCATATCCTCATTAGATTGCAGAGCTGCGAGCAGAAGCAAAACTTTACTTGGCTGCAAGATGGAAAAAGTTAACAAGGTCAAACCGCCGTCACTGCGGGAGCAAGTGTGTACATTTTGGAGGATGTCTGTCTGACAAACGTGTTGTGTCGATCATCCCGAGTGAGGACGGTATATCTGAACAATCTGAACAAAAGAATCATCTGAGCAATTCGCAAACCAAAAGCGCCCACTCGGCTGTCCTCAGATCATGGAACGATCCCACGTGGAGCTCATCGAAGCCGTGCACACGCCTGCTCGCCTCGGAGAAGGTGTGCGGTTGATCCTCGCCCTCTGAGAGCCGCGTCGGGGCGACTTTAACCGCCGGCGACGTGCCAGTCGGCGTGTCGTTCATGTGGGTTTTGGTTTTTTTGCTTTTCTCTGCAGCAGAGAACGAGGGCACGCCGCTTTGTCCCCCCCCCCCGTCTCCCCCGCTCTCCTCTCCCCTCTTGACAAAACCCAATAACCCGCCCTGTGTTCCAACAATAGGCTTCAGATAAGCGAACTGCAAGCGAGAACAGTGATGCTCGAGTGCCACGGAGGGGTATCCGCTTCTGTCGAGCCGGCGGTCCGGAGGACGGGCCTTAAAAAACATTCGCGGCGAGCCTTTGTGTGAACGCGGCCAATTCGATGGCAGTGAAAAAATACTCTTTTTTTTTTTTTTTTATCTGCTTCCCACAGCTTCCCCCCCCGGTGACCCTCGCCGCAGCGGAGGAACAGCGAAAATACGCACTGATAAGAGAGGCCCGCGAGGGGAGAGTGAATTTTAATCACTTAAGAACATGTGTTGTGGCGATACTGTCGTGTTCCCCCGGCCGAGGTAGTTAGTGTAACAGCACCGCGGTGGAAGGGCTCCGCGGGGAAGCCCGTATAAACATGACACTGTTGTTTATGCATGAGCTCCTCCTGGTAGGGAAGTGAATAGCCGACGCTCCGGTTTCCACGACGCCGCCGGCTCTGACAGATACGCTTGGACAAACGCTTTTTCCCGCCTCGGATGTTGCTGTCGTTTTCCTGATTGTGTTGGTTGTGTTGTGCTGTCCGCCGCCGTGTCTCCAACAACAGGGATCTCCCTTTATTAATCGGCGGGGAGGCCAGTCAGTCGTCTCTCTCTGCCTCTCTTTGTTTCCAGTGCATGCAAACGAAAGCATCCGGCGGCAGCGAGCTCCTCCGTCCGTTCGATGGAGGCGGCGGCTTCTCGGCCCCCTAAACGGGGCAACGCTGACAGAAGAAAATCGACGGCGGGGGGCAGCTTTCGACGCGCTACTCAGCTCCTGCCGAAAGGCCCGTCAGTCACCGCGAGAGACGGGAAGCAGATAGAAACCGGGACGGCGGAGACGATTGACGGACGAGCCCGTCGGGTGATCTGACACTGCCTGATTGGACCGTTCGCCCTCTGCCCCCCCCGCTCGTGTCCCGCCGCTCGATATCAGCGCGGATCCACCTCATCGCTTGAAAATGCCGTAATCAGGATCTATTTGTCCCTCCATTAGGGGGAAACTCTCGGGGGGCACGGCGGGAAAAAACAGAGACTGGATAATGAGAGCAGACCCTTAAAAAGCTCGAGACTCCTTACGCGATAAATTATACAGGACATACAAGACACACTTAAATTCTGCTGGGCTGCCCGCTCGTCCCAGCCATTACACTACAGGCCTGTAATGCACGCTTAATGGGAGGACTGGGAATATCTTGAGAGGCAAGAAGTTACTTTGAAAGTTTGGTGCACTTTGCGAAAGCATGTGGCTGGAAATACGGCGAGAAAGGGGTCACCGACCTTATTCATCGCCCGGAATACAGGGCGGGACGTCGATGGAGCACCTTTTTCTCACGTTGTTCTCACACCGTGGGACAAATTAAGAAAAATGAGCATCTGGTGTCAAATAGTATCGGGGGCTTTATTGCTAAACGCACCAATTTGCGGGTGGAACACCACAGGGCGCACCTCACTGTGCCTGAGTCCAATTCAATATCTCATTACTTTTGGTGTGAATAGGTTGAGCGGAGGCGACGGTCGGTGCGTCTCGACGAAACGCCAGAGTACATACGGCGAAAGGCCAGCGCTTCTTTCTGATATTAACTATTGATTGGGAGAGAGATTGATCTAAACAGTCTTAAAAGAGCACTGAGAGAGAACCAGTCGAGCCGATAGTGTAGAAGAAAAAAAGAGACGGAAAAAAAAGCACCAGCAGAGACGAAAAAAGCCAGAGATACCTGTGTGTGTGTGTGTGTGTGTCTGTGTGTGTGTGTGTGCGAGTGCGAGTGCGCCGAGGGCTAAAAATATGTGAATTAAAGGCTGAGAACAAAGCGAGAAATGGAAGGAGATAGTGAGCCATGCAGAGAAGCGCTCCAGACTCCAGGAGGTGACACTAATTGGGGTGTTGGCAGCGTAAACTTGAGAGGGATCCTCATCTTTCTGTTTTGAGGATTGAGGAAAACGCTCACGCGGTTGTGGCAGATGTCAGAAACGCGCTTGTTTCAGTGTCAAGTCTTCGCCGCTCTGGTGTCGGAGACAGAAGCTGTTTCGCTGTTAACAAGAAGCGCGCGGTGGAAGAAGTAGAGGCCGGGGGGAGAGGCAGCAAGAGTTAGGGGGTAATTTGTCAATGCTGCCGCTGTTATTTCCAAATTTGAATTAGCTCTGTGCTCTTCTTCTCTGCACTATTGCACATTCCTCTGGCTCCAAACAAACACGGTGTTGTTTGTTCAATGCACACCTCCTCTGCGGTGGGGAGGCCGTCCTCACCTGGAGAACAACAGCATCGGTGTTTTATCCAAACACCTAAGAGCCTCCGGAGGAGGAAGAGCAAAACTTTCTGTCTCTGTGGCGACGTATCAACGCTGTGACTGTGCCCCAAACACCCCAAGAACCCGCAATTAATATAGTATTACATTGAAACGTGACCACATTAAAAGTTTAAACTGGTCAGTTTGTTCAAGTTGATGATGCAGCTGATAATAAATAAATGATAAATGACGGCTGCTTTGTGGGAGTCACTTTGATCCGAACTCAAAGAAGCTTCTCTTCTCATACTTTTGGTATTAGAATAATTAAGAAATTAATCATAGTTTGGTTGTAATATTTACCTGTAAAATAACTTATATGTGTAATTATAATATGAGTCTGTAAAAGACGGACATTTTTAGCACACAGGCAAAATGCACCTTCCTGCAATAAGCCGGCTTGGAGTTGGTACCTGCCCACATGCCCGAGGGACTGTGTGATAATATCTATTCCTGTAGAAGATCCATGGGGGGGCTTCGTATGTGTGTGTGTGTGAGCAGCATGCGTCCACGCCGTCCTCCAGGAGTCCACCCGGCTGTGCGGGTCAGCGTGGCTGTGATCTGAATGGAGAGCTTTAATATTTAAACACGGGCTCCTGCGGGAAAGAGACTTTAAATGATGATTTATTTATACTGTGGGCTCCGAGCAGCAGAGGCTGGGGCTCCGTAAAGATTCCCTGATTCCTCCCCGCGTACGTGTCCTGCTCTGTCCTCCTACACGGGGTGTCTTTCATCTCGCGTTCCCTCTCCAAGGGTAATGTCTTCTTCACTGGCCTCTCTTGGTTATTATTAATCATCGTTCTCACTGACTTTCCAGCGTACCGGCTCGCTTCCCGAAAACAGAAACGTTCTTCATCATAGTTATAGACGTAGACTTTAAACTGTGGGCCCTTGGGTGTCGTGTTTGTGGGGAGCAACAATCACATGCGCAGCATCACAGTCAATTGAAGCTTTATGGACGTTACCGATGACCTAACAAAGAGCATATAACTGCTCTATTTCTCTTTTTGTGTAGACTTCAATCAGTGGTTTGGGTGGGCGTTCCCACGGCAACAGTTGACTGACATTTGAGGGGCCGGCTTTGTTTCGGCATGAGTGTGGCTTCGACGTGGTGCTTCCCCACAAAGAGCCCTGCAGCCGGTTTTCCCGATGCCGCCCACATTTTGTCGTTTTTTGTACACTATTCGTGTTGAAACGTCTATAACTTTGTATTCCCCCTTCAAACCGGCAAGCTAAGCTAGCTAGCTAGCCTCCGCTCTGAAAGTGGAGGTGATTGAGAAACGCTTGCTGGCATTAAAGGTTCAGACCAGACATTATTTTCGTGTCCTGACGTGGGAGTGAGCGACAGCTGGGAAGCACTGGCTAACTGCCTCATTGTCCATCCGAGTGACATATACGACACCAATCAATCAGTCACCGCTTTGAAAACGCCAATATAAGCTGCTGTTATGAGCAAAACGCAAAACGCATGATGTCTTCCGCATCAACGTGTCCATTTCCTCTCATCCCAGGCGCACTGTCTTTTCAAAATAAAATCCGTTCAGGTTTAGTCGATAAAAGTAGCCAGTAAGGTTCAACAATAGATGGTTGTTTGGGTTTAACGTGAACAAACAGCGGCCTCGTGGCTGGCAGGTTTGTCGCGCTGCACTCTGGTTTACTTTCTACTTCCTCCGTTCACGTGGAGAACGTACGACATACGATGCTTTATTCTGTTAGCCACAGACGCTGGACCTTTCCTCTAATCGTCGACAGATGTAGAAAACGTGTCCCGTATGTACAATGTATAAAATATGTCTCCCTGAAATAAAACAATATTATCAGCTTGCATGTAGACACACACACAGACACACACTGATCACCGCTGCTGGTGACAGTGTCTCTTCTGCAGGAGGGAGATGGATCGGGGGCGACAGCGGGAACTGTGTGCTGGAATAGGAGAGGGAGGGGGGGGGGAAGAGGAAAGAGATGCACCGACAGGTCTGAAGTGGCAGCAGTCGGCCCTGATGGAGACCGATGGGAGGGCGAGGAGACAAGAGCGGAGAAGGTGGAGGACGCTTTGCTGGGGAGGAAAGCCTCACGAGACGGACGCTGCATGCGGGAGAGTGAATCGGGCCTCGGGCGGGAAAATGACGAGCGCCGAGCACGCCGCCGGTACAAAATGGAGGCGAGGAAAGGGAGGAGCGAAAGGGGAGGTCGGCGTTCAGCGCGTCCAGTCCGAGGAGCGGGGGAACTGGAGGTGGCTCAAGGTTCCACGTAAGCCTCCACAAGCGCTTTACCGATCCGCCACAGCCACTTAAGTCCGGAGGAGCTCAGCGCCACTCCGACCGCTTCGTCGCGTCCGCGACGATCACCGTCCGACACCTCTCGCTCGATGCTGCGGCCTCACGGGAGAACGACCTCGCCGCCGTGCCGCAAATCCAGGTCAACGCGGCGACGACCGAGTGTCTGATCTCGGTGAGGCGTCCCGAGATGTCAGCCGTGACAACCTCAGATGTGCCACGGCGCTGTCACTCCCACGCCGAAGACACGGGGCGTCGTATCGGCAGCGTTTGCCCCTCAGACAACGTTTGATCTCGCTTCAGCTGAGATGTGACAAATCGACTCCTGATTTGTCGCATCTTTTTTTTTTTTCTTTACATCCATTATTTATCTTCCTTCTGTCGTTGCGTTAAGATGACGATGATTTCATGTAACCACCATAATTAATTGCAGATTGGTGTCAGTTAATCGACTCGTGACCTGTTTTAAAAAGCAGATCAAAATCTTTCTTTCCGTTTCACCAGTGTCACATTCAAACATTTTACAGACGACATAAATGTGCACCAGAAATATGTTTTAGTCCTATTTCTCGGCGTGTTAATCATCCTGGAACTCACAGCTGCTCGGAGGTGGGGATTAGGATCCGCTGCCTTCCTCGGTAATTCTGTAAGCATGATGCAAACGTGTTCTCACTGTGTGAATATATGCTAAACCTGATTAAGGTGCTTAATTCGACCGTAGTCACTGTGCACGGTGGACGTCCGAGACTAACTTCTTAATGATATAAAGACGAAGGCAAAAGAAGAAGTAAACGCATTAAACTCGCGGCCAAAGTTACACCGCGTCACTTTTGATGGAATCCCTTAAAATGATCAATGATCAGGACTATTTTTCTTTTCATTGAGAGAATAAATCCTTGATGAATGGGGCGAATGCATTCGTTCACAAAGGATTTTAGTCACTGAGTGTTAAAGAGAAGAAACTGAGTGATGTTCATTCCTTGGAGAGGAGAAACCTTGTAACACATGAATTTAATCAACTTCACGAACTTAATCTTTGTGCTGCTTTAATAGTGTTTTGTGGAGGGAGGACGCGTGTTTGATTTCCTTCTCCTGAGTCAATTCATGAACTTAATCCAGAAATACACACAGACTCTGTTCTGAAGGTTAACGTCTACCTTTTGTTAAGATCCACGTGCACAGGTAAGGAGCTCAAGTTTCACGTTTTGGGGAGAAGTGGTGCACCAGCAGGCGTGTTTCATCTTTAGAGATTGTACAGGTGGTGTCAGGTGGATTCTACAGGTTCATTTGGTTTGTTTGTGCCGTCACCAGATCCAGGCCCACCTCTGTGTGTGTGTGTGTGTGTGTGTGTGTGTGTGTGCGTGTGTGATGTTGTGCTGTGTAGAGCAGTCGCTCTCTGGCACCTGGTTCCATCAATAATTGATGGGCAGAGCCAGAGGACACGTCGAAACCACGGCACACGCCAGAGAGTGACGAGGCCACACAGAGTGACGGAGCAACACGTCGCCTCCTCACCCCACAGCCTCCTCACCCCACAGCCTCCTCACCCCGTCCCCTCCTCACCCCGCAGCCTCCTCACCCCACAGCCTCCTCACCCCGCAGCCTCCTCACCCCACAGCCTCCTCACCCCGCAGCCTCCTCACCCCACAGCCTCCTCACCCCGTCTACATTTGACACACACCTCACTCCTTCCTGTTCATCAATGGGAATATATTGTATTTAACGCTCAGGTCTCTTTAAGTCTTATGGAAAAGAACATTGAAATTGCTTCAATGCCAAATGCACACACACGCACACACACACACACGCAAAGACGCAGAGCTTTGCAGATGCACGGATGGGCGAGATGAACCGTGCATAAACATGTGCAGGTACGCACACACACTACACACCAAAGAGTCCATGCAGTGATGCCGATGACGAGGCTGCAGCTGTTATGAGTGTGATAACGAGAACGTGGCACCTTCTCGACATTAAGAAGCACATCACTCTGTCTGCCGTGTCTCCCGCTGACCCTCTGGCGGCCATTTGCACGATGCCCCTCGACAGAGCAGAAGACAGACGGTCTTTTAAACTCTGCGTTGCCCCCCCGCTCCACCCTCCCGGTATGCGGAGCAGTAGAGCGTTCGGAGACAGAAGGATCTCTGAGGCATGAATTAACTTTACCCAAAATGCTTCCTGTCATCAGAGGACGCCAGCTCTGATGGATGGATGGGGAGATAGGAGGCACACACGTAACTGCAGACTGAGGGTTCAATGGGGGCTGTTTAACCCGCACCCACATAGCTTCTGTTGGAGGTTTTGCGTTTTGCATTTTAGATAATTTGCTGTGCTAAGGCTTCATCGCACAAAGGGAGCATGGTTAAGACAGTCGACGTCACAATGATCACGCACGCCAGTCGTGCATTTGTGATTTCCAACAGCGTGAAGGTCCAGAGCCGCTGAGGTAGATTTCTCCTCTGCTGTTTAAGATTAAAGAGCAGATGGGAGCGGCAAACAGACGGGCGCGTTCAGAGGCGACGCCATTCGCTTTGTCCGCCACCTGTTTGCTGTTTTCAGCCCAAATCTCATAGATGCAAATATACTAACACACCAGGTTCTTCAAAGGGAAATGAACTCGTGCAGTAAGTTGTTTTTTTTTTCAGGTTCTGTCATGTTTTAAATTGAACTTGCAAGAAACGTGAAGCGAGATGATAGACGTGTTCATTCGGAGGGTACAATGCTCGTTTAAAATGTTGGATATTATTTGAAAGGATGTAAATCTACAGTTTCAATAACCTTCTACTCAATACACAACTTAGACAACGTATTCAGAAAAAAAAAAATCCTCCTCACTTTCCATTCCACCGAACACCCAGATGTCCCGATTTCCCACCAGCACCCAAACGCAGCACGTGGACATCTGAGGAGCTGAGTAATCAGACTCACAACGCGTGTAAATGTCCTTTTCATACATTTCTTTTTCTACACTGGATGCTTTTTGAATGAGAAAAATAATCCGTTCTGTAAAGTAAAAGTATCTGCGCGTAAAATAATGAATCTTTTCTATTTATGTTGTGATCAACGGTTTGACAAAAAAAAAAAAGTTGCATATTATACAATATTTGACCATTTCTACTGAAATTGAAACTATAGCCCGCGACATGCTCCCATCTGCTCTTCAATCTCAACGCAGCAGAGAAAAACCTTTTATCACGTTAATCTCTCATAAGTGGAAGACTTTTGCGCCCAATCCCCACTTCCTCAAGCCGTGGGCCGCGGTATCGCCCATGGAGCGGTTTAGTGGCGGTTTTAATGCTTCTGTCTATATTCTTCCCTCAGCTGGAGACAGCGGAAAAGTTAAGAGCTTCATTCTTTGGCTCCATTTGCTCAGTTGAATAATTGATGGGAGTCAGAAATCTCGGCTTGTTAGGCGGCTCGAGCTGTTTGACACGCGGCCTTTCGATTCCTACTTGGGGGGGGGGGGCCCGGCTTTGCTTGTGGGCGTCCCGAGGGGTCGCTTCCCTCCTCTCAAAGGCGGATTCACCTCTCCTGGCTCGGGGTCGTTCTCTCATCCGTCTTGTTTTCCTCACCCCCCTCACCCGCCCGCCGCCCGCCCCCCGCTGCTCCGGCGTAATCTAACCGTCCCGGGGCTCTTTTGGTGCAGCAGCACTGCACATGCATTTCACACAGGTTCGCCCGCCCCCCCCGGCCTCCTTTCCCCCCAAGTTCACCCTCCTCGGCGCGCGTTGGTGCAAACACACACCGCCCGGCGTGACCCCGTCAGTCCACAACCGCGCAAATACAGACTACGCGCACACGCCAACGCACAATTCTCCCCTTTGGGGAATATTGGAGCGCGCGGCATATTTAGAACACAGATGAAATGCCTCAGATCAAAGACGCTGCGATGGCTGCTTGATGTTTTATTGATCATAGGACATGTTAAGTGTTTTTGAGGGGCGAATTTTTAGCTGCAAACATTATTTATTGCTTCTGGAGTTTGGGATGTTTTTGCACTCGGTATCGGTGGGTCTGAGGGAGAAGACGATCGCTCCTAATGTGACACATTCAAAGGAAAATCCACCCCGAAGCACAAGTCCTGCATGGTTCTCTTATGGTTTGGGAGGGTTTGTTCTATGGTTCATGGGCGTAAACAAGCCATCAAAGGCAGGAAAGGGAAAAGCAAAGCTCTGTAAGGCTTTTTCATTAAGAAACAAGTCTAAGAGCTCTCACACTAAGTTGAGAGTAGGAATATCGTATTCTCCAACACGTTTTCTCCACCGCTTGTCACTTGCAAAACCCACGACGTCAGAACGAGTCACTTTCGCAAAAAAACAGCGGGCTGGAACGTCGACCTCGAGGTCCAAAGTCATGTGACTGGCGATATGAGTGGATGAACCTGACTGCAAACTGAAATTCCAGGCTGCTCTGCACCTCGCCGTCTTCTGTACAAAATGTGATGTCAAACATCTACACACGTGCAGCCCTGCAGTCGGCCAATGGGTGGAAGTCTTGTTCTCTCTGTAAGTGTCTATTTTATCTCGGCTTGCAGAAGCTCATCTTTTAATTGCAGAGGAGGAGACAACTCGCAGACGGAGGATGTGCTAAAGGTTAATGTCGCTGACCTGGAAACTGTAACAGGCTCGGGAGGTTTTTTTCCGTCTTCTTCCAACGTGGACATACGCTGCCGTGCAGCTAAAGTCGAGACGAGTTCCCGGAGAATTAAGTCTTCGAGGTGGAGATCCCTGAAATGTGACCGAAATGTTATGTTCAGCGAGCCCGGAGAGAAAAGAACGTGGCTTCATTACTTTAACTACTTGTTGAAGGTTCACGGGGGACGTTTTCCTCCAGCATGGAGTGGTCTGGTGAAACACACGAGCCACACAGTCTCTGCTAGCACGTTAGCGCCGTTAGCTGCCGTGAAATGCTCACAACTTGTATTATGCACCTTTAAAAGGTGAGAATGTCAGTTGTGCTCTTAAAGGTTTAACTTCCCTATTCCCTAAAAGGTCTAAATTCTAAAAGCTGGTTTAGAAAAAGAGTTGACTATTTTATATTTCTGTTAGAGATCATGATCTAGTTAACATTAGCATTTATTTTCATTCATATTGAGCACAAATCATTTTTTATTGTACATTGTCGACACATTATTTCATATTTTCACACAGTAGGTGCAATTACGTTGTTTGTCTTTTTTATTAACTAAGTATGTTTGGATGCTTTGACTCCCACACACTTATATATCAACGCACAGCCATGGCTGCCACCCGTCCCTTAAAATACGGAATGGTCCCGTGTTTGAGGATAGAATAGCGCCCCCGTTGGCCGTACCGTCCCTCCGCATTGAAGGCGGCAACCCTACGTACTCGTGCAACCTGTCGCACCGACAGGAAAATAAGCGCGAGCAGAACGAAGCGATTTCACTGCTTTATTGCCGCTTGTCTCCCTGATTGTCCTTTTAGAGACACGTGAGGCCTCCCAGGAGATTGCAGTCATATTTATGAGAATAAAAAGCTGTCCAATGCCTTATCTCTGCCTTTCGTTTTCTCAGATCTCCCTCATTCTAGCGTCCCCCCCCCCCCCCGTGGTCTTTTCTTCTATATTGCACCTGTCTCTCACGCGCTTTAGTTATCTCCGGAGTCCTCTTTATCCTCCAAACCCGCACCGCCGCGCCCCTCTCGCCGCTTTCTGTCTAACCGCTATCTTTCATTTTTTATTTGCGTGCCTGTCTCCTCCTGACGGAAGGTGCGTCGCAGCCCAGGCGTCTCCCAATCTGGGCCGCGTCACGTTGTTTGGCAGCGGTCGGCTGGAGGAAGGCTGCGTCGAACGCGCGCACCCTCAACCGCAGGCGCCTCAACAGGCCCCCCCCCCCCCCCCCCGACGCCGCGGACGTTCACAACACGGGGCCACAGAAGCTTTACAGCGATGCTACGGAATTTGAAAGGTGTCATGCAGTCCTGTTGTAATGTTGTAATGAGCGTCCTTTCCTCCGTGCCTGTAATCGGCCGTAAGTGGAAGATGATTGGCTATAAAGGACCGCCAGAAAGTCCATTCCGCTCAACCACAGAACACACGTGGCGCCCTGCCGCCCCCCCCCCACCCCCCCTCGCCATCCCACATGCAGGAAACCTCTCCGTCTCATTGGTAACATCTCCCCCCTCGCATCCTCCTGAAGAAAGAGCGAGATTGCTGTACACACGCGGCCCGGCACTACATCCCAAAGCTATTAGTTGCTGACAGCGTCCTCCATTCAGGCCCGTCTGCCCCCCCCCTGCCCCCCTCCTCCCCCCCGCACGCACACAACTCTCGGGGCTCGCCTCTCTCCGCACGCCGCGGCGCTCCCCCTTTAATAGCTTTCCGGCGCTGCAATCTAGCCGCCCGGCCCGTCGAGTCAATTGAGTGTATTATGTTGGTAATTGGAGGCCGTTGATTGACAGACGAAATGCGTCGCAGGACAGAAGTGCTACTTGCACCAAAAGCGAATCACAAAAGGGTTTTCTTCCTTTTCTTTTTTTGCTTTCCCGGGAATCACGAGAGTACGGCGAAAGGACGCAGGAGGAACCCGAGGTCATTCCTTCAGGAGAGACGAGGACCTGAGGGATCCCTTCCACCTCACACAAACTGCACCGCGTACTGTGGTTGCCCGTTTTTCCAAGCGGGCTTCATAAGCGTGTCATAACTTTCCGTTAAAACGACTCTGACGTGTCGTCTTCCGTCCTCCGCCCCCGCGCTGCCTATCGTTGCCCACACTTAATCAAGATCCATCGTTCCCAGCAGTCTGTGTGTGTGTGTGTGTGTGTGTGTGTCTATATTCGTGGGATTTTCAGTTTGAATTACGGCCTGTCGCATCATTAATATCCTGTCTTCAAATATATGCTCTTTTCATTCACACTCAACGGTGCTTTTATTTCTGTAATTTCTGCCCAAGGTCAAGCCCGTCTGGAGGTCGTGCGGATGGATGAGTGCGTCTGAGAAAGAGGAGGAATTATGGGCCTGCTGATGTAGAACTGTGAGGAAAATAGCTTCGGGTTGAGGTAGATGAGTATTTTGTTGATACACGGAATTGGATGTTTTTCGGCGGTACCTCGTTGGTCCATTGTTGACCCGAGTGGTAAATGGAAGGCTGAGAGTCTCGAAAGAGCGATCGCACAAGCCGGTGCGATCTGAAGCAAAGTTGTTCAAGGGAGTTGGAACTGTTGTTATGGCAAAAAGTGTTGAACCTGAATGACTGACAAAAAAATTCAGACATTCGGAAATATTCCTAATAATAATAATGATAATGATTATTGTTAATAGCAAGCGCAAACCCTACAAATAAATGTACATAAATAAATGTCCGACTCTTCGTAGAGGTCCACGCGATCAAAGTGACGGCGCGAAACTTTGAGGAGCTTCGAGAATTGTTGGATTTCCACGAGTGTAAACGATCTAAACATCTCCTCGTCGCTATCCAGCGTTAGCTAACGTCCGCGCCGCTGTCCTTGCGGGAAGCACAAGCGAGTCTCGGGGGGGGGGGCCGAGATCGCGTGGCCTCCAATTAGCGCACCACCTCAGTCAGATAAAGGATCAATGAGTCAGGCACAATTTTAGCTAAACAATCCCTCGGGACCTGCAATCTGCTGGAAGGGAATGTATTTTGGTCATTTCGCGAAGAAGTGGGATCGCGTTCCTCCTCATTCCCTCTCAAATTGCCTACCGAGTGGAGCTAATGAGTCGCTACGGACTCTCGACGGGTATTATGTGTTTGTCCAATGGGCAATTTGTGGCGAACGAACATTCACATCTGTACAAAATGGGTAGAAATTTGCTTCCGATTCTATCAGCATATTTTAAAGCACCTTTTTAATCTGAAAGGCATTTTTTACATTACTGATATTTGATGGAACAGATGTGTTTTCACGCTGTATGTGTGCACTTGCCCCCTGTGTCCCTGAAACACCCTTGTGTTGCCTCTGAATTGCTGACGCTGCTGTAACCGAACCCCGCCCCCCCCCCCCCCCCCTGGTAGCTTCTGCCATCGCAGTCCTCCTCTTTATATTCAGAATGGCGTCCTGAGGTCACAATCCAACGGGGCAACAGACCGAACCAAGGAAAACCCGAAGAGACGAAAAGGAAGGTGAGGTGGAAGAAATTGCTGCCAACTGTCCCCACAGTCGCAGGGTCGGCCAGAGGTCACGGGTGAGGGGCAGGAGCCGCCTGCTGTCTTATTAGCGGTGGGGCCAAATCAGCCGTAGGCCCCGTAGAGGTGGCCTGGCTTGTCCGGCCCCAGTTGATCCCGCCCCCCCCCCCCCCCCCCCCTCTTGGGGCCGACACCTGGCTGGCTGCCCCTGTTAGCGATTCAGCGGCGGGGAAAAGGTCGGTGGTTAACGGCTCTGGGGGACGAGACAGAGACTTCACAGAGCACAAGCTTGTTTTTTATTATAATTCACAACTCTTAATCACATTGTGACAAACCCATAAGGATGCAATTGGGTTTACATTCATCATTCAACTCAATGATGGTACAAGTCATTTTTTTAAGACACTGTGATACTTACAAAACATCTTTATTTAACACAATTGTTTCAAAGTGAAAACATTTCAAACATTTTGTCAATTAAGCTTGTTAGTTATCTAAATGAAGCAGCGTGAGTGAAATGAGGGATAATTTTAGGAGCGGCATTTGCATGTGTTTTGATTTGCTCATGCGTGTTTTGATGTTCCAGTTCCCTCAAAGAGTAATTCATTCAATCCCCGAATGCCAAATAGCAAATTGCTTGGTAAGCGTGCTTTCAACAGAAGGTTTTCACATCATAACTAGAATGTAGTTTGCAGGCTGAATTAACGTTGCCGCTGCGTTTCCAGTGCGGGATGGGTGAGACGCGAAGGCCTTCCATGTGACGAGGCGGCTCCTTTCAAGCCTCCCGCCAGCCGTCCCGCGCCGTTGCGCGCCGGCCCGTCGGGGGCGGGAGTGATGCATTTCATCGACGACCGCTCACCGCACACTTCAAACCTTCCCGATGAGCCCAAGAGTCTCACCTTTCGCCCGTCTGCCCGTCCATCACTCCGAGGGCTTACGGGCCGCGTTACTCGAACCCGCTCAAGCGCACTCGCGGGGCCGAGCGGCTCGGCCAGCCAAGGCGCCGGCCTCTCGCCGCTTCCCCCGAACTGGCTTTAAATTGAAGCGGTCTGTCGTCCTTGTGGCAGCGGACGTGGAGAGGAATGTTCAGCCCGGGAAGTGCAACACTGCAGGGAGAATCAAACCCACGGACTTGAATGTTATCCATTAAAGAGGCTTTCTTCCTTTACTTGAGTGTTGGAGAAGGTTTTTTTTCGACCCACTGAGTCATTCCTCAGGAGTCCCTCTGGGTTCATCAGGTCTCATTGCTATTCTGGATCCGGACCTGACATTTCTCTCATTCGTTCCAAATGTGAGCGTATCTGTTCCGGCCTATATATCAATATATATATATATATATATAGAGAGAGAGATATACAAAGACGATATAAATTGCTTGATAACCTTCACTCTCACATTTAAATGTTCCGCCATCAGTCGTCCAAATCAGTGAGCACTTACTTGTAGGAGAAAGTTTGGTGTTAAAAGTGCATCTTTCGTTTAGAGGAGGCTCGGTAATCGTTTGCATCGTGACCTTTCCGTCTAGTTGAAATGACAACCGACACGAGATCGTCCAGATTGTTGCACATCCGTTGGCATTTAAATCGACAAAAAACACGCCAAAGACCAGGCGTGTTTATCGTGCTTCAAGAGATCCACCTTCATCCGTTTACTCCTTAATCCTTTCATAGTTATTATGGACCAGAATCTTCTATTTAAACACTTTATTGAGAGACAAAAAAAAATACACGCAATACTTCAACCTTAAAAACAAACCATATATATATAAATATATCACATTTGTGTTGAAGACCAGTTTTACCAAAGCTGTTAAACTGTCCTGTTACCTGACATTATTCTCACTGTGTTTATCTGTACTCAGGATGAGAGACGGTTGGGATCTTCCAGCAGAGCCTTCGGTGTGAATGATGTTCTGTGCAGCTTGAAGACGAGCAGAGGGAGAGGCGTGCGTCTACACAATATCCAGATAATTAAGCTCTGACATAACGGTAGCTTGACAAACGTTCCTCTGATCAGATGAAAATCATGATTTGTGTGTGTGAAACCCAGCCAGATGCCCGAACACTGGATGTAACAGAACCATTTAAATGTGTGATGAATGTAGATCGTAGATTATCTTCTGTCATCAGCATTTATTGGATTGTGCGACGCCTGGAGCCGATTGTGCACAGGCCACATATGATAGATAAGATAAGAGCGAGTGGCTTATAAACACGTTCTCATGGCCTTTATTTGTGCTGTTGGGTTACAAACCTCAACGGAACCCGAACAACACCTTTTTCATCTATTGTGACACCACTTTTCTTTCTCTTTCGGGGCAACAGGAGCGCGACGGATTCACCGGGAAGCCGGAACGGACGGACGAGCAGACTTTCATTTTTTTTTTTTGCTACGAGTGTGTGATGTGCTTTTGATTGACTTGAGAATTACTGCCAAACATATACGGGGGGTAAACAGAGGGCAAAAGCAGTTTGTTTGTTTGTTTGTTGTTGTTGTTGTGTAGACATCGGGGGTCCAGGGGTCAGACCGCTGAGGGTGACTTTGACAGCACGCCACAGGGCTCTGGCACAAGACCGAGAGAAGAAAGAAGAAAACGCCACGAGGGAGGGGAAAAGAGAGAAAAGCCGTGAAAATAAACGCAGACGAGAACATTTGTGACAAAACAACAAAAAATAAATTCAAACAGCTTTTCCTCCAAGGCTCTTTTCTCCAATCGCCCCTGTCGTATTCTGCAAAGCTTCGCTGGCCTGTCACAAAAACAAGGTTAGCAGTCTTTTCCCCCCCCGGCTTAGTGGCCCCCTTTCTGTGGCAGATACAAAATGTTTTATCAAACCCTGTTTATGGAAATGTCATGTCTCGCTGCATAATAGAGGAGCTAGAGACGGATGAAAAACAACACCAGAGGCTGACAGGCCGCCAGCGAGGGGAAGTTCCTGCGTTAAAAATGAGTTCTCAACAAGGGGCTCGGGCAGAAATGACCGCTCACCTCGGCGTCCCCTCGCGCTTTCACCTTCACCCGCGAGGCCCTGTTTGGGGTTTGGATCCATCCAAAAAATCATCCAAAAAATGTGCCCCATTTCCATGAGAGAACCAGAAAAAAAGAAATGACAGAAAGAAATGAGATCTGATGGCGGATGTGGGGAACGGGGAGATGAAACTGTCAAATATCTGTGTGAAAAAGCTCTTTAGTTCACTTGCACTATTTGTAGCGGCAGCCGGCTCGTGCTAGATTGGATGCTAACACTGAATTACACAAGCGAATTCCTGCAAGTGCTCCGAATTAACCCAGTTAGCTTTCACAGACTCAACAGTTGCCGTCCCAATTTCCGAATGCACCAGATGTTTGGATGCTTCGCACCGGGGGACCGGCGAGGACGAGATCAAACCGGGAAGTTGTCAATTATTTGTTGATTTTCTGAGAAAATAATCCATCTGTCAAAGAATAAAAGTTTGCTTTTGGAATACATGATGTGCCTCTGTACAAAAAAACTAAAAACTAAACCCTTGGGCAGCAATCCTGTAATATTTCAGCGAGCGAGGTCTCCTCAGGGGCCACATGCATATGTATGTGGAGGTCTTTTTCGGTACGGCCGCCCACCAGACCGTCCGCCATCTCTGGAGAGAGGCAGCCGAGCGCCCACACACAGTCGCCGCCATCGCCGCCGTCCGTCCGTCCGTCCACACGAGAAACGAGCCCAAGTCGGCATCACACTCGCACGTACTAACGGAGGCGATGCCCCCCACTCCCCCCCCCCCCCCCCAAAGTGTAACGTGCCAGGCGTGACTGTTGAAATGTCACCCGGATCACAGCGGACACGGCGGGATGGGAGGAGATTTAGGGAAATGAGATGAGGATTGCTGCTGGGGGCGGGGTCGATGCTCTGTAATCCACATGCATAATAATTGGCTAAACAAGTCAATGCATTCATATCATGCATGTGCATGTCTTAGTGTGAGAAACACGGCGCTCCTTTCCTCCCTCCTACTAGTTCCTACCCTGCAGAAATGGACTCCTATAAGATAAAAATAGTGGCGTTTCCGGCTTATCTCATTTTTTTCCTTTTGTCTCAGCGCTCTCCAGCAGGCAGAGTGTCTGGAGGCTCGATACCCCGTGTTTGGACTTCATTGTGTGTCTGCAAGTGGTGTGTTTTGCCCCGCTGTTCAGAGACAATGTGCTACTGTCTGTGCATGAGAGTGAGAGAGAGAGAGAGAGAGAGAGTCTCTCTGCAGGCTTTGTTAGGTTAATTGCTAAAAATGTAATGTTTTATTATGTTTAATATTTCAAATCGGAAAAATAATCACTCAAATAATTACCTTGCTCAACATTCAACAGAAGACTCTCATCCGATTAAGACGTTGACGATAACAGTCTTACATAAAGACATAAATAGAACAACTCGAGAATCCTGCGGGGAAATATTTCTGAAAGTTCTACTTCAAGGCACGTCGAGGCTTCTGCGACATGCCGAAACGTAGCGGAATTACACAAGAAACCAGCGTTAGCTTAACATTAGTCTCTGATCCCAGTTATCGCGTGAGTGTGTGTGCGTGTGTGTGCGTGTGCGTGCCTGTGTGTGACACGCTGAGCGATCGCATCCTTCCACTGACAGCAGCAGTTTGTCCCACCGGCCTGTTGCACTCCGTCCTGCTGAGACCAACTAGAGACACCCTCCCTGCACAGCTGTGCAGCCGCGGTCCGACAGCACTAACACACAGCAGAGGAGCAGACCCGCTCGCACAAACAAGGGATCACGGTACTAAATAAAAGTTGTTGTCTGCCTTCCTTTACCTTCTCCGGTCCCGCGTGAGTGGGGCCGCAGCTTTGAGGTAGTTTACGTCCCTGCGGAGTGGAGAGACGGAGTATTGTTCTCACGCGTCGCAAACCAACCTCTCTCGCTGTGCCGCGACGCATTTGAAGTCAGCGTTTTTAACAAATGCGCGAGGGAGGCCTCGAAGGCGCCGTCTTGGAAGGAGAGCACTTCAGTGTTGAGTGATGCACACAGATGTTCAGTGTGTGTAAAGTGCACAGAAATAAATGATCTGCTCGAGTATCGCGTTAACTTTACTTTAATGACACCGTGTTTGCGGATATTCAATAGCGACAGATGCCGAGCTCCAAACACGGAATCCTGAGAGAGCGACGCAAATGATCTTAACCAGCTTTGTTTCAACCCACAGAAATGCATTTTACACTCCTAAAGATATGCAGATGGTTTTCCAGACTGTGCTGGACTGATGCGGCGAGAAGAGGAATGGAAAAGCGAACTCTTTCTCTAAGCGCGTGTGACTTTGATGAAGCAGAGAAAACAGCGAACGGGAGTTCGTTCTGATACGAGGTCAAACTAAAGGGCAACACTTGTGAACATTTGAGTTAAATTGATTTAAAGAGATCACGTTGGCCCGTATGATCTTTCCGCTGCGGTTCGATCTGATTGGGACAAGCCGTGGATTCCTCATTTTAACCTCAGCTCAGCCGCCTCAAGGTTATCGGCTCCTTTCTTACACATCTGAATTTACATTAATGTCGGTAGGAGGTTTGATCCGAATGATATTCACCGTTGTATCTGACCACAGTGGAGCTTGCAGCTTAATTACACATCAGTTGGCAGACTCATTTGACATGTTGCAAGAAAGAAGCATTATGGGATACGTATTAGCGTTTGCTCTTTGACGCAGAGAAACAGGTAAACATGTCGTGCGTTTCCCACAGAGAACTGAACAGCCCTTCGTGGGAAGTGCACAACATGGAGTCGACGTCTGTAGAAAGCGTTGTTCTTTGACAGCGGCGGGAAAAGATGGGGGAGTCCTTTTCATAGACGGGTTGGAAAGGTGATTCATGAAGGGTGCGTGTTTTAAATAGATCTTTGCATTTCTGCTCTAAACGTTGTGTCTTCACGTCGACTGTCGAGGTTTTCTTTCATTTATTTGCAATACTTGACAGCCATTTTATCCCCTTTATAGACTCTTTCCACACTGGGATAAATGTGAAGCGTGGTAACGGTAATCCCGTTTATTCGTCTCTAACTGTCTTTACCTTTAGACACCTAGTAAAGAAGGCAGAGTTGTTTTTATTGACCACGCTAACATAGGAATGATCTGCTTTTCTAAACAGATACATCACATTTTTAAATGTCTTTTCACTCAGGCCCGGGAGGACTATTGATCTCGCTGTTTCTTGGCTTAGCCCCGAGCACAGACGCTGCATGCTGTGACTCACGCCGTGTCGGCCGAAGCAATTCAACACACTCAGCGTGGTTACATGGATACGAATAACTGGCTTAGTCGGACTGAAATCTAGTGATCGGTTTCATGTAAACACCTTTGTCCGACTATGAGCGGTCCGACTACGATCCGACTAACACCCCTGGATAACTCCATCCGATCTAACTGATAGTTCGACTATTGCTGCATGTAACGGTGAATCGGATGAGGAACTGGACTTTGCGTCTTTGCGCGTGCTCGAGATCCCGACGGCGTCTTCTCTCCGTTATCAAATCAGCCGATAGCGCCATTCGCGTTCGCTGTGCTCCTATTAGCATCATGCACGGATAGTAGAGGGACGTAGCTTCACCTTGCTCTCCGCTCGCCATCTTTCTCCTAATGTTGATGTTGTTGTTGTTGGTTGTTGTTGGTAGTGGTGAAGAGGTCAAGCGGAAATGGCTGCATCACAACTAGTTGTAATGAAAACAGCGCCACCTATCGTATCGAATATGACGATATGCTTTCTGCCAATGATTCGATTTATTCACTGCCATGTATATTGGGGTAATAGCACCTCCCCCCGAAAGACAGCATAGTCCGACTAAGCAAAGATTCCATTTATACCATCATGTAAACACACTGACTGAGGTATAATTACAATGCCTCCATGATCAATCCAGCCGAAGTGTCTCGGAGCTCATCAGCAATAAATTCTCTCTATGATTCGACTGGAAGACTTTTAACCTTTGGTCAAAGGTCATGGTCACTGTGTGCATTTCAGAAAGGCCTTGGGGGAATTTCTTCCACTTGCAGCCCTCAGAGGGTTTAAAATCTGTACACATGCGATACCCTCGGCCACTGGGACCCTCACTCATCGGTGAAGGGAAAAGGTAAACTAGTAGAAAAAAAGAAGAAGAAACCTCAGGTAGATCGGGGGAGGGTTTCCCCTCCCAGGATGGACAGAGGTGTGTCCAGAATGAACACATACGTCAACGTTTCACAATTAAATTGAATCTGTTTTTGACCAGAGATGCCTTTCTCAGCCCGTGTAGACTTACTTCCTCAGTCGGGCCTCGCTGACTTTAACAGGGTGAAAGAGTCTCTACGGTCCAGACCGACAGCAGTACTCACCGACTCCTTCATCTCAAAGGTCACATCGTCATTGACTTTCTCAATGTAATGTCGCCCTGAATTTGCAACGAAGTTCATTCTTCTAATATCCCGTGAAACAACCTTGCGCTACCACCTCATTATGGACTTATTTCAGGGGGGGTTGCAGCTCTACCTGGGGAAGGTACGCCATTTGAATGAGCTTTGCATCATTTGACCTTGCAGGCGGTGCCGGAGCTCGGCCGTATAACCGCGCCATGTTGGTCCGTGCCTCGCGAAGCCATATGGCTGTGAATGATCAAAGATCCTGTATTTGACTTTGAGATTTCTCCAGAGGAAAGCGCCGCAGCGATGGAGAGGAATTCACATTAAAAAGTCTCCAGCTGAATCTAATTGCTCCCCAGCCCGCCTCATTTCTTTAAGATGGAACTCCTGCCATGATGTGTGTGTGTGTGTGTGTGTGTGTGTGTGTGTGTGTGTATGTAAAGAAAGGGAATGGGGGGAGGGAGAGGGGGGGGGCTATGGTGTGGTGGATATTACATCCAGTAATAAATGGGAGAGGAAACAGAGGAGGACGCTGGAAAATATTCTTCGCTGATAAGAGGACTTTGTGTGCATCATCGAGAAGACAGAACCGAACCCGCTTAATGAAATTAAAGCGACGTCAGGCTTCAAACTGAAGCCTCTGATGAAAAAATGTTGAATGAATTGATTGTGGATCAAACCGGTCAGTAGATAAGATGGAGAATTTCTAATGAAAGGGAAAGCTGTTATTCATCCCACCAAGGAGTATCTCAAACATGATTCTCAATCACAACAGATACTGACAAATTGAGATAATGAATTCAATGATCCCGGCAAATGAAATGGTATCGGACCCTACTTCAAACTTTAGACAAAGTGGGATAGTTTTCTCTTCTCTTTTTTTGCACTGACACAACTGTTATTCCAAAACAAGAGAACATCTGAGGCTGAGATGATTCGGAGGAGCACAGAAGCACGTCGGCCTGCAGATGCAGGGGCGTTTGATCAGGTTTTCAAATCTAATGGCTTGCATCTGTTTCTCTTCTAATGAACAAATAGGTGTTGCAGGTAGTTTTCCACAGAAACATTTAAGCTGGAAAATGACTGAAGATTTATTGTCTCTCAGATATGTGACCCTTCGGTAGCTTGTACCTCCTCAAACAGCTTGAAGACCAATATCATCCCAATCAATCTCGGCGGTACTTTGAGTTGCTTTTCAACATTTTCTTTTAGATTCACCTTTTATTTTAAAAGCTAAAGCCCTTTGAATTGAATTGTTCATGAAATTTGCAACCAAAAGGCTTGAACTTTGTGTCAAATGAACAGTACCATTTGCATTTGCATTACCGAGTCTGTAATGAGGCAGAACTGCAGGTAACAAGTGCTGGCCGGATGCACACAGACAGACACACAAACACGGCGCGGATAAAAGACGACGAGGATCCGTGAGCCGAGCCTGCCAAGTGCTCTCCCGTAATTAGGTGGTGATGTAGTGGCTTTTGTTCTCTCTGATTAATTATCAGTAGCTTTCAGGATGCGAGGAAGCAGCCAATTAACTTTTTACAGGTTCTCGTTCGGTTTCTCTCCGATGCGACACGCGAAAGGTCAGCCGAGGTTGGGTTGGGTTTGGATTGGTGGGAGGTAAAAGGTGCCGAACAGGGAAGGCGGTGTTCCGGGAGGATCACACCGCTGTCAGGGTCAGCGGCGCCGTTATTTACCACGGAACATGCCTGCGTCTTGTGGGTGTGCGTGTGGCCGTGAAGCAAACCGGGCCGCTCATTACCTCGTCTCTCCAATCACAGGCCGGATTTACGGGCGCCGCAGGGAGGCTGTGAAAGCCCTGCAGTGAGGTGGTTCGCTGCCATGCACATCACCTTTATGACCACTCCTGTCCTATTCCCGCATCTCAAAAGGCTCGAGAGCAAACATCAAACGGCTTTAATTTAAAGTCCCCCCCCCAGCTGCAGCCGCGGCTGAATCATTTGAAGACTATTTCTGAATTCTTTTCTGCATTTTGTGCCGTGGCAGCATGACGGGAAGTCGAGTTGCGGGAGCTGCAGAGCTGAATGTGCTGTGTTGTAAATGCTGTGGTGAAAGAAGGAGCCGACACGTTGGAATCTCACCTCGATAGAGACAAACGTCCTCTGATGTGGACGACGAGGCCTAAATAAAAGCACTTTGAGTTAATAGGCCTTAATGAGCCGGTTCGATTGGCCTGTAAGTTCACACGTTCATTAATTGCAGTGTGTAAAATGACTGTGCCATATTGATGTCTTTTGCTTGGTAAATTAAATTAAAAAAATATTGTAAATGAAGAAAAATGTTTCCCACTGTGTAAAAGTGTTGAGTCTCTAGTCTCTAGATCCCAAATGTCCAAGAGACGGCGCTCCACTGAAGACATTTGCATAATAATAGTGGAAGCAACAGCACACTCCTGCGTGTACAGAAGAGTAAGCAAAAATATTGATTAATCAACTTAATATTAGATGTGCTTTTGTGTATTGTACTTTTTTTGATTATAATCAAAATATTGGGATGCATGAATACACTTTTTGAACAGTACCTATGCGTCCTTGCACATAGTGAAAGGGGGTAAAAACCATGCTACAAATATGATATTACAATCATTTGGCAGACAATTTCACCCTGAGCGATTTCCTGAAAAAAGGAAATCAAGTGGATACAACTTACAGAACATACGCTGGACTGCTTCGAATGGTACATTAGCAGATTTAATCTAACGGGCCACGGTGCAGTCTGAACAGATGTGTTTTCCTCATGTCACAACTGTGGAGAGGAGAGCTGAGATGCAAGCCGATCGACAGCTGCAGAGCTTCGTTGATGGGCTGAGGTGTTTGGTTCGATCCGGTTCTTGCATCACGTCGAAGCAGCTGAACATCAGCTCCATCACCAAGAAGGCTCAGCAGAGGCTGTTCTTCCTGAGGCAGCTGAAGAAATTCAACCTGCCAAAGACGATGATGGTGCACTTCTACATCCTGTGCTCCTCCATCGCTGTCTGGTACGCTGCAGCCACAGCCAAGGACAAGGGCAGCATGCAGCGCGTCATCCGCTCTGCAGAGAGGGCGATCGGCTGCAATCTGCCGTCCCTGCAGGACTTGTTCGCCTCCAGGACTCTGAGGAGGGAAGGAAAGATCGTAGCCGACCCCTCTCACCCCGGACGCAGGATCTTTGAGCCCCTTCCCTCGGGCAGGAGGCTGCGGCCCATCAGGACCAAGAGCTCCGGAGAGCAGTCGGTCTCATGAACCAAGTCCAAGTCCCCCATTGACCCAAATAATCCATCCTGGAAACATTTTGCACAGTGTTTGTTATTTGTTTTATTTTATTCTCATATTTGTTCTTACATTGCACCAAACTCCTCAATGTGTAACATATGGGCAATAAATGGCTTCTGATTGTGATTGTAGTCGGGTGCAGAAGACCGGGGCAGTGTGGGAGAACCTTACCTGCTCATCAATTTTTACACCTTTACGGGGTAAGATGCAAAGTGAGATCCCGTGAGATCCCCTCCAGTTGTCATATAAAAAGTGGCTTCCATATTTGCTCAATGGCAAAGTCATTTTTAGACTGTGCTTTTATTCCGATCTGCTGCCGACTTGTCTCTCCCAGTTTTTTACCCCGTGAGGTAAAAATCATACATTGCTATTCAAACGGTTCCCACAAATCTCCCTCTCACTCACGCTGAATGATCGAATGATCCGCAAGAATATTCCAAAAACACCTACTCAGCATCCCACTTATCGGCCCCGCCACCTGGTAGATGTCAGAAGGCGAGAGCGAGACGGAGAGAGACGGAGGCCCCAAGTCCTCAGATTGAAAAACGGAAAAGGCGAGGAACGGACAGCGCTGATTTTTTTTCAATACCATATTACGAAAACATATCTCCTCTTTTTCATTGACGCTCCAACACACGGTTCTCTACGCTCACTTTCCTCCTCGTGGTGTTATCTCGCTCACCCTTTATTACCCACAAAGCGTTCAGCGCCGAGCCCTGCAGATGTTCTCTCTCCCGCAGGCAGCCCAGACGCTTTCTCACATTTTGGCAAACGAGCGCAATTATTATTATACTTGGTGTAATTGAATTAAGGATGAGTTTAAACTGGGCACACCTTTTGATGCTTTGTTTTGGAGTTTTTCCTTCACAATTATGGTTCTTGATGTAATTTCATGATATGCTATGTTTCTTTTTCTTTCTTGTCCACCTGCACAGATTTTTGTCCCGCTGAATGCTTTATCGTGGATTTACTGCCGGGAGCATTATGCAAAACAGAGAAGACCTTTGCCTACGAAACCCCTCCAATGGATTAAGTAGAGTTTCCTTACGAATGGAAGGGATTCACGTCTATGAAAAGCCTTCAGAGATGTCCGGATGTATGGATGTTAAAGCGTTTTTGAAAAGGGCTGTATGAGTATGATGTATTATCACTGTTATTATTATCAACCTCTTTTATACATGCAACGTTTGACAAAAGGTGGCCCAAATAAAGCTAATGCTGAAGAGGTCCATCAGCAACACCCTGTATTATCTTCTTAGAAACGACTTAAAACTCATTTTGATGAACAAACCTCAACTGGATGAACATAGTTGGTGGTCTCGTGGTAATTTGCTTTTTGAACATGCTGTGAGTTATTTTTCAATATTGCTGACTCAGCCCTAGACGGGCTACTGCCACTAATGAGGTTGGCAAGAGAGGTCTTCTTGTTTGTTAATTTAGTCCTTTCCCTTTTTTTAATGTACAGCCTTTTGAATTTGGATGAAAAAGAGGGTATTGATTGTAGTGTGTATTATATCTACATTAGAGGGCTGATGGTGAGTGGGAGGCCACGGCAAAATTGACCATGCCTTCCACTTTACTGTAGTTTTAAAACCCCTCAGTTATGTGCCTCACTCGGCTCTTATGGTTCCATTACAGAAACAGTCTTTACTCTGTGGCATTGACTAATGGATAGCCTTTGCTTCTCTGCAGAGTGGAGGCTGCTGTGCGGCGTGCTTCAGCAGGTCTAGAAATGAAAAAGGTAAAGAATATAGAAAGGAAGACCTGTGAAATCAGATTGGATGAGCCCTGCAGACTGGGTCTGGTCCTGTGTGTTTGTTGTTTGTTGTTTGAGACCAGCGGCGAGCTGCTATTCAGCGAGTGCTGTCCTTTGATTCATCTCTGCGCCAGCACACCTGCTGAAGGCTGCGGACCCTCAGACCGCAGTGGCTCGGCTGAGTGGAAATCAAGCCGTAGCCTGTGGGTCGAGCATGGACATATGAACAGTATTGGTCCTTGTCTACTAAGAAATAGTAATCATGAGAAAGTATCTCTGTTTTGCTACAGTTGAGTTGACCTCCTGCACCATTTCCAACGGGGGAAAAAGAGACGGCCCGACAGCGGCAAATGCATTACGTTTTATTTGTACAACATTGCCCCCTGAAGTTCTTTCTGGTGTATCTCCCGAGTCCCCCTGGAGGGCCCACGTCAGAGGACAATGCTGTAGCACAACATAGTGCAGTAATTTACCACTACCTGCTCCCAGCAAATTGACCACGGAAGCACCTCACCTGTATTACTCTGTCACATTCACTTTAGGAAAGACACCGGGGGAACCATGGCTGTTCACACACACACACACACACACACACAACTGCACGCACACACGAGCACACGGCACACAGTATTTCAAAAGCAACGTGGTTAAGCAGCTTCATTGCCGAGGGGAATCTGAACCATGCCAGAAGGTATGCGGAATGTAGAGAATGTGAGTCATGTGCTGGCCTCCTCTAACTTGGCATTTTAATGATGGGTGGATGAATGAACCGTTCTGCTTGTTATACAAATAAACAAAACATCAGTGAGTCGAAGAGGCGGGGACAACCACAACGCGTTGATATAATATTGTACTGTAAACATATATTATTTTATATTGAAATATGAAGAAGTGTTTTGTGAGGCTCGTGCGTCCTCTGCTGGCAGGAAGTGGCTGTTATGTTATATGTTGACGTTTCCGTCTCCGGCAGACATATTGCTTACAGGAGCAAATTGTGGAAGGCTAGAAGAGACAGAGAGAGGATTCACATTTGATTTATATCTCCACGGCTCGATACGCTCAAACGACACAGGACGTGATGGGTAAGCTTGTCGGCATGTCGAGGGCACGTATCTGCGTTTGGGTGGTAAAAGATTGTGCCGCGTCAGCGGGAGCGATGGTTGTAAAGCATCCTGTCACTGTTGTTTAGCTAACTGGCGTTACTTAGCTAACGTCTTTAGCATTGCAGCTAGCCACAGATAACGACGTTAAGTTACCTCACTTAGTAGCGTCATTTATTCCTTTACGCTATTTAATAATTTGTAAATTTGAATCATTCTAATCATAGGGCGGGTTCGAGTCACCTTTTGACTGGTTTCAGAGTGAAACACTTCCAACATAATCCTATTTCAACCCGAGCCAACCCAAGGAAACTCGGCTAATAGCTAGCCAGCTAACTACGTAGGCGCCGTAGCACTTCGTGGTGAGACACGCGTAGAGGCTTAACCAGGGAATTGAGTTATTATTATGCCTCCCGATGTTGACCTGCGTATTGGCAAAGTGGCGTGTGGCCTCCCGTGTTTGTCTTACGTTACATTACAGGTGTTGCTAGCGGCAACGGCACCACGCTAATGGAACGGTGGTAGAAACGTCAACGTAGCTAACGCTAGATAACGTTGTCTCAGTGTCGTGTAGCCAAGCGTCAGCTGTGTGCTCGGTGTTATTTCGCTGGCTTGGTTCGATTGTAGCTTGACGATAAACTTCCAACAACTCGTACTCCGCAATAAGTAATCGCCTTATAAGATGGACTGTTTAGCGGTCACATTTTATTAGGCGCAGTTGTGTGTGTGCGTAGCGGCTAACGTTAGCTTAAGCTAGCTGTGTTAGCTCTGTCACCCAACCCTATTCATCGATCAGTCATTAGCATTTACGTTGCACCGAATTACGTTTCTACTCGGGAGTTGGAGCTGGTGAGAGTGACTTGGAAGGAAAACGTGTCGCATTCATGACAGCGTACAAGCGGCAGCGAGCGGCGGTTTTGACACATGCGTCGGCACACTGCAGGCTAGCGCGTAACGTCACATGTGACTCCGGGGGTCCCCGGGTTTTCCAGACTGTTCCCGAACAGCACGGTGCTTAGTTCTGCGCGTTGGTGTCATCTGTCATGCACAGACACAACTGTTTGTACGTAACGTTATGTGTTCATAAATACGAATGAAATACTAAAAAGACAGGGACAATCTTCCTCAAATGGAAACAATATATGTACATGGACGTGTCAAACTCGTGTGTATTGAGACAAAAGTCGTGTTCAACCAATCCTTATGCTCCTTTTGTGTGTCCTTTGCTTTAGTCACCCTCAGTGTTTGTTATCTGTCACTACACCTGGCTGTTGTACCTTGGCCAGAGAGACATCATTAGTCAGTTAATTAGTCACTCACGAGGTTTTTGAAGCCATGCAAATGTTTTGGGATTTTCACATATCATGGGTTGAGATTTCTGCCACCACTCTCCAAGAGAGCGTTTCATTTCCACTGTTGTTGTTTTTGGGGTTCTTTCCCAAATTTCAGTATCACCAGGATTTTTTTTCTCCCCCTCAGATTTTAGTCAAAAGACAGCGTGGCTTAAGGACTTTCACTGTTCTGTTTGCGGCCAGTGCAGGCATGTCCCCTGCAGGGCCTTTTCTCTGCTTTCCAGCCTAAACAGTCATTGCAGTTTGCGTAAAGCAACATTACATAAATCTGAGCATCCAGCAGCAGCAGCAGCAGCCAGTGCTTCCATGCGGCTTTACCATCTGGACAAACTACACACACACACACACACACACACACACACATTCGTGAACGTTTTATGAGGCTGGTGGTGCTAATGCCCTCAAACAATATCATGCCCTGAATTTGCGCAACTTGTTCAAATATTTAACCTTGGGAACTCCCGCCGTTACAATCTGGACTTTTGACAGACAAGGTTTCCACCACCTTGTGCTGGTGACAGGTTTCCATGTTGTCCCCTCGCTCACTTTCTGTCTCCCGTTGCCCCGGGTGACTCGGGGATCTGCCCAGTGCCCAGCTGTGGTGGCATGACTGCACAAATACTGAGAACGGGACAGACAGGACAGTTTGTCCTGTCTGGGCTCCAATTAATGCAAACTCTGCAATTTGACTCTACTGAATAAATGCGTTTGTTCGGCCTGCCAGCTGACTGGTTGATGAACAGCTTAGCGGCGTGTGTCTGTGTGTGTATTTTTAGGGTTCCTATGAGCTCATTTGTACAGGGCCTTTTTATATATATATAGACCAGTGTTCATGCTGTGTCACCATCATGGCTTATAATTAGAGATGTCACGGGGAAACAAACGCCGACAGTCACTCGTTCGATTACACTTCCCTCCATGTGGTGTTGACTTTGGCTCAGCTGTTTCCTGCTCGTTCTTGTTGTGTCTTCATTGTGATGTCTACTTGTGTCTGCGGCCCATTAGAGCCGTCAGCCAGTCCGGCCAAAGACAACTACAGGATGAACCGCTACAAGAACAAAGCGCTGAACCCTGAGGAGATGAGACGCAGGAGGGAAGAGGAGGGCGTCCAACTCAGGAAACAGAAACGAGAACAACAGGTTTGATCCTTTTTATATGTGTGTCTGTGTGTATTTATTGTTGGTTTATTGAACATAGTCTGACATTTAATTTAATCACAGCTTTTCAAGAGGAGGAATGTTGATGTTCTCAATGAAGAGGAGGCCATGTTTGAGAGTCCGCTGGTGGACCCGTTTCTCAGCTCTCCGACAACAGTGAGTGTCCCGCTTTATTCCTGCCTGAAAGGGGGCGTGGCTTATCTCCACAGCGTGTCTACGTGAAGCCCGTTATAATAATCTCCGCTATCCACCATGGAAATAAATAACTACTATTTCTGCTCTTTATTTGTTGTGTGAATTACACAAACGTCGGAACGGTGTTGTGTTTGGGTTCATGACATCATCCGTCGCCGCACACAGCTTGAATTTCACCGACTCCTCCAGGAAGCGCGTCTGGATGACTGCGGCTTCCAGCGCTGCTTCAGGCGGACCAGCATCCGGTCTGATGACCTGTTGTGCCGGCGTTTTATTTTAGCGATGTAATCGCTTCACTTTTCGCGTCCTCTGCACCGCCCGTTTAAAATCTCTGCACTGACATGGAATCTGCTCGCGCAAATTATTCACTTTGCTTTTGGTGTGAACGCAGCATAACCGTACACGCAACATCAACGTTATTGGTGTCGTCTGGTCTCGAGACAACAAGTGTTGTGAGTGCTTGTGAATGTGTGTTGCAGGAAGGAGTCATTACCAGAGACATGGTTGAGATGCTTTTCTCGGAGGACCCAGAGCTTCAGCTCGCCACAACACAAAAGTTCAGAAAACTACTTTCTAAAGGTAAACATATTTGACTTACAGTCACACATGTTTCACCAGTCATGAAATCACCAAGGACCAAACGAAAGTATTCACATCCAGCGTTGCCTCATTTCAGAGCCCAACCCCCCGATTGATGAAGTCATAAACACGCTTGGAGTAGTTGAGAGGTTTGTGGAGTTCTTGAAGAAGAGCGTCAACTGCACGCTACAGGTCAGTTTGTACACACAATATGCGTGTGATGTGTACATGAGGTGCATATAAATATCTACACAAATACACATAGAATGTGTCACCTGGCTTGTTGGGTTGAAGACCGTAGCTTCTTCTACTTCTAATCTTCTTTCTGATTACAGTTTTTATAGTAATGTAAAAGTGGTATTACTGTATAAATCAGTATCTCCCCTCGAATCTACGTTTTGCAACAGTGTCCAGTGTAAAATGCTTTGTCGCCGTGACGTTTTTGTGCCCGCGCAGTTCGAAGCAGCTTGGGCGCTGACCAACATCGCATCGGGCACGTCCTCGCAGACAAAGACGGTGATTGTGGCCGGAGCAGTGCCGATCTTCATCGAGCTGCTCAACTCCGACTTTGAAGACGTCCAAGAGCAGGTAACGCGGCGTGGTTGGCGTGATGTGTATTGTGTCCATCGTGACCGTTGTCTCTGTTTGGCACACTTTGCTCCATATTCTCGTGCGCGTTGCCTATTGCTCACGGCGGTTTTGGTGTGTTGGTTCTTTCTGCAGGCGGTGTGGGCCTTGGGTAATATCGCAGGGGATAGTGCCGTGTGCAGGGACTACGTGCTGAACTGCGAAATCCTTCCGCCGTTGTTAATGTAAGCCCATCTTCACACTGAATATGGCCACCAGCTTTCCTACCTGTGATACTGTCTTTGTGGTCTTATCTCATCTGGTAAGCTTTTCTTTTCTTTGCCATTTCAGGCTTTTGACGAAATCCACTAGATTGACCATGACTAGGAATGCAGTGTGGGCTTTGTCTAATCTCTGTAGAGGAAAAAACCCTCCGCCGGCTTTTGAAAAGGTACAGCTTTCTCGCTCCCTGTTTATTTTTTGGTTACCTCGGAACAAGAATGTAGCCGAGCTGCTTTTCCTGCAACTGCTGCTCGACGTGTGTGTGTTTCTGGTCATAAATGTGCATTGTGTCTGCTGTGCAGGTGTCCCCCTGTCTGCCAGTGCTGTCCAGGCTTCTATTTAGCAGTGACCCAGACCTGCTGGCGGATGCCTGCTGGGCTTTGTCGTATCTCTCAGACGGCCCCAATGACAAGATCCAGGCTGTCATCGACTCCGGCGTCTGCAGGCGCCTCGTAGAGCTGCTCATGTAAGTCGAGTCACACGCTCGGCTCTCTTTTTCCCTCTAAATATGACCCGTAAATACCATTTCTCTGCTACACCCCACTGTCCTGCAGGCACACGGACTATAAGGTGGCCTCCCCTGCGTTGAGAGCTGTGGGAAACATCGTAACTGGAGACGACATCCAAACACAGGTGAGAGGGTATTCGCTGAAGTTAGTTTCTGTTGTCCTGGTACACATACGTCATTGCAGACTTCATCCTCCAAAGGGATCGTCGAGAGGGGCTTTCGCTGTCTGATTTAAATGTGACCCCCTTTTTTCTTTTTTTCTTTTCTAAACGAATGACTTGCTCCCACCCTCCCGCGTGTAGGTGGTGTTGAACTGCTCTGCTCTGCCCTGTCTGCTGCACCTCCTCAGCAGTGCTAAAGAGTCCATTCGCAAAGAGGCGTGCTGGACCATCTCAAACATCACGGCAGGAAACCGAGCTCAAATCCAGGTGATGCACGCTGACAAAGCCCAGAAGGTCCCCCACCTGATCCTTTCCTCCAGGAATAACTTGTTACTTAAATGTCAAGACTAATTACATTGTAATGAGAACACGCATGTTGGGGATTGTTTTGTTGAAATGAAATATGTCGAGGTGTCAAAGCTCTACAGTGTTTCTAATATATAATCACAGCGGGTGTAATTTGACCGTCAGTTTTGTCCACTTCTTATATTCTGTGCTCTATTCCATCATTTAATCTGAACACGAGCACAGCCTGCAATAACTCCCATATGATTGACAGGCCTTTGATTACAATGGCAACCGCTTAACGGCTGGCTTAATGTTTTTGTTTTTTTTCTTTTCATGGCAATGAAGAGCAGTCGAAGTGTTTACTCAGCCATGTGACGTTTAAAACTCTTTCTGAAATCAATTAGTCACTTTTTCATAATTAAATCTCAACCAGAACTTGTTTCATTCTGCACCAGCGTCACTAATCTTGTCTTCACTTTTGAAGATAATTTAATGCTAAACACTTTGAAAGGGGACGTTTCCACGGTAACTGATGAAGCTGGAGACCTCACCCCTGATTTAAAAAAATATATATATATATTTTTCATCTCCTGCTGCCCCACAGACTGTCATCGACGCCAACATCTTCCCGGTTCTGATCGACATTCTGCAGAAAGCAGAGTTCAGGACCAGGAAAGAGGCGGCCTGGGCCATCACCAACGCCACCTCTGGAGGAACGCCAGAGCAGATCAGGTTAGGGGGACACGAGGTCAGGTTGACCCAGTCGGGGTCATCCTGATACGCAGTTGAAAGGGTTCCATGGGCCTGCATCAGGTGATGACTGTGGAAGTTGTAAATAATGAGAAGAAATATAATGTGATGCTTTACTTGTGAGAAAGAAATTTTCATTTTGCACGGTTTTAATAATTCATGGGGTAATCGGAATGTAACCGGAATTATTCATATACAATTGATTCAAATCTTTTTAATTAATAGATCAATAAATGCAAACAATCTATTTCAAATAGATTAGATATTACTCCACCATTAAAAAAAATCAGCCTTTGGCAGATCCTATGGACGATTATGACTATATTATTATAACTGTCTGATTTTAAACACTCTCGAGTAACTTCTTGAGTCACAAGAAGGCCTTTTTTTTTTTAGAAGTTGATAGTTGGAGGCTTATTCTCTGTCCGCTGTGTGTTGGAACCCAGATACCTGGTGAACCTGGGCTGCATTAAGCCGCTGTGTGACCTGCTGACGGTGATGGACTCTAAGATCGTCCAGGTGGCCCTGAACGGGCTGGAGAACATCCTGAGGCTGGGCGAGCAGGAGGCCAAGCAGGAGAACAGCGCCACCGGAGTCAACCCTTACTGCAGCCTCATCGAGGAAGCCTACGGTACGAACTCCGTCACAGCGCACTGGTGCTTTAGTCTTTAGGAAATCAACATTATAGGAAATAACATTTTTGATACCAAAGCAATAGTTTTTTAGGGAGAAGTGATTGTCAGCTTACTATTACGACCACATAAAGTAGTGATGTTTGACCCGTCGCTGCCTCTATCCAGTTATTTCTATTACCTTTTTTAGAATAAAAAAACCGTCAATTCTTCTGAAAAAGTCCTCGTTCTAACATTACTCGTCTTTCCAGGTCTCGACAAGATCGAGTTCCTCCAGAGCCACGACAACCAGGAGATCTACCAGAAGGCCTTCGATCTGATCGAGCACTACTTCGGGGTGGAGGACGAGGAGCACAGCCTCGCCCCCCAGGTGGACCAGGCCAACCAGCAGTTCCTTTTTCCCCAGCAGGAGGCTCCCATGGAGGGCTTCCAGCTTTAAGCCCCCTCCCCCCCCCCGAACACCCACCTCACCTTTAAAATGCACCACTTTGCCCCCCTCTGTACCTCCTCGTCTCACGGAGGACCCCTGGTAGCCGGAGCCTCTCAGCCCCCCCCCCCCCACCTCCCCCGATCGGCCACTGACTCCCAAACCTCCACACACCCGTAGGTAAAACTGTCCCGCCCTCCAGCTCTCCTCATCCAGTGGGCCGACTCCTCGCGGGGGGAGGGAGGGGGGGGACCCACGTGTTACCGGTCGAGGGGGGAGCTGCATTACACTTTCCTTGAAGAGGCCGTGATGGCCACATGAAGTCGGCTCTGGCTTCAAGAACGCTCTCACACACACACACGCATATCGTCCTGCCGACGGTTGGGTTGGTTGATATCTTTATATAGACTCTTTTGGGTTGTTTCCCAGGGGGACCTTTGCTTTTTTTTTCCGGGTTGCCCGTGCAAAGTCCCACGAGTGCGAGGTGAAGGCGAGCGCTTGATGTCAGTGTGACCGGGTGGCAGGAAAAACACACAGTAAAGATCCCTTGTCGTTTATGATCACTTATTTATATGCGTGTGATTTTCTTTTTTTCTTTGGTTTGCTGAATCACGAGGCTCGGCTAAAAAGTGTCTTTTTCCACTGTTAACATGTCTTCTATTCTTTTGGGACACATTTCAGGGGAGGAGACTGGAGACTGGGTGTCGGATGGGGTTTTGAAGGGATAGTGGAAAATAGATGGGTTTATAGAGGATATGTTTAAAGATCTAGGAACATCAATTTTTTTCGAGGGTGGTGTAGTTATAGATCCAATGTTCGTTGTGTGCGGTGTTATTAATAACAATACATTTGAATTCTGGAATGATCTAACTATTAAACGAGGCATAGCTGGGGCTTCAGGGCGACGGGGGGGTACCAGCCGCACCAAACCCAACTTCCTTTTATATTTAAACAAACTGGATGTATTGCAGATGTTTAAAATGGGGGGGAACTGACGCTTGTGGTGCAGACTCAACTTTTAAAGTCTGATTCCATTGATGCTCGGTGAAAACAGGTGGCTGCTGGTTCTGCGAGGCCCTCGTGCCCCCGCCTCCCCGGCCGTGAGTGTGTGTGTGTGTGGGGGGGGGGGGGGGTTCTGCATGGCGTTATATTACCCTGCGTACAGTCACTGAGGGTCCCGGTCAAACGCTGCCCACCCTTTTTCTTTTACCGTGGCAGCATTTGCAGGTAAAGAAACAGGAAGTGGGCCACGGCGCCGGTTTGGTGGCGGTGTTGCCGTGCAGTGGCAGATTTGACCCACGGCGTTCTGGGCGGCGGGCTTGATGACTGTTGATGACTCCGCCCGGGTCCGTTGTGTAAATAGCTTCTCCTCGAGGCTCACGGCGAGCCGGGTCTGTCCGGGGGAACCGCTCAGACCACCAATTCAAGTATAAACATACATTTGAGTTTTGTATTTGCATTGTATTTGCGCACACTTCATGCACACTTGCATACAACACCAGCAGACACCTTACACACACACACACACACACACACACCTCCTCACAGATGAGTGGCTAGACGCAAGAAAAATCAGTTTCCATGGTCCTTTTTGGAAAAAAAGTTATTTTTATTTTTAAATTGGCTTTTCTCCGGAGAAAATTGCCGTTTTTGGCTGTTATTTCATTTCAGACCACTTACTATGGTTTTTGTTTTATTTAAAAAGAAATGTTGCCGGTGATTCAATTTTTATTTAAGACTTCTTTTGTTTTAGTAGAAACAAAGAAGGGTTTTTTTTTTGCATATTTAAATGTTTCACTGCACAAAGACGTCTCATGGAAACTTTTTTTTTCGTCCTTGTTTCTAGCCACATGACTTACGATGGTTTAAATGATCCCTGTGAGCCCACGGCTCAGAAGCTGATCCGGGATCAGGCTTCCGGCCTTGTGGGCGGAGCAGAACTGTGGTTGTGTGATGTTTTGACTGACGGCACCGTGAGGACGAGCTTGATCGACCCCGACGACCTCTGGGAGCTCCTGTTGTGTGGATCACAGAACCCGCCTTAACATTGAATCATGATACTGTGACCAGAACTCTGGTGGATTCCACCGCATCTAAGAAGAGACACTTTACCGTGACGCCCCTTTTAGATTCATTTGGTTTCTTTCAGTATTACATTTTTACACAAGCCATAAACTTCCACCAACTGCTGTTGGGTTCAAGTTTGCTTTGCTAGCGAGATGTTATCCACAGAACACGTGTGCTCCCAGTGGACACGAGAGTTGAAATCATGAATAATTGAGCATCAAGAACTTGCCTCTACAGGACTGACGTGTAGAGCGGCATTTGTAACGGAAGTCTTCGATTTCACTCTGAGCTCGGCCGACAAATAACGCCAGAATTGCAACGTTTGAAAACGGAGAAGAAGAAAAAAAAAAGAAAATAGTGCATCGACCAGGAAAAACAAATATTTATATTTCTTGAAAATGAAAATGCACTCCTATTCACAAAAGTGCCAATCCGACCAACAGAGACTGGAGGTTCTTATGTCTTTGACTTTTGTTTTTCTTTATCTTTTATTTACTTGAATGTGCACACATTTTGTGCAGAACATTGCTGCTCTATTTTCCTTCTCTTTAAAGTTACGTTATTTGCCATTGATTCTTTGGGGGGGGGGAGAGTGGCCCCAGCGAAGCCGTGGTCACATGACGCGGGCCCCTCCGGCCGCCTGTCGTCCGTCGGTGTGACGATCCCCGGCGCCGCGGCCTAGAGTGATTTCACGCGGTGGAAACGGCCGAGTTTAATATTTGGCGTTTCTCACGGCTCAAAGCCGGCGCCTCCGTGTGCTGACGGAAAACTATGAGAGATTTTAGATGTGGCAAATTGTGTAAATTTAAGCTACTATCATAGCGGACGATTGCAGGTACTCACCGTGTTGTCGTAGTTTACCAAAGTTGCGTCATCCTGAAGGCTGGTGGGAATGATTTACTTGATGTCTTCAATACTCACTGAGAATCTGCTTCTTTTTATTAGAAGCTGCAATAGCTCAGTCCTCACTCTCCTCAGCTCCTTTTTTTTGGCTTTTCCTCAAGTTTAAGTACTGTTTTAGGGAGTGAAAAGATCTGCAAAATTATCCAGACGGCTGCAATAAACATATTGTCCAAAATCAGGCGCCGTAGAGGCAACAACTCCCCTGCAGGTGGCGCTCCGCCGCTGGGTGAGGCCGACCGAGGCCACTGGACAAACTCTGTCATTCAGAAATTGTGCAGTGATTTACATTAAAAAGTATTATTAAAGTTAAACTATATGTATATTCTGATACATTGACGGGGGATTTAGCAATTCTAATCACTTCTGAGAAGTGGAGAAAAGGCCTCATTGGAGCACAAGACAAGAGAGAAAACAGGATCAGGTTTTTCTGGGTTATATTTTTGGATAATGTGTTTAGCATCAAACGTTCGTCCCAGTCAGGCTGCACGATCAGGAACCTCGTTATCCACGGGGGGGGGGAAATGAGCAGACATCACTAAATATCTCAAATCTGACTTGTCTTCCGTCCTAGAAGCTGTTCACGTCTTTATCAGAATCTAAAGCCACGCTTGGCTTGGTCAGGTGATGTCCTCTATGCTACAGATGTTTACAATGCTACATGTTTGTAAAAATACTTTTTCATACGCCACCACTGACCAGTCCCGATGTTTTCTCTGCTCTGGTCCTTCTCATTTCTTTTACATGTATTTATTTTCTCTACTCTTGTTTATGATTATTTTTTTTCCCCCATTTGCTCAATTACCCATCTTAAACTGTGACTTGACTTGACTTTACCGACGGTATGAATGAGTGACGAGAAACTTCTACACAACTTCAACTAAACATGTCACACAAACATGAAGATGGAAAAAATGCATACAGGAAATAGCAACAATATAAAATGTTAAAGTGTAAAGGAAATTACATTGAATTTGAAATTGTTCAGTGAAAATACTGTACAAAACAAATAAAGTTACGTTACAACCCTTTAATGTGAATGTTTTGTCTTTGTTCACTGCTGTCAATGAGAATGAATTCAGCAGCACACTAGCAAAGTTGTGTTGTATGTCCAAGTGCAAACTTACTTTTGTAGAAGTGGAAAGAAACCTCTGTAGAATTTAGCTACAGTACCGGGGATGTGAGCCCTAATATGAAATAATTATTACATTTCAGATAGTAGGCTCCATGTCTTCATTTGAAGCTCAAATAGAAACATGCAACCTGGTTAGTATTTTCTTTATTTTTCCATTGGAGAAGAATACTACGTTTCCAAAACCCGCCAAGTCAAATTCCTACGACAATGGACGACAAGACAACACTGCACAAGGAATAAAATAAAATTGAATGCTATGGGTTTAAAAACATTTTTACATGTATTTATTTTCTCTACTCTTGTTTATGATTATTTTTTTTACCCCCATATTTAAAAAATAAAAATAAAGGAATAAAGCTAAAAGTTAAAAAAATAAAGTGTTTATATGTATTATTATTTGATCATTTGTATTTATAGACAATGAGGTGGTTCCCCATTATTATAAAAAAATATAAAATTTCGATTAAATTATTTGTATGCATATATATTATCTAAACAAAGCTTAGATTTATAGGAATCAACATATGTATTATTAATAACCAGTAAAGATAATTTCATGTATTTCTCTGTAGGTGGCAGCAAAGCACAACGTAGTGACGTAAACCGCCAAACTACCAGGAAACAGAAGAAGAATCCAAAGTTATCACCGGAAGTGGGTTTTTTTTCTGGCTCACGCTGTTGTGGAAACCCGCAGTTCGCAGTCAAACACTAACGTTAGCTATTTCCTCCTTGAGTCTGAAGGTAAATGACTCCTTAATATCAGAGAACTCGGGATTCACGGACTAGCACCCGTGTAGTCCGTGTATGTTGTTAGAAGTTATACATAAACCAGCACTGTGCAAGCTAGTTTAGCCGCATCTGGAGGCTAACGAGCGTTAGCAGGTGCTAGCTAACAAGACGTGAATGCTAACGTTAGAGAGCGAGTGTTAAAGCGAAAGCTAGCGAGGACATGCACATGCACTGTTGACAGGACATTTGTGTTACAATTTGTCATGACGTATGTTCGTTAACATGACAAACTATACTCCGTATCATGAACATGTGTAACGTAAAACACAAGTTAATGAAGATGACCGCCTAATGTTAGTAAACCTGGTGGTTAAAGGTTTCTAAACACGATCTAACGTTAGCTACGTCACACGCGATTAGTCTTATTTTGTGGCTTTAAGTTAGGCCTAAGTTGAGCTGTGACCAACACTTACAAAGCAGCTATTACATGTTAATACGTAGAAACAGATCCGTAGACAGATTTAAAGCTCAGTTTGGTGAGTCATTTATTTTCACCTTTTCCTTGCAGGTGGTCCAGTATTAAAAAAAGACCTTCATAGTGTCACTGAGTTATATGTATGAGTGAAAAGTGCTTTAATTTGCACCTTGTGTCATTACCAGAGAGTCAGGTATCATCTTTTTTTCCTTCTATTTGTAACCGATACCAGAGATGAAAAAACACGACACAGAAGTGTCCGCCACCCCGAGCAGTGAGGACGCCATCCAGAGCAGTGAGGACGCCATCCAGAGCAGTGAGGACGCCACCCAGAGCAGTGAGGACGCCACCCAGAGCAGTGAGGACGCCACCCAGAGCAGTGAGGACGCCCCTTCAGCCGAAGTGATGGAGTCACTCACAGCTGCAAAAGAAAGCTCGGAGAGCACCAGCCTCGAAGACTCCGAACCCCCGCCGCCGCCGCAGACAGACACGCCTCCGCAGACAGACACGCCGCCGCTGACAGACACGCCGCCGCAGACAGACACGCCGCCGCTGACAGACACGCCGCCGCAGACAGACACGCCGCCGCAGACAGACACGCAGCCGCAGACAGACACGCAGCCACAGACAGACACGCAGCCACAGACAGACACCCCGACGCCGCCGCTCACAGACACCCCGACGCGCACAGACACTCCGACGCAGACGGGGACGCCGACGCCCACAGACACGCCTCCACAAGGCGACGAGGCAGGAAGTGAAGGTAAAGCTGGAGTTTCTTTGTGACGTGAGAACTGGTTGTAGCTCCGTCAGTGTTTTTTGTAATAGATCACAATCTAATAACGGCGTGGATTGATACAATGCAGTATTGCATATTAAAATGGCCTACACCGAATCCTGCTTAAAACCTGCCCCTTTTTATGTGTTTCTCACCTATATTTTACCTGTCTAGAACACTTCTTATGGGAAACATTTAAGGCTGTTGATATTATCGATTGGTTGGTTTACTTCTCCCACTAGGTTTGCATACAACTTTAAGTTATTCAAATGCCTTTCTGAAACATGTTTGTGTGTAATTTCATACTGTGTTTTTTTTGGGCCGGTGATTAGTGGCTCCTCTGGTTGTTAGTGTGAATGATGATAACCGCATGTGGTGCATAATCGGTGACATGGAAACAGTTTCTAACCAAATGCCCCCCCTCCCGCTCCTGGCCTAGTTGCAGAGGCAGCTCTTTCCCAATGTGAATTGGCCGAGGAGCTTAGCCGGCAGCTGGAGGACATCCTCAGCACGTACTGTCGGCGAACCCGCTCGGACGACGCCAGCCCCGTCCCCAACGGCCAGTCGCACAGCCCCGAGCTCAACGGCCTCAGCGGCGAGAGGGGGGGCGGCAAGACGCAAGGCAAAGCACACGGAGGTGGCAGCGGGGGGCAGAAGAAGACTCACGATAAGAAGAAAGTGAAGGGTCTGGGTGAGGAGTATTGCTCATCCGTATGGATCGGTGGTCTAGTCAGAGTGTGTAGTAGATTTTGCGTAATGAAGAATCAAAGAGATGCCTTGAAAACCGCCTAGAGGCCAGTTTGCTAAATTCAATATTCACTGGTTCTCTCTGTCTCTGTTGTGCTCGTTTATGCAGGCAAAGAGATTACTCTTCTCATGCAGACGCTGAACACACTGAGCACTCCAGAGGAAAAGCTTGGAGGCCTTTGTAAGAAGTATGCCGAACTGGTGAGTGTTCTTTTTATCCAAACGTGTAGCCCGAAGCACCACTCTTGATCTCTAAAACATTTCTAGAGTGGATGTAAAATGAAACGCTCTCTTTCCCTTCTGCTCTGAAGGTGATGTTTTTATTAGTGCTTACATTTTAGTCCGTACAAGTTTTTGAATTCAGAATGAATAGTTGGCAAATTATCTGTGGATATACAGTTCACAGGAATGTCCACACTTGGTGAATAAATAGTAACTGAAAAGAAGAGTTGCAGTCCCTCTGTTAAAGGAGTCTTAAAGGAAAATAGATTTCATGCTGCAAATCGCTTTAAAGACTCATTTAATTGCTTTTCCTGCTCAGTAGTCTGTGTAGAAATGACCGGAAAATCAGTGTGTGTGTGTGTGTGGCAGCTGGAGGAGCACCGTAACACCCAGAAGCAGATGCGAGTGCTGCAGAAGAAGCAGGACCAGGTGGTCCAGGAGAAAGACAACCTGAGGAACGAGCACAGCAAGGCCGTGCTGGCTCGCAGCAAGCTGGAGAGTCTGTGCCGGGAGCTGCAGAGACACAACCGCACACTGAAGGTAAGAAGCGAACCGAGCCGAACCGCCGCATTGACCCAACTCAATGACCTCCTGCAACGATGGCCTGTCTACGGTCATTCACAAGTGAGCAGCGCTGTCCTCTTCACACTCGTTTTATTGTTCCAACGTCGCTCCACCCGCAGGAGGAGGGAATGCAAAGAACGCGTCTGGAGGAGGAGAAAAGGAAGGAGGTGACCTCCCACTTCCAGGTGACGCTGAACGACATCCAGGCTCAGATGGAGCAGCACAACGAGAGGAACGCCAGCCTGCGGCAGGAGAACTCCGAGCTGGCCGAGAAACTGAAGAAGCTGTATGAACAGTACAAACTACGGGAGGAGGTCTGTGCCTCCTTCACTGCGAGTCCCAATAATGTGCGTTTCACCACGCTCTTTTGCCGGCTGTGTGACGGGCGTTTTGATTTCCCCCCCACAGCACATCGACAAGGTGGTGAAGCACAAAGACCTGCAGCAGCAGCTGGTGGACGCCAAGCTGCAGCAGGCGCAGGAGCTGCTGAAGGAGTCCGAGGAACGCCACGACAGAGAGAAGCACTTTGTAAGCCTCCTCTCTCAATCCAGAACAAGCACTGGCGTTCCCTTCTGGTTTTCTTTCAATGGGGAGTTGTCACTACGGTTTGACCTTTGCCCTCGCCTCCCCCAGTTGCTGAAAGAAGCAGTGGAGTCTCAGAGGATGTGTGAGCTGATGAAGCAGCAGGAGGTCCACCTCAAACAGCAGGTCCCTGATACGGCTTCACATTCCTGACAGTTGGACTGTGATTGAAAATGTTTGCACTGAACTTGTTGTTGTTGTTTTTCAGCTCTCACTGTACACAGAGAAGTTTGAAGAGTTCCAGACCACCCTGTCGAAGAGCAACGAGGTCTTCACCACGTTCAAACAGGAGATGGAGAAGGTGAGGCGTCCGCGTGTGACGGGCTGTTGATCCGTGCGGGCGAGTGACGGAGGAAGGGAGCTGCCTCTCTGTGACCGTCTGGTTTCCCTTCCAGATGACTAAAAAGATCAAGAAGCTGGAGAAGGAGACGGCCATGTACCGGTCCAGGTGGGAGAGCAGCAACAAGGCTCTGCTGGAGATGTCAGAAGAGGTAGAGCACAGTTTTGGGGGAGATTTCTGATCCACCGTGTGTTCGATTGATATACGCTGCATGTTATTATAATGATGGTGGCCACTCAGTGTGAGGGAAAGTCTGTAGCGATGAATACGTCGTATGATTGACGGCCCAGCGGCTGACGCGCGTCTCCCTCGTGTGCAGAAGTCCGTGCGGGACCACGACTTCGAGGCGCTGCAGGGGAAGGTCCAGCGGCTGGAGAAGCTGCGACGGGCCCTGAAGGTCGAACGCAACGAGCTCAACAAGAAGGTGCAGAACCTCAGCGGGCAGGACGCCGTCCCGGCGGGGGGCCCCGACTCCCCCTCCCCCCCGCCCACGGACCCTCACCCCGACCCCGACTCCGCCCCCTGCTCCAAGTCCTGCCACTGTGACCCACAACTGGACACCGACGGCGTGCTAGAGGAGGCGAGGGCGCCGCTCGTCAGATAGAGAGGTTAACCGGTGTCCTCCCAGCATGCACTGCAGGCGCCAAAACAGGTGATGTGAAGATCGAGGCCCGCCTGTCGGTCCATTCACATGCACACCAGACGGCGTCACGCTGCCTCACACATCAGGCAGGCGAAGATTGAGTGAGTGAGTGAGTGAGGGAGTGTGTGTGTGCACGTGTGCGTGCGTGTGCGTGCGTGTGCGTGCGTGTGCGTGCGTGCGTGCGTGCGTGCGTGCGTGCGTGCGTGCGTGTGCGTGTGTGTGTGTGTGTGTGTGTGTATTGAAAGCCACTCCTAGTAAAGGTTTTTCAGGTGAAGTCTTAACGGGATGTGAAGACCGATTCTTAGTCACATAGAAATATTATAGAATGCTACAAAAGTTGTTTGTCGCACTGAAAGATTCCTCCTCTGGTTTCAGCGTTTTCATCTTCTTTCTTGTGGACCATTTTAGGGAAATGGTTCTTTTTTTTTTCTTCTTGTTAGCGTCTCGCTGCTTCTTTTGAGCAGTTTTCCTGTTCTGTATTTATTGTTTGAATTATAATCTCTGATATTGAAATATATGTATCGTACGGAGCACCACTATAAGATCATTCTCTATTTTACACATTTAAAAAGGCGTTTGTTTTTATGACTTTTCATTCCTAACCTCCCTGAGTTCAGATGTTGTTTGCTACGTTATATTTGACATGTTTTTGAGTCCGCTTAAAACGTTCTAATGACGACCACTTGAAACTCGTTGTGTGCGTGTGTGTGATTGTGTGTGTGTGTGTGCGGGGTTCACACAGCTACGGTTGTCTCCCCCTCTTTGCAGTAGCTTGTAATCAGGTTTTAACGAGAGAATGTTCAACGACTTCTATGCAACGCTTGCTTCTTGTTTTGTTTTGTGTGGCGGTCTCAACTGACGAGCACTTGGGGAGACAACGAATAAACATTCTCAGCCATCGTGCATGGACGCATTGTGTAAACCGACCACATGTCTGGCATCAGAACTTAATTTTTGCTTCGCTGTGAACCTTATTACTTTCCTCTGGATAATTGTCTGACGTCGAGTCTAAGGTGCATCTTTCTGGTTCTCTTACAAGGTGCAGCGACGGATATAAACTGAATGCAGGGAGTTTGACTCCCTTCAGTCCTTCTTATGTACAACTTAATATGTAGCATTGGCAGACAATATTTCTTCCGTTGTCCCACAGGACAGAATCATTGTTCCTCTGGTCCCGTGGGCAGATGTCAAGGCTCGTTGAGAAGGAACCAAAGATGTCTCCTCTTTTGTCTTTTGCAGTACTTTTATCTGGCCCTGTATTTTTTTGTTTCCTGTTAAATAAAAGTTGTAAAATATGTAGCCGTTTGTGTTTATTTAGAAAGGATTCAATAATTAGACCACACAACTTTGTATGGATTTGAAATGTAGTTTTCACTGTTAAATGCACACGTGATGTGTTGTGAGTGCATTCAGTCATTTGCAAGGAGTCATTCACAGCCAACATCTGGCGAGGGACGAGGAACAGCCTCCACGAACAAGCATTCACACACCTACAGGCAAATTAGAGTCACCAATCCCCCAAAGAATGTCTTTACACGCAGAGAACATACAAACTCCACACACAAAGGTGTGTATTACATACAAACTCCACACACAAAGGTGTGTATTACATACAAACTCCACACACAAAGGTGTGTATTACATACAAACTCCACACACAAAGGTGTGTATTACATACAAACTCCACACACAAAGGTGTGTATCACAGTAACACCGCTAGATGGCGCTCTAACTTGATTCCGCCTTTCTTCCCCGGAAATACGTCATCTTCCTTTTCCGCCGCTGCTCCGGCGCCCTGAAACACGAGTGCCGATCTTTTCTCTTGTTTTTTTTTAACCGGAGTCTGTGTGAACACGCTGGATCGACTGGTTACGTTTAGCTCATCAAAATGGTTCGTAGGCGTATTTGTAAATATCTACCGTACGCCGTGGTACCCGGGACAACGCGCGTGCTCGTGCTGCGGTAGTTAGCTCCGGTCAAGCTAGCATATGTCGCCCGGCTAACGTTAGCCGAGGAATTAGCCGATGTTAACGTGAATGCTAGCTAGCGTATCCGTTAGCGAACCGATGCGAGATGATTCACCTGCCACCGATAATGAAACCCAACATTACTTGTCTGAGCTGTTGTCGCTCAGAACATTCAGTAATTTCTCCTGACGTTTCTTCTCCAGAGACCCATCCTGCTTCAGGGCCACGAGAGGTCCATCACCCAAATCAAGTACAACCGAGAGGGGGACCTGCTCTTCTCTGTCGCCAAAGACACGGTGAGATGACGGCGACGTGGTCCGGCGTCACGGTGCGATCCCGCCGTCCCGTTTGGTGTTAAACTCGTCCGTTGTCGTGTCTGTAGGTGACCAACGTGTGGTACTCCGTCAACGGGGAGAGGCTCGGCACCTACAATGGACACACGGGGGCCGTGTGGTGTGTGGACTGCGACTGTATCCCTTTTCAACAAATACACCCGTTTGTGTTCTATTCAAAGCAAATGCACACACGCGGATGCTGGTGTTGTTGTGATACATGTCAGGTTCCTTAACGTGCACTTTCTCAGGGGACACTAAAAACGTATTGACGGGGTCTGCAGACAACAGCTGTCGACTGTGGGACTGTCAGACTGGTACGTGCAGCTGCAAAGAACAACGTGTGTGTGTGTGTGTGTGTGTGTGTGTTTTCTTGCTTTTGCACGCACACGTTCCCGGTTGTTTCATCCCTTCGTCCACCGACGTTCTCCTGTCATATTTCCCCTCCAAGCAGGGACGTTGACCCCTGTCAGGTTGGTTCCTGGTGCACGGGGACCAGCGTGCTCCACTAACCTGTGTGTCTCGGTGCCGCCACACAGGTAAACAGCTGGCTCTGCTCGACACCAACTCTGCTGTCAGAACGTGCGGCTTCGACTTCAGCGGCAACATCATCATGTTCTCCACAGACAAGCAGATGGGTTACCAGTGCTTCCTGAACTTCTTTGACCTGAGGGATCCACAGCAGATCGGTAAGCACCTCACACTGTCACACTGGGGGTCTGTGATCATATTGGCAGCATAGTAATTGATCCATGATTGACCCATCAGCAGAGATATGTGTTCTCTGCGAGCTCCAATGAGAGATTTTTTCCCCCCTCTGCAGAAGACAACCAGCCCTACCTGTCGATTCCATGCAGCGACCACAAGATAACCAGCGCCGTGTGGGGGCCTCTGGGGGAGTACGTCATCGCCGGCCACGAGAACGGAGAGTTCAACCAGTTCAGCGCCAAGGTTGGTAAAGCACGTAATGAATGGTGTTGAGGTCAGAGCGAGGAGCAGTGCACGGTCGCAGGAGCGGTTTAAAGTCTTTACATGTGATAGTACGGCTAAAGAAACCTGTCATATTCCATAGTCTCTAAAGTTAAATGTTGTGAATTTGTTATTTGTTTCGCAGTCTGGAGAGATCGTGAAGAAGGCCAAGGAGCACACCAAGCAGATCAATGACATCCAGTCATCAGTGGATCTCACCATGATCATCAGCGCCTCCAAGGACAACACTGCCAAGGTACGACCGGCCGCGAGTGCACGGGACACCCAATTCACCATATGAAAAACGACTAATTATTTGGGAACCCATTTGCATCTTAACTCGCCGGTTGCTGGACATCACACTTTGTTATTGAGCGTCTGGCGTCTCCTGTGTCTCCTCTCAGCTGTTTGACTCCGCCTCTCTGGAACACATCAAGACCTTCAAGACGGAGAGACCCGTCAACTCTGCCGCCATCTCCCCCAACATGGATCACGTAAGTGGCGACTCCACGGGGAGGACGGGGGGCGTCACCGTGCAAACGTTAAATGAAAGCTTCCTCTGGTCACTGGTGTTCAGGTGGTGATGGGAGGTGGACAGGAGGCCATGGAGGTCACCACTACCTCCACCAGGATCGGCAAGTTTGAGGCCAGGTGAGTCATAGAACATTCTCTTCCACGTGAACGGGCCCGATGGTAAAAAAGCCAACGGCACCTTATCTTGGTCCCGTGATGCTCTGACCGAGCCGCTCACCCCGCCCTCAGGTTCTTCCATGCGGCCTACGAAGAGGAGTTCGGCAGGGTCAAGGGTCATTTCGGCCCCATCAACTGCGTGGCATTCCACCCCGATGGCAAGAGGTAAGACGCCAGGCGTGTGCGTGCGTGCGTGCGTGTGTGTGTGTGTACGTACTGACCTTTCCCTTGTGCTCGTTGTTCACAGCTACAGCAGCGGAGGAGAGGACGGATACACGAGGATTCATTACTTTGACCCACAGTACTTTGACTTTGAACTGGAGGCGTAAATGGTCGGCGCCTTCGACCCAGTCAGACCGCCGCCCCCCCCGCCTCGTTCCCTACATCTGAACTGATGTGTAATCAGCGTATTTCTCACCAGTTGCTTCTAATAAAGGTAGAGGGGGTCTGGACGGCATCTCAGAGACCAGAGTTTCTGCTGTTTTTTTTTTCTAACATCTCTGAAAGTCTCGGTGGCATCAGAAGCGACTTTTGAACCCCGGATCTGTGGATCGATACTGACTGGACCTCAAAACACACACACTCCCAAGTGTTACAATTAACTTTGAGTCAATACTTTGTTTTGACATTCCACACAATAAAATTACTGAATTCAAGTCGTGACTGTGATCTATGAAACCTAAGAACCACCTGGCAGCTCCAGTCAAGATGTTAACATAGAAATTGTAGCTTGTAAATGGTGAATTTCTCAAATTTTTTATTTTAAAGTGGGTAATATGTAATAAAGGTTAAGTCAGTTTAGTAGATTTCAGTAACTAATTTCTTTATTCCAGTCAAAATCAAAATTTGGATGACACTTGAAGGGGAAATACAACAAACTGCACGCAATTGAGGAGACTTCCCTCAGTGGATGCAAAGATTTGAGTGCAGTACTGAAATCACTTTTAGAAATTATAGATATAAAAGCATTACTGTGTGATGGTGAGTTAGTGACTCAAATGCATTGTTTGGTCTTTATCGTATCAAAAACTGAGTATGACATTATTGTGGCAGATGTTTATTTTGTTAAACCATAAGTCAGAATGGTACATAAAAAAAACCCCACTACAGGTCAAAGGTCATATTGGCTGCATCCTGATGGCTAAAGAAACCAACACATGGACCACGAATGTAGAGAAGCTTCTTCACTTTGGATCCAGAAATTAAACCAAAATAGAAACGCAGGATTATTTGTCGAAAGTATAAAAAAAAAATCAGGAGGAAAAACAATGACTTCAGCTTTTATTAAAAAGTTATGAATGCACATTTTACAAGGATAAAACTAGACAACATGTAGAGGGTCCATTTAACCAGCTCACTCTGCCTTTATGTATCATGGTACAAAACAAGTCGCTCACTTCCACCTCTGGAGCGGTTCAACATTCCACATACTGAACGATGCAGGAAGAAGCTAAAGGGGCCGGTGATGAATCAATAAGTTAGAACATAGATCACAGCCTGTCCGCCCAACACGAGCAAAATGTACATGCTAAAGGCGACATTATTCTAAACATGCATTTATTGATGAGTTGACGACAACAAGATAAACAGTTTGTCAAATGCTGGTTATTCTACAGTATCATAAATAGATGTTTAAAAGAGAAAAGCCTTTTTGCACACGAGCGTGATGCTTATTAATCATCTACTTCGCTGCAGGCCCCCGCAAACTGGCTTAAATGGGTAACAGCGTGACGGGAGCTTTTCTTCACGTGGAAGCCGACCGGTTCGTATAAAAAGCCTACGGAGTTGTGCGTTGCTCGTTTTGCACAAGGCGAAGCTGTGGCTTGGCCACGCCCACTCAACCGGCGGGTCACCGAGGTCGGTGACGGATGTAAAGAACGCAGTGTAAACCGGGCTCGCCCATAAACACACATAATAAAACAGGAATACAAAAAAAGGCTCTTGTTGTCACAGAAGGAGAGCACAGGAATCCCAACGCATCGACGACGCCTCCTCCTGGTGTCGCACTTCAGGTCGTCTTCACCTCCTCTTTTGGTCTGGAACAAACAAGAGTTGATGCAGCAAACCGCCGGCACACTGAGGGTTTCACAGGACCCCCCACTGAGGGGGGCGCATGTGATCTGTACAGCGAAATAATAGACGAGTACACAGATCTCTTACCCTGATGTGTCCATCTTCTCTTCCTCTTTCTCCTCCTCTTTCACTTCTAAGTGTCGGAACAATCAGATGATCAGCACGTTGCCTTTACACATTTGTGATTACATTCGTCGAGCAACTGGATCCGTCTCACCTTTCTTCTCCTCCCCTTCCTTCTCCTCCTCCTTCTTCACTCGTTTCACCTTCTTGTGGTTGGCTGCGTTCCTGCGGCCGCCCCCCTGCCCCTCCGCCTCGTCCTCCGAGTCAGAGAACTCTTCCTCGCAGGCGATCCTTTTGTCGTGTGCCCGGACTGAAAACCACACAGAGGCGCACAATTTCATACGCAGACTACGACTCGACCGGGTCCTTTAACTCAAGGCCCGGGAACCCGTCTACGTACTGGACCGCGGCCACTCACTGGAGACGCGTTTGTCGGGCTCCTCCTCGTCCTCCTCGCCGCTGTCCGGGTGGGGGGCGTCCTCGGGGATGGCCTGCATCTGGACGCCCGGCGCGTGCGGCAGCATGCGGAGGTTCTCGAACAGGCGCTGCTTGATCTTCTCCAGGTACTCGTTGGTGTTCTGGTTGGTCATGTTGGACGGGCTGATGTGCAGCTTGAAGTCGGGCCCGAAGTACTCGAAGTAGTCGTTGTAGGGCAGCTCGTTGGGGATGGACGAGTCCAGGGCCACGGCCGTCTCGTATGTCCAGCAGCGGGCCACGTTGCGGATGGTGTAGCCCCCGCCGCCCAGCATCAGCAGGGGCAGGTTGAAGCTTTTGATGTACTCCACACATTTGGCGTGGCCTGGTGGGAGGACACGCGCTCATTGAGCTCTGCAGCACTAAGGCACTTGTACGTGGGGTCTCGGGGGGGGGGCTGTGTTCATACCTTTGATGGTGAGGTTGAAGCAGCCCAGTCGGTCTCCAGAGAGAGAATCGGCTCCACACTGGAGGACCACCGCGCTGGGCTGGTACATCTCCATGACTTTAGCCATGATCTAACACACGCAGACATACACATCAGCCGCCTGGGAGGGAAAATGGGGATTGTGGCGACTAGATCGAACTCAAACGAGAGCCTTACGGGTTTGAAGATGGCTTCGTAGGACTCGTCGTCGATGCCGTCCCTCAGCGGGTAGTTCACCGCGTAGTATTTGCCCTTTCCGGCGCCGATGTCCTGCAGACAGCGCAGACAATCGATTACAGCACACGCACAGAAGTCACGCAGGGGGGTCTTAGTAAAGTAAAATAAGGACAAACAAACGGACCCTCAGGTCTCCGGTGCCGGGGAAGTACTCCCCGTACTTGTGGAAGGAGACGGTCATGACCCTGTCCGTCGTGTAGAAGGCCTCCTCCACGCCATCCCCGTGGTGGATGTCAATGTCGATGTACAACACCCTCTGGTGGTACCTGGGGAGGAGAGCGCGCCCGGTTAACAACACGAGAGGAAGACGTCCTCTCGTAGCCATTAAGATCGACAAACTTCACCCTCAACTTTCTACCAGGCCGCCGTGTGCAGATGAGACAAAGGACGACAGCAGCTTACTTTAGCAGCTCCAGGATGGCCAGGACGATGTCGTTGACGTAGCAGAAACCCGAGGCCTCGGACTTCTTGGCGTGGTGGAGTCCGCCGGCCCAGTTGATGGCGATATCCGTCTGCTGCTTGTTCAACTTCAACGCCCCAGCTGGAACAGGAGATACAGTGATGCTGGAATTGACCTCAATGTGTGGATCCAGAGGACAGAGTGTGGACTGTGCTCCCCAAGCCTTTACTTGGGATTCATTCTGAGCTCGTGTCATAAATGTCCCACTTGCGTGCGAGTTGCTCACAAGGGGAATTACGGGATGTGCCGTTGGGATAACTCACCAACAGATCCACCTGCTGAGAGCTGGCAAAACTCAAACAGACCGTCAAACACCGGACAGTCCTCTCCAACGTTGACTGCAAGAAAAAACTAAAACTCAACACACGTGAAGAGTGAGGATACTCGGGCGTCCATGGGAGGAAAAGGTAAAAGCGCTCACATCGCTGCATCTGTTTGCTGTACTCAGACATGTTGTCTGGTCGTATGGACCTCAGGAACTTAATGTAGTCGTCGCTGTGGTATTTCGTCATCTCTTCGCCGCTGGCTTTGTGTGGTCTCTGGACGCAGAAACGCAGACGGCGAGGAGGAAAGTTACAGCGGACACATTTCGGTATCGGACAGCAGCCGTCGGGTTTGACACGTTTGAGGTTCAGTATCACTTACAGGTCATCCAAATATTACAAGCACAAAGTACTGGACTAGGACGGCCAACCAAATTAGGATTGTGACGGGTCGGTTTGGAGGGAAAAGAACTCACGTAAATCTCCATTTTCCTGTACAGCCCGTAGTTGAGGAGGAGGTTGTGCGTCATGCGGATCCTGTGGGGCTTCATGGGATGGCCTTGGCCGTAGTAGTAGTTCCCAACGTCCCCTGGGACACAAGAAAGGATCCAGACGTGTTTACACAACAAAATATGTGCAAAAAAGAAGAAGCTACCATGCATTTTCTATTACTAGATTGACTCAATAAAATCAGGAATCAGGAAACATTTATTAGCCAAAATATGTCAAACATACAAGGAATTTGTCTTGGCGGTTAGTGCGCGACAGTAGACAGACAAGACAACAGTGCACAAGTAATAAAATAAAGTGGAATGAAATGCTAATGCAATGGGTTAGTAGAATAAGGCTAAGGTAGAATAAGGGTAAGATTAACCGGTCTCCAATACGCTGGTTTCTTTTTACTGTTTGGACAATATTCCACTGACGTGACCTGATGTTAAAATCGGAGATTTATATGAATAAAACACGTGCTGGACTGTAGATGCAATTATTCATGTGCCAACGTTACTTAAACTAAGCGAACTGCCAGGACGTCGGAGTCAATGATCATGCGTGTCGGTAAAATAAGGAATTAGATTTATATTTTGTTTAAACATACGACAAGTACATGTGACCGTGAGAACATCCATCACTTTAAGCAGCGTACTTTCTTCATTTAACGTTACGGTGCATACAACGTTAGCATCGGCGTGAAAGTGTTAATGCATATAAAACAGAGGGAAATGTATTATCATTATTTTAATGGAACGCAACGTTTCGCTTTCATATTAGCGTTAGGAAAAAAAACGGTAAAGCAGACCGTACTTCTCGGAAGTTCTTGGCAATTTTGGAGAACAATGACAAAATGAACATCGGGTAAGGGCAGGTTTGTGGCTTCTCTGCTAACCAGATATAATAAAATACCGAACATATCCACAAAGCCCAGTCACAAATCAATAAAGCCTTCAACGAAAATACATACATTTCTCTGCTTATTGAATAACTAGACGCTCACGCGAACACCTAGCTAGCTAGCGTTTAGATGCTATGACTAGCTTAGCGAGCTAGCGAATGTTAGCTCGCTGCACCGGCTAGCTAGCATGGCCGCACCGCACGCTTATTCTTTTTTTTAAATACATGTACAATTTCCTGAACATCTACACACACCCGCGGCCGCCTCGACGGGAGGAAAACAACGCGTGCACGTTGAATATTTACCGTCATAGTAATAGCAAACTTTTTTCTTTGTTCCTTGAGACAGCGCCATTTTAGCCCCCAATTACTGCACCGTTTAATGCCCACCGGCTCCGCTCTCCTGCACCGAGGGAAACCAGCGTTGAGCTCTCGTCGACCAATCACAGACGCCCGCCCGCCCGACTGGGAGGCGCCGGCGTGACAAACCGAGGACCGCCGAGGTTTTGCGGCCACAACCAGACAGCGTCTAGACTGGAACCGAACACAGAGGCGCGAGACCCCCGAAGGCGTTTCATTATCGGTGGTTGTCAGCAACCCTCTATTTGTTTGCCATGTTTAAGTTATTGTATTATTTATTGGGCAACTTAAAATTAGTATTACAATTCTAAAGCTATTTTCAAACTGCTTCCTTGTTGTGACCTTTCAAAACTGAAAATACTATACGCTTTCTTTCATATCTTTCTCAACAACATATTTTCTTATTTATTGTACTTGGTTAATTTATTTCGCAGGAAAGGATAAAGAAAAAAAAACTATAAAATGTTAATTTTCATCAGTTGTCCCTGGCCAGATTTCAGGAATTTGCAAGCAGATGTATCTGATGTAGGTCATGGCACTTGGCACGTAATATAAGATGCACGCAGCACAAATGCATGCACAAATGCATGTTTCTTGCCAATATATGTGCACCTCGAATCCAAGCGAAATACAGACTTTTAATGAAAATGATTCTAAAAGCCCTCACGTTCCTGTTGCACAACGCGTGCAGTATTGCCTCATTGATGCCGGCTATCGCTGGGACAGACTGGGGAAACCAGACAATAGGCCACCAGCCTCCTGTCGTTGCCCGTAACAACCAGCGGGAGGCAGCGGGAGGCAGCGGGAGCTCACGCGTGTTTCACTGTCTCTTCCAAATCTCTGCAGACTCCGTCGTTGCCGAATGACAAATGCAGCATCTCTGAGCGGATCCGTCAGAGAATATCATGTGTAGTAAACAGTGTAAACAATTTAGAGGACCAACGTAACCCTGGAGAGATGCACGGCTCAGTGTACCTGCACAATATTACGGCATGAGAATGAATGGTTTTTTTGCTCTGAAGTCACTTATGGTAAAATAAATCGACCCTTTGAGCTTGAGAAATCGCCTGCTTCAAGAGGCAGAAGGCCGCGTCCATGTGGAGGCCCCCAGCTTCCTTTCAATAATTCATAATCGTTTGAAGACCGGCTCCAAACGCGCCTCAGATCTCAACTCATCCCATCAGCATGTGAACTAGGTCAGACCTTCCTGTGTTCAGTCGGCCGTGTTCAGAAGGCCACTCGCCTGCTTCAGATGCAGGAAATATTGTAGATGTGATGGAGGAGGAGGAGGAGAAGGAGCAGGAGGAGGGGCGAGCGGCGGCAGAGGTAATGGTGTTGATCTCAGGGCCACACCACTAATGGAGGGCCGGGGGGGGTCATCGGAGCGAACGCGCTGTTCAATTGGTCGGCTACCAACACGCTTGTTTCTCATTTGAGGTCTAGTTTTTTTGTCTTTGCCGGATGCTTTGCGTTTCTTTATGCTCGGGACATGAAAGCTCCTGCAGCGGGTTTGTGGTATTGGACCACACAAATACGATTGACCCGAGTTGACGTGTTGGTTTAAATCCGGGGCAGAGCGAGTGACGATCCGATGAAGGCTAATATCACGACGATGAGGCTTGAAAACAAACGACGTAACAAAGCTGAGCTGCATGTGCTGACTAACAGCCGCCGAGGCCACAGGTGACCACCGGATAGCGACGTGGCTTTAAGAAGTTTTGGTGAATAAAGGAATAAAATAAGGATTTTTATTGTTTGGTTTGCAAAAAGGAGAATGTGTTTATTCATCCGTCAAAAGTTGCTTTTAAGTTGGAGTTTAGGGTAAAATATGGAAGGAAGCTGCTGCTGTGAAGCCCTTTATTCTTTTGATGTAGGATGTCAGTCACTGAAGCGTGTGCTACTTTGTAACACGTGTGTGGCGTGATGTAACCATGGAGACACGCACACAAAACGGGCAGGTAACCAACATTTATTTACCATTAGCAACTTTACAATAAAACCAGAAACATCTGTCAACATTAGCAAAATAAAGAACAGAAATCAATCCAATGTATTTACAGAGACAAAGCAGATTCAGGCTCACATACGACAGGTAAACAACTCTGCTTCATATCAAACCGCAACAGTGAACATAGCAAGCTTAAGTGTTCTTTTTTTTTTTTCATAGTAAGGTAAAAATCAAAGTTGTCTATTTTTTTTTTCTTTAAACAAACGAGTAATAGCTTCTCTGAATCTTTAAGATGCTTCTCTATAATACACCACAAAATACTTCAAATTTGGGTTAAAATATAGGAATGTAAAAAGTTGGCGAGTCTCTTCATTTTCTGATTTCATTTTTTTTTTTTTTGCTCCATCAACAGTCATTTCAAGTGGTGGTGTCCTAGTATCTAGCTTCTTTCCTTCAGCAAGGAGGCATCTTCATTTGCAGATTTTTTTTTTTTTTTCAGGGAGGGGGGGTGGGATGCTTTGACTCCATCCATCCTTCATCCATCTTTGCTTCATGGTGTCATCGGCTCGCGTTCTAGCCATTTAAAAATCCAATTCGGCACCCAGCGACCGGCCCACTCAGTCCGGGTCCGGATGTGGAGCAGAAACCGGGGAAGTGATCTAGTGAATCTAGTCTGCCGTCTGGTTATCACGACGACAAGTGGCACGTCGAAGGAGTCTCTCACATACATGTGTATATATTTACATATACATATATCCATATACATATGTATACATATACATATACACATATATATATAAATATATATATATGCTCTTAAATTCTTTCTCTCTCTCTCTCTCTCTCTCTCTCTTGAAAAAAGGTTCACCCAGTTCATTGTGAGCTTCAGGTACAATCACTCCTTCTTTTCAGAGGGGGCCGGGGTCGAGCTGCTCTCCTCTGCTGGTTTCGTGGCCTCGGGGGCCGGGGCAGCTGCCTCCTTGGCCTCCTCCTTGGGGGCCTCCTCTTTAGCCGGCCCCTCCTCCGCCTTCGGGGCCTCTGCTGCCGCGGCAGCGGCGGCGGCGGGGGCAGGGGCAGCCTCCTCCTTCACCACCTCCTCCTTCTTCTCTTCCTTCTTCTCCTCGGCCGGAGCAGCAGCTCCGTTCTCGGCGGGCTTCTCCTCGGAGGGGGAGGCGGTTGTGGTGGCGGCGGCGGCGGCGTCTGGGGTGGCAGCAGCGGCGGCGGCTGGCGCTTCCTCCTTGACGGCCTCGCTCTTCTTGGTCTTCTTCAGATTGAGTTTGAAGTTGAAGGACTTCTTCAGGGAGAACTTCTTCTTCTTCTTCTTGGGGGTCTCCTTGGCCGCGGCCTCGCCTTCGGGTTTGGCCGCCTCTCCGTCCGCGGCGGGCGCCGGCTCGATGGCGTCCCCGGCGGCGCTGGCCTCGGGCTCTTTGGCGGCATCGGCCGAGCCGTTGGTGGCGGCAGCATCCCCGTCGGGCTTTGTGGAGACATCCCCGTTGGTTTTCACATGTCCATTCTCCTGAAGAAAAAAAAAAAGGTTCACACCATAAGTCACCTGTTTCCAAACCTCTTGCCTAAATTGTACCCCCCCCCCCCCCAAAAAAAGCTCTGCTGATGCATGAAAAACGAAATGAGACTGTTTGGAGGAGTATTTGCCATTTATTCTCAGTGCAGCGTCGTGCTCATCAATTAACCACCGTGTCGCGCGGCTCCGAGGCGACGCCTTGCAGTACCCGGATGAAGCGATAGGCGGCGGTGGCGCCTCGCAGACCGGCCGCGGTGCCAGACGGACACACATCGGCTCAACAAAGACCGGAGCTCATCGATAGAGGCATGAACCCCCCCCCCCAAAAAAAAAAAAAATCAGGAATAAAAAAAAAAAACCGTCTGAAAATGAATAATGCTCCACTGTTGAGCCACATCGCATAATAAACCGTAGTAATAACGTGTGATATTAAACCGTCATAACGATGTAATTAATTAGTGGTCCAATTAAACCGATATTGCTCATATGACATTTTTTGGAAAGCGACATGTTTTCCCAGACGACAGCCAGGCTGGTGTTTTAAACAGGGAGGGGTAGTGCCTACGTGCGCTCGAGCCCCCCCCGCCCCCCTTCATTGCCACTATCAACCACGTTTGGCGGATTTGGGGTTAAAGCTCGCGCACAAATAGACGACAAGTCAATGAACTTCATCTCAATTTTTCATTTACGATAAATAACAACGGTTATATTTTCTTTTTTTCCCCGCAGATAGAAATAGAAATAAAGACACCTGCCTTGCCCCCCCCCCCCTACACACACACACACACACACACATTCAAGTTGTATCGATTCCCCGCCACGTCTTTATGAAATAACAAGTATCCCCATTGATAAAGACGGAAGGTGTGTTACCTGTCCGTTGGTCTTGACAGCTGCAGCCCCCCCGGCGGCGGCGCCCGCCTCCGCGGCCACGTCTCCCTTGGATGCCTGGGATCCCATTGTCTTCTTCTGTGGTGTGTTTGCTGGGAGTCTTCCAAAGAAAAGCAAAAAGCAAAACTAAAAAAAAAGAGCGGCCGTGAGTAAATCCGAGCCCGGGGCGAGTTACGTATCCAGCGGTGAAACGGAGAAACGCGTCGCGGTGGGATTGGGCTGTTTTTCTCGTGGTTTTGTTCTCGCGGTCCTTCCTCTCGGTGGCTCCTGTGGTCAGACTTGTCACCCCGCTGGAGAGAGACCCTCTAAGCTCATCGCTGGTTGAGCGCAACGCTTCAACATACAGCGGGTCCGAGGCACCGCCCGTGGGCGGGGCCTGCTGAGCTCTGGCCAATCCGAGGGCGGTCTAGCCGGCTCTGGCCAATCAAGCCTTTACTATCTAATTGTCCCCGCCCCGTAGAAAACCCCCAGCAATGAAATCGATTTATTTCTGCTCAATACTCTGTTTTTTGGGGTTAAAAGTATGTTTTCTTTTAACGTAGCATTATTTTTTTGCTTTATCAGTGTGCTGTTACTGTGCGTCTGCTCGTTTACCGTTTTTTTTATCTACTAGGTTACATGGCGCTGAGGATTAATTAAACAATGCCTTGTTGTGAACTTATTAATTACTTACTTATTATTATTACTTTTTATAGGAATGACAGAATGAGTTTTGAAACTTTACCACCTTTAGCAATTTACCTCATCCAGGTCGATGGATGCGCCATGAATAAATGGCAATGGTTTCCATTAAGCCTATTTATTTATTATTCTACTAATTGCTTATTTTTTGTCTATAAAATGCCTGAGAGAATGCTTCTGTGACTCACAGTCCAACACACAAAATATATTCAATATAGTCAAATTCCAAATTAAGACAAACAGCTACTTCTTATTTTCTAAAAAAAAAAAACACAAATGTGTGTGTAATCATCTGATTGTTACCGTAATCCTCTCAATTCATTGAATGAAGTAATGCAATAGTTTAACTTTTGAGTATTTCTTAACAAAGTTTCAGAGTGTGTCACTTTTGGTTTCAATAACACTGCAATGTTGAAATATCCCAAATCCCTCTCTTATTCAGCATTTTGTCACAGTCTTAGTCAAACCAAATACAACACGTGTTTCCAGAAGAAAATCTTTGGATTTTTTCCCCCCAGAATTCTGATTCTGGTTATGTATGTGTGTAATGTTACCAATACAACATATCCAGAAACAGGACTTCCTCTGGCTGTGGCCGTCCAGCTAGCAGCTCGATTAGTTGAATAAGTAAGTTATGATGGTCATGAGCTCGTGGTCACAGTCTTTCAGAAATAAGGGCAGAAATATGTCCCCAACAAATGACACCACACAGGACAGGAATCTTTGCGATGTACGGCCGAAACATTCAGCAGGAAGAGAAACAAATGAGAGTTTATCGCGTCTACTTTCGCCTTCTGCCCCGGCTCACCCTTCTCTTCTCCATCCACCCGTCTCCGCCAGCAGCAGCTGAGAGGTAAAACGGACTTACTTTCGCCAGACAATGGTGAATAAAAGGTTGAACCCATTGTGGGCATGAGGACACGGGGTTCAGGATCGCGTGTCCCTCACGGCTCCATGACTGGATGTGTTGTTCACTTGTCCGCTTGTCAACAACATACCAGCAGCAAAAAATGTCAACGTGACCATCACGCACATTCCACCTGATCGCGTTCCTCGCTGCGACCGCTGAAGCTGCGCGTCTCCGGTCGTGAGAGTTCGATGTCACAAACGGCCGCTGCTGGGACCAATCGGCCTAATGGGTTCCGCGAGACCCGGGGAACGCTAAAAGCCTCCAGCTCTCCGAGTCACATGGACGTCAACGCAAGCGTTGGCCGACGTTGGAAACGATGCATTCGTTGTCAGGTTGATCGGAGCGCTTCCCATGCAAGCGTTCGTGCAATATGGTGAATAGCATATTGTAAATACGGCGTCACCGGAGGAGTCAGTCAAAGGGCCGTTTGTGCAATAAATGGCCTCAAATATCATGTTAAACCTTCAAACTCTAAAGGAATAATTCAGATTTCTTGTTTTGCTGGTTGCTATTCCTACAAACACCTCACTCTCGACACGGGAGCGATTATCCCGCCAAATATTCCTGAACGGGGCGAAAGGTGTGCATCTGTTTCCCTCCCTTTGCATTATGAAGTGTCGTCATTTTAAAAAAGCAGCAGCACGCCAGCGATGTATCAAGGGCAGTCGTGAGTTTGCAGCACTGGATTTGTGTTTCTGTGCCTCGTCCCGCTCCGAGGCTCCATCACTGGGAGCCGACCTCCCTTCCTTACACACACACACACACACACACACACACACACACACACACACACACACAGATCACGCTGCATCCGTCGAGCTGGCCTTGTAAATGTCATAATAATGTGTCCACTGTGTGCTGCTGTGGAATGCCTGGCACGCCGGCCCTCCCCTCTCCTCCAGCCATCTTCTCCTGTGAATGGGCTTCTTCAGCCTGCTTGAGGTAACTAAGAGAGAGAGAGAAAGAGAGAGAGAGAGACAGAGAGAGAGACAGCCATGGTCAACTTCTGCACATGGAACCACATTAAGGGCTCCTTTCTTCTCCTTCCATGTAAAACCCGCTTCCTGTGTGACGGCGGTGACGCCGGCGGCTGAGGCCTCATCGTCTCCCGGCCCGCTCGCTCGCTCTGCCCTTTTCCCCCCTGCGCAAAAAGCGTGTCTGCGTGTGCGTTTTTTTTCTTCTTCGTCGCCCCGTGTTTGCGTCTGTGTGCTGTGTGCTTATGCGCACATAAGGGAGGCATTGTCGAGGGACCAGCGAGCGTCAGGGGGGGGGAGAAAGGCACAGAGAAGCAATCATTCACACATAGACACACATTACGCGACGCAAACACAAAGCCAAGCAGGGCATCAGCTGTGACAGAGTTCATATGCAGAGAGAACTGTGTGTGTGGGTGTGGGGGGGGGGGGTTCTGATCTGTATGATAGAGCCGGGGCCCAGAGGTACTGTAGACGCAGCCACATCATTGTTTGGACAAATGACATGCTGATGGCAGAGCGATAGCATCAGGTGTGGCCAAGGTATGTGATGAGAATACCTTGCGATAAGAAGGGAGGGGCGGCGGGGGGGCATTCTGGGATTTGGAGGAGGAGGGCGAGATGTAGATAAAGATGGAGCCAGACGAGGGAGGACGCCTAAAGACAGCTGGGAGCAGAAAGGTCACGTTGGAGGATTGACGCCTGAGAATCCTGACTCACCGGGTCACGCCCGGGATCCTCGAAGCACACGGTGCTTTTCTCACGCCGCTTAATGATGGACGGGGAATCAAAACGCGTTTCCGTATGGGTCTGTGGTATTTAAGATGCCAGAAAGGCAAAAGCGGGACTTCTTTGATGCCCCACAGGTTGGGCTCGGTTCACTTCAATTCATCAACATTTGTCTTTGACGCCGTGGAAGCATAAAAACAATTTACTTCCATAAATAAATCTAAAACACGCTCAGTTAGTGAAACACCAATCAGATGCCTGAAATAAGGTCTGTGGTTTTTGAATTTGAATGTTTTATTCTATGACAAATAGGTAAATAAGTACCACCTGTTGTACTTTTTGAAGCCCAGGATTAAAAGTTAAACATTTTTCTTACCCAAACGTTGCTATAATTATTAATTATTTTTATGAACGCCGTGACATCATCATTTTTGATGAATCATTGTTCTCCTGCTAACCAGGTCAACCATAAATGGCTTTTAACTTTGCTCTGAGGAAGTCACCTAACTCTCACACACACTCCCGTGTGTGTTTTACTGACTCGAGGTGCGGCGGAGGCAGCGAGGTGCTTTCCAATCACTCAACCGGTGGTTTTATGGTGATATGGGAAGGTGGGGAAACCAAAAGTATGGTGTCATGTTTGGTCTCCATAGCAACCGTCTGAAACAACAACTAACTGAGGGTTCCGGTTCAAATAATCGAGAAACGTTATTGTCCAAGAAGGCCTCGACGGCACCTCCATCACAGCTTCAAAGGGCAGGTATCACATTTTTATCTTCACTCCCAAACACCTCACAAGGCTGTAAAACGATCACATGACGTCTAAATGAGCCAATCAGGGCCGTCGGCGTTCTCTACGGCTCGCTGTCACTTTGTCACACCACGTTAAACCTCAAGGAAACATCCAAGTCTTTTCCTCGCCCTTTGACCTTGAATTATAATCAGCAATTTTAATCAAAGCCGGCGGAGCCGCGGCCAACACCAGACCTCGTGCAGGGACAATAGACAGCATATGGCTCAGATATCAGACAAATGCCGAGCAGGAAAGAGAAATAATCACGGCCCTAATGGCCCGAGGTCAAAGGGGGTCACGTCTAGGGGCCAAACAAACAATGGTGCGAGGGAATGGCGAGGTGGGGCTCTGCAGCTCACCCGTCTTGTTCAACGACAGCTCGCCGTTAACGCGTCGTATTGAGCGGCAGAGAAGCGGCTTGATGTTACAGTCACGGTGGTTTAGTGTCCTCGCGCCTGTGACGCCGAGAGGGGAAATCGTAGTAAAAAGTCCAAAGAGACTCGCGGTGCTTTCCCCTCGCCGCTGAAATACTCCTGTCGACCCAGTTGGACCCACGGAGCACGTTTCACTTTCACTTTCTGCCCACCTCGCCTGGGCCATGGTCAGAGACGGGGAATCCCTGCGGGGGATTTCGAGAAAAGGTAAATGTAAATACCATAGTGAGAGAGAAGACATTAGATCTACCCCCCTCCCCTCCCCTCCGCACGCCTCCGTGGTTTTTTTACAGTTACATAAGACTTGATTTTGGTTCTACATTTTCAGGATGCAAAGCCGATTTTGTAGTAAATGTGGAATTTCAGCCTTGACGTTGCCCAACAATGTAGAAATAACTTGACTCAGACTTCCAGCCGGTCTTTGTCTAACATAGTGTACACACGCACACACACACACACACACACACACACACACACACACACACACGCACGCACACACACACACACACACACACACACACACACACGCACACACACACGCGCGCGCCCGGCACACGGAGCTGTGGAAATGGTGTCAGCCCAGTGTAAATCCTTTTTGACATGTGAGCGTGCCAGTGACCTTATTACCATGACAACAGTTTCTAGGGGATAATAACGTTGTGGCAATGCTGACACAATATGACACAACAGCGACACTCGTTGTGCGACGTGTTGCTGAGGGTTTTTTTTCTTTTTACTTTCCCCTTTTTCTTCCCCTTCGCGTTTGCAAAATGCAGTTTTCTTTCTGGTTGTCGTTTCTCCTCCGTGTCGTCTTGTTGTCTCGTGGAATTTGGAGGAGAATTCGTCCTTCCAGCTGCTCTCGAGACATGATTGAGGTAAAGGTAGGTCAGGCCCATCTCCGAGCTCGTGAGCGCTCACTTCCTGTGTGTGTGGGTGTGTGGGTGTAAAATCTGCGTGCACCCACGCCAGAGTCCGAAAATAAACGCTTCTTCTTTCCTACATGTGAGCGCATTCAGCAGAACGGAACGGCGCGCCCACCCTCCCCCCACCTCCCACTTTCCCTCTTCTGCCTCCTTCGCTTCCCTCCGTCCGTCCTGAGTGGGAGAGACAGAGAATGTCAGAGGAAAGGAGGAGAGAACGTGGAGCTTGTTTGCGTGCTGTTTGGACCAAACGCGGGACGTTTGAGTGACAAAAGGAGCCTGTAGAGGAAGAGCGTGTTCAGAGAGGATGCTCAGCTGAATTCACGTGATGTTATTGAAGTGGAACTCTTATTTCTACGTGTTTCCTCCGAGACGCATTCTGTGAATGTGGTGATTCTTCGTCCTCCTCTGATTGCTGGCGAACCAGCTGGTGAACGTTTATTCCACCGAGCGGACTGGAATGTGGAACAAAGCTACGGCGCTCGCGTAGAATCCACGAGTTTACGCAGAGAGTAAGAATCCCTCGTGACTACTCAGGCCTCATGAAGCCGTCTATTATTCACTACACCCAGTGTATGTGTATAGAATCGTGGTAACGAAACTGACTGAAAGAGCAATCGGTGGACTTTCCCTTTAGGCGACATTGGTGACCAACGCCGCATCCACGTGCTGCTTCCCTACTCGTGACCTACTCCAACTTTATTTGGCTGAATTTACATGAAGGGTTTCCGCCACGCGTCCACCCACTCTGAAAGCTGAGCTTGTTTATTTTTAAAGAAAGTCAGAATCGTGCAGATTGCATCATTAAATTGTAAAATGCTGAGAGTGTAAACAGGCGTCCGGGCCTCCAGGACGTCAGACCCCTTTTATTGTGAAAAGTCAAAAGATTGAAAGCTCTTCGGACTCTTCGGACTTTCAGAACTGCGGAACTTTATCGCCGTACTGCACGTTTCCGCCGGTCAGAGCCTCGCCTGGACACATGGGCACGCTTCAGTGGGCGGGGGAGGAGCGAGAGGTTCTGCGCCGGGGGGAGGAGGGGGAGGAGGAGGAGGGGGGGGGGATGCACGGTTGATGAGTCAGAGATGGAATGCAGAAAGGAGAGAGGGAGAAGTGCTGATGAATGGCTCCATGGCACACTGACCCACTAATGTGAAACGCACACGTCCTCATCAGGCTCCTTTGACTTGGAGCTCCTCGGCATCACACCGCGTCACGTGTTGCACGCGCGTTTCCTTCTTTATTTCACCCAGTTTTTTTAGTTAAGCGCTGAAATAACACACTGGCCCGACTTCTGCTAATGTGAAGGCGACGAGGAGGAAGTAGTGAACACGCCACAGCTTTCACCACTTCTGCCCCCGCTGAATTTCAGAGGGAGGCCTTCTACTTATAAGTGGGCAGCGTGTCAGGTGGTCTGAGGATGATCGTCATGTGACTTTAACACTTTAACCTACAGCCCCGGGCCAAAGTGGTGACTGGACCTGCAGCTAAGTGTTAGAATGCATAAAGGGTGTAGGGGGGGGGGAGGTGGATGCAGATGGAGGCCCTTATTTAATTGTGTTGAACCATTCTGTTCCTCTTTTTAACTAGTTTCTCCTCCTTCGATTTGATCCTTTCTTGCAGTACAATTATGAAGGAACCCAACAACAACGCCACCATTGACTCTGGTGAGCTCATCACTGCTGCTGTCTGTACAGTCAACTAATTAAGTAGATCCGAGACATTATATTTGAAAGGTCTCGCTTCTAGGGACCTCAGTGCCGCCAGTGATGGTCCCTGAAATCATCCTCTACACGCAGAAAAGCCACGACACACATCTGCGGGGGGAAAGGAATCACACGCACATGCACACGGAATTAGGATGTGGTGAGACTGACAGGTGACGGCGAGGAGGCGCGGCTGAATGTGAGCTCTTCCTGCCGCTTTGAAGGGACTGAAATACATGTTTGTCGTCCCACCTGTTTCCTACTTATCAGCGTGCGTGGCTTCGATGTGAGATCTTCTCAAGCCGTCGCCGCGACGTGGAGCTTCTCTCCCCCCCCCGCGGCCTTTGGGTTATTCTGAGTAACCCGAGGACTCGATGAACGGAGGGTCTTTGTTGTTGGCGGCATAAAGCATTCTGGCCCTTCATTCGCAGGGGAATAAACAGAGGAGGAAGGTGAGGCGGGTTCCCCGATGGCCACGAGGCGCTTGAGCCTACAGTGGTGTTCACACAAGGCCCCGGCAGTCAGCTGGCGAACCCAAGACACGGAAACCACATCCGGCGGCCTGAAACCGACACGGGGCTGCAGAGACCGCCGGCAGGTCACGTCGTTCCCAAAGAATTCAGAGAATCTGCGTCGTTCCGTGAACCCGGTGAATTGGTTCATCATGTGGTCGGCGTGACGTGAGGAGGTCGAGCGCGGGTGACGGAGGAAGCAGAGAGGGCGGCGCGCTGAAAAGCCTGAAAAGCCACAGTGGAATCGCTGCCCTTGACATCAACACACACACACACACACACACACACACACACACATGGACTTTGCCCTCCCCCTCCCCTCCCCCCCCCCCAGGCTGGCACATGGAGCGGTGGGGGGAGGGAGGCTGCATGCCCAAGGATGAGACTGAAAAGAGAGAGAGAGAGAGAGAGCAATCCACGGATAGCAAGATGGCCGCCTGCCTCTCGCACACTCCCACTAAATTAAAAGACGGTCGAAGCAGACGGAACCACGAGGAACAATTCCCTCTTCCCGCTCGGACCGGAGCGTCTGCGGCGTCGCCATCGTCGATCACAGGTCGCCCCCCCCCCCTGAACAATCCCGTGTCAATCGAGGGTCCCGCTGCACATGCTGGAAAACCGCAAAACGATTCCTGGCGAGGGGTTTTTCACTGGAAATGCTTTCAAAGCTCAACACAGATTCTGCACATAAAAGACATCTAGAATTTGACCTCTAGGCACGATATGTGCACTGCATAGCATTTTTTTTTGTGGGGGGGGGGGGTTGCGACAAAGGCTAATGATCACATGAACATACATGGACTACGGGGAAGCTGGACGAGAGGAATGAGTTGGTAATCATTAGAGACAGAGGAAGGGAAAAGGAGGGGCGTATAGCGTGGAGAAGTGTTGACCTAATTCTGTGCAAATGGCTTCTCCTGTGACAGAATTGATGGCGTTCTACATTGCAATGCCTAAGACTGAGTGTGTGTGTGTGTGTGTGTGCTGAGGTTGTGCAGACTCATGAAATCTACGACAGGCAACATGGTGCATAGATGTTCTCTCTCTTATTGTGATTGTCGCCGTACCGCTGAGAAGCGTGCGGTCTTTATGTGTCGGGGGGAGCAGTGCTGAAAAAAGCAGTAAATGGAGAAACTGAAACGAAAATTCGCACATTTGGCTGAACATATTGAGCGTTTAAAGTCTGAATGGAGACCAAACGGTTGCAGATGTTTTGCAGACTACTTTGTAGTAAACCCTGGAACGACTAAAAACAATGGTCCTTCGTCTCCCCTCTGTCTCTCTCTCTCTCTGTCTCTCTCGCTCCCCGTCTCTTGTTACCTGTCCCCCAAGTTGACAGAATCATACGTGGCACCAATTACCCCGGTCTGGGCCTGTCAGCTGGAGGAGAGCAGAGCCGGAGGAAGTCAAAAGGACGGCTGAGCGTCTCCTCTGTGGGGTCGGAGGCTGATGCGCTGACGGGGACACACATCTCTGATCCGGAGAGTCACTGTGCGTGTGCGTGTGTGTGTGTGTGTGTGTGTGTGTGTGTGTGTGTCGCTGACATTAAGCCGATACGGAGGTCGACGTTACCACGTTAGCATTGCCAATTTTAGCTTTTAGCGTTGCCGTTCACATATACCCGTAACATGTCAGACAGAACCTACGAGAAAACGAGAGCAGATTTGAAGTGTTGGAGATTTATGGAAATGTCTAAACTCAAACTGATCAAAGTGCAATGTTTGAATTGGATTCCGCCCTAACGTCCATAAACACGATGTTTTATTACTGCTGCTGAGCTGAACTTTGGAGCGCCATTACAGACCTCCCATTGTCCACTACAGTGCTCCCATCAATTGTTTGCCAACAAAGCCAATAAAAGATTCAGTTTGCGGTTTCAGTCCAACCGCCTCCGTCATTTCCCCTCAACGCCACGGCCTTTTGCCTCCGCTCGTGTGAGCGAGGCCTTATCTGCGTCCTTCGCTCAGGCGGTTAAAAACACGACACAGCAAAACCAAACAAAATGCTTTTGCTTTCCAGTGGAGGGTCTATTTTTGAAGCGCAGCCACCAGAAGTGAAGAAAGGGTCTTGATCCGCTGCCGGCGATCAACAGATGGCCGATTAGCATTTGCAAATCTGCCGTCAAACTCTGTAATGAAATGGGGAATGATTGGAATTCAGCAAGAGACTTTATCAGCTCACACTCTCTCCCTCTCTCTCTCTTTCTGTTGCCTTTCCTCCTTTTGATTAGCAAGTAAAACATCCGTCTGATGGCTCATTGATCGCCTGCTGGTTTTAAACAGAGCGTATTTATGGCTGCGTGCCCGTGGAAAGACGCACACGAGAGCAGTGCAATTTACTTCTCCTTTCACGCCGCCACGTCCTCCTCTATAACACTCTCTCCCTCTGTCCCTCTCTCCCTGTCTCCCCGTCTCCCCGTCTCCCTCTCTCACGCCTTCTGTCTCTCCATCTCGCTCTTCCATATCCATTTCCAATCAGCTAAATTCCCCTGGCACGGCGGAATAATCTGTCATCATTCACTATATCAAGTGCATGTGGACTCACACACACACACACACACACACACACACACACACACACACACACACACACACACACAGGTCCTATCCTGTAATGTCATTATGGCACCCACTGAGTCAAATTACACTGAATCAATAGGTCTTGTTTATCTGTTGGGGGCCTCCTTGCTCTCAATTACAGCCCAGGGGAACGTCTATGGAGGGGAGCACGTGTGCGCATGTGTGTGTGTGTGTGTGTGTGTGTGTGTGAGGTTTAAGATGGCCTTGGCTGTATCAGCGGCCGTTGTGCGTTCTGCCGCCTCCGCATCGGGACGAGGGCTTCGGCGCGGAGGGCCGATAAGCTAATTGACCCCCCCTGACTGTGTGAGCGAGGAGCCCATTGAGATGCAGCCCGGCGTCTGAGGCGCGCCACACAACAATGAGGAGAATGTTAACGAGTGGCTTCTCTCTGACGGCGAGGTAAACAGCCCCCGACGTCTCTCGGCATTCATTCGGCCAAATTATCACATGCAGCCGGGAGCCGATTCTGTGACAAACATTCCTGGAATCCCCGGCAGTTTTTTACATCACAGGGTGAGGCGGGGGCTCGGCCGCGGTTTTCGACGTTCTCTCCTTTTGTTTTATGCAAAATGTTGATTTTGGCTGCTTCAGCCAACCTGTGGTTAAGAGACGACCTGCCTGCAAACCGAGCGGCGCCGCCCCTCCTCGGAGCCTGGTCAAACCAAATGGGGCCGGCGGATGAGTGTTGATGTGAAACAGTGGAGCGGCCCGGGGCCTCTTCAACCAACGTATCCATCCTTTCTCATGCTAATCTGTGATTGGCCGAGACAAATACAATGAAGCTCAGGGAGGCCGTTTACCTTCCGGGTTTCCGGGTTTCCAGTCAAGTGATACCTGTGACCGACAGGAATCTGGTCCAGATCTTCTGGGGGTCCAGAGGCTTCGCCAGCAGACCAAGAATCGCCACACGGCAGCTTTTTGACCTTTTTTCTTCGACCAGCAGACGCCAACGGAGAGCGATGTGTCATTTTCCCCTGCAATGTGGGCGGGACTTCATCACACCTTTCCCGTGTGCTCTGGGCGGGGCCGCGGTGATTGACAGCTAAGGCGGTAAACTCCTTCCACTATAATAGACAAGCAATTAGCACACACAGACCAGATTAGAGCGCCACTGTTAAACCCCCCCTGTGTGCAGGAGACGCAGAAAGCGTCAATAAAATGAATGTCGCTGTAATTGGGCGGAATATATACGTGCGTTGAGAAGAGACTCCAGGTTCTGGGAGCGTGACGGAAGCAGGGTGATAACGGAAGGTCTCGCTTGGGAGACGAAAACAAAACAAAGAGGCAGGGCGGAGGACGGGAGGACGGGAGGACGGGAGGGTGAGGGGGTGTAAACAGAGCAGAAGAAGGAGAAGAAGAGGAGGAGAGAGAGCGAGCGCGTCCACATGAATGTTTCATAGATATAGTGAAGCAGCCTTCCAGTCACCCTGCGTACAGACGCTGTGTGTATTTATAGTGCGTCTTTGAGTGTGGGACTGTATGCAGGTGCAGACTCTAGGCAGTCGCTTTGATCGTACAGATGGGAATGTGTGCGTGTGTGTGCGTGTGTGTGTGCGCGCGTGTGTGCGCGTGTGTGCACAGGGAGGATAAGTTCAGCCGCAGAGACTTGATGAAGACTTTGCCTTGCGGTGAATCCTGAGCTCACATCACACTTGATCACTTGAAAGAAGTGTCATGGCACAGCGTGACATATCCATCACACACACACACACACACACACACACACACACACACACACACACACGCACCTATCTTCCTTCTTCCCTTGGGTTTCATCACGCTTCATTCATTGAACTCACACATGTCCTGTAGGCCCCATTTGCTGCAAACAGGGGTGTGTTATTTGATGCTTTTCTGGGGTTTGGCTTCATGCGTTTAGCCGCTCATCACATTTATTCATGTTGGGTAATCTCAGCGTGTCGCACTCGGCTGCTTGACGGGAGCCGTGGCTCAGCAGAGACTGAGAGTATTTGAGGTAACGGGATCGGGCTCATGATGGGGAATCCAGTCACATACGTGGTGTTTCCTCCGTTTTATTTTTCAGTCACGAGTGGAACATTTTTCCAAGCGATCGATAAACTGGTTGTTTAATTCTAGTGTTTTAGTTTAATTATTTCTAAAATAAACAATATTATTAATGAATTACTCTATTTTGCACATCTTGTGCACAGGTCTTATAGCTTAACTAGAGGAATATTTCAATTTTGAATCTGTCCGTTTAATATACAGCCAATCTATGTCCAATTACCTCCAAGAGGCTCTAAAGCTCACGAGTCAAATAATATAACACTTTTTAAACCTGTTATTGAGGTTTTCATACACTACAGCGTATTAAAGGTAGAGCTGGTAGCTGTTTTGTGTTTCCTTCGGAAAGAGTTTTTTTCCAGTGTCCATATTGAGATTTATACCCTCATAGAGTTCAGGGAACGAGGAGAATCAATCTGCTTCTTTTGACTCTTGGTAAGAAAGTTAAAGAAGGTATTTCCCGACAATGTTGACTTGCTGCCTTCAAGGAAATCACAAGAGAAGATGCTTCTCTTTGGCTTCCGTAAAATGTCTCCCCTTTCTCCATTCCTGGGGAGACTTCCTTGAGACTTTCAAGATACGTATTGTTGAGGATTCCCTTTCTCTTTCTTATCCTTTGTTTACGTCTGGTCTCATATCTTCCCTCCATCCGTCTTCCATCCCGTGTGTTGACTCGCTGCAAGGTCTGTCTGTTTACCCAGAATGTAAACAGTGGAATGAACGCACAGGGGTCACTGTCAGGGTCACTTTCTCTGCCCCCCCCCCCCCCCCCGCCCCCCCCGGTGCTAATGACAGGTCTAGACATGCTTGATCGGGATTAAGGCCCGGGAAGGCCTGCAGAGCCGGGGTCAAGCTGGGAGAAAGGCGGCTTTAGCCCGGACGCGTACACCCCCGAGGGGGCCCTGGCATGGGCACCAGAAGGGCCACACGGGGGCTTCTGGAGGGACGGTTGAGGGTCACGGCGAGGGGGAGCAATAAGGACGGAGGCGAGGGGAAAAACAAACACCCGTCATCGGAGTCCTGCGCGAGCTCCGTGTACAGATGCTCCGACGTTGTCGAGGGAGATGCTTTCAAATGACGAGGGTGCGAACGAAAATGTGCATGAAGATAGTTTATTGGAACCTTAATAATACCTAAAAACAAGCAGGACAAAGTGTGACAAAAAATGTTCTGTTACATTTTGACTGAATCACTATTCTAATTGTATAATTATTATGAGTGTTTTCCTGAATGAGAATTAAACAACCAATACGAAGGTGAAGGACTGAACACAGTGATACTCTCATCCGCTTTTCATTTTTGCAAAGCCATGACCTTTTAACCCTTCCGTCTGCCTGTCTATTGACTCTTTTCCATTCAGGTGCATGCAAATCACGCACGTGAGCGCGTTGGAGGTGGAGGACACCAGCTGCTGCTCAGGCCGCTGGGCATAATAAAGAGGGGACGACACCACCTAGCCGGCATCCAATTCCCCTCCTCGCGGCCTCCAGATGGATCTAATTCATGATCATTTGTAAACATCCGGGAGAGGAAAGGCGAAATATATATATGGAGTAACTCTGGAAAAACAGCATCCAGCAGGGGGGAGCATTCAGAGTTGGATCCCCGGGTGGATTCGGGACGTGTGGCCCCGCGGCTGTCTAGCAGGGGACACTGGGCCGTCCCCGCTGGCCTTGAGGGGGATGTGTGTGGCACCTCAGATACCGAGGGGGAAGGTCAAACGGAGGAGTAATATCGACCGTTATCAGTGACATGCAGACAAAAAGGCACACGGTAATAAACACAAACAAAGTTCGGAAGAAACGTCTCTCATTCTGATGGAAGTTTTAAGATGCGGTTGTGTTCGCGCGCCGACATTAGACGTTTAGAGAGAACGGTTGGGCTTCAAATAAGTACGGAAACAACGTAGCAGGAAAAGACGGTCAACAGTTTTCTAAACGTCTTTCAGGAAAATTCGTTCAGTCTCCTTTTTCAGTAACAACTTCTTTTTGTTTTTGTGTACGTGAATCCAAAACGATCTTTCTATCCGGCATATTTTTATTCATCCCCTTCTTCTTCACAACGCGTGAGTCTCAACTGTCGCCTGCAGCTCCAACGCCATCGCGCCACAACCACATGCGCGTGTTTGGTTGGGTGAGAGCGTAATGTGTGAACGTGTAAATGTAACACAACGCGTGTACCTCCGTGACGCACACTCACGGGTTCCTCCCCGTTCACAGCCCCTTTCTCCCCGACATGTAAACGCCTGCTAATGATGTCATTACATCCCGACGAGTGACAAATGGGGGCGACAGATTAACACGGACGGGGGAAGGAGGTGTGGCTTCAGCGGCACACGCAGGTGTGTGCGCGGGTCGCTCCTCGAACTCCGACCTCGCCCTCGGGCCTGCTGAGCCCCCCCACCCCCCGGGATGAGTGTCTCTGCGGACATGTGTGACTGTTACTGAATTTCACGGGGCTCTCTGACGTGCATTTGACTCCACAAATGTTGCGCGTCGCCTGCTCGCTTTCATCCTTCCGCTCATGCAGCCGCGTGCTTTTCGCCAGCTTGCATCATGAGCCCCCACGCGTGCAGGCCTGTACGCGCCTCCCTCCGCTCCAAATGAAGACTCAACTGTCTTTGAGTGTTTTAAAGGAACACGGCAGTTCACTTGGCCTTTTAACTGAGCTGCAGGGTCACCAGAGTCACAGGTGAGTTTTGTCAAATGAACAAAGCTTCAGGTGAGACCTGCACACCGTCGGCTCCTTGGGTGTGCTTCACGCTACTGGGTTAGCATGCGTGCTAACCTTAACCCAGCCACTGCGTGCTCATGCACGGGCCAACTTCACTGGACTTTCACCGTGACTTTGTTTATGTTCTCTATAAATATTTGGGATGCTTGAATTATGCGTCAGGCGGAACTGAGTAATTGTTCCAAATAATTATTTCCGTCTGCATTTCCTGCTATGACATGCAGTGAAACCTTGAAAACAGTGGACTGTTTCACTGTTTATTTCATTGTCAGTTGCTCAGAGCATCTAATAATAACACGGGGGGGGGGGGGGGGTTATATGTGGGTCTCATCTAGATGCACTGACCAAGCGTTGATTCTTCCAATATCAAGCAATGCTCCTGTGGGGAGCGCGTGTCACAGGAAGCGGACCCCCACGAAGGGCTGTAGAACTGGTCCGCTCTTGTTTCCACAGGAGGCGGATGCTGTGGCAGCTACGTCACAGCGAACCAACGCATGGTCGTTCATCTGAAAGACCCTCGGTGGGTCGGCTGCTTCCACGCGTCATCGTTTAACCGCGCGGTTGACCAGAATAACGAACGGGGCGTAGACAAGACATCAGAATGCAGAGCCGCCCCTCCACCCTGACGTCTATATTTCCCTCCACCCTCTCCTCCCATCCTGCCTGATGAACTTCCAGTCCGTCAGACCGGTCCTCCTCCTCCCTCCCCTCCCTCCATCATTCATGGCCTACTCCGGAGCGGCTGCCGGGCCCCTGCTGAGTGCCGGTCGGTGTGGCGGCGGCGGTGGGGGGGGGGGGGGGGGGCATGGGAGCTGGATGCTTTGCACGTTTTCGAGCAAACTGAAATATTCATGTACGTGTGCCCGTGTCCCTTCACGTGCGCCCCTCCCTCGGCCTTCAGCGTGCGCGCGCACCAAAGAGACAGCTGCTTGTAAAGGCGTCCACGTGTTGCTTGCGTTGTGCACTCTTGTGTGCGCGCGCTGCGTTGTGTTGGGGTTTTTTTTTTGCCAGGTGATGCGTAAAGCCCAGTCGATGGATTTAGCTCCCAAAATAAAACCCCGGCACATCAATTACCCATGAGCTGCTCTGCACGCGCTCACACAAGCGGCGGCGGCGGAGGAGGAAGTAGCAGAACATGCCTCCCTTGTTCTGCATAATAAAAAGCAGTGCGCCGCGCTTAAAAATATCCACGTTCTCAGCAGCGCATTCAGCCTTGTTCTAAATTTAAAACCAGCAGTCGAAGGAGCTGTGGAAACACGTGACTGCATGGCTTCAGCGCGGCGCACGTTTCAAGTCCTTTTCAGTGATTGCAATTAAAAAGGCAGCAGCAGTGAGGCGGTGCATCGGTGTTTTATTTATTAAGTCGGTGTAGTTTGCAGAAAACACACTTCTTGTACTGCCTCTCCATCTCTCCATGATCCAAAGAGCGAACCGGCTGATACTTTCTTTCACTTGTCACTTTCTGTTCACTGGTGCACTTTATTTTTACTTATAATTTTAACTGTTCCTTATTCCTTTATTTTTAAACTAACCCATATCATTATATTTTATTATATTGTGTTTGATTCCTCTTGGACAATGTTGTCTTATTGTCGTACTGTCTGCTGTTACGCACCAACCGGCACAACGTGATCTCCAAAACCTGTTTGTAAAAATGTAACATGGAGGACCATGTCGGATTCTTGAGTGAACGTCTCTCCGCCATGTTGGATTTTTGGAGGGGGTTGGGTTAGTATTGTATTCTTACAATTTAACATTGATTTCTTGTTAAAAATGCAATAATAACGCGTTTATTTTACATCGTTAGACTTCACGAAGTGTGTTTACGGGGCGCAGGTCCCCGTTCACTGTGAATAGGGAGACGTCATCAGTTGCAGTCCGTATTTATTTAGTATGTATCACTACGAATTTGTATACACATTTTTACGAACAGGTTTTGGAGATCAGGCTGATCACCAAGTCAAATTCCCTGGATGTCTGACATATTATGGTAATAAATGTTTCCTTATTCCTGATTCCTTCTTTCTCCGTCTCTGATTCTCCTTCTCCACCTCGGCCGGTTCAGATCTCATTCTCTCTTCCTTTCTAACTCGCATAACACACACACACAAACACACACACACACACACACACACACACACACACACACACACACACACACACACACACACACACAAAACCCCACAAAACGCCCCCCAATTTCCCAGCCCATCTATCCTCCTCTGTTTCCTTCAACCTCCCACCCCTCAACCGCCCTCACCCCCCCCCATCAGGAGACGACCGGAGGCAGCAGCCGGTACATGTATAGCCCGTTGCTATGTGGGCGCCATGACAACCGTCATCAATTGGACATGGCGCTCACGTATCCAGGCGGATGTGAGCCTGTGTGGATGCGGCGCTTCAAATGGCGCTCACGTATCTGGGGGATGCAACTCTCAGGGGGGGGGTTGGTGTAGATTTAGACTCCTCTTCCTCTTTGATACACTGAGTGTGTGTGTGTGTGTGTGTGTGTACAATGTGTGTGAGCGTGTGTTTGCACATTTGTGTGTCTTTGTCACGCTGTGAAAGATCAATGAAACTGACCAGTTGATCGCTGATTTGTTTTTACTCGACTTGGTGTTTGCACTGATCACATGAGCACATCCGTGTGGCAAGTAAAGACTGATTAACTTAGATGTGATCTCAAATCACGAGGATTTAGCAAAGGTTCCTGTGGGAAACGCAGCGGGGGGTTAATTTAACCGTTTCAAGATGTGCTCAAGGCTTTTTACGATTAAAATGTGCAACCCAGAACATCTGACTGCGAAAGCTGTGAAATATTCTGGCACCTCGTCATCATTTATCATTCATCCGTCTACCTTCCGCTTGGTGCAAATGATCTACAGACAGAAGGCGTGCTATTAAGTAAAAGTTAAAGCCCACAGAGGTGCAGCTGTGCTGCTTTCTAACCAGTCGGCCGGATCCTGAATTTTATCCCCCCTGAAGTCATTACAGCATCTGTACAAAACAACATATTGTTACGCAATGTGTCCTGCACTTCTTCCTAAATGCACTTGAAGACACTGCAAGTCTAACCTTGATTAAAAAGAACACTGGGTTTTAGCATCAGCCCTTCAGGCCCAAAACAGAACGGGTAAACTCCGAATGCTAGTTGCCAAACCGAACCAGACCATTAAACACCAGCAGCCTGGACTTGAGACCAGTACCAGTCTCCACAGAGCTGACTGACGGCTGCGCTGCTGTAATCTGTCTTTACGCTTTCCTGCCAACCGGGGCAACTTTGTGTGCCTCGCCGTGCACACGACTAATAGGTCTGGCAAGGATTACCCCCCCCTTAATACCCCAACCGCCCCAAAAAACACACAGTCAAGATAATGTTTGCACCGATACACCAACAACGCTTACATGCCTGTTTTCACAAGCTCACACATGACTGTACACAAACACCCTCCCACACACATTCACACACACTGGTTTTCCACACTGGGGGTCCGAGGAATTCGCGGATGCAGATGGGGGGCCGCAAGGCTGGTGGTTTGAGTCCCGGCTGCCCCGTGTCTCAAGTCGAAGTGTCCCTGAGCAAGACGCCTAACCCCCAATTGCTCCCCGGACAAAAATGTGTAATGTAAGTCGCTTTGGGCGAAAGCGTCTGCTAAATGACCTGTAATGTAAAAAAAAAAAGAACAACGCAAACTGGTTTGCCAAGTGGGTGCAAGTTAGACGTCGTGCACATCTGTGCACATCTGCCTCATAACCCTCCTGGCGACAAAAGAGAGGTTTTAACACATTTGCATGTGTGTGTGTGTGTGTGTGGATGTGCTTTCTCAGCGCACACGCCGTACACGCTGCCTCCGTGCGACTCGAGTATCTGATCACATCTACAAACAAGCCTCCGAGCTCACAAGGACGCCGCCCCCCCCCCCCCCCCCCCCACCTCCTAAACATGCACGCGTCTGACAGTGAGACGCTTTTGGATTCGCTTCGTCATTACCAAGTGACAAATGACCTTGTGTGAGGCGGCTGCATTCAAATGGAATGTGTTTTTCAAAGCTGGAGGGGAAAGACTCTGCCAGCGTCAGTCAAGGCTGAGGGAGTTTGGACAAAGTAGAGAAAAACACACACACAGACACACACACACACAGTGGCCTATACTTGGCATTTAACTCCGCATTAATGCAGTGCAGTAGGTCAGTCAATCACATTTACAGACAAATCACCGAAGGGCCACATTTTGGAGGCTGAGTGGAGCAATGAAACAGAGAGGGGGGCCGAGACCCCTTCAAAACCTTCACGCTGACGCCTCACCCACGTGCTCTCAGGCAACACCTCCTGGTCTGCAGAATTGTTTTCACTCTGCGACGAGTGTTGGAACTTAGCAGAAAACGCTCAGTGACAAAACGCTCTTGAGACAAATGCGTTTCGTGAACGAGGCAGCTGCTCGATATCAAACCATCTCGCGGCTCGTGACTCTCTTCACTTGTTTGTGTCCCAACGCTTCAGCGCACAAAAAGCCCCCCCCCGTTGTACTGTTTTCAACACGGGTCCGGGATCAGCGCACAGAGGGATCGGCACCTCTGATAGTGCCAAATGCTGGATGAACATGAATTAGACTTCTAGGAGGAGACGTTGCAACTCCAGCTAAAATTTCTCGGCTGTGTGCAACAACCGTCTGAGAAAGAGCTGCGATGACGGACCTGCCAGCTGATCGACCGAATCATTCGAATCACATCCGAACACCCGTCTCAGTTTCATTACTCTTATCAATCTCCTCCGGTTATCGCGCTTGATTTGCGATCCCATTTCCACTTGTCGCCTCTATTTCCATGTGCTGTTGTGCCGAAGGACGGAGGTAACCGGCTAATAGTCCGTTCCCTGCTACTCAAAGCAAAAACCATTGCAGCAGGACGGGGAAAAGCAAACTCACGCTCCATTTGCGTTGCGACCAGTAGACGGCGTTTACAGGTTACCACGTGTTCAACCGTCCATATTCGCATGTGAATCATACACTGCCACTTGTTGACTGATTGGAATCCACTGTGCTTGTCTAAGAAATGAGTGAAGGAAAGTGGACTGAAAGGCAGAAGAACAATGGAAGAGCCCCTCGGGCAGCGATAGCCGGAGGCCCTGCGTGCCATCTGTGAGAGGAAAGATGCCCGCAGCGTCTGTCTTTCTGTCTTTCCGTGTGTCTTTTACCTCGAGTCTTCAGTGTGGAGGGCTGGTTTTTTTGCGCTATGGAGATGCACGTGAGTGTTGGTTATTTGCCTCACGTGACGGGAGCGTCGCGTTACCGGATCACGCGGCGACGCAGGCGGTAATGAAGGAGCGCCATCAAAGACACAGCTAACAGCCTTACGCCGGTGAGGGCGTCCTGTGTCCCACTGAACCCGTCTGCATGCAGGTCACCGCCTGTGTTCCTACTGCAAGGACATCTGATTTCAAGGAGATGCAATCTGAATCGTGTTGTTTTTGTCTTTTACTTGCTACCACGAGAAGGCCACACAAAAGAAAAGGCAGGGAGATTGCATATAAAACCCCCACAGAAAACAGCGTCTGTCCAGTGGTTTCTGCTGCCAAACCCGACTCCACCGCGACCGCTGTGCGTGTGTGTGTTTGTATTGTGTGTGTGTGTGTGTGCGATCGAAGGTCAGAGGGAGTGACACATTTTGATTTCTGGTAAAACTGACCATCGGGTTCGGCGAAAACATGTCAAGAATTTCCCCCGAATACCAAAAAAGAAGAAGAAAAAGAAACCTATTTTTTTTACAGAGACACTTTTTTCTGCTGACGATGGCAGATATTCTGAATAAGAGTGTTTGTGTTGAGTCGACCGTTTGCCGTGGAATCTATTTAAACTGTTTCTTGGCCTAAATTCTCCGCGGTTGTCTGGCAACATCGCGTTTACGACAAGAATCCAGGGGGTCACCGCTCCCTGCCAGGAAATAGTCTGTCCCACAGCCCTCTTCTCATTTTCCCCTTTGGTTTTTGCATAAATGCAAATGGTGTTTGCAGGCGGGCCTGTAGCTGCTGCAGGCTGCAGGGTTGATGCATTTCTTTGAGGCAATATTACTCAACTAAGAGAGGAAAGAAAGAATCTAACAGCGTAATCACACTTGAGCCCCGTGAGCATTGAAAGCCACAATAGCCTGCAGTTACTATTTCACGCCTGCCTTTCATTCAAGGACTTGGGAGGTGAAAAACATCTCTTTAACGTGTCTCTTCACTCTCGGTCTGATCCAGCGTGTAAGCGTTGAAGCAGAACGTCTCTGAAAATGTGTCGAGGCTTCTCCTCATTTAGTGAATAACTCGGAATTGTATTTAGGTCCATTTTCAAAACCAGTCTTCGTGGTTTTGCCGTCCAGAGTAAGGTAAGAAGAGACTAATTTGATCCATTGCTTTCTATCATAAATACATATATACATATATATATGTATATGATCTACAAGTATGAAATCCAGCACGATTACACTGAATTTGGAACAGCCAGTTTGGTCAGTGTACATTTGTTTATGTCTCACATTTTCATTGTCTATTGAATCTACTTCAGTTTGAATTCAGCAGGAGTTTTGCTGCAAATGACATCCCATTAAACGCAACGCTCGGCCTCTTCCATCTTTCCTGTCGCTTTCAAATATAAGAAATGACCTCGAGGGCCGAGAAGAGGAAATCACCTTTGAACACGAAGCGCAGTGGGAATAAATAGTCAAAGCAAATCTCTTTCTGCTGGAGTGATTCAGTTTTGAATGTGTTTTTTTTTTCTCCCCCACACATTTACAAGCTCACCTTCCCTACTAGTCGACAAAGAATTCACACAAGGCCTGTAGTAAGTTGTTGCCCCCGAGGTCTCGACTTCCCCGTCAGCAATGAGCATGAACGCGTCCTCGCCTCGCAGCTCACCCGCGGGCCGGATTCCGCGGCGAGGCGAGAGGCGGAGGAGGAGTGGAGGGCTCTCGCAGGGCTCCGGTGCCACGGCAGCAGGCACAAACTGGGTCACCGGGAAAGAGAGAGAGAGAGAGTGCGCCTATGGAAACCCGGCTGTCTCCATGGCAACCGCGGTGTTGACAAGCCATTACCTCCTCGCCTCGGCAAATACGGCACCGCGAGAAAGCGGCGCGTTCTATTGTGCGCAGGGTGGATAATAAAATCCGAGCGTGGCTGATTCCCCCGTTACGGCCTCCCTGCAGCGGCACATCTTCCTCCCTCCTCATCTTCCTCCCATTCTGGTTGAGAAACATGGATGAGTTTTTCCTCTGAATGCATTTCTGTGAAGTGGGATGAGCTCCGATGTGTAAAAGCGATTCATCTTCTGTTTAAGCCTTTCAGGAAGTCTGCACGTCTCGATTGGTTTGCACGTTTGTTGGCTGATGAAAAAACTTCCTCCCAGGCTGCTTTTCCACGGATGAACCACAGCAACGGTAACAGAAGCGACGCATGATGGGGGGAGAATTTGGCATAAACATCACCCCCCCCGAGACCAAAGGCAACATGGGGTCCAAGCCAGGAAAGAGAGGGGGGGAGGGGGGGGGTTGGGGGTGCAGAGGGGGAGACGTGTCCTTTACTGTGTCTATGGGTGTTATCAGTGCAGTTCACTCTGCTGGACTCCACGCACGCCTATCAGTTAATTGATCTCCAGGAGGGAGAGTCACACACACACAGTAAAGGAAAAGGAATACACACTTACTTGTATGCAAGCTTGTGCACACACACACACACACACACACACACACACACACACACATTCAGGATTAAAATGCGATTTGTCCCTTCATTAGTGTCAGAAGGATGTGTGAAAGCAACAACGGCGCCGCGCGCTGACGTTCACCTCTTGACCTCTTACCAAGCGGCAGTGGGATTGCTGTGTACCGTGTGTGTGTGTGTGTGTGTGTGTGTGTGATGTCCAGATCACTGACCACAGACATGGTGAATCTGGATGGGCTTGATTGAAACCGGCGGTTTATTCCAGGGCTTCCCACTGAGATCAGAGGAGAGAGAGAGAGAGAGAGAGAGAGAGAGAGGATGGCGGGCTAAAGGTCAAAGCCGAGAGACGAGACGGATTGAATTGGCAAAAGGCCGCCCGTCTCTGTGGACGTTAACAGGAGACAGAGACAAAGTGCGGATCGCTGTGTCCCGCGTGTAACGGAGGACGTTTTCTCCCACCGCTGACAAACGAGTGTCTCGTTCGTCGGTCGATTCATCCCCACGTTTAACTTTTCATGGGACTTTCCGCCTGGTGGCAGTTAAAAAATAAGTTAAAGGAGGCATCGCTTCAAATGCGACAGTCTCTCTTCATCAAACTCCAACTCCGGGAGAGGAGGCGATGGCTGAAATGTCATTAAAGGAACACAAAAGTCGGATAGAAGTGACGCGTTCGGCTGTTGACGTAGAACTTTTCGTTCAGTCGACGTGTTTTATTCCGTATGTATGACATGGTCACGAGTTTGCTCTCTGATGAGTTTGCATGCATAAAGTGGATGATATGGAGGCAAAGAATGTGCAAAAACATCAAATATCGAGCTGCACCTCATTGCTCGTGAGAGCGTTCTCTCTCGTGGTGTGCGTCCGTCTGTTGCTGCTTCGACTCGTCTGTAGAAAAGGGGCTGAGGAGTATCTCTGGTCTGACTGTACTCAGCTGCTGGTTGGAAAAAGAAGAACTACCATAAGAGGTTTGAAGTGGAAAGGAGCCGCGGCCTCTTCCAGGTGCCGAGGTTCCTCCTCGTTGGACGGCTCTTTACCAGCGTGTCCTTGTGTGTGCTGAAGATGCATTGTCCATTCACTCTAAACTAATATCCCAGCGCAGACTCGGTCAATATGTCCTATTATGTCGCCGAGGACAATACATCGAGTGTGTGGGTGCCACCACTGTGTGCGTGTGTGTGTGTGTCTGCGACGAAGTGAATGTGTGTCCATGCACGTTGTGTGTAAGTAGGCGTGCAAGTGACTGGAATATATTTGTGCATTAAGCCCACAAAATAAATGCACGTTACTTATCTCGTGGTTGCGTGTTTGTACAGGTGCGTACGTGCACACAAGCACGACCACATGTTTGCACATAGAGAGCATGCGTGCTTTCCACCCGCCTGCAACATGTGAGCTCTCGGTGCAGTGATGGAGGTGGTTGTGAGCAGGACCCGGCTCAGCTGTTTGTGCGAGTGGCGTGGAGTGATATGGTGACAGCTGTTTTTTTCTGATGCGAGCACATCGCTCACGGCGACGTCACGCCGAATAACAAAACTCTTTTTCTTTAACAGAGAGTGGAGCTGCAGATCTGATCTGTGCAGCCGCAGAAACAGAGAATTCAGGCAAAGATGAGACCAGCAGCTGCTTTAAGCCCGACTGGGACGCGTTTGCTAAACTCAGCGGTGTGTTTGTTTCCTTGTCTCGTTCTGTGAGTCCACGTTGGTTCACTTGTATCCATCTGCCTGTTTTTAGCCATCAGCCTCCTTTCATCCACGATGTGAAAGATTCATGCATCGTCTCAGCGAAGAGCTGGGAATGATTAAACATTCAGATTCCAACTTGGAAAACGGAGGCCGAAGTGGTCTGTGTGTGTGTGCGTGTGCGTGTGTGTGTGTGTGTGTGTGTGTGTGCGTGTGCGCATGTGAACGGTCCAAATAGATGAGATTCAAAGCTGCTCCCTCGTCTCTACTTCGATTGAGATTCATCCTGCTTTCTTTTCTCGGCGTAATGAAGAAACAGAGAGAGAGGGAAAAAAAAAAAGAGAGCGGCCCTGATTTGAAGCTGTGGTTGACGAGCAGCGAAGCAGGAGGGGGAAACGGGTCGCACGCTTCACACACTCCATCAGCTCCGTCGTAGCTGATTTTCATTCATTTTGTTCAGACGCAGATGATCCGCCACCCTTCTGCTGTGCAGAACTAACTAGTCCACCAAGTGGAGGAGTCGGAGCTGTGGGAGCGAAACACTTCCGGCAGATCAAGTATTAATCCCGCGAAAGAACAACAAGCTGCGATGAGCGACAGACCTCCGACACGCACTGCCGGGTATTTGATTATTGCAGCGCTGAAAGGTCAGTGCAGCCCGGCTCAATGGAAGGAATTGAACTAATATCACAGACAAGCAAAAGCAGGCAGAGCTTATGTATTTGTGGATTGTGGGATTTGATTTAGCATGAGAGAATTGGGTAATCTATCAGCGGGCCGGTGCTTTTTACCGGCAAAGTATTAAATCCTGACGTCAGATCGTGACGTCTGCAGAATAGTCTCAGATTAAAACGGAATTAAGATTAGCCACCAGATTTAATCTCACACAGGTGTAAAGGAGGGGATAAACATTTGCTGTGAAAAGGGTTGTGATGAGTGACATCCAGATGAGATGATCCCACACACACACACACACACACACACATGAAGCCATGGTCTGCGGACACACACACTTAAACAAACCCACAGTGTTTGTCTCTGTGTGTGTGTGTGTTGGCTGTCATTCGACGGGGTTGTCGTAACCCGTCGGCGTCATGTAGCCGTGTGACCTCAGCACGCCGCCCGGGATTTAAACTACAACACGGAGTAAATAAAGTAGAGACTCAAAGTAGATGCTCAACTAATCCCTGCTGGAAGTCATGAACTCACTTAGACTCTTCACTAACAGCGAACGCTTCCTCTTGTCCCGAATGGTTAAACATGTCGACTAATCATCGTCACCATCATCGCATCCGATATCGGACTGAATGGGACATGAATTAGAATTAGATTTGTGCTGGAAACAAAAGCGTTTCTCGTTGCTTTTGCTCGTCATTAATGAAGGTCTATTTCTAAGCCACTTGAAGCCTTCACAAACAGTACGTTTTACTTTTAGGATTTCAGGTTGTGACGTTTTCCCGCCAAACATGCTCTCGTCACGCAAAAGCAGATAGGAGATGTCAGGCCGGTTGATATAAAACCAAAGGCTTTGAACACGGTCGCCACCCACGTCCTCACAAATCCCACGTGGGCCACATGGCCCGGCGAGCGCTCATCCCCGTCCCCTGACAGAGTGGTGACCGGCGGCTGAAACCGGGGGGGTTGGGCGGGGGGTTCGACCACTGTGTGCGCTCACACAAGGCCTCATTGTTCGCCGGCGATGGCAACAGTGGGACCTCTGTCAGAGGGGATCATCTGTTTTCTTGGCAAGTCGTCACGTTAATCGGGCTACTTATGCCCTGTGAATGGGCTGCAGGCAGGTCGCAAACAAACACACACACCACAGATAAACAAAAGGGAGGGTGGGGGGGGGGCATGGATGAGCACACACACACACACACACGCTTATCAGCAGAGAGAGAATAAGGACTTTTAACTGTCCGACAGACACCCTAGAAGTCTATTGACATGGAAAGGTGAGGGACAGAGATGAAGTGATGGAATAAAATTGGGACGGAGAGAGAGAGAGAGAGAGAGAGGAAACGAGCACACGCCCAACGATTTCCAGGTCAGTCCAATCGCTGCGGGCTAATCTCGCCGTTCTGTTACTGTTTCTCGTCTCCCTTTTTTTCCCTCCCTCCCTCTCTCTCCCTCCCTCTCTCTCTCGCTCTCTCTCTCGCCCGGGGGGCAAAGTCGAGCTGCAACAGGATTCAGCCGTTCCCACGGAGACCGGAGAGACGGTGCTGCCATGGCAACGAGGCATCGCTTGCTCGAGCGGAGAGCTACTCTCTCCTTCTCCTCATTTTTTTTTCCTCTTCTTTATTTGTCTCTCCTTTCTCTCCACCTGTGCCCCCTCCCCCCGTCATTCCCGCCCGTGACGCCACCCGTCAAACTGCCACCATTAAACAGCTCGGGCAGGCAGCAGCGCTTGTGAGCGGAGAGACGAGCGCACACTTCACGACTCGGACCGTCGTACCTCCACTGAGTGGCTGTGAAGAGGAAACACACATGGGTCGATTCCCAAAGCTCAATAACGCTTTCCAATAATCGAAGAGTCCAAGGAACCGGCGGCGGCAAAGAGGCGTGCTGTTTGTGAGGCTTTTACACTCAGTGGGCTCGGTGTTGTAGTGGGTCACACCTCGCGGGGTCAGTTCATGACAGTTCACAGTCCCAAAGCATTAATTAGCTCACGTTAATATATTCCATTTACTTTTTCAACCAATCAAATTTAATGGTGTGCAATTAGTCGCAAAACCTGCTGGTGTTTCGAGTGTTGAGGGGGACAAAAAGCTCTTCATCCCTAATTACCGTTAAATCGAATTTATTACATTTTAATCTATCACGTGCTTCTGCACAGGCTGAATAAGATGAATGGACGGGGCGCCGCCCACTGGTTCGTCGACTGCCGCGTGGAGGCCTCCAGTTCAAACGTGAGCGTGGATTAAAGTGTGTAGAGCGTCTGTGGGCCTTGCGTCGGAATGGACGAATAGGAATTCACCACGATGCCGACGTCGGGCTCTGACATTCACTTCAGCCCTTTGAGAGGGTGCTGTTTGTCTTTTGTTACGCGCGCCGTGAATTAAGACCCTCCTGCGTCACTTCACCCACCACCGGCCATCGGAGGCCTGCTGGGCGTGACGGAGGCGCGTGCGTGGATTCACGCTGCCATGCACGCGCATCAACGTGACGACGGAGGGTCTCTCGGAAGGAGGTTTTCGGTGGAAATGCGCGCCGCAGCAGGAGTCTCAAGCTATAGATTATTTATATGGCTGTCAGTGACTGTCAGCGTCACGCACAGCGGGGTGTGTTTGCGTGTTTGTGTGTTTGCCTGTGAGGGCCTGGGCGAGGAGAACAAAAGAGAATAAGATGGCGGTCAGCGGAGAGAACCCACGTTTTTACCTTCACCGGCAGTAAACACCGTCTCAAGCTCAACATTAAGGGAAACGAGGACTGACAAGCGCCGTAGACACACACACACACACACACACACTCAGGAGTTTCTGAAAAGGTCGTCTTTCTCTTTCGTCGGTTGCCGTCCATCAACCCAGAAGCATTTTGTCTACTCGCTCTCTCTTCCTATAGCCGATGGTCACTCACCTCTGTGTACATCACTAATGGACCGCATGGATTTTTACGTGAACACAGCGATTATCGACTGGGTCCCATGTCGGAGCCATTAACGGGAACACAGTGACACATTTACAGACGCGCCCGAGGGCCGAGTGGCAGAAACGTGTGTGATTCCCCATCAGATACTCATTAAATTAGTGAGTTAGCATTTCAGTTTAAAGTTGGGTAACCGTCGCAGGGCGCTGATCAATGCGGCCAAAGGTGGAGATTTGTTGCCATCGGCAGAATATTCCAGATGTACAATGTCGCGTTCCACTAAATCTCGGCGCAATACGAGATGAATGAATGAATGAATGTGTCATGTTCTCCGTGATTTGAGACCGTGTAGAAGGAGGAGAGGGAGACGAACCTCCCTGCGCTCCACAGACTGCACTTAGAAACAAAAGAAAACTGTCGTAATGTGTGTTGTCCTGGTTTTAACTATTGTACAATTTAATTTTATTCTCTACAAGCCTCGCCTCTGAATTATTATTTGTAACATCTCAGTGGAAATATTTGACGTGCACGTGATCAAACCTGTAATCTCGGATTCATGGCAGGTGGAACGACACACTTTATAGGACTAGTCTTCTCCCTGTAGCTAACAACACCTTCACGCCTTCGCCTCCCATCTACAAAGTACGACAACACACGTGGAAACAAAAACTGTGGAGCATTTGCATTTGTGCTGCATTCATCGCACACACACACACACACACACACACCATCCAGCCTGCAGCGTCGAGCTAAAGGCCCCATGCAAAACGAATAAGAATGACTGGAGTCCTGAATGATGCACACTAACAATACTGCGCACATGCAAATGCTACACAGTCACACAGCACTCGCACTGTTACATGCAACTACACACACACACACACACACACACATAGGCACACAAATGCCGGTACACGCACCGCGGCCCCCTGCTATAGGCGTCTAAATAAAAATCCACCGACCACACCGGATGTGAATCACTGGTTGTCATGGCCACCAAGGAAGATTCTCCATGGTTGCCAAGGCAACAGCTTGGGGAACTCTTTGCCCGGTCCGTCACCCGTCAGGGGGGGATGAATGCCGGTGACATATGTGTGTGTTTTTATGGAGCGTGTGTGAAGGCGTTTGGGTGAAAGTGGGAGAGCTGTGCTGATTTATAAGGAAGGAGTCTGGGGATGAACGGATGTGTTGTTTCGGAGAAGCAAATAGTTTATCACAATCCTTCTTTTATTCACCCATCTCAAGTATGTCTTCATGTATGCAGGAATGTGTCACGCGTCCGTGTGAACACGTGTGTGTTTTTGTGTTGCCCATTCGGACCGGGGACAGCGGGAAAGAGTGAAGTAGGACCCAGTTGCCATGGCGACGCGATCGGCTTTCTGTCGAAGGCGCTCGCCTCCGCCAGCGCGTGAGCTCCCCAGCGTAACAAACGCACGTATGTAACACACGTGCGCACAAACATTGAAAGTAGCTTCAGTGTAAATGTGCAGACGTCCAACGCACTGTTGTTGAATGTCGCTGACGTTCGTGCAAACTGATTCCAATAATCTAAATGGAGCCACGCTGCCGCTTTCCCCTCCCATTTCACTCCCCCCGCCGTTTGTTTTCTGCTTTTATTCCCCGCTCTTCATCCTCCTCTCCCTCTCTCTTTCTCCTGCCCTATATTCAAGCTCTAATCTGGTTCCAGTTGGACTTCTTGTCTGACTCCAGTAATCTTGTCACGACAGATGGTCCACACACACACACACACACACACACACACACACACACACACACACACACACGCTGATGCACACTCGCTCTCTCTGTGACCCAGATTGGCCAGAAACTGGGATCAGGTCAGATACTTGGATCTCGAATCCCCCATCCCGCCCCAGCACACACCCGGCTGTTGACCCGCAGTCTGACCGAGGAGGAGGAGGAAGAGGAGGAGGAGGAGGGGGAGGAGGAGGAGGAGGAGGAGGAGGAGCTGCCATCGACAAGTCGGCAGATCGATGTGAATGTTTCCTTCCTTCGGATGTCAGATGCAACGAGCAGCGTTTTCAGTGTCTTTAGGTCTCTCTGGATATTTAAGTGCGTGACGAGTTCATGTTGGTTTTGCAATCTAAATAATAGTGATTTCAGAGCACAATTTCCGTGGTCAAAGATCATCCGACCAACGCAAGCGCACAGCTCCTTAGGAACACCTTTTACCTTTTATTAAGAATGTACTGTTTCTATCGGTTTCCTGCAGGTTTTGGGAGCAGTAAAATAAAACTCCCTCACGTACGTTCACGTGGTATAAAGTGTGAGATGGTCCACACATACGGCTGGACGGAGAGAGCTCGATCATCCAGATGACTAAAAGTAATATTTCACCTCAATGGTTTCGATGGTAATCAAAATATTGAGTTGAAAGAAGCCGTGTGGAAGGTTGCTGCTTCCACGGTTTGTTGCGGTCGTACTAAAACGAACCGGATCACCGCGAGGATCATTTGTGTGTCCACTGACGGCCCGTCACGCATTCATTATGAACTCATCCATTCAAAAAGCGCCAGGAGCCTGTGACACACAACGGCCATGTTGGAAGAACCACGAGGGACTTGATGAATTGGTCGTCTTCGCGTGACAGACACACAACGAACACGCAGAACAACCCTTCTGTCTGTGCGTGATGTGAATAAAGACATCGGCAAAAAGTACCTTGTGTTTTCCCTTGAACTTTCGCGACGATCATCCCTCCATCAAGCGTCTCTCCACGGGGGCGGGGGGTGGTGTGGAGTGTGATGGAGAGAGAGAGAAGGTGAAAACGCGGATGAAAGTGGAGGCCGGAGGGCAGCGCCGGCCTTTGTGGTGACTTGTGATGGATCAGGGAGCTCGGACCTGGCCGCTGTAGATGGGCAGGTGGGATAAGGAGGGGAGCGGGTCGGCCCCTCGTAGTGACCACCCCCCCCCCTCCTTGGCAGTACTTTAATCCGTGTAGCTTCACTCCACAGGATGATAATATCAGCAATAACATGTTTTAAAAGAGGGGGTTAATGAGAGGAGATGTGCTAAGATTCAGCCGAATTAAGGTCAGCGTGGTTGTGTGGTGCTCTTTCAGTAACAATCAATAATCCCGTATCAATGTTTACTGATTCATGCGACATTTAAAGCTGCCTGACAACAGAGAGAGTTTCATTAGCGAGACACAACTGGTGCTTGTGCAGAAGTATCTGTGCAACAGATGGACACATTGGAAGTGTTAACAAGCAGAAACTGGTGGTAGTTGTAACAATGCATTACGTTAAGTCACATTACACCGATGCAGCTTAAGTTTTTGTCCATTTCTGAATCACCAAGATGGATATTACAATGGGTTTCAGCAATATGTAATCATGACTGAAGAATATTTTCATTTTTATTCCATTCACTTCTCAAATAAGCTTCTCTGTCGTGACAGTAGGATGGAAAAAGTGAGCCTCAACAAGTGAACAGCGCAGGGGAAGTAATGTTGCAGGATGTGCAGGAATCAGGACTTGTTTATGGTCGAAGGTCAGCAGTTAATATGAATAAAGACACCGTGAGCACCGCAGCACATCACTTAACACACAGTCACTGTCAATGATTGCGGTGTCGTCTTAGTCCAAAAGGTACAGTGTGCCAATAGATGGAAACACGTTCTGTTCCTTTGACATGCAGCGCGCATCCATTAGTGCACGGGGTGCGGTGACATCAGCTCCACACAACATCAATTACAGCGGTCAAACCGGCAGAACTATCAAGAACACCAACGTGGGAACTTTCAGTTGCAGTCTGGCTCGCACGTTACCAGCATGTTAGTGAGTGAACCGCCTGTGCTGTTTCTGCTGCTGGGACCGCGACGCTTCACGTTGTTGCATGAAATCAGCCTCATTCAACGTGCCCATGGAAGGGCCCTCGTTTTTTTTAAGGAACGTCTCGACTAAAGCGGGACGATCTCAGGTGTTCCACAGCGTCGTGCACACTGGTTCCCATGCGTGTTTCAACTGGGCACCCGGGGTGGGACAGAGCTTTCATTGTACCCTCCCACATCTCACCACTATGAGCACAGGTGTTGGTACGGACAGATGCATTGTGATACTGAATGTTATTTCCGGCTACAATCGTTGACCTGCATGTAAAGTAAAGCTCTCATTTGACTGGTCCGTCTTCGCATGGTTAGCAACTGAAAAACACAATACAGTTGGAAAGGAGCTTTTTGAGGACTTCACTTCGAGGTCACATCGGATTGTCCCACATCAATATAGTTTAATTATAACACACATGCACAGATGGAATGGGTTGATTATTTCAAAATGGTCCTTTACTGCTTGTGGTTCTCCCAAATCCTCTTTTGCAAAAATGTGTGTTTTTTTGGGAAAGGTTCAACTCACGCTCCAGTCGAGCCTGCAAACCTGGAGGTCCAGCTTGATGGAGGCGATGGAGAAGCAGGACCAGGACTTGGAGACCCCTGATGCAGTAGAAGGGGAACCCCTTTTGTCTAACAGGTTTAAACTGGCCTTCGCCGGGCCACATTGTCCAAATCCCCACAGGACCAAGTCGCATGCAAATCTGTCCTGTAGCTTCTCTACTTTAAGAAAACCACGTTATGTTTTAATGCACGGTTCCATTTGTCAGGAAACATCAATGAAGTCAATATAACGAGGAAGAGGCCATTTCTTCTCTGGTGGATGTGTGGTGCATTTTGGGTTCATCTTAGCGTGCTTTGGAAACCCATCCCCCATCCTCGCCTTCGCTCGGGAATTTTAACTCTCATTTTCTGCCGTTTACTGACACACACACACACACACACACACACACACACACACACACACAGAAGGGCTGATCCTCGATTGTAAAAAGATAGAACATGGCATAATATATAATAGATAGATTTGGTGAAATTGTATGTATAAAAAAAGAGAAAGAGAAAGAGAAAGAGGAGAGAGGGAGAGGGAGAGAGAGGGAGGGAGAGAGAGGGAGTGGGGTATTTTGGGTGGAAGATGGATGATGTTTGGAATGTGAAGCAGAGCAGGAGAAACGGAGAAGCATGTAGACAGGCATTAACAGCACAAGGGGGAGAGACAGAGAGAAACAGGGAGAGAGAAATGGGGGTGAGTTCATATTGGGGAGGGGGTGGTGATGGTGGATGTTGGGAGACAAGGCTACATGACGTTTGTTTCCATGGTGACGGTCTCTATGTCTCCCACACGTAGGGAGATGGTGCTTTAATGTGTGTGTGTGTCTACGTGTGTTTGTGTGTGTGTATGTGTGTGTGTGTGTGTGCAATGGCATGTTTGTCAATAAATAAGCGAGCCCTTGTTGCAGCCGTTACTGGTGAAACCAGTGACTCATCCCAGTTTGTAATCCGCCCCTCTTGTTTCCTTTGGTGGAGCGAAAGATGCCTTTTGGTTTGCAGACGAGCTCACTGACACAGAATAAGGAGCTTTTGTCGTCTCGAGGTCTTGACGTCTCGTCGTGTTTTTCAGCGAACTGGCATGAATGTTTACATTTTGGCCAATTGAGAAAAATACATATTCTCCATCTCGCGTGTTGACCTTTGATATACTGTGGAAGCCCTCGATGAGGAATGCTACGCCTGGGGAAACTGAATTATCAATCAACACGCATGCATTTCGATAGAGCAAAGATAGTGTATCTCGTGCACACACTCAGTTTCAATTGGCAGATCATTTACAATGAATCAGTCTGTTTTACACCTGAGCTCTGCGCTGCCGCCATCAAGCCTCCCACTCGCTGATGACAGTAATAACGGTCGCAAATAGAACTGAGTGGGCTGATGTCTTTCCAATTTGGCTTGAAAAGGTTACGATTTGACGGGAGGCTTTTAACTTCTTTCTTTTTTTTTTAAAAGGTGTAGCTGGAGCTCGGCGTGTAACGCTGGGGTTTGAATGGAATTTGTGTGTGTGTGTGTGTGTGTCTGTGTGTGTTGGAGGTAGAGGCTGATATCTGTGTGGGGCGTGACCGGCATGGCGAGAGGATCCGACTGTGGCGCCGATTCCACCGAGCTGGAGGAGGAGGAGGAGGAGGAGGAGGAGGAGGAGGAGGAGGAGGAGGAGGAGGGGACCATGGTTTCAATGGTCGTGCATCTTGAAGGCAACATCGCCATCTGCTGTGTGATTATAATTAGGAGTGCATATCATAAATGTGTATCAAGAATATACATTATTTTACTGCAGAAGTACACAATTAGAACGAACCGTTCAACCTAATGAGTGTGTGTCTGTGTGCGCGTGTGTGTTTGTACTGTAGCTGGAAACAGAAATAAAGACAAATGTAACCACTCCAAATCTCTCATTGGTCGACTTTTATGCCAACATTGGAGCAGAGGACGCATTATTTTTATATGAGAGTTATTGTAGTGATATCTTCATATTTTAGTACAATATCTGAACAATTATCGTCGTGAATGTGCAAAAAAACTGCTCTGTTTTAAATTGTACAGGTCTGCATGCTGGGAAATGATGCCGGATAGTCTCCAATGTGAACGTAACAAACGTTTTCCTACATCGCAGGACTGCATCTGGTTTCTTTCCAGCAGGCTTCATCCCAGCTGAAGTCCTTGTCGGTGGCGTTTGGTCCGGTCGTTCTTTGGCACGTGGGACAACACCTGCCCTCATCCACCGCTCAGGTGTCAGCTAATGATAAACAATATGCCCCTTGTGCACACACGGAACTGCGGGGTGTCTCCGGTGTAATTAGTAACATTAATCATGGCCCTGGTATTCAGCACGCGGGCTCGCGGGAGTGACAGCGACACACTAAAAAGGACGGAGTCATAATGTGATCCATTACACCTGTTTACCCTCCAACGGCAGTGAAACAGGCCGTGGAAACGGTCCATTGGCCTCACCTCTTCAACTCAGCAGCATCACTCAGCACACATTGGGAAGTCCTCTAAGAAACTAAATTAAGAAAATTACAATATTATTCAAATAGTGTTGCAGCATTACGGACATTTTTCATTTGTTTCATTTGTTTTATTTGCTAAACAACTTTATATATCAAGATCAAACCCTTTATTGCGGATCAAAACAAACCACTAGGGGGCGCTCCAAGTCGTTTAATCAGTTTAAACACCTCCGTCTCCTCAGAGACAGACTTGTCCGTCTGTTCCGTTACTGGGAGCTGTCAGCTTTAACGCGGCTGGGGGGGGGGGGTCACGTGGGGTCGAAAGGTCAATTAAGTTCACCATCTGCACAGGTCCCGTCTGTGTGATGCACGGCAGATAAATATCACCAAAGATGCTTCAACTATGCAGAGGATTCTAATGACTGTTGGTTATCTTTAGTTTACCCACAAATGAGTATGTGTTCGACCCAATTCACAAACCGGATGGTAGACATCAAACGTTTAGGGAAGAAGGAAATCTGAGGAATGTGTATAGTATGTCCTTTTTAATCACGTGAGTGACCCCGGAGCAGAAGGTCGAATGCTTCATTTCACCACCTGATAGTAAATGAAAATTTGAGTTCAAGCTTTGCTAATAAATCTCCACTGAGAGGAAGACTTTGGTTTTACATATTTACTTAAGTGTTTCCTAAACCACTTAAAGCAAATGTGTGTCCCGGCCAACGTTACCAGATGGCTCTCTGTTAAACAGAAGTAATAGATTCTTAAAAGGAGAAAATTATTTAATTAATCCCAGATATACTGCTTTAAAATAAAAAAGATTCATACTTGATCTGTTCTTTATTTTAAGTATACTTTAGTCTACATAGCTTTTTAAGACTTGAATTCGGTTTTGAATGCACAGCTTTCACTTGTACTGTTAAATGATCATGTAATGTTGCTTATTTTAAAATAAATCAATTCTAATGTTCATAACAAGTGCTTTGCTTTCACGCCTGTTGGGTCATAATGTTCTTCAAGACAGAATCACGCTCAATTTCACTCCCTCATTTGTATGTTCCTACATCCTGCAGGGAGGATCAAATCAATAACATTGCTTTGCATAATCACCGTGGTGACGGAGGGACCAAAGGGGATAAAAGTGAGTGAATGTGAACTAAAAGTTCAAGGTGAGAAGAAGAGAAGCAACAGCTGGTTCCTCCGAGGTAGGAGTAATGATCCTCTGGCTTCTGAGACGCTTTCGCTCAGAAGCCAGAGGAGTTTTATACGCACAATAATTACACCTGTCACGTGTACGGGAGATATAGAAGATTTAAAACGTTCACTTCCCAAAAGTGCTCATCACTCGAACCGTTTGAATGGATTCGTTTTTTATGATGGATTTAAAAGCACAACTCCAAAGAATCATCATTATGCAAAATCAAATAGGTTTGCTCTTGACACGTTTGTTCTAAAAATGCCCTTTGTCTGTGCACATTAAGAGTTTTAGGCATTTTAACTTGTGAAAACAACCTTTATTCGCAGCGTGATGAAGACGCTGCTGTTGGTGCTCGCTGTCTCAGGTGAGTCATTCGCACGTGTTCGACGCGGTGCGATGAAGTGACCCGAACCCTTTACTCAATGCAACAACACGACAATAACACACATCTAACGGTGGTCGTCCTTTGACGCAACGAGTGAACGCATGTCGTCCCTCCGTGCATCAGGGCTGTCCGCTCAGTCCGCGGTCTTCAGAGAGTACCACCACGTAGACATGGTGAAGACCTGGGCTGAAGCTCAGACCCACTGCCGGGAGGCCTTCACTGACCTCGCCACCGTCGCAAGTCCGGAGGAAAACGCGCGAATGAAGAGCGCAGTGCAGGACGCCGGAAGCCACGCCTGGATCGGCCTCCTCGACGACCTGAAGGGATGGAAGTGGTCGCTGGGGGGCGAAGACTTGAGCGACGAGTTTACCCACTGGAATGAAGGCCGGCCGGACCTCAAGAGCTCCAACGAGACGTGCGCGGTGATCAGGGCCGACGGGCTGTGGGCCGACAGAGAGTGTTCGGATACATACCCGGCCGTCTGCTACGATGGTAACAAAGAGTTCTGCTGAGTCAAGTTAGGAGTCACAACACAAAGAAAGCAGGTCGGCCGGATTAAAAGCTTTTGTTAGTTGGATATGAAGGTGTTAAACAGACCACTTATGGGGTCTTCATCAGTAAAATATAGAGGCAAAGTAAAATAAAGGTCAAAAAGGAAATTGTTGCCGTTTTGTTTTGAAGTAAACAAGTGGCCGTGCACCACAAAGTCCGACCCATCGTCCTACTTTATTTCTCTCTCAGAGAAACATCCCTCCAAGTTCGTCTTGGCGGCAGCGCGGACGACGTGGCACGAGGCCAGGACGCACTGCCGATCCGAGCACACCGACCTCGCCAGCGCGAGGAACATGCCCGAGAACCGGGACATCCACTCGCTGGTGACCGATTACACCTGGATCGGCCTCCGCAGGAACACCTGGGCTCGCTGGTCCGACCAGAGCCCCAGGACCTTCACCAACTGGGACGAGAGCCAGCCCAGCCGAACGAGGCAGGCGGGGGACTCGTGCGCCGCGGTCGGCTCGGCAGCGGGGACCTGGTGGGACGTGGGCTGCGGCGCTACCAACCATTTCGTCTGCGAAAAGGTCTACACGAGGAAGCAGCAGACCTTCAAGATGAAGATGCGCTCCGAGGCCGACGTGAACGACCCGGCCGTTCAGCGGCAGCTTCTGGAGCAGGTGCATTGACGTTCGAGCCACTTCACCTCTTGACGGGTGATGACGCGACGTTTGACAAGTTTTGGCCTTTGTTTGTTTCCCTGCAGCTGCACGCCAAGCTGGAGAAACATGGTTTGTCAGACTTTAAACTCCGCTGGACCGTCTCGCCTCATAAGGAACCGGAGAAGAAGACATGAGAAGGTATTCCAGACGGTAGAGCCAATAATTGTTCAGAATAATCCTTAAACCACATGTATGACCTATTTTTTTCCTCCATTTCTTAAGGTTCTCCGGCTGAAGGACCATCGTAGAGCCGACATTATTTTATCATTGTGATCTTTTAGTTCCATATTTACATTTTCCATTTCATCAGTGATGAAATGGAAAATGGATGGATTTTGTGTGTTAATATGTTGCATGCTGTGTAACACAATGGATCATTTTACCGTGTTTGATTTCATCGCCTTCAATCCGCTCAAAATATTATCTGGCTGCTTGTAACTTTAGAGCTCGTACGGCCTGTTTTCATATATATAGTTAGTGTTTTGTTGGTGGTGGTGCTGGTATTGTAACTCTATCTGGATAAATTAAAGATAAAATGTTTGCCTTTGCTACCTTTTCCTCGTGTGTATCGAACGAACGTTTCTGTGTTGGGGAGCTTTATTTTGTGGGGAGGATTTTTATAAATTTGAAGCAATTACTCATCTTGTGGTGTGAGATGAATAAAACAAACATACTCTTTTCAAAACAGGTGATATGAAAAAAAAACATTGCACGCAGATGGTTAAGAATAAAAAGTCCAATGAACTATATTACTATGAAAGTGTTATTTCATTCTAAAGGTAAACGCGCAATAAATCACGTGTATGTTTCAGTCAAACATCATTCGACTAATTGATGACAATATCAACTATACTATATTCTTTCACGTATTTTGAAGGTGTTTGAACACACATTGAATCACTGTTGGTTATTCCTCATAATAAAAGTGCTTCTAAACATCATGATAGAAACACACTCGAACAAGGACGACCAATCAGAGCAGAGAAGTCAGCATGCGAGTAGAACACCAACATGTAAAACATGAGCTGAACATGTGCTGAATTTGTCCTCTTTGATTAAATGAATGACCTCGGAGCGGAAGGGTGCGTGCTTCATTTCACCACCTGATGGTTGATGGAAATTTGAGTTCAAGCTTTGCTAATAAATCCCCAATGAGTCGTGTTTTACATGATTGCTTCAGCAGCACACACACACACACACACACACACACACACACACACACACACACACAAGCACAATGAAACACATCCACACACCGTGTCATAATTGCAGTGTAATTATCCATTGCGTTAAAACTCCCCCCAAAACTCCAGGATGCAGATTCTGCTTCTCATTACCAGCACTTTGACTTGCAGGCGCGCCCACTTGCTCGTGACCGTCTCTGGCAACACCCTGAATGAGTTCTTCATCGAGCACGTTAGGGGGATCTAGAGTGTACAGCAGCGTCAGGATCTGGTTCAAAACATATTTGTAGTTGTGTCCTTATTATTCACTCTTCAAAGGTTAATTTTTGCTCAGAATGATGGCGTACTCCTGTGGCGTTTACGTTTGGCCAGAGATCCTCTATGGAGCTCGTGACAGACAAACGTCTGCCTCCGATACGTTACCGTAGACGTTACGTTTTACCGAAAGACGAATTTGGCTTCTATACATTATAGACACATGACTGCATCCGATGAGGGGCGATGCATTCCGTTGCCACGGAAACCGTTGCATCAAAAGACAACAACACTGCTTGTAGTTCTTGTTCTTGTTCTTTTTAATAATATTTTAATACTATTTCCTAAAATCTTGGATGGAGGTTAAATTCTAAAACAATATATCTGATTTTCTATAATGATACAAATCATCACTTTGCAATGATTCTAAAGTAACGACGTGGGAACACGAGTCACTGCTCGTGGCTCACTCGCCGGCCACATGGGGCCGAGAAGATTGACCTTTGACCTCTAAAGACACACCAATATCTCTCCCCTTGCCGTCAGGTTTGCATTTGTGGTCCTTGCTGGTACGCAGGTAGTTAGCAAGTACCCTCGATTACTGTACTTAGTTGAGGACCCCGTCCTGTGTGAGATGTTCACAGTTCACAAAGAGTTTATAATATTTAACATTCATTTCAAACAGGGAGAAAGGATCATTTTCGGTTGATGTGTGCCTCTTTTTCCCACTGTGCCATTAACATTCACACTTTTTTACGGAAAATAATGTGTAACCGTATTTGAAGTACTGTAACTAGATTGACGGTTGAATGCATCTATATAATAATGATTATGAAGTTATATTTTATGTATATTTCATTATCTTCTGTGTCACAATGGTGAATGAACCAAACAGAAAGTAATGTGGACGTGTTTAATTTGTGCAGAAGGATCCACCTGCATTGTTTTTCAATGAAAAACATAGACAATTCGCTTTTTGGAGTTCACAGATATTCAGGTGTCATTTTGGTGGATTTGAATATACGCTTTACAGGTTTTTTTGTGGTTTTTGGGAAGGACGAACCCGCCCAGAGGTTTGCCTCTCCGCGGTCCGTCATCGCTGGCTCTCTGGCTTCCCTGTACTTCTACACTAAAGTACTGCTGTCGACAAAACTGACATAGTTTTCGGTGTTTTGATGTACAGAGAGGGAGAGTATGGGAGAGCAGACCTGGGACAGCTGTGCTTTGATGAGGACACGCGGTTCACTCGGCCGTTGTTGTGAATAAGTCATGCCTCTGGACGCCGAGCTAAACCTTTCTGATAACTTGCTGCCGAATATAGAGGCCGTGTGCGGAAGCGCAGTAAGAAGAGGATCGTTGCATCGCCACAGAGAGCTGAACCTCACTCATTTTCATCCATTTCTGCCTGTTTATCACCCACAAGCACAAGACTTTGTCTTCCCATAATGCTCCGTTGCAACGAGTGATTTCCTTCAATTCAAGCACGCGCTGGCTTCAAGTGCAGCTTTGTACCAGAAACGAGGGGGTGACTTTTTACCGCCTTTATATTTAATTGCTGAGACACCGGCAATGAAACACAACCTGATGATTTGATGGGGATGATTTGGACTCCTGAGCACACTAAAAATCACTCCGACTGCCCGTTAATATGATGCATTAGTCATTTATATCCATACAGTTTTGCACTGCTGCTGCTGCGCCAACGAAATGATCGCACAGTGAACAGAAGGATCATTAAACTGTGTGTAGGAGAAAGAACGAAGGAGAGATGGTGATGATGAGGATTCTGTTTGGATGTTTGTTGGGGGCACGTTGACACTGATGTGTGTGTGTGTTTCTCTGGGGAATAAGTGGCGCCTTGTGAAGCGGCCTGCGTGTAGAACACATCAGGCGACAGACGACCACGTTCTCCTTCGCTCGTTGTCGGCTGGTGTCTCTCAGCAGAGAAATACAGACACAGAGACGATGAAATGAGAGCGAGGACCCCGGCAGACGCTCATCCATCCAGATCTTAAGAGATGAATCCAGATCGACAAATCGAGCCCAGACAGACACTGTGTTCACGTGTGACAGAGATAGAGACACACACACACACACGCACACTTCAGTGTGTGCTGTCAGCATCAGTACTGCGGTTATTCATCAAAGCCTCCCTCCCTCCTTCCCTCCACCCTTGCTTTCGTCTCCCTCCTCAGCTCTTTATTCCTGTGGTCACATTTCCAGGAGACCTATTTTGATTTGGTCGTTTTAGAATATGGGGTTCTGCTCGGTCGCGCTTTGACATTTGCTTCATCCGTCGTCTCCAAATCCAAAGAAATCCAAAGCCTGACAGGCCGGCGGGGGCCCGGTTGACTTTAACACGGGCTAAACCGCAGACCGGCCCGTGGAAGAACCGACGGGATGAGCGGACGCTGAAGAGGGATTGCGGCGCCGCGGTCGGGCCTCGTGGGGTTTCCCTCCGGAATGAGACTATTTCAATTCTCGCCGTAAATTGATTCGCGGGGATCCGTCCCAGCGGAGCACGAATCAGGGAGGATGATTTAATAATAGCCATTGACTCCCCCTCGTACATAGCAAACAGATCTAAAATGCAGGAGCGTAACAGCCCCGGCGATGAGGTGCCGGGGGGCTCAGGGACTAATCTGATCCAATGAGTCCATCGGGTCTGATCTTACCGGGGGGGACACAGACTCGCCGGTAGTTTCAGCTGCCAGTGCGCCGGGATGAAAGCGACTCTCACGCGGCTGAAACGTCACCTGTGCACCTGAGGCGGCGCCGACTCCCTCCACCTGCGCATGTCCTTGTCCTCGTCCTTGAGGGACGAGAGCGTGCTAAGAAAAGACGTTTGACGTCAGAGCAGCATCCTTTTACTTTAACGTCTCTCACCTGCTCACACACACACACACACACACACACACACACACACACACACACACACCTTGTGTGTCCCTCTTTACCCTCCCATGTCCCTCCTAGGACGGACCCTCTACCCGATGCCAACACTTATATATCGGGGACCACTTAAGGGAATCAGCTGCAGGGACGCAAGAACATGCACCTTGGAGGAAGACGGCATCCTTTCCATATACGCCGCCGCTTCCCGGCAACGCCAGATGCTCGGCTGTTTGTAGACGCCGTTTGTGACCTCAAGAGTCAAAAAGCAGCACTACCTGGTAACAGATGGATGAGTCAACCGAACGCCACACTCAGATACAGGAGACCGGTGTCTGTCTCCGATCCCCGAGGGGACCTTTCCCTAACCTTGACCAATGCCAGAAGAGATCAAATGTGTCTTCCTAGGGACCAACAGAGCAACATGAAGTAAATTGTGTTTTTTTTCAAGGGGTTTTTCAAAATGAACGGACACAAAGATGCAAAAGATAAATCGCTTCAGCCCCCTGAGATCGGCCTTAAAAGTGAATTGGGCTGCCAAAGACGAGAGGGCGGGACGTCCACGAAAGAGAGGAGATTCAATGACATCCGCGGCTCCTCGGCGGTGCCATCCTCCAGCATGCCGGCGCTGGCGTTGGCGTGCACGTGTCACTGTGTGTGACATTGCGCAGGGGGCACTCTGCCTCTTCTCATTGAAAACAATGAGACATTTAGAGGCATCGATCCGCACGATCGCTTCCTGTCCGTTTGTCCCTATTTGTGTGGGATATGAACAGTATTCGTCTGTCTTACTTCAATAAAGGTGCACGTACGTCCTCTGTACTGACTGGACAGTTTGAGTGTCCCTTAAAGGACCCCTGATTGGACCTGTTCAATAATTCCGAATACGACTCCTGCGTTATTCTAACGGGTCACACTCGTGATTTCCTGTTCACGTAGTTTTTTTGTCGATATGTAGCAGAGGGTTCATGTTTTATGGAACACATGGCCAATGATTCATACATATATACATCAGGAATCCTATTTCCTGGTTATGTTCCACACTCAAGGGAACCTGATTCAATATGTTGGTCAAGGCAGAATGTGCTGAAAGTTAGAAATTGACTATACGCTGCTGCAGGGCTTTTCTTGACCGACCAATCGTTGCTCTCTGCAAACAAGATGCTAAATGCTGCAGAGTGAACAATTTGGCGGTAAAATGTGCTGAGGTTTGCAGATTGTAACCTCAGCACAAAAGTGTGTGTGTGTGTGTGTGTGTGTGTGTGTGTGTGTGTGTGTGTGTGTGCCAAGCAGGGAGGCTTTCTCCAGAGCCAGAGCTCCGTGGTGAGGACTTCCAAAATGATCTTTCAAATGGACCAACGGAGAGTTATTCTGATTATCGTACTTCTTTTTACACGACGGAAGGTCACAAAAGACCAGAAGTATGCAAGCAAGCCGGGGTGTGTGTGTGTGTGTGTGTGTGTGTGTGTGTGTGTGTGTGCGTGCGCGTGCTCAAACACACGTTGCAAGGGTCTAACAGAGGAGGTCAATGCATCTGATCCACCCATTCATTTCAATTCAAAAAGCACACACATTTAAATGGAAATGACCCAAATGTATTTGGTGTGTTCAGATGCTCCGTGTGGACAAAGAGATGGAGCCACGAGAGAGAGAGACAGAGAGAGGGAGGGAGAGAGAGAAGAGGGGGAGGGAGGGAGAGGGAGGGAGGGAGAGACAGTCGGTCATTAGGTGTTGAGGCGCGTTGCTCTGCAGCACGTCTGTTGCGCCCCCCTCACCTCTCCCGGTAGTAGAAGCCTCCCCGTCTCCCCCCTCTCCTCCCCCTCCCTCTCTCCCTCCCGAGCCCATCATCATCCCCACGCCGCCGCCCCGACACCAGCAGCCGAACCGGGTCCGGCTCGAGGCTCCGCCGGCACCGAGACGCACCGCGCGCGGCTCCGCGAAGCAGAACGCGCGATCCGGCCGTCCGCGCGGCGGAGCGGCGGAGGCGTCGGAGGCGTCGGGCTCCGCGGGGATGCTGACGCCTTCCCCCGGATGCGGGATGGCGATCGCCGGGCCGCGCGGGATGTGAAGCCTCGCCAGAGGACGATGGCCGGACCGGGATCCTCTGCGGCGGTGCCGCTGCTCCTGCTGGGCTTCCTGTCGGTGTCCTCCGTTACCGCCGGTGAGTAGGACCACAGGTTGGGGGAGGGTGTGGGGGGGGGGGGGGGGGGGGGGGGGCTCGTGATGTGTGTGTTTGTGTCGAGACTAATGTGGCGCTTTATGTAAGTTTCCCTCCCCAGTTCAGAAGACACATCACAATAAGTCCTTTTGAATCCCAGAGCGCATCTTTATTGTACAATTTATAATTGTTCAAGATGAAAAACGGTCAAACAATTACTTGATAGACAATTCATCTTTGAGAAATGCTAAACATTTGCTCATAACAGCTATTCTTCTAAAGCTATTCGACGATCTCACCTTTTGATCAATTAATCAATGGATTTCTGTGATCACTGCTTGAGAACCTTCAGCTTCCACGTCCATCAGTGCCGTGGAGGGTTGTGAAACAGAATGGGCTCAGATTGGATGAGCTTGAATCCAATAAGAACCTTCATCTCGTAACGTTCCACCGCGTCCCGATGGCAAGCTGAGGGATGACAGATGAGGAGCTGGAATCCTGGCTGATGAGATCATCGTGGGATTCATCTCCATTTGATATTTTAGCTTCCAGAGACTCCCTCTCTAATGTTGTGTGTGTGTGTGTGAGCGTGTGTGATACAACATGCATCGCACACCAGCCACGATGCATCATCTCAGCCCACTAGGATATTCGGCCACACGATGTAACAGTCGGGTTTTCGGGGGGGATCTGCGAGCGCCTTCATCTGACGCTGGCATTTGACTCCGCAAACAAGTCGGAGGCCCGGCGTTTAACATTTGCTTGGGTGGGACAGCGCGGGAGTGAGAGGGGGGAGGTGGCGGCGCGTCGCCATCGGGTCACACGGACGCACACTTCTAAATGGGACCCAAAACGCTGAAGGACGGGAGACGTCTGGTGATGATTATTGGTGACGTGATGTGATACGAGGGACACCCGCAGGGGGGAGGCTACGACTGGAAAAACGGGTCTGCTCATTAAAACGCACACACACTTTCTCATTCGATGTGTCCCCGAGTCACACTTCAATGAGATGTGTGCGTGGGAGAAAGAAGACGAGGAGAGAGACAAAGTGACGTGTGTTCATTATGTTGTAACAACAGACTGTTCATGACCCGTCTCTATATTCCTCTGGCCATGCCACATGTGTGTGTGTGTGTGTGTGTCAGACGCCGCGCTGTCAGCTCCGCTCAACGTGACCATCAGAGAGATCGAGGTAAACTCTGCCGTGGTCACCTGGGAAATCCTGGAGGGGGACCCCGTCATTGGATTCGCCATCACCCAACAGGTATTTCTATGCTGCCGTGTCCCTTACAGGGGGAAACCCGAGGGGGGGGGGGGGGGGGGGGTACAGGTGCACGCTGGTAGACCTAACAGGAAGTCATGCAGCAGTTTGGCGGAACGTGAAGACGAGTCACGGCTCCGTTAATGACATAACGTGTGGTTGTGATCAGTGCATTCATTGCGGGGCCCGTGTGCGCTTTCGTCTACGCGGCCGCTTAGAAAGGTCAGTAAACGATCCCGTGTGTTCGTCGGGGGTAAATGAAAAAGCCCCTAAAGAGATTTATTCTCGCTCTAACAGGAACCAATTGACCTGAGCGAGCAGCCCGGCCCCGTAGAGACGTACATTTCATTCAGGGCGGCACTCTGTTTCTTCCAGCTTGATTGCATTGCAGAGAAAAACCCACTCAAAGACTCAAAGTGTAACTGGTTTGCATTTGCACCACGTCGCCCCCCCCCCGACATTGTTAAATGTTCCCGTGGTTTAATCAACAGGGAAACTGCATCTGATGGATCCGAGCCTTTGGTGTTTCCTATTTGTTGCCTTGAAGTCGCCTGATTCTGGTTGCAGATATCGCGTCTTTGTCCGTTCACATCAAATAACTTACAAGTCGTCACTGGATTCTGCAGCTGGGACCAAACATGTAGAACACATGCATAGTACATGGAGCCTCGTGGGCCCTGACCCCTTACTTTGCCCCTCGCCCCCCCCCCCCCCCCCCCCCTGCAGAAGAAGGACGCCCGCATGCTGCGGTTCATCCAGGAGGTGAACACCACCACGCGCTCCTGCACACTGTGGGACTTGGACGAGGACACCGAGTACATCGTTCACGTGCAGAGCGTCAGCATGGCGGGCAGCGGCCCCCTCAGCGAGCCGGTCCTCTTCAGGACGCCCAAGGAGTCGGAGAAGATGGCGTCCAAGAGCCCAGGTGAGGGGCGTTTGATGTTACCTGCTCAGCAGGGCATGTATCCCTTTGCAAAACGCTTGTTTTGCAAAGGCCGAACTCGAGCGACGAGGCTTCAGCGCGCAGCACATCCACACACCACCTGCACAAACACACACGGGCATTTTGATAGCAGCTTCTAACCAGAGGCAATAAGGGAAGACGTTTATTTGACAATCTGAAGAAAAAAAAGGCAGGCTTTCTTTGTGTCCCCACCTCCCCCTCCATCCCCTCCCCTCCACCCCCTCCCGCCTCGTACAAACGCAATTCCCAAACGCAGAGGCTGCTGTTATCTGGAGCGGCTCGCTGTACCAATCTCATCATGTCCGACCCAGTAACGGCGCCGAGAGCCGGAGGGACGGCGGAAAAAAACGGCTAAACGCTCATCAGAAGGAGACGAGGAAACAGGGGACATCAGGGACCGTTGTGGGAGACGGGGGAGACGGGGGGGGGGACGAGAACTTGAGAACAATGCAGTGTGATTTGTTACGGGTGCGCTGTGCAGTAACATAGGAGGGGGAGGAAGGGGGTGAGTGAAGGTGGGAGTTGATTTCCCTCTTGAGGGGGAGAAAGAGATTTAATAACAAGTCAAAATATTTGTCACATCAGCATTATTTGGAGTTTCAGCGGTGGAATTGGTCCTGACGTTGAGGGGGCGGGCTCGCTTTGTCTGCTCGGCCTCTGACTGAAGATCCCTGTGAGCAAACAGTGCGTTTGTGTGTGTTTAGGTGCGCGTGTGTGTGTGTGTGTGTGTGTGTGTTTTAATGGAAGCGTTCATTAGCAGCTGATTAAATCTCCTGCTCTCCTCCCCCTTCCAAGCGGATATCAATCAGCCAGACACCCTTTGGTTCCCGCAGACGGGACGAAGCAGGACGCTCGCCTGCCTGTCGCTGTCTGTCTGTCCAACTCGTGCACCAAACCTGTTTGTCACCTGTTTGATTCCTGGAGAAGAATCTGGAGCGTGATTATATACTTCAAAATGAAAGCAAACATTTAGAATCTTTTCTTTACGGTTTACTGGTGTTGTTCATCATCTGCAGCTCGGATGTTGACTTAATGTTTAAATCTGCTGCCCTGGTGAAATACGTGAGAATCACATTCACGGTTTCATCAAGTAAACTGTGCCAAGTCATAATTAATGCACAATGCATCCATAAAAAAATACATTCACAGTGTTTTACTCCTGTTTCTTTACTTAAGAACACAATTACATTTATTACCAAATGTGTAATTCATGGAACAGGGATTTTATTGGCTGCAATTCCGTAAATCGGTAAGCTGTTCTAGTAAAACAACGCTGTGTTTACTGTTTAGTAGATTCAAGCGAAGCCCCTTAAACTTCCTCTGGAGACTCTTCTCAAAAAGCAAAGCAGCGACATCTCAGTGACGGAGGATCATGTGGCTGAAAGCAGCAGTTTGCCATTTTTACATCCTCTCCTTGGGACAATGAATCGCTGCGTGTTGACTCACACTGTGTGTGTGCGTGTGTGTGTGTGTGTGTGTGTGTGTGTGTGTGTGTGTGTGTGTGTCCTCTCCCCAGACGAGGTGACGATGGAGGAGTTCGGTCAGTCTGCTCAGCTGAGGGCCGGGGAGCTCATCATCATCGTGGTGGTGCTCGTCATGTGGGCAGGTAATCCTCCTCTCCATCCCCGCAGACCCCCCCCCCCCCCCCCCCCCGTCTCTGGGGCAAAGACGCTCTCTGACCCACTTTGGGTGTAATGAGATAAAAAAAACGTGGTCCACATTCGGCGTATTCGGCTTATACATTAACAGCGAGCGGCCTTGATCTCCCTCGGCAGTCACCCGTGAGAGGACGATTCGCTGAGGTCCAAAGAGACTTGGAGAGGGAGGGGAAACTGAAAAAGTCTTTCGGCGGTGAATTGTGTTGTTCAGCTTATAATTGGGCCTGGTGGGGGGATTTCACTGGAGATCCCCCCCCACCAGGCCTTTGGTATCGCTCTGATCCGATGAGTCTGACACAAGCAGTCTGAAGCCCGTCGAGTCCTCCCTTTATTATTCCCTTTCTTCTGTCTCTGTGTTCGTCCACCTCGCTCCTCTGCTGCGTTTTTTAATCTCCCTGACTGAAGGCCGGCTTCACACGCTCAGCTTCACGTCTTTGTCTGCACATCTCACCGTGTTCTCTGTTCGGCAGCACCCGCCCGCCGGCGGGAGCCGGCATCATCGGAGCAAATAATGATCCCGTGCATTTGCCCCCCCCCTCCCCCCCCCGCAGGGGTGATCGCGCTGTTTTGCCGTCAGTACGACATCATCAAAGACAACGAGCCCAACAACAACAAGGACAAAGCCAAGAACTCCTCGGAGTGCAGCACCCCGGAGCACCCACAGGGGGGGCTACTGCGCAGCAACGTCTGAGACCAGCCCCCCCCCAAAGCCGGGTGCAATAACTCCTCGACCCTCAGGACAGGTGAGGAACAGGACATCAACTGTCAACTTCATGTGACACAATAATACTTGTTTTTTTGTTCATTTTGAGGCTCTTTTTGTCTCCTTCTCGTGTTGTTATTGTGCGTCTGCCACAGTCTAAAGGTCCTCACGACATCCGAACGCCAACTTTCATTAACTGCAGGAACTGTGCATCCTGCAGACGCTGAGACCAACAGAAAGCCATCACCTGACCCCGTCACAGCGACGAAGCCATGATCCATTACCAAGACTCTCCTCCGCACCGGGAGCGGCTCTTCTAGAATCCAAGGCCGCAAAACAGGAAACCTGAGGAGAACTTCCTGACCTTCTTCGAAGTGGGCGGTCGGTGTGCAGACGCTAAAACGGCTGTCAGTCAAAGCACGGCAGGGGACATCCGCTCCTCTCGACAAGAACCCGCTCGATTCCCACGTTGTGGGTACCCGCCGTCAGTGGCATCGGATCCCGGCAGCACATCACCAATCAAACACCCGGTCCTTCAGGTCCAGCTATCAGGCAGCACACAACTACACTAAGGACCTCATCTTTTTCTACCCCTCCGTCCACATTCCCTCCTCTCTGTCTCACCGCGGGGACATTTCTGTTTTTGGGTTAGAAATTGAGCGCCGTGAGCGCCACTTGCATGGACATGTAATCTAGACCCTCGTGTGTCCAGTCCTTGTGTCCTCTTGACGTGGGCGTGTGTGGCGACTGGTGGCATTTGTCATTATCTTTTGCCGTTTCATCGGGGAAATCAATCAATTCACGGGGAACAAATCAAATTTCCCTTCTTGTCAAAAATCTGATGAAAAGACCCCAAAATCCAAACTGAATCAATCCCTCTGCCACAAGTAGGTTGTTGCTCCGCGGCGTGGATGATTCTTTCTCTCGTTTACTGCCAAGATTGTTCACTCTACACCAGTTAATGGAGAAACAACACATTTGACATTTCAATATTTGCTCGACGATCTAATGAAAACACGTCTAGTGACACGTTTGTTCATTACAATGAATCAGCATCCCACTACAGACGCACCGGATGTGTATAACTACGCCGCTGAAAGTAGTCCCTATTTTCTCCTGTTTGAGCAGCATTAGGTCCAAACCACGGTGTTTAAAGAGTCACATCTTTGTTAGCAACCAATGGGCCCGTGGGGAAGTGGGAGAGGTTTGAGGGACGGACTCACAAGTTGTCGGTTTTGGTCTTTTCGTGATATTTGTTGACGTGAAGAAAAACAGAACAACGGCACCTGTTGGAACTTCTTCATCAGAACGATCCAGATAAAGATAAAAAGTCATTATCGTCTTCTGCTAATTGTGATGCACATAATTACAAATGTCGGACCCCGGTGACGCCAGGAAATGCTTCCCCCGTGCTGAGAGAGGCAGCCGTCACTGTCTGTCATCCGTCAGCCTCCACCTCTCCGCTCTCCTCCACCTTCTTCTCCGGTTTCTCTCCTCGTTGTCCCTCCTCTCACCCGCCAGCTTCCCTCTCTGCTGCTACTCGTTATTTCCACCCCCAAGCTGCCCTCCTCCCCCTCCTCCCCCCCCTCCTCCCCTCCCCCAGCACACCTCCACGCATCGGCTCTTCGCTCTCACTGGGGAACCCGGCTGGCTGCTCATCGCTCGTTCCTCCGCTCGCTCATCACCGCTTTCTTTCTGGATGGACGCTTCCATGTGAGCAGACTGAGGGGAAGACAATGGGTGAATGAGGAGAGATGGACGGACAGGTGGAGCTACGATGAGAATAGAAAAACAAAGCGCTTCATTAGCAATGTTAATGAGCAAAAGGTGGAGTTCATAAGAGGGCAGTGGAACAATGCGCGAGCAGGAGACTAAACTGGCCGTTCTCGCCCCCGCATGTGGTCGGTAAGGTCGATATTCAGCCGACGGTTAAGCCGATGTTACGATGAACCCAAGTAACCTTTTGCTGCGCTTTCTTTAGAACAAATGCATCCAGAATGAAGAAGCGACTCCGGTGGAGGTCTATTAACTCTGAGGCCTTGAGGCCTGAAGCGAGAGACCTTTCTACGGAGCCAGAACCAGAAGTGGGACACGGCGGCCGGCTGGTGGGACACGGCTTGCTGAAAGACCAAGAACGTCCCACAAAGGAGACACTTGGGATTTCAATGTCGAAGGTTTTTTTTTCAAGGGGAGCGTGGCCGATGGCGTCCTCGTGGCGTCCTCTTCTCCTGTCATGCATTTGGTCTCTTTCTGTCATGATGGAGGAAACGAGGACCTGATTGTTCACATGTGCACATGCTTCTACGTGTCGAGCGCGCCGCGGCGTGATTGGCCGACCGCGTGGAGGTGACGACCCACGACTCTTCAACTAGTCGGCAGCAGAGAGAAACTCGGAACTTGAGCTTTTAAAAGCCAGTGTGAAAGCCAACGAGCCCGTCGCTCAAACGTTTTGGTTCCTTTAACTCTCGTCACACTGCGGTGATTTTACAAAACACAATCTCTCTTTTGAAATCGATGAAAGGAACATCTCGCAAAACTCGACACGGTGAACTTCTACATTTCTCATTAAACCGGGTCGAACCGTAACTGGATCACTGAGCATTCATTTGACGCAGTGCATGATAAAAGCAGGAACGCTTTTGAACCCCGGTTTCCGGTACATGTACCCGTCCCCCCCTCCTGACCTCTCAGCGGTCCCCTCTGTGGACAGCTGGCCGCCATCCGATCAGGCGCAGACTGTCCGTCTGTCCGAGGCTGCAGGAGGCCGCTGGACAGCTGCTCAAGGTGAACGCCCAACGGGCACGCGAGGTCACGAAGGCCTGAAGACAGGAAGGACGGAGTCAGAAGAACCTGCAACCACAAGCAACCTGTCCATCACTATTATACGTTTCAGTGAATTCACACCCCAGGGTTTTATCTCAAGTGCTCACTTCATTTTCTCCTTTTAAAAGTACAATTATTTCCCTCGATTGGATGTTTAAGGTCCTAGTTTAAGAAAAGTAACGGATAATCCAGCAGTTAAATTTGTCAAACTGCAGTGAGCTGTAAACCAAATCCCTGCTAACCCAATCGTCATGTGCCAACGGAGGACCACGGAGACGGTCAAAGTCATCCATTCACCCCGGTTTGCCTGTAATGTCCGTGACTGGATGAATGAGATCGCTGAGCACTCACCTGGAAATCCTCCACATAGTAAAGAACAAGGCCGGTTACTTATGGCGTATATTTATACTTGTTGTCGATGCAAATAACCAAGAAGCATGGATTTACAGCAGAATACTGGAGTCTGTGTTTAACGTGCACCACGACGTCTGTGTTTGAGGCATTTTGATGTTCATGGGATGAATCCTGTTCATGAGGGCTAGCATGACTCTGCTATCGTTCACACCCATGGTATACACGCTATTTCTATGGAAATATAAATGTCTAATTATGTATTAACTAATTATGAAATAAAATATTTTCAATGCACCGTTGGCGCGTCTTGGTGTTCACGCTTCACTCTGTCGGTACCAAGGTGGGAAGCTGAAAATGCTCAAACGGATGCAGGGTGCGGGTGGCCAAAGGTGCCCCCCCCTCGGCATCAGGGGCTCGACACGGTCAGATTGGGATTAAAGTGGCACCGAGCCTTCGAACGATGCTGACTCAGCAGCTGCTGTGCATCAATAGACAAACCCTAACACGCACACACACACACACACACACACACACACACACACGCACATCCTATGGAACCAAACACATAAGTTCACACAACCGCAGGCGCTCACACACTCTATCACACACGCGAGCCGATGGCGCTGTGTCAAATGAAATGGTCATATTTGCTTTGTAGTGAATGGAAACGCATCAGACGATGACTCATTATGTTGCTGGAGGAGGCTGATGATGCAAACACTTCCCTCTTCCAGCCAAAAGAAAATGAAGTCAAGGACACGCCCAGAGCACACAAAGGACACACCAGGCGTCCTCCTGGAAACTCTTCCAAGTCCCCTCGATCTCGCTGCCGGTCTCCCGGCCTGCACTTACTTACCGTCATCTCAGTATCCGTGCAAATCGAATGTCATCACTTCAGCTGCACGGTTCATTGTCATTTAAGACGGGGGTCAATGAGTGTAAATGTGCCTCATATTGTATTGCTGCTCGCCACAGGAAGGAATCTTAAGCCTGTATTGCAATTTAAGTGTGTATCTGCTCCAGTACACCCCCCCATCCCCCATCCTCCATCCTCCATCCCCCATCCCCCATCCTCCATCCTCCATCCCCCATCCTCCACCCGCCTGCTGTAACTGACTGAGCTCCCTTTGAGGAAAAACTGTTAAATAATGCAGGTGGTTAAGTAAGCTTGTCGGAACGAAACAAAAAAAATAAAGAGCCCCAGCTTCAGTGAGGCAGAGCCTGTTAGAGGGTTAGAGGGGGGGGGGGGTCCGATGCACACACACATATGGCTTGAATACACAACAGGGAACGTGTGTGTGTGTGTGTGTGTGTGTGTGTGTAGGGGAGTCAGACAGACTGAGGGCCCCCGCCATCGTCCTCCCGCTGGTGGTTTAAAGATCAGTCGGACACAAGGTCGGTTCCCCCCCGGGACATCTTCATTGACCCACTCTGTCCCATGTGTGTGTGTGTGTGTGTGTGTGTGTGTCAGTTGGTGGGATGGTGCAGGTCTGCCCCCTGTTGCTGGTAAAAACAAAGTGTAGCCAAGGAAAATACGGCCATTCAAAATGTCATTTAAGTAAACAGAATGTCAACAACGCTCACAAATGCAACAACTACAGCGTGGAAACTCCTATTTGTGATGTCATTCATTATAAAGTCTGCAACATTAAGAAAGATGTTAAAGATCACGCAGGAATGTTGGGAGCGGGCACCTTTTCCTTCTGTTGCCATGGTAACAGCTCTGGTCCAGATTCCCTCGCGTGATCACACACAGCACGTTAGAAAACACACAAACCCAACGCTTAGAAACGGGTTTCAGGTTTTCAGTTTTAAGATTTCCTCTTTTGGTTGCTGGTTTCTAGTTGTTTTAAAAACGACAAACAAAAACTGACAAACGAAATTCTAAAATGTGAAAAATTAAAACCGGACTACTAAAATGAACAGCTGAAATATGGAGAAGAAATATAAACATCTGCTGCTAAACATAAGGGTTTTCGAACCGCTCTCTAGGCTGAGACCCCCCCCAAGGATGCTCCTCCAGGAGTTTCTTCTCCTCCTCCAGCCACCTGCTCCTGGTCCAGGCTGGTGGACTTGAGGAGATCTGCGTCCCTGCTATTCAGACGCTTTGCTTCAGAGAGATTCTGAGATTCCTCCTCATGATGTTCAACCGGCTCCCTCAGACTGGAGATATCTGACCATCACATTACTAGAGCAGAAAAGTGGATTTCTTTTATTCAAGAGTTCTTTACAAAGCCGGCAGGTTACAATGTACACAATGGACTCAATTAGCCGTGAGCACGTGAATGGGGTTCTTTACATTTATACAGCTAGATTTTCACTTTGGACACAGAATTCAGTCAAATCCTAATGTGATCCACATCCACTCAAACATACAGTGTGGCTTCTGTCATTAAGGCCCATTCATCTGTACCTACGACAGAATTACGTTCTAACTTCCCTCCATAAAAAAATAATTATCTCTAAAATTATAAAAACACAATGCTGCAAAAACTACTGGAAAAGGATATAGATGTCAACAAAAGGGGACATAAGACAGTGAGGATGTTTGCAGTCTAATAACAGGATGATACTATGGCTTCGGGGTGGGGGGGGCAGCAGTCTGTGCCGTGCTCTGGGGGGGGCCCGTCCCCCCCGCCCCCCCCAACACCAGCTGTTGTTTCCATCGGCGTTGTCTTAGTCGGGTTCGGTGAGCCAGTCTTGGGGGGTCACCCCAATGTCCAAGACCTGGGGGTTAGTACGCGACACTGCCAGTCTGAGGACACACAGTGAAAACCGCAATAACTCAAAAGATGCCGTTAGCCTTCAGAAGCCCCCCCCAACACACACACAGGTTTTATCAGGTTACTGTAACGCAAAGCGGATGGTGGACTCATTAAAGACCCAACGGAGGCGTCGGTGTGCGCCCTCCGATCACGCTCGCCAGTGATCAGAGATGGGAGGAGACGATACTACGGCCGATCAGCCCAGTCGACAAAGATTCCATCTGCGAGGACTCGAGGGACACGGGCCGCGATGGAAGGGGACGGGTTATGTTGAGGTTAGTGATTAGGACTATTACACTAAGTAAGGCTTGTAACAGCTGGCAGGCTCTACTTTACCTGGACATGAACCATAGCTATCCCGAGCACAGCTGGAGACACAAACACACAGTAGATTTACAGGTGAGGAGATTCGTACTCTGCAGTACGCAGGAATCAGCACTGAGTGGCGCCGTAGAGCAACGCAGAGCGATCCAACGGGGAGGACGTGAGGAGGACGAGTATACGAGAAGTAGGATCGCTTCGTTCTACGAGGACAGGTCAGGACACACGGCTCACCTGGAGAAGGCTTCATCCAAAGCGTCCTCGGTCTCCTGGAAGAAGGAGAAGAACCTCGGTTTGATATTTAGCGAGAAAAGAGAACTCATTTCAATCGTTTTCATTTAACCTGGAAAAAGAGGAAAGTTCACCCCCCAAAAAATGAGAATTATATTTTTTTGTGATTAACTGTTCCTTTGAGATATTTCAAGACAACTTGTCCGGGTGCTACACGGAGCCAGAGGATGGGGGTCTTACACAGCGGGGGTTATCGTCGGTCTCAGAGGGCCTCTGATCCCCCTCTACGTTCCCGTTGGACTCCACGTTCACGCCGTCACCAAAGTCCAACAGCTGGTCTGTGGCCACATCTGCGTGAGAGGCGGAGGAAGGAGGACACGTCAGTGTCCCGTGCTCTGCGGCTGGCGCGGGACGGTATAGCGAGTCTTTTGGGCGCCTTCCGTTCACCTGTCCCCCTGAGGCTCCCCAAGCTGTCCGACTTCTCCGAGCGGGAACTGCTGCCGGCTTCTCCCGATGAACCCGACTTCGCTCTTCTCCCTTTTTCTCCGAGAGAGTGAAAGACAAAAGAAACCGTGTCTGGCGTGCGACGCGGCAGCAGATGTCTGCGCCCCGCGGAGCCTCGCCGCCGAAGTGATGTGAGTGATGCGCGTCTGGGCCTCACCTTCTTTGGCCACTTGCCAGAGTTCAAAGGCCAGCGTGAAGGCCTGGGCCACCGTCAGGGCCACCGCCTGGGCCTGGACATCGGGACCGTACAGGACAAACACGTCACCGGCGACTTTTATCAAGAGACCTTTTTGTCCCATTCGCTCAAACTGTCCCTCGACCCTCACAGCGAGACGGAGGAAATGTGTGAATAAGTTCTTCTTCGCTCGGTTTCGGCTTTCTGAGTAACGTTGGTGGATTGATTATCTGGCTCGCTGTCAGGGGTTCAATAGTCACAGTTGGAAGAGAATGGGACAAAGTCCATCAGCGAAGGTCTACAGGTGGCTCCGAAGTAGAGATGATCTTCTCAGGGATGATTTAAATAGATAATGCTTTTCATCCATTAAGGCCACAGACAGATGCTTCTAAATCAGAACGCAAAAGCACATCGAGGTATGTCATGTCTACGCCTATAGACCAGGAGTCCGTCCTCGCGGTGTCCATCAGCAGGACGAGACAGAAGACAAAGCAAACCGATGCCGGTCAAAGTAAAATCTCCATCCACTGCACTGGAAGTTGACTCACATTAATGCTGCACGAAGCGACTCACCACTTTCCTCTTGGGGCAGAGGAACGCGTGGCACTCCAGCGTCCCGCTGAGGGCGTTTTGGGCGATATAAGCAAAGACTCTGTCATGCAGCGCGTCCACCGTGCAGTAGGAAATCCTGCAGGCCAGAGGCGACGGGTTAGAGCAGCGGGTCGAAGGCTCTCGGGAAGAGCATGTGATGATGGGTGGTGCTCCTCACACACACACACACACCTGTATATGGAGACGTTTTCCAGGAGCTGGTTGGTGGCGCTGTCGTGCAGCACGATTCCCTGAGGGGAAACCTTCAGCGCCACCTTCGGGGGCTTCTTCCCACTGGCTTTAGCCTGCCGGAGGAGTCAAACAGAGGCGTTTGTTCAGCTGATCAGAACATAGAAGACGCTTTAAAACTGTTTGAATGAGGTTTCACGCAGGATTGTTTTAATGAGAAAATGGACCAAATACACCATATCTTAGTGATAGAAGCTGCTGTATTCATTTCCCTTGTTTCATGCATATTTATCTTTTCTTTTTCTTTTGAGGGAAAAAAGAAAAGACATTTGCACTTGACAGGAGAAAATCTAAATGCAGAAGAAAAGGACTGTGGGTAAATGGTGACGGGGTTTTAATGAATCAGGGCAGACAGAGATATTCGATCCGTCTCTTCGCTTTTCTAATCAGGTAATCTCACGAGTTCTCTTCTCCAGCTCACTGGCAGCCGGCCGGAGGATTAGAACCAACAACCGGGTTCTTTTTAGCCAACAACCCAGAACGGTGGTCAAAACTAAAAGAAACGTTCAATCTGACGACAACGTCAGGGGGAAATTATTTTACTTTCACCTGAAAAATGTCACAACTTCTCAACTTGAGAGGCCGATGCGTATTCAACAACAGTAAATATACAGACTAACTTGCTGGTATTGACGTATAAAAGTGTCGACTGACAGGGTTCATTCAGCAAAAGCTGCTCTGGAGAAGCGTCACAGCGGCCTTTGTTCATCCTGCCGACTGAGTGATGACGTCACCGCCGCGGCGCTCACCGTGGCCACGATCCTCTTCACCGCCGCCGCCGACAGCTCCTCTCCCTTGGGCCGCTCCACTAGGGTCATGCCCAGGTGACGGAGGTTAAAGGTCACGCCCTCCACGATGGTCTCCCTGGTGTCGGTCCAGTTCTCTGGGAGCTCTGGAGATCGAAAGAAAGAAAGAGAAGGAAACTTTCACTGAAGCTGCGACTCGCCTGCTTTCCGCTTCACATTCCAAAGTTTATCACCCCCGAGTTTTACCCCCCCCCCCCCGCCCCCCCTCCATGAGGAGAGGCGAGACAGGGTATCTAGGTCACGTCGATGTAAAGTAAACACTTCCACTCCAACACAACTAATGGAGCTCGACAAAAGGCAACAAGTCCGTACGGACTCTGACACACTGCGATAAGAGGAAAGTGTGTGTTTCCTTTTCTGCAAGAATAACGGATGTATCCCGAGGCCACACGCACACGCACACACACACACGCACACACACACACACACACGAGGCGATCAGCTGAATCTGACGGACGGAGAAGACGTGTTTACAGTGCGAGAACTGCGACATGCGGAGGAACCGCTGCTATCGGCCTTGAACCGCTGGAAGCCCGTCCTGCCAGTGCTCAGGCCCCGCCCACACACGCGCAGGCGCATGCTCCCCAACTGCGAACACGAAAGGACTGCAGCTGGAAGAGGATTCTTTGTGAAATTTAATAAAATATGAGAATCATTTTCATACCAAAAGACGAGGTGAAGCATTTACAGCAGCAGGTGAAAACAAGCGTTTAAAAGTTCCATCCTGATAATGATTCACAGATATAAGATGTCCATGTGCAGCGTGATGTTAAAATACAAGAGTCCACAGAACTGGAGCAAATGTCATGACCATCCAATGCAAACGTTCAGGCGAGCACCTGTAAAGCTGCTGTTGATGTGAACAAAGGTTCACGTGTACCAATTGCAGAGTTGACATTTCCTGGCAAAACCACAAATAGACACAAACCAGATTTCATATAATACAGTTGGGTTTTTAAAGGTCACCAACGCGTTTGGCCTTTAAGGCCGATAACGCCACGTGTTTAGTTTGAAGTTCGATCCCGACCTCCAAAAGAGAAGAAAAAGAAAAATGAAATCATTTAAAATCCAGAACAACTACTTGAAACTTGTTGAAATGAGTCCATCCCAACCGGGTCGCACCGCTTTTAACCGACGCAGCTGCGTGCACGAGGCCCAGCAGCGAGCTCGCGGGAACACGCGTCGCCCTTCGGGGGGGGGGGGCGAGCGGCGGGCGGATGAAACGAGCATCCGCTTCACGTATCAAAGCCCGAAAAAAAGGCCCCGAAAAGGGGTTCACGCCCCCCACCCCCGTCCCTCAGGGTGATCGGTGCCTCCAAACAGTGAATCGCCGTGGAAACCGCCAACCGTCAGCATCTGCTCCCGTTGCTAGAGATTCTTCTGAGCTCATGTGCTGGTTTCTACGGGACGCAGAGGGGCAGGAAAAGGGGGGGCAGTCGGTCTGCAGGTCTCTGCAGCTGCACAGTTCCACCGCGTTCAGCCTCAACACCAGCGACGGACTCACCAAAATAAAAGGCCTGAAACAACTACTTCACGAATCACGTAATGAAAATGTTCCTGGCACCGATTTGCCCAACTGACCCTGACCGTGTGTTGGCATGAGCGCGATGGTTCCGTTTGAGGTCCCTATAGAGGGGGAGAAAGGCTCTTCTGGCAGCGGGCCGGTGTGGGTCGTCTAGGGCGACCAAACCGGGGCAATACGGACATAGAAGTGGGGGAGAAGCAGGGAGGCCTTGTGCCATTAAAAAAAAAAGAAAAAAGGTGCCTTCCCCATAGATTTGAATGGGCTTCTGTTTAATGCAGTGCCTGTTCATTTGAGTGGCTCATCCTATTGACGTGCATTAATGGCAAAAAAATCGCTGCTCTGCTGGTTTTCCCTTTGGACGGTTAACTGCGCTCACCTTACGTCCTGCGAGTCCCACGGAAAAAGACAAAAATGTGGTCTGACCCGCAGGTGAGGGTGGGACCCGAGCGATACGGGTCAGCGCCGGGGAGGAATGTGGGCTCTGCAGTCTAGAGACGACCTGGTAATCTACACCACGACGCCCCCCCCCCCGCCGCCGCCGCTGTGCACGAGTGGGTCACTGGCTGCAATCACAGGAAGCTTTCGCTTTCATTCAGTGTGCGATTAACGATTAACGGTTTCCTCGTAATGTTTGGGAAATATCATCCAGGAAGTGACCGACAGTGAATACATTAACATCAGGGTCCCGCCCCCTGACACAGAAGCGTGCTGACGGACATCGTCCGCATGGATGACCGCGTCTCAAACTCCTGGGGCATCGCTGCTTCTCCCAGGTGAGATTTCCTATAACCGCCCACGTGCCCCCCACCCAATACGTTCTTGTCACGGACTCCACCGCGTCCTCTCCGGGCGGGGGGGGGGGGGTTAACATAGAGCAGCTTGAACTCGAGCCAACCAGGAGCCTTGCACTGACCGACTCGTGGCATTCCTGGCCCGTCGCCTCGGTTACCCCCCCCCCTCATAGCTTTACAGCCAGGATCAAGTGAGATTTAGCTTACAAAGTGGCCCTCGAGAGCCACAATGGCCCCCAGAGCGCCTCGTTAATGCGGCCAGCGGCTGACCTGCTGAAGGGCCCTTGAGCAAACCCTGCAGTCGGGCGTGCCTTCCGTGTGACCCTGACCCCGGGGGGGCCCGGGATGGAGATTGGAGATCGGGATTATCTGCAAACGCAAAAGCCTGATGAAATGAGAACACAGGGGATTCTTCTGAGAACACGAGAGAAAATAAAGTTTAGTTTTCCTGACTTTTTTCTGCCTGGCGGCCAAAATAACATTTTATTTCCGGGAAATTCCTCAAACCAGATTAAATCGCAGTGCACTCAAAGACTTAAATCTCCATTCCAGAACATGTTCTTTTCCCCTCTTAAACGGAACAAAACAGCAGGAAAATGAAATGAAAGAAAAATGCTTCTTTAAGTACATATTTGTTTGCAGCTTTTATATAAAAAGCAGCGTTAAAATATATTGTTAAAAATAACAGGTTAAAAATGATGAAAAGGCGTTTTGCTTGTTAAAAGTACTAAACTTTGCCGGAGTTAGAACACAAATATCCCGTTAAACATCCCTCGTTTTTGTCGGTGCGCGATCAAAACAAAACGTCAACTTTCACCGGCGGCGAAACCGGGAAAACGTCACTCAACCGTTAAAAAAAAAAACAACAACCGTTATTTTTATTCCTGCTTCTTATTCTCACTTCTGTGTCGGCCGGCGGTCCACGACTGCTTCGCCAAACCGGGGCTCCGGACGAGGGCTCTGCCCGCCGACCTCAGGGCATCCATGCCGGGCCGTCGGAGAAGTGTTCCTTCGCGCAGCGGACAGCGGACAGCGGGGGACGGAGGGGCTGCTGGTGCGTTCAGGGGACCGGCCCGCCGCGGACAAGCAGTGGCGCGGCGTTCAGGGGGCGAACGGGACGTGGCGCGGAGAAGATTCACGCGAGATTATGATTATTATTAGCTTGATTTTATTCTGTTGGTTTGTTTTTCTGAATCAGTGTATTGAAGTCAACTGCCCTTAAGGAAGTCTGTTCACCTTTATTTGGTACTGACTTTTCATTTTGATATTGTATTTGAGCACATTTCATTAAAGACTTGTTGAAATGTGGCTGTAGCAGCAACAAAGGGTCTCTCTCTCTAATTCAAAGTAAAAACGAATAATCCCCTGATATATATATATATATAAACTATGTGCACAAAATACTTGAGTAATGCTCAATTTGGTTCAGCTGAATGTAACTTTCCGTTGAACTTCCTACTGAGAAACGGGTAATTCCAAGGAGCACCTGAATGTATCACGAGAGCACGACTTTCTAATCTTTTTTAAAACAGAGAATGGAATTAATATTAGTCTAGCGTAACTAGGTGCCTGAGACGTGTATGATTTATTGGCATTGCGGAGATACATTACATTTCTGAAATGTCGCAATTGTCTGTCACCACAAGTTCATTTGAATTTGTCTACTGTTGATTTCTCACAAGGGCAAAATCCACGGATTTCCAGCACACTGACTTGTTGGTGTTTTGACATCCGAGATGTTCTGAGCCACACTGCATCCACCTACTACATCTATTTGTGGGTGAATGATGGTCAGAAGTTTGTCCTCTTCTACGGCACACAAAGGGAAAGATGCACAGACACGCGCTGATCTTCTTGTATTGCCACCAGCAAGACTTTCTTTAATAGTGATGGCCAAAGTGAGAAGAAGTGACACGGCCACCTTCACTGAGTAAAGAAAACAAACATGGCGGAACAATGAAAAGATAAAACAAAGCACTTTTTTCTTCTTCTTCTTCTTTTTTTTTTTAAACTTCCATCTCGTCCTTCCACAGAAACTTATAAAAGCAACTTCAGAACCGACTTCACAACACCAGAGCGATCCACCACAAATAATACTTTTCCCAGGTAGGCAACATGACAGCACGACATGGTCAAAATGGTTCAGGGGGTAAACAACCCCCCCCCCCCCCCACACACACACACACGCACATCACACACACACACACAATCCTTCCTGGTAGAAAATACAGGAAATCAACTGAATATGAAGGGAAATATCACGGAGGTGACACTTAATAAAAGGTCTCTAACAAATAAATTAACGGGAGTAACACAACCGGCCCATCTGACCACCTCAGACCTTGTAAACACAACACCATCTGAATATGCTCCAATGACAACAAAAATAATAACGGCAACAGCACTCTTCTGCAAACGTTATGCTAGCTACATCGATCAAAGTATGGATGGGCAACCGAACATCAACACTCGGCACTTAAGCACCCGAATGAACAAAGAAAACATTCCTCAGTAAGTCAATGTACATTGTTGTAAACAACTAGATGCCAACTCAAGGGCATGAAAAGACAATCGGGGTGGCTGCCTGTCACTGCGCCACGTCCAGTGTTGTGTCGTCCCTTTTTTTTTTTTTTTTTAGGTCAGTAACGTCGAGATCGAAAAAGATTGCCTCGTTTTAGCCTTTGATTGATTGTGGAATTAAAAAAGGAACCGAATGTGAGAACTTCTGGATGGAAACAAATCAGAGCGAGCGAGAGAGACGGAGAACTCTGGAGCTCGATGCTTTTTGATCGCTGGATTGCAAAGTAGGATGTTTCGGAATCTGAAAAAAAAGAGAAAAAGGCAAAAGGCACTGTAAAAATCTGCAAATAACGGCAACAAGCAGTTGCCTCGACATCATTAAGTCCGGTGGACAACGCGGCCTATCGGGCCCTAATTTGGTCCAGCGGGAGCAGAAGTGTGAAAACAGGGCAACGTTAACATTTTGGCAGTGCCTGGTCAAATGTAGCTCAAGAGATTTTATGATTTTCGCATCTTCTTCATCAACCGACCGATAATCCCGTCGTTAACAGGACGAATCGTATGCAAAGGTTTATGATTCCAGCGTGGCCATTTGAGCAGAAACGTACGATGTCGTGAACTCAAACCTAAACATGAATACTTTTACATTCATGATCTCTCTGCTTCACTTCAAAAAGGCAAGTTTCACTCAAACCCAAAACGTGCCTCCGTCCGTGCGTGAAGTCTTTTTTATTAAGTGTGTGCGTGTGTGTGTGTGTGTGTGTGGGGGGGGGGGGGGGGGGTGAAAGAAGACGGACATGAAGCGATGCAGGACGGCTCCTCAGCAGACACTTGACGGATCGGCGGTTCTTCCTTCCTCTCCCGACAGACGGACGCCGCCGTGTGACCAAAACAAAGATTGTACACAACCCTCTCAAATCCATCTATGAGTTCTCACAATAGAACCCCCCCCCCCACAAAAAAACCCACGCATGTGCAGAGGGGCTCGTGTCCGTATGCTCAACTCAAAATAAATAAAAAAACGACCCGAACGGCGGCGGCGAGCTTGGCCAACGTAAAGGGGGCGACAGAGTCGTGTGGCGCCCGTGGGCGGAGTCACTTTTTGAGGGGCTGGTAGACGGAGGCGTTGGGGTCCAGGGAGGAGGGACTGTTGTCCATGAACTTGGAGGAGTAGTGCGGGGCCACGGGGCTGAGGTTGCTGCCGTCGGAGGAGTAGGACAGGCTGGGCATCACCGCCATCACCTCGGCGATCTTCTGCTTCAGCTCGGCGATCTCCTGCTCCCTCTGGTGGATCTGACCTGGGGGGGGCGGCACGATTTCGGACGTTAAACGTGGCCTACAGTGGGCTAAGAAACCCAGAGGCTGGTTCAGTTGTTTTCTCAAATGCACTTAAACACTGGCGCCGCCTACCTTGGGCTATCTCCAGCTGCCTCTTGGCGTCGCCCAGCGCGGAGAACAGGTCCAGTTTGATGCGGGTCTCGGCGCTCAGGCTGTTCTCCAGGTGCTGCGTCTTGTCCTGCATGGCCGACAGCGCCGACATCAACACCTCCGTGTCCTTCTCGTTCTCTTTGTACTTCCGCAGCTCCTGGACGTGGCAACGAGGAAGAGGAAGAGCATCGGAAATGAGGCGGCGGGGAGAACGAAAACATTTTATTTGTTGACACCAGAGCCACAAACCCGAGTTCACTCTCGCTCAGAAGGAATCTGGTTGCACCCTATTTTACACTCATTCATTTAAAACAACTCAAATGTCTCACTTTGCAATCAAAGCTGGGCAGCGGGAGCCACAGGGGAGCGATTTATTTAATTACATCAATTAGCGGAGCTAGAATGGCATTTCATTCAGCCTGCTGAGGAGATCTTATTCCAGATTAACTTTTAAATCACTTATAATGCTTTGATGACGTAAGAAGCGCAACTTCATTAAGCCTCCCATAATCGTCTTTTCCTCCTCACCTGACACTTGCCCTCCAGATCCCGTATCTGCTCCTCCTTAAGTTTCACGTCCATGCCGAGCTTCTTGCACTCGTTCTCCAGCTCTCTGATGCGGCCGCGCAGGGAGTCAGTCGACTCCACTCTGAACACGAGGCAAAAGAAAGCAGCACTTTAAAACAACGGCAGCAGGCGACTGCCTCCACGAGTCACCGGAGCGCTTCCTTTCCAGTGAAAAGCGCCCGTCGGCGACGCACCTGGTGGCAGCGGCCAACGCCACGGCCCGCGCAGCGGAGGCCTCCTCCATCTTCTTCCGCTTCCGCTCGTCGGCCAGCTGTTTCTCGGCCAGGGCGCGCGCCTCCTGCTCGGCCTTCAGCCTCTTCTCCAGCTGGGAGATGGTCTGCTTGTCCTTCTGCTTGGCCTGGACGGCGCTGTGGAGCCTGCGGCGGGGGGGGAGGAGACGCGGTCAGTCGGCTTGTGGGCCCCCCCCTCCCCCGGGAAAACGTTTTCCCCGGAGGGAGTGAGGCTGACAAACAGCGATGTCGGTTACAGTCAGCCGAGTCTCATCTCAGATTATAACGCGGGTAGATGAAATCCAGCCTTCTGATTGGTTGAGAGCGAGTCACAGGGTCTACTTTATGGGGCCTTTATGGAGTTTACATTGAGTGTAAATAATAGATACATCTTGCGTGGGGGAAACGAAAGCTTTTGCAACCGGACAATGCAGGTGGACGCCGTGAGCGACGTGAATGAATGAGATTCTGCGACAGCAAGGTGACCTCGGATGTTTCGCGGCTACAACTATTTACTTCCTATTCATAGTGTCGCTGGTAAGCGTATTATAAAAGCAGTAAGGTACCCGAGGCAGCACTTTGTCGTCGCGACGCGCACGTACGCACTTGTTCTGCAGCAGCTCGTTGTCCTGGCGGAGCTGGCCCAGTTCGGAGCGCAGGCTGCGGTCCTGGCTGCTCAGAGAGGAGAGCTGACTCCGCAGATCGGACTCCAGCTGCCTGTTGGCCTGAAGGTCGGCTTTCAGACGCTTCACATCCTGCTCCAGCCTTTCGGAACAAAACAAGGGGTGGGGGGGGCACGAGATCATCAAAAAGGAAAGAGAAGTCTCCTGTAACTAGTGGGTGTTTGTGCGCGAGGTGGAGTGGAGCGAACGGGCTTCCATCCCTCGGGCTCCTACCGTACGAGGGCGTCCGGTTTGCCCAGCTGGTTGTTGGGGATGCAGTTCTCCAGCGGGTCCTTCTGCTGCCCCTTCCCCGCCCCCTTCTGCTTCTTCTCGTTCCTCCCCGCGGAGGAACCGGGCGGGACGCTTCCGTTTGAAGCGCTGTGATTCCGCGGGGACGAGTTGGAAATGTTCCCCCCGCCTCCGCTGGCGTTTTTGTAGTTCTTCCCGGCGCCCGGCGCGTCCTCTTTGGACGCAGAGTGGGCGTCGGCGTGCGACGCGTTCTCTCCCGCCAGGTCGTTGTTCAGTCTCTTTCCCCCGACGTAGTTCTCGATATACTCCGCCTCCTGTAGTTTGGAGTCCAGTGTGTGTATAATGCTGTTGTTATTGATTCCTATGGAGTTTTGTTTTTTGCCCTCGCGCTCTTTAGTGGTACTGTCCTTCCCCTTTTCCCGGTACTCCAGCTCCGGCAGCAGGACGGGGGGGCTTTTCTTTCCGGGAGGTGCTCCGTTTTGGGACACAGCGGCGGGTTCTACCTCGGAGATCCCTTTGGCTAAAGCAGCTGGAGGAGAGAACAAGTGGGCAGCAGCGTTAGTTCGGACACAGAGCGATTTAACCACGAAATACAAAGAAGTACCGTTGAACATGGTTGGAGTTTCGGGGGCCGAGACCTCCCGATAAGTGGAGGTGTGGTTCTGTGGTAGCACACACCTGCCCTCTTTGTTTCCCCTCTGCACGAGTGTGCTGCCGACGTCATAATACGTTGTGTGTGTGTGTGTGTGTCTCACCCTCCTCTGCCTCCCTCTCCTGTCTCTGCAGCATCTGTTGCTCCGGCGGTAAGGCCTGCATTAGGAGCTGCATGTAGAACTCGTTCTCCTTCTGCACCTCCTTCTGTTTCCTCAGTCGCATCTTGTAGCTCACGTAGCTCTTAAAGCCGAAGCCCAGGGTGACCACCGGATAGCCGATACTGGGAGGCGGAGAGAGACACACACAACGTCACCTTTGAACACAAGGGGATCCTTGTGTTTTCAGAGCGCGAAATATTGAAGCACGTGCTATTTAATCACGACGGTCTTTACTATCGGGGCTCTGACAGAAGCCTCTCTGATGACGTTTACCAGTGAGCAGCAAAGGGTCGACACAAGTCCACGTGAAAGTTCTTCAGATCTTTGAACCGTATGGCAGCTTCGATGTACACAAAGAGGATCCACAGCGACACGGTGGGTAGACAGACTCCTCGTTCTGCGTGAGAGGAAGGGGCGAGATTTAAAATTTAAAAACGACACAACTGCGGGTTTCCTGTGAGTCTTCGAGGTGCAAGCGGCGGCCCGCTGAGATGCAACTTGGGACTGACCCGTGTGCCAGACATACTGGACCCATACGTAGGTGCTGGCAGCGAAGAACAGCCATTGGACGGGGATGAAGAGGAGGCAGATGATGTCGGACGTAAACGCCACGCATACGAAGAAAACAGAGAAGGCCTGGGTGGGGGAGAAAGACACGATATTAGATGTGGCATAACAAACCTCACATGTATGCAGTAACATAGGAGCACGTGCACACTGGAGGGGGGGGAGGTGGAGGTATGAAAGAGCTCTCACCAGTCCCTGATATCTGAAGGAGTCGTAGACGCTTCGAATGAAAAGCCAGAAGGGCCACAGGTACTCAAACCTGAACTCCAGCACAAAGTCGGCCAGCAGAACCAGCACCCACACCACCAGGAACTTCAGGTACAGGAAGGTGCTGCGAGGACGGGACGGAGAAAGAATCAACCCGTGTATCCGGTGGGATTGCAGTGTGTTCAGATAAAAGTCAGGGTTTCAAACAAGAGTTTCTATGATCAAAGAGGTTGGAGTGGATGAGAGAAGGTCAGAGCTCTAGAAAGTGAGCGCCAGCATCATCCAGCGTCACGTCTGGACATGATGCCTAGAAGCACAGCTGGTTCCGTTCACCTGGCTTGACCCCCCCCCCCCGCAGTGACAGCGGGGCTCCTTGAATCACACACGCGCTCTGTTCCGGTTTGGTTCCTCCAGATTTAAGGCAGACAAAGCACAGGTGAGAGCCCCGCCGTCGGCGTACACCCCGGTCTACAAATCGAGCGCGCCTGACATTGCTGCTGTCATCGCCGATCCGCGAGCGTTTTTATTCACTCAAACTCACGCGTTTCGTTCAAAGACTGAACGTACATTCGGTTTGAGCGAAATCATTCACACTTAAATCCCGCGGAGTCAGTCTCGTCGCTGCCTTTTTAAATTGTGATTTTACGCCAGGATTTGAATTTAACGGTCGAGTGTGTGAGAGAAATAAAAAAAAAAGCACACAAATACCACACTAGGCCCGTTTTCTCAACACAACGCGAGCGCGTTCATTCAGCCCGCGGCGGCCGACGGTCGTCGAAACACAGCGCAGCCTCGTCTTGACATATGCACGGAGGCGCCATTGTTATACAATAACGTCCCAGCCCCCCAGCCCCCTTTGCCCCCCTACCTGCTATATATACCCTCGGTGATTCGGTTCCGTTTTAACGGCCGTCGGAGTTTGCTGCAGTCCGCATTGCGCCGCTTCATCCTCCCCCGGTTAATTCACTGGTGATATCGGTCTGGTGGCTGTGACTGGAAATGTCCTCCGCTCATTCTAATAATCCCCTCTCCCTCAATTAGCCACCATTGTTGTTGTTTTATGCACATGAAACAAAGAAATAAATAAAAACAGTCCGCTGGAGGACCTCCCCCTTTCACGACAACGCCTGCGTCCCCGTCGCGGCGTGTGACGTCACGCCGACGTCGGAAGCGTGCCAAAAAAAAAAAAGATGGCGGCCCCCGACGAGTCGATACGTCTCGCTCACTTTTAACTTCGCAACTGTTTAATAGTCGCCTCCGGTGAGTGTGTAAACGACGGTGTACCTGGGTGTTTTTTTAAGCTAACGTCCCGTGTGCTGTTGAGTTAACGTTAAAATGAGCCTTTGTAACTGTGACGTTACGCGGTAAACGTCATCCACGCTGCCTCAACCACGTTTAGCTTCGACCGTCTCTGCTGCCTCGGGACGTTTAAAGTCTTATTCAAATGTTTGGATGTAGTAATTCGGACAAAAGCTCGTAATGTGGATGTGTCGTTTGGAGTTTATTTCCTGCTTATTCAGTGATGAAACAACAGCACATGTTTTTAAATTAAGTCTGCTGATTGTATGTTTAACGTAATATCTACACATTCTTTTCTTTTACTGTTTTTACTTTTATTTATAAATTACCTCACTGCTGTTGCCTTTGAGAACAAGTTAGCAATCTAAGATGACCAATGTTTCAACAGATCGTATTAACCATGGACAAGATAGAGGAGAGCCTGCCATCTGCCCAGGAAAAAGACAAGGAGGAAGATCTAAAGGAGGAAGATCTTGAAGAAGATGATGCTGCAGACGAGGAAGAACTGGGGGATGATAATGAACACAAAGGTGGGGGTGAACAGGAAGACAAGGAGATCCCAAAGGCTGCAGGAAAAAATAAAAAAAGGATTCCATTTCCTGCTAAACCCAGCGGGAAAAAGCGGGATGGGGGTCTGAACCTCAACAACGAGGTGGTGTTGATGAGGAAGGAGGTGAAGAGGGTGAGGGCTTTGGTCATCAGAAAGGTGACACGGCAGATGGGCGCGCTGAAGAAGAAGAAAGGCAAAGAGATGGAAGTTGAGAAGAATCAGAGGAGAGTGACTAGACTGCTGGAGGAGATCCGCGCCATGAAGATCCTCTCCCCGGACCTGGTGGGTTTCTTCTGCATAACTTCTGTTAAAAGTTACTTAAATTGTATTTTATGATTCCTCTACAAGTACACATTTAAATCAATAACACAACTTAGAAGTTGGTGACTCTTTTACAAACCATTGATACTTTGTGAAATTAATAATTTGAATATTTCCCCCCTGTTGCCAGGTGACAAAGACAGCCTTGCAGAAGGATCTAGACTTCGAACAAGTGTGCAAAAACCCCAAGTCTACCATCTCCGACCGAGCCATAGCACGAATCGCCACTCACCCGCAGTTCAAAAAGAAGATCGAGATCATCAAAGCCGCCGTGAAATCCTTCAAAGATGAGTGGATGACGGGTGGAAAGCCGGGAGGGAGGGAAAAGGTGCAAAACAAAGCTGGGAATGTGGCTCCATATTCCCAAGAAGAAAAGGGAGAGGGAAAGAGTGAGAGAACAGAGGAGAACATTAAAGTGGAGCAAAAGGAAATCTTCGACAAAGAGGAAGGGGGAGAAATCCTTGAAGACACTGAAGAAGCGACTGTTGCTGAACCTGAAAAGGAAACGGTGGAAGCACGTCCTTCAGTTGACACTGCAAGTGATCAAAAGAAAACAACACCAGCAGCTAAAAATGTACGATTGAATACAATAAAAAGTAGTGAAGTTAAGGACATTGTGAGGAATAAACCTCAAGCTAATCATGCAGAAAAGAAACCAGAGCTTAAGTCTGCACCCAAATTGCTTCAGAAAAAGGAGGATGATGATGATGATGAGGAAGCGAGTGATCTGGAGGCTTCGGATGTTGAAGAGAAAGAGTACTTTGACGACAGCACGGAGGAACGGTTCAACAAGCAGTCGTCCCAGTCCGAGGAGAGCGACGACGACGACAACGGCTTCTTTGTTGGAAAAGTGAGCAAATTCAAGAAGAAGAAGAAGAAAAAGAAGCAGAAAAGTGTAGGAGGGGACGAGGCCCATGGAAGGTGTGAAGAGAACCCACCAGACCAATTCCAGAGCGAACTGGACGAACTTGAGACCAGGCTGAAGTCTAAAGCGACTGGTCTTCAGTCCGTCTTTTGTCCCTCGCTCTCTTCTTCCAGGCTTGGCAGGGGCAGAGGAGCAGGTAGAGGGAGGGGCGGCGATAGATTCAGGGGCCACGCTGGTCTCGAAAGGGATTTCAGTACACCTCCCAGGTTCCAAAAGCAGGACAAGGAGGCAGAACCAGGGTCCAAGTACAGCAATCCGTCCTCTGAGTCTTTTCCCTCTGTCGGCAGAGGACGGGGGCGAGGCAGGGGTGGAGGTGGAGGTAGAGGTAGAGGTGCAGGTGTCTTCACCCATCAGGAACCACAGCAGGCACTGCATCCATCCTGGGAGGCTAGTAAGAAAAGAAAGGAGCAGCAAGGACAAATCCTGGCTTTCCAGGGGAAGAAGATCAAGTTTGATGACTGAAAATGTTTGTTTGTTTGTTTGAGAGTGGAACCATACCTGGGGGGGTCCTTTTTGTCTGGCACACTAGTGACACGTAAACATGGTCACTCAGTATGCTGGATCCTCAACCCCAGTGGAGATGACCTCGATACAGTTAAGTGACACATGTGTTGCACAGTGTAAACTACAAATAACCGGAACTTGCTTTCTTTTTTTGTATTAAACATCAAGATATTCTTTCAGAATTCTTATTTTAAAACAGGATTTGTACTAAACTTTAAAGTTAAGAACAGTATTATTTACTTTTTTTTATTTTTATATACAAACCGTTTAAGATTGGGGGAAGACATTTAGGGAGTGATATTTTTTTATTTTTTTTATGGAAGATTTGTGTAAAACCGGTACAATTTCATTGGTTTGTGCTAAATAATGTGCAGTTATTTTAAAGTACACAACATCTCTAATGGGTTATAGATAATCACAAACCGAATAACGCTGTTTTTGTCACTTGTCCTCACCAAGAAATTGTTACACAACATGAGGTTTGTGTGACAACAGTTTTAATGTGCTTAGCTGTTATTTCAAATTAAATGCAATATTACTGAATTGACAGCCGTGAAACACGCGAGCCACTTTGTTGCCGAGCCTTGTAGCCATTGGTTGGTTATCGCTGCGTCGGCCGGTGACGTCACTGCGTACACAGGCCGTCAGCCAATAGCAGTGGACATGCCAATTTGGTTTGAAACGGCCGCGGGGAGTCTCGCTTTTGCGCGAAGGATATTTTGAGCTTTTTTAGCTTATCACATTGAATACACTATATATTAGTTAGTAAAAATATATAACGTTATGTATATAGATATTACAAGTAAGACGGAAGCAGCCAATGGGGGCCAAAATGAGAGTCCGTGTTTTTCGACGTCGCCGCGTGTTGTTCCGAGAAAACCTCCCCCGTAACGTCGCTCTGCCTCGGCAGCACCGCCGGGGTGACGCCCCGGTTCCACCGGCCGACCGACGGCGCCCAATACGCCGCATCCCGTCATCACCGAACGGACGAGTTTAGGTACGGAGGGGGGCTGTAAATTAGATTACCCGAATGTTCTTTAGGGCCGGGACGACGGGAGAGAAAGGTAACCTAATGCTATGCTAACATGCTAGTTGCTGTCTTGAGTAAAATCATATTCGACACATCGCATTGTCCGTGTTAACGTTAGCGGGTTGACGCTGCCGTTGATTTACAAATACCACACATATTTTCCATCTGGGATTTGATGGAAGGGAACTTAAGGCGTTGACCCGCGTCGCACATGTGGACATTTTTATTGTGTAACCGTTCCAAGCGGTTCGTTTTTCATAGGTCTATGTTTTCTAATGTTATAAGCTTGTGTACTAACTAGCTGCCTGGGTGGTTGATCACATTAGCCACCGGATCACAAGTACAGTACGTTATCTGCGTGTTACATTAGCACCATTTGCAACTCGAAATACAACTTTACTCAGTCAAATACACGAAGATAACTGTCGTCGTTAGCGGAAGTTCGTAGGCGTTCTTCAGAATAAAAGTACATTATAAAATTGATCAAGTAAAATGGGAGGGAAAACGGGTTTACTGCTTCAAAGGTATAGCCCATAGAACATATTAATGTATATGTAACACCAACGCTTCACGCAAGGGTAGCGGACATATTAGTGACATATTTAGTGCTCCTTCAGAGTAATGCCTTGCTAACGTTCCTCGGAGGTTTTTCAGAGAAAGCCTGTAGTGATGTTACACATACATGTACACGCCGATGTCTTTGCTTTTCATGCTACATACATGTCCTGCCTCACTTCCCTATCGCGCGCCGGTGTGAATAATGGTAACCACGCTGTTAGTCCCGTACTTTTATTTCGAAGGTTAATTCGTGACGCCTCGGCCACCGCGATGTATTTCCGGTAACTTTACGCTTTACCGCGGGGCTGAAGCATCACACGGCGGCTCGTCGGGACGTACTTGTTTCGCACACTTTGGTCTTTTCGAGTGTCACACACGCGGACAGCCGTCCGTAACCGCCGAGTTTCCGCGGGGACACATCGGTAAGGAGGTGAACTGCGAAGCGTCCCCGTGTCCATTAGAGCCGGGAGTCAACTCACGTTACTGGTAGGCCGTGGGTGAGCGTGGGAGGGGGATGGGGAGATGTTGTTCCAACTAGCTAAACGCACTGCTGAGGGAAGCTAGCTGGTGTCCCCAATCCCCCGGGGTGGTGACAGTCCTCGTCTACGAGGAGATCAAACCCCCTCCAGGTGACCAGAGGAGCACGTCATGTGATGCACAGGCGTGTTCCTTTATTGTACTTGCACACAGGTCAAGTCACAAGTGAGCACAATGGACTCACAACACGTTTATAATGTACTGTAAGCCAAAATGGCTGCCCCGTGACCCACTTGCTGAGACGGTTGTCAATCACAAGTTTAAGATGTATGATATTTTAACTTGATGCATTGCGCGTTATGTTTTTCTCAGGCAAAGGGAAGGCTGGAGCTGGAAGCCACTGCCCCCCAGGACCTCCAGGATGGTGACTGGACCCCCAAAAAGGAGATGGCCTCTCGGTCCCACACAGCAGCAACGGGTAGGCTGCGTAGTTTAGCTTTTCATGAGCTCACCAGTTCATATGTTTGGTTCCATCTGTAAGCGCATAGACACATGCGATGTGTCTCTCACGTGCTCTCTAAAAAAGGACTTTTCCTAAAGTCTGTCCACCCCTCGAAGTAGAACAGACTCCATTGAGTCACTCAACAGTTAAAAATAACATTAGAGAATTTATGATGACCAAAACGTCCCTCATGTTGTATGGGGAAAAAAAAAAAAAGTAAATGAATCAATAAGGAATTTCCACACATGCATAAAAACCCTCGCTCATTTTTATTTTTCAGCTCCCACCCCCAATCCCATAGCGCGCAAGTCCCTGTTCGAGAGGTCGCGCTGTGACACCTCCCTCGGTTTGTTGACGCAGAGGTTCGCGGAGATGCTGAGTCGCTCCGCCGACGGCGTGCTGGACCTGAACCTCGTCGCCCAGCAGCTCAACGCCCCCAAGAGGCGCGTCTACGACGTCACCAACGTCCTGGAAGGGATCCATCTCATCAAGAAGAAGTCCAAGAACTTCATCGAGTGGTTGTAAGTGTGTTTGTAACAAAACAAACATTCATGTCTATATATTATTCTGACCTTTTTAAGACCGACTACGTTTTAAAGATGTGTGTGTGTGTGTGTGTGTGTGTGTGTGTGCGCGTGCACAGAGGTGGCGACTCGAACGTCCGTATAGATGAGGAGCTGAAGGCCCTCGTTGAGGAGGAGAGGAGGCTGGACGAGTTGATCCAGAGCTGCACAAAGCAAGTTCACCAGCTGTGCGACAACCAGAACACTCGGAGATATCCTTTCTTTGATGTGTAATTTCTGCTTCATTTGGAAGTCGCAACCCAGATTCTGTTGGAGCGACCAGGTCTCCCTCAAGCATGGCGTGGAAAGCGCCATTTGTGATGTTTCCAAACGCCAATCCGAACCCAGAGCGGTTTTGGTTAAGGGGGGAATTGGAGGGACCAATGCGCACGGCCCACCCAGGTTGATTTATGTCCCTTAACCCCCAAGCGTCACGTTTGCCTATCTGACCTACGAGGACGTCCAACGGATCCCCAGCCTAAAGGAGCAGACTGTGATTGTGATCAAAGCGCCCGCAGAGACGAAGCTGGAGGTGCCGCACCCGGAAGAGGTACATGTTTCAGCCGTCCGTCCCGTCGTCGTCGTCCTTTCCGTCGAAACTGGAACTCAGTCCACTGCGCTGCGTCTCACTCCGATCCCCTTCCGCTCAGAGCCTCCAGGTCCACCTCAGCAGCACGCAGGGGCCCATCGAGGCCTTCCTCTGCTCCGACGACCCCGTGCCGATGGAAGCGGTGGACGGCTCCGCCAACGGGAACCACGGCAACCCGCTCGTGCCTTACTCGTCCTTCGTCCAGGTGTCTTCCAAAGGTGAGTCCTGCACTCAAAACGTCCCGCCCGCGGCCCGTCTGCTTGCGGAGCGGCACTTTGTTGCCACGGAAACGGAGGCAAATACCCGCGGGGGGAACCTCTCTACAAGAAACTTTGCATACTTCTCATCCTACTTTTAGAGTGTCAGCTCACATTTGCTTTGGGTATTTTTCAACTCCCGCCGCTCTTCTCCAACCCTCCCCTCCCCTCCCCCCAACTCCCATTATCTTTCCAGACTATGCGATCCATACTTGTGGAGTTGATATTATCTCCAGCCTGCCGTCCGAGCCGCCACAACACTCGTCACCGGTCACTGTCTCCCCCGTCGCACACATGCACACCTCCCTCCAGCCCCCTCCTGGAGCCCAGCAGAGCTTTATCACCCTCAATCCCCCTCTAGCTTTCTCTCTCGGTGGGGAGGAGTACTCCCTGAGCCTGACCGACAAGGAGGGCATCAGTAACCACTTCTCTTGTTTTGACCCGGACCAGACCACCCCAGATATGCCCCTTCTCTGAACAGCCGCTTTTGGGAATTCAATCATTTTGGAGGCACTTGCCCCCCCCCCCCCCCCCCCCCCCCCCTTCTCACAAACCGGATATCAAGGGGACACGATGCAAGAACAGGGCGCTGTTTTTTCCCTTCTTTTTAAATTCCCGTTTTCCCTGTGGGACAATGTGCCTGGGACTTACTGATGCTCAGGTATGTGGAGGACTGAGAGCTTTTTAATGGCTTCCTTGCTGTTTTCTTTAGAACTCGGACTGCTGTTTTTATTTTAATCTGCTGTGTAGTCGGCCGTGTGTCCTCCTCCCAGGTTCTGAGCATGGCTGTCTCAACGCACGACTTATTCTGGAAAGAGGACGTTTTGTATGATCATGTAGGAGCCTTCGTAACAAAGCCCGGTGATTTCGACACTCATTTAGTGTCGATTAACAGCATTAAAAATGCAAAAGAACCCCTGTGTCTCGTCTCGACTCAATGGCCGCACCTCGTTTGTTGTAACGTAGCGCTAAAAAGTGACTTTCTGCCATCAACGCCTGAGTGAAGCTAAAGGAGTTTTAGAACGTCACTGGGATCACTGGAGATCTTCACGGACGCCTCATCATCCCTTTGAAATACTGGTGGCTTGTAAATTAAGATGTTCTTCACTTGCGTTCTTCACTCTCTTCCATATTATTTTATCATGGTAGTGTGTTTGGTAACTGAGGGAGGTGTTTTCTTTAGCTGATGTGTTCCTTCGTCACTGCAGAACTGCTACATGCATTTGAATATTCCAGCTAGAACAGATGAGTGGACGTCCCGCCTGTGACCTCAGTGACGTCCAGCTGACTGTTGCGACATACGAGGAGCCACCAGGAGGCGCTGTGCTCCCACAGAAGCCCTGCGCCCCCGTCACACGGTGGAGGTGTTTTGTGACTAAAGTGTTCCCGTCTCTTTCTTTCTGGATATAAATGGACTTGAGACTTAACAGCGCTGCACTCGGTGGTACTTTCTTTGACCTCCACGTCGAAGGAGGACGAACTAAAATGTTTACGTTTTCAAAATCCACGTGTGGGGCTTCGTTTCCCAAACAAACCCTCCCGTGAGAGTGAAGTCTGAACGTTTCTTGGTGTTGCCTCTGGGGGAGCGATGCGTTGAGACGGAAGGTCACGTCCGCCCGCCGAAGGGAAGAATCTGAAATTGGGTCGTTGTGTGAAGCCGCAATGTAGAACATTTAGAGAAATAAACGGTTTGACTGACACCTGCTGACCTGATTACCAATCCAATCTGCATTTTTAATAGATCAATGTATCTAGTAGGGTTTAGAAAGAAATGGTGGTTCTATCCGTTAGGCTGCTGTCATGAGGGCAAGTTGGATTGAAATGTATCATGTTGCTATAATCTGGTTGTTTGGGAACTATTCCAGATGTCATTTATTGATTAAATCGTCTTAAGTCATCTGGGTGTGTGATTTAAAACTCGCCCACGTGAACGTCTTCCTTCCTGTATATTTATGTATCTTTTCTCGCTCCATCTCTGCTTCTCTTTGTCTGAGCCTCAGCATCCTTCAGGAAAACACACCAGTGCCCTCAACATGATGATGTAATCGCTTAGGGGGGGGGGCAGCATTATCCGCACCAGCCCTTAGATGGCAGTGTTGCACCTCAAACACCCCCGAAGAACCCATTCAACCCAGTTCCCCACACCCGGAGGTCACGGGGAGTCACTGGATCACCGCTGCCGTTGATTCATGTGTTTCTTTTTTTTTCTGCCACCAAGATCTGCGCCTGGTGGGGGGGGGGGGGGGGGGGCGAAAAAACAACAACGACCAACAGCCGCAAAGTGAATATTGAACGGGGCCATATTGAATTAGGCCTGACGTCAGCCGCCTCCCGTCTCAGGAGGGCTCTGTTAAAGATCAGTCATGTTGGCTGTCAATCAGCCAATCGATGTGTCGATTAAAGTTCCGTCCGTTGAGTGCTCGTCCCCCCCCGGCGGCTGCGAGCGAGCGGCGTGCAGAGGGAGGTGGAGAAGCGCCGGACGAAACGCACAGATGGCCGGGCTTAAAGGGCGAGACGGGACTAAGTCATCGCTTAAGACTCTGCCCCGGGGGGGGGGGGGTACTTGGAGCGAGTGCAGGTGTATGTCGAGGGTCTCGTCCAGCTTCGCTCCCTGAAACCCTGTTTCTCCGCTGCGCTCTGCAGCCGGGCTGCTGTTTAGACTGCTGCAATGGGAGAGTGAGTGAGCGAGGGTTAAAGAGGACGCGTGCTGGAGCGAGCGAGAGAGTACTACTCGCTTCTCATTGGCCACCGAAAGCACGCCGTCTTATTGCGCGCCGGCGCTCCCAGCCAATCGGCTGCCTCCAGCGATTTGTTTTGGGTTTCTGAATGAAGGGAGTAGTGAGAGGAGAGCAGGACAGCAGGCGGTTTGATTCGTCGCTCCCCCCCCCCCCCCCCCCCCGCGGGCTCGCAACGGCGCCGCCTTCCCATTGCCCGCCCCCCTTCCCGGGGACCCGCGGACGCACCTCCACCTGTGTGCGGAACGTTCTGGCGCCGGCAGGAAGAAGAGCGGCTTGGGTTCAGCCGTTTTATTATGCTCTCAGCAGAGCGTGCAAGTGAGTCGGCTTCCGTCGTCTGGAAGTCAATGTCTCTTTATTTCTGAATGGGATGACGGTTTTGTTCTCTCGTCGTCGGGTCGTTCGCGGCGTCCTCGGGGTTCGCTTCGTAGGATTGTTCACCTTTTTGTTTGGTGAAGCCAGAGTTCACTCAGGACTCGTGAATGTGTGTTCATTCTCTGACACCCAGGGCTGAATAAAAGTGGAACTCGTCCACAAATACGCCGTTTCAAAAGAAAGTGTCACATTCTTTCTTCTCCTCAGTAATTACTCTTATCCTTCTCGCCATCTGCCGCGCACCGGTAGCACGAGTCAACAATGCTCAGACTGATCTCAGGTAACCTCCGTGTGACTCACGGAGACGTGGACCTCTGCAGGACAAGAGGCCGCCCGGGCGGCTTAGAAACGTTTGACGCGTGAGATCTGAACCCGCAACACAAAAGTGCGCGCTGCAGAAGCCGCCGACCTTTTGCGGAGGGCGGCGAGGGAAGAATTAACGGCCTGCGGCGTGCTTTTCCCCCGGAGCTTCTCCGTGCGAAGGTCTGACCTCGTCGCCGGGGGGCGTCGTCCTCGGCGTCGCCCTTCTCGTTGCTGCGACTGCGAACAGATGCCGTATTTATTTATGTGCTTCCCGAGGCCTCCACGTCCCCCCAACCGAACCCCTGTTTACTCACTTATGTTCCACTCGGATACGCTGGATATTTGCATGGACAAAAACTGGACCCTGATCCCCGTCGGCTGTTAACCCCCGGCCCCCTTACCCCCCGCAGCCAATGGAGGCCGAAACCGTCAGTTGTCATTTGCATATAATTTGCATTGGACTCCCCTACCCCCCCCCCCCCCCCCCCCCCACCCACCACCCCCCACCCTCACCCTCAATGACTGTTTGCAATGTCAGGAGGCCAAATTAACCAGTGTTCCGTTTGAGCCCGATTTGCATCTCATTTGCATCAGAGTTGCTTAATGAGGGTTACTTACTCGAGTGCCCCCCCCCCCCCCCCCCCCACCACACACGGGGCAGATCGCGCGCTGGGTCTAATTTCATTAAGGGGAAAACAGCCGTTGGACTGCGAGGTGCCTTACGCAAGCTGTTTGCAACGCGGCGTCGTATCTACTGTGAGGATGAGGGATTCTCAGCGTGTCGGGGCGGCGCATTAATCATCCCGTCCTCGGAGCCGGATCACCGGACAGAAGAGGTTCGAGGCCCGCTGAGCACTTCAGTGAGGGAGGGGGGAGGGGCGGGGCGTCGCTAATGTGTTCATATGGAAACACGCACGCAGGCCAAATGTTTGTTTGCCCTGGGATGGGCTCCTGTGTTCACCCCCGGTCCTTTTCATTAAGGGGAGGGCAAGAGAGCGACACGGAGTCCCTCTGATGTTATTGGGTGCATTTCAATAAGGAGAATATCTGGCTGTGTTTGGGGAAGCAGCCCACGCCCGTTTCACCGCTGTGTGTGTGTGTGTGTGTGTGTGTGTGTGTGTGTGTGTGTGTGTGCTCGCTTTCCGACGGGGCAGAGAGGTTTTCTGTGTGCACCTCCTCCGCTTCCACTTGGAGCAGTGAGGTTCTCTCGTCTCCAGCACGTGACTCCATACGCGGCGTGTGCGGCCCGTGGCGCCTCCTGCTGAGCGCTTTTATTGGGAAAATGTGACTCCTGATTTCTGCACGTGCACTAATCCCGTCCAGAGAGGGGAAGAAAATGCCCCCGTTGGCCGAATGTGCGATTGTTCTGCGTGTAAGCGGACTAGCCAGCCCTCTCACACTCATTACCAGTGTTTTAAGTGTGAGTGTGAGGTGCTTAGCCCTGTGTGCGCGCGCACACACACACACACTCACACACAGGCTGGGGGTCAGTTTAATGGGGCAGAAGGCCTTGAATGGTTCCGGTGCTGTGATGCATTAAAGCTTAATAAGCCGGCTCTTAAGAACATGCTCCGGAGCTGATAAGTGGAAAGATATTTCCCTCTTCCTCCTGCTTCTTCAGTCTAATGGCTGCTTCCACTTCACTCGGGTCCATTATTAGTCCTTGAAAGATTATTCATTTTTTTTGTTTGTTTTTTTATCTTCTGTACCTAATATTTTCTCTCTAGTTCATGGAAGAGGTGGATGTTGGCTGCCCACATTCAGATGAACTGTGGTGACGAATGAATGGAAGGCATTCAGGAGTAGTCAGTTGCGCCATTTTAAAAGGTTTCCTTTGGATTAATCGCATTAACTCGTCAGTAAAAAGCACTTTGTTGGATAAAAGCAGCCCGCATCATAACAAAGAAAGAATGTCGACCTTTCTGCTGGAGTTTTTTTACCCAAATGTATTTTCAGTTTAAATAAACATGATTCCAGGGTGAATTTACTTTGTTTTACCTAACAACAAGCAGGCATCCGTCTCCATGACAACGCAGCAAAGTCCATCGCCGGTAAAGACTGTGATACGTGGAAGAGGAAGACGTGGAGTTGGATCCGTTTAGTTGAACCGCTGATGCTGAACTACGAGTCAACGTGGACTCGATGTGATAAAAAGGGCTTTGAATGAAAACGACCACTGAGCATTCCTGTCATCAAAAGATAACCAGATCAATCCTCTGGAGGCCGGATTTAGCTTCTATCTTTATCTTTTTAAACTGATTTCGCTGCTGAATCACTTCCACTTGCTGGACACGTCCTTCAGGGAGCAGCATGGGGGGGCAGCAGAGGGTCAATTGAATACTCGATGGCATCCGAGCTTAAACCACACGGAGGTCGTGACCTCTCTCGCCTAACATCTTGACCCGTCCTACTTTATGACAAAACTCAATCTGTGGAATATTCTTTTAAATCAGCAGCAGCAGCTTTTAGCAGTTCATAGGGAATCATCCCCCCCCCGCCCCCCCTCCCCGGGCGAGTCGGGGCTAAATTTAACTTCTCCGACCAGTCGCAGGAATGTGACATGAAAATAAAGCGCTTCCTGCGTTGCGCCTCGCTGACCACGCCCACTTAAGGTCTCTGGCATGGTACGCGGCCCACACCACGTCCGGTGTGTGATGCCCCCCCCGCCCCCCCACTGTTCCTGGGACCCTTACTGATGGGACACACACACACACGCATCCCTGCTGATGGCTGCCGGCTTCCCAGATGCATTTCTGTGTTTGTCCCTTTTTTATGCTGCGGATTAGAATAAAGGGCAACTCTTATGTGTTGACGCCCTGAGCGCCGGCCGCGTGGCTCTCACTGAGCGCCTAATGTGGGGTCACAGTTGGTGGAGGCCTGTCCACGTTGCTGCGTCGCCACGGGGACGGCGGCTCAGGGCGCCCGCTTGCGTAATGCGCTCTGACCCAGAAACCAGCAGTCTGACCTCTTTAGCTTCTGCTTATAGAAGACGCCCCCCCCCCCCTCTGTGCTGTAACACCTCCTCATCTCTCGTCCTCTGTTGGCCCTCCTGTCCTCCCGAGACCCCTCCCACGTTAAGTGTCTTTCTAAATCAGTCTCGGACTTTCCAGAGCCAGATCTGAGGTTCTAAAGTCACGCTGAGATTTTAAAGGTCTTGTCTGTCAATCAAATTCAGCTTCAACTGAAATGTCATTACTTCATTTTCAATTTCTTTCTTTTTTTTGTTGATTTATCAAGACATTTAACCTGCAGATGAAATTCCTGCGTTTGAAGTGTTAAACTTTCTACTGGCCAGCAGGTGGCGTCCCTCTGGTTGCTCATGGAAGTCTATGTGGAAATGACTCCACTTCTCTTCATTTTATTCCCTCAGTAAACATTGTAAAGTTCATGGTCTCGATCTCGAGTTTCAAGTCTTCTTGAATGCAGCACCATGTTCATTTAGTGAATGATGGTCCACCTGTAGCCCATAACGCTGAGGGGGGATAAAGGGGATCTACCCATTTTTTTTGCCTCCCTAGTTTGCAGTAGGGGCATTTTTCGAAATAAAATATTTTATCGGTGGTTGGGGACGCACTTCGTCCCTCCTCCACAGTCCAAAGATGGTGCCGTGTTCTGGTGGTTTTGACAGCCGAGTCGCCTCGGCGGACGTTTGCACGACCCGATCACGGGTGAGATCCCACTCGGCGCCGGCCTCTTGGAGCCCAGTCTGATTGTTTCCAGCAGGTAAATACGGTGCGACCACCTAAAGGTAGATCTCCACCTGCGGGGGTGGAGCTGCTCCCATGTGTTGACGCTGCATCTCGATGGCTTGTTGAATCGCATGTTTCTTACCCAGATGCCGTCTGAAGGTCCATAACGCTGGAAACGCGAGGATTCATTTTTTGAACTTTAAATTTAACACCACAGAAGGAAACGTGTCGCCCAACAACCACGACACCTCTGGATCTCAGGCGCTGTTATCTCCTTTATTTCTTCTTTGCACAAAAGGGAAGGAGGAGGTGTGATTTTCTTTTTCATTTTTTGTTGATATAAAACAAAATGCAATTCAAATCTGTAAGAGAGGTGTAAAAAAACAAAAAAGCTTTGTGGGATTATTGAGATAATTACTAGCAAACCTCCCAATAATAACACACTCACCCCCCCCCCCCCCCCCCCCTCCTCCGCTTATTGTGACTTATAGAAGCTTTGTTACTGTTAGTTTGACCTCTCTGTGTGTGACAGTTAGCGCTGTGAGAGCGCCGCGCTCCCATTCCATCAACAACACAAACAGTACGTGTGCGTTGTGCCGCTGCTTCTGTCTGTTGTTGTTTTCTTTCGTGTTCCCGTGGTGCCAAACAGTAAAATTATCCTGGTAATGCTTCTATTGTCGCTTAGCCTTATGTACGAGGGGGCGGGGCAGGGGGGGGCGGCGCCTGTCACTCAAATGAGATGAGCCGGTCCGCTAAAGGTCACAGCAGCTTAAGAGCGCCAACTTCTTCCGATCAGCAGCAGGTGGCGAGCAGGACGCCGCGGTTGAGCTGAACCCGGGAACCGCTCCAGAGCTTCCATCCGGGGGGTCCGAGGGGAGTAATGAGTGAAACGTATGCGCCTCATCAAGGAAACGCAAGGAAAGTTTGTAAGAAACTCTCCGAGTCAATACGGTTAAACAAGGGAAGTTTTACCCGTCGCCTGGTGGGGGGTCTGCGGGAGCACGAGCACACGGGCCTCAGAGCCTGAATAGGAAACGGAGCGTGTGCAAAAGTTATCGACGCCGCCGGTTTATCGGCTGACGGCGCCGTGGCCTATATGGAGGACTTGTGTACATGCGGAGGCGTGTGTGTCACCCCGCGTTTGTCGCCACTCCGGACCCCCCCCCCCCCGTCTGGCCAATCCTAAATGTCAACGCTACCCGCAGAACCAAACCCCCCCCCCCCCACCCCCCGTCCCTTTTTGCACGGCAAGGGAGATGTTACGCAACTTCACCCTGACGGTCGTCAACAAAGCCCACGGCGGAAGATCTTTTCCCCTCCTTCACTCCCTGCGTGTGTGCGTGTGTGCGCGTGTGTGTGTGTGTGTGTGTGTGTGTGTGTGTGTGTGTGATTACGACTACGTTGGCGAGTTAATGACATGACGTATAGCGCGTGGTGATAATTACATCGGGCACTTGGTAGCTGACTAGAGGCCCATCTTGAGCGGCAACTAAGAACATGTGGAAAAGGGGGGGGAAAAAAAGAAGACGGTCACCTGTCTGTCCGTGTGTGTGCGCATGTGTGTGTCTGTGTGTGATTTGTCCTCGTTGAGCTGTACCGGATTGCACTCCTTGATGACTTTCAAGGCCCGGTTCTTTTAGCTCTCTGTGCTCGTGGCTACGTAACCGGTGGCCTGGTTGTTGGGTTCCTGTGCACTGATTTCACCTCTCTCTCCCTGACCCCCCTCCCCTCCCACCCTCCCCCCCCTCCCCCTTGATGAGTCATCGCAGGATAATCAAGCCCAGAGCTTTACGAGGATAACTCAGCCCGACAGCATGGAGGCGCTCTGACCGCCGCCACCGTCCCTTCAGTCTCACACACACACACACACACACACACACACACACACACACACACACTCTGTGTGTGTGTATTAAGAAGTCCGGCCGAGGCGGGTGACTTTATTTTGTCTGGGTACTTAAGACTTCCTTTCTCCTCTGCTGACTTTCTGTCGGTATGCATGTCTTTGCATAATTAAGTGTGTGTGTGTGTGTGTGTGTTCCTCTCCTGCTGGTTTTCGGTAGGTCACCGGGTGCAGTGAGTTGGCACATCAGGGTTTTCCCCAGGTTGGTGCCAAGGCCAGTGCCTCGGATAATTATGGGATTATTGTGTGTGTGTGTGTGTGTGTGTGTTTGCGCATGTGTTTATTTTACCAGAACATTCTCCTCTTCCCTTCATTCCCCTCACATTCCCGCTCTGCACTGCGTCTGAAGCCAGTGGTGCCATCTGTCAGCTGTGTGTGTGTGTGTGTGTGTGTGTGTCTTCAGAGGGAGAGAGAATATTATGCAAATTAGCAAAAGGACGAGTGAGGGAAAAAAGCAGAGGGTGGTAGTGTGGGTGGGGGGGTGGAATGGAAATGATTGTGCGCGTGTGTGTGTGTGTGTGTGTGTGTGTGTGTGTGTCTCTCTCTGCCTGCCCAAGCGCTTGTCTGTTTGTCTGCCCAATAGCTGCAAAGTCAGCCATTAATTTGACCCCTTCCTGGCAACGCGAGTGTGTTGTGGTTTCTGTGTGTGGGCGAGAGAGAGAGAACTGGAAGCGGCTGGTACCACTGGTCCCTTTACTGGAAGCACACTGGGAAGCCAGAGCCGTCCAGTTGGAGGTGCAGAGGTGGAACCGGCACATCGGCATCGGCTGCGAAATGTGCAAGAAACGTGTCAAATTGGTGGTTTGCTTTTAAATTGATCAAAGCATTTTTTTTTTGACTGAAGACTTTTGTTCAGTTGCCTCCATCACAACACGCTGCACTGTCACTCCTAAAGATCTGAATAGATTTCATTTTGTAAAAGTCGCCCAATCAAGGCAGCAGCCTGAGGTTCAAAGAGCCGACCCTTAATAAAAAGCACAAACCCAATAAATGACCAAATCTGGAACCGACACAATCAACTCAATGCCATTACAGCCAGTAAGTGACGTGTATGAAAAGCCTGCGAGCAATTTGAAAAGCAGTAAAGCAACGTGGGTCAAAATATACCTTTGGGCCAGATTACAAACAGCTTCAGTAAAACAACAACAGCCACTTGGTTTTCGGCGGAGGAGAGTAATTGAAATTTACGACTTCCACCCGTTTTTTTTTTTTTTTTTTTAAGCTCCAATGTGGTTAAAAAATCCGCCCCCCCGCTGTTCGGACCCAAACCACCGGGACTCTTGTGGCTTCGTCTTCATCACAGGAGAGGAAACGGGCCGCCGTGCTCCACGGGGACGGCCGGGGGTTCCTTCCTCCTCCGGGTCGTGGCCGCTCTACGTCCCGGCGGATTAAAAGAGCAAATAGATACACGGAGGAGGCTTCAGGGTGACACGACCTTCACCGCTAGCCGATCCAAGCCCGCCGCTACGATCCATGAAGGGCCGAAGACGCCGAGCAGCAGCGCAGCCCGACAAAGACCAACCGCCGCTGTGTAGCTACTTCTGCTTCTTCTGCAGCACAAACAAAAGTGAGAAAAGTCCGCAGTGGTGATGTAGCTCATGATCGGAGTATTGAAAGCAAGGTCAAAGATAATTAAAAAGATAATTATACCAGATCTACTGTGCAGAAACTTCAGGCAAAGCAAGTGGAGTCTCACCGCGGTGGTTTTCAGCGGGGGAAGGAGATCCTTTTATAAGTTGTTGGAGAACTGACCTCTGACCTCTGCAGTCTCCTGCGGCACAGAATGTGTGTGTGTATATATGTATATATATTTATATATATAAAATCGCTTCCAGCAGAGGAATAAATTGCACAAAAACAAAAGCTTTAGCTGAACATTTCGCCGTTTAGTCTCCGTCATCGGCGTGGAGATCACGTCAGTCAAGGGAGAAAACGCTTCAGACCAGTTTGAGCCTCGATGGTATTTTCTCCATTGTTTGGAAGAGTTGAGGTGCCTGCAGTACACCGATTAGGATCGCTCTAACCACTTAGGTGTGTGTGTGTCAGTCCTGCGCCCACAGGAGGGTCTCTCCTCCCTTCTTGCCCTGTCGGAGGTGAGCCGGTCTGTAATTGCGGTAAACACGGAAATGCAATATTCTCACCGCCGCCTCTCCGCTTAATGGACAACTTCTGTCCTCCGTCTCACACTCCCTCGCATCTTTTCTTTCTCGTTTTTGGGCCGACGTGTCAACACTTCCATCTCCATGGGGTGACAAATAAATGGGGAAAAGTCACTACCGGACTTTTAACCGACCCTTTTAAAAGATGCCCGCGTCCTTTTTAAAGATCAGCATCTCATTGGAAATGAGAAATGAGTCCCACGTTGTTTCTTTTCCTCTCCTTTCCAACATTCGCTTTGTCCGCGTATTGTTTCTTCATCTCATCAGACCACGTTCCCCCCCCCGAATCTCGATTGGCGCTTGTTGCTGATGCTTTCCCCACTTTGTTCAAATTAAAAACGACACAGAAGTTCTGTTAAACTTCAGGAACCCCTGAAGACGTGTTGATGAGAACTCGACTGACTGATATATTCCCTCAGTAAACATTGTAAAAACAGGCCGTAAAGCAGGGTAAGCTTTAGGGCGGGGCTAGATTGTGATTGACAGGCTGTCACCAGACGCCGTCTGTTCTGCGAGTTGTCCATAATTCTAGAACGTGAACCCTTTCTCGTTGTTTGCCTAAAACCGTCTCTTGAAGTGCACTCGTCTTTACCTGAAGACGAGACGGCCACGGACGGGACAGCTGACAAAATGACATTTGTACCTCAACGCGAGGAGACGCATTCCAGAGAATGTTCACGCACCCGGACGCCGCCGTTTGTCCTCCAACTAAAAAAACCCCTCGCTGCGTCTTCCTCTACGCGCCTGCAGCTCAGCAAACTCTCGCCGCCGCTCATCTCTTCTTTCCTCGAGCAATTAAAACCCGTTAGCTTAGCGAGGAGGCTGTTAAGCGGCAGTTTGCATTTTGTACGTCTCGCCAAACAATGGGCGCCGCCGGCGTGTTTGCCGCCTGTCGCCCCCCCCCCCCCCCCCCCCCCGCCCGACAAAGGAGGAAAGACAAAGTCTCCATCAACAGTCGTCTGCCGCTTGTGTAGCGCTCATCGTATCTGATGCAGACAGAATCACACCCGTCTGAGATGTGGGGCGTTTGTGTGTCCCCCCCCCCAACTCTAATAACTGATTCTGATCACCGCCCCAGCATTGTCTTGTAGTTGCCTCTCGAGAAATAAAGCGGGAAAGAGGAAAAAAAACTGACGGCAGAGCTGAATCCTAATTAATTGTGATGAATATGCAGATTGGGTTGAATCCTCTGGATAGCCGGCGCTTTTCACCGCGGTCTGCTCCAATATTTAGACAGAGCCCGGGGACAAAGACGAGAAGACAACCAGCCGCCGTTCAACCGACTCGCGTGTCGTGTCTTCGGGCCTTTTTTTTTTAGCCTCAACGGGTTCCTGGAATGTCCCGCGTGAGGACGGCGCTCCCGTCGCGTCCCACGAGCGGATCGCTGGGATTATACGGGTCCGTCCTCCGGGGAGCTCGGAAGCTTACGGGGTGTTTTCGTCCGGAGGTCGAACGGATCACCGAGCTCACAATTTGGGCCGCGTCGCGGTTGTGAGTCGCCCATCGGATTAGCGTTACGTAACAGAATCACCTCATCGTGATGTTTCATTTTACAACATCACGCATTGCCGATGAGCCACATCGGCCCGAACCGAAGTCTTTTATTCATTTCATCAACCGCATGAAAAATCCATTTACTTTTTATTAGATCTTCACCATTGTAACTTGTTCATGATTCACCACTGTTTGGTCTCGATGAGTCCGGCGTGCTGTGAGAACCTTTCCGATGGAAACTGCTCCTCAGACTTCAGCAAAGGCAACAACAAGAACCACACGATGCTCAGTGCGACGCTGCGTCGACCTTCACGTTTCTTACCGTGTTTCTGAGACGAGCGTCTGCTCCCTGCTGGAGTTTCGGGTTCGGCGCGCGTTCGCGTTGTGCTTTTCTTTTCTTTTTTTTTGCCAAAGGAAATCTTTCCGTCGGTACCTTGTGACCACTTTGATGGTCGTTTGATGCGTCCGTGAATCAAAAGCTCGTCTAGCCAACAGGCAACACTGAGAGCAGAGCGGCTCTGTGATCCGTTAAAGGAAATGTAAATTAAAGCATTTTGTGAAATGACTCTTGATTTGTGTGTTTTTATAACATTAGGTTCCAGCAGGTTTTTCTTTTTTTTGTCTTTAATAAAAACCCTCTTTAAAAGGAAGCGTTTCAAGTATAACGAGCAGAGAGACTATTAAAAGTAATTTAAAGGAAGTCAAAACGAACAAAAATTGGAAAAGTCCTCCAGCTCGATACGGGGATGGAAAGTGGTGAAAAGCAGATGATGTAACCGGGTAAAAGTCTTTGAGGTCAGGAATGAGCCGGACTCCACGGCTCCCCCTCCTCTCATCGTCCATTTCACACACACTCATTTCAATTCTCTCCTTTTTCACCCGTTTATCTGGACTGACTTCATCCCTATAAGCATGATGATGACGTGCGTGTCTGTGTGTGTCTGTGTGCGTGAGGATGGACCCCAGTGAAGGTCTGAGTCACGTTGGTATCTGATCTCTGAACCACAGGCTGGTCGTCTTCTGAGGGCCGAGATATCGCAGCCTGGGTGTAAAACTGTGTGCGACCGCGTGGCCGAGACACACGCGCGGAGCCACGACGTGAGACGACACGCCGCCACCGGCGCCGCTCCCGCTCTGGGTTCCCGTCCAGGGTTGATGCTAAAACCACACGCAAAGGTTTGCAGAAGACCCCGTTCAGAGGCAGCGTTTGGTCCGTCTGTCCGCGTCCTGGGCTCCGGCAGGCTCCGCCCACTTCAGCGCGCGTCCATCAACGCTCCCGCAGGTCACGGCAGGCATCGCGCTCCAAAAGCGCGCCCCCGGACCCTCTGAGGATAAGCAGTCCAGAAGATGACTGAGGTTGAGATGATTGCGCTTCTTTCGCTGAACGGACGCTGCTTGTTTAATGGTACTTTACGCGCTGCGGCGTGTAAAACGCCCGCCGCTCGCTTTCGCTGACTCGTGCTGTCCACGTGCAGCGGCTGAAGGTCTCACTGCTGATGATTAGACTCCTTCTTTGCATCTATTGCATTCGGCTTAGTTTTAGCCAAATCAGTATTCTTATAATCTCAGTGAAAGGTCATGAGGAACATGATTGGGTCCATTGCTTTTCTTTAATCTTCGGGGTCAAAGTGGGCGGGATCTGACCCCGGCTGGCATTGTCAGAGGGACCAATTCCCCGGGGTGCAGCAGGGGGGGGGGGGGGGGCAGTGGGTTCTATCCTGGGAATCGAACCCACGCCTTGAAACTTCTTTAAAAGCCCTTTCTGAGCTGGAGGATTTGTGTCGATTTAAACTGTCCTTTGTGAGAAACGTTACTCTAAATATTTGGATTATAAAGGCAGCTGGAGGAAAGAATATGTGGAAGTGTTCGGCCGGCCAGCTGGACCAGTGCCGTTGGTCTCACGGCCTCGCGTGCCTGCATGCCTCTGCACATTCTGCTGACTTTTAGAATCCATCAGAGTTCTAGTTAATCGCTAGAATTCAACAAACGTCTTATTGTGATTTATACTTTTAGCAGTCGATGAAACCTGCGCGGGCGATGTGAGCGACGAACGCTCAGAGCCTCATCGCCAGCTCCTCAGACCCCGTGCAGACGGACTCTTAGTTTGCCTGAACCCGGTGAACCCCGTCTCCGTCGTGATTGCCCCACGTGATTTGGGTGGGGGGCTCCTACCAATGTGATACCATCAAATCAGGGTTTTCTCACAAGTCTATAAATGCACACTATTACTGAATAGATGCTGATTATTAGGTGCATTTTTTTGTCTTTGAAGCTTTTGATGTAATTATGTCTTCTCTCTAACGCCCCAATCGGTTTTTCATCGTCATTATGCTTTTCAGTAATGAGCACTTTATTTCCTTTGAATAAAAGAAAACATGCGATTCCACACAATGGAATATTTAGTAGTGTTATGTGTCCTTGGATGGGCTCGTCCTCCTTGGCGGCGCGTGTGTGTGTGTGTGTGTGTGTGAGATGAGGCCCGGCAGGGGGGGGGGGGAGGGGGGTTAAGACCTGAGATGGGGTGAGCCTTGTTGTCCTCCTTGAATTATTTAGCACTCGGGGGAATATGGGAGTGAACGCTAACCCCGGCTGTCACGCCGAGTAGACCGAAGAGTTTTCTTTTTTCATACGAGCGTAACATGTTTATGTCCCCACACACACACACACACACACACACACACACACACACACACACACTCTCTGTTCAGCAGGACCGTCTTTGAGTCACGTTCTCTTTTTCTACGGGACGGATGACCTCCGCTCGGATCATCACAAGGACTTGCCAGATGAGATTGACCAAAAGCTCATTTAATCCTGTTGTCGGTTTCTCTGAATTTGACAGAAGGAGCAAACAAACAAATAGAAAATAAGTAGGTGGGGGCAGAGGGATGCTGGGGGGGGGGGGGGGGTATATTAAAGTGTGATCTCTCTCTGGTAAAGCCTCTTAGGGCGCTGTGGGTTTACACTCTTCTGTCAAGTGATTTGGGGTTGTGGTGTTTTTGTGTTTTGCTTGAAACGTCACAAAGATGCACAAACGGGGGGGGGGGGTTTTAGAGGTGCTGAAAGGCTTTATGAAAGGGTTGTTTTGGATTTGAAGTGATGGATTTGATCATAAGCCAAGGTCGCTGGAATGTCCCCTCAGGCGTAGTGATGCCGTTTTATTTACTTCAGTCCCCGTCCCTGTGAACTCAGACTGACCTCTGACCCCTAAAGCTGCCCGCAGGTACCCCCCCCCCCCCCTCCCCGGAGCTGCGTGTGTGTGCACCTTCTATTTATCCTCATTACACCAACACCACCTAAACTAAACCACCTTTTTTCACCTCCACCAAGGGTTTTTGCTTGAGGGGCGACGCCCCGATTTAAGGTTTGAAAAGTTCACGTGTCATTTCCCCTCTTCTCGTTTTCTGTTCATCCCCCGGTCCTCTCCTCCCGCCTGTCTACTGCTAACCCTCCCTCCCTCTCTCCCTCCCTCCCCGCAAACATGTTGGCACACAAACACTGTTTTTCGAAAGCAAAACAACCCGGCGGAGAATGACTGGAATATGGAAGCGCTTAATCTCTCTGGGCGGATGAGTGTCACGTCCCCCAGCGAGCGATGGAGGTGGAGAGAGGCTGCGGACCGACACTGTTCACTTTGCCAGGGCCAGATGGTGAGGGCAGCTTTAGTGCTGAACTCCTCTGTGCCGTCAGGCCACACACACACACACACACACGCAATTACCTCAACATGTTTGTACAGCAGTGGTCATCTGGTGACCCAAGCAAGTCAGATTTATTAGTTTAATCTTTGATTTGTCTCGCCGCCGTTGAGTTTTTCCATCTCCATGTGTTGCTGGGATTAAGAGGCAGTTTCTCCTTTGCATTCTCCTCCTTTGGACAGTTTGTGTAATCTGTTTCTGTGTGTTTCCCGGAATGCGGAGAGTACAAACATGGCCTGAAGCACTTGTGTGTGTGTGGAAACTTTTCTCGCTGTAGTGTGCAAATAAGTAAAAAGGCGAGTTCTCATCCTCCGGTTCAGATCACAGCTTTTTCAAACTGTTTGACTCTCTTGTTTTTTTCCTCTTGGATGTTTAAAAAAAGAAGTCTGATCCGTGATCGGACTGTTCTGGGATATTTATTTCTTCCTGCAGCATCACGATCTGCGTGAGGAACTCAAATGTCATTCAAATCGGTGTCAAAGAAATAACTGATTACAAAAGTACAACAAAGGCTTGTTGTGATGAGTAACAGGTAGAGACGGGACGCTACTAAAGCCCCCACCTGACGACAGGCGTGTGAATGTGCCATGCAGTCTCTTTAATGGACCTAATGAACTGCATGGAGCTGGAGACGAGCGCTGTGGTATTAACAGCCTTTGACCTTTTTAGTCATGTGTTGATTTGGATGAAAACGTCATGATACATACGAGCGGATTTCACGAATCAATTTGTCAGTAGCTTTTAAATCACGCTGCAATCTGCGAACATGAAATCCTGTGGTTGATCAGTTCGTAAACAAACCGAGTGGGTGGGGGGGGGGGGGTCACAACTTCTTCTTTGGTGATGGGATGTCATGTGACCGGGATGTGGTTTGTTCTATAGCCAGTCGCTTATCTCCATTGGCCGTTTCATTGAGTCATGAGAGCGGTGTTCACGTGTTGCTTGCTGAATCTTAAGCGTGTGTTTGCCTCCGAGCGCTTTCTCTGCAATAACCCAAAGTCCAGTGGGAAAATCCCATCAGCGTCCAGGGAACCAGTGCGGCCTTGTGATAATGCGTCCTTTCCGCCGCGCTCCATTACCGCCGCTTCTGCGTCTGGTTCAAGAGCGGCTCGGCTGTGCGGATCACTTACGTCTAAAGGTGGCAACAAGCCGCCGTCGGGTCCGAAATGGCCTCCTCTGACCTTTTTTCGTTTAGAGCGCCAAACTGATTTCCTCGCCCGGCTACCGACACGCTGCGGCGGAGACGAGGCTCCCCCGCTGACTCCCAACAATAAAATGAATAGAGCGAAGGCCTGTCGCCGGGTCGACTCCTGTGCAATGCTGCACCTTTTTTTTTTTTTTTTTTTACCTGAGGAAGCGGCGTCTCGCGTGAAGCGCTTCAGGGCACGCGAGGCGAGGAGCGCTCACCGGCGCGGCGCGGGCCCGGCTTTGTTGGAGCCGTCCTCGTGGATTCTGGAATGTGGACCGAATTCAGTCTTTGAATTCTTCCAAAGATTGACGGACCCTCCTGAGGCCCCCCGCTCACCTCCCGGCTGATGTGCATCTCCGCGTGCTCTCGGCTTTGTTGTCCGAATTCCTTTTTCTCTGTGAGTGAAGGCGACGGAGGAAAGGCGGCGTCCTTGTGGGGGTGAAGCTGTTGGGGAATAATCAGCCCTGCATTTAGTCTGAACTAGACAAAGACTCCGTGGCCCTGAGCGTTAAATACAATCATTTGTATACACAGAACCTCTTGGCATGTTAGTGCTGCGCTATATTGTCTGCTCTGCCGATGTCCTTGTGTGAAGCACTGTGTGTGTGTGTGTGTGTGTGTGTGTTGTACTTGGAAGCCTCGTATCTGTTCCGTCTCTTATTCCCGCTGTGTTTCATCAACACTTGGCCGTTCTCTCATTGGAGCAGCCGCTGCAAAAAAACCCACTTCAGCGCTCCGTCTATCGCTCCGACTGACTCACCCCTTTCACAGCAGATACAAACGCTTCTCATCCCACCCGAGGTCTCGTTTGGATCCAACGGTCCTCCCCCCAGGAGGGACAGGACCAGGTCCAGACACACCGGAGGGCACAGAGCAGAGGCCCGCTCAGGATACCTCGCGGTGACCCCGAGAGTTTTACAGCCGGATGGGGCGCCGCGTGTGTGACGCGTGTTGCACGGGCGTGTCGGAGAGAGTTTCTCTGTGTTTTCTCAGCGAGGGTGAACTCCGCACACAGATGGATCCAAACCATCGGGAGTCCCGGTGCTTAAGGTCACCGTGCAAAGAAGCCAAAACAAAGGATGAGGCTGGAAGATTTCACAACATTAATGGAGTTTAAACTGCTCTTAAATGAAGCACACAGACCGTATTAGTCTCTGATGTACTGAAGATACGTTTGTATCAAATACCCACAAACTCCTCCTGTACTGAATAAAGATACAATGATGCTGTTCATCGTAAGTAAGTAACTGTAGCTCCTCTAAAACAAACGCTTTCACACTAAATAGGCTATTACACGTTCATTGAATTGATGCTACTGACAGTTTAACCAAGGCTAACGTTAGCCGGCTAACTGAATCGTCCCGTGAGTGGAAACTACCAGACGCCGAAGTCTAAAAGGGCGCACTTTGTTTTACATTTATTTCCATAATCAATTCAGTGCTAATCACACTCCACAAAACACCTCGCTGGGTCTTCCACAATACATCAACCAAGTGTGAAGACGGCGTCAAATTTGACTTGACATTCCTTAAAGTGGAATTTAATTACATTTTGACGCGTTCGGGAAACATACTTTTCCCCACTGAAATCATTTAATGATGATTCGTCAAAAACAGCTTAATATCACTTAATCTCTTAAGAAAATCATGCTGGATCACTTAATATCACCCTAAGTCTTTATTCTGCATTTCTAACGCTCCTGATCTCTATTCAACGAGGCCAGGTGGAGACCATGTGCATCCTGTGAATCCTGTCAGTTGTAAGATGGGATGTGAACATTGTGACGTCTCCTGAGTCCAACGTGTTAATGAATCACTTACCAGCGCCGCCGCTTGCACACTGGGCTGCACGTTCAAAAACATTCTCCGTAAGCCTGGCAGTCTGTCCCCTATAATGTCGGCGGCGCTTCAGCACGCTGGTCACAAACATCCTCGTGTCGACTTCTACTTCCTGACGGGAAGAAATCCGCGCGGTGACTTTCCTCTGCCGTCCAACCAGCAAAGCCTCAGGGCGCGTCCGGCCTCGGCATGAACCGATCCAGCGTAGGTTATGTTTAATTCAGAGCCCCCCCCCCCACACCAGACTGATCAGGACTTGTTTACCCTCTCCCCGGCCCCGGCGAGCCCCGGCCTACTTTCAACAACTTCAGGGCCCTTCAAGTGGAGTTAAGTGCGCGCGTTTAGTTCGACTGCGCTCACCACGTGTGTGTGCGCTGCAACAACACACGTGCATGTATAATGCAGGACTCCTCGGCCATAGATCCACGTAGCATCCGGGTTACGGGAGTGAGATGTCTTCAGCTACATGGAGACACTGTGTGTGAGACTAGTTGCTTCTGCTCGGCCACGTAGAGGATGTACACGCTCGCCGCATGACCCCTTTTGGTTCCCAGAGGTCCGTCACTGGAGCAGATAAGAGGCACTTTGATGGCTCCTAAAATAGGCCGATAAGAAGCCCGCGCTCACTCAAGACGATCAGCTTTAATGCTTCAACATTACGGGACTTTACTTTATGAAATGATGGCAGCCGTGCTGTATGTTAAAGGTACAATTATATAACTAAACGCACTTATATGCTGCAGGAAAATCAGACGCCCATCTGGTGCCTTAGAACGTCTTCGTCTATCAGTCAAGCAGTGACACACATGCACAGCCATTTAACCACAGATTTAATGTGTAGACTTCAGGACACAATCTGCGGTTGTGTGTGTGCGTGTGTGTGTGTGTCTCTGACAGCCCTCTGTACTAACAGCCCCTGTAGCAGAGACGATACCAGCCAAAGATTAGGATGTAATTACACGCCACTTTCTGCTCCATCTCTCTGCCCAGGAGAGGAAGAGAAGGCGATGGAGGGAGAGAGGCAAGGTGTAGATAAGGTGGGGGGGGGGGGGCTCTGTGGATCCGACTGGTGTGTGTGTGTGTGTGTGTAACAAAAAATAAAAACCTTTCACCCACCTTACCTCGCTCCACACACGTCAAATGTTTTCAACACGAGATTTGTCGCCCGTCTGTCGCCATGGTGACGCACACACACACACCAGTGTCCCATCCGTGCACCACATTTGTGCCCTGAGCGTCAGACATTAGGATAATCCCTTCTCTCATTTAAATGTAAAGTCAGCAAAAGAAAAAAGTGTGTGTTTGGAGGGGAGGGGGAGGGGGGGGTCTCGTAGTAAGGAGGGAGGAGCGGGTGTAAGGAAATGTCTCCCTCATCCAGCCTCCCAGTGTGCGCACTAATTTGCACAAAAAAAAGCTTTTAATGGCGTCAAATTTAGCTCCTACTATTTTCCTCCTCCTTATTTAAACGCCGCGTCGCTCGCCTGCTTCTTCTCCTGCGGTGACGTTTTTAGGTCACTGCTCACTCACTTTCATCACCGGCTTCATGCACGCACATCTGCATGCATGAAGCCGGCGGGAATGGGATGCATGAGGACTTCCCTCCGGGGGAAACCGCCATTCCCGTTCCCGCTGGATCCCCGTTGAAAAGGGGAACGCCGGGGAAGAGAAGGCGTGAGAGGAGACGGCTGTCACCAACACGCCTGCAGGGCAGCACCTTTTACACGAACGTGCACACAGCCGATATCCTACTCACGCCTTCCTGGAAGGTTTTGGGACTGTCAAGGTTTTTTTTTCCTGTGGCGTAGGAAAGTGGGGAATGCTCCCCAATCAGGACAGCGTGGATGGGAGAGTTTTAATCTTACTTCTGACACAGAGGTGGGGGAGTAAGAGGAGGAGAGAGAAAAGGGGGAGTTGCACATTTCTGCAGGATCAAAAGCTTTCAGGGGATTTTGGAGCCTAGAGCTGGTATCTGTGCTTGTGTTTGTGTGTGTGTGTGTGTGTGTGTGAAGGAGGTCCAGGGGGCTTTGACACAGATGTGAATATAGAAAAACAAAAACAGCCCCCCCCACCCAACCCCCACGCATGAACACATCACATTCAATTCACATGATCAGACGGATGCAGTAGAAATACAGTTTTTCTGGTAACAAGTAACACCCCCCGCCAACACCCTCCCCACATACTGCACACACATACTGCGCACACACACACACACACACACACCTCCAACACCCGGGTCTGGTCTTATTCACTCTGCATGGTAAAAGAAATGCAGCACGATTAACTCTGATCAAGCGTATTCAGACACACACACAAAAAAACCCTTCAAGGAGTCTCTGGCTTCTAGACACCAGAATCAGAGAAGTTGAATTAACTTGCACAGAAAACATTTCCTTTCATGTTCTTCTCCGGCGCAGCGGAGGCCTGAAACGCTCTTTAAAACAAACGATCAAGTCACGGCTCTGCAGGAGCAGGTAGCTGAAACGGTGAGATGCTGCAAGCTAGCAGCTAGCAGTGTGAGCGGGCTAGTTAGCCGCGCGACAGCGTTCTGATGGATCCACCACCACGAGCTGCACGCCGTTTAAAGGCTTTAGTGTAACCAACCTAATTGTGTTCTGCCTTTAAAAATAAATGTCACTTCAAGGCTTAGTTGGCTAATCCTCAGCTAGCAAATTAGTTAAACTAATTAGCTGCCTTCTTGTAACATCATTTAAAAAAACCTGCGCTGTTTGGAAGGAGGAGATGGTTTTAAGTGGCTGTGCTAATGTTTAATGTCAGCTAACCCATCCAGCTGGAGGCGACGTGTGTTATCCCTCATTACCAACGCTACCTGCGCTGTGCTGCCCTCTCCATTAAAATTAATAATCTTTGAGCATTAATTCTAGCAAATATCAGAGATGTTGTCGCCATGTTGATCATCTCTAATCGTACCATTGCTTTATTCTTTTACTTTTTCTTATGCTACATTAGCTATATGACATCACTCAGTTATTTCATTCAACGTTTAATTAACCCCTAAATATTGTTTTCATGTCATCGGATAAATTGTGAAAGTTACTTAAATATTTAACCATGAAAATACGTTTGCATGATAAATGCAGCATATTGACATCAAGGCGTGTAGCGCGGCGGTAACGGACCAGGGTTCAATGTACAACCACGTGTTTTTGAGAGTGATATTTACACACGCGTGTTCAGACATCAATCACTTACACAAACACACCAATTTGACAGCATGTTAAAATCCTGAGTGGATTACCAAAGAGTTTCTAAATCATACCAAAATCATGGATTACCCCCATGTGACATCAGCTCGTCTGCGGCTCCTAAGCCATATTTAGTTGACGATGAAATAGCTTAACCTGGCCAGTTAATCCCCTCCTAATATTCCAGTAATCTGTCCCCAATCCAAACTATAACAGAATCAGCATCGGGCGCTTGTTGTTTAAGTTTTTTTTTTTTTTTTTTTTTCATCTACGCTCAAATTTTGCACACAAATATAGTTTGAGTTGGGACACCGGTTTCTATTTCTCAATATGAGTGTGTGTTTTCCTGTAAATATCCTGCGTATTCGGGCACATTGACTCGCTGCGGCAGACTCGTACCACCGCGACCCGATCGAAGCCCACGTAACTAAACGGAGGATTAGCGGCGTATCCGCACAAAGTCCCCCGAGGTCTGAAGTTAGCGAGGTTATGTTTCCTGGTAAGGTTCTTATGCTTTACAATAAGCACACAACTGAATATTATTAATTCTACTTTAGAGAGCACTTTGCGTGATGAAAAGTGTGTAAAACCTCCCCGCTGTGGTTGTTTATTTGGAGTTGATCAAATGCCGTAATCAGATCAACATTTTCCACTAATAATAAAAAGGGGGGGGGGTTGACGAAGGGGTCTGTGATGAAGACGGCTATAGTTGATGAGGGTTCGGCTTTGGGGTGGGAGGGGGTTGGATTTTGAGCAGAGTGATGGAGCGGTGGGTGGAGACGATGAAAGGGGGCAGCAGAGCTTCAGAATTGGGGGAAATGATTGGTGGATGGGGGGGTGGAAGCTAGTCGTGGACCAATGAGTTTGCCTCCGATACTGTTGGTCTGTTATTAAAAGTCATTCATCAGCGTGCCAGTAACGTGACGTGTTTGTATGTCGCCGTTTGATTGAGCTCCTGTTTGTTGGAGAATTGATCTGTTTCACAGTCGGCCCTTTTGTCCTTTAAAGACACAGACTTCTCTTTCACTTGATGATAGAAATGGTGCACAATATAAAAATGGTGATGTTACCTGTTTTGTATATACGCACACAAAAAGATACTTAGTTACCTTTCAACCTTTTACGTTGCTTTCATGCAGACACATTTAGAAATAAGGGGCACAAATCGAGCGCATCGCTTCATTTACATTCTGCATTGAGAGGATACCCTGCTTTTCCCTTTCACTGTCGCCAGCACAGCCTGCAGTGACTATGAGGACCTTGTAGTTCTTCTCCGGTTTACAGGGGTCAAATTGGCAGCTCAGGGGTATCGTAACAGGGTGTCAGTATTTGAAAACCCAATCTGGTGGAACCCCGGCAGATGGCACCGCGGTGGGGGAGGGGTATTTGGGTAGGATGGTAAACGGCCCGGGCGATGGGGCGTGACCGATGGGGCCGGTTCCAGTGCGAGCGAGGCGAAGGGGCTCCAGAGACCGCCTCCCTCCGAGCCCACATGCAGTCTGCAGCGTGATTAACAGCCTGCCACGACCGACTTCCTATAGTAATAGCTAAAAGTTGTGTTGCCACTTTTGGACTCGCTCGTTTCAAATGACATATTACTGTGGGGGGGGGGGGGCACAGCAGGATTTTTCATCAGCCACAAAATGATTTATTGAACGTTGAAAAAATACATCCCCAATGTGCAAAATAGTTCTGTTTTTAATCACTGTAATAAGAGTTTAGCTGTCAGGTAATGAGTATTTGCTGCCTCTAGGCTCCCTCCTATAATTAAAAAAGTAAAACTGCCTGTCAAGGGAGAATGAAATTTGACATTTGGTGTCGAGGTTTACCGTTGCTATCTAAACACCTGCATCTGCGCTTGCTCGGAGCGAAGGTATAGGCGGGATTTGTTTTTGCGCTGCTGTTACCACGCTGTGATGTTTGGTGCCAGGAGACCTCCAAGCGTACAAATCCCACAAAATGACTGATGTCACATGCATTTGGACTTTAATCTATTCTGCCGTGGTAAACGATCCAATGATCTTGTCTTCTTGTGACTCTTGTCGGCTGGGAAAAAAAACAACCAATCAGATATTTGGAAATGAGCAGTATTGAACCCTTCTTGACAGTTTCTCCTGTCAGTTTCCTGTATGACTAAATGGTCGGCGCCGCCGATCGATATCCCACGATGCCTCCCATTACGGTTCCTACTTCAGGGCCCGGTTGGCTCGCGGCATCAGGGGGGAGGGGTGAGGGGGGGTACCCCTTTTGCACCATCTGCGACAGATCCCATGACCCCATTAACCATCCAGCGCCCAATGAGGAGGCCCCTGAAGCAGAGTCAGTGGGCCGTGTCCCACTTCATAACGTGTCACGGCGATGAGTCGCCTGGAAATCACCGGGATGCTCATTTCACCTTAATGAAATGCTGCCATTTGGTTGACTCTCAGGCGGTTTGTCTTCACAAAAGTCCAGATATATTACAATTATATTTATTTATTTTATTTATTCTCATTGCGCAAGCTTTACCGTGTTACTTCTTCCCATCAAGCCCCACCGCCATCTTTCAAATCTGTTGCTTTTGCTAAATCTCTGACGTGGGTTTGCTCGTGCCAACGCAAATTGCCGGCGCACAGTGAACTCGGCGTGTTTATGGGCTGAGATGTATACGATCGAGTCGTATAAGACCGGGGATTTTCTCAATCACTGTTTTTGCTCAGAACCGGCCACCGCTGTGATGTAGGCTAACACTGCGCAGATAGATGTAGATTGAGCCGAGCCCCCCCCTCTGCCCCCGGGGTTAGAGGATCTAGGGAAACAACAATGTTGTTCAGCGGTAATGTGATGGCCGGGATTAGAATGAAAGGTTTCATTATATCATACGGAGAAAAACTCTTGTGTATAGTTTGTGTGTATCCGCACATGTTTCGTTCCTTGGCGATTCAGTGGTTTGCAATATCAATCAATCAATCAATCACTCGTTTTATTGACCCCCCCTCTCCTGTCAATATCGCTCCGAGTATGACTCGGGGAAATAGTGTGGGAGTGATTTATGATTTATTTGGGTGCGACAGATGCGTTCACAATGCCCCGGTCAGTCCTGCGTGAGGGATTTGTCACATTGGACACCTCTCTTAATTCTGCATGCGTGTGATTTGAGTGGGGGGGGGCGGCATGTGAGGCTCTAGAAGTGTGTGTTTGTGTGTTTTGAGGCCAGCGAGGTAATCCCAGCGAGCAGCTGGGCTTCGGGCTAAAGAGCATCTGGTCAGGTTGGCAGTGTGCTTATATAACATGCTGGTAAACCTCATTATTGACAGTCAATAATGATGATTAGGTGTGTCTTAATGACGGTCATTGGATAGAGCATCATTGCTACAATTATCCCAATAACATCCATATCTTAAATCAACTTTGGCATCCCGGTGATGAAGCTTGCGTTGCTAATTGTGAGCTTCAGTGAATTAGTCTGGTTTTAAATACACTTGAATATTGACGCTATTTTAGCAATTGAAATACAAACGTTCACCTTTACTGACTATATTCCATTAAGGAATAAAAAAAAAAAAAAATGTAAGTAGTTGTAAATTCATAAGTTGTCTAATTTGTCTAATATCAATTGTCATACTTGTAATAACCCTTTGTGGATGTGCAGTTTTTATGTTATTCTTCCCGTTTCAAATGGAGCATTAGACACACTAGAAAAGCCCAAATGGGCTCATTTGGAAATATCCAAGACGATCTTTAATCACACACTGAGCGTCTGCGTGTGTTTGAACTTAGATAATGTATGCATCCAAAGCAGCACAGGGAGTAAGTGTACTATTCTCTCTCTTTGGGAACCTGGTGTCTTTGAAGTGTTTTGTTTAGTGTGTGTGTGTGTGTGTGTGCGCGTCTGCTCACAAATACGTGAGTGTCGGATGTACCCTAAAGTAGTATATGTTCTCTTCTAGGTAATTGGATTACTGAATTCCTCAAACACAACGGCTGAGACCCCCCCCGAGTACTATTTCATGCCTCCTCAGCAACCCCCGCTGCTCCCTGCTTCATCCTTAGCGCTCGTTTTAACTTTCCCCGAGACATTCTCAATACAGACCCTGTCGATTTACAAGAAACATCCAGAAGCGCTGACGAGAAGCTGCAGCAGAGCCCGGGAGTTTAACTCTGGTTCTTTGACCCATTTCCTCAGAACCCCCCGCCCCCCCACCCACTGCGCTCTCGGTGTGATTGCATCAGAATTGACTGAAATGTGAAGAGCGGTGTTGTTTCACTCCGGACCGGCTTCCCGTGGGTCATTGTTGTCTGTCTTGGGCAAACGGAGAACTCCAATAACACGTCCAATTTTGTTAATACATTAATTTGTTTATTTGATGGATGTAGAACCTAAAATTTCCTCAAAGAATCCTGCAAAGTGTTTCCCGGAGATGAGTTATTCAGCGCAGGAAAAATCTCAAAGAACAACAAGAGATCCTGGTGGACTAAGATCAAAACAAGCGATTAGTCAACCAATCCACTATGAGAGAAACCCAAAAGACACAGAGCTCCTGGAACTGGACTCGTTCTGGACTCGTCTGGTATCACCCCCCCACCCTTGGTCTTGACTTGGTCTCTACCCTCCTAGAGTCTCGATCTCGATACACTCTGGTCTTGGTCTTGACTCGGTCTCAGCCACTTACAGTCTTGGTCTTGTCTCGGTCTCAGCCCCTTACGGTCTTGGTCTTGACTCGATCTCAGCCCCTTACGGTCTTGGTCTTGACTCGATCTCAGCCCCTTACGGTCTTGGTCTCGTCTCGGTCTCAGCCCCTTACGGTCTTGGTCTTGACTCGATCTCAGCCCCTTACGGTCTTGGTCTCGTCTCGATCTCAGCCCCTTACGGTCTTGGTCTCGTCTCGATCTCAGCCCCTTACGGTCTTGGTCTCGTCTCGATCTCAGCCCCTTACGGTCTTGGTCTTGTCTCGATCTCAGCCCCTTACGGTCTTGGTCTTGACTCGATCTCAGCCCCTTACGGTCTTGGTCTTGTCTCGGTCTCAGCCCCTTACGGTCTTGGTCTTGACTCGATCTCAGCCCCTTACGGTCTTGGTCTTGACTCGATCTCAGCCCCTTACGGTCTTGGTCTTGACTCGATCTCAGCCCCTTACGGTCTTGGTCTTGACTCGATCTCAGCCCCTTACGGTCTTGGTCTTGACTCGATCTCAGCCCCTTACGGTCTTGGTCTCGTCTCGGTCTCAGCCCCTTACGGTCTTGGTCTTGACTCGATCTCAGCCCCTTACGGTCTTGGTCTCGTCTCGATCTCAGCCCCTTACGGTCTTGGTCTCGTCTCGATCTCAGCCCCTTACGGTCTTGGTCTCGTCTCGATCTCAGCCCCTTACGGTCTTGGTCTTGACTCGATCTCAGCCCCTTACGGTCTTGGTCTTGTCTCGGTCTCAGCCCCTTACGGTCTTGGTCTTGACTCGATCTCAGCCCCTTACGGTCTTGGTCTTGACTCGATCTCAGCCCCTTACGGTCTTGGTCTCGTCTCGGTCTCAGCCCCTTACGGTCTTGGTCTCGACTCGATCTCAGCCCCTTACGGTCTTGGTCTCGTCTCGATCTCAGCCCCTTACGGTCTTGGTCTCGTCTCGATCTCAGCCCCTTACGGTCTTGGTCTCGTCTCGATCTCAGCCCCTTACGGGCTTGGTCTTGACTCGGTCTCAGCCCCTTACGGTCTTGGTCTTGACTCGATCTCAGCCCCTTACGGTCTTGGTCTTGACTCGATCTCAGCCCCTTACGGTCTTGGTCTCGTCTCGGTCTCAGCCCCTTACGGTCTTGGTCTCGACTCGATCTCAGCCCCTTACGGTCTTGGTCTCGTCTCGATCTCAGCCCCTTACGGTCTTGGTCTCGTCTCGATCTCAGCCCCTTACGGTCTTGGTCTCGTCTCGATCTCAGCCCCTTACGGTCTTGGTCTCGTCTCGATCTCAGCCCCTTACGGTCTTGGTCTTGTCTCGATCTCAGCCCCTTACGGGCTTGGTCTTGACTCGATCTCAGCCCCTTACGGTCTTGGTCTGGTCTCGGTTCGCTCGGTTCTCCTTGGCTTGGCTTCCTTTGAGGGTGTCGTGGAACACGCTTTCCTTTGGCCAACTCTACTCTCATACATGCTCTTAATTCATCTCCACGAAAGAGGGACGCACTGTATGCACAAATATGTGTGTGTGCGCCTCAGTCGGGGGGGGGGAGACTAATACCGTGGATAAATCCCGCTGAAATAGAAGGAGTGATTTAATAAGGCGAGAGGAATAGAGGGAGGGAGGAGGGGAAGGACGGGATGGATGAATGTTTTGATCAGAGCAATAAAGAAAGACGCTTCTCCTTGCCCCTTTTTCTTTGCCCCGAGGCGCTCTCTATATATACATATATATATATATAAGTATGACTGTGTGCGTGTTACCCGGGCACCTCTGCTCTGACGCTGCGATGAGAATGAAGAGAGACAGCCGGGGGAATAGTGGAGGAAACAGAGAGACGGCTCCGGTGGACTCCATTCAATCAGCGGACCCGGCTCATCTGCTCCCTAACAATGGAGGGGTCACTATGAATTAGAGGCACGGGGAGATTTGGGAGATGGAAGTACGCCAGGCACACACACACACACACACACATACACACACAGCTAGACAATTCAGACAGGCATACACACTCACACTCTGTCGCTCTCCCCGGTGTCTTATCCGTCCTTCCATCTCCCGCCCTTATTTCCCACTTTTGCCGCCTCTGTCGGCCCGCTTCGGCTCTAAACAGGTCCGGCATTGTGCCGCGCCCCCCCCCCCCCCCCCCCAGGGACGGGGTTTGACATTACGGTGGGCTCGGTTTCCATTTCCCCCCGTCATTATCGGCCGTCCACGACACCGGGGTTCCACGACAAAGGCCGCCGCCTCGCTCCCAAACAAGCGCAGCTGCTGCCGAGGCTTCGGTTTCGTTTTTTTCCGTGTGGCTCGCGTTTTCCCAGTGAGATGAATCGACTGGGCGCCTTCGTCCGGGTGGAGGGGTAGTGATTGACGGAGGGGGGTGGTGTCTGGTGCCATGCAGAGTCTCCATTAGGTGACATTGTGTTTTTCAAATCCAGTCTGGGCTTCGCTTAATGAGGACGTAGCATGCTAGCTCTCCTACTTGCGCTTAAGTCCTTCAATAAAAATAAAATAAAGAATCGTGTTGCCTGCAGATGGACCTCTTTCCTCTCTCCCTGCACCACGAGAGCACGACTTTCATCAGATTTACTCCTCGGCTCTGCACATTCCAGCTCCTGCACCTGGTCGCGTGTGTGATGAAACCACGGCGTTTAACTCTCTGACTGTAGTGGGTTAAATATCTCCGCTCGGCGGATGACGCTTGTTTATGTAAGAACTTGCAATGCTGCGCTGGCAAATGTTCGGGTCCATCCTGCGTTGAGAGCGTGAAAATCTCCATTACAGATAAACGGCGGGTCCTGAAACGCCAGTGGAACAGGACACAGCGACAGCTAACAAAGTGCGTTTTATAGTCTTTTCTCAGATTCATATCAATCCTGTCAACTAAATTCTTAGAATATCTCCTAAAGTGAAGGATTCGGGTGGAATTCTGTCTGTTCTTTTACTTACAGTCAATAAAAACCACCTTTGCGTTACGTTATTAGACGTCATGCCTTTGTTGCTGTTTTTGACATTGTAGGTCCCAGTTCGTCGCATCGTGTCTCTGTTTCTCTGCACACACATGAACCCTTTGACCTTTGAAGTGTCTTTGGGAGCACAGCAGACACGGCGCTTTGGTAAAGCTCAAGGTAATAAAAAGAGAATAGGATATCATTCGTTTAACCAGTGGGAAACCTTTGCTTGACATTAAAATGCGTTGTTCAATGTACACAAAGAGAAAGTCCAGATGATGAGATTTTTGTGCGGGAGAGTTTTATGTACAACACAAATGTTACCAAAGGTCGTGCAGCAGGGGGTCTCTGCCTTATTCGAGGCAACAGGGGAGAACAGAGACACAACGCAGCCCCGGCCAGCTTTGTGTTGCATCATTTATGTTTTGTCCCTCACAAAAAAAAAAAACCCCACTATAGCCACAGCTATATGTTAGCATACTAGCTTAACATGTGCCCTGAGCGTGAAGCTCAACACAGAGCCACTATGGTTTAATCTGTTTTACGGACTTTTATATCACCAATGGGGGTCGCGGCTGTAAAAGGGGATGGAGGTCAGTTTGTTCTCTCCCTTGTTTACCATCTTTCACTATCTCCAGCTAGCACTGCTAAATGTACACATAGACAACCGTGTGTGTGTGTGTGTGTGTGTGTGTGTGCGCGCAGGCCTGTTAAGCCGTTAAACACATTGTATATATTTATCCTGGGGGATGAATCCGGGGCATCGAACTGATCAGTCTGGCTCTGAGCGAGAGGGGGAGGAGGGGGGGCGAGGGGGTGAGTCACTGTTATTCAGCCGGTGGCTCGTGCTTGAATGGATATATAAGCATGCAGCCTGACCCGTTGACACGGTTTAATCTGGAAAAGTGAACCGGTGCACGCGTGAGAACTGGGGAGGGAGAGTTAATCAAGTAAAATGCAGCCTCATCAACACGTAGAGGGAAAACAACAACAAAACAAAACACGCTGAAAAGCTCTGCAGATAAAACCTTCCCACCGGCCCGGGGGGGGGGGGGTATTACAGCAGGTAAGCTGAAGCTGTGGAGGATTCCCTCTTATTAGTTGCTCGTAATGTGCTGTTCTGTCCTGCTTTAATATTAGATTCCCTCGTTGTGACATCACCGCAGCCTTGAACAAACTCTCCGACCCCCCCCCCCCCCCCCCCCCCCTCTCTCTCCATGGAAAATAGGACATTCTAAAACTCAAACAAAATCATCAGTATCCTTTCCGGCAGGGATCTTTTTAAATCTTACACAACGTGTTTTAAGTACAACATTCATGTCCTCACAAGTTCCTCCGTCGGACACCTTCGGTAATAAATCTTTTTTTTTTGCCATAAACAAGTCGTCTGCTTTAGTTTATTTAGGGTTTATTTTTACCGTCTGTCTCTGGATCTGACTCATTGCCCCCCCCCCCTCCCTCTCCCTCTCCCCCCCTCCCGCTCCTCTTCTCTCACCCACGCTCCCCCTTGAGCTGTCCGATGCTGTTTGTTTGTGTTTGCCTCTCCAGGAAGCCCGAACAAAATACTGGCATGCCTCTCTTTCCTCCCCCACCTCCACCTTGCTGGTCCCAGCTGTTTCCCCTAACCCCCCCCCCTCCCTCTCCACCCCTCCCACATCCATCAGCCCAAATCCCTAACCTGCGTTTCTCGGCAGGGGGCGGGGGCGGCACGGGGCTCCGGCAACTCTCCACCCTGCCAGAACATCTATCGTACAATGCTCCTCATTTGGCGCCCCCCCCCCCCCCCCCCCCCCCCCTCACACACACACACACACACACACACACACCCAACCAGCACCCTGGCGCTGCTGCCCGTGTGCTGGTTTCTCATCGGCCTGCATCAAAAAGGAACCCAAGCGGCTATTTCCCTCCAACAAGCAGCCTGCAGAGTAACTACCAAGCCCCCCCCGCAAAGCACACTGGCTCTTTAGAAGTTTTCATAGCTGCCGAGTCACCGGGTGTCGTGTCGCCAGCTGTTCAACGCATGTTTACATCTGTGACAGCGCGCGTGTGTGTGTGTGTGTGTGTGTGTGTGTGTGTGTGAGAGAGAGAGAATTCCAGGATGTTGGCGCAGCCCTGCCAACAACCTCAGATACAGGAAGCCTAAACCCTTTCCCGCTTGGTACTTTGCCGCCGCAGAGACGGATAGAACAAGGCCACGCTCGCTGTGTGTGTGAGAGTGTCTCAGGATGAGGTAACGTGTGAGTGCTATACACTGAGAAATATGAGAAAAGGCTAATCATTTTCATGAATACACATCAGGAGGGCTTCGCAGGGGCCCTTGGTTATTGACCAAGCACTTGGTTATAATTAAATTCTCCTCGCCTCAAAATGTAGATGATGATCGTACCTGGACGAATTATTAAACTGGTTCAGTTCATCATTAGCAGGCCAGCGTGAGGCGGGCGAAGCCTGGGTGACTGTACAGAATGAGAATAAGTGGGGGGGCATTAATGAATTCCAGGAAGTCTTTATGTAAACAGGGTGATTTCCTGCACACAAGCTGTTGAACAGGCGGTGGGATGATTGACATGCAGGGACTAGCACGCTGCTCCTGTCTGCTACCTCAGGTGACCTGGTGGGAGCGCGCACGCACACACACACACACACACACCTGCATTCACCAGGTACACAAACTGCCACAGGAATGTGCAGGAACGCACGCTCATAAGGTCTCCTCTGGCTGGAACACACCCACCGACTGCACCCAAAACCCATCAACATGTCTCATATACGAATGCACGAACCCTCTGGCACCCGCACACAAGGAGAAAAATACACGTAACCCGGGGCTGGATCCCGGGTGGTGAAAGCAGGATCACTGAAGTATCACCTCGGCGGCTGCTGCATTATTAGCTGATGTTGTTGTATCAATACGAGTTATTATTTTCCAGCGTGAGACGCGTCTCGAGCTTATAAAGGCAGCTCGGCAGTGAGGATTCTGCTGTGGCCTCAATGACCCACCTGCACGAATGTGATTGGATGTCACTCGCCAAGCAGCAAGGTATCTTCACAAGTTAGTTCCCATCAAAGCCGGCGGCGCGTGTCGATTTCTGCTTTTCAAAATAACCTTCTGTCTTCACAGGAAACTACCCGGTTAAGTTTAGCCGATAGAAATACTGAAAAAGAGTCTGAAACATAATAAGAAAGTGCTTGTTTTCTCAGGCGCGGCATGAGAGTTGATGAACGAGGAGCTCGCGTTGAGGCACTAGGGGAGCAGCTATTGAAAGCTACTTGTTACCACGTCGTTTTTACAGGGTTTCACAAGTCTGGCCTCCCCAGTGGTCTCGTCTGTAATGGAGGGGGGCCGGGCGCCGTCGGGGCCCCGGGGTCTCATCAAACACGCCGGTGCTTGCTCTCAGCATCGCTCAACACGCGCGGGAGTACGTCGGCAGAGCTCACGCATAAGCCACCCGTTCCCCGAGGCTAATAATCCCTTTTCATGCACAACCCGATGTTGTTCTTTCCACGACTCCCTCTTCTGTCTCTCTCACATTCTGTTGTTTCTCGGAAAACACGCACTGTTGTTTTTGGATGAAAATATGTGGTGGAGACAGATGGGGTCTGAGATGATAGAAAACGACGGTCAGGCGAAAGTCTTTTTCCTTTTTTGATAGAATGCTCCCCGGTTCCCGGCTCGCTGGAAAGTTGCTCTCCGAGCCAGAGTCTTGCCTCATTTTGTTATTTCCCTTTTAATTTAGCTTTCCATTTGCAAGCACAACAAAAACAGGATATCCCGTCCTGTCCCCGGGTTTAGCCCTGCGTGTGTTTATCTTTTTTCTCTCCATCGGTGATGTAACGGTACACGGCAGCGACGGTTTGGCCTACTTTCTCCCTATCTGCTCTCATCATCTGGGAGTGGGGAGGAGAACGCCACGGTTCCCTGTGTGTGTGTGTGTGTGTGTGTGTGTGAGGGCGGGGGAAGAGGAGTGTCACACCTGAGCCGGATGATTAGATGCAGTAACCCCCCCTAACCGCTCTTACACAGCCAGCCAATTCTGGGTTAATGACAATGACATGAAGGATATTTGCCCTCTCCCTCCCTCCCTCCCCCACTTCCCCACGCCCATACCGCCAGAGATCATTAGGCGGGATGTGCGACCTGATTCATCTTCCCCTTTGCCAACACGTGTCCACTGGCACACAGTTCCACCAGATGTATGCCCTGCAGCTACTGCTATCTCTCACTCTCTGTGTGTGTGTGTGTGTGTGTGTGTGTGTGTGTTTTCTGGCACAAACCCCACCTTTTCCTGGCTGTTCAGGGGATAAGGAAACAGGGTCACGGTTACAGCGGTGTGCAGGGGATTACAGCCTCCACCCATCCCTACCTCCATCTTTCCATCCATGGTTCCAACCAATCAGCCCTCGCCCCTGCTATCCACTCCCAACCCCTCTGTGTGCTCCCAGCTACTATCGGGGGTCCGAGAAAGAGAGGATCATGTCAGGAATGGAGAGAGAGAGAGATGGGACTTGGGGGGGGGTAAATGGGGTGACAGGAATTGGGAATGGGGTTTGGGTGGGGGTCGGGCAGTTTCGAGGCAAGAGGTTTAACCGAAGTGGGGATGAGGATGGGGTGGCTGTTGTCATGGAGACGGGTCGCCGTGGAAACAGCTCATTTTCCAGACAGACCATTAGACAGACAGACGGGCACGCAGGGGCCGACCGCTGAGTGTGTGAATATGAGAGGGGGCATGTGGTGTGAGGCGGCCACGCCCCCCCACACACACACACACACACACACACATTATGGTACTATAGTGCTGTGCCTAAAAACTGCAGCTTTTCAGGTAAGAAATTAAAGAAAGGGATGAAAAGGGAAGGTTTGGCTTCGGAGAAAATTTTTTCACTAGAACACAAGGGAAAGAATTCTAACACTCTAAGCTGTGTTTTCATCTTTACATCATTTCCCTTGAAATTATAAATAATTAAATAAAAACAAGACACACACACACACATGTGCCCCCGTGCTGGTGGTGCAATCACAGTGGTGCTTTGAGCTCACTGCTAACCTGCTCACGGTGATGGATTCATCATATATTCATCATATTGTTTTTATTTAGCATGCTACACGCTAACATGCTAATGAGCGGAACACACAAGTATGGCAGATGTGACTATTATACGTTTTGATGATATTTGTTCCTCGTCAAACAAAAGATGCAACATAAAAAAAGGGATCGTTAAAGTTATAATAGATTAACCTGTTGCACTAAATTTCATTTTATTTCATCCAAAGGTTGAAGAGACGTTCACTCACAGATGCTAACATCATAGTAGCGGTAATAGAAAATCAAACTTCCTCTAAAGTCATATTTTTCCAAACCATCAAATGTCCTTTCTATCCTTCCCCGTCTGCCGGGTTCATCCTCTGCATATCATGAATGACTGTACAAGATGTTATATATTTTTCTGCCTGAGCTCGACCATTTGATTGACAGGCCCCTGCTCCCATAAAAGGGCGTTAGTCATTGTGCAGTCCTGTTTGCTTGTTTCTAGCCTGTGTGGTCGGTGCCAAATAAATCTGATGAAATGCCCACATTCCCTCTGTACCATTGTTGATATGTGGCTCCATCCACAGCCTCTCTTGCGTCGCTCCCAGTTATAGAACCCCGCTGGTGGTTGTGCCTGTCGCTGTGTTGAGGACTTAATGACTCTGTTGTTCTCTCTGAACAGTGTAACATGTGACCAGCTAATTAAGGCTTTGGAGGCTTCTCATGCAATTGGAATTTGGAGAAACCTACTTGACTTTTAAACCTATTTTTGTCTTGCTTCTTTGACGCCGGTTCATTGTTCAATCTCTGCAACGCAGACGCATGCTGCCCTCCAGATGCATTATGGGCCTCGAGCATGTGCCGCTGGCATCGTCGGTAGCCGAGAGAGAACAGCGATGACGCTGCAGGCCAGGTCACACCACTCCCACTCGCCGGAATGTGAGTCGCTGAATCAACATTTCACAAGGAGGCTAAATGAAGAGAAGGAGCCGCGTGGCGTTAGACGCACGACAACATCAATACGAGGGAAGAGCAAAGCAGAAGAACTAGTTTCTCTGTTTAAGTGTTGACCTCTCAGTCAGGACAACGCGTAACCCCCAACAAGGAAGCCCTCCGCGGCGCCGTTTGCTCCCTCGGCTGCCTGCTTCCACAGAAGTGTGAAGGTGTCACTTTGTGTTTTTTTTTCTAACGTAACAAAGGATTGTGTGCGTTATGTGAGTCTTTACAAACGGCAACCACCACGAGAAGCCACAACAGCCATAATAAGATGGCTTCTACACAACGACAGCACCAGGAACTATTATTGCTGCTATAAGAAGGTCACTAACAACTTCACATGCATCATAACACTGATAAGTCAAGCGTCATTCCTCGAAGCCACGGCTGCTCATGGCCACGTATCGCCTTTCATCTCTCCTCTGGCTCTGCTCACATGATCCCTTTGACATGCACGAGCACAATAACTTGTGTTCGTGTTGCATGAGACCAAAGGAGGAAATGCAATGAGGGTAGAAGAAGGGCTGCAGGGATAAACCTGTCAAAGCATAACTGCTACATGTGCGCTCCCTGCACTGCGAGTTCACGTGCGAGTGAGCTGAGGAAGCGCACCAACAGCTTGTTGATGGATGTCGGAGTTTACTTTGTTCCTCCCCTCCCCCTCGCTTCCTGTCTTAATGTCAAACCAGGGTAAAGAAATCCAGTTCTGCACTTAGAGCAAAGACGTGACTTTGATAATAATCTCATCTCGTTCTCGTGCTCTGTGTGTGTTGCGTTTACAGATCGGCCATTTGAGCCCAGCGTTACGACTCGTTCTTCATCTGTGAGATGAAGAAAGAAAAACCCCGTTTGATAAAACTCCCACACAGAAGCCCACCTTGGCAGACGATTCGAGACAAATCCGCCCAAAATAAGGGCCGACTCTGTTTGTTGTCGCGTCCTCGGAGCAGGCAGCCTGCGAGCCGAATCCCGGGAAGAGGCTCCGCCTCCATCCTTCCACCACAGTGACTCACTCGGGGCGTTCTGCACAGAGACCGGCCTGCAGCAGTGCAGGGAGCGCGAGGCCACAGAGTGTGTGTGTCCTCAGATCACCCCCCCAGTCAGGCAGTCACTTCACTTCAGTCCCCGCAGCGCCGCCCGGCCCGGGATCTGTTTACACGTCTCCTCTCTTTCCTCCCCTTCTATTCCATTTTCCATCGCCGACTTTGCACGAAAGCGTCGAAACTCAATCGCATCGAACAGTCGTTTCCTGGTGTGCGTGTGCGCCAAACGTCTTTATTTCTATTTTCATTCCCTCTCGGTTTGCTCCGGACTGATTTGAACTCTGCTGTCCCCGTTTCCCTTCTCTCCCTTCTCTCCTCCCACCATCCCACCTCACATGCCCTCGTCTTCTCTCTTCCCCCCCGTCTGCTGTACTCATCCACCTCCATTTCTCCTCCCCTCACATCGACCTTTTTAATGTGCTTCCTCCTCCCCTCCCGGTTCTCTTCCTCCTCTCCCCCTTGCATGTATTTACTGTACTCCTTTCCCTTCCCCCTTCCTCCCTCCTCCTCCTCCTCCTCCTGCATCAAACGTCCAGAGTTGGCAGGGGGAGCGTGGGCTGAACGGAGGTGAGATAGAGGGACTGGATGCAGTGGGATGGGGGTCTGAAACGAGGGAGGGAGAAGCCAACCCGGGTGAGAGACACTCAATGAACCGTATGTACGCGAGAGCACCAAGTGGGGGAGGAACAGACAAAGTTTCCACTCGCTGTGCAGAAGCAGCCTGGATCCACTCAGAGCCGCTCCCAGGGGGGGGCGAGCGGGGCTGCTTTCCCTCCGCCTCACTCCTTCTCCTTAATGTTTAGTGCTGATAAACTGTTTGCGTCCAAAACAAAACCCGCGGAGAGATAAGGCTCCTGCTGGAGGCCTGAGCCCCCCCTTCCCTCCCCCCTTCTCTTATTTTCATATCTTTGTTTTCCCGCTCCGCACTCCCTCGCCGGACGATAGGGATTAAGTGGCTGGTGAAACTGTGCAAACAGGAGCTCCCTTATCGCAGCCGTCTCTGCATTAACTGTGTGTGTGTGTGTGTGTGTGTGTGTGTGTGTGTGTGTGTGTGTGTGAAGGCCTGACAGAGCTGCACTTGCAGGGTTTGAAGTCATTATGAGTCAGAGACGCCGGGGTCGAGGTTCCTCTGCACACTCAGCACATTTACATCATTGTGCCTCCACAACGATGTCTGTGTTAGTCGCCGCCCGTGTGCATGTATTTATGTGTATTTATGCATTTGCATACATTGTGTGTGCTGTGCGTCTTTGATTGTGGATCCGTGTCTTTGTGCGTGGGTATATATCTTCCGCCTGTATTTACATAGTGTAGCTGCTTTAAATCTCCAGGGTTTTGAACACCAGACGGAGCTTCCTCGCTTTATTGGGACGATAACAACATGTTTGGAATGAAAGAATAGAAAAGATGAGGAGCATCTAGATCCTTCTACCTCACAGTCTCATATCTTCACATATCACCGAAGCCCTTTGCAGCGGCAGGCACGTATTAACGTTCATTACTTGAGTCAAAGCAAAGTCTTTTTTTTGTATAAAATATATGTTAGCTTATATATCACTCCTGCAAGAAGCACCTAAAGGTTGTAGCTTTTCTTCATTTTAACTACTTAATATAATGCTTTAGTAGTGTATTATTTATCATTACGAGAGCTGACGGTATTTTTGTTAATGTCCAAAGTACACAGAACCTGCAGCTGTCGGATAAACACAGCGCAGTGAGAAGCACAATGTTTTTATGGAAATACTCCAAAGACAACATTGTAACAAAGCGCGTATGATTCGTATAATTAAGTTAACTTGTAATGTGTGCCTGCGTTGCCTCTGCACATCTGGAAGCTCAAATTGTCCCCGTTCTCTCTGGAAGGACTCCCCAGCCTGCAGTTGCATTGTGGTCCGGACTCCCTCTCCGCTGAGGGACAACAACATTGTTGTTTTGAGCCGTAGGCTTTTGTGTTTGAGGTCACCGTCAAGCTGGGGAATCAATCTTCCCCCAGGATGCAGTGCTTTCGCGCACGGCAGCAGCTTTTCTGCAGGATGAATGGGAATCCTGCAGCGGCGTCCGCCGAGAGGCAGCGCCCGGCTCTGATTCGTCAGACGGGTTCTTGAACCCCCGCGACAGCTGGGACACCACCGAGTTGTGTCTGGCGGATAGTTTGCATTGGAACGCCGACGCCGAGCGTCACGGAGACAAATGATGCTCTGGAAACCCCCCCCCCCCCCCAAATTCGGGCATAAAAATCCGCTGTGAATGGGACCCAGTGGTGGAGAAGAGCGGGGACGTTACTCTCTACCACTCTGATCTCTAGGTTAACATCCACACCGACGGAGAGAAGCTAAGTGAGCGCAGCTTCTCTGAGCCCGACTTGATCTCCCGTGGCTTATTGGATTACTCGTCCCAGTGTGCATCTGCTTGTGAGCGTCTGCGATAAGTGTGCGCTCGATACGAGTTGCTTCATATTTTTACCCCGGGTAGAAGAGTCCGTGTGCGCGTGTGTCATCCGCGCATGTTGTTTGAATAGAGGAGGGACTGTCTGGTCACTGTTTGCCGACATGCGTCTCCGTCTGTGAGTTTCCCCTCGACGAATAAAGGATTAACTTATCTGATCTCGTCTTATCGCTCTCCCTGCGTGTCTGACTATTATATTGATAAGCCGGATGGATAATATAGATGTGATGATACCTGACTAAATCTACTAATTGGTTGTCAGAGAAGTCAGATAACTGAATTCATCAACAGATAATAGTTGATTTAAAAGTATGTATAGAGCTTTTCCTTCCTGCTTTGGTATAAAACCAAGCAGTGTGTTTCCATTATTTTCATGTTTATTGACTATCGTACCTTCGGGATGTTGCGGGAAGCTTCCTTTTGAGGTGAGGATCAATGATGGAGATCTGTCTGCTTTTTCCCAAAACCTCGAGGTCCTCCCTCTTCCTCCCGCCCAGGACTCGCTCACCTCTCACCTCCCGGATCCCGTTCTTCTCCACACGTGCAGGTTTACCACTAAAGACCTGCGTCCCCGAGGAGCAATTAGCTGCTGCCAGCACGGCGACCAACCCCTGAACCGAGGCCTAATAAAGGCCCTCGCACCTCTTAAGCATCTCTCCAACCCTGTAACAAGCTCTCTTCAGTACCAGACGCCCATGGCAACATGACACAATGCTAAATAGGCTGTATGAGAGCGTGTATGAGTCTTTGTCTCCCCATGTCTTCCACCGCTTTGCGAAGGACATTCCTATAGGTACGTATGCACGACTGTGTGTTCGTCTTTCACACGACCAAATGGGCTTTGGTCTTCAAACACGTACAAGGGGAAACCCTTCATCCGAAAGCCAGCAGGTGGCACAAACAAAGCCTGCTGTCTGTGTGTTGTTGGTTGGCGTCCTTTAAACAACCGCGAGCGGCGCGACATGATCTGCTCCAGCCTCACGACCCCCCCAGGTAAAGACGCCGCGCTCCGGAATCTAACAGTAAATCCCATCATCGTATTCCATCATATTCCCGAACATCCCAACATGTCAATGTTAATGTCAATTTTATTTATACAGCACTTTTAAAGGCCAGTGGCCAGCCAAAGTGCTTCACAGGATAAAAACAATACAAGCAAACGTAAAACAAACAAACAAGCAAGCAAAAAATAAATAAACAGTAAAAGGCAAGCACATAAAAGATCGATGCAGGTGACTTAACTAACTTAAGCGAAGATATAAAAGCATGCATGACCAAAAAGGCAAGGCAAGGCAATTAAAAAAATAGCACAATCTGTTTTATTTTCATTTAGTTTTAAGAAGTTTAGGTCCATCCATGTTTTAATGTCAGTCATACAATTAAACACAGCATGAAGGGATTCCTTGGAGGGGGGCTTTTAGTGGCAAGTACACCTGCACACCATCAGCAAAGCAATGGAAAGGGATTCCATGCTTCGTAAATATCGATCCCAGGGGTAGCATATACAAGGAGAACAGTAGAGGGCCTAGGACTGACCCCTGGGGGACTCCGCAGGTCAGAGGAGCCACTGAGGAGAAACGCGCTGCGACTCTGTGTTTCCCAACGCTGTTTGTCACGCTGGAAACATCCTGTGAGCATTTAGAGCGAGGTGGCGGACTCCTCTCTCTCTCACGTTGTTACATTCCTGCCGTCTCCCACCATCATCTGATCTCCAGCCTCTCTCGCCTGCGTCGATCCCCTCACCGGGTTCTGAGCGGCCTAGGTGGCGCCGCCTTTGACATACTAATCTGATAAATGCTAATCACATTCCAACTAATGATATTAAGTGGCTCTCCAGGGAATAAATATGATTGCTGTTTGTGTTTGAGGTGGGTTCAGACTGATCCGGCGCTTTGTGGATTTGTCAAGCTGAGACGTCGTCCACCTTTGATGCGATTAGGCTTGAAGTTAAAAAGCGTTTTTTATCAAACGCTTCGATTCGTCACGGAATCCAGTGACGAATCTGCTCTTTTGATCAAAAACCCTTTGAACCTCTCACGAAATCTATTTAGATACAGTTAAAACAAACTAAGACTCAACGATTCAGCCGGGATCAACTTTTGTTCACAGGGAAGCTGAGACAGTGAAGTTTTCAATAGTAGCCTGATGAATATTCATAACCTGTAGATGAAGCCTCATAACGATAAATCACACCGATCAAATATGTGCAGTTAAACCAAAAGTCTATTCGACTGTTTTACGTGCGCACACCTCATTTCTTCCATGGCGCTGGCTCCAGGTATCGGCGCACCGTTGGGTTGGTCAAATATTAACTTGATGATGCATCACAGTGGTGGATCTGCGCCGGTGAAACAGTCTGTTGGCGGGTTGCAAAGCAGACTTCTCGACGCGGCGCGACTGCTGACCGAGCCAAAGGAAAGACGCGATCGCCACAAATCCACTCCAGGCGGTGAAAGTCGGAATTTGATGTTATTTGAACTCGAGCGAGAACAACTTGTGCCGAGGCTGAATGGGTCCACCGCGCGAACGTTCAGAGCCACAAGGACTCTGGTGATGTCGATACACAGCGCAGCACTTTCAGCTCCTTTCGCCGTGTTTGTCGTTGACGCGCCGGAGGATTGTTGTCCGCCGCCGGCAGTCATAACAGGAGGAAATGGTCCCCCGCTCTCTCTCTGGGCCTTCAACAAACTCTCCTCCACCGGTGAAAACAAGACACAAACAAGTTTATTTGTGCATTCGTGTGTCAGCCTGTGTGTGCGCATCTCTAACTGCTGTCCCTTTCCCTTATATGTCCGCCTGCCAATGCGTTTGTCCACTCGTGTCTGGGCAGGCGTGTATACGCGTGTGCGTGTGTGTGTGTGTGTGTGTGTGTAATGCAAAGGGACAGCTCAATCTGCTCCCTCTAATCGTGGGGATACTGCTGCTCCGGGAGAAAGACACATCCTATTTCCCGTGACATGGCTGTAACTTCCTGTCGCCCAGTTTTCATGGACGCCGTCCGCGTCCCCGTCTTGATTAGTTGGTGTGTGTGTGTGTGAGAGAGAGAGACGGACAGAGTTCATCGGCTCGCCGGTAGCTCTGCTGCCGCCGCGCTGACGGGTTGATTACCAAGACAAGGCTGAAATAGTATCTCCCTCCGCTCGGTGAGGGATTGGGAGCCGTGTGTGTGTTTTCTTTTCCTAATGAAGACCAAATGTTGTGTAAGTGATGGAAAGATGTGGGAAGGAGGGCATTCGCTCAGACCGCCGTCTGCACAGGTCGGTTCAGGGTTGAGGCTCGGAATAAGAGACACGATTGGATGAGGGATTACCTCACGTGAAGCATTCTGCCAAGAATACATACAGTACATTTGTACAATTTAGTTCTAAACAACATCGTCAGGTTTAAGAGGGATCACATGATTCCCTGTGATGTGTTGCGTCACCTTTGTTTTATACCTTTTTCCCATCGTGAACAAAGCGGGAAAACTGCGGCAAACAAAACTAGCTCCAAACTCATCCTTCGGTAACATCCACATCGCGCTGGGACTTCCTAACAATTGTCGCTTGAGCTTTTAACTTGAGAGCCATAATATGTTTTCGTTCCCGCTGCATTGACTTGTTGCTTTGTGCCTCACTATTGTAAAATGGCAATCTGGGGCATGAAAACCAGCTGGAACATAATCAACCGTGCTGTGAAGGTGTGTGATAAATATTGGGTGTTATTATTGGCAAAAGAAACAATAAAGCGCCGCCAAGAAATAGAAATGAAAAACCCGTTTTAAATGTCAGCGGCTCACAAGTGAACCATTTTAAAGTCGATTCCTTCATGGAGCTTTTCTTTTGTTCGAGGCTCTCTGGGGTTTAAAGCACTTTGGGAGCAGCATTTTGGGTTCTACCTCTCCCCTCCCTCTGTGCACTACCACCCCCCCCCCCCCCCTCTTTAATCACGTCCCCACCTTGTTATCGCCCCGCAAAGCCCCCCCAAAAAAAAGCTGCGTCGCCATGGCGACCGCTTCCCCCTTTGCAGACAGAAATGTGTGACTTGGAGGTGCCACATCCATTTTCACAGCCGCTCACTGCTCCCGTACCGCCCCCCGAGTCCCGCGCCAACCACGCAGTTTGGTCCCTGCATCCACACCGAGACAACGCGGGCCTCGGGTCATTGGACACGGGCCGAGCATTCAGGGAGGGGCGATCAAAGCGTTTTTTTGGGGGGGGGGGGCCTGTAGCACGAAGGTGCCGCCGTCGGGGAGCTTTGGTTTGTACCTTAGAACAACAGCTACTGCAAGCTGCTGTATTGCATCCTCACAGCAGCAAGGTGCCACATTAACATTTTGGTTGTAATCCCGGTTTGAGTCTTGGGGGGGGGGGGGGGGGGGGGCAGTTCACTACACACCGGAAGCCCTGGGAGGTGAGGGGGAAACTCTACGGTGCGCCGCGGGAGTGAGAATGAACGTGTTTGTCACCTATTTGTTGGCTCGGGGATGGAGTGGCAACTTGTCCGGGCTGCGGGGGTCATCACAACCGGCCTCTGACCCTGAATGTGGGGGGGGGGGGGGTCCTGGTTAAAAAAAGGCTTCAGGAAGAGAGAAGCATTCACACAAGTTCATTGCAAAAATCTGCCCAGCGATGATCTCATCTTATTAAAGATCCCTCAGTGATGAAAGAAGTGAGGATTACCGCTTAAAACACCAATTATGATGTTACGATTTGCATTTGTGTTATCATCCTGAAACCGCGGAGCAACTGCACTTCAGGCAAGGTTTGTGCTCGCTGGTGTTTTCATTCATTAAAAATACGTTTGCCTCGAAGTTCAGCGAGAAACGGTAAAACCTGATGAAAATGTAACATGTAACTATAAGATCCAATAAGACTGAAGCAGTTGTTAGTTTGCATCTGTACAACGTACAGTAAGAGCTGTGGCTTTTTAAAGTGAAATCTTCATTTTGATCAACTAACATTCGTACTGTGGTTGTGCAGACAAGTGCTCCGGGCTCTCCAGACACACACACACACACACACACACACACACACACACACGCTCACTTCTCAGTTTCTTTATCAGCACCATGTGAATAAAAATGTAAATGATTTGTCGATGGGTTCATAGGCGTTGTAGTTATTTCTGCTCGTACCTCACCTACCTGGCGCACCTTTTAGCACCACAGACAGCGCCGCACCACAGACTAGAAGAACGGGTCGCCTTCCAAAATCCACCCCGACCTTTTTGATTTTATTGGTGTCATATCGTTATTGTTTGTCAGATCCTTTTTTTAAACGCCACACAAGTATTTGTGAAATTGTTTTTTTTTCAAAACCGGTACATCTGAGAGGTTTACAGATATTTGTCGGGACTCTGGACAGCCGGCTTTAAACAAACAATTTGGACAAACCTGGACGTCTTGTCGTCGTAGACCGATTCCAAAGCATTGATCAGCAGCTGATTCTGGTTCCAGGGCTTACTTTTGTGTGCACTGTGAGACAATCACATGATTCATGTAAAGTTTGAAGCACGGAATATGGGTTGATTTGCAGGTAGTTCCGTGAGCTGGTATTTTCCCCGAAAGTAAATCCTAATGCAGTTAGTGTCAATAGCTAATCCGGTGGACTTGGAGAAGATCCTTGTAACTTCATTTGGAGATCATAAGAGGCTCACGATAACGTGTTGTTTTGCAGTAGTTGCGGTCACAGTTGTCAAAATAATGGCTTTGAGCCGGCTAAGCTAGGCTAAGCTAGGCTAACACCGGCGGCCGCTTCCTTCAAACCCAGAGTTAAACCCGTGACTGTTTATCACTCGTGCCACCAAATGACTGCAATCAACCACCAGACAGGACAGACAGGAAGCGGCCGGCGCCGTCGGCCGTGATCGGTGATCACAACCCCCCCGAAGCATCAGGCCGCGCAACACTTACTACCGTCATGTTTTATTTTCCATGCACTTAGAAACACGACTCTTTTTCTGACTGATGGCGTATACGGAGGCTTACAAACACCATCTGCTCACGGCCCAGCCAACACACCCTGTATACATGAATAGTCAATGTCGATTAACTTGTCTCTCAAGTGTTCTCACTAGCGACGTGATGCTCGGAAATCACACCACCTCTCCCAGGAAGTACGTGTGCGCGCGTACATCTGTGTACAGTACGCATGTGGGTAGACGGGGCCTTAATTAGAGCTGCTTAATATGCATGTGGGTGTGCTTTTTTAGGGGCGAAAGCAAATTTGTGGGGAGCATATGGTGCCCGAGACATGACAAACACCCACGTAATACACAGACAGCAGCAAGCAAACACACAAACACACACACACATACACACAAACCACGTTCTATCTTCAAAGTGAGAGATGCACATAGACACACACACACTGGCACGCCGGGGCTCCTGCAGGAAGCAGAGCGATGGATTCCGGCTGATTGTGTGTGAGTGTTGGAATATCATTAATGCTTTCGCTTCGTATTTAGAAAGGTGTGCGTGTGTGTGTGTGTGTGTGTGTGTGTTTGCTGGAGATTATTTCAGGCAGATGGAGGGAGCCGTGGCCCCTTCTGCAGGGTCAACGGGGAGAAGTTAACCAGCACAGATTGTTGCCTCCCCCTCCTCTCCTCTCCTTACCCCCTTTTCTCTGCTCCAAATCAGCCTAAACGCTTCAATTTATCGCTTTATCTTTTACATCTTGTGTAGCCGAGTCAAACGGAGAGATGAGGGTAACAGCGAGTCGGGTTATTCAATGTTTTTTATAGTCTGGCATCACACAAATACAATTCCTAAAAAATACCTTTTTGTTCTACTGTTGACGTGTGAAGGTCTGCGGTTTCAAAATCCTTGAGCGCCTTTAAATGCTATTCCAGCTTGTTAAAAAGAAGACAAACATCAATTGAATTCAATTCTAATCCTTTGCATTCAACAAGTGGAAACATACTTTTAGCTATAGCAGTTTTATCTGTAGAACTTAACAATTCTCTTATTTCACTATAATGAGAATTAAGAAACTCAAACTCTTTTTCTGAAAAGAGCCTTTCTAGTGGAAGTGAGATGAGGGTGCTGCAGACGTTCTCCTTTCGACGGTATTATGAGTAATTGCACAGCTTACAGGAGAGTAGAGTGGCCAAATGCCTGAGGCGAGATGGTGAGAGCCCACACAATAACGGTCTTAAGACATCCACGGGCCTTATCGCGCCGGCCCATACGTCCCAGCGTGTGTGCTTACACCAACTCCACCTACACGTTCCAACCTGAGACGTCCAGAGACGGAGGGAGCCGCGCAGCGGATTAGGAATCGGTATTCCCAAATCCCAGACACGGGGCTCCTCCACCAATCGCACGGCAGGCAGCGCTCGCCTGCTGGCGAGCCACGCCGGGGATTCCTGGAACAATGCTAGCCGAGGCGAAGCCCGAAGCGGAAGGAATCCTGGAAGCCGCGTTTCTCTTTTCCTCACGCGTCCAAAGCCGGCGGAAAAATAAAATAAAACCGGATTTTATTCTCAGAAACCGGTGTTTTCATTGGAGACCTCCCGCTGTCACCTCAACTCAACCTCCCTTTGCCCACCCACGTGGAAAAATCATCCGCCCACAAAGGTGGGGGGGTGAAGAGAAGGAATAAGCCTAAGCCTGCGCGGCGTTTTATGGAAATGATCGATTGTGAGGCGCAGCATTGATGAGCTGAGGCGAGGCGGCGTTGTGAATGAAGCAGGATATTGTGGTGACCCAGGGGGAATCACAACACGCCGCAGCCTGATCTCTTGCAAAGCCGCTTGGAACGCGATGCCGTCCTCCCTGATGAATGTACTCTCTCCTCCTCGGCTCTCCCTCTCACTCGCTTTTCTGGGGCCTGATGAATGCAAAGCGAATCAATAAATCTATTCCCCTGCTGGAAACCTGATAAAATTTACAAGGACAAGCTTAATAAATTACTAATGGGGTGGCCAATTAGTTTGTGTGCTTGTCTGTGCAGGAGTGTGTGTATGTGTGCGTGCCTGTGTTTGAGTTTAAATTCCTGCCTGATCATTTGTATGCATGTGTGTGAGTCCTCGGCCCTTTGCTAACTCAACACAGCGGGGTTGGCAGTGAGCAGGCGCCACCTTCACCCATGCTCTGTTTCTCCGAGTACTTCTTCACCGTAACCTTACAGCCGCTGTACAGCCACACTTTGCTTCGGGATCTGTCAATCGGTCGGCTCTATTCCCCCAGTTCACTTATGTTTTCTGATTACATTTTAATTTACACAGAATTCACATCGTAATTAAAGCTGCTCTGGACATAATTCAGAGCATTTGTTTTTGTTCGCATTTGTCATTTGTTTCCCTTTACACGACTCTTAACATGCAGCCTGCTAAGCCGTCGCTAGCATCTAACAATGCTAACAAAATTGAAGTCTAGGAGAAAAGGACCCTACATTTCACCTGGGTAATTACCTGACTTTTGTTAAAAATCTTAAAGACTTCAAGACGTAGTTCATTTTTTTAGACTTCCTTTTCTATGATAAAATATTTTGACATTTTTTTTTCAAAACATTTTTTAACCTAATATTCCTTGAGGGTATTTTTTGACTTTTTTTTACCATTTACATTTTTCGACCCAACATGTTTTTACTTTTTCTTAAATATTTTTTACTTTTTTTTCTAAATATTTTTTGACCTAACTTTTTTTCAAAATGTTTTTTGAGCCAATATTTTTAAAACTTTTTTTTCCATTGCATTTTTCGACCCAACATATTTTGACTTTCCTAAAAAATATTTTAGGACCTAATATTTTTGTAGTTTTTTTTTCTAAATATTTTTTGACCCAATATTTTTTTTCCTTTTTTTCAAAATGTTTTTTGAGCAAATATTTTTTTAAAGTTTTTTTTCCATTGCATTTTTCGACCCGACATTTTGACTTTTTTTACAAAATATTTTTTGACTTTTTTAAGATGTTTTTTTTTTATCTTTTTTGATTTCATATTTTTCATATTACTTTTTTCCATTACATTTTTCGACCAAGCAAACATATTACAAAATATTTCAGGACCTATATTTTATATATATTTTGACCTTTTTTTATTTTTCAAAATAAAAATTTGACCCAATATTTTTTTTTGTCCATGACATTTTACACCACAACATATTTTGACTATTTCTTTTTTTTCAAAATATAAATTTGACCCAATTGTTTTTTTTGTCCATGACATTTTTTACCACAACATATTTTGACTATATTTTTCTTTTCTTTTTTTCAAAATAAAAATTTGACCTAATATTCACATTTTTGGACATCACAGAGTGATTTCATTCATCATTACTCCACTCTAAAAACACCAAAAGAAAACATTTTTCACTCTCCTATCGGCAGGTTAAAATACACTTCATCGTCCACAGAAGGTTTGGATTTTGAGAGAGCCAGAGAATGAGAGAGACCAGTTCTGAGCCTGTTAATGTCTCTCCTCCATTACCCAGCGTAACATCAATGAATCTTTTGAGCATCGCTATCTTCAAAAGCCAACCCAGCTTTCTCCCCTCAGACGAGACTGTAATTATTCTACATTTGCATGATAAGTGTGTCTGCCTGTGTACGCATTTACGTATGTATGTATGAGCGCTTAAACGCACATTAGGTGCAGCCGGGCACGAGTTCCCGTCTTTTATCTCTGGTGTGAAAGGCGGGAAGAGGCCTTTTTTTTTTTAACTGTGGAGTCTGGATCGCTGTCTCCTTGCTCTTCATCTGAGTGTTCATCATTAGCCAGTGTCAGCCGGGTGGCTTTGAAGAGGAGTCAGGGCCTCTCTCGCCATGCGGAATAGCTCCGACACTCGGGCTCTTCCTTTCTGCGTGTCTGCGTGTGCTTCCGCTAGCGTTTTTCTATATCCCAATCACGCTGTCCTTCCTGTTTAGTATTTGTCAAATGTTTTAAACACTTGCATGTGAAGTGCAGCAATAGCACTGCTTTGAAAAGACGCTCCACACCGGTTTAACATGCCTTGACATTCGCAGTGATGCTGCGTGCGCTTTACAAGAGAGGAGTGTCTTTTGTGAAGAGTAGAAACAACCACGGCATCTTTGGAATGTTTTAATAACGCCCCACGCTTCGCCGACCCTGTTGATGGGAAGATGCACAGAGAGTAATGGGAGAAAGCAGGAGAAAACCTAAATGGGGTAAACGCGCGTACAGCATCTATACGACGCCTCACGGGCCGATGAACGCGTGTACGGAGTCAAGCAGACAGAGGAAGGTTTTTAGATGTGTACCATCTCCCAAGGCCTCATTAGGTCCTGAATAAGTGCGCGTGCGCCCGGGCGTGACTGCATACTGACTGCTGGCTCCTCTCGGCGGGCAGCCAAGAGGCCTCGTCCAGCTTATTGACTATGCGTGCTGTGCTGCTTCACTCATAGTCCACAACAATATGGAAATAATAGTATAACATAGACACAGTGACGCAGACTCACAATCCAAGGCTCCTCTCGATGTTCAGGTCGTCAGGGGCAACGATTGTTGATGAATGACCCGTTGCCGAGCATCATAATGTGCATCATTTGGGAACATTATCTCCAACTGGAGGATGTTTATTTTGAATAATTGATGATGTTATTCAGACAATGAGCCTTGGCTGGTTAGAATAGAGGAAAAGATGTACAATTGATCAAAGTGGCCGTCACTCAACTGCTTTCAGACGCGCTTTTACTCAGGAATGTTTTCGCACAGCTGGATTCCACCACGTTCTTGAAGCGAATGAGAATTTATCTCGACTCACTGAAAGACTCTGCCGTCTTTATTATTAGACTCCTCATCTTGACCAAAACCACAAACATTTGTGTGGGGTAAGGAGTAGAGAATAAAATATATTGCCTATTTTCAGCAGCTTCCCTGTGATTTAAAAGCATGTTTTTTGTAGGTATTCTGGTTATACAGTTGAGATGAAATAAGATATGTCCAAAATCAAAGCACCAAGGAGGCAGAAACTGACTGACTATTTTTCTCTAATGTGGCTCAACTCGTCACACATCCAGCCCAGTATTCCTGTTCATTCCATTCGGCCATTGTCCGATGATTCGTTGACCCTCCCCATGAATAAACCGAGGGCATTGTTTTTTTTCTGTTGAGCTACGGCTACGTCCTCACTCCAAACCGTCACGTTTTCTCATCCGGGCTTTTTGTTCTGAATGTGAAGCCTCCAAGCTCAAGCTGAGATTGCATCTGACGACGTCATCAGGGTTCTTTTCTCACCTCGAGCTTGACAAAGCTCTTCTGCCGAGCCAGTGACCTGACGGGGGCCGAGTGGGGCGGCTAAACTGACATTTAGAACCAGCAGGGAACCTTTACAGAGGGGGCTCGAGGAGTGTGTCCCTCCGTGCAAAGGGTTCACTCCACTGGCGTCTGCAGGTTACACAAGACGCACGCGTCAGCGTCGGTATCGGCAGTCAGCGTTGGGAGGGATGTGAGCGAGACATTACATCAGGTCAATAGTAAAGATCCTAGCGGTCCAAATGAGAGCGCCCCGCCCATCACGCCAGCGCTGACAGCCTTAATAACTGCCCTGATGACAGCAGGCCAGATTAATAAAGCATACTGTAAATGATTGCCTCCGTCGTGAATCCATCCCGTGGCTATTTGAGGCTGCTCGTATTAACTATTAGGACAGGAGGTCAGATTGAACACACATGGAAGTGCGTTGGACGACCCTATGAGCTGATTAATGTCATTCTCAGGAATAGAAACAAATTACGCCGGCAGATCAACGTCGGGCATCTGACGAGAGACGGAAAAGAAAGAAAAAAAATAATATTGAACCCGAGAAATGAAATATTTGCACAGTGGAACCGACGTAATCCCCTCGCTGCAGGTTTGATATGAAGCCCGGGCCTCTCATTAGCTGCATTTGGACCAGATTGCATCGGGTCCACCGATTCAACTGGGAAATCCATCTCTATATTGCGTGCCCCCCCCCCCCCACCAACCCCGACCACCCCCCCCCCCCCCCCCCCCCATGGCCACGCTGGGAGCTCAGCCGGTTAGAGAGCGGATGATGACAGAGCGGATTCAGACTTAATAAATAATAGAGCGTTACTGGAGGTATCATCGATGAAGAGAGTCTGCCTGTCTGTCTGTGTGTGTGTCTGTGTGTGTGTGTGTGTGTGTGTGTGTGTGTATATGCCTGTCTGTCTGTGTCTTCCTGTCTGTGCCTGCCTGCCTGCCTGTCTGTCTGCCTGTCTGTGTCTGCCTGCCTGTGTCTGTCTGCCTGTCTGTGTCTGCCTGCCTGTGTCTTTCTGTCTGCCTCCCTGTCTGTCTGTGTCTACTTGCCTCCCTGTCTGTCTGTCTGTCTGCCTGTCTGTATGCCTGTCTGTCTGTCTGTGTCTTCCTGTCTGTACCTGCCTGCCTGCCTGTCTCTGTCTGCCTGCCTGTCTGTCTGTCTGTCTGTGTCTTTCTGTCTGCCTCCCTGTCTGTCTGTCTGTCTGTGTCTACTTGCCTCCCTGTCTGTCTGTCTGTGTCTGTCTGGTCTGCCTGTCTGTCTGTGTCTTCCTGTCTGTGTCTGTCTGCCTGCCTGTGTCTTTCTGTCTGCCTCCCTGTCTGTCTGTCTGTGTCTACTTGCCTCCCTGTCTGTCTGTCTGTCTGCCTGTCTGTATGCCTGTCTGTCTGTCTGTGTCTTCCTGTCTGTACCTGCCTGCCTGCCTGTCTCTGTCTGCCTGCCTGTCTGTCTGTCTGTCTGTGTCTTTCTGTCTGCCTCCCTGTCTGTCTGTCTGTCTGTCTGTGTCTACTTGCCTCCCTGTCTGTCTGTCTGTGTCTGTCTGGTCTGCCTGTCTGTCTGTGTCTTCCTGTCTGTGCCTGCCTGCCTGCCTGTCTCTGTCTGCCTGCCTGTCTGTCTGTCTGTGTCTGTCTGGTCTGCCTGTCTGTTTGTGTCTGCCTGCCTGTGTCTGTCTGCCTGCCTCCCTGTCTGTCTGTCTGTGTCTACTTGCCTCCCTGTCTGTCTGCCTGTCTGTCTGTCTGCCTGTCTGTCTGTCTGTGTCTGTCTGGTCTTCCTGTCTGTGCCTGCCTGCCTGCCTGTCTCTGTCTGCCTGCCTGTCTGTCTGTCTGTGTCTTCCTGCCTGCCTGCCTGTCTCTGTCTGCCTGCCTGTCTGTCTGTGTCTGCCTCCCTGTCTGTCTGTCTGTCTGCCTGTCTGTCTGTGTCTTCCTGCCTGCCTGTCTGTCTGTGTCTGTCTGGTCTGCCTGTCTGTTTGTGTCTGCCTGCCTGTGTCTGTCTGCCTGCCTCCCTGTCTGTCTGTCTGTCTGTGTCTACTTGCCTCCCTGTCTGTCTGTCTGTCTGCCTGTCTGTCTGTCTGTCTGTCTGTGTCTGTCTGGTCTGCCTGTCTGTCTGTGTCTTCCTGTCTGTGCCTGCCTGCCTGCCTGCCTGTCTCTGTCTGCCTGCCTGTCTGTCTCTGTCTGCCTGCCTGTCTGTCTGTGTCTGCCTCCCTGTCTGTCTGTCTGTCTGCCTGTCTGTCTGTGTCTTCCTGCCTGCCTGTCTGTCTGTGTCTGCCTGCCTGTGTCTGCCTGCCTGTCTCTGTCTGCCTGTCTGTCTGTCTGTCTGCCTGTCTGTCTGCTCCCTGTCTGCCTGTCTGTCTGTGTCTGCCTGCCTGTGTCTGCCTGCCTGTCTCTGTCTGCCTGTCTGCCTGTCTGTATGCCTGCCTGCCTGTCTGTCTGCTTGTCCACCTGTCCAGACGGCAGCTCGTCTGTGTTTCCCTGCTGGTCTCCAGTGGAAACGTGCGTCCGGCTCCATGTGGCCGTTGGAGTCGCTCTGCGTCTGAAAAAACACCCACAAAGTCGGCGGCAAAACGCGAGACAATTACTCCTCAACCGCTTCACTGAAACGTGTTCCAAAAACACACCAAAAAAAATTTCGCCCCGCCCATCTGACACGCAACACGGTGGATTCCGTGCCAGCCGGAGTACGGGGAGAAGCGAGGATGGAGGGGGAGGCAGGGGTTGGTGGGTTTGCGGGGGGGAGAATAAATTATCACCCCCGACAGATCATTACTGCGGAAGGTGTTCGGTGTGTCAGCGCGCTCTGAGGAGCATGTGTGGGCTCGCACCTCTTTATATTTCTCTCTGACTTTACAATCGGGAAGTGATATAAGTTCTGGCGTCGACAAAGCGGATGGTAAACAGCGCGAGTCGCTGTTAGTGCTTCTTCCTACAGCAACAGAAAGCTAATTCTCTGTAATCTGGGAGCCCAAATAAACCCGCTGCAGTTTTTAAGAGTTTCGTCTCTATCATTTTTTTCATGTCTGGTGTGACATGTCACCATCTGTCAATCTGTTCTTAAGATAAAAACAAGAGAAGATATGTGACAAGGTGATGCATCTTCTCATGTCGCCAAGGCAACCATTGATATCAGTCGCAAACCACACAAATAACACAACTCTTTCCTGCTTTAACTAATATTTACTTTAACAGAACAAAAGGAGCCGATCCGATGACTATTTCTACCAATCAAAAGTTGTGGAAAATGAATCATCCAAACGATATTATAAGAAATGTTGCTGTTGGGGAAAAGGTCTGAAACGGTTTCACTGATTTAATTGGTTATTTGAGTATTTCTCAAGTCGTCAGTTTTGTGTTTTTGTCACACGGCGTTGAATATAACATGTCACCATCTGTCAAATGCTTTTGCATCTTAACAGGCTGGTTTGGCAGCAGGAATAGGAGATATATATATATAATATATATATATATATATATATATATATATATATAATCAACAATTTACACATCTTTTTGGTGCATACAGACTTTCTTACTGTCATGTGCTTTTATTAACTCCATATTATTCAGTATCACAGAATGAGATGATTGAGTCCCTCTAAACTTTTATAGACGAATAGAGAACTAATTGACTCTCTTGGCTCCTTTCCGCGTCCATCACTGCGTGTGCAAATCGCTGATTCACTGCGACGCGTCCGGCAGGTGCACGGCAGTGACGTGAAGAAGAAAAGCTAAACACCAATTCTACCCATTAGTTCTGCCCAACCGCGTGCTGGTCCTCAGCCCCACAAAGGTTTCAGATGATTAAACGGTGCGAGCTGGTGTGAGAACGCAGAATGTAAACTCCAGATGTGACCGTTCGAATACAACAACATAGTCAGCAAAGGATGTCGATGTATTCTCTCCACATTGTTTTAAATGCTACTTAGATTTAGCATTGGCCCTCCGTATTACTCATTGTGAAATCTGTTATATAATAATATGCTATGATTTCAGTTTTAAAGTTCTACCTTATTGTGAGGATCTGAAAGAAAAACACACCCTACATTTGTATATTTCACCGTGGTGTGTGTGTGTGTGTGTGCGCAAGTTTTGATAAACAATGCTGTTATCTGTATTCACAGCTCGTCTCCTCTGCTTTCTTATTATCTGGGTGCCAATCAAGTTTGATTGTGCCAGCATGTGTCAACACTGCACCAGCCGGTGTGTGTGTGTGTGTGTGTGTGTGTGTGTGTGTGTGTGAGAGAGAAGGTAGAGGCAGAGAGAGGAAAGAGTGAGGAACCCAATCAGCCAATCAGGGAGCGGATTGGCAGGCGGGGTGGTCTGCGGGGGGGGCGAGGTGGAGCTGTTACTGCAGGAGAAAGGACTTTCTTTTTTTCTTTTCTTTTTTCGGGGCTAGCAACACAGCAACCAATCCCGATCCCCCAAAACCGACCAAAACAACTTCATACGCCAACGACCCTGTCTGGGTGTGTGTGTCTGTGTGCTTGTGTGGGTGTCTGGGTGTGCGTCTGTGTGGGTGTGGGGAGAGGGTGGAAAATAAGACCAGGCAAAAACTGCCAGCTCCAGGGCTTTTTGGCAGCTGCCCAAAATGTGTGTGTGTGTGTGTGTGTGCGTGTGTGTGTGCGCTAAAGAAGATGGGCAGAGGGGCGCGCAAACTTCTCTTTTAATTTGACATGGTCCACTGTTTTGGCATGCGCTAGCCGCCTCTCAGAGAGTGTGTGTGTGTGCACAGACTTTGGTCGTGTGTGTGTGTGTGTGCGTGCGTGCGTGTTTGGGTGAGTGACAGCTCTGACCTTTTCATATGCCTGTTAAACCTGAGCTCTTGTCCCGGTGCAGACGTGCTTGTGTCAACTCCAGCACTGACTACATGAAGGTCAAACTCTCTCCTGTTGGAGTATTGGCACACACACACACACACACACACACACACACACACCTACATACATAGCGCTTCCTGTCATCTTGTTCCCATCTTCTCTATAAATAATGTGCGCCAAGCCTCCACTAGCATGTCCAGGCAATTATCACATCATACTGATGCGTGTTCTCCGCTGCCCACCAGGCAATAATTGTACATTTAGTCACTCCTTTTTTTCCCTTCTCCCCTTCATTGTTTCCCTTTTTGGCGGCCGCCGGTCTTTGCTGGTCTTGTTACCGTGGTCACCACGATGGCTGCTGCCGTGGGTTGGATCCCCCGGGCAGGGGAGCGGCTCTGATTGGTGGGATTACTGCGCTCGTTAGGGAGGTAAATGCATGTTGTCTGATGGACAGGGGGTGGGGGGGGGGGGGGGCAGGTCTTTGGAGTCCCCGTGGCTGACGAGACTAAATGAGATCATTTACCCGTCAGGCCGAATGACGGCGAAGGAACGGCCAGTTGTGAAACAATCAATCGAGAGGAAGTATGTAAAAAAAAAAAAAAGAATAAGCGTGACATTATTTCATAAGGTTACAAGTTGCCAATAGTGGAAAGTTTTACTCAAAGCAATCTTCAATCTGTTTTTTAAGAGTTTCGATATGTTTGGGAACGTGCTTTCGCCTCCTTGCAGACAATTAGTGGAGGATCGATAGCTCTCTCCCAATGCTGATGCATCGTGAGCCGCAAGGAAGCTCGCGGTAGAAAAATAATTATGGGCTAACCAGCTCCTCTAAAGTCTCTAATCGACGAGTTGAATCGGGTTAGTTTAATGGGTGCACAGTGGTTTTGTGTGGAATATGCTTTCGCTGTACACACGCTCACAAACAGGGCAGGAAGGCCAGAATGCATTCAAAAACTGACTAATGGGTTTATCACTGAAAGATCCAGGCAAATGTAAAAACATCTTATCAAAAGGATGTTTTCACAGAACACAACAAAGAGGAAGCAGGAGCGAGATTGAAACGAACGAGGTTAAAGACGGAAGAAGAACACAGAAGCATCAGGATGAAACTTTAGAACAACGGAACGTGCTTTTTCCGACTCGCTCGACCCTGCGTGAACACAACCGCTGGCATTAACTGTCTGCATGCAAACGTGTGCGTCTTTGCATCAAGTGTGTGTGTGTGTTGGGGGGGGTCGGGGGGTCTTACAGTCCATTTGTCTGCGAGCACACTGACCATTAGCCGGCCACCATACATAATGCATAGCTGTGACCTTTCTGCACGCCGCAGCCTGAGGCCCATAAGCCATTGTTTGGTGTTGTATTGATTTTTGCCCCCCCCCACCCCCCCCCCTCCCCTCATAGATGGAGATGGTGATTTGAGGGGGGGGGGGGCTGAGTGCCGTTGTGTCCGCTGAAAGGAGAGGGGCAGGCAGGAGCAACGGAGTGTGAACAATTGAAAAGGCTCAGCGTGGAGAAGGACACATACCTGTAACACCACCCCCCCTCCACCCCCCACCGCGGAGAGATTGCTTGGAGCCCCCCCCCCCCCCCTCGCCTGAAACACAGGGTCACGTCTAATAGTGTTGACTGTTGTGCAATTGCCACCTCCACACAGCCCATTAGACAGAGTGACGGGCGCGCGGCCGCATGACCGACGATTGAGTCCCTGAAAGATTTTCAGCATTCATCCACCTCCACCCGTGTTGGGGGGTCGGGGGGGGATTCCATCTGCACAACTTCCCTATAATCCGCCTGCAAAGTTCTTTCTATCTCTCGCGCTGCAGCTGACAGCTAAAGTGGAGGTACAGCCGGGAGCAGAGCGAGAGAAATGGCGTCCGGCGGGACCCAAGCTGGACCTCCAGAGACGTATTGCAACCTGACGCGTGTTTCACAGCGTTCACTCTTCTTTCGCTAAATGTTGCGTTGTGATTAGATATATTCGCCAACCTTCAGATTTGGCTAAATTGCCCCTATTGCCCCCCTCCAGCTCCTGGAGTCACAATCTGCCCGTATTATTCCCGATATATTCCTGAACTTTTTCCTCTTTCGTTATCGTTCTGAAGCGCGTTGTGGATGTAAAACAGAAGGTCACAAGCTGGGAACACATGACCACCTCCACAGCAGCGACGATGACAGAAAAGTGACAATGGCCTTTTTTTAAAAAAAGTAATTTTCATCCGTTTGGATAAATGGATCAGAAATCCGGCTGAACTTCAAACTGCTAAAAAAAAACCCACAGAAACAAACGTCGTCCATGATAATAAACGTGACGTGACAGCAGCGGCTAGTAAAGCGATCGAAGGGAGAGAAGCGTGAGGCGGTGAAGCCGACAATGCAGCGCTGATCGCTCCGTTAACAGAGGGGGGGCGGGGGGGGGGGGGGGCGCTGGGGGGAGAAAATAAGTGGCGTCCCGCAGAGCTTTCTAATTCCTCCAGGAGATTGACACCTGAATGTGCTTTCATGCAGAAACACCCCGTCTGCCCCCCCCCCCCCCCCCCCCCCCCCCCCCGTCCTCTCCATCCATTCCTTCCCTCGCTCCTGGCCGTGGCATATCTAACCTAATGACACGTTGCCTCTGATGGCCACTTTTAAAAATGTTTACTTGCACCCCAGCGTTTACGTTCCAGCGCGTCGCAAACACATTACAAGCCCATTAGAAGCGCGGAGAAACTGACAGGGGAAATTACATTTCAGTTAATTGTATGTCATTAATTATCCAACTTGCCCCATCAAGTGTTCAACCCTCTGATTTTTAGAACGTTTAATAAATCATGGAGTGATTGTGGTGATCCTCAGGAAATCGCTGTGGTTGTTCTGCCCTTCACTTCGCTGAAGACGGTTTTTGGCGTCAGAAAGGACCAGGGTCTCTTCTTCCAGGACCCCCAGTGGTCCTGCGGCGGTCCAGCTCCTCTTCGGGCCCAGCAGCATCAGGTCCGGCGGTGGCGATCGCCACTTCGGTGGCACGGGAGATGATTCCAGTCGGCGAAGTTGGTCTTTTTTTCTCTGATTCGCGTCCCGGTTGATCGCTGCCCAGACGAGGTGTCTGGCTTCATGGTGAAGAGCACTCGCATGATGAATAACATGTTTCCATTCATCCTGAACGTATAGAATACTTGTTACATTGAAACGTGCCTCAACCCCCCCCTGACGTTCCTACCACACACGTTACCTGTCATCTTTCCCCCCTTGAAACATTTTTGATCATTCCCGTCGTCTCGCCGGTTTGTTCTCATTCATCTTGTGTCTCCATTGAAGGTGGGCGAGGAGGAAAAGGGGGGGCCGGGTGAGGGAGGGGGGGGGGGGGGGGCCGAAGAGCTTCACAGCAGGCCTCCGCTGCACTTCTCAACATCAGGATTTCACAGCGCGGAGCCTTAAAAGCCGACGCGGAAAAACCTCTCGGCTCCGCCGGCGAACAAAAGCAGAGAGAACACCACTCTGATGCGAGACGGTTCCTTTCCTGTTCACGCTGAGTTCACCTTTTCACCAGCGGGTACTTGGTGGCCGACCACATGAGGTTATTTTCCTTTCAGAAAAGATGGCGGATGGAAATGAATGAGTGGAGCGTTTCCCGCGCCGCTCTCCGCGGCCTTGTCGCTTTGCTACTTCGGAGAACATGTACTAATTGTGTTCGCTTTCCTTTCTGCCGTTTCCCCCTTTTGTCTCGACGTGGCTTTCACGGTGTTTTCGCCGTGACCGGCTGCATCAAGGCTGCGGCGCCGAACGCCGCCGTGTGACATCTATTCAGGCAGCTCCGAGGAGCCGCGATGCTCGGCTCTGTGAAGAGGGTGCAGATGGAGGCGGCCGAGGGTTTCCATCGACCTTCCTCGATGAACGCAGAACCATTGTTTGTGTGTGTGTGTGTGTGTGTGTGTGTGTGCATATCGTCATTACTGGGTCCCTTCCACATTTAGCCCTCCATATGGCTTATGGAGATAGCCTTCTTTGGGTCATGTCTTGGCTCGGCTTTAATTAGTGGATTTGCTGCTAATAGATGGAGCTAATTAACAGGGATTGGGACTCCAGCACGTTTGCCACTGTTCATATCGGTGTGTGTGTGTGTGTGTGTGTGTGTGTGTGTGTGTGTGTGTGTGTGTGTGTGTGTGTGTGTGTGTGTGTGTGTGTGTGTGTGTGCGGAGCGCACGCCCATACGTGTGCGAGCTGACATGCTTCTGTCTGCCCGACGATGGAGACAACGGATGCTGTCACCTTGGTAACCATGTAAAATGGATTCCAGGGGTGGAATCATCCTGAGCCAATTAGACACGGACATGCTATGGAGACGGCAGGGCGCACACAGATACACACAGCCCTCCTCTCTCTCCCCGCACACACACACACACACACACACACACACACGTAGGCAGTCAGACAGCGCCTTGCCCCAGGCAGTGTGGATATGACCATCGTAATCACATCATCCCCCCCGTGATAACAATAACTCTGCTCAGGGATGCAAATAATCTCTGTGTCCACATATCTTATTATTGCAATCAATAATAACGAAGCATCTCAACACACACTCATACAAATAACACCCTGTCACCCTAATGAGAAGGTATAGCCTATTACCGCGCCCCGTGTGTTGTTGTGTGTGTGTGTGTTTCAGCAGCTGTGTCCCCCTTCTTTAAAAAGCGAGATCAAAACGGAGCAAAAAGGGCTCACGGGGCATAAAAACTCATTTACTTTAAAAAAAAAAAAAGTAATTTCGCGGGCTGAGTTCCCCCCCCTGACAAGGTGGCCCCGCTCAGGGATTGAGAAGCGAGGAATGAACACATGCAAACCACTGACCCGAACGCGTCCCGATAGAAATGACCACCACGTTACTGCTGACCGCCACGACGCCGCGTTACCGTATGTCAAACACACGCGCTCCTTTGTGTCAGGATGAGTGTGCGTGTGTGTGTGTGTGCGTGCGTGCACACATAAGTCTTGATAAGTGGGAGTGTGCGTGGGGGTGATTGCTGATTTGTGGCAGGGTGTCTATTGTTAATGAAATCCTTTGTGCGCCTCTGATTGGCTCATCAATCAAACAGCAGTTCGCATATTACCCATAACCCCTTTCTCCTCTCTCCAGGTGGCGGATTACAGCGTGACACACGCACATGTGTACACACACGGACACAAACATGCCATGGAGGGAACAAACCTAGCCATTTCACACACACACACATACATTATATATATATATAAAATCAAAAACTCAGAGTGCAGATCTCTGCAACAACCTCCACCGATTTGTGTGATGGAATAAATACGTTACATGTCAACCCAGTTGGCGCTGTGTGTCATTTGTTGGTTCTGTTAGCCGTTAGCGGGCGGCTAAAGAATAACAGTGAGCCTACTGACCAACGTAAATCGCCATGAAGCCTCATTCAAACTCCAAAACAAGCGTCAGCGTATGCAGCCGCTCGTCTCCAGGATCTCGTTTTCTACCCTGCAAACTGTTTTGAGGAACCGCACATCCGTGCAGGTTGAGAGGCAGTAAGCAGCATGCACCAGGGGGGTTAAGACGGCTTCAGAGCGGCGAAAAGGTCCCCGAGCAGGCGGTCGAAACCGAGCGCCCTAAATGCTATGCAGTTTATGCTGTGGACAGACGCAGAGACACTCACTCACTCCCAGATGCAAACAGGCATGTGCCAAAAGGCAACTTAGCTTATATTGTCTTTCTCCCACACACACACACACACTGTTGTATTTACACGTTGTGGACACAATCACCCTCCAGTCTTGCTAAAAGCTTTACTTCAGTAGTTTCCCCCCAATGTTGCTGTCATCTTAATATCCATCCGCAGAAGGAAGGAGACAATGAGACAGTCGGTGCATCATCTGCATTAATTTCTGCTTGATTCAAAGTGTCGTGGCTAAAGAGGGCAAGAGGAGGGGCCAGCGGGGGGGGGGGGGGGGGGGGGGGGGGGTAGATAGACGGGAATGATTGAGGGGGAGGGATGGAGGCCTTGGGGGGACACCCCGCCACGGCTGGCCCCGGGGCAGGAAGAGAAACACACACACACACACACACATCCTCCGAGATTAGCAAGAACAGACACACGCGAGTGCGCACAATCCCGTTCACGCACATGCACGCTCATGCAGAAAAGTCCCGGACACATAACGAGGTAAACGTCCCAAACCGTGGCCGGGGACTCCGATGGGGGCGGATGGAGCGAAGGCGGAGCCGTGCGCAGCTCACACGTGTCCAGCTTGTATCCCAGCAGACCGGCAGGCAGAAAGAATTAGAAGCTCGTTCCAATCAGACTCTCCGGACTATGTAAACACGAACACGGTCAAAAGGACCCCTGGATTTAAAAAAACATAACTCCCATTTTTGAGAACACCCCCTTATGTGGGACGACTGCAACAGTGCGAGTTCACTTCTTTCTTTCTTTTGATGTGATTGACGGTGACGAGACGCAGTGTCGGGGCGGCGTGCGGCTTTCGCCCTGTGACACGCGGCTACTTGCATCGACGCGCGTCAGTTAACGCGTGAGCCTCGATCACGGAAGAAAAAAACGAAGAAAAGTTTAGTCATTCATTTGGTCGTTGATGTCCATGTGGATTCAGAGCCTTTTATTGCGTACATGTGTAATTGTCGTAAGCTTTTTATGTGCATATTTAACACCTGAGGAGCCGTTTTCACTCGTGATATTGATCATTTTACTTAAATAAGATGAGTACCTCTTCCCCTCTCAGTATGTCTACAAGGGAAGAAGTCCACAGCGTCTTCACGTCTGTGGAGGAGAAAATGACAGTGAGGAAAAGGTGAAATATTTTGTGTTGCATTTGATGTCACACTGCAGTGAAATTGTACTTTTTAGAGGACTGCAGGGACAGAAAGGGATTATTCAGAAACCTCATGGTGTTATTGGTTTGAATTTTCCAGTACATCCACTGATATGTGATGCAACAACTCCAAGAAGCATCCAGTCTTCCAAGCAGCGAGGCAAAGTATTGGAGTTTCAAGGCACAAACGTGGAGGAAAATGTGATTTTTTAGCGTGAAATGTTCAGCGTTGCGATCCGAAAATGAGACGACAGGGTGCAAAATTAATTTTCACTTCACTTTCTCTCCGACCCGTCTGCAGCGAGAGGCAGCGAAAGGCGTCTTCCTCCTCTCGTCCAACCTCTTGTTCCACATCTCCACTCAACAGCCTGTCAGCTCCGGGACGCGGCTGTGACTCATCTGTCTGTCACATTGACGACGCCAGACAAAAAGACAGCCAGCGAGTCCGTCTCCATCTCCGGGGAGTGAATCACCGTTCTGATGCCGGCCGCCTCGTCCCAAACCAGCCAATCTGTGCCGTCCGCGCCGCGTCCCCTGACAGGTGGCACTTGGCTGATTGCAGATAAGATATTGCAGATATTTCCATGAGTTTTATCGATGTGCGGCTGATTGGCAGCGAACAAGACAGAAGTCATCGAAACTAGAGATTAAGAACATAACCTCACGTTTACAATGTTCACACAGACTTCAATAGGACCAGAGGTGTCGCCCCCCTGGTGGCCATTAGAGAGAATGCAGCTTTGAGCCGCGCTCTTTCCAGCCGAGTCAAGCGACGATGTTGGCACAGTGATGATTGAATGCGTTGTGATACGGCGCGAGTTCCAAGTCATACACAAACCAAACACACACAAACCACACAAACCGAAAGGCGATTCATGTTTCCATTGGCTCGCAGGGTGGCCGACGCAGTGGACAGATTTTAAATGGCAGCCCGTTTGAATTCTAGCCCATCTTAAATTTAGTACGTGCGCAGACCTACAAGCATGTTGATATTGGTGAAAATGGTGCACCTAAAATTATGCAAACGCTATTTTTCCGTCGCCACAGCACAAGGTTCATGCTCTTTAAAGGAACGGCGAGCGCGCGTCTTGACATTGGCCGCAGCGCGGCGGCGGTTGAGGTCGAAGGGTTACGCATAATCCATCTCCTCTTGTCTCACCAGTGCGGTTTCAAACGTCATTTCTGGAAAAAAAAAAAAACGCATCTCCCATGATCCTTTGCCAAAACATCGCGGTGACGAGCGGCAGCTGTCGGGGGGGTGGGGGGGGGGGGGGGGGCGCAGCCCGCCCCTTTGAAGCTGTGTTGTGAAAACACCGAGCGTGTGGATCTGTGTCAAGGCTGCATGACTGGACTCGCTGTGCTTTGTGTGTGTGTGTGTGTGTGTGTGTGTGTGCTTTGTGTGTGTGTGTGTGTGTGTGTGTCTGTGCGTGCGTGATGGCCTTCGGCGAACACAGTGAGGTTTTCCAGCCCACGCTGAGGCGACTCTGGTTGGGCCGGCGAGGCTCAGTGTGACCTGCCAAAACACACAGCAGCAACACGCCGACGGTGAACTCTGGATGGTCGGGGATGGAGGGACGGGGGGGACGGGGGGGGGGGGACGACAGGAGGAGGGCCAGAGGAATCCATCATGGTCACAAAATGTGCACACACAGTCAGCTGTGACGTGCGCGTGAGCTCCGTAATGACAGAGTGCCTGATGTAGTTCTGGTCATAACCCTGCACTTAGGAACCCATTTAAACCTGTGAAACCAGTCACCCGCAAACCTTCTTGGCACTGGATGTTTGTGCGCGCTCGAGTGTGCGCGCGCGCTCACTGTTTGTCCTCTGATTGCGGGAGACGGCGGCTGTGACTTTGCTCGCTAGCTGTGGTTGCAACAGGTTGGCTGCGTCGCGAACTAACCTGAAGAGGGGAGGGGGTGAATGACTGGCTCTCAGCCTCCGGTGAGCGAGGGGGGGCGCTGACAGCTCCGAGGGTCCGGCGGCTAAACGAGACGAGCAGGGGGGGGGGGGGGGGGAAACAAAGCGTGTGAAATCAGCCGTGTGACTGTTTCCATCGGCGGCCACAATGACTGTCATTGTGTTGATTTAACACAAAGACGCTACAAGAAGAAAATCCACTTTTAAGCACTGAGCTCAGCTGTTTTGGACACGCAGATGGTTTGAATTATTACCCTCCTGGCGTCCCAACGATATGACAACTTTGCTTTAATGTCCAACCAGGGGCTTTTTCCCTCCTTCACAGGAGCCGGCGGGGCTTCGCTAGCTTCGCCTCCACGTCTCCATGACTGGCGGTCAGAGCAGTGGCCGGAAAACGGGATAACACCTTTCATTTCCTGTATCCTTCCCAGTAAGTTTTTTAGCACTTGTACTTTCCCTCCCTGCAGTATTAACAGAGTTATTTTTATTAAAGAAGATGCTAAGAAAAGCGCCAATGATTTGGTGATGTTCCATTTTTACTACGTTTGCACATCCACTATGTTCGGATATTATTTGCAAGACAACAACAGCACAGGTTGAAAGTACAAATATCCCATAAACAAGTTACAGCTACCGTTAGCGGCCAAGCTACCAGGGAGAGTTGGGCCCAGCGTGTGACACGCAGCATGCTCCCAGCTGGCTAGCATGTTAGCGGTTAGCTCTGCGACTTTCTAGCTTCTAGAAACACTCACTGACTCGTGTCTATTCATGAGATTGTACGTGAGTGTGCATTTCAGTGTCTGTCCACGACTAATTTCACATTTGGAAGTTTTTGGGAGGCCAGTTTTGGCCCCCGCGGACTCGTACTTTCTCAAAACAGATTTTGGGTGGGTGGATTATTTTCATAAGCGGCGGTTGTTGGTGATCTGCCGCGTGCACCTTTCTGCCTTCACACAGAACTCTTTATTAGATGAAACATGTCCCTCTCCTCTTTAAGACGCTGTTATTGAGAGTTCCATACATTCCATTCACGAAAAAGCCTTTTTGTGTGTGTATTATGTGTGTGTCCTGTGTGCTGCATCAAGGCCAGAGGGCCTTCAGTCCTTTTCACATCCATCCACAGACAGTGAGAAGACATCCTATTCAGTGCGACTTCACAGATAATAATTCTAATGTTCAATTGAAGGAACTTTCAATGTACTGTTTGAGAGTTTGAGAGAGTCTGCGATGAAGAGATACGTGTTGTTTCTATAACTACGTCCTCAGACGTACTCGTAACCTTTTCATCCACACCTGACAGACAGAGAAGGATTCTGTGTGTGTGTGTGTGTGTGTTGCGGGGGCCTCTAGGTGTGAGACCTTCGTCTCACACTTTGAGCCACATCCATAACTTTTTATTTCCAACAGTCTGCACTTCTCCCCACTGTCATAATTCACTGCTGTTTTATGCAGCGTGTCCTGCAGTTCGTCCAGAGTTTAACACCTCTGTTTGATCGGAATGCCTCCGAGATGCAGCGGTGGGAACTTGGCCGAGCTCAAAGAAATCTCTATTTTTCTGACGTTCTCTTTTCCTTTTGAGTCACCTCAGACGAAGCAACACGTTTGACTGATTTTCACATCTTTCAAATCCCTCTTCTTGCAAAGTGAGTGTTTAATTTTCACTTTATGCGAGTAATCTTTAGAGATCATCTCGTGTATTTCTATCATTTCAACCCTTTGGCGCGAACATTGACAACGTTAGAAATGATGTTGTCAATAGCCGGGATTTGCTCCTTTTCTGAGGTCTTGAAGCAGACGGACTGAATGGAAACTGTAGCTCTTTTTTTTTTTACATTTGCCGATGGGAAACCCATTGCCTAATAATGAATATATATATATATAATCGGTTGGACTTGAACCAGAACAAAGATCCGTCTCCTTTCAGAAATGTGCTGTTGCTTACAATCCCTGCAGCGTTTACAGTGATGCACAACCTTTATCACTGCCATGAAATATGACAAACATTATGACCGTAAAAAAGAAAGAATAACTTTCCCTTTCTTTGGACCATTTCTTTTCAACCACAACTTTTATACACTGGAAGCGTTGGACTCAAGTAGGCGACACTGAGCCTAAGACCTGTGAAGCTATTGATCTGCACAGACCAGACCTACCAAGCACAGATATGAACGCCCCCCCAGAGATGAACGGAGGGAAATGCATCTCTTAGCTGATTCCAGGACGGCCCGACGTGGTGTCGCCGTGTCCCGGCGGGGGCCTGATTTGGTGCCCTGCTGGAGCACGTTCCTTCTTTCTTTTCACCTCCCCTCCAATTACACCCGAGTGTCGCGGCAACATGCTGTCACCTCAATAAAAAGAGCGCGTGCGCGTCACGGCGCATTGTGCTGTGTACAAAAGCTCAAACGGGGGGAGGGGGGGGGGGTTATTTACCGCTCGTAGCCGTGAGCCAAGTTTTCTCGGCGCGGCACGCACGTCAGCCAGACGTAACTTTGCTCTGCTGCGCCTTTCATTCTTTTCACTCCTTGCCCCCCCCCCCCCCCCCCACCCCAAGGCAGAGCAAGGCGATGAGGGCTCCCGGTGAAAGCAATGATCAAAAGTAGCACTCGGATGCCTATAGGTTTCCCTGACATGAGAGGAGATTGTGTGGTGGAGGTGAGAGGAGGAGGAGAGACACACACCCTTCACTTGACAAGCAGAGAGATGGGATACCTCAAGATTTGGAAGGATGGAAAGGGTGGGGTTAGTGGTGGGGTTCACGGGAGAGGATGAAAGGTTTGAGGGATGAAAGGAAGGCAGACAAGGGGGGGGGGGGGTGTGTGAAAGAGGCGGAAAACAGAAGTGAAGGGGGGGGGGGGAAAAGGACGCGAGAGAAAGTCGGGGCTGAGCAAAGCGCGACACGAGGGAGGAGAGGTGGGAGGAGGGGGAGGAGGGGGAGGGGGGGAGAGCCGGAGAACGTCTGGAGTTGAAAAGCCGTCACAGGTGAATAATTGAAGGGAGGCGTCGCCGCCTTCTCCCATCCAGCGCAGGACGAGGTAATGAGGGAACTCTTGACTCAGGATAATAACATTCCTGCTGGATGTGATGTGGCCTCACAGCAGTGCTGCGTTAACCCAAAGCAGGCCGATGACTCCCATGATGCACCGCGGAGGATCACAGCGGCACTCGTCCCGGCCTCTTATCTGGGCCTCGCATAAATGACTTGAGGGCGGCGCTGGGTAAATGATTTACCTCCTCGCTGTTGTTTACTCTCTGTTATGTGTGTGAGTGCACTCCTAGACCCGCGTAACATGATTTCTTGCTCACGCAACATGTATAATGCACGTATTGAATTATGTGCCAGACGCGAGTTCTTCTCGCCCTACGTGACCCGGCGCAAACCGAGATCCAGCAGACGTCGTAACGCGGCGCCGCTCGAATGGTGTATTTGGCTGCGCGTAAGACCAATCTCATCCCGATTTATGACTGGTGCATAAGGAGGCCGCTCCGCCGCTCCCCCGGCGGGACGCATGCCCGGTTTCTAGACGTGAGAGGCGCGGCGTTGCAGGCGAGCCGTTTGGAGAAGCCCTCCGTGTTCTTACGCAGCCCTTTTCACATCCCTAAGCAAAAACAGCAAAAATAAAAAAGCCCCGGGCTACTTTTACTACACCCGCCCTCAATTACACCGCTGTCATAAAACAACACGCATTTAATCACAGCCTCTGTGCCGACGCGATGAAGTAGTTCATCACTGCGAAACAACAGAGCCGACGGATATTAGATACGTATCAATGAAAGAAGAAAGAAGACACGCAGCCCTTAACGAGGAAGGGGATTCATGACGCCGATAGTTCATCCTCTCTGGAGTTCCCTTCTCTCCTTGACCTCAGTAGAAGAAGAACGATATCGTCCTGCACGGATCTTCCTCTCGTCTTGCCTGTCTGAACGTTTTGATATTTGATGCGAAGCTGCAAGGCAACGCGAGCTTCTCACCAGATTCACCAACTGGTCACAACGCCGGTCAAAGCCAAACGCAAAGTAGGGGAAGGGCCCCCGGTTGATGGGATGTCCTCCCACTGTGAGATATCACTGAGCGCTAACCCTTCTGCAGTCCTTTTAACCCAAAGCATTGCTGCCTCATTCTAACAAGTTGTTTCCCGCCAAGACAAAAGCTCGAGTGTTGCTTGACCTTTGCAGGAAAAAAAAAAAAGGTGTAAGAGGTATAAACACACGAACGGTATATAACTTTAACAACGAATGAGATTTCTTTTGACACACATTACCAGGCAACCGGCAATGTTGATTTAGAAGACAACGGCATTCGATCCATTTCAGCAATTAAGTGTGAGAACAAGTCGAAACAACAATCAAGACTAACGAAGAGTTGTCATAGAAACAGAACACAGACGAGCTGTAGAAATATATATATATATATATATATATATATATATATATATATATATGTGTGTGTGTATCTGCGTTTGTGTTCAGATTTTATGTTTCCAGATATTAACCGTGTGTTTTCCATCAAGAAATATACATAGTATTTGTCTTCTTTTAGTAATAATACACCAGACTTTTGGACAGAAATCCTACTCGAGATAAAAGACGAGAGGCGTAGAAGCCTGGAACGTGGAAGCAGCCGGTTCTTAGTTTAAAGCAGCGCTTCACAAGGCGACGGGCGACCAGACAGCAACACACGCATCTCAAAGCACAACAACACAGAAACAAAGACACCCGCAGACGGGCGTTCGATTGAGAGAAAGACGCTGGGAGAGGGGGGGAGAGGGGGGAGAGAGGGGGGGGGGGGGGGGGCTTCCAGCCGGGGGGACGGGAGCGACGCAGAGGGAAAGAAGTGCGTCCAGAGGGCGAGGAAGACGAGGCGCAGGTAGCGAGGAAGTGGGCGAGAGCGCTTAAGGAACGTTATGAGAGAGAGAGGGAGAGGGGGGAGGGGGTGGAGGGGGTCCGATTGCATTCCTGTTGCATCAGTTCAGTGTAACAAGATTTGGAGATGGAGGCTCAGACATACTAATAGATTTTGCACTGACGCCCCCCCCCAACGCTCCCTACCCCCCGCACACACACACACACACACACACACGCACATAATAGACAGTTCTGCTCAGCAACATGGTTTTGCTCACTGCTCACATTCAGCCTTTGTAACAGTGTGCGTGTGTGTGTTTGTGTGAGAGGCCGGAGAAGATGAGCGCCGCCCCCCCGAAGTAATCCCCCCGCGATAGAGCCGCATGGCGACGGTGACCTTGAGCCGCGGTGAACTGAACCAATCGGTGGAGGGAATAAACACAAGAGAGGCCGCGACAACAAGAGGCGAAACGTCAGCCCGATGGAATCTGATTAAGTCGTCTTCTTCTTCTTCTTTCGCGGCGGCGTTCCAGCCCGGTGACAACGTGGGCCCGCCATTGTTTCCGTCCCACAATCCGAGGAGGTTTTTTGCACTTTGTTAACGGCGAGCGGCGGCAAAAAAGAAACAAGCCGTCCCACACGTCTTTAATCCCGCCGTTAAAAAGAGAGCAAGCGATTGTCGAGCAGTTTGTTGTTCCTTTTTTGGATCGGCGCTGTCGAGCGCTTTAAGCTCCTCGCCGGGCTGCTTTCACCACAAACAACCGAGCGGCTGACGTCTGGTCACTTTTAAATTCCCAGGATTGAGATGTTTGCTTTCAGGGGGAAAGCGGATCCCGGCTGTACTGCCGGGCGGCTTAAACCGTTGTGTTGCCGTCATGTTGCCGTCGTGTTGCGACATCCTGTGTGTTTTTAGCCCTGACGGCGAACAAGAAAAACAGCACATTTCTTCCTCATCTTTTGGCAAAACACATTATGTAAATCCACAAAACATAACGTCAGGGAAAAAACAGACTTTTACCACCTCTTCAAAGATATGAAAGAGGAAGGAGATAAAATTACCCTGTAACATTCATGGGCTTTTAACAAAAACCGAATTACTCAAATTTGAAGAAATGAATAATCATTTTTTAAATCTATAGAACAGCTTTAAGTTGTTCTGTTCTTTCCCTTTTCTTCATCTCGTACTCCACCGTTTGATTTCTTTTCAGCTCGGGTTTAACTCCCCCAACACGTTTCCCTCCGAGGACTCACCCCGTTTCTCCTATTCTCTCTCTTCTCTTTTCAAGCCTGCAAGTTCTTTCAGGTCGAAATGGTACCTCGTGTGTAAAGAAGAGAGACGGTGAATCAATAATCAAAGCTGCGTCTTTACGCCCGAAGGCAAGCGGATCCTGTGCCGAGGATCGTTGGTAGTGCACAAGAAGCTGCGAGAGAAGCCCCGAACGCGCTCGCTTCCTTCCCCGCTTTGTGAAGAGAAACCCAGCGCTACAAGAAAGGCGGCCCGTTAGCGGGACGGTGGCGCGTCGTGGGTTTTGTTAATTTGCCGTACGGATCAGGGACGGCCCCGGGTGAAACAGGCAGCGCCTCAGATCTCTTTAAAGCGTAATCTGATCGTGTTTTTGCGACGATACGAGCGCTGAGTGTTTGCGAGCGTTCACTGTGGTTCTCGACGCACACAGGAACACACACACACAGGAACACACACACACGGAGGCCGAGGCCTCCATCGCTAATTAAAGAACGATTAGCACCAATGGCACATATTGACTGTTGGAGGCTGACGTGATGGCAGAAGGTAATGTGGTTAGGATGGTGGCGCCGAGGCCGGCGAGCTGAACTTAAAGTGGTTAAAGGCTCCCTGGGTTGGTTGTTTGTTTGTGGTATTTATGCCGGAACCAAATTGACCAGACATGAAACCCGCCGAAAGCTTCAATGGATAAAACTTTACTGAGAAACCGAGTATCCACGACGATTATCTCCAACAACAAGTGCACGTTGTTCTGTTCTGCACACTGCAAGAGCACCTTCACCTACTTTTAACATGACGATAGCAAAGAGTTAAGACGCTGGGAGAAGCTCCTGGTATATTATTAAACGCTCCGATGCAATCTGTGTTTTGGGAGATTTTTTTCATGCAGGTGGATGATGGCGGACTTTTGTCTGAAAGGGGCGCGGTTCGCAGTCTCGGCAGCTGCGCTCTTCGGGGTTGCTAAGCAACCGTCCTCCATCGTGATAAAAAGGCCTCGGCGACGTGGCCGCGCGGCGCACTTGGTGGTTCTCTGGGCGAAATATAATAATAACGACCGCCATGCACAAGTCAATTTACTATCTACGTTAGCCAAACAAAAGGCCGTTTAAGAGAGAAAACACTGTGTCATAAGAACGAAAAGGCCCACATCTGATTATGACTATTATGTTGGAATGAATAACCTTTCATGTTGCCTTCTTCATACTTGGACCTCTATGAGTAATTCATGTGAACAGCTACGGAATGTCTTTAACCTAAAGAGCACTGAGCTCAAGCTGTTCCCGGCAGCTGTTGACACAACAGCACGTGTGCTCTAAGGGGAGTTTGGTAACATTTTTCCACGAAAACAACGTCTCTTTGAAGAAATACGTCCGCCCGGACCGCTCGATGCTGCTGAACTCGCCCACAGACGGCTGAGTGAGCCGTGACCTTTCACAGCATCCAGGTCAGAGGTCGCTCATAATCTGCCTATCACCATTCCCGTCATAACCCGTCTGACATTTCGCCGGCACCCGACTACAAATGTCACGCCGTAATCTGCGAGGGCGAGCGGTGCCTGGCCGCCTCTCGCCGACACGTCTCCCCCGTCCGCTGCTCGTCTCCCCCGTCCGCTGCTCGTCTCCCGCTCGTCCTCCTCAGTACCTGAGCGAGTCTCTGAATTTGTGCCGGGTCAGGGCGTGGTGGGGGGGTCGGGGGGGTCAACGGGCGCCGTGCAGCTTTGTTTGCACGAGATAGACGGAAGGCAAATGAGTATTGTCGCCGGTGTCCACTTCTATTGCGATCCGGTGGAAAGACGGGGGGGGGGGGAGATGGCTCGGTGCCCCTGTCCCCACTAATGGGGAAGTGGGTTGTGAGAGGGAGGAGTGTGGAGACTAATTTGTTCCCCCGATTCTTCCACCTCTCTGTTTATTTTTCCTCACGCGGCGTCCTGCCAAATCCCTGCAGGTGTTTGATGGCTGCATGATTCGCAGGCTCATTTGACTCTAATACAGAACACTGTAGCACGTAAATAGGTGCAGGAACGGTCGCTGCATTTCCAGTGAGATTCAGATCTAGATGGCAGAGGTGTGTTTACCCTTTGACCTTTCGTATCAGTATTCATACGGCTGGTTCCCCCCCCACCGCTTTTATTTGAAAACTCTCATGAGCTGTAGATCATCTTCAGTCATCAGGACTTTGTTCCCTTTCATTTGGTTTGTTTACGATCTCAAATGTTTGACCTCCAGCTCTGCTTTGTACTTGTATTGTGTCTTTTGACCATAACGTTCGGAGCGGGATTTGAATCTGATCAATCTGATGAATCTTTGATCTGGTTGTTTCAGCGTGTCGTACAGTACTCGCCCTCATCTGTCTGCTCTAGATGATGATACCTGAAAGGTCTCTGGCCTTGATCATCCTCACATTCTCTAACCAACGCACTGCTTTTGCTCCCTGCGGTCTTTGTAGACTTGTTTTCATGAAGAATTTCCACTAACAAAGCTCTGCTAATTCAACAGAAATAACAATAATAGTTGTTTGTTATTTCTTTATTTAAAAGCTTTCATTGTGAAGCGATAAAATCATGAAACGTTTCAATCAATAAAATGTTAATTGAAAGGACCCCGCTTATCCTCGGCGCTTCCTCTGTGCCGACCTCAAACTTCTGTGTGTGTGTGTGTGTGTGTGTGTGCATGTTGTGTACACCTGCCAGAGATACAAACTCAATGCGCCAGTTTAGACTCGACTAACAAAACACTTCTAGTGCTTATCAACTAAATAAAGGAGCAAAAGACCGTGATGGAACATTCTTTGCTGGAGCCGCGATGCATCTTTCATTTAAGAAGGTCTTTAAAATGCAAATAACGCACACAAAGAATTACAGAGGTGGGACGAACAGACCTGGAGATCCTAAATGACAAAACAAGCACTTATAGCCAACTGACCTCGTCACCCAAACCTCCACATCCAGATTCCACCCAATTGGATGGATTAGGTGAAATGAACCAATGTAGAAAGCTGTAACAAGCCATCATTATGTTTTCCCATAGAAAATGATTCATTTAGGCCTCCAGCCCATCTTCATGTGACATGCATGTGATACTGACTTCTCACTTTGATGTGTTGCATGAATTTAGGTCACGTTTCATGGCAACACTTTAAAGGTTGGTAAAATCTACCCCTGCAAATAAAAAAAGTAAGTAAACCCAGTTATTTTTCTGGGTTTATCCTCCCTCCACATCCCGGTTCCATTCTGTCATCTATCAGCCAAGCGCACGTCACGGCTGTTGACGCCAAATCCGCCGTCATTCAGATACCTGAAGCGCTCCACGAAGCGCCGCATCCCCCCACCACGAGACGAGTGGCGCCCCGTCCTCACCCGAGGCTTCCGTGTCATCTCCAGGGGACGGGGGGGGGGGGGGAGGCCCGGGCACCTCGGCTGCACCCGTCGATCCACGGCCACCCCCCTCTGCAGATGCACGCCGCACGCGGCCTGCACGGCGACCGGCTGGCTTCAGATCCCACGCGCCTTTGTTCTCTCCCGTGTGTGCTGGAGGTGCACGCACGCTGCATGTCGGCTGAGCGCTGTGTGCTTAATGGGGTGCGCGTGGGTAAGAAGCGGCGCGGGCTCGGCGGTGGCATTTAAATGCGTTGGTGTCAATCATGGAGACACACGTAGATTACGATCACTTCCCCTCAATTACACTTTAAGAAAAGAGAGGAGGAGAGTTGAGAAGGAACGAACGGGAGGGAAAAGGGGAAGGAAAGATCTCAATTCTAAAAAGAAACTCCTCTCAGAGCTTCAAAGGCGCGACACATTTCTCCCATTTCATTTTCAGATTACTGCCACATATCTCATGTGTGATTCCACACAGACAGCTGCTAATACTCTCTTCACACAGAAGAAAGCGATATCCGCCTGCATGGCCTACATTTATTACTCTCATCCATAATATGACTTTATTGCGTCATCTGTCCGTCGAGCCCTAAGGCACTCGTAACTGAAGTGACAGACGGTGACTGTGTGTGTGTGTGTGTGTGTGTGTGTGTGCGTGCACATATGTGTGCGCAGGCCCCTGTGTACTGGTTGGACGCGTTGCACAGGTTGTGTTTGAGTTGATGGCCAATCGCTGCGACTTTGCATCTCCATATGTTTCAACCCGCAGCTACGCGCACCATCTGTCCCAGCGCGACGCTAATTCAGCTCCCCGCCACGACGGACTCGTTCTGCCGCCGCCGCCGCCGCTCCCCGGCTCCTGCGAGCGGAGCTGGTGGTCAGGACCAAGAGCCCCCCGAGGGTGGCGTGCGTGTAGGTATACTGGGAGAGTGGGGGGGGCGTGGCTCGTCTGGAGCGTACCCTGGGGAGGCATGTCAGGATGTTCTCCGGATAATCACTCAAAGACGGGTTGTTTACCCGTTGCTCAGAGCGGGGGAAGGGCGGCGAACCTACGGAGGGGTTTGCTCAGGAGGTCAAGAGGGTGAGAGAATGCGTGTGTGTTCGTACTAGATGTTCGTACTGGATGTTCGTACTGGATGTTTGTGCCATTCCGGTACAGATGAGGGAGCGTAGGATTGTTCCCCGTGTGCAGCTGGACGGGCGTGCGAACCCGTCGCCGGTGAGACGAGTTGCTTGTTTTCTAAACCCACTTAGTGTATTATTGAGTTAAAGAAATGTCTTGCTACACACATAAAGTCCGGTACCTAAATAGAATGTCATTTAGAGCAAGTCCACGTAAAAACGGCACATACAAGACGGTAACTGTTGCTAATAGTTATTGCTGCAGTTAGTGACATTTGTTAAGAAGAATAGATTATGAATATACAATAACAAACAGGTCGTATTGGTGAAAGCCCTTCATTTGAATAGAGATGAGTTTGATGCCTTTTAACTCATTTTTTTTAATTAAATAAGTTTCATAGTGTGGATTTGGGTCTTCACGGACAACAAGGGGACAATCACGTATTTTATGCGCCACCGATTTGACTTCTGCGTTTCGCCCCAGAAAGCCACAAACGCCTGAAACTCTCAACTAGAACGAACGGGACACACAATCACCGTCGTCTTCACGGTACTTCTTACTACAAGTCCACCATCTGTGCGGCGCTGTCGGGACGTTGTGACGTGCCTGAGGGGACAGATATTGGCGTGATGCATCAAAGCTGGGCGGGGTGGGGGGGGGGGGACAGATCTACAAAGCTCTCACGCAACCAGAGCTGCGTCGGACATGAACGCACATCCTGCTAGTTTGTGTTTGAAGGTGAAGGTGAAGACGTTCCTCTTATACGCCAACCAGAGGGACACATTCAAAGAGAGACGCACTCTGTGTGTGTGTGTGTGTGTGTGTGTGTGTGTGTGTGTGTGTGTGGACGATGACAGAATGCAGAGGATCAGGTGGTTGAGACCGAAGCAGTGCGTCCTGTCTGATAAACGGGGACATGGCTCATGGTTACAGGGAGCGCCGGGGGAGCGCTGAGGCCCGTCTGCCAGCTAATACGTACTAATGCTCTCGCCGTCCCGGCCGCTCTACGTCGCCGTCGTTGAAACGGAGCGGCGGGTTCCGCGGGCCGACGCCGGTCGCGCTGCGAAAAACGCTCGAGGGTCCGATTTATTGTCCCGGTGCAACTCGGGCTCGACGCGCCCAGCGGACCGCGGCGGTATAGTCCGTGTCCTTCAGCGGGTCAGTGACAACAGAGGCAGCCGCGTGTTCCCGAAGGCCTCCGAGGACCACGTGGGCGGTGGAGACGCTTCGGGTTCCGACCTCGCATCCATCATCGCCGTGCGCCGGCGAACAGTAAATCCATGCAAACAGGTGGACAAAATGAAGGTTGGAGTCTGCAGGAGTCCGTGCTGCCTGCAGCTGCGCGTCCTGGTGTTATAAAAACCTTTTAGCTTCAAATCCGTCTCAGCTGTGCAAACATCACACGGACCTAATTGGTTGGGACGTGGTCACATTCATGACCAGCCTGCTGCCGTCCGTCAAACGCGGGCCGGGCTTTTCTTCCTCCTCTTCTTCTTTTTGTTCCTCGCCGTGACGTGCACACTTTGCCGGCACCAAAATAACGTTTTGGCTCGCCCGCCGTTGCCCCGTTTTACTCGCTCTTTTCTCCTCATTAACGCGGAAAACGCACAAGTGTAAAAGACGGCCCCGTCCCGCGGTGCAGTTCACTGTGTCGGGGTGATTTCAAACAGGTTTAAATCCCCGAGCGCTTGGGTTTGACACCCACTCAGGCGTGCTATTGCCTTTGATTTTGTGTTTAGTTTGTTGTTTTTCCGTGTGTGTGTGTGTGTGTGTGTGTGTGTGTGTGTGAGTGGTGTCAGCGGTGTAAACAGTGAATGTCCCCGGTGTCTGGAGGTATTACACTGAAGCGCAGCCATGCATACGAGCCTGGGAGGGACTTTCTGAATCAGTGGACACGAGCGGAGCGACCTTTTCAACACGCATTAAAACGGGGTCACCTCACTGCGATGCAGGTCCGTGGGAGAGCGACATGCTGAGGGGAGGAAGAGGAGTAGGGAGATGAAGATAAGGAGGCGGGGGGGTAGATTGTGAGTGCCCTCTTCACTATACCTTGTGAGAATGTGCCCTTTCATCACTGTATTCCGGTGCGCATCTGTCCATATGTATTTGTGTTCCCCGGCTGGGGAGAAAACGCACACACACACACACACACACACACACACGTGGTCGCGGCGTGCCGTCATGCACGTTGGGTTGATTTGTTCGGAGAGTGTTTCAAAGCCGCGCTGCCAGACGGGTAATCAGAACTGAAACCTCCGCGGCGGAGGCGGCGCTGGACGGGCGACGCATCGATCAGAGTCCTGCGGTCGGCCGCGTTGTCGTTTTTGATTTCGACTCGTGTGTCCAATCGCAATCGCGGGGCCCGTGCACCCCCCCCTTACAGGCCCAAATAAAACACATGCATGGGTGCACTTCTCCTACCTCAGCAACAATCTGGACCAAAACGTCTCCACATGTCAAACTTGTTTGCGTGTCCCATATGTGTGTGTGTGTGTGTGTGTGTGTGTGTGCGCACACACGTGCGTGTGTGTCTCAGTGCATCAGACCGGTGAGGAGAAGAATAACCCAATTATAGAGACAGTCTGCCTCACAGACATACAGTATGTACACGGGTAGAAAGAGTGTGTGTGTGTGTGTGTGTGTGAGAGAGACAAACATAGACGAGCAAAGCAGACTGATTCTTGATGAAAACAACACAGCAGGAAAAGGGGGAGAACTAGAGGGGAGGACGCGATGCTGGAAGGAGCGAATGCAGAGCGTAAAGGAACAAAGGTGAGCTGGTAAAGAAACAACCGGCGCCGGGAGGTTTTCACTCGGCAGGAGAACTCCGACGTTGAAATATCGGGGATTTATTCAAATGAGAGATTCCCGCACGCCTCGGTTGGTGCACAAAGTACCTTCCCCTCTGCAATTTGTTTCTTCAGGAAAGGGGGAGGATGGGGAGGGGAATGTGGCCCTGAACCTGGCGATTTGGAGGATGCGGTTGCATAGCAACAGACAGCAGCCGAGTACCTAAAGCGCGAGGCTATTTGGCTTGTTAGATATTCTCTGCCTGCCAGGACGGCGCTCAAAGCAACCACATGCAGCGGAAAAAACATGCACGGCTTCATCCGTTTTCTGGTGATTGTATTGAGATGCTGAACATTAAACTTGGACACGAGTAACAGCGCATCCTTTATTTATAGAAAAGTACAGTGATTTCCTCTTTAGAAGCTGGCCATTTGTTTTTAACATGTAAGATAAAGTCATTGTCCACACGGGAAGCACATGTTGCGTTCACGCGCTACCTAATAAGCCCTCACGCAATAGGGAATTAGCATCTGAAACGCCACATTTGTGAGCTTATAACGTGCGCCGGGGGATCAAAGCCGAGGTTTTTCTTCATATTACAGATAAAACATGAAGCATGAACGGAATCCTCCATCCTCCGGCACACGCGTACGCACATGTCGCGCACGCCTCCGTGTGCCCCGCGGGCCGGGAGATTTCAATGAAGCAACAAGCTGCAGAAGTGAAGACCGCTGTAGATTATGGACGACAACAATCCCCCAAAAGGACCCGTACGTTACCTGCTTGTGAACAACACACGTGATGACTTGTTAAATTCATTTTTTCCCTAATTGCCCTGAGTATCAAAGGTGTGTTTGCCCCCCGCCGGCTCCTCGCGGGTTGCTGAGGCTCCTCCTGCGTCGCTCGGGGGTCGTATTGAAAGCGACTGCTGTTGATCTCGCCAGCAGTGATTCTCACTCTGCTGCGAATGACGGGGAGGAAAGCTGACCGGAGATGATGCGTCCCTCAGTGAGGACGTAGCTCCCAGCGCGGGAGGCGTCTGCAGGAGCGCTAACGAGCTGAGGTTTTGTTTTTTTCTTCTTCTTTCATTTCTGTTTTTTGACCTCCATCTCTTTTTATTTTTGCCGAGCCGCAGAATGTTCCCTTTTTCTCCGTTGGCTCTCATGCATTTATTAATACCAGCGCTCCTTTCAAAACATCTCCTCTGGATAAGATGGATAACACACTCCTTTTATCATACACACACACACACACACACAGGAGCGGCATATCGTCCTGACAGTGATGAGCTGTGGAATCGGATGGGAGGGCTGCAGTGCGGTTTTGTAGCCTTTCGACACATACATTTGGGTCACAGAACAGATTATCGCCCCCCCACACGTCACCCTGACACTGATGGATACGCTCGGCCGCTCACCACTCATAAATGACATGTTTCATGGAAACGAATGCAGCATTTAAACCGATAAGTGATCAGTGTTTCTCTTTCTGCTGCTTTTATTCACTAACACGTGTTTTAGGGTGCGAGCGAGAGGGCGGCTCCTTTTTCTATTTAGAGTACGCTTCCAGACTGAAAGCTCATTTGCTTCCCCGTTTACCGTCTGTAGAGGATCCTGCAGAAGTGTGTGTGTGTGTGTGTGTGTGTGTGTGTGTGTGTGTGTGTGTGTGTGTGTCTGAAAGTGATCAAGACTTAAAGTGCATTTCAGTTCAGATGGCTTTTTTTCAAAAAAAACATTTTTCCAATCAATATAATACCTGAAAAACAAAAGGTTAATTAATAATTAACCAGTACATTGGTAAAAAAAAGCAGCTGAATGTCTTTTTTTTTGACACAAGAGAGGCACTTTTTCTTTGTTCTGACAACCGGCCTTTGGAAAGATGGAGGAAATAAACCCTTTTGCTTCCTAATACTCGCTGTGTGCTGCTGAACATCGAGTTTGCGATCAGAAATATTATGATTTCAATTTCAATTTGAACTACCCAAACGCTGAAGCGCACCCGGCCCCCCCCGTGGCTCAGACCCCGCCGGCCAAATGGTCACTTCTGTCCCCAGAAAACCAAGACGGCGCCGGCTCGAGGCTTCAAGAACAACGGTCCACAAACTAACTGGTTTTTGGTTCATTTTGAGCGTGCATCTTCTGTTTGAGGTGCTGGCAAACTTCCTGGGAAGAAAAGCAGCTTCCCAGAGACCCTTTGCTCTGTTTTGAACGTAGAAATGACCCTAAAGTTGCAGGCCGCCGCTCCCCAGTGACGCTCCTGCGCTGCTATGTATTCCCGCCATAACGCACGCGCCTTTTAAAGCTCTTTTGGCTCCATCACTTGTGATATTCCGAGTGGATTCAGCGGGGACGAACCGGCTTCCTCGGCAGCAGCAGAGGCAGCTTTGTTTGGTCTGGCGTGGAGGTGACAGACGGGAGGTCCGTATCGCCTCCTCTCCGTTCGCGGCACATCAAGGGGATCAGCCTCTTTCTGCTCAGGTGAAACAGGCGACATCAATGGAGTCCTGTAGAATACTGAGCCGGTGGGCCTTTGTGAGTTAAACCCTTTGACATCCATCGATCAGGCCGGGGAGCCGGCTAAGCGCTTCCCCGCTCACCTTCCCCTCCCCGCGCTAAGAGGGGATCCTGCCTCCCCTTTGATGGGTTTAATTATGTGGAGGAAAAGATGCAGGGAAGGTGGAAGAGAGGAACGAGGAAAGGAGGGAAAGTGAGAATGACGGCTTCCTCCCACTGGGTTTGTCGGCAGCTGGTGGGAGGAAGAAAAATAAGGGGAAAAAACGCATCTCTCTTTATTCCTTCCTCACTTTGCTTCTTCCTATTACCTGTCCTCCATCCTTCCTTCCTTGTACACTCCTTCCTTTCCTACTTCTATTCTTTGTTGTCTCATTGTTTCCTCCTCAGATTCCTTCCTGCCATCTCCTTGTGTCCTTCCCCCTTTCCACTTCTTTGCTGCTTTCTTTCTTGTCCTCCGCCTCTTTCTCACCGTTCTTATCTCATTCCCTCCTTTGCTTTCTGTAAACACGGTTGTGCAGTTGAGGTCAATAAACGTCACCCTGTTCGTTAGCATCCAACTGTCACGACCACTAGAAGTGCAGAAAGAAGCTTTATCAGTGTTTACCCCTGTTCCTGCTGATGTCAGCTCCCCCCCCATATAACACACACACACACACACGCACACACATGCACCTACACACCTACTGTTATCTCTGCTATCTGGTGTTTAGCCAACTCGGAGCTAATCCGGTATGAAGCCCGTCCCTGGCTTGGACTCAGCAGTTTGCAAACGGATTTGGTGCACACACACACACACACACACACACACACAAACAGAGACACACACCCAGTGTCAGAGAGTTTGGCCCCGGAGCAGAGAACATCACGCTCCAGTAATGTGAATCTGAGCCAACACGGGTACAGTAGTGTCGCATTAACACAAATGTGCATCTCAGCGTGTGTGCGTCTGGTTATTGCTGCAGTGCGACCGCTGTCCTCGCGCACACACACACACACACACACACACACACTGATGGCCTCACTCTGCGTGAAATAATCTGGCCTTTACTCCCCGTCCTTGACGCTTGCGGGATCAAACCGCCACGGAGCGCCAGGGTGACTCTGCGCGGTGTCACCGGGCCGTGGTAGAAGCGCCAGTGGAGCACGCGGCGGCGTTTCATGGAGAACAGCGGTTACTGGGACGAAACAACCGAGCGCGCCGGCGTGTTTTTTTTTCCGGGTGACCGATGCAGACGAAGCAGTTTGAAGCACGGTGACACTTAATTGGCCGGAGAGCCTCCTGCTAGCGCTCCTCACGCATTAAAGCCACTCGTGTGTTGGGGAACGTTGAGCATATTTACTGGTGTCAACGTGGTAAATGAGGCGGATCCGTCTGGAACTGGTTAGAAAGGGGAAGGTTTTGCTCGCGTGATGCACAAGTTGTCTCAAGAAGTTGATGTTTAGAGCAGATGTTACCAAAACCGTGAAACATAATGTAGTGTGAAGAAGTATAATTTGCATTTCGGGGCATAACTGCGATATTATTCTGCGCTACATTTGACGGGGTCGCCAGAGGTCACCAACCTCCAAGATTACCAATCACATCACGTCTTTAATTTGGTAATTTAACAAAAGGCTTCCACAGTAGATCTGACAGCAACCGCATCTGCAGCGCAGTGGATCCCCGCCGGAGTCGCCCCCGCGGCCCCCCTTCTCACCTGTGTGCAAAAAAAACAAAAAGAGGCCGTTTTGCATGAGCAGCTTTTCTTAATGGGCTTGGAGGCCACGGGGGCGGTGGGTTGGGGGGGGGCGACCGGGTCGAGGCCGACCGGGACTAATCTCAGGTAAATGTCGTCATAAGATTCCCTCAAACAGAAGCAGTTAGTGGTAGTAGTTAACCTGCAGAGGAGCTTCCCCGTCTGACCCCCCCCCGGTGCGTCAGGCCCACGACGGGCTCTGATGGAAACGTGTTGCAAGTCCACGTGCGCAGCGGCTTCCTCTTTGACATCGCAGAATTTCCCCTCCATTGAAATACACGGCGGTCGCCTCACTCGACCTCTGAACCTGCTTCCACTTGTTATAAAAGCGGGTTTCGCTTCCTCCCTCGATGTTCTCCAACAAGCGGTTGAAAGATGAATAATAAATGTGGCCTTTAAGCGGCTTCGCCGGCTGAGTTGTTGCTTCCTCAAAGAACGAAATGATATTGTGGGACTGACGGCAGACGACCTGACTCATTAGGATGGATGTGTCTGCTGCTCCGCGTTCTCTCTCTCTCTCCCTCTCTCCCTCCCTCTCTCCCCCTCTGTCTCTCCGTCTCTTCTCATGAGACGTGGTTAGATAAGACCCCCGAGCTATAAAAGCAACAAAGAGCTCGGGGAGACGAGTCTGACACGCAGAAACATTCAGCGAGGTGTAAAGTATGAAGACTCGAAAACACAATGTGCTGTTGTGAGGCGCACACAGACACACACACACACACACACACAGACACGTGGGTGACAAACGCAGACGACACGTTTTCTCTCTCGCGTCTAACCCATCTTCCCGCTGCCGCCTCCTCTTCCTGCCTTCTTGAAGGTTTCTATTCGTGGAATCCCCCCGAGGCCTCTGCGTCGTTATTATTATTACGATCTGTGGGGTCAGTCTGGGCCGACGTGAACCGCTCGCTCCCTCTCCTCCACACACACACACACACACACACACACACACACACACACACACACACACACACACACACACGCGCGCTGTGAGCTCCACCTGTTGTGTCCGTGGGCCGGCACGCTGCTATTGTCGTCCACACCGCTGGCTGCGTGTTGCGTAACAAACAGGCCGACTCGTGTTCCTCGCCGCCGCTTCGTTTCAGCATCGTGAGTTAGCGAGCAGCTGCATGTAGCTCCACCTTTACGACAGCAGCGGCAATGAGGTGACGGCCTTAACGCATTAGTTATGTAAAATAATGTATAATCATATATATATATGTAATAATTAGTACCCTAACGTTATTTCAATGCTTCTGCTTCTGCGTGAGTCTGAGTGCTTCACTTGAGTAAATACGCACACTGTATTGTTGCTACTGAGCAGGTTATCACTTCCAGCGTGTGTAGTTGTGTAGATATTATCCCGTCTGAGCTCCACTTACCACGGGGGGGTGTGTAAGTGGAGGCGTGTAGGTAGTTTCAAGTTGAAAGGCTCTTTATTGGATATTCTTATGCGTCAGCTACAACGCGTTGTGTTTCTTTGCGATCAACTTGGCGAGTTATCACAGACTACACTGCACTGATACTGTATGACAGGGAAGACCGACAAATATGTCGGTGAACGCACAAACACACGCTCGGGGGCGGGGGGGTTGACCGCAACTGGTCCGTCCCTGTGAGGGTTCCCTCCTCGTGGCAGTAACGCCGTCTCAAGACGGGTCCAACACGCAGACACTAATCGATGCAATGCACCCTGGGGACAGTGTGTGTGTGTGTGTGTGTGTGTGTGTGACATGCAGACACACACACACACACCTCCAAAGACAGCCGACCGACTACGCATCATAACACAGCTGATCTGCCCGCTGGGTCGACACTGGCTGTCCAGTCGGATCATAGGGGGGGGGCGGGGGGCTTCTGTCTGTCTGCGTGCTCGAGCTTCGTCGAGACGCCGCCGCTGTTCCTGTTGTGTAAAGTGAAAGTAAAGTGTTAAGCAATGAAAAAATAAATGTAAATGCTGAGGACAGCAGAAAAAAAAGGGGCGTCATTGATTCTGAGCGTTTATTTTCCGAGGAAAAGGTCACCGTGGGAACAGAACCTCTTGGCCTTCAATGCATTGATGCTCAGAAATAGCGCTCCGCCTGAGGCGGTTTGAGCCGCTCGGCTGAGGCACCGCGGCTCGATTTTCAAGCCTTTCACAATCTGCAAACCCCCCCCCCCCCCCCCCCCCCCCCGCGCCAGAAATGGAGCTGGACGCATCCCAGCAGATTCCTCGTGACCTCTGCAGTACAGAATAAAGTCCAGAAAACAACAACTGCTTATTGGCTCTGCTTAAAAAGATCCAAGGGCCGAAGCTCCCTCCTCCTCCTCCTCCTCCGCTGTCCGGTTCCTGCCGTCTGTGACGGCGGACGGGGCATAAAAAGGGGTGGAGGGGTTCAACGCAGCTACTAGTTTGGATGTCATATGAGAAAGACATTAAGACAAAAGGCCGCGGGGAAATTGAAAAGCTTGAAGGATGTGAAACACACCCGGTACTTATGATCAAATGGCGAGATTTAGTGTCGGGGAGTCGTGCATTCAGGCCCAGATTTATGTGCAGATGTGAGATAGAAGCCAGATGGAAGCAGACAGACACGCACAAACGCACTCAGGCCGCTCGCTGCTATTTCGGGAGACGGGGAAGAAAAACGGTCTGACTTGGCAAGAGTACGTACGTGCACGAGTGTCAGCCGCGGGTCCCCGTGCGCGTGGGGGAGTAGAGGCTCTGGCGCGTGTTGAGTGTGGCGACCCACTTTACTTTGCATCTGGACCTGGTGACGTCCCCCTCCGCTCGGCTCCGTCTCCACTGACTTCGGACGGGGGTTTTGGTCCCTAATCGGGCAGCAGGCAGCGGGTGCATGAGGAACAGGCTCCTCACCAACCCGGGTAGACGCGTGCACACACGCCGCGCTGCGGACCGACGCTTTCGAAGCTGCTCTGTGTGTGATTTAAGTGGATGTTTTACGCCTCATGTGGAGGGATCCGGGAGCTCTCTCAGGGTCATCAGCAAAGAAATCTCACCATTGTTTGGTCTCGAGTGGGTCGAGGCGACACGTGGCCATTGGCTTTTTTTATTATCTAATTCCTCTTAAAGGGGCAGTACGTTCTCCGATAACGTCACTATTCTGTACTGAAAAGCCTCGTTTCCACCAAGCGGTTCAGTTCAGTAAGTTACACGTTATTAAACCTTGTGGAGGACACTAACGTGTTAAATGTTGTGTTCTTCTATTCCTCCAGAGACATCAATGTAAAGGACACTGATTTCCCATGAAACTTCCCAGTTTACCTTCCCATGAAAGGCCTGCGGAGCCTCTGTGAATCATCCACCGACGGTCGCGATTCCAGTTAGCTTAGCACAAGGAATGCTAAGCATCCTCCATCTTTAGCGAGAAATTAGGCTAACGCTACCCGCAAGCATATCTCTTCTGTTTAATCCTGACAGGAGCAAGTTTTATTTTCAGGAGTTATTTGCCGTATCTACTTCCTGCCGTGTTTGATGTGATTTAGGACCGATAAAAGCCACAAATAGCTTCTTATTTTCCCCGTTGAAAGAGGTTTATTTGAAGAAAAGCTATGTGGAGGATTCTCGTGTGGCTGACTGTTAGAGGCGAACAGTTTAGAGGATTTTCACCAACAAAGTTGGGCTTGATTGCCTCTGATCTTTTCAATCTTGGCCAACCAATTTTCCCCGATACCTCCACAGCCACAACACACAGAGGTTAGTCCTTCATAGACTGACAGCTCCAAATGAATCAGAAAGGCTTCAGAGGAAACCGCAATGAGCGGCCTCTTTGTGCGCGTGTGACCTCACCGGGTTCTGACCCAGCTGGACTTCTGAACGCTCGCATTCTTTTTCTTCCAGCTCCGCGGGGCCCATGTTCACCTCGGGATGAGGACTTCGTCAGTGGGCCCGAGCTGTGTTGCTTTGGAGACCGACTCCCTGCCAACGCCGGCCCGATCCGTCTGCCTCAGTGCCGGTATTGATCCGCGTTCAGTGTCGATGTGTGTGTGTGTGTGTGTCCAGGACTGCTGTGTGCTGAACACACACTCTACTCCTGCCGCACTGCAGAGACTCCAGTAATAAACACACACACAATAAGCTGAGACGAGCTGATACAGCCGCAACAACTGAGCAAGCGATGCCAGACCCTCCCCTCCACGCGCACACACACACACACACACACACACGCGCAGACCACCGCCTCCTCTCGCTCTGGCTGCGGGCTGCAGAGCGGACCGATGAGCAGGCAGCCAGCGACGGACGAATCCTCCCGCAGAGAGCGGCGTTTTTCGGATGCTTCATGATGAGCGTCGCGCTGAGCCGGAGGAGAGGAGGAGGGAGGCTGAGGACGCAGATTAGCATGATGATGATGATGATGATGAGGACATGACAGGATTTTTAAGCGCTCTTAGTTTAAAAGGATGAGAGTTTGTTTTAATCCCCTTCCACCTCCCCCTCTCCCCCATCCTCGCCTCTCCACGCAGCTCACGGGTCTTTAAACCACTCTCTCCCATCCTCCCTCTCTCTGTCTCTGCACCCCCCACCCCGCCTCATCCCTCCCTCCCTCTCTCTCTCTCTCCCAGTCTGACTGAGGCTGATGTAGGTCAGTGCGTCTGGAGCCTGTCTGGAGTTGCAGAGAGCCTCAGAGCTCCTGATCCTCGTCGACCCCTCCAGCTGCCGCCGCCGCCGCGCCCGAGCTGAGGACGGCGCTCCCTGGGCTACGTGAGGACATCACCACCACCCGCCTGCCTGCCTCACCTGCCCGGAGGAGGATGTGGCAGCAACACAGGAGGGGGAGGGAGGGAGGAAGGGCGTACGGGGTGATATGAGGCGTCTGTGTAGCACGGCGAGCTTAGCATGCGTGTCGAGACGTAGACGCAGGCGGGAAAGGCAGAGCGAAGGGAAGAAGGAGATGGAGGGGAGATAGGCGGTGCGGTTGTCTTGTCTCCTTGGTGATACGGGGGTGGGGGGACATTTTAATGCAATGTTGCCTCCGCATTCCCCTTCCTGCACACACACACACACACACACACACACACACACACACACACACTCTCCATACTCGGCGTGGCTCTTTCTCCACTCGCTACCTAACTTGGTCCTGACGCTTTGTGTCTCTTTTCCCAGATCCGACTCTTCTGCGGCTGCAGCCGTCGACCCGCCTGCAGCAAAACGCGGCCGCTCAGCAAACTCCAAACTGATGCGACGTCCCCTAAAAAAAACAAATCACCCAAATCTTCCGTTGCAGTAAATCCGATTCCCGCGCCACCGCCAAAGGATCCGCAAATGCTACCGAAAGCGTCCGTCCTCTGACTCCGCCGCGACGCCCCCTCTGACGCGAACCGCCGCGTGCAAGGACGAGGACGAGGACGACGACTTTTGACGACTCGTGTGTGTCTCCCGATTCCGCTTTCCCTCCCTTTCCTCCCCCCCCCGCTCATCCTTCTCTCCTGCTCCCGCTCTCGCCTCCTTCTCACTCCTCTCGCTTTTAGACAATGCCCCCGAAAAACGATCGTTGTATCAGAGAGTCGGAGCGTAGTAGAGTGAAGCTGTGAGAGCGCCTGAGTGTGTGTGTGTGTGTGTGTGTGTGTGTGCGCTCTGGTTTTGACTCGTCTGGTCCTGCAGCGGTCCTCTGGTGCTCAGCTGGCTCCGTCTCTCTGGTACTGCTTGTGCACTTGTGTGCGCGTGTGTTTAACCGTGTGTGTGTGTGTTTGCGTGAGCGGTGGCTGCATCATCGCGGCAATCATCATCTGACCGGCCTCGTCATCGCTATTCGGGGGGGGCGAGGGATGTTTCTGAGTTCCTTGGGCGTGGCGTTGGCGGCCCTGGACCCCTCCCCGCGCTCATTCATTCGTCTGTTTCCGTCCATCCGACTCCCATCGGCTTTTTTTCTCACCTCGAGCGAAGCCTCCGGATTACAGCGGCGATGGAGGGACGACGGCGGGCCGCGTGCAAGGAACCCCCCCAACCACTCATTCTCCACACGACCAGACATTTCTTTTATTTTCCGTCCCCGTTCTTTTTCTTTTCATTCGTTTCGCCGGTGGTTTCGTTCACCCGCCGAGGTCGCCGCCGCCGCCGCCCGGGGTCGTCGCATCCCTCTTCCTCTCTCCCGCCCTCTGTGCGTCTCCATGCAGCATTTTCAAATACGACGGAGAGGAGGGAGACCGAAAGAGAAACTAAAAAATGACTTTTTGGGAAAAATGTGTTCATGTGCAAACTTAAGCTTCGTCAATCCAGCGTGAAGTTCAGGCCTCAAAGTTTTGAAAGGAGCGAACCTGAAGCTTGATTTCCAAATTAAATTGGATCGCAATATGTAGTAATGTGTTCCTGTTATTTTGTCCACTCACCCATCTTTCATCCCCCTCCGTTCATCTGTTCTTCGCTCTGACAGTCGGATTGTCGTAAGGTGACAGCAGCAGGTGGGTGACACGCTGAGACGGCCACCTGCACTGTCTGCCACGTGCACACAACACACCGAGAGGACAAACTGTCTGCTGATGAGTCACACCGAGGGAGGAAGAGCGTGTGGGGGGGGGGGGGGGGGGGGGGGGGGGTATGCAAATGAATGCTTAGTCTTCAGTTTTTCGGTGTGACTCCAGAGAAGAGGGGACTTCCCACCGCTTTTTTCAAACTTTTAGTCCCTGGAAGAGATCCAGTTCAGTTAGCGCTGCACGTACGTACACACACAGAGACACGTGCACACAGAGCCCCCCCCCCCCCCCCCCCCCCAAAGAACCGTTAATGAGTACGACTGTTTGAAGCACGCACACTTCCTGTGCACTGCTTCCATTTCCATCTCGTTTCTGCTATCGGGTTCTCGATGCCCCCCCTTCCCCCCCCCCCTGTTTACGACACACTGGGAGTGTTTCTCTTCAGCCCCGTTTCCAATGAATCCATCTACTTGCAAACACATGAGCTCATTTAACCTGCAGTTTGCTCCTTGGTAAGACGGACTAATGTTTTATTTACACGTCGTAATAAACAGCGTCAGTGAGCTCTGAATTAAGGCTTCTGATGTTATTATTCTGCCACTGAAATGATTTCACAAGCATCGCTTCTGGTGGAACGTTTGAGTGTCCAGAGGTTTCTCACAATGCTGCTTTACAGCTACGACGATACAAGTACGTCAAAATAATCCAAGGAAACGCTCCAGTTTCATTTCCAGCAACACGTCCCCGTCCCCCTGCATAGAATCTGTCCCCCTTCATCCAACCCGCCCCGCTGCATCCAACCCGTCCCCCTGCATAGAATCTGTCCCCCTTCATCCAACCCGCCCCGCTGCATCCAACCCGTCCCCCTGCATAGAATCTGTCCCCCTTCATCCAACCCGCCCCGCTGCATACAATCTGTCCCCCTTCATCCAACCCGCCCCCCTGCATACAATCTGTCCCCCTTCATCCAACCCGCCCCCCTTCATCCAACCCGCCCCGCTGCAAACAATCTGTCCCCCTGCATACAATCTGTCCCCCTGCATCCAACCTGCCCCCCTTCATCCAACCCGCCCCGCTGCATACAATCTGTCCCCCTGCATCCAACCTGCCCCCCTTCATCCAACCCGCCCCGCTGCATACAATCTGTCCCCCTTCATCCAACCCGCCCCGCTGCAAACAATCTGTCCCCCTGCATACAATCTGTCCCCCTGCATCCAACCTGCCCCCCTGCATACAACCCGTCCCCCTGCATACAATCTGTCCCCCTGCATACAATCTGTCCCCCTGCATCCAACCTGCCCCCCTTCATCCAACCCGCCCCGCTGCATACAATCTGTCCCCCTGCATCCAACCTGCCCCCCTTCATCCAACCCGCCCCCCTGCATACAATCTGTCCCCCTGCATCCAACCTGCCCCCCTTCATACAACCCGCCCCGCTGCATACAATCTGTCCCCCTTCATCCAACCCGCCCCGCTGCAAACAATCTGTCCCCCTGCATACAATCTGTCCCCCTGCATCCAACCTGCCCCCCTGCATACAACCCGTCCCCCTGCATACAATCTGTCCCCCTGCATACAATCTGTCCCCCTGCATTCAACCCGTCTCCCTGCATACGACCCGTCCCCCTGCATACAATCTGTCCCCCTGCATTCAACCCGTCCCCCTGCATACGACCCGTCCCCCTGGAATACAATCCGTCCCCCTGCATCCAACCCGTCCCCCTGCATCCAATCCGTCCCCCTGGAATACAATCCGTCCCCCTGCATACAACCAACCCAGTGGTCCCACTGCGAGAGTCCCATTCTCCCACATCACTCCTCATAACGACACCGTCCCCCCAGGCGTCAACAGCGCGCCATATTTGGGGTAAACAGGCGGCTCCGGCTGCTCCGGCTGCTCTGAAGATGACAGAGCGATAGGCCGGCGCTGCCACAGCCGCACATCTGCCGGTGACAGAGTGGAAAGCTACCGACAGCTGCTCGTCACACATCAGATAAGATTACAGGTCTACCTGCATCACCTGTGCAAACAAACCGGCGTGCGCGGGGAGACAGAGAGAGGCGGCAGCGTAATCCAGTGGCAGGTGTACACTTATAATTAGTTCTAAGGGTACAGAGCGGTGAAGGAGCTCATTATTATTTATGTGTTTGATTTATGTAAGCACCGAGGGGGGTAAATGGGCCGGGTTGTGAAATTTTAAAGAGTTTATTCCTTTTTTTACCCTGACATAGATCATAGGTCATGAATTAGGAACACACACCCATTAGTGCGCGGAAACCTAATCACACAACGCGAATGCACATTTTGCTTAACTGCTGGAATCCGAGTTGTGATCAGCGTCTCCTGAAGGGCACAAAGTTCAGCCCCTCAGCGCCGTTGCGGGACTAAGACGATGACGTCACCGGCGCGATTTAACGACCGCAGCTCAAAGCGGCCGATTACAGGACGGAGATAAAGCTGCGCGCGCGCGCACGCACACACACACACACACACACGTCATCAGCTCACGTTGGCTCTAGCCTGACACCTAGCGACACCGGCTGTAACGTGATCCTACACGACATGTGCATGTTACCACAATGGAGCTGCTGTGGAGTCACCGGGACTTTTGTTTGTTTTGTGTTTGTTTGTTTGTTTGTTTGTTTGTGACACGCACAATCCTCTCCGGGTTTGAGACGCGTGCAGAACCTCCGTCGTTGACACTTCCAGCTGTGACGTAATTCCGCGAGCCGCCGCCGTGACGACCCGTGGGCGTCAGCTCGGAGGAGCCGCGTCCGGGCGCGTGCACTGCGGGTTAGGGTGTCCTCAGCATTTTTCCTTGACCCCCCCCCCCCCCCCCTCCTCCCCCACCTCCCCCCCCACACCCAAACACCACCTGCAACCTAAATGAAGCCGATACTCATCCACACAAGTAATGCAGTTCTAGGTGTAACCTTGACAGCTTCCCTGTGCAGCAGGAAAGGACAACGTGCCCCTTCAACAGACACGCGCACACACACGCACACGCACATGCACACACGCGCGCGCGCGCGTATAACGAGTTCGTCTTTCCTTCAGTGAAGTCTGACAGGAATGAGGTCAGACACAACGATCCTCCTTGCACATTATTATTATTATTACCCGTTTTTTCTTATTCGGCCAATGGGAGGCCGGGAGGGGGGCGGGGCCCGGGTGACAAAGTCGGTATGGAGACAGACGCCGATTGGCTCTGGCGTCTCGCGCTGAAGGTATAAAGGGGCGAAGTTCTCGTTGTTGTGTTTACAGTAATATTACGCAGCGCGCAGCAAACAGGGAGACTATGAGCACGCGCAGCCGCTCCATTCCACCACATGGTTCCTCAACCGCGCCGACGAGCTGCGCTGCACACCGCCGGGTTCGCATAAGGGACTTGAACCGCTGTGGCCCCCGGCGCCGCGTTCCGAGGCTCGCAGGGCGCGTTTTCAGCCGCACGGGCGGTTGAAACTTGCTGTTGGGTATAGTTTCGGGATACATATGTTCTTTTTTCGGTTGTTGTGTTTCCGCGAAGCGCACTGGTACGAGTTGAAAAAAAAAAAAGCAGGCGCGTGAAGAAAAGAGGAGACTCGGATGAACTTTTCAGACCAGTGTGGTTCTTAAAGCGCCCTAAATAAGACCAGCGAGGAGTTTTCTTTCTTTCTTTTTTTTTTCCTTTTTCGGTTAAAGCCTTTTGAGAACTCGGTCGCTGAAACTGTGTCTGGAGGACAGGATGGTGCAGCACATGAGCCAGACCGAGAGCGCCCACGCGCATTCTCCCGGCGGGGACTCCACGGACACGGGAGAAATGGACTTGGAGATGGACGTGTCTCCGTCCCTCTCCTCCGGGGTCCGGAGAGACTTGGCGTGGTGTAAAACTCCGACGGGGCACATCAAGCGACCCATGAACGCGTTCATGGTGTGGTCGCAGATCGAGAGGAGGAAGATCATGGAGCAGGCGCCGGACATGCACAACGCGGAGATCTCCAAGCGGCTGGGGAAGCGCTGGAAGCTGCTGAAAGACACCGACAAGATCCCGTTCATCCGCGAGGCGGAGCGGCTCCGGCTCAAACACATGGCCGACTACCCAGACTACAAGTACCGGCCCAGGAAGAAGGTCAAGTCGGGAAGCGGAGCGAGTAAGCCGGCGGAGCGCGGGGAGAAGAGCGGCGAGCGCAGCGCCAAACCCGGCGTGAAAAGGAGCCCCGCGGCGAAAGGAGCGAGCCGGACGCACAAACAGGGGGTCACCAAGAGCGCCGCGGGGCAGGACTACGCGTCTCCCGGCGACCACCAGGCCCTCTTCAAATCCAGGTCAGTGTCCGCGGCGAGGCAGATCCCGGAGAAGCGCGCCGGGGAGGCGAGGCGCGGCCACATGTTCGGCGGGGCCGGCAGCCTGGAGAGCGGGCCTCCCTCCGTGGGGGTCCCGGCCAGTCCCACCCTGAGCAGCTCGGCGGATTCCAGCGACCACGCCAGCCTGTACGACGAGCCGAGCCCCGCGGCCAGCGAGTCCTCGCGCACCGCGCGCCTCAGGTACGCTCGCGCCTCCTCCCCGACGCCCTCCGCCTCGCACTCCTCCTCGTCGGTGTCATCCTCGTCGTCGGATGAGGAGTTCGAAGACGAGCGAGTCGAACCGAACCCGAGCCCCGGGTTTGAGACCATGTCCCTCGGCGGCATGGGCTTCTCCGACCCGGAGCTGGACCGGGACTTGGACTGGAGCTTCGGGGAGTGCGGGGCGGGATCTCACTTCGACTTCCCCGACTACTGCACCCCGGAGGTCAGCGAGATGATCTCGGGAGACTGGCTGGAGTCCACCATCTCCAACCTGGTGTTCACCTACTGAAGAGGACCGCGGTGGCGAGAAGACACGACGTCACCACCCCCCCACCACCCTCCCCCACGTTTTGAACTGTTCTAATACCCAGGACAGGCGCGTGCGTCCACACCAGAATATTTCCGCCTTCCTTTCACCAGATGAGGGGGAGTGAAAACGGGAGAGAAAAGGTGGCCTGTGCGCGCGTCGGAGCCCCAGGTACGTTCAGACGGCGCTCCGCGCGCCCGACGGGAACGCGCAGAGGGGGGAGAAATGCTGAGTTTGCGTTCGGACGCGGAGGAGCAGTGAATGTAAGCGGAGCGCCGCGAGACACACGTGACAAACCAGCCCGCAGAGGACGAGGACCGAGACACGACTTTTGAATATCTGTGTTGATTTGGGCCGGAAAACGGGGGACATTTACTGGACCGCTCGTTTTTTTTTGGGGGGGGGGCTTTGTCCAAGAAACAGCCAACTCACATTGTCCATCAAGTTGCTATTCAGGTGTAGTTTTTTCCCCCCCAAACTCAAGATAGTTTTGAATATCAACACGCATGCCCTCTGCGATAAGGAGGATTTTGTTGTCGTTTAATGCGTAAAAATTAAAAAAAAGTTCATTGCTGCGTAATTACGCAATTTGTGTGACCGTAGGACACAATTCACTATCACCAGCTTCTCTTTCAACGGCAGGACTTGTAAACAAAGACTGACTCCAAACTTCAGAAGCCCTTTTTCTGAACCTTTTTAAACACTCAGTGCACAATTCAGGACCAACGTCCCCCGACGCGCGTCCTTTCCGCCTAGTGCTTCAAACTTTGTAGTTCCTGTGTCAGATGACGTTTTTTTTTTATATCGATGTATTTATACCGGCCAAACTTTTTTATACATAGAAGTATTGTTCTCGTACAGGTCTCGTTTGTGTTTGTGCACATACACCTGTCTGTATCCAGCGCGGAAGGGCTAGAAGTGTATCTTATTTAAAATGTCCGACTTCTCTCACTTTTAAGGAGACTTGAGTGTGTCATGATTTTCTACTTGTATTTTTGTATAAAATCTATAGAAAGGGGCTTTCCAGCGTGTTGGGTAGCCTCCAACATTGTTGTTTGGATCTACATCGGTGTTTAGACGTGCAGAGGGGGGGTTGGGGGGGGGGGGGGGGTTGTTTGGCACAATCTGACCTCACACAGTGTTTACAGTATTTACCCACATGCTTCTTAACGGCACAGTGGCTCCAGTTTCACCAGCCAAGTAAACAAAGCGCCACCGGTCTGAGTGGTGACTGTTTCCAGGACACATTAGACCTGAAGTAGATGCGTGTCAGATCCCAGAGAGTCACTGTTTGGATAAAGCTGATACCTCTGTGTGCTTTTTTTTTTTTTTTTTTTTTTTTTTTTATCATGATAAGTTTTATTTGAACCACTGGATGGAATTTCACACTCATTCCACTTTGCCTAGACTTTGGAGGGAGGGAGGGAGATGTATGAAGTGCTTCATCTGTTATTGCGCAAATTGCATCAAAAAATAGTATTTAACCTTTCTGTACCTGTTGGCTAAGTATAGCAGGCTAATTGTTTTCCTATATTATGGCATGGCAAATAGCATTTGTATTTCAGATTCAGGTATATGTAGCTATAGCTGTTGTGTTTAAGATTTTTAAAAGAATAATAACATGAAGATATTTATGTAAACTGACTGTACTATAAGCAAAGATTGTGTGTTTTATGTATGATACTGATCAACGACAGGCACTAGGACAGCCATCTTTGGACATCCTTATGTTGAAGATGATTGTGGTCCAGGAGTTTCTTTTTTTTTTTTTTTTTTTACCTTTGAGACATCTTGTCTATTGTCCTTTTTCTTTTTTCATTTGTGCAATAGGCTGTGTATGATCATGTTTTGTCCAATCATGCCAATATCATTTGATGTTTATAGCTCAAAACCAGCCAACGTTTGGGTCAATCACTGCCTCTCAGACCTCTGTACAGATTGTCGTTTTTTTTATTTGTTTTTCTTTTCTTCCAAGAAGGAAATAAAATCAGCTGGAACTGAAAAGTACAAAGTCTTTATTTCTTGTGTTTTTCACCATTTGTAAGAGCTGAACCATAACTAACATCCACAGTTTCATCTCGGACTGAATTGGAGCCATCGCACATATTGGAGCTCCGTGCATGCGGGGGGGGGGGAGGAATATCAGCCTTAATTCAGCATCGCACTCCACCGCTGACCCTCATTCACAAGATCCAACCCGGCGTCTGATGTTTACACTCTGCGCACGCGAGTGTGTGTTTGCCGGTGGGTCAGCGTGCGGCCGCAGACGCGTCGGCGAATCAATATCCGGCCGTTCTATCGATAGGAGGGGTCTCTCTCTCTCTCTCTCACTCCGTCTGATTCCACACGTGGCTGCCATGGAAACACTGTATCCAAGAGCGAGGCTGCGGTCCGATCTGTCTGTGTGTGTGTGTGTGTGAGACACAGACTGATCCATCGGGGCGAGGTAGGTGGGGGTAGGTGGGGTAGATGCAGGAGGGCGGCAGACGTCTCTGCGAGGCATGACTGGAATAAAGGAGGAGGAGTGTCTGTCTGTCTGGTGAGTGTGCCACTGGGAGGCTGAGGGTGGGGGGCTGAGGGTGGGGGGGAGGGAGGGGGGGGGTGTTTGTCTGCCCTGGTGGAATCGTGCAGGAGAGGCTGCTCCCAAATCCAATTAATTCCTTCTGGATGCCTTCATTTGTCTGGTGCATCTGAGGAGAAAGAGGGACCCCCGAGGTACAGTATTTAGTGTGTATCAATTTACGCCCTATTCCACAGGAGACGTTGGTAATTATTTCCATCGCTCCCTCTGTCAGGAGAGCGTGCTCGTGCCCAGCTTTCCTCTGACGTGTCGGGTTGGGTAATGAGAAAGATAAGGCATGGTCATTACACACTCGCCGCCCCCAAAGACGTCTGCAGTAAGGTCGACATCACGCAGGAAGAACCGCGTGATGTGTCCCTGTTTCTGATGGATGAATGAAAAGACGCACATTCACACGCTGACCCACATGAGCGCAAACAGATGAGACGCCGCACTCTTGACCCTCACGGCTGATCGCAGCAGCCTGTTTGTTTCCTCCATAAAGTCGACACGTCTGCTTGGAAGACAGAGCCAAACACCCAGGTACACTTCTATGTCATTGATGTTCTCCCATTCAGAGAAAGAGATCTACCCTACCTCAGAAAAATGAATATACTTTATACATTCGTGTTTGTTATTAAACACACAACGAGCTCATGACATCAAATGCATTTTTTCCAAAGATTAAACAAACCTTTTGGACAAATGAAGCAACGCATTTCTATGAGCTGTAACCAGAGACACGTTTAATTTAAACTATAGACCCAAAGAGGTTGAATGATCCGATATTTCACCAAATAAGAAAAGATTATAGGAAACCTCCTTTTTCTACCTCATTAATCATCTCACGACCCCCCATTTATCCTGCTGTGACCCTTTGGAGGGGCCCAACCTCTAGTTTGGGAACCCCCGGACGAAACAGGATTTTAACTTGTTAGTATTTGGTACATTTACTAAAGGGAATACTCTGAGTCACATATATATCACTGTTATATATTTGTGTATTCCCACTATGTGGGAGCTGCAGCATGTTTAATTTACACATATGAGTCTGCGGGACTATTACAGCAGCAACACACAAGATAAACACACTAAAAGTGCACTTTCAGTCCCAGGGGACGTTTTACGGGAATAATATGGAGCGCGGAGTTGATGTAGAGGAGCTAGAAACACCATTAAGTCCACATAAAGAACATCGCAGACGCCCTCACGGCCCCTCAAGGGACAACGCAGGAGCCTCGCTGTGACGTTTCGGCTGAAGCTGAAGACACAAAGTCATGAGGAGCGCAGACAAAGACACGCAAACAGCCCGACTTTGCTTCTTTAGTCTATTGACCTGCAGCCGGTGGCGCTTCTGCCGTCTGAATCGGACGAGTTTTGCGACGATGGAGGAGGAGGAGGAGAAGAAGAAGAAGTTTGCGCACTGAGGATGAACTTGAGGAGGAAGACGAGACGAGTTGCTGCGTAAAAACGGGGAACGTGGATTCGGCCGCATTTGGAAGACGTTGTCAGGTAAAGTATTAACAACCTCGATGACACGAATAACGTTCTTCACTACCTTTGTTTTTGAAGCCATGTCTACTGTCTGGAGAGACGCGTGCGTAAAAACCGCAACGGTCACGGTTTGTTTGCTTAACCTACTTGATGGGTGGGGACTTAATTGGACACTAATGCACATTGCTGCACAATCCAATATAGTGGACATAGGACAGGGATAAATGACGTCTGGCAGTGGGGGGGGGCAGGAGTTTGCCCCGGGGCTCCTGTCCAGATAAATAGGGTAGTGCCCCCATTAAACCTCCATCAGTAGATAAACTGTCACACAAATTGGAAAAGCTCCGCAACAGTTGTAAACAAGTGACGCGGCTGAGCTTTAAATAGAGCCACATGTGCTCAGCGATTGATGGATACCGTCACAAAGAGGCTTTGGGTAGGGGAGGGGCGTGCCGGTCCTTTTTTTGTTTTTTGTTTCGGCACGGGACACCCCAGGCCAAAACCCGGCCCTACTGGAGTTGTGGATTTTGAGATATTCTGGGGCTACTTTGCCTTCGTTTTGGCGACTGACCCTCGTTGTCACCCTCCTTTACCTCGGTGGGCTCTGCTCGCTTCTTCTTGTACCGGTCAGTCATCTTCTACACCACTTATCCTCAGGGGGCCGGGGAGCAGAGGGGGGGGGTACCAGTCCATCACAGGCCGACGCAGACAGACACTCACTCACTCTCCCATTCATGCGCCTTTGGGAAGTTTCCCCCCAATTAACCTTTCTGCATGTGCTTGGACTGTGCGAGTAGCAGGAAGGGAGGGGAGGGGGGTCTGGGGGGGGTTTGCCGCCACTAAATGAGTGGAAGCGTACACGACACGTGTTGGTGATCTTTCACTCTACATTTGGCACAACTGTACGTTCTTTAAACACGTTATCTTTCCCCTTTAGTGGATCATTAACGGAGGCCGAATCACTCTGTTGGCGGGTTTTTTGTTGCGCTCGGGAGACGTGCAGCATCACTCCGCCAATACGTCCCGGCTCGGGGGCCCCACTGTGCAGTCAGACTACCGCGGCACACGGTGTGCTGCACGCCGAGATCTCGTTGTTGAGCAACGTGCCAAAGGCAGTTTGTCAGGACGAGAGCAGCCGTGAGTCACCGCGTGTTGTGCTTGAACAGAGAGAACACGCCGGCTCCGATCCGCCTCCTCTTGAGGGCTCACATTTCAGAGTGGGAAGTCTGGTTTTGCACAGTGAAGGACGCGTCGTGTCAGGTGACGCTGCAGTTGTTGTTACGGATGTTGTGTTGAAGTTGTGATCTGCGTCTGACAGATGTGAGACATCCCGAAAGCAGACGACCTACACGCCGCGTGAATTTAAATGCCCCAATAGGAGTGTGTCACCGCTACTCTGACCCCCTAAACGACATCATCTCCTTGGACGGTCGTCGTCATCAATCTTCTTTTCTTCTGGAAGGACAGGCCCACGCATGTGATCGGGACCAGAGCAGAATAAACTGTGAACTGCTCCTGTGGTCAGTTCAGCAATCCACAAGGAAATCATGTTGTCAGTTTCAGGCTGAAGTAAAACCTGAAAACCTCTCACGGACAGAAGGACGGGGGCGGTCTTTAAAAAGCAAAACTTGATATTTGAATCCAAGGAAACCGCAGGTATGTGGTTTTCTCTGCAGAATGTTACCTATTGGAGATTCGTTCGGTCTTAAACTCAAGTCGCTGCAAGACGATTCACGCCCTGAAAGAGAGAAATATAGGCAGCAATTAAGCACGAAGCCGCAGGGTGCGAAAGCACACTACTAGGAAATATGCTAAACAGCTCCCGTGGTCGGATTCCAGCTCCTCTGGGGGGCCGGAGGTGGTCGGAAAGGATGTTGATACCAGACGGAGGCAGACGGACCGACACCTGAGCCAACTGTTCAGGTGTTGTGGTGTGTTTCGCTCTCGTCTGTCACATGGGAGTTTTTCCTCCATGAAACACGGCGGTGGGAGAACTGGCAACGACCTCCCTTTGATTACTAAACTCTTAGGAATTGGTTTTGAGGCTCTGAGCTCCCTGCCGGGTCCTCGGGAAGACAAAGCCTTTGGTGGGCTTTGGGAGATGTTCTCGTGCTATTTGGGGGATGACGGTGGGCTACGGAAACATTAAAGACCAGGCCGGGTTCACTGTTGAGCCAGGCGGTTTTCTTTCAAGTCAGTCCTCCATGTTTCCTGCAGGTTTAGCGTCCTGAGCTGCTTTTCTTCCCCTAAAGCGAGAGGCCGCCCACCTCCGGATGAGTAGAACCGCACAAACGACACTTTTAGCAAAGAGGAGCATCTCGCATGCATGATATTCTTTTTATACTCTCGTCTGCGGCTTGATGCGATGGTGGCAGAAGGTTGGGTTGGATGTTGCATCAGCAGAGGACGGGAAAGAGCAGACGAGGCCTAAAAAAACATACCGGACACGAGTCAGGAAGAACTCCTCAACCTCAAGGCTCAAGCGCATATTTCTGTCCTACGGAATGTGAATTCTTATCTACCATTTCTGTAAACAGAGACTCTAATAAAGGGAAACATGGGATATTCATCATTTCTTATGTTATATAATCGGAACTTCAAAGGAAAATATCACCGTTAATTCCAAGATCCATGAGACTGGAATTCGTCACATTTATGATGCTATTTTAAAGATTATCTTTACTGTTCACTGGGAGTTTTGCTTTAACAGACTCTTTATTGCTCAGTATTCATACATATCTGATCATATTCTCTACACGAGGCTCATCCATCAACGAAGTAACGTAACGTCTTGGGGAAATATTTCGTCGAGGCCCCATTTGTGTCCGTGTGACTACTTTGTAACCCCAACAAAACCATCTGGACAGCTGCATACACATTATGTATTTATGATCATGTGAACCTAAACGCAGCAGTGGCTCCGTTGTTTAACTCGCCATCGCTGAAAAAACAGTTTTTCCAACCGTGAGAGCAGCGTGAAGAGCAGCTAAAGGTCGCTTTTGCAAGGTCGAGGGTCAAAGGGTTGTGTATGTACAGCATCTCGACGCTGATCTACGGCGACCTCTGAGAGGAATGAGCTGTTTGGATTTGCTGCAACGTCCTGAAGAGCAATTTGAAGTGAACATGTGGACGTTTGAAGCTACGTGGCTACGAGGCCACGCAGGAACGAGTCTGCTCGAGAGAAAAACAGAAGCAGAGCCTCTTTCTGGTGACTCACAGTATCGGGTCTTATCTCCACTTCCTTCGTTTCTTCTGGGGGTTTTTTTTTTTCCAGAGTGACCGCAGCACATTATCTGCAGTCAGTGGTTGTTGGCCTCCCGACTCCTCAAACAACACGAGAGCGCTCGGCTCTCGTCAACGCCTTCATTTAGAACCGGCAAGCAAATCAGCAGATGTGTACAGGAGAGAGAAATTGTGTTCATGATCTTTCCGTTTCCTCATTTTTGTCGCGCCAAAGCCTGTCGGCAGCGCTGAGGTGCAGCGTAATGACCTGTTCCCTCGCCGCCGTTGGCTTGAGCGCCTACTCTGTTCCCGAGGTGAACGGAGGACGAACATCTGAGCAGGGAAACGTGGTCTTTTGTGGACGCGTGCAACGCCGGGGCCTTAAGCGCGCCACGCCGCCCGCTGTGTGCTGCTGCTCGTCTGGGGGGGAGATGCGTTGTTGTGACATGCCTCGTCTTCCGTTCCCTTTGGAAAACAAAGACGGTCCCGCTGCCGGATCCAGACAGCATAACTAATTAGTCACAAACACACACACACACAGCATGGCGGCGTGTGCGGGAGGCAGCCTGCACGATATGATGTCACCTCCACAACGGTAATTACCCGTCATAAATCATGTGGCGTGACACCCTGTCACGGAGTGAATGGGTGTCCGATGTGCCAGCCGGGGATGGCTGCGCCGTGCTGCCGGGTGCCACAGTGCCGCCGTGTCACGTGCCACCGTGCCGCCGCGTCACCGTGCCGCCGACCCGAGTGGTTTCACGTTCAGCTCTTCTTCATTGTGCCTCCTGAACGTTACAAAGTGCTCTCGCATGGTTCCCTCGCTATCGTTTAGTAGCAGGCAGCGTGGATCCGACTGGCCGCTTGTGTCTAACGGATTTAAACGTTTTTAAAATGTTCGCTTCATGCCGACTGATTTGATTCCTTCCCTTTTAAAAAGGAAACACAGTAGCAGCAGTTTATTGATTTTTAAATTGTTTTTTAATTGGACAATTCGATTGCAGTCACTAATCTCAGTAATATTCGACTTGACGGTTTGACTTGATTGCTGTCGGATGGAGGTTTTTTTATCACGTCGCACTCAGAGCATCGCCTGCGGCGCCGCGATTAATCACAAAGGTTTGAGACGGTCCTTCACGCGTGTACTCATGGTCTGAGTTCTTTGGTTACTTGTGAACTCTCCGGGGCTCCCATGGCGCTGATGATGACGTTCACGCACCTACATGCACTTTATTCTGTGATGATCTGTTTCTTTTTAGGGTTCAAAAGGCCCCGTGAAGATACAATTTACCTGTTTTTCTTCAGGTTCCAATGAGTAATGAGTAATCTGAAATAAAGTGACAGAAAATAATTGTAATACGTATTGATGCATATTCATGTGGAATCCAATCAAAATGTCAGATGAGAATTAACTAAATCTGAGTGCGTTCTTCATCAAATGCTAAATTAAATCTATTAAATCATGTCCACTAAAAGGTGGATGAGAATGTGACTGGTAGCGTGATTCTGACACGAGGCCCGTCTGCACATCGCTAATGTATCGAATAGCGCGTGCGCTCGTCCTCCTGCGCCCATGAAGGAAAGTGTCCTCGCTTTAATGAACAACAACACCAGGAGTTTTTATTCCCTGTGGACCGGCACCACGCACACACACGCACGCACACGCACACGCACACGCACACACACACACACACACACACACACACACACACACACACACGCACACGCGTGAACAAAACCTGCTGACGGGGCTGAACGGAGCAGCTTCCCTGTCACCGAAGCCCTTGAAGTGTGGAAGCGGTTCCAGCAGTCCTTCCACTTCCCACACCTCCTCCTCCCCTCCTGCAGCCTCCCCCCTCCTCCCCCCCCCCGACTCCCCTTCCGTTCTCACACAAATATTCAATTCATTAACACGACCGCTTCGCCTTCCCTCCAGACGATGCTGCCCGGAGCACGTGTATGAAACGCGTTGAAGCCGGGCCGGGATGATTAATCGCTCTCTTCCCTCCCCCCCAAAACCCCCTGCCTCCCCCTCTCCATCTCTGCCCCGTGTGCCCCCCCCCCCGACACCTTGACTCATGCACATCCCTCTTTTCCTTCGAAGCCACTCCACGAGCTCTCAGGTCTGGTCGCCGTGTCACGGACTCGTCTAGACGCCGATCGGGGTCCAACATCGGCGCGTTCATGAGACGCTTCTTTCTGTCTCCTCGGGATTCGGGCTGCTGTGGTGAAGCAGAAAAGGCTCGTGAAGAAAAACGCCAGCGTGCAAAAACCATCAGTGTGATCGCATGTTTGACGCTTTGTGCTTCCGCGGCATCATTTGGTCCTTCTGCGACGTGTGCGACCATGAAACGTGGCCTCGGGTGCGTCTGTGGTCACTCGGCCCTCCCGGTGGGTCACGTGTAGAAAACAACAAAACAGCCGATTAACAGATTTAAAATAAAAGCGCATCAACCGCCGATGCGATACTGTGACAACGTTCGGCTCAATGCGCAACAGAGTTAAAAGGAGATTATTCTTTGAGAGTCTGAGGTCAAGAAAGGTCACACGTGTCCAAGTCAGTGAGCTCGAACCGTTGATTGTACTCGATTAGAGGAAACGGGTGGAAGTATTTGACCTCTTTACTTATCGCTCTTACCGTCTCATTATTTTGAGATTCTCGGGTTGATATCATTTGGTAGCACATTAGGACACTTTGAAGACACCAACGTGCATGCTGGGATATGACTTTTTCAGTAAGATGCCACGTTTAAATAAATTGTCCAAAATAACTTACTAGAATCATCAAACATTCAAAAGATTCTTGGCTTTTCATTTGTATATAATAATGTTTGCTGAACACCTCTTCATAGGTTATCCGTTGATAATTCCTTTCTTTAAGTATTCTTCTTTAACTGTTGCTCCTGCTGTTGGATATCCGTCGATGAGCCACAGATGTTTTCAGAATAAAAAAGTTCTTGGCAGGACTACGAGTTGTTAATGGAGCCAATTTACTTTAATTCCACATAATAATAAACAGTTTTACAAAAGTATTAATTACGTATGAATGTTAGTTCATGTTTATTGGTACAATAGTCTCCAGTTACACATATATTCACACTAAATGTATCCATGTCGTCATAAATCTGCCAAATTCAAATGCTGCTGAATATCCTTTAGTCTGTTTCTCCTTCCGTACATCTGAACAGCTGGAGAGAAGCAGGCGAGGAGCGAATGGAGTCCTGTTCCTCATGTGCTTCATAGTGGAGTGAAGGATACATATTCCAGATGGAAAGCTCTGCACACAAGGCACAGTGCGAGCGGCAAGGCAGAGAACCACGTAAGTAAAGTCGGGAGGAAGAGCGCACATCCGCAAAAGCTATTTCTCTGTACGGCACGGAGAGGAAGACGGGAATAAAGATAAACGTCCTGTGACATTCTGTGTTTTAAACCGATCCACATGGGCTTTAGCGTCTTAATACAGTTTGATATACAGCAGTACAGCGTCGACTGATGCACGTTGGCCTCTTTCAAATGCTTTAGTGCTTCTGATCAATTCAATCGATGCCATATGTAATGTATCCAGACTAAAGGAGCTTTTCTGTTAATAAAACACCATGAATGCAAGTTCACAATTGGGATTAAGGGAACTCGTGTTGGGCCCAGTGTGTTAAAGATCCAGAGGGAGCAGCTCCTCCTCTATGAACACCAAGGAAGTCCATCGACGGAGGAGGGCGGGGTCGAAGGTCGGGGGGGGGAAGTAGCTTCCTGCGTGAAACCAAGCGAGCGTCGTCTTGTTTTGACCCTCATTTTGTTGCACACAAGTGAGGCTGCGTGTGTCAGTAACACGGCGAACCGACCGTTCCTCTCACTGAAACGTAGAAGCGCCGACGAGGAGGCGCAGAGAAGCGTGCCGAGACATGTGGCTGTTCCCTTTCGTCACGCTGACCCGCCGTGGCCAACACGCGTGTAGAGTTTGACCCGCGAGTCTCCAAAGTTTTCCGGAGCTCCAAACCTCCCGGGAGGAATCGTTGTGGTTCGCTCTCCTCCTCCTACCTTCTACCCGCCGCTGCTCCACCACGCTTTACGGTTCCTTTTCATCTGAAGCTCTGATGAATCGAATTAGAGCTTTCTGCCGTACCGGGGAGGCCGGCGGCGCGGTTTGAGCTTTTCGTTGGTAATGAAATGTGAAGTGGGTGGACTCAGGTTTTGCCGTGCATGTGTGAGAGTTAATGTAAACCAGCTATACTGTAGAGGGGAAATGTGATTTTTGGCAGCCTGAGATGTAGTTTGCAGACTCCCTCTTCTTCTCTCTCACACGCCAGCCGGCGTCAGACGGGTACGAGTGTTTTTGAAGGCCAATGCTGATGTGTTTTGTTCGATATTTAGTCAGTACAGCTACTCTGATGCAGTTGGAAGGTTAATACTTCCACGCTACAAATTATTGTAGACTTAGTTTAACAAGTTTATCCAGAAATAAATATCAAATATGGCCAAAATATACAAACCAAGGTCAGAGATGATCTTGATCTGTGTCTCTTTTTCAGCTAGTTTTTATTCCTTTTATTCCCGTTATCGCTCAACGTAATTACACCTCTGCGAGCGCTTCTGTCATCAATCTTCATGAAGAAGGAGCTGGAACTCCACCAAGCATGTTCATTTTCCTTTTTATTTCCGTTAGTCTTGACTCCATTCATATAAAAACCACAACGTGGAGCAGCGCCGTTATTGGAATGCCGCTCTGTATCGACACACACACAGACGTGTTGGTGGGCCGGGAGCCGCCCTGCTGAGCGCGGGTAATGAGAGGCGCAATGTGGAAGCAAACCAAAAGGTATTTTGGAGCCGGAATAAATGGGCAGCGTCCTGGAACACATTATCCAGTCCTCCACATTGCGTCCGCGCAGAGCATAAAAACGCTGGCTGGCACCGGCTACCCCTCACATTCCCGTGTGATTCAGTTAATTTATAATCAGTTAAAGTTGTCAAACAGGATCAAAATAGACGTTCTAGCGTGTGCGCGATGGGCCGCTTTCTCCTCCTCACTTCCTCCGTTTCTTCCTCTGGTATTTAGCTTTAACCTGCAGTACTTGCAGCTTGTTTAAACTCGGCATTACGGCGTGAGCCGCAGGTGGAGACCACCCTCACAGAGGCACACAAGGACAGACCTACCTGCACACAAACACGTGGACGTATAATGAATATGCACACGCACAAAAGGCACACACACACACACGCTGTGCACGGACGTGGAGGAACACACACCGGGGAGAAAGGATTCCTTGTTCTTTCATGGCAGCGAGGCCTCCCTGGATTGAGATGACATGGCAAGTTTTGCAAATGTCAGAGAGGTTCAACACACACACGCACACACACAGACACACACACAGACACACACAGACCCTGAATGCCAGCAGCTGGCTCATCGCGCGGACCACACGCACTCGCTCGCACACCGCAAACTGAGTCACAATCAAGACGCCTGATCCCTTATCGCACGTTCAGCCTCCGCGCTGCCATACGGGGAGCGCCGTCGGCGGCTGCGTGTGGGATCAACAGGAACACCGGCGGCACCGGCAGTGAGCTCAGGAGACACACCATTAACCTTGAGAGAGAGAGAGAGAGAGACTGGGAGAGACTGGGAGAGAGACGGCGCCCGATGGTTTCAGTCCAGTGGAGGGGAGAGTTGTCACACAATCTCCTCTAACACACTTTTCTCATGGGGCTTTTCTTCCCCTCCTTCGGTTTCACGGCGTGAGGCCTCCCCAACACAATGTGCACCGACGACCGGGTCGTTCCCACTGTGGGAAACACAAACCAGCCCGTACACAACCCGTCCATTTTCCCTCCTCCTGTATTTGTTCATGTCGTCTCCCACTGTCTGCTTCCTCTCGCCTTCCTTTCTCTGGGATCCTGGGGAAAGTCCGGTCTCTCTCTCCCTCTCCCTCCCGGTCTCCCTCCCTCTCTCCCCCTCTCTCTCTCTCTCCCTGCTTGCATTCCTGTACTGAGCCGAAGGAAAAGGGGCCCTTTGCGTTGCGGGAATTCTCTCTTAGTTTCTGTGCGAACGTAAGAAAGCGTTCTGTCCATTTCTAACTGCGGCGTTGAACGTGGTGCCTGAGAGCCGCGTCACAGAATCTAACAATAGACGGTTAAGGGCAGGAAGCTGCAGATATGTTGGGGTTTCGCATTGTGTGTGTGTGTGTGTGTGTGTGTGTGTGTGTGTTGTGCTCAATTGCTTCTGCAGCTGCGAGCCCCTCGCAGGCCCAGTGTAATCAGTACACTTCAGCTGCACGGTTCTCCCGCTCGGATCTAAAGCCATTCGCCGTCCTACTCTCCTTGCTGACTTTTGAGTTAAAGCAACACGCAACATGTGGCGCACAACATGTTTGTTACACATACATTACACAGCTAAGTGAGTGTAACACGACTACAATGAGCTTTAAGCGTTCGTGTAGACGCAGCAGAGGTCAAAGCATCTTGTAGGAATCAGGTTTTAGCATTAAAAGTCAGTGGAATGAGTGTGAATTAGTGTCCAGGTCCCCCCCCCCCCCCCCCCCACCACCACCGCATCACCCGCGGCGTGTTTCCCTTTTGTTGTCATCAGACGGTTAGACAGCAGACAATCCTCCACTCCTCCTGCGCTTCAGTGATTGATATTAAATCTGTTCTGTTTGATCAATAATTAAAGGCGCAGTGCCCAGTGTTCCCGGACTAGACTGAGCATTGTGAATTATTGATTGTTTTTCCTGCTGGTCTGATCAAAGAAAATCAACAACAACAACAACAGCCTTCCCCCGGGTTGGAACGCTACCAGAACTAAATGGAACACACGGGGTTGTTACTTCATCTCTGTAACAGTGCTCCTTGATCAGGGCTTTTTGTTGCAATGGTCCAAGTCTCTGTTGAGGAAGAACCCGGAGAGACGGCGAGGGGGGGGGAGACCAGTTAAAATCAAGGTCGATTGGATTCAAACCTGCCGCGTCGGTGCCAATGTCGGCCCGCCGTGTACAAACAATTGAGTGTTGTCCCGCGTGGACGATGTGCTTCTGGACTCGGTGATCAAAGTCAGACGATAAAATGAACACTTGCTCGCGGGCTTTTGTTTTCTCTCTCGTCCGAATGCAGGAAGTTGTGCTTCCTGGTCGCGTTATTTAGCGTCGCGGCCGCCTTCAGACATCCGGATTGCTCTTCACAATCACAAGTTTGACATTTGTCGCTCTCTTGATAAAAATGTATGTACGAAAAGCTCTGACATCAGTCGACTGTGAAGCTACGACAGAAGCCAGTTAGCTTAGCTTAGCACGAAGACTCTAAACGGTTGGACCTCTGGTCTTCTTCCTCTGCTGTACATCATTTTATCATGTTTTCTAGGGACAGTTGTGTCACGCGTGTGTGTAAAAGTAGAGCTAGCTGCGATGCTACCAAGCGTTTACGCCCACTGGCAGATATTTATTTCTCCGGCCGCAAAGAAAATGTCCGCTATGTGAACGTAGCGGACGTAGCGGAACGTAGCGGACGGAAAAAGGGAATCATCTTAGCTCATCTTAGCTCTTTATGCTTCACAGCGGTTCAAACGCGCGAGATACGGTGTGTCAATGCGTGTTAACCGGACAGAGACGTTTCATCAGTTTCCCGCCCTTATGCTAAGCTAAGTGGCTACTTCGTATTGAACAGATAGATTCTTCTCGGTTCCCTCTCGGCAGAAAGGCACATTAGCATGTTTTGATTAGTTAGTATTTCACACCGAATCTAGCTGGTTGTATCGTGACGTAAAGTATTTTTCCTTCACAGTAAATAACCTGTAAATAAGCAGAAGGGAATTATGACGGTGACGCCATCATTTTGACCATGAGCAGCATTCTGTGTGTGTGTGTGTGTAAAACTCAGACAGCAGCAGTCAAAACAGGAAAGACCTCACCAGCCAGCTGCCTTTGTCCGTCAACCCCGCTCACCTCTGGCTGAGGTTAATCTTATGAGTGGATGTGTGTGTGTGTGTGTGTGTGTGTGTGTGTGTGTGTGTGTGAGGCATTAACACCTGGCTGTCTTGTCCAGTCATTAATAGAGTGGCGGAATGGGGCTGACGCTGTCTGTAGCGAGAGGGACATTGTGTTAGAGACAATGATAACACCATTACGCTGTGGGAAACCACACACACACACACACACACACACACACTCTCTCTCTCCGGGGCCGATTCATTCATGCAGGAAATGCAGAAATATACGAAAAGAATCCGCACATTTCCACACACACATCGCAGCCGTTGCACAACATTTCCTTTGTTCACACAGTGCACCAGGAATTGGTTTATTCGATGATAGGCACGCAGAGCAATGGGATGTATCACGGCCTAATGTGGCTAATTCAATAAGTTAATTCTGAATCCGGAGCCTGTATATTTATATCCGCGCTGCCTTCTGGCACATTTTCATTTCATGTGGCGGCTCTCCAGATCTCATGCCTTGTTTTCAACTTTTGCCAAAAACCTCCAAACCACCTTCCACTTTTCTAATTCCCTCTCTCCTCGGTTACACACACACACGCACACACACACACACGCACACACACACATGCCTGCACACAGACCCATGCTGAGCCTTGGCTGAGGTAATTAGATACAGTCTGTCTAACTGTCAGACATCAACCGGTACCAGACACCAGACTCCAGCCCCATTGGCTAATCCTCCAGACGCCGCTACGCATTTCGATTGGCCCGCCCGCTCCCTCCGCCGCTCTGACTCCGACCCAGTAAACTGGCGTCTGAACCAAATCCCCGCATTTCCATTGGCTGTCTCCGAGACACATGACCGGTGTCTCAAAGACGCTGTGCGGCTGCTCCCATGCGGAGGATGCAGTTATCCTCCGTGCAGTGAAAAACAACACCATTCATCAACTCTGTCTCTCTCTGCGCGTCTCCCCCCCTCCCCCCCCCTCTCCCCCCTGTGTTCAGGCTGTGTGGTTTTCTTTCTGTCTTTGTCCCTCTGAAGCGTTTTGAATCCACTCCAAGTCCTCTAGATGTCCGGTTCAAACCCAATAACCTCTCGGGCTATTTATTAGCTCAAGTTGACTCCACCCGATCCGGCGCTGGCGTGGAATAATCCCGTGGGGGGGGGGGTCATTTATCTGGATTGCCTCTCCCATACGGTCTCCAGCTTTTTTGACGGGGAGCTCTTATTATCTTTTGCCTCCTATTTCCACCCACGGTAGTCTCTCACACCCCCGTCAGGCGACGGCGCTGAGCCGGATGGGCCCGGTCACGGAGCCGCGTGCGTTCATCCAGCTCGCTCGTCTGGCTCTCGCTGTGTGCGATGGTGCGGGACCCGGTTTCCCTCATCGGGTTCGCGTCGTCACATCCCGACAACAAACGGTGGGAAGGATGTCTGAGTTGGTGCTTTGTTTTTCTCCACCCTGACCTTGTTTTTCCCAGTTCTCGTGGTATTGGGACTTTAGTTGCTAGTTGGACTTTCCCAAACCTTCACAAAGCGGAGCCCTGCTTAAATGACGGGTCCGACAAAGCGCCACCATGTGACGGGGACGGACGAGGATGTGACGCGCCGCTCGCCATTGATCCGATCCGTGTTTTGGCATCTGAGCGCTTGCTGTCACCACGTCTGGGTTCATGGAAGCGAGGCCGGCTGGATGACGTCCCCCCCCCGGGGGGGGGGACACACGTCCCCCTATCAATGTTTGCAGGCTGGACGACACATGAAGTGCTCCGCTCATAAAGCGCACAATGAAAGTTACCAGCTTTTAAAGATAAAACAATCATCTGAGTGTCTCTGGAACAATGTGCAAAATGTTCATACACAGAAATGTACACTTTGGTTCAGCTGCTTTAAACACTCAAAGATAAATCTAGTTCTTTTGAGCAGCTCTGTTAGAAAAACTGTAATTTTACAGTGCAGCCAATCTGATTCAAGTGGAAAAGGAAATAAAGAACCTACATATTAATCCGCTTCAGATGCAGATGCCAGAACACACTGATGTACGAGGGTCAATCGACTTCATGGTGCCCTCGTCCACGTGCTCGCACTCAATCAGGCTTGTGCACGCGATTGGTAACACGCAAAATAGTCTGATCACATTTTCTTTTTTTAAGTAAATTGCCATGATGGAGATTTTCTCGCACGTTCAAACCCGGCACTTCATCTCGCGAGCTGCACATTTACTCACGAGTGTGTGTTGAGAGAGCGGCGCGGGGATCCTTGTGGACCTCCTGACAGGGTTCCTCAGCCGGTCTGGAATGTCAAGCGACAGACACGGTGAAAACCACCTCAGCGGCGTCAAACTTTGACATTTAAACGACAAAAATGAACGTGTGTTTGCTGAGGAATTGACGTGAATTTTCTCTCATTTTGGTTGCGTTCGTTCTTTGGCAATGACAGCAGTGTGAACTCCTCGTACTCACGTGTCACGTGTCATCACTGGCGTGACGCAGAAGCCTCCGGGCTCACGGGAACATCTCGTAACGTCATTCCACTAGCTGTGTGGGCCCCCGATTTCATGCTTTCTGCCTTTTACACCCAAATAACGCGCAAATCCCCCCCCCCCCCCCCGGGAACATGAGTCACCAACATGGATGTGGCAACAGCACACATGTCATCCACCGTATGCATTGCAATGCCCCTCCGGGCCAATCAGTACGTCGCCTCGGGTTGACCCGGAGTCGTATGCGGCCCTTTCGGGCCGATTAGCATATAGAAGAAAAGCCTTGATTGCCGTGCAGCAATGCATCATGGTCCGTTGCAGATATCGTATGACAGATGGATGAGAAAGCGAGTGGAGGGAGAAGACAAACCCCCCGTAGGAGTGATTCACCGCCTCAGCCCCACATAATTTAATTGGTCAGGAACGCGTCATACTTGTGTTTATCGGGGTATTTTCCATTATTTTACTTATTTTACTTATTGGAATCAAACCAGTCTTTCTTTTCTCACTTTGCTCTTGTGTGACAGTAAAATCAGATTTTCTCTTGGGGAACATCACCGCAGAACCTGAACTTTTTGTTTTCTCGTAACTTTTTGTTTTCTGGAGAGCCTTTTCTGCAGCTTTGCACATTTTCCGTGACCCCAGACGAGCGCATCAGCTAAACACTCAAATGCGAACGGAAAACGACAAGATGAAGAAGAAACAGCAGAGCATCTCTGAAGGCTTTCCGTCCGCCGTGATCTCACCACATAAACCGTCCTGGGATTCTGCTTGAAGCTGAAGCACACGCCTCCGACTCCTCGCTGACACCTCGGGGTCGATCTAACAGAAGAGATGCTTTAGACTCGTGCGCACAATGAGAGTGCAGATTAGGCCATGAGAGATTAGAGAATCAGCAGAATTATAAAGCTGATACGGCGTTTTTTTTCAGACCAAAGGAGGAAAACGGGCGAATCTCTGACCAGACGCCTTCAACACATCTGTCAGGGGAGGATTTACACCCACGGGGCTGTCTGGGCAGAACGGACGTGTGTGCGTGTGCGTGTGTGTGTCCGTGCGTGTGCGCGTGTGCGTGTTGTGCGTGTCAGTCAGCTTCAGCGTGTGGCTGCCAGCATCGTTCTGGAAGCATGACGGCTTCTTTAACCGGCAGCCGGGCTGATGATTAAGTGACACACGAGCTCATTAACTTCCCTCCGTCGTCCATCCAGTAAACATGAACCACAAGCAGAGAGCAGGAAGTCCTGTGCGGGAGGGCGGGGGTGAGGAGGGGGTGAGGAGGGGGGGGGGGTATTTGTTGACGGTGAATGATTGCGCCTGCGTGTGTCCACTATTCCTTTTCTTTTCTCTCTCTGAGGTTTCCTCTGTGTTCCTTTGCTTCTTTCCTCCTTTTCTTCTCCCCTCCTCCCCCTTTCCTCCCTTAACATCTGTCCCGTTGGCTCGTGACCATTTCTGTCCCTTCTCTCACTTGTTTGCCTCCTCATACTTCCTCTCTCCCCCTCTCTTTCTCTTCTCCTCTCCCTCCTCTCCCCCTCTCTTTCTGCCCCCGTCTTTCCTTTCTGTTGCCTCCCCGTCCTCTTCTCTCTCTCCAATTTCTGTTCCTGTGGCCCCGTTTTCCCTCCCCTCTCATTTCCTCCCCTCTTTTCTCATTTCCTCCCCTCTTCTCTCCCCCCTGTAACAGCTCACGGAGGCATGCCTGACTCCCGGCCACCCTCGTTAACCTTATCGTTTCGCTGACCCCCCCATCCCCCCTTACCTGGACGGCGCTGCCCTCTCACCGCTGTGAGTCTGAGGGGTTGTGTCAATACATACACACTGGGGCATTAAGCTGGAGCCGGGAGGGAGGGAGGGAGGGAGGATGCGCGGTACATCTATAGAGCAGCCGAGGCAGCGAGGGAGGAGAGTGTGGAGGGCGGTGAACGCATCCAGGTGGATCTGAACTCTCCTTTCCTTCCGACGTGCATTATGAAAGCGGCGATTAGCCCCAAGGGAAACACGTATTCATCAACAAACCCACGGAGCTCTTGTCTTGCGGGTGGCGAGACGTTTCCTCCTTCGCCTCCTTCATTCTGTGTCGCAAATGTGTTTTCTGATTAATGTTTTGCGGTTTCGGACCTTCAGAAAGGGTCGCGTGTTTGGACCCGAGGATCTCATTCAGTAGTGCCCACATACGAGCTGTTACAGAGGGAGGCCTGCTAGCCTTTTTCGTACAGTCAGCACCTCCTTCCTCCTCTAGACCCCCCCCCGCCCCCCCGGGTTTGGACGAGGACATTGGTGGTAATGAGCAGTTGGGATTCCGCCTAGAAATGCATTGGTTGTCTCTCCGTCCTCCATAGTGAGCGGGCTATTTAAAGGGGTCGCTTTCATCGTAATGATCTGCGAGAGATCCCACTGTGCTTCACACATTGTTATGGTGATGACGGGGGGTGGGGGAGGGAGGGAGGGAGGGAGGGAGGACTGACTCACAGCGGCTCCTCATCTCCATCAACACTGTAAACCCGAACGTCCAAAGTAATTAAATAGATTAAGTAGTGTATACTCAAATTTTTGAAAAAGTTCTACTAACTTAATTATGTCATGTTGGTGTAACATGTTCTTCTTTTTGAGTAATTTTAACTAATACCTTTTGATTTAATGGAACTATTTAACAATAACTTAAAAATATAACTTACGTACAACTTAATAGAATTAAGAAATGTCATACTAAGAATGATAAAGTCCTGTTATTTCTATTTTTTCAAATACGGATGATTTAAAAATAAACCTAATGTATATAGCACATGCTAAAATACAATCAAATCTCACAAAGTGCTTCACCAAATAATTAACATCGATCATTAAAAAATACATTTCAATCATAGCTTATTAAAACAGTAACAATTTGATTGCGGCAAATGGTCTGAAATGCATTAGACATTAATGGAAGACAAAATGTATTCATTTTTATTGTCATCAGTTTAATGTAGCCTATATATTCATTTTGCTTGCGGGGATCATTTTAAAGCTCAAACTGACTTCCTACACTAGTCCATGTTCTCTCTAGTTAAGCTCGTTTTAAATTCTGAGCAGTGAGCCCGCTGTAAAATGTGCTTTTACTTGTTTGTTATTTTAGGATATTATTCTGTCAGTATAACAAAGTATTCAAGTTGTCATGATAACACAACATTACTAGTTAGTAACATATCTACGACAAATAAAACGCTAATCTGAAAATTAATTCAATTGAATTAACACGCTAGTAGTGTATTTTAAGTCAACTTGATTAAGGAAGTAGTCGCGACCGTTATCAAAGTGCATTATGGGGTTGGCGGGCGAAGTTGACTTCCTTTCCGTCCTTGAGCCTTTTCGGACCAGGCTTCGGTAGCATCATCGGCTCAGACTGGTTTCAAGGTGAGTGAAATCATAGGTGTTTATATATATAAGTTGATATATGTAATGTGTGAAGTTAAATTATGTTACAATCAGCCAGTTGCCAATCCTCAAACGTAAAACAATTTAATTTAAATAATTTTCCAGACTTTGTCGTACGAGTGACATTACTAACGTTAGTTACTTCTGCTCCATTCACTGGGACTTAGTCTTCTCTGCCTGTGTGTGTCTCTACTTCAGCGGTTGCTGGTTTGAACTCGCCAACGTGTGCGCTAACGTACGTGCTAACGCACTTTAGCTAACGAACATACTACGCTAACTAACGTTACTTGATTGTGCATCTCGGACCAGCCGAGGAGCACGGGGATAGTATTCCACTAGCTAGCTAGCTTGTTCAACTGAGAAAAGGGCGGCTAACGAACCTAGGCTAGCTAACATAAGTTAACGGTGCGTGCTTGAAACCGCGATTGTCTTTTCAGTCAAACAATCTAGCTAGCTAGTTAAAAAAAACGGCCTCCCGTGCTTCTCGGCTGGTCCAGGAACAGCGCCAGGTGTTTCTGCATCGAGCTTGTCGTGACTCGCAGTTCTGTGGCATTTCTATTAATTTTTTGCAAGTCATTCTGTTCATTCATTTTTGTGTAAAGCTGGAACTTTCCATCTATAAACGTTGTATAAAACTAATTGAAAACATGTCATTTTAAGGCAGTGTTAGCTGTAGTCATTGACCATGTTTTGGTAAGCTACTAGTAACTAACTTGTTGTTATATTCCGTTTTTAAAGTTTTAGATGGTGGTCTGAACTTTGTCATTTCTTTTCTTTGCCTTTTAGGTTGCTGGTTCCAAAATGATCTGGAAGTGTAAGTTGTGCGCAGCTTCTTTCACCTCCAGAATACAGTTATTTAGACACTATAGGCTGCAACAAGATGAGACGGGCTGGATGTCAGGAGGTCAATGTTAATGCTGGAAAAAGAAGTAGAAGTAATCCTGAAAATGAATCTTCACATTCCAACATTAAAAGACCCAAGCGAGCCGAAGTCAACTTCCTACCCAACTTTCCCCAAGGAAAGGATCCTTCAATCCTTGAGCAGTTGAGGCAGACAATTGTTAAAGAAGTCACGAAGACTAAGAAGAGCCTGCCCTGATTAGAAAGATGATGGAGACCACATTTCCCCTACGCCGACAGACTATAGTGATGTCCTGCCCACCAGTGAACGAGCTCATGAACCTCTGGCCTGCTCTCAAAATAGAGAATGAGGTAATATGGATCAGCTTTCTTAAGTGAAAATTATTGTGATTCTTACTTATTTGGCCCCTATTTTCTGCTTTATGAATGTGTGCTAGAGTCTTCAAATGTTACAGTTTTTGTATAAGTGTTGCTGTATTCTCATCCTACTGTTATTTCAATGTAGTTGTATGCAGAGTTCCAGCGGATTACGAATCAGAACCTCTCCAACACATTCTATGCTGAGCTTGACCGCCATCTTCCTCGACTGATGACCTTATTTAGACAGAAGGCATCAAAAACTGGGAAGACAGCAGATGCTCTAGTTGAAATTTTAAAAATCTACGATGAACAGGTAAATAAATTATTACACACTTCATAGGTTCAATGACTTATGAGTTTTGTGTATTTTGCAATGAGTCCACTTTGTGTTTGCCATTTGTTTGATTGCATTAATAATGTGAATAGATTATTTGTGGACATATGTTCTGTTTGGACTGTTTAAAATCAGTAGGTACAATTCTGTTTTTATCTGAATAGGAAATCCATGACATCCACACCAAGCGCACTACTGTTCTCCACGCCCTTCCTGTATATCTGTGCGAGGATGCTTCTGGATTTTTCAGAACCTGCACAGTGAGTCTCCTTAAGTCACTAACAAAGTTTATCAAAAATACTATTATCTTTTAGGACTTCTTTGTTTAGTACAGTTTGTGTATGATGTTTTCTTTCTCTTCACTACAAAGGAACTGTATTGGCAAGTGATAAGATGTTCAGTAAAACCGCTTCCTGTAAATGTCCTTTTAACTTGGTTTCAGTCTCTCACACCACTTAGATTGTCTGGTAATTTGGCAGATTTGTGTGTGCACAATATGGATCTTATGCTTTTCACCTCTTGAAATAAGACCCAGATCTCCCTTGTAAAAGGGGTATAGGTCGTCAATGGGACTTGGTTAAAGGAAGATACATTATATGTAATCTGTTCTGTTCCATGTGTTAGTTTGTGATTAGTATATCTTTTTCATTCATTCAGGACAAGTATGATGAGCCAGAGCTTGACGGTGTTGCAGTGGGCCTCCTTACTGTCATCAGTGACCATGACACAAGTCCAGTTCACTACAACCCTGTGAGAATCTCTGTCATCATTGAAAGTGATGGTCAGCCTCCCCCGACTTGGCGATGCCTTCCTGGTAATCTTTGGACTGATCTATGCACTACACCTCAGCACTGACCAACACTTTTGAATTCACTGAAAAGATTCTACTTGGTCTAGAAAGTGGTAAACTGTCACCCAAGTTGCAGACCCTCAAGAATGACTTGATGCAGAAACTCATCTGAAAGAAGGCTGCAGGGAAAGCTTTATAAAAGGCTAGTTCAAAGTTTAAGGGGAAATGTTCTATAGAGTTTTTGTAATTTCATCCAAATTGCTGCCCTGTTGCCTTATGCATGCATTTTGCATGTAATCTTGTCGCGCAAATAATTTGCGTCACGTTTGGTGTGACCACGGCATTACTCAGGAATTAGCCAAAAGCACAGTTTTCTTTTTTAGCTGTAACGAAAAATAATTTAATTTTGGTATTATTTATTTGTTTTGATTACTTTGATTACAATTTATTTGAGCTCTTTATATTGAACAGACCAGTGCATATGTCTCGGTTGATTTTATAAATTTTGATTTATTTTTCTATTTCATTTTAATACCGCTGTGTGCTAAAAGGGAGTGGGTAAGAAAATACGGTTCAATAGCAAGTGTTCATGAGTTTGTGGAACTCAATGTATTTGAGGCAATCGATTGCCTCAAAAATATTAAGTTTCGAGTGACATGTTTTTAAGTAAACACATGCAACATTTTTGACTAATGTGTACTTAAAACAATGACAACACAAACTAATAAAAATTGAGTTTGGTTAACATGAAATGGTGTGGTTGTGTACTTATTCTTTTAAGTTCTGTGAACTTATTCGTATTAGTTTGAAAACTGGACATTTTAAGTAATAATAACTGAAAATAATTGAGTTGCCTTAACAGAAAACTGTAAGTCATATTAACTGCAAATATTTGAGTTGAGCTAAATGGAACACTTTAATTAAACTGTTATCAAAAGGTACAAGTATCAAGTAATCCAACCTTTTAAGTTCTGGAAAATGTTGACTTTTAAGTTGATCAACTCAAAAAAATTGAGGCAATCGATTGCCTCAATTTTTTTGAGTTCTGGTAACTTATTCGGGTTTACAGTGAAGGTGAGAAGTTGCTGTCGTTGAGCTAAAACCCTCAATGAGTAAGATGCAAAGGATGGCGATGATGTCTGAACCACCACTAGGTCTCCTCCCTCCCCTCCAGCGGCCCACAAAGACCACATGTCCACAGTCAGACGGAGGGACGAATGTCAGTGTGTCACGTATGTGCCGCTCATGTAAATGAGTCCATAATGTATTCAGATCGGCCCTTTGTCTCCGTGTTTGAAGCTCCTATAGGTGATTCTTGCCGGGGGGCAGAACAATCATTCAATGTGTTAATGGGTCGCACGCTGGGCTCGTTAGCTGTGCGCAGCCCTCATTAACATACAAATTCAATTAACTTTCACGGAAAAAAAAAAAAAAAAGGAAAAAGGGAGGACGAACGCAAACAAATCTTTTGTGTGACGTCGCCTCTTCCAGCGTTTTGTCTTCATCTTGGTCCCAGTGAGCGGAGGAGAACCTTCTCTGTTTGGGGCTTTCGGACGAACGCTTCGTGCTTCGGCGGGAACGACAAGGCCACGCCCCCCCTTTGCACTGGAGGAGACCGTCAGGTGTCTGTCCCCCCCCGGTGGCGGCGTGGCGGCCGTGGTGGGCGTCGCAGGTGACTAACGAGTCCTCAGCGTGTTGATTGAAAGTGGCGTGCAGTCAGAACGCTCGCGGGCCGAAGGGCCAAAGCTCTTTGGTAATTAGTGGCCTGCATCGTGTCAGAGGACGGAGCGCCGATCGCCGACGACATTAAAGGGCCGATGAGATAAGAGGCGGGTGTGCTCGTGTGCGCTTCTCGCAATGCACGACTTCGATTCACACGTTTGCATATTCGACAGTTAACCAAATTGATTTCCTGCGTCTGTCGAGCGGCAGCATCAGATCAGTCGGTTTTCCCAAAGATTTTCAACCGCGCGTCCGTCCGCATATCAAACGGGTCCGGGGATGCCAGCGCCTCATTTGCATACCATTAATTAGACATTCATATTAAACGGCTGATTAGCATACAAAGCGCTCCGTGTTTTGTCACGGAGAAAGCTATAGCGGCAATAACCTCTCCTTTCATATCACGAGCTTTTGCTATCTATGCAAATGTGAGTAGTTTGTGTTGGTTTTAATCAGTCGGCGAGTGCGTTTGCGCAGCAGCTCACCAAAGCTGCCTAAAGAAAGAGGAACTAATGGTTGTTGTGAAAGAAAAGAGACTAATGATGCTTTTTGGGGGTTTCTAGTTCTCTGATAATGAATCTCAGAAAAGGTGCAACCGCCAACCAAGCACCAAGCAACTTTTCTTACCACGTCGTCACAGATTTGAACCCAAAGGATAAACCCACCTCCGTGAACCACTTATCGGTGTTCAAAGTTTCAATAATTCCAATAAAAATTTGAACCGAGGCACAAAAGTTAGAACAGAGTCCTCAGAATCGGACTCTCCGGCTCTCTGCTCGTTAATATCAAACCGCTTCGGGGCAAAGTTCACCAGAGTGAATCAGGAGTTACTTTGGCGCGTGACCAAAGTCCATCAAGTCCATCGGTTGCGTTGATTCCAATTGATTCCAATGTGAAGACGCTGACCAGCCGCTATGGATGATCACGGCCCTGATGATGAAGGTCAGAGGTCATCCTGCCTTATGAACCACGGCGTCGCTCCCATCAACCGTGGAACCAAGACCTCTGCCGCAGTGGGGCGAATGGCAATGGCCTGCAAAAGGAAGAAAAAAGGAGCAGTATAAATAAAGAAAGACAGCGAGGGAGGTGGGGGAGGTGGAGGGGGGGAGGGGGTGGAAGGCAACGGAAAGAAGAATGAGGTAAGTCCTGTGGGAGAGGTCTGCACCGACCTGCTTAACCCCTCCAACCTCCTCCGTCGCTCCTCCTTCCAGGGCGAGACGACGAAGAGGAGAGATTAAGCAAGAGGAACTCAAAGGGGGGGGGGGGGGGGGGGTGTGACATCAGCGGTGACATCAGGTGGGAGAGAGGTCAGGGGTCACACAGATGCTACTTTGTTTTCCAGAGGTCGATGCCTTTGTAATTTATCGGCGCCGATGACCCGATAGGCGAAGGAGCTCTGCGTCGTTTGCGTTGACTTGTGATCGGGGGGGTTCTTGGGGAATTCTGCACCCCCCCCCCCTCCAGGGGTGAGGCAATTTTTAGATGATCTTTAGCCCTCCCGTCACTCCCCTTTGCTCCGGCTGAGCTTAAACACTCCCGGGCCTCTCGAGTCCCATGGCGTGTGTGCTTTTTGGGGATGGAGTCGGGCCGTCTGTAAACTGTGTCTGACCTTGTGTGTCTGGATACGCACACGCACACATGAGTGGTCCCGTACACACTGCTTCAAGCGTGATGACTCGCTGCTCATTGAACGGCCTCTTTGATGGGGGGGTTAAGGGGGGGGGGGGGGGGGTGGGGGTCGCCCCATCATCTCATGCAACGCCAGGCGAGGGAGGTGGCGTGGAGAAAAAGGCGAGCGCGCTTTTTGATCCACATGAACCGACTCAGCGACGAGACTTTGTTGTGGATCCGCCAGGAAACCTCATTTTTTTTCTTTTCTTTTGAGGGAAAGAAAAAAGACGCAGTTAAAGTGATTGAATTACCGGCTGCGACAATTTTCTTTATCGAGGAAAACTCCAATGAAAGAATGTTTAAATAAGCTCGACAGGAGTTTGCTTTTCGATATTTCGTGTTTGCAAAGCGCTGCTTTGAGGCGGCGTATATTTTGCTGCAGCTAATCACTGTGTTTGTTAATGGTCTCCTAAGAGAAAGGCGCATTTCCCTCCCGCTCCCTAATGTAATAAAAGGCTTTTAGCAACTGCTTTGAATGCATCAGGACTGTGCTTTTCACCACTTCCTTTGTATCACATTCATTTCCATATTTAATTAGGTTGGCTCATTAAACGCCATGCGCACCGGAATGTGTGCAGGAATAATTGCATGCGATGTTATGGACACAAATTATCCATAATGTTCCTGTGTGAGTTGTGACAGCACATGCAGGCCTTGTTGATTAGTCCACTCTAATGGACACGGCACTCGATTTGTTAGTGTGCGGGTGTTTTCCTCTGGGGAGTGTCTGTGCATGTGCACATGCTATCTGTGCATGTATGTGCCTTGTGTGAGAAAGTCCATCTGTCAACTCAAGACCACGTTAAAGAATGAAATTACCCATCAGCTCTGGTAAGAGCGTGGCTGACAACCTGTAATCAATGTCACGAAAGGAGGAGGGAAAGACACACACACACACACTCGTGGTGGGAGCAGAAAGGTGACAATCGATGACCCCGACTGATGCTCGGCTCTGCTGAGTGAGGCGAATGCCAAGAGAGCAACTTTGTCCCGATTGCTTCACCGGACATTGACGCGGGATTCTTCCGAGGCCGTCTCGCACATTTGAATGGGCCTACAGGTGTTTTTTTAATCATGTAGCATGGTGAGACACACATTCACAATTAGCCGTTGTCAGCAGTCAAAGGCAGTACTGCAATTTACTGGGTGCACATTACTGTCGTAAGTGGAAGTGACAACACTTTGATGTGTCGTCAGAAAGCGGCGTGATTGCGAATTGCATTTGACCCTGTTTAAGTGCGCTCGCTCTCGATAGGCGAGCACCCTTTATTCAAAAGAGATAATTGGTTTTGAAAAAAACGTTGTTTACCCGCGGCCCCCTGAAACGTTTTTTGGAGAGAAAGTGGCGGGCGTTGATTGACCTTGTCATAGTTCCACACATCTCACCACCGCGCGGCGCTCACGTTCGCTCCGGAGCCGGCGTCAGATAAACGCGTCCTCCGTTGTCGTCGTCCTCTCCGTCTGGTTGGCGTTCCGAAAAAGCAGAACTTCTGAGGCGGTGACGGTTCATGACTCGGGAGGCTGGGTTCGGGTGAGGGTGGTGGGAGGGTTTCGGGTTCGCTCTCCGCTCCCTTTGGTCTCCTCGCCGCGGCCTCCCCACATTTAACTGGCAGGCAGGCGCATCGTGCACGAGTTGTCTCTGATGTGGCGTGATGAGTAAGCACACGTATGACGGGGTGCGCGTGCGTGTGGGATCCACAGCTCTGCCCGACACGTGACCGCGAGGAAATGGGGGAGGCGGCGTCCGTGGGGGGGGGGGACGTTGAAACGCACATTACGCAGAGTTTTACAGGCCAAACTTTGGCCCGTGTCTAATTAGAGGACCGGCCGCGGGTTCCGCCGGTTGCGCAACCTCCGAGGACTCCGAGGGGAAGAAGCGGTACGTTCCACACAGCACATCTGAGAACATTATTCATCGGTCGGGTTGCAGCCCGAGGAGTAAAAGGGAGGATAAACCTGTGCGAGCTTCCCCGCGGTTTTCCCGTTCTTTTCATCTGCATCAAATTAGATGTGGGACACACTCGAGATGCAGGCCGCTGATTGTAGCCTCCAACCTCCCAGGTCCAAGCCTTTGAGGTGCAAGAAAAAGCGATTTCAGAGGGACGTTCCCTTCTGAGATCGCTTCGTTTTAATATCGCGCCATCAAAGAGGAATAATTACGGAAAATAAAAAGCACCGTCCAAGTCGAGCCGCAGAGGTTGAGCTCCAGCCCACTGCGAGGCACCGCTGAAGGGCCGCGGGCTGCGTTCTTTGGCCAGACGGAACTCACTCGAGCCCGAAAACAAACGACACGCGGCATTCAAATGAGATTTCTGTCACTGCACAGAACAAAGATGCAGGAATACGACACACGGGCGTGAACTCTCGGGCACCCCGACAAACTCTTTTTAATCAGTTTCAGTCAAAGATGAGGCACAAATTACATTACAGTATGTAAGTAAGTATCAATCAGCGAAACATTTTATTTTGACCAAGCGATATTTCTGCATGAAAAGTCGTTTTGAATCCATCTTAAAGGGAACGTTGGTGCGTGTAGCCACAGTTATTCAGTATTCCATTCGAGTACCACTGGAGACGTTTCCATCCCCTGCATGCTGGGGGGGGGGGGGCGCAGCCTTAGTTTTTTTTATTGATTTCCTCCTAATCCCACTCTAAGGTTTGAGGCTCGAAGCATCGTGCTGTGCTGCGACCCCCCGTTTGACCCCTCGGAGGTCTGGAGCAGCTTCGGTCGAGGCGAAGCGAAGTGTGAGGGGGGCCTACGTTCATCACCACCGGCTCCCAATGACGCTGTCATCACCGCCTCCCCCCCGTGGGTGGTGTGTGCGTGTGTGTGTTCTTTTAGAAGTGGGATTCAATAGAGCAACTGCCCTTGATCCCCCTCTCTCCCCCTCTCTCTCTCTCTCCCCCTCTCCCTCTGCCTTTTCCCCGTGTCAGCGAACTCCCACAGAACTCCCAAGCAGCTCGGATTCAGAGGAAGTCCTTCCTGGGATAAACACACACACACACACACGCACGCACACTCGTCCTCCCTCAGACATCCTGTTTGTCTCCTGCAGCTCCTCTGCTGCCTCAGATGAACACGAGCCGGCGAGGCGCGGCGAAAACACGACAGAGCAGCTCCACGACTCCTACGGACGACCGCAATTCCCGTCAGTCGGGTCTCTCTTTTTTATTGTCTCCTTTTTCTCGTCTCTGCTGATTTTTTCCTCCTCCTGCATTTGAAACGCGGGCGTCAATCAGTCTGAGTCTGAGTCAGTCTGATCCTCGCCGAGTCTCATTACTGCCACGTCTTTGAGCAGTTGCCTCTGGAATGAGAGAAACCTTGTTGAATTTTTTCTGTAATCAGCTTCCATTGCCGCTCGCCGCCGCGGTAGGCGTCGGCTGCGCGTCCTGCCTTCCCATCCGTAGAGCGGTCGATCAAATCCATTTTACACATCTGCCAATCTCCATCATTTCCATCTGGGTTCGTCTCCTCTTCCCTCTTCCCTCCGTCCCCCTTCACTCTATCCGCGGCTAATCCATTACATCTTCTAATGACTGTCGCTGCGCTCTATGAAGAGGCGTGTGGGCATTTCTGACGTGTGTGTGTGTGTGTGTGTGAATCACCTCCCCATCTCCACGGAGCGCCGTCCTCGCATCTACTGGAGCTTCACAAATTCATTTAAGCAATGTGCAGGTTTTCAATGGCACAAGCCAAATAATTCCAGACACAACAACAGTCTCTGGTCACTGTTTCAATAAAGAATCTGCAGATATTCTCATTTTGTTGTTTTTATCTGAACTAAGGGACATTGATTGTTTTCAGCTTCCCTGAAGCTCTTGTCTTAGTCACGGCATGTATTTCGGTCTCCTCTCCACACATTTCCTCCCACATTTGTTTGAAGATAATCAAAATGCTGGATGATATCGAGTAATCTGAATTAACGTGGAGTGATTCTGCAGTGGGTGAAGTTCACTTTGGGTTGGTACATAAGTCTGTGTCTCAGTTATTTTCAGCACGGCTGAAAGGTGACCGAGATTCGGGCTTGAAAAAGAACAGCATCACTCTTTTCACTCACTCATTCTGAGGTGATTCGTGTCTTCAAGTCTAACTAGTGAGGCCCAAACACCTCCAGAAGTTACAACAAAAGCCTGAAAACAGAAGACTTCCCATAAACTCTCCCTGGGAAACAGACGTCTATGAATCAACGGACGGTTCCTTTCATAAATAAACTTCCCAGAGCAAAAAACAGTGAACAACGTTGAGGTTCCCAAACCTCCTTAAAGACGAGTAAATTGCAGCCAAACGCACAATTATTTCACTTGCTCTGCTCTCGTGAGGGAGTCTGACATGAGGCTGGGCCCGGAGGTGGGGGGGCGGGGGGGATACTGGTTACCGATTACCAGTACTGAAGTGGCCAACAAGGTTGTAGGCAGGATCAATAACCCAGTATCAAGCCTTTAGATTATTTCTTCCATCAATACGTTTCAACTGACAGTCATTCTCTTATTTCATACACGGCGAAAAGGGTGTAGGTTGACGGCGGACGACGGTCCTCCACAAGGACACCTGGAGTATAATTCATCTCTTCTATACACGACTCCATTAAACTGGCTTTTACGTTAACTTTTCAGTTTCAAGATATGACATTCAAAGATCTTTCCTTCCGCCGTCTCTCAATACCAAGCACACCGCATGCTGCCGGGATACGATCGGCAAACATCTCTTCATCCAACAGTTAGGGCGCCCTTGAAATCGTAAAGGTTCCATTCTGAGAGAAATTAGCAGTCGAAGTCGCCCGGCAGGGACCCACACCCCCCCCGCCCCGCCGCCGTGCCAGCCGCCGGCGCTGCCCTCTGATTTAAGATCATGAGCCTTCGGCGTTCAGCCACATCCACGCGACGCCTCTCTCCATTCCTGTGTTTTATGGAATCGTCGCTGTCGCCACGCCGCCGAATGACCGCGGCAATATTTGGCGCGACGAATGCCGCCGTCGCGAGCCGCCCCGGCGAAACAGTGCTTTTGAATATTTCATCACTTTGGAAAAAAACCACCGGCCGCAGAAAACCGATTAACCAGAGTTATTATTAATCCAAACATCTCCTTTCCTCCCCGCCCCGGTGTGCGACTTGCCATCAAAGCGGCGGCGCGTCGGGCCGGGCGGCTCCAGGTAATGGCGTGTGAAATGACTGGGCTTTTGTTGGGTGGGAGGCTCGCCGGAGGCCCGGCCAGCTTATTTATGGAGCTGCTGTGGTCTTTCTCCTGGCCTCGACGCCTATAAATACACGGGGAAGGTTAGCCTGCTAAAGCAAACAATGATGTGAGTCTGAAATAGAAAACGCAATTCTGCAGCTCGGCCTCCAATAAAAAGGGCCGGCGTCTTTCTCTAGGTGGGCGGGAGATTAGATTTAGGGCTGCGGTGTGAGCGCTGGTTTAGATCTGGGCGTAATAAGACGCTATTAGAGTTTATTGACCTGAACTATAAAGGGTGCTGACCGTCCTGCTCTCCATGCACAGTGTTCACAGTGGCTTTTGAAGGCAGCGGCGATCTGTCACGATGACGCCGTCCAGTCAAACATCTTCTTTTTTTTTTTTCTTCTCTTGACAATCAATGAAGCACAGCTGGAAAATGTGCTTCTCGTTCGTCTCATATTAATGTTTTTTTTCCCCCAAACAAGTTGTCAGTGAAATAGGTGTTTGGCAGGCACAGGTTTCCACACGCTGCGGTGTGGCCGTCCCTAACAGACGGTCTGGTTTTAGTGGAGCGCAGCAGACAGGACTGGAGAGCAGCCCGGTCCTGGAGATGGCAAACGTGGTTAAACTGATAAAACTGTCATCGCCGTGTTGGAGGCAGCTGGCGAGGTGTGAGGCAGGAGAGAGAGAGAGAGAGAGACGCGAGCGAGAGAGCACATCCTGTCAGCGCCGCCGGCCTCCAGTCTTATTGTTTAGACCAATAACCTGAGCCTCACAGATGCTGGTTTGTCGTGGTTCTGATATCAGAGGTTCCCGAAAGACCAAGTCACGCTTTTTCTGTTTTAGATCTTGACCAAAGAAATGAGCCCAGCCTTTAAACTTTAAATGTGTTTAGTTTAGGCTTTTTAGGCGAGAAGGAAAAGTGAATAAATGGTTGATGCAATTTGTTATTTTGTCTCTTTTATGTATATCTTACAATCAAGAGGCCACTATTTCCGGATGCATGTGTAGCACTGAAGTGGCTAACATTAGCTCGTGGCATGTTCTCATCTCGACTATTACTATTGCACGGTTCATTTTTCAAATCAGAGATATCGTAGAAAGATTTTACGAAGGAATAAGTCTTATTTCGCCTAACTTGGACAGAAATGATGGACAGATGGGCGGCAGTTCCGAATGAACGACACAACATTTCATTAGTTTTAACGGAGCATTTTGTCTCTCTGAAGTTGTTTCACCGGGTTTCTTCACTCTGAAGGAGTGACTGAAAACCAGAAAAAGTTTTTGCCGTCAGCGAGAACACCAAAACCTAGCAGAGTTAGCTGGTGTAAAATCCAACCCGCCGCGAGAGGAAGAGGGGGAGCGGCGCCCGGCAGGAGAGTTTGGGAGGTGTGATGTTGCAGCGTGGTGCCAGGGGAGCTGTGAGGCTTTGGCAAAGAGGTGTGCGTTCGCCTCGCGCGGCCTCCCCACTGCTGCTGGAGGAGGAGGAGGAGGAGGAGGGGCGCGAGGGGGAAGGGCGGTGCGACGGGCGGGAAGACGAGGAGAGGCGGGGCTCCTGGCCGAGACCCACGCCAGGGACAATTTACCCATCCATCACTCTCTGCAGAGTTACTCAAAAAGCCGAACGCGTGCCGCGCGGTTTGCGTACCTGGGCTTCATCGCGTGACTGCACGCGCACGTCTCCCCCAAAATGACAAGCCCGCAAAACATTTTCATCCCAGGTGTGAATATTCCCCCCCCCAGCTGGGTCTGACACCGTACGGCTGCAGGATGTGATCATGTAACAAGCAGTCGCTTGGAAACAACCACATGGGTGTTCAGACAGAAAGAAAGAGACTTTCCACCAACTCGCTTTTTAGACACTGCTTATTTTCGCGAGACGCATTTAAAGATTTGCACAAGCGCTGCCGTGATTTTAGTGCAGCGTGAACTTTGGCCCCGGTGCACCCACCAACCACAGGTTCAGATCCGCTGGTTGTGTTCGCGGGGCACAGAGCGGTGACACCATACCGGGCTTATGGTGTTGATCTGACGTGTGAGATGCCGCAGAACATTTCACCTCCACCAGCTGTGAGCAAATTCTATTAACATCTCCACACCGGTGAAAACCACGATTCTGCACCATACAGGAACAAACCTTCTTCAGAGGGTTTTTCGCCAAACAGTTGTGTCAAGAATAAAAGACAAGCAAAGTGCAGTTGAAGCAAAGCAATTTATATTTATTTATTTGAATGCAAAACATGTTAAGAATACAGCTACGATATGAAACACACAATTATCAGAGGTAATGATGAATTTCCTCCTATTTTCTACTAATAATATCGCTCAGTTTGAATTCTTTTACGGCGATAATCTCTTACCGTGACCACCCTTTGCACACGTGCACAACAAACACACACAGCCTCGGGCTCCCGTCACCGCCGTGTGAAGTCGGCCGAGGTCACCGGGGGACTTCATGAATGCGGACCGTCTCAGATGAAGTATTCATGGCAAGAGGCTGCAGCCAGGCTGGTGATTAGTCAAATCGCTCTTCTTTGTAACCTTTAATTGGTCTCCCGGTCAATGCAAATAACTAATACTGCTTTTTTTGAACACAAAAGAAATAAAAGCCATTGATCGTGAGCGATCAATAGAAAGTTTCCCCCCGGGGTGGGGAGGGGGGGGTCTTATGGTTTGAACTTCCATGAGCATTTGAACGCGGCTGTTTTACACTTCCATCCTTCTTGAATGCGCCGCTCCCCCCTCTCGTGTGTGCGTGTGTGTGTGTGTGTGTGTGTTGTGCCTGGCTTGGGAGGGGTGCACGGTGAGGGGGGGGGGGGTTGAGGTGAGGACAGGAGAGCGGGTGATGACACCGCAGTGAAACTGAAGGTGTTTGGGGTGCAGAGGTCTGGGACTGCTGCTGCTGCTAAGTGTGATCCGTCTGTCGCTTAGACTGAGTGTCAACAGTGTTCGCCCCCCTCACCCCTCCTCCCCCCCCCGGCCCCCCACCCGGTACACGCCTCACCTGGTGGTGGTGGGAAGGGGCACAGACAGTCGGTTGTGTCACGTTGTCCACAGCGCGACCAGTTGGCTACGCCGTGGCGACTCTGGCCACGCCCACTGCTGCACGTGCACGCCACATTTTTCTCTCCGTCCTCGTGCGCGGTAACGGATGTTTTCCAATTTAAATGCTAATTCTCCTCATGGCTCGACAATGTAGAGTAATATACAGGTCATTTGACGATACATTATTTGCAAGTAAAAGAAAGTACGTATATTATTGTTTTCGTAGTGCAGTAAGTATCAGTAGGAATAGTTTGCACACAATCAGGAACTTATCATTAAAATGAAAGAAACAAACATAACAGAATGGCAATATTAATAATAATACTAATGATGCACCTTATTTTTATAGCAATGAAAATGCAGGACAAAGTGATATAAGGGGACCAGGATCAAACATGGACCCTCCGAGGTCTCCATCACACTCAGATTGGATGCTTTCAGCCCAGATCGTCTTCACGGGTTTAAACCTTATCTCTGCTGGTTAAAAACCACACAACCGACCTGGAAAAACCACACAGTCATTTTGTATTCATGTACTCTACTAACTACAGTGGAGCATTAATCACAAACTCCAACGCTCTGTTGAAGCTTCCTTGTGTGAAGACTTATTTAAGCCTTTAGGGGAATAATTCACCAGTGAAGGAGAAACCAAAGTGCAAGTTTGAGACGCTCCATCAGTTTAGTGAACGTGGTCTTCTGCGTTCTGGTAGCCCCCCCTGCGGACGGGGGGGGGTCGCCTTCCCTCGTTCACCTTCCCACAAACTACCTGCGACTTCGGTTCCAGTTGAGACGCGACGCTCATTCAGGAGCGCACGTTTAAAGAAGTGAAATAAAAGGGAGCCAGACAGCAGAAGTTTGTTATTTGATTGATTTTGGCATCGTGTTCCTCTCCGAATGATGCTGTTTTATTAAGAAATAAAAAATAAACAAAATGCGCGGATGCCTTCTCTCTCTCGCCTTGGCAACTGTTCTCTTTGGCAAAGGCCGCTGCGTTTAGAGCGAGCGCCTCCTCGGCCAAATCGACATTTATGATAGACCGCCCCAGATGGGATGTTGCAGATGGTCGCCTGATCCGGCCTCTGCTGGGACGGTTTCAGTCTCACCCAAACCGCCGCGCAATAATCATTTGTGAACAATATAATTTATTTTCACCTCCTCTGCAATCGCTAAAGATAACTGAACTGGAGTCCCTGAGACGATCGCGTGTTCTTACTCGACGGCGTGACGAGAATCCGATCCACGCCTCCTGTGTTCACGTAACGCACGCACGGCGAGAGAAAATCACTCATATCCGCTCAGACGTTTACTGCAGCTGTTATGTTTGTGGCGCGGCCTAACTGCGGCGTTAATCATTTCTGCATGGCGGGGAGATCCCGCCCGTCCCTCCCTCCCGCCTCGCAATTAATCCACATCCTCCACGCTTGGAAGGGTTAACACCGCGAGACGACAAATTATTCCCCACCGTCCAGGAACCCGTGTAAGTGCCTCTCCGGCTACGCGCCGATTGATCGATGGCTTTGTTTATCAGTCATAAAACTATTAACCATCAATCTTTTTTACCCCCTTTTTTTCTTTCCACCTCCTCCGCGGATGATTATACGTTCGTTAATGCACGGGTGGTTGTGCGTTTGTCAAATGATCCGCGTGCGACTGGGACGCAGCGAGCACAGATTACTGCGCAGATGCCCATTGAGGGAGCCTTTGATTAACAGCAGGGCTTCACGTCTCAGCGAGGACCTCGTGGGGGCAGTGAAGGATGGAGATGGCGGGACGAGGGAGTGACCCAGTTCTCCAGGGAGCTGATTGAAGTGAAGCGTATGCGAGATAACGGGACGTATTCAGCAGAACTTCCGTGGGACCTTCTCGGGTGGGACGCCATCTTCTGCAGGGGGGGACTGCAGCTCTGTCGATTGTCTCGATCTGCTGCGTGACGTCTCGCTGCAGAGAAAAACCCAGTTGTTGTTTTTGTCCGTGTAGTTCTACATCTTTGAAGGACGTCCTCTTGGATTGTTTGTCTTTTTTTGCTGCCTGAACCTCCACCGCCGCTGAATAATACATCCGGACATGCTGTCAGAGATCAGTTGACCCTGAAACTATTGGATTTCGCATTAAAAGCCGCTGTACCGCAGATGAGCAGGGTTTTGTTAATCCGTGCCCAGACCTTGCCCGAGGGCAGGCGGCGGTGAGGTAAACGTGGCCCGCGTTACGGTGCACACGCTCATCCAATTACCCAACCTCGGTGTTTCGACCGTGTGAATGAAGGATGAGGGGGGGGTCCTGAAAAAACCCAAAACACGGCGTTCTGCGGCCGCGTGTTGTCGACCAAAGCAGCACACGTGCCGGCGCTGAGCTGGAAGTAGCCTTGATTTAAATAAATATAATAATAAAAAAATGGTTTAAAAAAAAAAAAAAAAAAAACGCGCGGCGCTGACTAATCGTTTTCACCGGGTAATTCCTCCGCTCGGCCTGCGGGCTCTCGTAACCGCGTCCTCATTGGAGACTGCGCTCCTCTTGGATTGCATCAATTATTGACGCTAATGCTCGAGTCTTTGCTTCAGCCACAGTGTCATAATCATCGGCTGCAGATGGAAATAAAAGATTCATCGGTGTGGCGGTGCGCTGATGAAAAGCCCTCTCATCGAAGGTAGCATGCCAGGGCTCTGTTCAGCAAGAGCCAAAGAGGGCCGGACGTGTGCGTCTGCGTGTGTGTGTGTGTGTGTGTGTGTGTGTGTGTGTTCCAGTCAGGATTAGATAACATGGGTTCATCGGGTTTACTGTTATGTTTCCTCCCCGAGGCGGATGTGCTGGCATTTGTGTCCGTGGATGACTCTCTCTCTCTCTTTCTCTCTCTCACCACACTTAACCATATGACCCCCCCTCTCTCTCTCTCTCTCTGGCATGTAATGCCAATTGCGCTCCACCCTTCCTCCACCCTCCCTACCGTTTTATTTTAAGGGTGTGAATTCAGCGGGAAGTTGCAGCTTTTTGTAGTTTGTTTTCTCGCGCCAACCTCGTTGCTGCGCGGCTCCGCTTGGGAAGTGATGGAGACGAAGAGCAGAAGGAGGCGGGAGACGGCGGGTTCGCTGAGAATCACAAGAGCGTGCAGCGAAAGCTGGAGCGATGGTTGAACAGCGTGATGTTCCTCATGGCAGCAGACGAGCTGGTGGTTAAAAGTGAAGGGGAAACTCCAGCGAGGGAAACGCACGATGCAGAGGGAGGGATCAGCGAGCGTTATCGGGCCCGCATGCAGCATCCGGCCCGCTCAGCTGCTTCTGCTTCTGATTAAATCATCTTCTCCTTTTTTGCTTTTATTTCACTTTGATTCGATTCTTGATTCTTCCCTTTTGAAAAAAAGCTTTTCCTGCACGTCTCCTCGCTCCTCAGAACCTGACCGTTAACTCCGAGGCCCTCCTCCGCCGTTTGGCGCCCCGTGACTTGTGACCCGCGTGAGGCCGCAGCAAGTCGCGGTGAGCGGAGGCGCAGGGCTTAGCCCGGCAGTAAGACACAAACTCCTCACACCAGCGAGATTTCAGCCCCGGCTTAAGGGCTTTTGGGGGAATGGATTTGGACTGAACATCACATGAAATTGCTTCTTCAAAGTCTCCTTATCAAGGCACGGGGGGGAAAATCTCCAAATGGTTTTGCAAGTGGTTTTACCGCTAAAAAACATGCAATCGCATTTTACACTTTAAAATGACGTACTTAGCTATTTTCTTCAGCAGGGCAGAAGGTCAAGTGCTTCAAGATTTGTTTCCCTTTCAGACTTTTTCATAAAGGTGCAGTATTCGTGTTATCTTACTTTTACAGCCACGCGACCGGCCGTTGAACAGAATGCATATTCCCGGGGCGGATGAATATTGATGAGCGTTGCAGATACACGCGGACATACGTGCACGCGCACGGTGGTTCCCATCTGAGAGACTTAGACGTGACTAATCTGATAAGTTCGTCCGCTCAAACCGGCAACGTGAGCTGTCTGTTGCTCGTTCACTTGAAATTTGGGACATCGGCAGTATTTGTAGAAAAAAAAAACGGTCGCTTGATTCAAGACAAATTGAGTCACTCTTTAAGCGATGAAATCCAGAAATGGAGTCATGCATCATTATTGCGGCGAGACCCACGGGGGGATTTTTTTACTCTGATTAAAGTTCAATAACTGTTGAATAACCGTGGCGATTGGCGCCGCGTTTAACGGCGGCGTGGGGGTTTGGACGCCCCGAACGTCTGTCAAGCCTCCCGTTGACGAGAGTCTTTTTACAGAAATGTTCAGTAAAGGCTTTAACTGGAGCGGCCATTTCTTAAAGAAGGAAAAATGCTTTACCGATTTACCGTTGCATTTTTAACCACGTCTTAACCAACCGTGTGATTTGAAACAAAGAAAACAGAAAATTAGTTCAGTTTAGCGTTTCGAACGGGACACAAACCGCCGTCTCCGAGTGGGGAAAGTCCTGTTTGTTTGTGCTGTCCTGAAGACCAGTCTGGCCTCCGTAAAGTAGAAAATAATAATATTCAAACCCCAAAATAGTGATTCATTGGCGGTCTGGAAGTAGAGCGATCCCTCTGGTCCATCGACTATAGAATATTGACTAAACCTCAGAAGCCCTGTAAGCATGTCCACCGATATGCATCGCAACCCGTGCAGCTCTCTGTCGCTTTAACTATTAGTGAGGATACATTTATAGATCAGGTCACACTGAAGCTCATCGGCGGGAGCTGCATCGAACTGCACTGACATGTTTCACAGTCAATGGCATCACATCACTGACTTTTGTTTTGAGATTCCTATCGGAGAACCGGCTGTCGCTGCTTGTGCACATATACAGACTAACCTAATTCTATTGTACATTCCAGGAAAGACCTGCTACAACTAGCAGAGGCCCACTTTGATAATCCTTATTGTGAAATAGGAACGTGTTGAACTGATATCTGATATGAGATATCATCTGAATGCGAAGCAGCGCTTATGTTCCTGCAGCGCGTGCGTGTGTGTGTTTTCACGGAGGACGTTATCACAGAGAGAAAGAGGCGAATCCTCCACGCAGGCCCTGCTCACTCTCACCCAGTCTCCCTCTCGTTATATATGTATCACAGATTGAGGACATGACTCACCACTCCTCCGCTGTCCTCTGCTGTGCACTTTGGATACTAACCTGGGAAGCAAAAAACGCTCATTTTCGATAATCGCACACGAGCAATCAAGCGCGACCGTGACGCACAGACGCGGAGGACGTAACCGGCCTCGGCGGCCTGCAGCGCGTTGAAGGACCTGTGGTGCACACCGAGGTCAGATATAAAAAGAGGCACATCATGCTGCAACACACACACACACACACTCGTTCATTTCGCGCTCTATGTGGGTCACAGAGTGCAAGAGGAGTAATAACGCACAAGTCATGTCAGATTACACAGCTGAGATCAATAGCCCTCACTGTCTGGGCATGAAAGCTTCATTCTGCCCCGGCCTTCACATGAAAAGAGACGATTGTTGCCCCGACCGACTGTTTCATTGGATGATGACGGCCGCGGTGATGACGAGGGTGATGATGACGAGGGCGGTGATGATAGTTGGTCCCCCCCCACACACACACACACACACACACACACACACACACACGCGAGGCCTACGTCACGAGGACGAGGAGTCACCGAATGTGAGATTCAGACTGATCCCCCTTTTTTCAGCGCTTGGGACCGGTGAGTGGCGGCGGAGTCGCTGGTTTCGTGTGCGCCGTCCTCTCGGGGGAAGAGTGTTGGTGACGTGAGGATGATGCACATTGAAGGGGCCGAGCGAGCGCTCCACTTGTGCTCATGTAATGAGGGCAACATGGAGAATGTGGGGGATAAATCACTTATTTGACACAACATTGAAGTTTCCTTCCTTTGAAACAAGCTTAAAAAACTTTTTTTTTGTATTTGTTGGTACCTGTTCTGTTTTCTCCGCTGTTTGTTTCATTTCATTGTTCTTTATTAGATACGAAACAGTTTCCAAGAATGGATCAAAAGGTCAGAGAACTTGTGCCAAGAAACAAGTGATTCGATTTTAGAAGTTTCCACTGGTGGACAAATACGTTTTTTAAAGCAATGAACATCAAACAAACTGAGGCAAAAACTTATTATGAAGTTATTTTACGTCGACCACAACTCAGGCAAGTTACAGTCAAGCTTGTGGCCGCCGACCAGGCGTCGGTATTGGATCATTCGGGCAGTGACCGCGTGGCGGTAAAAAGAGGGCGATGGAGAGGAATCCATTTGTTTTCCGTGCGCGCTTTGGTTGCGGTCGAATTTGGGGAGAATTTGAGGAAAAGGGGAAACATCTCAGTTTAAAAGCCGTTCAGATGTTTGTGCTTTCTGATTTCCGTCTGGCTCAAAGCAGCGTCGCTCTCCCCCACATCCAGGGGAGGAAGATCTGCTGGCAGTCATCACACCCTGTGTCTTTGCCTCTCATCTAATGCGTCTCTCACACACACACACAAACAGTCCTGCTTTGATACAAACCCCTACGGTGAGCTTCTATCATCTCCAGCAGTAATGAGCTGTCATCGGCCCTCAGCGACTGCGTCTGTCTGAGCGCGTCAGCGAGCAGGCAGGCTGACTGAACGTCGGGCTAAAGCGCTTCTCCGCTTCCAAGGCCTGCCAGTCAACGCTGGGGGCACCTGAGACGGCGGCGCGGCGGTGAGGGATCGCTTCTGAAGGCTGACGCCGGATCAGAGACAAGGGGGGGGGGAAAAACAAAAGAACCAGCCATGTCGACGTTTGACCCCACCCCCACTTTGGGTTAATTTTTTAAATTTTTTTAAAGAAGTCGGGTCAGACAGCCGAGTTCGGTGATGAGGAGCCGAGAGGTAAATGCCGAAGAGGACGTGCATTCGTGCATTTACATGGTGAAATTAGTTTTAATGTCACCGCGATGTAAGAGAAACCTAAATAACAGATTCAGCCATCACAACACCCCCTCCGCGTAATGCATCCCCTTCGCCTTCCTTATTGCGTCGGTGATGAACGCGGCACACATCAGCTCCGCCAAATCTATTTTTTCCTATTTGCACAATAAAGCGGGCCCTGCTTCCTGCTGACCTTCAGCGGGCTGCAAAGCCAGCACAAAATATGCATTTAGAAGAAGCAGCAGGAGTGTGTGTGTGTGAGGCTTGCAGGAGATTGCTTTCTTTTGTACGGCGTCATGCAGCAACATGCATCACTGTCCGCCTCCGACAAACAGCCGGTGATATGCAGAAATATCGAGTAGGATCAGCAAATAAATACATGCGCCGTGGAGCTGGCGCCGTGACAGATGTAGCTCCTCGCGTCACGTCGTTAGCGGGCTCTCTCGGCCGGGCCGGGCAGAGGGAACCGACGGGGCCCGGATCTCCAGCGAGGGCCGGAGGGGAATTTTCCGGCGCGCCTGGCTGTAACCGTAACTTTCTCTGGTGCGGTTGCGTCTCGACCTTTTGAACCTGCCATCAAACGGCATGCTTTAACAGTGCATCGTGTCATTCATTTGCACCCCGTCCCTGCATGTGGACACACACACACACACACATGGTGTGTTTCTTGGACTCGTTTTTAGAAGCGGCGCGTTATTAAAGATGGAAACACACACCCTGCGCTACGGCTTCAGGGACACTACGTCTGACCTCCAGCCAGCTGAACGTAAATGAAGTGAAGAAAAAGTACAACACGGAACAATCACCTTTATTAACCCCCCCCGGGTGCATGGAGGCTCTTACAATCAGCCCCAGCATTGTTCGCGGCGCTCAGCGTATTGAGTGCGTTGCTAGAGTGCCTCACAGTCTGCTCTAATAGCGCGGGTCATCAAGCACCATTCATGGGGAGGGAGGGAGGGAAGGAGGGGGGGAGGGGGGGAGGGGGGGTACAGGTATTGATTTGAAAATGTCTTGTTCGCTTATTTCTAAAGCATTCATCTGTTTGTGTTTCCTTTTCCCTGAGCTGGCAAAGCGCCTCGGGTCACGGTCGAGGAGTTTACAGAATATTCTGCGACAGGCGTGTTTCTACCCGCGTGTGCGTGTGCGTGTGTGCGTGCGCGCCCTTGCTTGTATCAAATCCCGTCAGCCACAGAACACATGCGAGGAGGCAGGAGAGTCGTATATCTGACGAAGTGCAGCCAATAAAGTATAATTCATGAGTGTTACAGTGGCCGTGGATGGCAGTCATTACTCTTGTGTCGGCGTGCACGTAGTATATCAGGCCTCAAAACAACAGCCCTCATCGCTATATTGATTGCCCGACAGGCTCTTTTTTTTTTCTTCCTTTTTCCTTGAGAGAGCAACGAGCTACAGAAGAAGACGGATGTGGAGCGGCGCCTCTCCGGCCCTCAGTGCAGGTGGTGTCCACAGCACGTGCGGTGGTGCGGCGCTGCAACGCCTCGGCCTAAATATCAGCCACCCCCCCCCCGATGCACGCTGAATGTCCCGCGTGGTTCCCTCCGTCCTGTGCTCTTTAGCGACGGACAGAATGTCTCACGCAGACCGATGTGTTGCAGGCGAAAGAGCGTGTTCATGTGATCGTCATCCATCTCGCTCTTTTCGTGTCGCGTCGAGGAAAAGCAACGCGCCGTCCATTTCCTTTTGTGCGTTTTGGGACAACCAACCCTGCTGATTACGCACCTTTAGGAGCCACATTCACAATTTCACAGGTGAACTTTTTCAAGTCCATTTTTTCTCAGTTGCCGTCGTGTCGACCTTTTTTTTTTCAATGTCAATGCATTTGCTTCGTTTCACCTTCTCGCTCTGATCGACCCCGTGTACACACATTTCCCCCCCCCCCCCTTTCTTCATTTAATCAACTCCCCCCGCCCCTCCTCCCCAACATGGACTTGATGGAACCTCAGATTTTTATACGCCGGCTGATATACGGCCGCATTAAAGATGTGGTGCTTTGCGTTTGACGAGCGTGGTTTAATCTAAATCCAGATGCGGGTCCCCGGAGGGCCCGCCCGCTGTAATCGCGTCAGGGTCGAGGTCGAAACCGGAGATCTTTGAGCGTTTAGAGCAGATAAAAAGAAAGACATAAGTGAACGTGGAGGCGGTGAAGATAATTACTCACTAAATGACTCTCTCTATTACTTAATCAAGCAGTCACGTTAATTGTGTAATAGGCTTGTATGTTCCATGCTGTCTCCTCTCATTTACATATGTACGCCTGTGTTAATGATCAGAGACGGGGGGGGGGGGGCGCGAGTGGCTCCTCCCTCGGTTTTATTTGTACCCATAAACTGGACTGCACTGATCTGCATTCCGATCCGTATCAAGGAAGCGGATTGTACTGAATTTCATGGACACATCCCAGCGAACCGCGCTGACCCCCGGACCACATAAGTAGCTTCTGTGCGCAGTTTAAATGAATGAATTACCGAGACAGATGGAAAATCTGGCTGAGGTACCATTTTTAATTTGGCACAATGGAAGGATGAATGAATTCTTGGAAATTAGGAGTGGACGGGGTGAAGACTCCTTTATGAGGACACCGTTGCCCTCGGGGGCCGCTTGTAGTGGCGAGCCTGTTTCCTCCGGGCTGCAGCAACGATGCAGAATAATGAAAATAAGTGTGTCCATTAGACCAGTTAATCTTATTTGGCCTGCAACATTGGTCTATGTTTTCATCCCACACTAAAGGTCCCTTGTTCTTTGCTCTTTTTATACGCACATGTACTGTATAGAGACACACACACACTCACAGAGATGCACACGCACAATCCCGGCCTTTATGCAGACACGGCGCACACAGACAGTGGCTTCATATCTCTGCTCTCTTGCTCCTCCTCCTCCTCCTCCTTCTTTTCACAGAACAACACAGGACTCTTCTGAGCCCCGAGGAGAAAGAGCAAAATTTACAAGAGGAACACGGGATCAGTGGTGCTGTTGTGTGGTGGTGAACAGCACCCCTTTGACTGGGAACCAGAGGTCAGGGCACGGCTCCCAAGGCCTGCTGACTTTCTTTGGTGCGAGTGTGTATGTGTGTGTGTGTGTGTGTGCATAAGTGTTTGTGCAGCTCGCATTTGTGTTCTTTGAATGTGTGTGTTCGCCTCGGGGGCCGCTAATGACACGGGAGAGTCACCGAAACTGTCACATGACAGCACAGCCGGCGCATAATCCTTTTCATACACACTGTAGACTTTAGTATTTGGCTTGTGTTGGTACGTGTTGGTGTGTGTTGCCGTGTGTTGGCGTAGCATCCATGAACAGTTAAGTGTGGTGAGTGACATTGAGAGATACTCTCACAACAGAGCTTCACTTCATTTTTCATCACTCCATAAGTAGCTTATCCTCTTTAACGGCGGCAAACAGCGGCGACAGTCGGTTTAATAGGATCATGCCGGTCGTTTTCACCAAAGTGCCCCCTGAAGACGGGGTCTTTTGGGGTCTTTTGGGTTTCAACCACCACACGCAGTCTGTCCTCATCCAGGATTTGTTCTTTTTTAGCATGTTATTCAGTCGGCGATGTAGGCTCAAGCAGCTTGGGATGAGGGGCGCAGAATGGATAATATGGACATAGATTTAGATGAAGATATATAAGAAGATCTGTGTGGGACACGTGTAACAGGATAAGATCTACGGTGGAGCTGGTGATTTAAGATGCAAGGCAATGGGATGATGTGTGATGTACAATGCGTGTGATTAGCGATTTACACATCACAGCGAAGCAGCAGATAGGATGTTCAGTTGGAACATGAGATGCAGGATGTGGATTGTATGTCGCATTAAACGTAATAGTGATTTAAACGGCGCGGAAAATGTGACTTCCGAGGGCGTCAAACGCCAACGCTTTGTCCAATATCGACACGCGAGGCCTTCTCATGGTCGAGGTGATTCCTGAATCAAAACTCTCAGCTGGGAGGACTGTTTCCTTCGCCGACACAGATGATTCCACTGCGAGTGATGCGAGGATGGAGGAGCATCAAAACACCATTCGGAGTGAGAGGGAGTGGGGGGGGGGGGGGGGGGGGGGGGAGGCGACAGCCTCCATAACGGCTCGGCGGTTGAACGGATGCACGGAGGAGAAGGAGAAGTGTTTCATCTCCAGCCCGGTACTCCGAAAAGGTGTAAGTAAGTAATGGGTGCGAGCCGCCTTCTAACATCCCCATCACCGCTTTCTCGTCAGCACCTGCACCCGAGATGGCGCGGCGCACACGCTACGACCTCCACACACACACACACACACACACGCGACCTGAAAGCACTTTCACGGCGCGAGGAGCGAGGGGCGTTAAAGGGAAGACCCCGCAGGGGTCAGGAGCCAGCCGCTGAGAGAGGGGCCTGAAATCAGGTCGGGCTGCACTTATCCCACAGCGCCGACGTCACGCACCTCCAGCAGACGAGCAGCCCGCTCCTTTTTTTACCGCCGCCGATGGTGTTCAGGAAGCTGTCGCTGATATGCGCCCGGTGGCAAGGTGATGCTCGCCGTCTCTCCTTAATTCAGTGCTCCCGGGCCGAGCGGTGATGGATGACGCCAGGCTCATTAGGATAAGACAACAAAATCAATAGAGCCGGCGCAGAGGTGTCAGCGGCCTGTAAAAACCACAGCGAGCGTCTACTCGCCGGCAGCGGCGTGTGTGTGTGTGTGTGTGTGTGTGCTGTAGACGGGGAGCGGTTACGGGCTGAGTGATTGATGCTGATGGACACGGGTAATGGATAAACTCAAATGTAAGGGCTCTCGATGGGTGGGAGGGGAGAAGAGACGCATTCGGGGGGGAGGACGAAGGCGGGGTTTGGAGACGCAGTTTTGCCGCACAAAACAACATCCTCTCCTTTTTTAAAAGCGTGATATTAAAAAAGTGAGAGGAGCGACGTCTGAGATCAACAGCCGCTCGCATCGGTGACAGGAGGTCTCCTCCCCTGCGTCTGGGAATCACCTCCGTGCGACAATCTGTATCTTTCCCGAAAAGATAATGAATTAATTCAGATTTTTAGCTTGGATTTATTTGCCTCATGCATGTCAACACCTCGTCTTAAGGTGTCAATCGACTGCATTGGAAAGCGTGTGTTTTACCGCCATGGAAGTGATTGACGGAAACAAATGTTCATTTGGGTTTAACAAGAGTTGTGTCTCCGTCACTTCAGGCCCACGCTGAAGTGGGCTTCTTATCTCCTGATGCTGGTACTTTATGGCTGCACATGGTTAATGCTTATCTGTTGTTCTTGCAGTCAAGGCTGCAAACACATGTGCAGAACTGCACGTGCGCGCACACACACGCGCGGTTGTGGGGACAGATAGTCTTTGACAGTTTGCTGTCTGTGGTCTCTCGTGTAGCAGATGTCTTCCTGTGTGAGGCTCTGCTCCCTTTTCTGTTGAGCCTTAATGATGTCTCCGTGTGACGGCGGCAGGCTTTCGACGTCACGCAGGGAGGCTTGATACCAGCCGCTAACCCGTTTCCCATCCACATTACGGACCGGAATGACTTTCTCAGTAGTAATGGAATTCCCAAGTAAAGTTCATTCAATGGATCCCCACTCCACTGTCCAGTAATCGAATTGAAATCAAACCTAATTGGATTGCAGTTGGAATGGCAGTGAACAGTGTGTGTGTGTGTGTGTGTGTGTGTGTGTGTGTGTGCGGACGTCCCCTCTGAGCCGGTGCACAGCGTGTCCTCTGTTCTGGGATCTGCTGACAGTTGTTGGTACTGGAAGCTCCTCGTGTGGCATTCAATAAATTCTGGTGTATGATGTCATACTTTACTCCAGCGCGCTGAAATACACAATACTCTACTCTACTGTACTCTGCTGTACTCTGCTGTACTCTGCTGTACCCGGTCAGTACTCCACTATTCTACTCTAAACTCTACTGCTTCACACACTCCTCACTGTCCTATTGCTTTTCTCTACTCATCACCCCTCAAGCATGGTGGAGGTGTATCTGTGCTCCTACTCCGCAGCGCGGGTTCGCTCCACCTCGCTCCACCTCGCTCCACCTCGCTCCACGCTGTCCTACTCTGCTCGGAACAAACGTGCTGTACGTGAATCTCATCCGACTCGCTCGGCCCCAAACCTTCTCCTCTTGTCGTCCCCCTCGATGTGAATCACAGCGCCATGTGGATTTTTCGGCAAACTTTCGGTTCGGTTCGGGTTGGAACATCCAGGTAGGCCTCCAGTCTCATTATTTAGAAAGAATACCGTCCAATTTTTAATCAGCGGCCAACCGAGAGAGTCGGGGGGCGTCCCAAGGGTTTGTATCGTACACCAAGTCTCGATTTAGCCCAAGGTTGTTCTCTAGATATTAGCAGTTCCAACTTTTCCCCCTGTGTCTTTTCTTTTCTCATTAGATTCGGACTTCATTTCAGCCGTAGGCTCCAACAGGGCTCCAATTAGATGGACGACGGAATTAATGAAGTCCGTTTCTCCCTCTTTCTCCTCCTGCTCTTCCCTCGCTCTATTTATCCCGGTGCTCAGGGGGACACCCGGTCTGGATTCAGTCGGTGTGGCGGCGTTTTTTTTCTTTCTTTTCTCTTACTAAATTAAATATGTGTAATTGACGGTTTCATAAACAGAGCTAACCTTGCCAGCAGCGAGGGGGAGCTGCCGCCGTGAATATGCATCGCGCCGCGGCCCACGACCGCATCCACGAGTCCTCGGCCTCTTTGCTCGGGAGGAGAAAAGAGGGAGACGCGTGCACACAACAGTTCAGTGTAGGTGTAACGCATGTGACATAATGTCTCCTACAGCTAAAAGCAGACAGCGTTGTTCTCGCTGTGCTTTCTTTAGCACTCTGAAACTGGAGAGGTGAAAGCAGTTGGAACTGCAGAGACAGAGGGGGTTCAGAGTAAATGGCAGGTGCTGTACGCGTGCATTTACAGCAGCTTAGAGGGAGAATAAACAGCCCGACAACGTTAAAAAGGGGAGAAAAGCGTCACTTGTGTTCAGCTTTCAATGCCCACTGTAAACACTTTTATTACTTAATTGCTGTGTGCATTCACCCGGCGGTTTCCTTCTCCGACATCTGTATTTCCACGGCAGTAAAACAACTGAAACGTCATCTCACTCATTGCAAAACCTAAAAGTGAGGCGGCCGATTGCACGTCTTTCCTCACAATAGATGCGCTTGGTGTGTGCGCAGCTTTCCATGTGAGTCTGACCACACAAATGGTCACGTTCTGTCCTCCCGACGACGCTCCCGCCGGAGACATCGGTCACCTTTGACCGGCTCGCTCTTGCGCTCTCTGCCGTTTGGACTCGGCGTCTTCGCAGGACACATTGATGGAGTCAAACCAAAACAATGAGCTGAATGGGGGGGTTTGTCGATACCGGCATCCCTTTCCAGATGAGACACGGAAGCTTATTCATTATAAACCATTGATTAGAGCAGCTGTGGTGGCCTCTCTTTAGCGGTGTGATGGGGATGCAGAGAAGGGACAACATCTGGCAGCATTTCAAATGACAGCTGAAGCTGCACTTTTATTCACCTACATTCAGCCGGTCCTGTTGAATACGTCATCGAGAGCAGCTTTGAGGCGGATCGGATTTCAACTCTTTTATGGCACAAGTGTTTGCTCCAATACAAAGATGTCACCTTCAAGGGCGAACGGGACGTCACCTTGTGTGGCTGAAGTGTAACGAATGCACAAAACAGCTTGTGCACATAGTTTTTTTTCTTCCCCGCAGTCCTGCCATCAATAACAGAGACGTGTCCATTAGTGCGAGCGAGGCTGGTGCGGGGCAAACACTCCCTCTAGCATTTGAACAAACCTCCACCGGGACTCATTCCCCCAGACTCCCCTGGGGGGGGGGGGGGGGGGGGGAGGGGGGGACGACTGTACTGCCCTGCTGGATGTGCCTCCTTCACGCCTGCGGGGGCTTCCAGCAGCACGCGGGCCACGGCGACTCTCACAGGCCCTGAAACCACCACACAACGTCGGCGAGCGCGCTGCTTCCCGCCCGCCCGCCCGCCCGCCCGCCCGCCGGTCGGGGGTTTGGGATATTCAAATGAATGAATAAGGAAAGTGAAAGATGAAGAACGTGCCGGTGGAGCCTCTGACTTTGAGTAATGCTGGTAATTGGAGGGAGACATATAGGAATGCAGCGGGCGTGTTTTAGCAAATGAACACAAAAAGAACAGCCCCGTCCTGGTAGGCGTCTCATTACTTATCGCATCTCTGCAGTTGAGACAAAGAAAGATGCAGTGCAAACACAAAATTGTCCCCACAATCCAACGCGTTGGAATCGGGAAAGGAGCCAGCTGCGTGCAGCCGCCGTATTGTCAATTTATCAAGTGCGTACGAGCCGCACAAAGCAGCTGATATTTTCTGTTAGTGTGTTACGATCTCATAGCTTTGTCTGATTTATCGGCTGTCTGGCTTCAGTACTCTCCTGTGTGTTTAAGTGCTAATTAGAGTACAACACACACATGCACACTCACACGGAAAGACCACAGGCTCACAGGTGATGCAGACAGTATTTTATCACAAGAGAGGAGTGGGTGTTGCACCAAAAAGGGGCCTTAAATTACTGGTGACATCTGCAACAAGCCTCACACACACACACACACACACACACACACACACGTCTATATGCTCACACTACTCTGTGGGACAAATAAAGTGGCCAAAACACAATATTGGTTCTTCTCTCATATCATTTTTCTTTCAGGTTTTGGAAATCACTCCACTGCCGGCCGTCCATTTGTCTTCTTATCCCACTCTCCCCCCCCACCAGTCTTCAACTGACCCCCCCCTCAACCCTCCACCTCCGCCATCAGCCCCCCCCCACCACCCCCCCGAAAACCCCCAGACCCCCTCTGCTCGCCACCGCTCGGTGTGAGCAGTAACCCTGGATGCCTCGGAGGGAGAACTGCACCGAATCGCTCCATAAATGTATGAGTGTCCAAAATGAAGAGGAGCTGAGAAATGTGTGGGCAGCGGGCTGTGAAGCACGTCCAGGCTTACTAACAGGATCGGGGGGTGGAGGGTGGTGCTGGGGGGTGGATGAGTGGGTGGTTCGGGGGGGGGTTGATGTGGGGAGAACGGAGTGTGAAATGTCTGTTTTGACAGAGTGGGGTCGCACTCAGCAGGAGGGATTCTTTCTTTGCAATATTTATTTGGCGATGTGGGCAACATGCAATGAAGATGTTGGTCTTAATTATTGTCTTTTTGGCGTCCAGGCCCATGTACTGTCTCCCAGTGCGTTTGAAGTGTCCTCCTCGCGCTTAAAGTCAAGAGAACTGTTTGGAAACGGGGCCGGTACTTAAAAAGATACATGGCAGGTCATTGGATGAACCATCTGTCAATCAAAAAAGTCCTGCGCGTCATTCTCCGCTCCTCTTTCAATGAATAAATATCCTCCATCGCTGATAAAAATGGAAATGAATAGAAATATCTGGGAAAGTGGCAAAATAGGCCGAAGGTTCTCATTAGAACGCGTTAAAAGGATGCACAGAACCCACGATGCTTCTTTAAAGGCTGCTGGCCTCCCATGAGTTGCTTTTTCTCCCCCCGAGGCACTTACATCCACCAAACTTTCCAGTTTAATTCCTGTCTATATTCTGAAGGTCAGCGAGGGGTTTGTTCATTTATCATGCATCGCCTGATTTTTTTACAACATGTTATTCCTAAAAAACATGGTGAAAAATTGATGTTTCTGTATGTCTGTAGACCTTATTTTCTGATTCATGGAGTGTTAAAAAAGGTTTCCAAAATCTGCTGTGTAAAATCCTTTGACCGTATGAAACTGGCTATTAGAAACAAGCGCACATTAACCACGTAATCCCTCATTTGAATACTCAAGCATCCGTTGCCAAATCATTTGTGATGAAAGAAAATAATGGAAACGTGTAACACGAGGTTAGAAAAAGACGGTGGTCACGATGGTGGTCGTGGCAAATAGAATAGTCGCACGGCGGTCTGCGCACGCCAACCCTCCGGCCCCGCTCCCCGGCCGGCGGTTTAAAGGGCAAAGTACTTTGGCATTGAGAGTAGAATACATCTCGCTTGGCGGACTCGTTTAGCATAAATCCCCAAGGACCGCCGGGGCCGAGCAACATCTCCCCGTGTCCAAATCGGAGGAGTTACTTCGGAGAGTAGTCTTAAAAACCTCTGCTGTAAATCCATTTCATTACATAACCGCTCCCACTACAGCTGTGTGCTGTTACAGAAGCTTAGACGTATTTCTTTGTTTAAATGTACATTCAGCGTCTAGCGTTCCCCTCCCGATCCAAAGCAAACTTTAGGGTCACAGGCGAGGTCGTTTATTTGGGTTAAACTGTCGATATCCAAGCGAGCTTGAATCAATAAACATTAATAATAATATTGCGAAGGGGAAATCGTACGGCAGCAGCCGTCGAGCGGAGCGGAGCCGGAGGGGAGACGTGTTGAGTTTTATGCCAAGATCTTGAATTATAGAGTCTTGACCGACTAGAAAACGGAGCCGGAGGAGCTTCATGGAGGGCTGCTCGTTCCTCTGCTCGTTCCTCTGCTCGTTCCTCTGCTTGTTCCTCTGCTCGTCCCTCTGCTCGTCCTCTCCCTCGTCCTCTCCCTCGTCCTGCTGCAACGATGCACATTTGTTCACCCCGTCACATCTTTGTCACTCCTCACTGATCTATTCTCTCTGTTTGTCTCCCCCCCCCCCTCCCCACACACACTCCTCTCTCTCCCTCCGTGACTTCAGATGTCTACTGGGGAAGATATCTGGGGTTCAGGTGGAGTTCAGACGCAGACCGGGTAGCCCCCCCCCACTGTCCCCCCGTCCCACGTCCCCAAGCCGGCACGCGGACGTCTCCCCGGCCTTCCCTCCTGACACGGGATCCGCCTCGGAGCTCGTGGCTCCAGGAGCAGGGCTCCAGGCCCCCGTGCCCCCCCGTGCCCCCCCGTGGCCCCCTGTGGCCCCCTGTGGCTCGCACCCTGCGTTTGATCAACTGAGCTGCCGCTTTTAAGTTTGACATTGGCCTCATTTGTGTTTAATGGAATTTTCTTTGGCTTTTTGTAGCAAATGACGGATTTTGAGACAAGAGATCCCCGAGCAGCACGTCACCCCCCCCTCAGACACCGAGGCAGAACCCCGTCATTCTGTAGTTGTTTTAGGGGTCTTTGTAGATCGTCTCTCTTCATGGTCATTTTGGGTTTATTCTTATTCTTTGGGTCAGTTTTTTGTCTCAATGTCAAGTCTTTGTGTTGTATATCTTGTGAAGGGATTTTAACCGTGTGGCTCTTTGGTACTTTTGTCTCCATGTAGTCGCTCCGTGTCTCTTTTCTGTCGTCGCTGTTGGACAATTGCTGTCTTGGTGAAGTGTGTTTTTCTAGTGGTGGTTTTTCGCCTTTGAGCCATTCGCCGTGCGCGTTGTTGTAGTTTTCTATTTTTGTCTGGTTGACGTATCTTTTTGTCTCTTTGTGTCTCTTTCATCAACAATCTGAAGGTGAACCAGACTTCCCACATGGTGCTGGGGTAGAAAAACTGCTGATGAACGCTGGAGACGAGTGGCTGCGTGACTCATATCTAAAGCTTTCTGCGCCACCTGATCCACGTTCACAGGCATTGCACTGCCAACCACAGCGAACTATACCGAGCATTACAGTAAGCAATCAAAAGCATGTCTGAGATAACTAATAACAAGGAGATAAGTGAAGAGACACAGATCTTGTGCCCTGTAAGAAATGTTCACTTTAATGACCAGCTGTGGCCCTCGGGCTGCTCGATGGGCGCATTCAGTAACCGTTCAATGCCTTATAGGAACAAAGTGTCAGGGAGAATCAGGAATCCACACCAGCAGTTTAATAAGAGCGGCGAGCCCACAACAAGGTCTCATCCACGGTCGGCCGTGTTGCTCAGCAGAACAACGTGACAAAGGGAAAAGCTCGTGAGTCCGACTGAAGATCCCACATCTCGGCCCATCGGCAGGTCCTTCAGGCGCTCGCCGGCTCCGTGTGCCAAAGCTCACCCTTGCCTCCTAGTGGTCACGGAGCACATTGCACCTCTTGAGCCGAGGCCCCGGGAGTCGTGTGCGTGCGTGTGTGTGTGTGTGTTTGTGTATGTGTGTGTCTGCACGTGTCAGTGTGTGCGTGTCGCTGCCAAGGAGCTGTCCATCCAGTCGCCGTGCCCGCTGTAATCTGCCTGACACGCGCGAGGCCCCCAGTGACTCGTCGTTATTAGGCCCATTAGACAGTCCGGGATGAGGCTGGATTCGTATCAGCCCGGGAGAGTGCGTGCGTGTGTGTGTGCGTGCACTCTCGCGGGCGCGTGTGTGCGATGAGTATGTAATCTGTCTGACACCAGCCAGCCAGGAGGGAGCGACACTCGAGGGGTGACGGATAATAATAACTGGACGGCAGACCCGGAGCGACGGATTGAGTTTTGGTGGAAATACCCCGTTGGATGGCGGAACGCGCACCCGGCACATTTAAGCGAACCCGTTTGACGATTCTCGACTCAACACTCGCAAAACGTGGAACCCGAGCTGCGACCCAACTCTGTCGGGCCGCATTTGCTATTCAAGTCAGGCCTCTAATTCCGCCGCATTCTCTTTCCTCTCAGCCGTATCGTCCCATTCTGCACTCATTCGGTGCCCCTCTATCATATCACAGTGCATTTCCCAACCAATAAACGGGGGCACTCTTCTGCAGAAATGTATTTATCTTTCACATAAACTCCATTCCAGCTCCACTGGTCTCCCTCCAGTAGCCCTCGCTGGCACTTAATTTCTATTAATGGTTCTGCAACTGGCGCTAGAATCCAATCCACTGCCAGTCAGGCACGCGAGGAAATACGCATTGGCAATTACCCGCCGTGATGTGGACGGGGCCTGAGCACCAATGCATCTGTGCTCATTGTGTGTCGCAGGGAAGCACCGTGCATGCGATAATCATCATGAGCATTGTCCGTTGAGTAGCTTGTAAAGCCTGGTCCCCCCCCCCCCCCCCCCCCCCAGGGTGATGGCAACAGTGTTTCTCTCGCTGTGCGATAGTTTCTGGAGAGTCCTTGAGTGTCTGCTCAGCTGTCAGCTGGTTATAGATTCAACGCGGCTCGCTGGGACGGTGACAGGAGGCCAATAACGGGGCTCCTGGGCTTGTAAAGCCTCCATCTGCAGAGGAAACACCGTGCAAATAAACCCAGAGGAGCCACCACACTCGCACAACCCTATTAGAGCGGCTGTAATGACACCGCGGCGTGTGCTCACGCACACCAAGGTGTGTTAAACTTTTATGGTGTGAGGTCAGGGATGAGGTGGGCTCAGATATGATGGGATGAGGCCTAATAGGGTCTTTTATTGATCTTTTGTGTGCGTGATTGTGTGTCTGGTGTGTGATGATGTTCTTTGTGTGTTTTTTTGAGAGTAGATATTTCTTGTAGATGCCTGTGCTTGTGTGCGTTTTGTGTGTGTGTGTGTGTGTCGCTATGCTGTCATGTTTATCTGCATCACTACGGCAGCAAAATATCAGATCACAGCTGCAGTTTCCTTAAATGTTAAACGTTGCATTACACACACTGAATAAGCCCTACAACACACACACACACACACACACAAACACACACACACACACACACACACACCTCCTGACCCGGCCTGATATGAAGGTTTACCAGCCGTCTCCCTCTGCTGGAACTCATCTCCCTTGAAAGCTGAATCCCTGCTCCGCTTTCCACCTGATCAGCTCCTGATGTTCCTGCCAGACATCCATCCAGTCCCGTAGAAGCCCGGAGAAGCGTCCCTCTTCTCTCTGTTGTCTCTCCACCCGCAGGGACGCCGGGTGGAGGGGAAAGTTCTTGTTGTGGCCTCCTATACGACGGACGCGCAGCGGAGGGAGCATGAGGAGAAGCGTCGAGGAACACGAGCGGCATTTCCAAAAAGGCCGCGTGAAGATAACACAGCGCTTTTAATTATTTGCAGCACGCATGTTTTGTTACGGACGTGCTGCGCTGTGTGTGCGTTTGGTAGTGTGCATCGATAGCGGGCCTAAGGGGAAGGAAGCCCGTGAGCTCCATCCAAGAGCTAAATTACACCAGCCAGTCATGATTTCATGCTTCACTACATCACTTCTCCTTTTTCCTCCGCCCCCCTCTCACTGTCTCATTTACTTCTGCTTTAACCCCACACGGATCATATCTGGTTAAAGAGCAGAAAGAGGTGAACCACACAGCCATGCGCCATGAATATTTCATCTGTGTTTGGATTAGCATTTCCTCCAAAGGTTCTTTTGTTGGATGTATAATAAATGCACGCTCTTCCCCCATCATAACCCCGCCCTGCTAATCACAGCACCGGCGCCCTCAGCCAGCCACGTGTGCGTCAATCAGGAGGGTGTTGTTTTGGTTTGGGTGCCCGGGTACAGTTGGCATGTGTGCTAACGGACTGGTGTTTTCATATGAGAGAGTGTGTGTGTGTGTGTGTGTGTCGGGCGGGGTCAGGGGGTTAGAGCGAGGCTAAGACCGGCTCATCTTTCACACAAACACACGGCTCTTCCCTCCGGCTGGATTAGATGATGAGGTGGGAGAGTGAGTGAGATCGGAAAGGAAAGAGGGGAAAAGGGGAAAAGAAAGAAAGAAAGAAAGAAAGTGTTGGTAGGAGGGAGAAAGAGAGCGAGTAACAGATTAAGAGTGCAGAATGCTTTGGGCTGCGGGCCCGGCTCCAGGTTTAAGTTGCAGCAGTAATATTCTTTCAAATGATGGAGCTCGCTTCGGATACACGGACCGCTTGGCGCTCCAGCGGCTCGCTCCTGCCTTCATCTCCACCCGCCTTTCTGCCGCTAAATGAGCACCGAATGGAGAAGCAGGTGAGGCTGTATGGGTTCCAGTGGCTCAATATCCTGACCTGAACCGCCCGTATCTCCTCACGGGCCAAAGAAATGGGCTCTTTTAAATGTATAGTTTCTCCAAAATTACCATACAAGCAATTCAAAACACTCAGGCTCAGGCAGCCGGCGGATAAGTGAAGAGCGTTTGACCCGAGAGCATCTGAGGAATCTCGGCGCATTTACCCCCGAGCGCGGGCGCGAGGGCGGGTGTGCGCTCGGGAGTGATGTCATCTGACTCCCTGGCAGAGGCGTGAAGGCGGAGGGCTGACAGGTCTGAGCCAGAGCGCATCAAATGGGAAATTATTCCAATTTACTGCATATCCAGGAATAATCAGAGTCGTCTCGGTGTGTCTAAGTCCGCGCGCACGAACACGCGCGGTTCCGCTCATTAGTCACACATATGGATTCAAATGCAACGTGTTTTTGTATGTTTTCCGTGACAGAAATAAAAGCAGCCTCAGAGACTTCGCATCCGAATTCTCGCAAGCAGAATAGTTGAACCTTTTCCTTTTTTTTTTTTTTTTTGGAACAAACACCCAGTTTCATTCTGGAGTTTATCACCATCCCCAATTAGCACAAATCCAAAGCCACAACAAAATGTGATTTTTGGAGCTCAGACTGTTTGTAGCATTAACGCTCTCAGAAATGAAGCATTTTACCTTTTGACTCATCAGACGCATCACGAAGATGAAAGCCGGCGTGCTGTTGTACTTTGAGTTAGACTCCATCTCTGAACCGCTTCTTGTTTGCTTGTGATGGCGACAAAAAAGAAATGTACAATCAACCCCCCCCTCCACCCCCCCGAGAGACCGCCTGTCTTGGTTTGGCTCTTCAAACCGCCGCGCGCATCTCGTTGTGTTGGTGCTTTGTGCTCATCACGAAAGCATCTCCTCTCTGTGTGTGTGTGTATGTGTGTGTGTGTGCGTGCGCGCGCGATAAAATGCACTTTTAACCCGCGACATGCAGAGAGTTGTTGTGGTGCAGTTGAAACGGGGTCATAAAAGACGAGCTATTCACATGGGAAATATCCATTTAAAGCGGAGGAGTCGTGGCCTTCGGCGCAGCTTCAAGTTCTTTGCTGTCGTCTCAAATGTCAGCCCCGCAAAATCAATACAACAACAAAGACGTCAATCTACAGAGGAAGAACTATTCCTCATTTGTACTGTTCCCGCTGCAGAGGAGAGAAATCGTTGCCATTCCTCGTGGCACCGTGCAGAAAAGCAGCCGTTAAGACTCGCGGTGGCAGATCGAAGAGGCCGGCGTGCATCCACCTGCCCACTCACCTTCCTCTCCATCGCGCTCCTCTTCCCGTCAGACGCTTTGACGGCACGCGTGGTCCCGCCCTCGTTTCTTTTGATTCGCTTTTTGATTCGGAGGCCCCGCACTCCTTTCCCTCTGCAGCCAGTGTGGGAACGAGGGGAAGAGCCGCCTGAAACCTGCTGGTTGTCGGTGGAGACGAGAGCCGATGTTTGATGACGGCTTTCGGGTTGGTGGCTCCACACGAGGTCGCTCGCCAACCGGTCTCTCATTTCGCTCTCGGCGGGAAGGTGAACTCTTCGTCTCATTCCGGTTTGCTCCTGTGTTTCATCCAGGATCAAGCTAATCCTGCCGGATCTGTAACGTCCCGTTAACTCTAAAACAGCCCACTTCACATCTGTGCCGTCTTTGGATGTGAAAAGTGAAGCCAACGCGGGGGGCTCCTTGATCTCACATTCTGGGGGCCAGAGCGCTGGGTTTTTAAAGGAAGTGCATGAGAAAATGAGCCCCAGTTCTCCCGTGGACCATCAACTCTGCACACAATGTGCACGTGACTTTTACGGCCTCAATCTCTAGCCGTCCTCAACGCACAACTTTGTCCACTTTGTGAATTGTGCTCCATTTAGAGGGTAAAATAACCCGTAAGGCGGGACACCCCGTGATTGACAGGCGTTGTCTGTGGGGTTTCACCCCCTCACGGCGTATTTTCTGTTCATCGGTGGAACGAAAAAAGCAACTCAGGGTCACACTGATGGGACCCCGTCGCTGAGAGGAGCCTCCTCGTGAATTATACAGTTTACAAAATCCATATTGACATGCAAATGAATCTAATAATAAAAGGAAGTCCCGACGGTGTGTAAAAGCCATAAAATACTGATAAATAATTCATATTTCTCTCTTGAAGCTACTGTGTTTATAACCAGTGTGATACTTTCAGAATATGTATTTCCCGTTTTAGCTTCCATGTCACCCAAATTATCTTTATTATTATCTGTCATTGGTCTTGTTCCTGATATATTCCAAAGGAATTCAGCCAAGCGTTTTTGCTTGAGCGCCTTTAACCGTGAGCCCGTATCTCTACATAAATATACGTACATGTTTCTATTCCTGGACAGAGGACCGGCCCCCCATTACAATCACTTCACCCGCCTTCTTCTTACACAAATTGTTCGACATGCAGAACCGTCACGCAAGCTCACCTCATGAAGTGATTTACGTCTCTGACGATAGTTTTAATACATGTCTACACACACACGGCTCCAGACTCAATACCTCACCCCGTCTGCTGCGACCGGTGCCGTCTATCAATCAGAGCGAGCTGACAGCCGCTGCTAATGCTCCCCTTTCATTTAACCGTGCTTCATAATTTACCATCAGATTACCGGCTTTTGACGTGTTGTGCTGTTTGTAGTGCTCTTTAATTGTGACGCACGCGCTGAGCCGCAGTTGCTTAATGGCATTTGGAGGCATTTGCTCACCGCGCGAACGTTGCCGTGAACAACGCTAACATTACATGACGGTCAACAGCGTGATGTGAAGAACGACATAGCTGGCGTTTAATGATTGGAAATGTAGCTAAATGTTCCCTGAAAGCCCAATAAAACATTCACTCAACACCCTTATCAATAAAAGTGATTTGCCTCATCGGCGCTTAGGAGTCTTAACAACTTTACACTCCATAATCGGCCTTCTCAGTTATTCAGCGATAATGAGAGCAGCTTTCTCTCTCACACAAAACACGAGGCGAAATCCTGCAGATGCTCCACACAAACACTGATTTAAACCATCGGCTGTGGCCTCGTTGTGGCCAACTGGACCGGTGCCCGTCCGCCGCCGCCGCCGCCGCCCTCCGCAGAGCGCGGGGCAAGAATGACTGCAGAGCCGTGAACTTCAGCCGACCTCACCGCGGGCTCGGATCCATCATCTTAACCGAGGCGCTCCGGAGCTGACGGCCGCGGACATCCGTCACGGGGAAACCCGCTCGGGCCTGACGCATAAAGCCCGAGACAGCGCACAGGCCGACCGGACAGGACGCAAAAAGTCCAACTGTCCCTTCTCCTCCACCGCGTCGATCAAACCTGCGTGACTTTGCTCCCACTTTCATAATCAAACGCCCCCAAAGCATTTTTTCATATAAACGTATGGAAATACGCTGTTTCTTTGTGGTGCCCTCCGCCAAACTCGGCTTTACATTTTAATGCTTCCCTCCGCTCTAGCAGATGTGTTTCTCTGTTGAATCCCCTCTGTTCTGGCTGCTGTGCCCCTCCACACAGGAAAGGTTAAACACACCTAAGCAGCGGCGCTGGGACCGATGCCGGGGCGCTTTCTAAATGTTAATGACGCCCTCCGGGCGGAGCGCGGTATCCCACCTTTAGAGTTACAGCCGGCTGGTTGTGCTATAGTGGCTCCATCTGTGCACGCACACATGAAAGACACACACACACATACAGACGCACACGCCAGGGACGGCCCCACTGTACAGCCGGCACGCAGCCAGGAGTCCTTCCACTGAGTGGTCAGGGAAAGAAATCAATCAAACATGGCTTGTCAGGGCCCTGAATCCATTACGGCAGGGAGAGTGGTGAGGCTTGAGTAAACGGGGATGACAAGCAGAGACAATTAGCACGAATTCAGGCTTGTGTTGGAGGCCAGCTCGGGGAGGTGGGTAGTCCTGCGTGGCCTAGTTTGGCCCACCCCGGCTCAGCTCCGTCAACAGGCTTCGGCTCGCAACTTCATCGCCGGTAATTCACTGGCCCTCAGTGTTTTATGCCTCTCTTTACATCCTAAGCAGGCCCAGATCCATTTAAATAAACACCGGTGCCGCAGAATGACGGCCGAGGTGCTTAAAAGCACTGATGCAGGACCGGCACTGCATCACGGCTGGGGGCCATTACGGCATTCCGGGCCAATATAGCGTACAAGCGTTAGATCAGGCGCAGGCGGGAGATCTCGTCGAAGCCGAGAGCCTCTTTGGATTTATATCGTACCCGCGAACTCGGTACAACGATCCCGTCTGTGTGCAGAAATCAGTCCCCGACCTGCAATTAGCTGCACGACTTGGACCGCACTCGGATCAGGAGAGGAGCTGAATTAGAAAGGGCGTGGGCGGGGGCCGGGGGGGCGGCTCTCGGCGCGAGTAAGCGCGCGGCCATTACTCACACGTGAACCCATTACATTGGTCTAATAGCCCCGTCTCTGCGACGCTGCCTGCGACTGCCTGTATGGAAAGAACATTAGTGCGGCCCGTGTGTGTGGAGCCCAGCGACGTAGTTCATTCATTCTTCACTACGGTATAGATCAGGCACATAATTAACTGCGGACACGTGAAGTCGTTGTTCAGTCACGGGGACGCTCTAATAAGCCGCTCGCTACGGAGCGGCGAGGAGAGAGAGAGAGAGGGACGGAATGATGGGGCCGGCTCCGCTGGTGCGTCCTACGATCCCTACAGTGTTACTGCTCATATTAGTGTTTTTGCCGCTGGTTACTTCACTTAGATGTTTGAGCTTCGCTGAGCAGAACGATGTGTGACATCAAAGGGCTGTTTTCACGTTCATCCGCTGAAGGGTCGACCGCGTTGAGCGGGGTCAGCACAGAAGGGCGATCGCAGCCGAGTGCGCAGCTTACGCACAAGTGCTGGAGACTCCGAGTGTCTTTCATCAATACCTTGAATTGCAAACCGCTAAGCCGCCTAATGTTCATCGGCAGAAGAGCTTGAAAGCGACTGTGGACGTGGTGCTTGATAAAACAGAGCTTTTATAATAAATTAACACTTTTTCACATGCATTTTCCAAAGAAGGAAAAGGAGTAGATGCTTCTTTAAATTCTTGGTAACGTTTAGGTAACAAAACTGCTTCTTTAAGTTTGAGAAAAGATGCAGTATATATACATTATTTGGCTTAAAATAACTAAATAAACATTTACTGCACATTTGACCGTCTGGTCGCTCCGTGTGTCTGTGGTCTTAATACAGCGTAGTTCATGATTACGAACAAATCCAAAGGTCTGAAAGAGTAAGAACAGCTGCAATGAAAAAGAAGAAGGATAAAACCAGGCTCTGGCTCAGATGGACACGTTTTTTTTTAGATCCGAGCGAGTTCCCCCTCATAAAGTCAAATTTATGTCCCCCTGCTCCGGTGTTGTCTGGGGCTCCAACACAAGGCCGGCCTGTGCTGGACGCGCCCCATAAATCCAAGCTCCTGAATGCACCTCTGTGCTGGACCGGGGGCCCCTGTCTGCAAGCCCGTGGAGGGGAGGCCCCCAAATTACAGAAGCTCCACAAGCGGTCCGGCAGGGGGAAAAAATAGTTTATCACATCATTCCAAGAACTTGCAGGGGAACCCGCGCACTACACGTGCAGCAGAGGTATCCAAGCTTACTCGGCATTTGAGTGTATTCGGTGAATACGTCGCTGTGCGAAAGGGGCTGAAAATCCAGAGCGTTTGCGTGTCCTCGAGTGCAAAGCCGCTACATTCGATCTGTCCCTGTGGGATATCATGCATGCGTGTGGAACAGCTAATGCACCGTATCCATACATGTATGTGTGTGTCGGTGTGCTAGAATATTCATCACAGGACATCTACGCGGTCTAAAAGCCTCAGACCTCAAACTCTCCACACGCACGCACCGCCACCATCTAATCGGCCCACATGCTCCGCTGCGACGCTGTGGGCCGAAGGTTATTCACAAGTGTCTCCGTGTGCGTCCCGAGGAAAGTAAATGACAGCATGAGAACAAATCGCGATGAAATGGTTGCGTCACAACTATCCGACGCCGCTTCTCACATGTATGATTCACGCGGATGCACGGAGGATTTCTTCAAAGCTCTCACATGCTTACGAGTCCACATCTTCTGACGCGTTTATGTTTACGCTCCCGAGCCACATTTGACATTTTCTGGATACGATGCATCATTAATGATGACCTCAATAGGCTTTCACATCTTTGGCCCACAGATCAATAAAGTGGTTAGAGGAGTAGGTCAGTGGCTCTCCAGAGGTGTCTGTCAGTGCGTGCACGTGTGTGTCTGTCAGTGCGTGCACGTGTGTGTCTGTCAGTGCGTGCACGTGTGTGTTTGTCAGTGCGTGCATGTGTGTGTTTGTCATTGCGTGCGTGTGTGTGTCTGTCAGTACGTGCATGTGTGTGTCTGTCAGTGCCTGCATGTGTGTGTTTGTCATTGCGTGCATGTGTGTGTCTGTCAGTGCCTGCATGTGTGTGTTTGTCATTGCGTGCATGTGTGTGTTTGTCATTGCGTGCATGTGTGTGTCTGTCAGTACGTGCATGTGTGTGTCTGTCAGTGCCTGCATGTGTGTGTTTGTCATTGCGTGCATGTGTGTGACTGTCAGTGCCTGCATGTGTGTGTTTGTCATTGCGTGCATCTGTGTGTCTGTCAGTGCGTGCACGTGTGTGTCTGTCAGTGCCTTCATGTGTGTGTCTGTCAGTGCGTGCACGTGTGTGTCTGTCAGTGCGTGCATGTGTGTGTGTCTGTCAGTGCCTGCACGTGTGTGTCTGTCAGTGCCCGCATGTGTGTGTCTGTCAGTACGTGAATGTGTGTGTCTGTCATTGCGTGCACGTGTGTGTCTGTCAGTGCATGCATGTGTGTGTTTGTCATTGCGTGCACGTGTGTGTCTGTCAGTACGTGCATGTGTGTGTCTGTCAGTGCCTGCATGTGTGTGTCTGTCAGTGCGTGCGTGTGTGTCTGACAGTGCCTGCACGTGTGTGTCTGTCAGTACGTGCATGTGTGTGTCTGTCAGTGGGTGCATGTTTGTGTCTGTCAGTGGGTGCATGTGTGTGTCTGTCAGTGGGTGCATGTGTGTGTCTGTCAATGTGCCTCCAAACAGTCGCACCGAGCAAGTGAGGCAAGTGGCAGTAAAACGCTGGCGCTAATTGGCGGGCGAGCGCGGGCTCGTCCCCGCGGCCGGCACGACTGCGTCTGGTTTTTCCAAGTTTCTTTTTTCTTTTTTTTCTCGAGCGATCCCTGCCGGCGAGGCTGCGGGAGTTCCATCCATTATTGATCTGATCCGGGGATGAAAGCAGGGACGCTCAGTGGGGATCGAGCATCTTTGGCCCCACACGGCAAAAAAAAAACAGCCTTGACCGCGTGAAAATAGAAAAGGGAATTTTTTCTTTAAAAAATAAAAATTGAACTCTTGGCCTGAGAAACCCTGCAAGCTAAAACAAGATGGCTGAATTCATATAAAAGGTAATTAACCGCGTGGATCTTTACTCGTAACATCTCTAGTCTGAGGCTATCTGCAAGCAGACGATGACGTCGCGTCACGCGGCGCTGTGTGGAACTGACCTCCACGTCACCTTGGCGAGACTCCCCGACCAAATGGACGCTCGGCAGCCACTGGATGTACAAGCGCGTGTGCACGCAGAAAAAGACACACAGACACACACGCGTGCGCGCTCGGGTGGGAAAAGGTTACGATGCTGTTTGAAACAAAGGGGCAGATGGTTGACAGTGATTCAGTGGCCGAGCTGGCAAGGTGAATAAAATATGCATTTCTGCATGTCTGAGAATGAGGTGGTTTGCGGGCCTCGTCGTCAGCTTCTCCCAACGGTGTGTTTTCCTGACGCAGTTCGTTGTGGCCTATTAGCGGGTCTCCAGTCAACTGCTTTGCCAGAAGAAGCTGTAATACAGTTTGAGTTAATGTAATGAGCTAAGTGCCAGGACGCTCTTGGTGTTGAGTCATCACTCGAGGACATAAGGAGGCCAATTTGCAGACGTTAAACAGTGGAAATGGAATAGCAAAATGACTTCCCATTGAGAATTTATTATGGGACGCAAACAATGTTGCGCAGAGCAAGCAAACAGAGCCAAATATCGATGAGCTCAGCGAAAAACAGCCCCCGCACGATGCGACCCCACTCATCTGTTTGGCCCATTTTGCCCCTTGGGGAGAAACCTCGGCTGTGCGGCTCTTAGCGACATGCCCGTGGATCTGCGTCCATCAGATGGCTCTTTATCGGAGAGGGTCGTGTGCCCTGTTCATCTTCATATTCACCATTAAGTGTATTGAGGCTAAACTGGATTGCATGCTGGCTGGTTTCCTCTGACTGACCATCGAATTAAGATCCCGTAAGGATTCTCTCCCCTTCTTTCCCACCATGGAGACTGTCCGCTGCGTGTCATCGGCGCGCTCAATGGCCGCCCAGTCCAATCCATCCGAGGTGATTAGCCCGTCCGACTCCGCGGGCTAATCATCATCTCCTCTGGCTCAAGTTAGCCGACGAACGAGCCAGTTAAATATTCATGTCCCACCGCGGTGTAATATCCTACCGCGATGATGTTTGAACCTTCATGACCCGCGGTAATCGGCGGTAATCACGCGGTCGCGCCGAATGGGCCGTAAATCAGATCCGTCGATGGTTGAGTCTGATGAGCTTTTGACGCGGCTGAGGAAGCTCAGACTGTGGTCAACACATCCTGGTGACTGACAGTTCATTTCACCCCCGGGCATGTGGGTATGACATCATTCCATTAATAATGGAGCAATTCATTATGACCTATTAGACTGATGAATTCGATTAGACGGAGGAGAGGTTCGTGGACATGTGATAATATTACACCACCATACATTAATGACCGCGAGATGGGGGGGAGGAGGAGGGGGGGGGGGTAGGATAGAATTGACATGTGCCAGTCTGGAATGACACACAGTCACTTATCTGATTATATCAATGATGAACGGCGTTATCGTTTGGATAATCATTAAAGTGCCGCGCGGTTGTAATGTGATCACACCGAAGCTCGTGGATCCAGATGGTGTTTGGCGCCTCGCAGCGTGACAGCAGACACCATCTTAAATGCAAGTTTTACATCGACGACACACTGAGCCTCATGGAAACCACCGGTGCCTTCAAGGTGTCTTTCGGGCGACCTCATGGAGGGCATTTAATGCGTCGACGCGGCTCGCAGCTTTCGAATATTTATGGAGTTGTATGAAAACAAAGATGCTTTCAAATGACAAACGTGAAATATGAACTTTAATACTTTATGAGCACGAATTGCTTTAAAAGTGCGTCAAATGAGTCTGATGTATATTCTCATTCCAATAGAGAAATGGGAGTGAGGAGCACTATTTCCTCGATATTACCTCATGGAATTCAGCTCAAGTCGTAACTGCAGCAGCTGCACGTGGGGGCTTTGGAAAGACAAACACACAACAAGGCTTCTTATCCGACCTGGGGGGGAACAAAGGACCTTTCACAGATGAAAACCACTGCGCTGCATCTCACTGACATCTAGTGTCTGATTCGGGAAGCGAGGAACGCCGAGCCTGACCCGGCGCAGGTGATTGTGCCCCCCCCCCGCGCCCGACACAAACACCCAAGTTATCCTCCTCCCCATACATCAGTGTAGCCTTATCGATCTGCTCCATATGACCTTGAATGATCAGACAAGTGGAGGCGCCGCGATGGAATGAAACCCATCCATCCCCTCTGTCTGCTCGCCGGAGCCGTAATGACTTGAGGGAAGACGGAGGGGGGGGAGAAGGACCCCTGAACCAGTCGGCTCTGCAGCGGCCTTATGTCCTGGCCGCCCCCCCCCCCCCCCCCTGCGGGCACACTCTGTTTCTGGTGGAGGAGGAGAAGTGGGTCAGTCCTTTCGGAGATGGGAAAGATGAGAAGTGGGCAAATAGTGTAGAAACATATTTACATACGTATATAAATCAAATCGTATAGATCCAGAGACACGCAGAGACCCCCCCTCCGGGATTACGTAATCTGCACACGTAGCGTGGTGTGTTAAAATGATAATCAGTAGATGGGTGATGAAATGTTTCGTCTCGGGGCGAAAGAGGAAGAGGAGCCTCGCTTGAGGGCTTGATGGAGGAAGGTTTCATCCTCCAACACGATATGTAAAACATTTCCCCTCGCGGCTACAACACATGACTAGAACAGTTAATAATGACAATTTTATTCTAATTTCAAATCGCTTTGATGACAACTGAATTGAGTGTGTAGTGTAAAAATGTCACACGTTTTGTAAAGATTTGGAGGCCGAGGTCGGGTGACACTTTGTATTTGCTACGGATATGATTTAAAAGTCAAATACATTTACTTGAGTCCTGCATACAAGTAGTTTCCGGGCGGTTGAGCTACTTTATGTGAGCATTTGCTTTTCAGCATCAGGCACTGGACCTTTAACTTAGGATCAACTGCTTTGGAATTTAATATTTAACCTGCAAAATAAATGTGGACCTCAACAACATTCATTTTATTGAGTAGTCAAAAGTCGCTTAGTCTCCATCTCGTATTATTTGCGATACAATTTATGATCAACAAATTTCCCAGAAGCAGAGCGTTGTAGTACGAGTCTTATGTCTGTGTCTGGCCTGCTGTAGCACATCGTATTCACCTTTGGAGCTCCACTGAGCCACAGATTCACTCTGATGCTTCCGTCACCATCAACACGGCCTCTTTTTTCTCACTAAAGAGCCAAAGATGCATCAGTCCACAATGGAAAATGTTCTACAAGAAATGCAGCACACACTGCTGACTTTGTTCAAAATAATACAATTAGTTTCAAACTTTTACTTAAATAGAACTGGATGCAAAACCTCTGCTTTTAAAGGAGTTATGAATCTGAATATGCATTCCAATCACAAATCATTCAGAGCTGCAATCAATAAAAGTAACTGTCGAAGCATCGCAGCAGTCTGGACACATGTGACAGCTTTGTTTTTGTCTTATATCTCCTCCAGACCTCCACTGTCTAATTACATTCTTTTTAAAAACAGATTTTTTTCCCCCCTCTTGACAAGCCCAAGTAAGCGGCACGAAGCCCAAAATGAGAAAAGATTTATGTGTTTTTTTGTTAAATAAGTCTTATAACCCACATTGAGCAATAACGAGCAGCGCGGCGCTGCACATCGACGCGTTCACGCTCGCACACGCTTCCTGCCTCTTCATCACAGCGCGTGACACCTGACGGCCCATTAGTTCCCAAAGTGCTGTTCCATTCCACGAATTCCTCTCCTTATAGAATATTTAGACTTTGTGTGTGTTCCTCTCCGCTTGTCAACATGCGATGCATTATTCATGTTAATGTGCCGTTATCTGACGCTCTGCATGATGCAACGTAGCCGGCAAACACATCCAGTGACCTCCTGACCTGCTCACTGCCGTCAGCCCGCCATCATCCCGCCTGCAGCGCCGCGGCAGCGTTTAATACACAGGGGAGGGGGATGGGGAACTTTATTGTACAATTAGAATGTGAGCTTACCAAAAGCATTGAAGATAACAAAATATATATATGCGGTTTTAACGCGGCTTTGGTGCATCCATGACGGCGCGCCTCCAATACCTGCTTTTAAGAAAGAGATAGTGAGCAGCACGGTGAGTCTAACCAGCTTTTAGTTATGCAATTATAAAGGTGTGCCTGTGTTTGAGATAGAGCGATGGATCCTGGCTGTATACTTGAATTTAACAGAGATGTGACACGGGGAAGAAAAGACGGGGGAATTCGATTTAACGAGCCTTTAGTGCAATTAAAAGATAAGTCAAATGCCTACCTGCAGTTCAGATAGGAGGACGGAACAATTTTCAGTTTTAATATTTCTTTTGTGAATCCATAAGGCTACAGCAGGGTTTGAGATATAGAGAAGAAAGGGAAATTAGGTACAAACGGTGAAAATGTTAGCTTCAAAAAACATGTGTTTGAGACGGTGCGAGAGAAACAGGCAGTGAATTTAATAACGTGGTGTTTCATATATTCTTAAAAGGATAGAGTTTGGTGACCGGGGGGGGGGGTCACACTGCGCGACCTCCTGGCAAGACAATAAGTGACAAGTGACGTCTTTCAAAAGTAAGAATAACACTCGTGTGTATTAAATAAGTGCCATCTCTGTGTGTCTCTTGGCGCTCCACTGAACTGCCAGCGCGTCAGAAAGTGCCTTGCAGTGCATGCTGGGATAGCGGCCACTATCCCCGGCACCCTGACAAGCATTTGACGGATGCAGAAAACAAACAACTAAAACTGTCTTCTCAGTCATCAAACCTAAATATTGCTGCTTCGTAAAATGGTTCACCGTTTTTTTATTTCACAAGCCAATAAATGAAAGGCTTTTCGCAACTAATTAACATGATGGCTCGGATGTTCCACCGTATTGACAGTAGCTTTATAGGCTGGTGTGGGTTGATGCGCAGGTTATTTTTAAGATACCAGACAAGCACAATGCATAATTTATCACACCAAAGGATAAACCTCCCCAAGCTGGTGAATAAAGGAAGTAATAAGGGCAGCAAGGCGTGCAGCTGAAATTACTGATAGTGCTTTACAACTCATTCTAAATAGAGTGGATGAGAAAAAAAATAATAATCCTGTTTGCACATCATCTTGAAGGGAAGTGTAATTATCTGGCAGCCAATCAACACCTAGCACGCACTTCCTGTGTCTGACCTTGCTGGACTCGTAACCATGGAAATCTTTCTTTCTCTCTCCGATAGAGGATACAGCTCGGTCATTCGGAAACCTGCACATGTGTGTGTGTGTGTGTGTGTGTGTGTGTTTGAGGAGGTGAATGACAAACAAGACCAGCCTTCAATGAATTTTTTCCACAAGGGCAACTTGGAAACAGTCTTATCCTGAATTATAAGGTTTACTGTCTAAACCACAAATGTGATGAACTGCTATGTGCACACACGCACACACACACACACACACACACACCCACACACGCACACATGCGTTCTTTTCACACACATATTGGGTGGAATCGTCAAAATGACAGTATTTGTTTTCTTTTCATTTGGGATCTGTTTTGACAGTCTGCATAAATAATGCATCCTCAGGAAACACTGAAATATTTACGGACCACATATTGGGACGTATCTGTGCGAGTGCATGTGTGTATTTTCAAGGTGGTTGTGGGTTTTTTTTTACATTGTCGCTGAGACTTGAAGTGAGCCTTTAATGAAAGCTCCCTCTTACAGAGGCGGAGAACATTCTTCAGTGTGCGTTTGTGTTTGCTTACCTTACAATGTTCATGGCAAAGTTAAAAAAGGCCTCGCCGTCACATTGATGAAGTTGAACTCTTCCTTTTTGGTCATTGAGAACTTGAATAGGAGAAAACATCTGATAGTATAATGTTATTATAATGTTATAATGGTGTTCATGTAATACTCCTCTGGGATCTTAGTTGATAAAAGATATACAATGAAAACGAATGGCAAAAATTAGGGGACATGAATGAACTACCAATAGAAGGTGTACCAGAATTGAGCCCTGTGGGATCCCACATGCGATGTCACCCAATGATTTTTATAGAATATATTTCAGATGATCTCTTTCGTATAAACTTGCCTGTGCTGTGATGGTCTCAGCCGTCTTCAATTTTATCAAATAACTGCTAAATGCCTCTTTGAATGACCGACTTTTAATATTCGCAATGCTTTATTTTGCAGTTTCCTTTCCAATCCCGACCTCATCATTTGGGTTATTATTGCAGATATTTTAACGCTCTCTTCCATTCACCGGAGGAAATTTTCTAACTGTTTTCACAGGATCAGTAGGGGGGCTCAAACATTTAGTTCCGCCAAGCCACACTTTAACTGCCTCCATTTTTCTTGAAAGGCTTTTCATAAGCCTGCTCCCATCAAACGATAGTAAGGTCAGCTACTGGTGTCAGCCAATAAAAGCCTGGCTTTGCGGTTCATCCTTTGTGTTGTATTGGGTTGAGGTCCGTGCCAGACAGGCATGTTCTCTCACAACAAACCCAGACAACACTTTCTCTCGGGGACACGAGGGGCCATTGTGATGCTGAAGGTGAAAACAGTGGACGGATTGGAAATATCAAATTTTTCTGACTTTCTACTTAAGAGGTAGACTGCAGAAGACAAGGGTTCAAGTCGAGGTCACTCAAGAAAAGTTTGAAGCAATTTTAAAAGCACCTGTGGCTAAAATCCAAAAGCCCTTCAAAGACTTCAAACGGGGAATATCGAGACAGGGGGATAATGTGCCAAGAGGTGGGGGGCTAAATAGCTGACAACATGGCCAGACCTATAAGATCGGTTATAAATATAGACCTAATCCGGCTTTCACATATAGCTGTAATATTCCTGCAGGCGGGTAGTGACTCCATGCTGACCTGATACTGAAATCTCCTTTGGTCACAGGTTTTTTACCTCCTGTATTCCACGTTTTCTCCAGGTTTAAATAGTACAACCCTCATCAGAACATCCTACTAAACTGACGCTGAACTGGCCACTTTGAAGCGTTTGTGCCCGATAAAGGTCGCGTCCACAGACGGATGGGCTCCATCATGGAGTGTTCCACGCGTGCGCAGCGCCTCCGCTCTGCTCATCCACATCAGCGGCCGCGTCTGAGATCCAGCGGACCGATAAGCACGTGGACGCGCAGTGAGACCCGCGACCACTGCGGCCAGGAGGGTAAGACCGTGTCCGTCAGCGGGTGCATGAAGTCGGTTCCGAGTGGAAAATAGAAAGCTGCTGCATGTGGTGAGGAAAGAAGGAGAAGGAGGAGGAGGAGGAGGAGGAGGAGGAGGAAGTGCGCCGCTGCGGATGAAGCGTCGCGGAGCCGCGGTGACTCACCGGCGATCGGAGCACCATGGACAGCGACCCCGGGGGAAAAAAGCCTTTATGGGACTGAAACATCTGTATCAGCGGATAAGGGTCCGACATGTGCGGGGGTTGTCATTTTAATCCGTTTCATGGAATCCGATGGTCAGCCATGTGAACAGTGGACGAATAAGTAGACCAGTCTAGTTTTAAAGAGCAATGAGTTTGACACCTCAAAGATTAAACTATCACAATGTGCATTTCAATGACCAGACGTGATTCCCAAATTAGCCCAATTGCAAATTAAAAAGTAATAAAACAAGTACTTATGTGCTCTAAAATACGTTTTTGGGATTGTTAATGCATACGTTGTCTTAAAAGGAGCGGAGTTCATTGGGTTTCAAGCTGTGATTCAAATGAAATCTAAGAAGTTTTGATCGGAAATGTGTCTTTTAGGAGGCTGCTCCACTGATTTAATCTTTGACAAGGTGTTATGGATTATTATCTATAAGTAAATGTATTTAGTTTCTCTCCGTTACTGGAGTCACTAATCGGGTCTCTGCACAAAGCATCATTAAAAATGTAGTCACGCAAGTCGTCCATTGCAATGCTGTAATTGGTTATTGACTTTCCTACCTCATTTCCTTGTGAAGTCACCCTTTTTAAATACGTTGCTATTCATCACGAATGCAACACGTTAGGTCACATTACATCATTCTTTTTAGAAGACTCGTTAAATGCTGCTTGTTAAAGCACCAACTGTAAAAGGTCATTAGAGGTAATTCACGATGGCAAACTGTTTGAACCCTTTCAACCACCACACGCAGGTTGTTTTCGGGGTTGTGTGAAGAATTGCAGCCATGAGAAAGCAGAGAATGACAGAAATCAATCAAACCGCCGCAGGAGAATAACAGCAGACGGACACGTGTGCCCGTTTGTATGTGGAAGAACAGTGTGCACGCACTTGCATCCGTGTGACTCATCCGTGGGCGGCAACAGAGCCGCGGCGGCGGCTGTCAATCGTTGCTGCGACCCGGTGACACGGGCCAGAATGCATCACCAGCCTTCGAAGCCATGGAGGCTTTTTTTTTTATATCTATACACATCAATCTGTTACAGTGTGTTTCTGTGTCTCTCCCTGGAGGTGTGCAAGGTGTGATGGCCGGGGTCTCTGGCTCGGGAGCAGAATCCTCTGGGCGTGAGGTGAGCCCCCCCCACCCTCCTGGATCTTAATACATCTAAATAATGATCAATATTTTGCCGCTGAGGCGCCTTATCTCACGTCCTCCGGCCCCTCTGGACACGTCTCCGTGCAGGCGGGTTCGAGCTGTCTCCAGTTCGGGGTGCGTTCCTACCTGCACCACTTCTACGAGGGGTGCTCGTCCCCCGCGCGGCGGGAGAAAGACCCCGAGGATCGGCGTCGGGCCCGGAGGCCGAGGTCAACGCTGTGGTGGACGTCTCCAGTCTGGAAGGTAAAGAGCGACCTTCTGTTTACATCCCTCGCCACCGTGCAGTTTGATCCTTGGTACTACAACCCCCCCCCCAACCCCCTCACCCACAACGAGTGCTTCCCTAAATCAGTCCTACTCTGATATATATCATATAAATATCATATAAATATCAACCATCGGCATCTGTTACATCCCATGAGAAACGTTGTACGCAACCAGGAAGTGATGCCTATTAATTATGGGGCTCGTTTAAATAGTGAAACATCCCTGGAGACCCTCTTTTATCACACAGTTAATTCGTCCTCTTTAGTCTTAAGCTGTTGGCTCACATGTTATAGTCAGTGGGTGACGTCCCATAAATCTGTGTTGTTGATGAATAAATCAAGCACACTCTTCGTCCTCTTTGTATCGGGGGGCGTCCCACTCTCTTGTTGTTCTTGATCCCTCGTTAGTGTTCTTAATTTTACTGGCTCACTTGAACTCCAGTGGGGTGGACTCATTGTTAGTCGACCATGGATGAAGATCCAGTTACCCCCCCTCCCCCCCCTCCCACTCTCCCTGCAGGTGTACCTGGCCCTGGGTCTGCCCGTCCTGACTGCAGGCATCGCCATCCTGTCCGTCGGCTACTCCACGCCCCACAGAATCGAGTCGTTCGGGGAGGGCGACCTGTTTTTTGTGGACCCCCAGGCGGTGAGCTTCAACAGGGGGCTGCGCCTGAGCGCCGCGGCAGGGATCGGCCTCTCCTGTCTCGGATCGGCCCTGGCGGCCATGGGGTTGGTTTTCTTGGTCCTCCCCGGGGCCAGTTTGAAAGAGAGGCTGTTCCACGGACCGCGGGAGGGGGGACCGGAGAGGAGAGTCTGGCTCCAAACGGAAGAGACCCCCAAGGGATCCCAGGGCTGTGGTCACTAAGCCTCCAGGTGTAGAAGAGGGGAAGATACCCGTCACCGCGTCCAGAGCAGAACATCTGCATCCCTCCTCTTAGAGCAGATCCCCACTGAGCTTCTGTTCTGGTCCTGGGGCCTCGTTTACCTCGTCCTGTTATCGGCGTCATTCCAGCACGCACGTGGTTCAAATGGACATTTAAAATGGTGAATTCATTTATTCACATGGAGGAGCTGCGGGGATGAATTCAACTTTCAACACCTATATGGTTTAAAAAGCACAACTCGATCTGAATAGATCTTTAATACATTCCAATTAAAACGTATAAATAAGGCCCCAAGACTTAAGCCAGACACCTCTTTGCTCTATTAAAACCTTGTTTTGCAGCATCAGGATGTAATGGTGGACAGTAGACGTGTGTTTCTGTGTACTAGCGTTTTATTCCACTATAGTGAGTAATGTCCACCGACGATCAACCGTCCGCATCACATGTTTTCACCTTCCCCTTTGTTTGTTTTTGGTAGTTTTACTGAAAATAGTTTTTAGCATCTGTTTTGTTTAAATAGTAGTTCATGTTCATCCTTTATCCGACGCACAAATTACACCAGATGCTGAAAAACACATTATTAACAATTCCGTTTGCCCATCTTCACACGGCTCCACTAATGCTGCAGCTGCTGCATTCAACATGCGCACAGCCGCCCACACACACACGCACACACATGCACACACACACTCATGCTCCATTGACAATATCACCTCTTTTCTCTGCACTGTAATCTTGCTCTGTAATTGCCTGCGACGCGTCTCCAGGCAACAGTCGGACCACTAGCGCTCCGCTTCCAACCGCGAACAAAGGCCCTTTTCCGATTGGTCCGCAGCTTGGCTTCTCTCTGCTTTCACACCAATCAGGGCGTTTGTTTACAGGCGCGGGCGGCGAGGGCCGAAGCGCTGGGAAGCATTTGCAGCGGCTACCTGAAGTCAAATTGGCTTCAATTAGAAGAATACATACTGTATATACATGTTTAACAGTAAAATAGAGTAATCTTGATGTCCTGATTGGTTAACTGCACAGGTTTTTATTGATGTTTAATTGTTCTGATGTGTTAATCTTCATGAGGAAGATACATAATTAAAGTGTCACTAATGTAAAACAAATAAACTGCAACTGAATGTTTTTTTTTCTTTGATTTGAGTTCATAAGAATGTTTCTCCACGATGAGGAATTGACGAATTGTTTTGGAGATACTATAATACAACTCTTTAATGACAGATTGTGACATCCTATACGAATAGTTTTCTATTTAATCAGATCTAAATGACATAGTTTGACTTTTTTTATGAATTATTCTGAGATGGAATAATAGGAATTGACGTTTTCAACATTCTATTCCAAGGATCTAATATTCTATTCTAGGACTTATAGTCAATTTTTCTGATATGGACGAGTGTTACTTCAGTATTATTTGAACACATCCTATGTGTTCCCTACTTTACAACCATTGGAGCACTTTCATCATGTGCTTTTTTAAAAACTTATTCCAGGGCTTTTCTTTTCTGTGATGACATATTATTACCTTTTCTTTTTTTTTGACTTACATGGTTCATTCTTCACTCTAAAGTGAAGATGATCGTTTGTATTCGTCACTCTGAGAGCTTCACCGTTACTTTTGTGAATAGTGGTGCAGCATGAATCTTTTTTACACGCTATACTACGACTTTTTCCAACGTGCTACAATAACATGTTGTCAGTCGTAGCATATCGTCGTGGTAAAATCCAGGACTTATTTGTACTGCATGAAAATACTATGACTTCACTTATTTTGACGTGGTTGATTTTACTCACCCCTCTTGTTATTTTTAAGACTTTTTCATGACTTCTCGAATGTATTTCGCCCTTTGTTGGTTAAACGAATGGCTGCTGATACGCACTAACCATGACTTACATGCACAGTACAAAGTGAGATTGTGTGTGTGTGTGTGTGTGTGTGTGAGCTCTATTTATACCTGAATGAGAACATCGGCTTGCTCCGGCGAGATGAGTCGCAGCTGTGAGCGTGACTCATCTCGCCTCCCCGGTTTCACACCAACAGGAGGGACACGTAACGGAGACACAACGTACGCGCGCGCACACAATGACTCCAGGTCACAACTTGTCCTCACAGTCATGTCTGTTCTGCACCACTCGCTGTGGTTACTGACCCTCTGATGCCGCCGCAGCTTCTCGTGTGCACTGTGATGAACAAGGAGCGCATGAATACTGCATTTACTTTGTATTAAAGCTGATGTGTGACGGAGTTTCCTGTGACCTTTGGCGAAAACAATTATTTACTGTTCATTTTAATAAATAACTAGATTTGTAAAGGTTATGCTTAGAAAAAGAATTGTTCCATCACAGGGATTATTTACAGCTCACTCTGACGTTTGCACCGTTTGTTAGCGGTTGTGTGTGAGTGCATCACGGGACACAGAAGTGGAAGCGGCGGCAGCGTTTCCTGCGAAGATGGAGGCCGAAGCGCTCCGGTGACTGCAGAGCTCGCGGTGTGAGTCACTCCGTGGGGGGAGGAGGGGGGAGGAGGGGGGAGGTGGGGGTCTGCTGCACTGATGTGATACAGTAACATCTCATCTGGAAGCTGGTGTGTGAGCTTTGAAACTCTTCTGGTTCTGGCCGAAGAAAAACACATAATCGTACAGGGAACCTATGATAGAATGCAATTTAATACATGAAATACAGATAAACCATGTGTTTTTGACATGTGTTGCTGACTGATATTTAAATGTTATTTATTTATTATATTTAAAAAAGCTAAACCAGCTTTTCCTTTTCCCACAGATGGCGATGCAGAGGATGTGACACCATGACATGTTTACAGAAAATCCTCAATAACGGTGGACGCGAGGAAAATACATTTCCAACAGGTTGAATCAAAAAGCCAGTATTTGACACCAAAGTGGATGTTTTTTGATAATGAAATAACATTACTAATATTAGCTTGATACGATACTGCGGAGGTCTACACTAAAGTACATCTATTTAAGAGTATCTTTTATAATGTTGACTCTCTTATTTCAAACAGACACACGTCTTAAGCGCAGGAAACTCCTGTTCAGGTCTTTGTTTTTCCTCCTGAGAGCCCGTTCACACACATCATTGACGCATTTCTGTGCCCCTGACGTCCCAGCGAGCTGCGTCCGCTCATGCGTGCAGCTCCTGGATGATTTCCTCAAAACTTTAAAATGAGGAGCCGCCCAGTTTCCAACCATCCACAGGTGTAGAAAACCCTGCAGTTATAGGGACAATAACCCTGGTTATCTGAAGGCCATTTCAGACTGAAGAACATTGTGAAGAACATTGCAGCCGGACCAACGTGAGTCATTTGTCAGGGAGAAAAGAAGCCGTGAGAGAAGAGAAGCACAGCGGTCTCACAATCGTTCTCATTTGTCACTACATGCCTTCGGGCGGAAATTAGCATTTTCCTTTCAGAGAAGCTAAACATGCACGTCGCTCCGTTGCAAGTGAAGCAACAGCAGGCAATCACTTTACCAACGACCTCATCAAAATTCCACCAACGACGGTTTCGGTTGACCGTGCTGATGTCTCGCACAACACGACATTAAGGGACGTTATTCTCCACCTCGAGCGCAACCCGATCTTTGCATTCGCGAAGGCCTCAACCCGAGAATTCACACCATCACCACCAAGTCCTCAACCGCAGGCCGCACGCGGCACCCCGGCAGGAAGGTGGCATCTCAGTACACACGAGATGAAGTTCTCTGCATCGCGCAACCAATCCACCTTCTCTCAGAAGATGATGGAAGCTCCCAAGAGGAAATAAGACCTGCTAAGCTACTTACACGAGCTAATCCTCCCACATCAAGGTATTTATAGTGGATATATGGATGGAAGAGTGGAAAAAGAAACGACATGTTGAACCTGCTCATTGAGTAAATTAACATTAAGACGGGTTCTCAATAAGGAACCTGACCAATGCAACAAAACAGACATTAAACGCATTTAGAGTTAGTTCATGTGTAGTTACACCTTGTAGTTTTACACACAGAGGTGTGTTAGTCATCATTGCGGTTACTTTTAAGTGATGTTGCTACAATTCTGAATCAAGTTCAATTCAATCATCTCCAAACTGGACATTCAGCCTCGTCTGTACGTCGCGTTTGGTGCTTAATGCTAGCTAGTAATGCATGCTAGGATAGTGATTTAAGATGGAGAACATGGAACACTGAACATGCTAAACATCAGCATGTTAGCATGACGTTTCGATTAATCGCACAAAAACAAAAGTGTTTACCGCAGGTGAGTAAACACTTATGAAAGTAATGTCGCCGTAGTAGAGTTTTTGAAATTATATTCTTCAAGAACAGGATAACAGTTTTTGTGGACGTGTTACTAATTAATCACTTATTTTTAGATGTTTGTTACAACGAACCTGTGAACAAGCTGCGCATAAATTACCGGCTGACATTTCTACCAGATGTTTATCTTTGCACGTTTTATTGAACAAGACATCTTGCACACAGATGACACTTGGGACGAAATAATGGGTCCTGACAATTAAGAATTCAACGTTCCCATATGAAAGTGTGGTGCTGTGATATTAATACACCGACGGATCGGAGCAACAACTCTCTGCTTCTTCGCCGGCTGTCGTCAGTCAGTCATTGAAAAGCAGGAAAGTGGAGGGCAAGTTGATGGGAGGGACAAAAAAAGAGTAAATTAAAACAATTCGTCACAAAATAATTCCGGGAATTCATTAGATATTGATGATATCTAAGATGATGTGAGGTGAACTTTAATTTCAATTTTAATAACTTAATTTTAATAACTTGCAAAAGTCTTCCCCTTTCTTTTAACCATCTCCTGCGCTGTGTTGAGCGATCGTGGTTAAGTATTAATGGGAGGAAGTTGATAATAAGGTCGCTAAATTCAAGGCTGCAGGAATGCGACGGCGGGCGTTAATAAAGTGATATTTGTGGTTCTTAGCACTTAATTAAATGTGAATATCTCCAATAAATGTTGAGGTTCTTATCTTTTCAATATGAACATTGTCTCTATTTTGTTTGTGGCTGCATATATAAATCTCTGTGGTAGTAAAGCAGGTAAAACATTTCCACATTTTAAGGAGGCTCTGTCACTCCAGAAAAGAAGGATGGACGTGAAATGAGCATTTCTGCGCTCATTGGGTTTAACAGTAGACAGCGTTGCTCGCTTCCCTGCAGTACGTTTAAAGATCATCCCTCTTTTCACAATGTCAATTTAAAGTCAAGCGACAGAAGCGACAGAAGCGACCAAACGCGCCACTCACCTCGTCACAAGTTTGCATCGTGTAAAAGTTATTCCTCCCTTCTCCTTTGTCTGAAACCCATCAGGGATTTGGCACGGTCACACACCTCTGCGCATTTGCAGCCACCACTGGTTTGTTGAGCATTAAAAATGTTAATTGGGATTCTTTAAAAGGAAAGAAAGTATCGCATTATCATCCCACCTCCTCCAGTCACAGGCTGTCAAAACGCAATATTCCAAATTAGATTGTATTTGGATAATCTTTTGAACTGTAATAGGTTTCCAGCCAGCGGGCATATTACTATTGGCACATCATTATTAAACAAAAGTGACACAGAACCATCACTTTGCAGGCGGAGCCAGATAAACGTTCGACACCGTGCAAATAATATTAGTTCTGCTTCCAGAGTCAGCGGCTTATCTCCGGGATGCTATATTGGGTTCATATCCCTGTCGGCTGGCGAGGGCCTTCTGACGGAAGTGTCTAAATTTATGAGTAGCCCATGTGTGTGTGTGAGGCACGTGTGCTGTGTGCGTGCACTACGCATATTAACGCTTTTATCCGTACACGGCGTGTCTGCGTGTGGCTGGGTGGTGGAGGGTGGATGCATTCTCATGCAGATAGGCAGTGCATGCATGACCCACATCACGGCCTAATGAGATCCGCCACTGCTGGTTACCCTCAGACGGCGGTGATTACGGCTGCAAGTGAGAAGGGCCGACGCTGGAGGCGGGATGGACGCTCGCAACCCGTCGGCAGGGCGGCGGGGCCCCACCACCCCCCCCCACTCCCGACAGGCGCTGCAGGCAGACTGACGACCTGTCCGGGGACAGGAGGCCCCTAACTGGATGTGATGAATGAGCGTCCGCTTCACAAAAGCCGCCATACCTGGTGTGATACTCGACACCGGGGAGACGCACGTATGCCAGCGAAGTGTGATAAAGAGCATTAATATGAGACGGCGTGATATAGAGCTACCAATAAGAACGAGGTTGGCTTTTTTTTTTTTTATTCAGCCATATCGTTTTTTAATCACTGGTGTCGATGCTGCATCTGCCGACAACTAGACGGTGTAAAGGTTGTGTTAAATACACAGAAGAGATACACAAGAGAGATTTTTACTCACTGCGTTTTGTGAAACAATGTGTGAAGGTAATTTCCTCAACAACTGTTTTCTTACCCACAAACAGAAATAGATCGTAGAAACGCGTCAGCGGGCTAAACTGTTTGTGATATGATTCTTTTTTACTGTGAACATAAGAACTATTGTTTAATATCACACACGGCCGAATTCATCTGGAACTTCTCAGTTCCTTCTCTGTTTTTAAGGAGGGGGGGGGGTGAGGGGGGGGACACGGCGAGGCCCAAAATGCCCTGTGGACACAATTGTACAAACCTATAACCAATTAGAGAGCGATGAAAGATGTAACACACAACGAGCAACCGGTAGATGATGATCAACGTTGGACACCAGTCTCCTGGGACGTAGCATGAGCGCTAATGTGCTAGCCAGTCAGAGCACACACGGGCAAGTGCTTCGTGTAAAATAATCCACACTTAATGTAAAGTGGAATGGATTACGCAATTAAATTCAATTTCATGGCTTATGTTTTCTTGGCTTTAACACCTACGATAAATCAATTGAAGCCACGGGCGGCCTTGGAGGTGAGAGATGTTGACTCTAAAATCTCCATCACCAGAAATTGGTTTTAAGAAAACAGCGGGAAGGCAAAAGATTTACGATTTAAAGGCACTGGTTGAAAACATGGGAGGGAAGGGAAGGCCTCCGCGAGCGAGCGCGCTTAAAGCGATGCTCTCTGCAGCGCTCCGTTCACGGCATTCGTCACGGCGGTAATTGCCCCGCTGTTTCTCACAGAAACACCCAGCTGCCCCCCCCCGATCTGCCGACAGGCTCCTGCACCTGATCGCCTCTGCATCCGGTTTGCGCGCTGACAATTGCATCAGCCCGGTTGTGATTCATCGTCCCGCCACTCGCCTTAAACCACCATTCCCGCTCTCTCTACATCTCTCCGTCTCTTGGCACGAGTGTCGCCTCCCGTCGGGTCTGATGGATCCCACGCAGCGGCTCTTACTGCGTGTTTTCAGCGCAACGCGAAAAACCCAGGAGGGTGAATTATACGTACATGAGAAGGTTCTGTGGGTCGAGCCCGCTGACCGTCGTCGCGCTTGGATGGTTCCTTTCGTTGCAGCGTCTTGAATGTGGCGTCAAAAGGTTTTACTCCTTCACACCACTTAAAGGACACGCGTTGAACATGTCAAAGGGAAAAACAACAACCTAAAGCGGCCTGCTCCTTTGTCTGTGAAGACATTGATTTGGCCGCAGACGGTATGAAAATGACGGACGGTGAAAACACGCAAAGAAAACACTTGCTTGTGTTTTGGGAGCAGGCGGCGCTCGGAGGCCTCGTGACGGGGGGAGAAGGAGTGTAGTTTGTGGTGAGAAGCCAAAGCGCAAATACAATTTAAAATAATAATAATATAATACAAGAGCGTGAAACCTCGTCAGACGAGCCCGGCGACTTAGTGCTGCTCTTTAGATCAAAGGGAGCTGAACCGAACGCATAAAAGCGGGCGGTTTTTATTCAAATGGAAAGTACACCATTGGCAGGAGAGACCCTACGAGAGGCCGTGGGCGGGCTGAGAGGTGGTTTCTCACTCTAGGTGATGGAAAAGTCGTCTCACCCGTATGTTGTTCCACCACTTTGGCACCGGCTGAGAGATATTTACGCTCTCCAGAGCGTCGACCCCAATGAGATCAAAGTTTTCACTCACTGAAATATCTCTAACGCCTAGAATGGGCAGAAGATAATGAGACAGACGTTCGCGTTCCCCACAGGATGAATCGTAGAGGCTTGAAAGATTCCCGCGTTTCGCCTGAGGCCTTCAGGGGTGTTCGTCCTGATTTCACCACTGAATGCGTTTTGTCGTCCGTGTTTCATTAGCAAATGTCGGCACGCTCGAATAAGAGGGGGAACGTTCCAAACGTGTTAGCATTGTGAGTGTTAGCTTGTCAGTGGACTGACGCTAGCGCTTAGCTTTACGCCTCACCAGTGCTACGCCATGCACATTTACTGTAAAAGGGAGTAAGTTTAAAAGATGACTCTACGGCGAAAAACCACATTTATTTTACCATCAAAAACTCACATCTGTGTTCTATCAAAAGCAGCTGTTTTGTTTAATTAATTTCATTTTCAACAGAAAAGGCACCTGGTTGCTTTAGACCACCTCAGTTGGGTAAAACCGTATCACCTTAAATTGCTCCTTTGAATTATTGCGTCCTTGAATTAACTAAACATGAGTCATTTGTGTCAGATTGCCTTCGCTGACTTGAAGCTGGTAATTCCGTGTGTCATGTTGTCGGTGCACGATGATACCGCGACACACCGAGTGGCAGCGGAGATGTTTGCCCAGATGTGTCGTCAATCACTCCACCCAGAACACGAAAGGCTGAAAACCCACTGAAATGCCGTTTAACTGAACAGCTAAACAGGAATTAGTTAATAAGTCAAGGTATCGCTTCAAATGTTGGCTCAATTAAAGGGGAGATTATCCTAATTTAAGCCAGATCAGGACGCCAGGGTCAATCTGATCCGCTGTTTGATCCTCGATCTCTTTTGCCTGATGCAACGTTACGACCAGCAGGTGAAATAAAACATCAATTCATTCATTTATTTTGTAGAAACCACCTGTGTATTTCTGTATTTCAAACTAATCCTCTACTTTGCGTTCAACTATTTACTCTGCTTGCTCAATATCTTTCAATAAACTAATTCCTGTCTGTCTGTTTGTACATCTGTCCACGGTATCTCCACGTTCCTCCCGGGCTACAAGTCGGCCTTTGCTGTGGGGATAACGTGTGTGTTTCAGAATGCAGGTCGCATTTGTTAAAGAAAACCCTTCACTTGTTCTCCTTCACAAACACTGGATTCAAGTAAATAAGAAAAGCAAACAGGCGGTCAATGCACGCAGCCTCCTCCTCCTCTTGCACCACAAAGACAAATAGGATAAAACGTCTCTGGATCTTTGACCCTGCAAGGTACAGAGGCCGCGAGGGATCTCCATTGGAGTCGCTGGGGCTCGATCCAGGTTTGTGTTTACTGGGGGGGTTGGCTTGGCTGGAGATGGATCCCCTGAATACCGTGAACAGATTCCAGCCCCGCCATGCGAGGCGCTGCGGGCGGTGGCTGCCGTCCTTTATGACGGATTCCTGAGTATCTGAGGGACTGCAGAGAGCCACTGCTCAATGAGCAATTTATATGTTTTCAACAAAGCTTCTTCTTTGCAGCCTGAAGGCAGGTCTTAATTGTTAGACGTGATATCTCCACTCCCCCTCTGCCTCTCCCCTTTCTTTGGCTGTTTTTCTTCTCCCTCGTCCCTCCCTCCCTCCCTCCCTCCCTCCCTCCAGCTATTAGGAATTGGATTTGGAGCAGAACGATCCATTTAGTCTCTCTCTCCTCCATCTCTCTCTCTCTCTCTCTCTCTCCTCACTGCTTTCCACACCTCCTCTGTAGGTTTCTCTCATCAAAGCCGAGGCTTAATCTGTCTATTTTTACCTGAGGGAAGGAAAGGGAGGGATGAGGTAATGCTTTTGCTGTCCATCAGGTGAGCAGCGGTGCGTTTAGTCTGGGGAGCGAGCACCACCACGCGGACTCCGACACGATGAAAGCAGGGACGGTGTGGAGACACGGACGACGACGATGATGATGATGATGATGATGATGGTGGTGGTGGTGCAACACGTGTAACAGAGTACACAGCTCAGGAAGTAAATAATAAAATATATTATTAAACAACAGGGAGGGCTTTATGGAATTCGTGAACATTGGACTTAATTCATTCAGGTGATGCGTCCCTAAAGTCAGAGCACCTTGAATGAGTGAAAGCAGAGCTCCCCCTAGTGGACTCAGACAGTCAATGCTCATCTCATTCAAGTAAAGGAAAGGAGCTTTGATAGTTACACTTTACGTCAACAGAACAAAACGTGTCCGGTCGGGTGAGCCAGCAGTTATTTCTATAAAAATCTAGACCAAAAATGTACAAGATGTATTTATTTTTTCTATATTGGTTTATTTGGTAGGGACAGTGCACATTAATAAAACATTCCTGTGAATGTAGCAGTTAGCCAGAAGGCTATTTTTCATCTGTCGTATGTAATATCTGTGAGAGGGTTACATTAAGGAACCATTGCTCCAAACCATCCGTCGAAATGTTTCTTACTATAACAAAAAAAAAAAAACACTACCTTTTAAGAAGATATTTTCCTTGTGAGGGAGAAAAATCTGAACACGAAAAAGAAACATGACTAATTTTTTTTAACCAATAAAATCATCATAAAAACAAAAAGCATATCGGGGAGATTTGATCGGTATTCATTCTAAGACATTAGAAGTCACTTCACGGCTCTTCTCATCACGGCAAAGAGGTCTATTAATGGCAGTGGGAAAGCTTCTCCAAGTGAAGAATGATTTCATCGGCTTACGTGTCAGATTCTTCCATCACGTGGTTTGTAGCGTTACCGCACGACGGCAGCGTGACGCATACCGTGTAAGATGTTCTACACAGGGCGACGTACGTACAGGAGCAGCAGGACGGGGCAGTGAGGGTCCATTTGTCTGACAAAAAGTCCCTTTTGTCAACACATTTCTCAAATATATGCAAGTCATACATAAAAGAAAGTAAAACAATACAACCAGCAATAAATAATATGTCTGGAAAAGGGGAAAAAAATGTTTGTTTTTTTTATATCACAATGGGGAAACTAATGTGAAGGAAGGCGAAGAGCTCGGAAGAAAAGTGAGACACGCGTCTCCATCATCTGTGCTCCGCACAACTCCGTCAGCTCCTTTTCTCCACCGGCACTGGAAGGCACGGAGGCGCCGCGAGAGGCATCGGACATGCCGTCGCATCGGTCGGCGGAGGCCAACGGTTCCTCAGTCGTCCTTGTGGCGGCCGTTGCTCTTCGGTCGATGCCGCGGGTGGTTTTCAAAATTGAGATAATCCTCGACGAAGGACGGGTGGTGCTCTATGAAATGACAAAGTTCATCTGGAAAAGGGGTGAAAAAAAATAGAAAATGGTTATAAGTAACATGAGTCCTACTGGGATTAAACCTCTAGGTATCTAGGGGAAAATATCTTTTATTTCCATTTGTCAACAGATGGGAAATCTGTAGACAATCATCTCCGCACTGGTCTCTTATGTGTAGAAATGAAACGCACCGTACGTGATGGTCGCCCTGTGAGGCCCCTTCAGCGATGAAAACAGACTCGAGAGTTCCACGTTTTTCACTCCCAACATTATTTCCAAGATGGCGGCAAGGTCCCGTCGTAGGACGTCCCCGGTCTCCTCGTTCTCATACATCTGCACGGCAACATAAATACTAAGGGAATGAATTAAAACCTGGACGGAAAGGGATTCGACGGAGCACGCGCTCACCTCGAAGGCCAATTTGAGGGTCTCCAACGACTGCGATGGTCGATGAGCGGTAGACAGAGCGATGACATAGAGCCGGGCGTCTATCAGTCCGTCTCCACGCTGCGAACAAAATGATCCCAGTGAGCAGAATGAACAAAAAAAAAAAAAAAGTAATGTAATCATGTAAATCATCAAAAATCAAAGTGAGCAAAAATCCCTTCAGACTTATTGATGTTTCGGGCATTTAGCAGATTTCATGTTCCCCACAAGGGGGCGGCGCGTGAACCCGAACTGAAAGAGTTTGTCACCTCAGACAAAGGAAAGTGATCCTCTGGGTGCTTTCAATCAGAGCCACTGTGTGGCCTTTAACAAAGAGGCGGATCAGAAACAATCTGCAAACCCTGAGCTGTTAAAAACGACCACAAAAGAGGCCTAAAAACAGGAAGGTCGAACAGCAGGTAGTGATGTTGAGGCACTTTAAAGGATCAAATGTTTACATATCCAGACGCATCTCCAGGATTAGAATGCAGCATATTTCTCAGACCTAACTGGAAACAATTATGAACGCCTTTTTAGTGCTATATTCCCTCATATAAAGCAAATTGTAGCACTTTAAATTGTACTTATAACGCCACTTGTCTATACAAAATTGTAAACTGGCTTATTTGAGGAAATTTTTTGTTTTTTGTTTTTTGTTTCTTGCTCTTGAGTTTATATCCTTATGGTTGAAATGCAATTATTGTAATTCGCTTTGGATAAAAGCGTCGGCTAAATGACATGTAATAATATAGTAACCATGGCACTAAAATATGTTTTTATGATGCTTACAATAACAATCGGAGTCAATGGCAAAAATAATTGATATAAATATTGATACTGTACCAGTAACAGCATCACAGTGCGATACAGCCGCTAACTTTTAACCCATAAGATTAGCTTTTCCTATCTGGAATGTCCCCTTTAATCTCTACTATTACACCGTGCCGTGCATCTCTTACCAGTAACCCAAGTGCACATCATGTAAACATTATTTCTAACGATAACGAGTGCGTTCACCTGGTCAAAGAGGCTGTGGACTCGTGCGAGCGTGTCCGTGAGCGGCAGATCGAGGAACTGGGCGAAGTCCTCGGCGCTCAGCGCGTCTGCCTGCAGCTTCCTGGCTCTCCTCGCCTGCTCCTCCAGCACTTTGTCCGTCCTTCCTGCTCTCGGCCTGGTAAGAGAAAAGCACAAACAAAATCACATGCTATTAATACACGGGAAAAAAAAACTCATTAAAAAACGTTACGTTTGCTATTTGCAGCGGTTTCATTACAATTGAAGTGACGCAACTTGACAGCAATAAAAACGTGAATGAAATGTAACACAAATTTCGAAATAAGTAAATTCCCATTTGCGCTTGAGAAACCCACGTCTCGGATTTAGAGCCACCTCGCATCCGGTTTGACCAGCTCGACCAGCTGATCGGGCCCCGCTCCACTCACCTCAGGCGGCAGGCGAGCCGGTTGAACTCCAGCAGGCCGCTGTAGTCGTGGATGCGCAGCGGGCCCCGCGACAGGCTGATCTCCCGGTCGTCGAAGGACAGGTCCGTGAGCGGAAGCTGCAGCGCCCTAATTCGGGGCGCAGGGACGAGAGGTCGGCGAGGACGTTCGTGCGTCTGTGTGTGTGCGTGTGTCAACACGCTTGGAAAACACACAAACCAGCTCACCTGGCCATGAGCTTTCGGACGTTGTTGGCAAACAGGGCAGGGTCCCCCCTCTCCGCGTTGGATGGAGTGTAAACAGGGAGGTACTGAGGAAAGAGGGAACCCGGTGTGACACCTCCCGACAACAATGGAGGAATTACACACATGGCATTCCAACACTTCTCATAGCGTGGAAAGAAGGAGCTTGAAGGCAGCGGGACAAGGAGCGGTGATGGGATCTGCACACTGCTGGTTGACTGAGCGACTCACCTCGATCTCCAGGGGATTGTGAGGCTGGCACAGAGTGAGCCACAGCAGCTTGAACCTGCAAGACGCAGAGACAATAGAGGCGGTTTCCCCTGCGGCCTTTCACCACGTTCACGCTTAATGGAAAACAGGTCACTGGTGTTCTGAAGGCTGTGTGTGTGTGTGTAAGAGTGAAGGCGCGTGAGACAAAGACAAACACTTACGCGCCGGGACCTTGCCACGTCCATGAAATAGTATCCTGCGGGGAGGAAGGAGAGAGAGGAAACGGCTCAGGACAAAAAACACACAGTCAATTCCCAACCACTTCTCAAACTTCCTGGATCAGCGGTTTAGAGCGGTCCTGCGTGCAAATGCAGATGGCTGAAGACCAACACGCTTTAAACATACTACTCATCACCGCCAAAGGATACCTAATGGCGCGTTTCCACCGAGCGGTACGGTACGGGTCGGTACGGGTCGGGTCTGTTAACCATGATTTGGCGAGCGTTTTCACCGCCAACAGTATCCTTACATGATATGCGTGGTGTATTCCAGAAAGTAGTGGTAACGTCGCTTGAAAGTAGATTGACGTCATTGGATCGCGCAAAAATTGAAAGCTAACCGCAAACAACGGAGGACGTACAGCCGATCCTGTTCTCGCTTCTCGATATGTGGCTGTTTGTCACAAGGAGACGACACTCTTTGTTTGAGCAAAGGCTACACGCTGCAGGTGTGTTACGTGTGTTGTCTTTCCGCCTGCGGCACGCGCAAATGACGACACTCTTTCAACCAATCAACGCTCTGCAGTGAGTCTAGCTCCGCCCTTTAGTGCCAAACACCTGTGCCAGGTGCCCCAACGGAAGGGTACCCAAAAAGTGGTACGGTACGGTTTGGATTTTTGGTACCATTCTCAACTTTTGGCAGTGGAGACACAAATAAAAGGATACCGACCCGTACCGTACCGCTCAGTGGAAACGAAAAAAGCCAGTCTTATAAGTCTAATGGGACCAACTGACTAAAAAGGGGCCAGAATGAACACTGACAATGTTTGTAACACTTTGAGGGAATATCTCAAATGACACGTTCTGGCAGTGTGGTTAGAAAGACGTGAGCGCAGCAGGCCTCAGTAGCTCCGCATCGCTGCTCCAGGCTACTGGATATTACTCCTGATATACAGCCACAGTCGAGTTGCATTGTGGGTAATGTGCACTCAAGGACTTTTTTTCTCTCTTTTTTTTTTGCAATGCGTTTGACTCACTAACAATCCGTATTCTGTGTGGTTGGTTTTTTAAATCTTTGTGTCCGGATCGGTTACAGGCGTTTTCCAGCAGCGTCTCTTCCTCACCGCTAAACGGACGCACGGGAAACACTTCTGGCGGTTCAGAAGGTCTCATTGGAAGTTCATTTACGTGCCTCGCACTGACACGCTGTCACGGTGACGGGAAGCAGCGAGAAGGGAAACAACAACATCTATTAAGAGCCACATAATTCATGAGAGTGATGAGAGCTGCTGAGAGAGAGAGAGAGAGAGACATGACACCTGTGTGTGCGAGAGAGAGAGAGATGAAATATCATCCTACTAGAACGTAAAGTCATTGAACACAGCGGGAGGGAACGTCACCATTACATCACAGGCCGGTCGGCGTGTGCGGGGTTTTTCTTACATGAAACACTAAACTTCCACTTTGTCCAAAGTGTGACAATAGCGGCGGTTTAGAGCCGAAGAAGGACTCAAGTAGAGCGTATTTACCAGTGCGTTGGGGTAGCGCAGCACCACGGGCTGCACTGGGAGTCCTGGGATGAAAGCACCTGAGATAAAGGACGAAGAGGAGACGAGAGAAGATGTTTTAAATCAATTAATACATGCACACAACACCCGGATGACCTGCGGACGACCTCCAGCCTGGCGGACAAGCTCTCCATTGAGATTCATGCAGTATTTATTACTGTAAAAAGTCATTTGAGCACTGTGCAAATATTAGTCTTCATTCTTGTTTTGCTACTTCAACAAGCTGCGGAGTAATTAGTAGTCCAAATGATAAAAGTTGTAACCACAAAAAAAACAGATGATTAACAGGTAAACCCCAACATCAAACATCTCATTTTAACAATTATGGTCTTCCGTGTTGGTTTAAGAACACGAGAGTAATCAGCGCTCAGGCCCTCTGGATAAAAACAAGACAGCCGAGGAGACGGACGAGGACGGCGTTCGGGACGTCTTCATGGAGAAGGCCTTTTGAAAACCACAAAAGGGACTGGACGTATCCGAGGAGCACGCCGCGCACACGCAGCGTGAAAAACGCGCACACACACACACTTTGGCTGTGACAAAGACGGAAACTGTCCGATGTGGTTGGACGATTACCGTCTCAGCGAGTCTGGAGAGCACCCAACCTCGTTTTCAGTTTGGATTGCTGTGTCTTTATGTAATAACAATTTTTGCCTCTGGACAAAGAAGTCGTTGGTTTTTTCCTGACGTATCCATGCAGGGAGGCCAGTGCCTACTTGTGTGATGTATGAGAAATAATTGCCGCTAGATGCCTGTTAAAGTACAAGCGTGTAGGAGTTCAGCAGAGAGATCGCTCTGACAGGCTGAATTCACGGGGACACGCCCCCTCTCACGAGAAGCAAATAACAGAAATAAGGGAATTGTGCTCCACCTCAGCACTCAGCAACACCACTGAATTCATAGCGTTGAATAAATATTTTACTTTGAAAACCATCAACAGTAATCTTTTAATGGTCTTTGAAATTAAGGTATTACATTTCTTGATTTACAATTTCAAAAAGGGGAATGTACATTTTTGGAACAATGTTTATAGAATCGGTTCCAGAAAGTCAGGTTCATTTGTTGAAAATATAAAAGAAAATATATAAAGAAAAATGTAAATGGGGAAAAAATGAGGCCAAAAAATATTTTACAAAATTTCAAAAAAAAGTTTCAAAAATGTAAAAAATAAATAAATTGAAATTTGTCAAAAAACGTTACACGGTCAAAAAATGTAATTGAAAAAAAAATCCTGGATATGTTGAATGAACGTAATAAAAGATCCTAAACACCGCTGAATTTAACGGCTACTAATACTGATGCTTCCGTATGGCCGACACAAGTAAACGAGGCGCGGGGGAAACTCCGCCTCGACAATTCTGGCCGATTTAAAACTCCATCAAGTAAATACATGCAGGATTCCCCCGTCCACCTCTTACGTCACGCCTTAGAGAGGACTGAGCTGAACACATACCAGGCTTAAACAAGATGAGCCCCGACCGGTTGGTGCACGTCCCCTCTGGGAATATCATGATCTGGAAACGGAGGAAACACTGTGTGAGTTGCACATGCACGCAAACATCTGGCTCGCACACATTACGTAAGTGTGCTGTTGATCTGGGGCTCAGCCTGTCGTTTCTCTGGGTGTGCACACGGATTCATGGGCAGCTTTCGTGTACTTTACCTGAGGCCACGCGCCTCCGGACAGGGCTCTCCGCTTGATCTCCTCGACCGTTTTCCTCCTGGAGTCCTGATCCGAGCGGAACACAAACACCGGCCTGACGTAGCTGATCAGAGCTTGGAGGGCGGAGGCAAAACGTTTTGTGAATCAGTGAATGTCAGAGATCATTTTTACATCTTTGGCGGCATCATTCATTCTATTTAAAACCCCATCTTCATTCTGCATAAAAAGGAGACGTTGAACGTCATTACGGGGCAGAAATGTCCAAGCGGAAACGACTCACTGCCCCAGACGGGAATGCTCCTGCTCTCCAGTTTGCCGACTATGGAGCACATGGTCAAGGTCACCGGGATGGCGTCGAAGTAGGAGGAGTGCGGCGCCACGGCGAGGATGGGAACTTCGGTGGGCGCCGCCCGCTGGCCTTTCACTTTGATCCAATGGAACCCTCCGCAGAACCACATGGCCCGCATGATCACACGTAGACACAGGTCTATGGCGCTGGCGGAGGACACACGGGCGGCGGATGCACAGTGAGGGAATGGAATTTTCCACAGACGCCAATAAAACAAGACGGTGATTTTCAAAAGGCTCGTTTGTTCCGTTTACAGGATGCTGCCCTTTTTCACACATTGGTTTTGCTCGCACAAGACAAAAGCACACACACCTCATCCACCAGGACGGCGGCTCCACGACGAAGTCGGATCGCCCCAGGGAGGCGACGAAGGCGAAGGGCCACGCCAGCAGCATGAGGGAGGCCACCAGCAGCAGCCGCACCGGAAACACCGTCACCGACATGAGCCCGATCTGAGGAGGGACGGGAGACACGCCGGCGGTCACATTATTGTCGTCGCTCCACTGCGCTGCCGCCGCCGCCTCGGGTCTCCCCGCGGGGCACATTCCCGCTCAGTAGGGCCTTCACGAGGAAGAGGAAGAGGAGGAAGGAACGCACATTCCAGCTGCGCCTTCAGGAGGCCCGCCTCTGATCGCACCGCTCTGGGTTTGCAGACGCGTTTAATCACTCCGGTTACTCGGACATTTCTCAGGTTACTCATTCGCACACGTGTGCGGCAATCAGAGAAAGTGAATGAAAAGGGACAGGAATTTGTTTTACAATTTGAAGAGGAACAAGTTGTGAAATGTCTAATAATTCAACAGCTCGGATGGAACAGCAGAGACTCTCTTCCAGAAATCTTTAACTTGTAGTCAGTCCAGACCGCGTGAATAACTAATTCAGTTTGTGTGCGTTTGGTTCTAAATGTCCGCTCCGTGCCAGCCGTTATCGTGGCGCTTTGCTGACCGTTGGTCAGACAAGGGTCTTTTTCCTTTTGCATAACACCAGTGAGGCGTCGCTGTGTAAATAGTAAGCTAGGAAAAAAAAAAAAGATAATGCCACTTTGCAAACACTGCACGAGGACAAGTTGAGTGTCTCCTCACCGCAGAGACAAGCGGTCAGCTGACCAGTCATGCCTTTTCTCTTACTGCGTAATGAGAGACATTCTGTGTGTGTGTGTGTGTGTGTGTGTAATCGCCGTCCCCGGAGGAGCTCCCGTCCTCGGCCACGTGTCCATCCGTCCTTCCCTCCCCGCGTCTATTTGCTCCGCCGCACCATCATTTGTCATGCAGCTCCCCCTTCAAGTTGTTTCCTCCTACTGGGCTTTTTGTGGCCACTCTGGGGAATCCTATCTAACCCCCGTCCCCCTCAGTCCCCCTCCGTCCCCCTCCGTCCCGCCGTCCCCCCCCCGTCCCCTCCCACCTCCCTGTGTCTCTCTGGAGGAGGAGCACAGGTGCACGCTGCAGGGCTGTATTAATAAATAAACAGCAAGGGAGAGATTTATGATGCACCGACGCCTTCCACACCCCCACGCCTGATGCACAGCGGCCTCATCATCAGCGCTTAACGAATCCATCTGGGAGGGGCCGCTGACATCCCTCTCCGGGGGGGGGGGGGGGGGAGGGGGTCACGAGGATGAGCCGGGGCGTGGTGGTGGAGGGGGACCGTTCCTCGTGGTTTATGGACCCTCCACAATAACAAAAAAAGGCTGGTGAAGCGCTGCTTGTAACGAACACCGTCCCTGTGAGCAAACCTAAAAGTCTCTCTGTCGGAGTGAAGCTCTTTGTTACTGTACTCAGGTATTTTTAGCCCTCAAGCACAGAGTGCTAAAATAACCCATTGGTGACATTATTTAGATGAAAGGAACGCACAGACACACGTCGGTCCTCTTTGGAACACACCGAGTGGAGGCGGACGGGGTGAAGAGCCGGGATTTGTGAGGCCACTCTGGTGGGTGTTAAATATTCAGAAGATTCCGGGACGACGCGATGGCTCCGTTGTCTCTGGATACACAAAAACAAACTCACACCTTGTGTGTGTGTGTGTGTGTGGGGGGGGGGGGGGGGGGGCAACAGTCATGGGCCAGTAAGGCGTCCCGTCATCTTACAGCTTCGATTTTCATTTAGACAAAAGGCCACTTCGGAAAATCCAGAGGACGGATGCCATGATATCATTGGTTGTTTTGCATGTTCTGGTAAATAGGTGCACCGTATTACTGCCGATGTGATCAAAAAGCATTATTCATTAACAGCAGGGCACAGCCGCCCTCCAACATGCTCACAACGCAATGCTAACACGTTTTGCACGCATTGGTTTACCGTCTTATTAGCAGTAAACACACTTCTGCTGAGGTGGATGTTTGGCTTGTATTTGGTCATGACACATTAACACTAGTTAGAAAGACACGGGACGCTTCTTTTTACAGTTAAATCAGTCAATAAACGTACAGAAGCATCAGAAAACGAGGCTCTCTGGAAGCACGATATGTGTAACAAATGAGCCAAGCGTTCATCAGGGTTCATCCTCTGCAAACCATGAACATCTGTACAAATCGGGTTACATCCCGTAGATTCAAAAGCAACCATTTGAAATAATACCGTTTTTTCACATTTAACATTTAGGAGCCAGCTCTCCTGTGCACCTTCCCGTGCTCCACAACCCGCAGTGGCGGCTAATTGGGCCTGGTTCATTATTTTCAATTAGCCAAGGGAGGTGCGCTGATTCCACTTGAGAGGAGGTGGGGGGGGGGGGGGGGATTAAGCCCTCAACCTGCCGTCTGTCATGTTGTTGGATTACAGATGGCTTTTTCCTTAGAATGGTCAAACCCTTCCTTAATTACCTACCTGGAGGAAACGTGTGTGTGTGATGTACAATAGTTTGAAGCTTATACTCAGAAATCTAAGCGGACGCTTTGCTTTACACTTTTAGTTAATACTGAAACAACCAGACAGATCTCCCGTTCATCTGGAATTATTGGAGATGTTTACTAGGACTGGACCCCACGTGCCTCCGTCGGATGTCACAGGTTTATTTGAGTTGACAGCCTGTCTGTCTGTGGGACGTTGGGCCGTGTGTGACTCAGCGGAAAGGATCGCTACCATCTGTCTGTCCCACTTGCTGACCTGGTTGGTCCGCATGGCAGCTGATCATGTTTTGCTGGAAGTTAGAAAAACAAAGTTCCAGGGAGGGCGAGTGGGGGGAGGGAGAGGCGGGGGCTGGATGCGCTTCATGCATCAAGCAGCACACGCTGTCTCGATGTGACAGACCTGCACACGAACACACACACACACACACACACACACTGGACCTGCAGCCCAGCGGCGTCCGCGCAGAAAGTCGTTCCTTCTCCGTCTAGTTACAGCTCGGGTTTGTTGGACGATGGGGCCACGAAGACGTTCACACGTGTGTCGAGTGGAAAAAACAAACACACACACCTCTCAGCCACGTTGCCCAGCGGGAGACAGAGACACACATGTTCCCGTTTACAACTACGGCCCGACACAGACTCACTACTGTTTGCGATCAAGTGCAACAACATGCAGCAGTAAAGACTTTCTTTCAGCTCGAGCGGCGCGTCGGGGGGGGGGGGTCAGAGCATCCAGTGGATCTAGTGTCTCTTTGCAAAGCAGAGCTCAGCGTTCAGCACTTTTCACCGGTTGTCATCGCTGGGAGCCGCCGGCGCGCACGCAAAGGCCAATATCCTGAGTCTGGCGCTTTGTGGGTTTGGCTCTGAATGGAAGCCGGCATCTACTGAGCCCCGAGCTGCAGAGAGAACAGATAAAGCTCGTGCACGTCCTCCTTTTGTCGGACTGTGTGACCGCGAACCACTTCAGAGAGACTCTGATATTTGTTGCTGGCTTTTGGTGAAACTTGTTTCAGGGCGTTTCTCTGGAGCAGAGAGAGGAGAAGTTCACTAAGCCCCGCCCCCCATGCCGCCGCTTCATGCGGCCTACGGAGCCCACGCGGTCACTAACCGCACTCTTTGATGGAACAACTAAGATATGGGTCAACAATGAGTGTGAAGGTGACTCAGCAGAGAAGGCCGGTTAAACCGATCCAGACAATTAGAAAATAAAGATGAATACTGTACCTGTCAAGCAGGTCTCTACTCACTGTTACAATCAGTAAAAGAGTAAAAGGAGAATGTTTGTGTGCGTCTGCGGAGCGGAGACGTTTAGCTGTCAGACCCTTGGCTCACCGATGCCACAAGAGGATTGGCCAGTTTACATTCGAGGGCGGGATTTGGGGAAGGATCAACTGGAAATACTTGATGGCAAACCCTAGATAGCGAACCCTGAAGGAAAGAAGTGATCGCTGAAGCCGCTTGAAATACGAATGAAGCTGCCGGTTTAGTCGGCCCGGTGGACGACGTCAGCAGTCAGCTTAACTCCCAAGGCCCGGGAACCAATTGATCCATCGGTTGATTGATGAGAAGCCCCTGCTCGTCTCGCAGTGACAATCGAATCGATCTCCACGATGGATTTGGGGGGTTTGCGGCCGCAGCGGTCGGTCCGTATCGAAGCAGCAGAGAATCTCTCTCACGTTCGGCCTTCAACAAGGTGTGTGCGCTTCTTCAAATGTGCTCCAACTGTATTGAAGTTGTGTCGTCCTAGGACCCCAGCCCCCCCCACTCCCAAAGGGAGAGAGAAAGCAGGGCACGTGTTGACTTTTTAAACGGTTGAGTAGAGCTATTATGTAAAATAAAAAAAAGCCGATGCAAATGTTTGATGCAAATTTGATCGATGAAGACCCACCCGGGGTCACGTGGGAGACCCACCCGGGGTCACGTGGGGCACGTCGCAGACGTCTCCGGTAAATGGAGAACTGCGGGGCAGTTACCCAATTGATGACCAGAAGTGTGTAAAAGGGGTAAACCGCTCGTTTCCTTCAGAAAAACAGAACATGTGCACAAGTGTTACTCTCATCTGGTGCCCAGTCACCGTTACTAGTGTCCTTCAGATAATAATATAATTATTATGGAGTCACTTGGTTGTTTTCAGCATCATATAAACCCATATAGTAGAATATTAAAGCTTTATCCTGATGAGCACTCATTACAGTGAGCCATCAAATGCCAAACGATGGATGGTTTTAAAAAAGTTATATTTTTCTATTATTTATTGCCACTTAAATCAAGGGATCGCTCACAATACCCACTGCTACCGGGGACACGTCGCACAGCTGCGTGTCCCAAACGGTCTTTTGACTTGACTTTAAAAAGGACTTCTTCATCTTTTATGTCGAAATGGGAAAATGTCACGTTGTGTCCCCACAGTGTCAACTGACTTGCAAAACAGGAACAACCAGTGTCCGACAGAGGTTACGGGTTTAATTTAATTAGCGCGCGAGTTGGCAAATGTGCACTTTTTTCTCTCCCCCTGGAAAAGGGAAGTTGGGTCTAATCAATTAATCTCTCGTGGTCTTAATTGCCTTACCTGTATTGCCTGTGGTATGGTGAATTTCAGCTCGTGCACGAAAGGGTTTGTAGCCACTCTGGAGGGGCGACTGTTTGATGACTTCATTGCTGACGACCGTGACTTGTTCCTGTTTTTTTTTTGTTTTTTTTAAAATAACAAAATAAAAGTGTCGCGCTCGTCGCTCCTCGGCGTGGGAGAGTCGCTGCTATCTGTTTGTTTGGAGTCTGTCCTCCGCCCACCACAGGAGCCGGCCAGGGGGAGAGATCAAGCCGGCGTCACGAAACGACGTCACTTCCCGTCGAGGGATTCAAAATAAAGTCCTCGTGGCGGTGTTAAGCGTTAATATTTCGGCCTGTTTGTAAATTCGCAATCAATACAAAAAAGTATTTTCAAATATGTACTACCACGCACCTCAACTTAAAAGGAAAAACAAATCGTTTTATACCCTGAAATATGGATTGAACTTAATGCGCTCAGGAGGCAACATCTTGTTCAAGCTTTTATTTTGAAAGCGAGGACAAAATCTGAAAACCCAGTGGCACGGAACGTACCCACGGTCACCCGTGTCACACGAAGTTCCCTAATGAAAGCAAAGGCCTTATCTAAGACATTCATACAAACATATCAGGCATTTGACTCATTAAAGTTACAACTATAAACATGCAAAAAAGTTGTGCAGTGAGGATGCCAAACTCAGTACAGAAAACAAGTACAGTAAACCATTAGTTCAAAATGCCCTGCACTGGTGTTATGTTACTTATTATACAGAATTTGTACCAGCTGGGTGAACATATAGGCTCCTCCTTTTGTTCCGGGCACTCAGCAGAGTGACAAACCCTGATTAAAGAATAAGACGAGGCTATGAAGCCTCTGTGGAATGTGTCTTTGAGATGTTTGAGATGATTTGACTTCAGTGAGATTCGTTCTGCATTTGAAGTTGAGTTTCCTCCTGCAGTTGATCCACCCATCGTTTTCTTCTCGGTGACTTTTATTTTTAGATAACATCAATCGGCCAGTCAAACTGACTTAATTGTTACTCAAAGCTGCACGAAGGCCGACCTCCATCACACTAACTGCTTTATCACCAAAGACCCACGTGTTCATTTTGACATTTTAAACTTCTATCGACACCTACTGACACACTTCATTTAAGTATTTAACTATTCCTGCTGCATCTTGTTGGTTCCATGACCACGTATTTCAGTGCCATGTCATTGAAATGTTGGCTGTGTGATTATAAGAGCAGGTTATTCTACTAACCCATTGCATTAGCATTTCCTTTTTCATTTCACTTTATTTTATTACTTGTGCACTGCTGTCTTGTCTGTCTACTGTCGCGCACTAACCGCCAAGACAAATTCCTTGTATGTTTGGCATATTTTGGTAATAAATGTTTCCTGATTCCTGAGGTAAGCATGTTTTTTGTTGTTCCTCGCTCTTCCGTCAGTGAACATTGCCCTTTAGAACGACTACATTCAAGCCACAGTGTTTGTGGCCAAACAACCTCTAACCCAGAGGCAGCTGTGCATGTTACAACCTGCCAGCCCTGTTGTGTGCATTAGGCTTCCTCTGTCTTTCAATCACAATACTTAATACTCATAATTTCTGGTGCTACCTCATGGTGTAAGCTTGGCTACAGACAATCTTTGACAACAACAATGAAAGTACTGATCTGTAGGATATGGAAAACCTACAGTGTTTACACTAAGTGTATTGCATGGTGGGATCAATCCTATATTCATGTAGCAAACACTTTAGCTCCCTCCAGTGGAGGACTGATGAAAAGGAATCATATGGAAATAGGATATTATTGTGATTAAAGTAAATGGATTCATCCCATAACTACCCCCAAAAACATCCCTAATGATTTTAAATTTGAATTCAAAGTAATGGAAATGTTTTGGTTATAATCAATAACTTTTGTTTCAGTATAAGATTTAAGAGTAAACAATAACTAATGAATTCTTGTTTGTTTGGGAGCTTGACTTAATAAAACTTATTTTATAGCTATTTTCAAATGTTACTGAACTTTATGATGGGTTTGTGAATGCAATAAATCAGTTACCTCACTGTGGAAAATGTATATATTTTGGGTCATTGCTGTTAAAGAGGGATATAAAGGAGTAATAAAGCTACAAACATTATTTAACCGAGCACTTTATTTTTGAATAACAGTTCTTCTCAATTTCCACAACCTCGAAGTGACGCCCCTTTGTCAGTTCAGCCCTGTCTCTGCTTGTGTCTCGGATTCGTCTTGCAGAACACAAACAAACGTCCCCTCCGCCGCACAATGAAGCAGTCTTTGCAGCGCCTCTTCAGGGCGGACTTGGTTTTCATCCCTGCAGAGGGCTGCGTGCAGGCAAGATGCTGACACTGTCCCAACAGAGGCGTCCCACGCTGAGCAGAGGAGCCACAGGAGGGGGCCGGGATGGAGCGGACTCTGGTAGATGACTGGAGTGGTGCGCGGGGTGCCGCGGTGAGGCTGCAGAGACATCCGTAGGCGCGAGCTGCTGGTGACGAGGTCACATTTAACCGGCTCATCTGGGCCACTTGGCGGGCGAGGGAGGTAACAAGGTGCTTCAAGAGGAGGGACGCCATTGTGTCGAAGGCTGCAGAGACAAAGAGAAAAGCCATATGCATATAGTTTAGTGTCAGGTTGGGATGCGACTTTCCCATCATATTCAAAGTACAGCGGCAAGGATTATTCAACCAAGCAATTAGTACAGTGACCAAAGCCAATTAGAAAATACATAGAACATACAGTTTTTAGCCTGTAAAATATGGAGATGTCCAGCAGTTTGTTGGCTTTTTTTAATTTTTCAAAATGTCAAAAAATAATCAACAGATTAAATGTCAGCCGCAGTTAAAATTGTTCAGACATGCTCAGGCATCATTACTAACTTACCACGATCTAACATTAACGTTACATAATATCCAACTTTATGCAACCAGATCCAACATACATTGAACATACGTTATGCTAATCCATGCTAGCGGTTGATAGCGTTAGCTAAGCAACATGCCAAGGAGACTGCTAGCGACGAAGCTAGACATGATAAACGGCCCGCGTAGAAGTCTGCGTATGTATAGAACATCAAAAGACCAAAACAAACCTTTCAGGAATGCCCAGATGATATATAAACAGGGGTTACGTCCCTGAGTGTTTGGTTTAAATCACCCCAATGCGACCGTGTTACTGTGCGTTCTTGCTTGTGGGGATAACACAGCTTCCGGTTTGAGATACCGTGGGTGTTAGTTTACCCTTTTTAGTGCCTTTCAGGCAGTGTTTTCATCACGACTGTAGGCAAATCTTGCCTTCCTTATCTTTAACAGAGACAAAATCCAAAGTGGCCAAAGCTGTATACATTTCTGAAGAAAATTTACGAAAATATAACGACTTAACTTGCGGAAATGTATCGGAGGATGACTTATTTTGAACCTGACAGGCAAGCGATAGGGAAACAAAATGAACACAACAAGTCTCCCCTGCAAAGCAACCTGGGAAAAGAGGCTGTTTTAAACATGGCGGCCTCGGTGTGCAGAGTTCTGTCCTTCAGTAGAAATGCTAAGGTGCTTGCTTCACCTTTGAGGTTGACGACTGTGCCTGTTTATCGGTACAGCGTAGAAGTGTCCAGTACCGGCGAGGCCATTACTCACACCGGCCAGGTGAGTTTAAAACGGCTTCCGTTGCGCTTTACTGGATGGCCTAACGTTAGCTTAGCCTTGCGTCAACGAAGCTTCTCGGAACAATTAACCTTGCGTTTATTGTGTTTATGTGTTCCACTGCTGATGTCCTGTCGTCTCAAACGGTTATTTACCGGTCTTACGTTGATGTAAGCCAGCTCACAAAGAGCGGGTCACTGTTGTAACTGAGTGGTTTTCCTCTCAGGTGTTCGATGAAAAGGATCCCAGGAGGGCCAGATTCGTTGGCAGGCAGAAAGAGGTAAGAAGCAACGAACAAACAGGCCCAATAAAGACCAAACAGCAGCCATTTGAATTACAAATATTGACTTAATCCTGAGCAAATCTAGGTTGGTTCTTGGAGAGTGAAGTTACCAATAATATGAAACTACGCGACTGCTGATTGGCCTCCGTGGGGGTGTGTGTGCATCTTAAATATAATCCACAAAATCTGCTTTTCTTGTCACCATGTGCTCTAACTAGCACGTATGTTCTGTAGCTGTCCGCACAATGGCCTTAATTATCAAAACGTGCAAAAGAAATGTGCCTCCACCAGTATACCGTCAATGGACCCCACCTGGATGGTACATTAACTTAGACAATGACAGAGATCCCCGTTGTTTGTTTCAAGGTGAATAAGAACTTTGCCATCAAATTGGTGGCGGAAGAGCCAGTGACTCCCGTTGAGGCCAGAGTGGTGTCCTGCGATGGAGGCGGAGGCGCCCTGGGGCATCCCAAAGTCTACATCAACCTGGTAAGCTCCTTCACCCACTAACAGGATCCAGGCTTTACCAGTTATTCCAGCAGGAGCATGTATTCCCTTGGTTTACTGGTATTCATTTAATTGGGATACCTGCGACTCAGCCACAGGACATGTTATATACAAATATACAGCCAGATTGCAGACACGCAGTCTTGGCCTCAGAATGAGATGAAGGAAAGAAGACAATTCACAACATTTTCATGTGATGTTTTGTTTAGTGAGTATCCGTATATATTCAGCATATTTACTAAAGGTCCTACATTTTAATTACTGTCATTGTTGTCTGTCTCTCTCCAGGATAAAGACACAAAAGTGGGCACTTGCGGCTATTGTGGATTACAGTTCCAGCACAAGCATCATCATTAAAACTCTTCCTCTGCGAATGCCTCTCTGTATAAATTGCCATATTGGTTAATAAATTCTATGTTGTCTGTCATTCTGTCTCAGAGTTTATTATCCTCGACAAAGCTTGTCAATTGCAACAACTCTGTGGTTTTCTCGCTACCTGGCACGGAATGCACACAAGGCATACACGATTATCGGAAGATAATCAAAATGTTTGTCCAGTGCCCGTCCCTGTGGGCCTGGCTGTGCAGCAGTGTAACCCTGGGATGCTGCTGTTTGAATGGCTTGGCTGCAGTTCACCCTGTGACAGGCAGAGGTCAGCGGAGTCCTGCAGAGGAGTTTGGTCCGGAGCGACGCTGGTGTGCAGAGACCTGAAAGCCAAGTTTAAGACGTCACTTTCTATTGCACGATCCAAAGCTATTTCTTTTGTAATAGGTTGGCATGCAACACTGTTGTATTTGCATTGAACTATAATGAGAGCTCCTTAAAAATCGGCTCCACTGTCATCTACGTGAGTTTGGTTTGGTCCTTTTCCCCCTACTTCTCGCAACACATAAATGTGATTGCAGCTCTTTCTTTACGCAGCAAAGACTCGTCTCTACCGTTCACTGTGAAGGAGCTCTGAGGGAACCTTAGCATTCCGAGTGCATCGGTCCCACACAGTCTGCGGTGTGGAGTCTCGCTCTGCCAAGCCTGGAGGACATCAGGAGGGAGCCCGCCTGATAAGACACAGTAGCGCGGAACAATACATGTTTGAAGAAGATCATATATATATTTCATCGGGCTTATTCTCCATAGACCTCTGCATGCCAAATTGGCCGGCGCCTGGCTCAGGCTCTAGACAGCACTCGCCTGTTCTGTCCCCAGTGATGCAGCCAGTGGAACTGCATTTTCCACACGGCAGAGCTCAGGTTGGGAAGAGTAGTCAGGCTCATATAATTGGCCCTGGTGACTCCTGGAAGTGAGGCTTATGCTGTAGTTAACCTCATCTATAGTCAGACCACTTTGGATGATTGAAGGGAGAGCGGGGCATTGTTAAAATGAGGCGGGTCAGTGTCAGAGAGCTGACTGGCTGGTGTTGCGGTTGGTAGGTCTAAATGGTTGAGAGCCGGCGGTTGGCGGAGTTGGAGGCGTCGCCCGGGGGCGAAATCTTCAGATGAAACTGAGCATATGAATTGAGCTGAATTAAACAGAGCTGCGTTTTTGTGCTGGATTTAACCGCACTGTTTCATAATTCACTGCTCTTAAACGCATCAGCCAGACTGATGGAATATTCTTTAACATCATATATCTAACGCAGCTCCAGATTATGAAGTCGGATTCAGCCAATTTGAGCTCGCGCTCGTTCAAGGGTTCAACCGTAAACTGTCAAATCTCCACAGGGGGGTTTACGGCTACATCCAGTTATCCACTTTCTTCAGCATAATATTGGATAGAAATTGCAACTCTCACGCATAATGTGACCTGCACTGTCGGGTCAGACCACTCAGACAAAGATAAGATGAAATAAGACCGTAATCATATTGAGAATCTCCTCACTGCCGAGCCACAATAGATAATGGAGTTAAATGCCATTGGGTTCCTTAAGACAGCACTCCGACACAACAATCACTCACTCTACGCAAAACATCCTCCCGGTCCCTGTAATTGCCCCATTAAAATATTTCTCCTTGAAGATGTGTCATAATACAGACCCTCAGGCTCATTATGGAGCTCCCTGCAGCCAATTATCTGAACCTCCGTGTCTAGAAGCTGCTGCGACCAAAAGGGGCTCGTGGGCAGATCTCGGAGCAGCCCGGCCTCCTCAAAGCTTGGCTGCCCGTACGAGGGGCAAAAACAGAAAACTGACCTTTGGTCATTGTCTCGGGGCGACTCCACTCAGCCCCACTTTAGAGTCAGGTGACAGGGCTCCTGACCTTTAGCATGGAAATAATGACTTGTACTTGTGCCAGGAGCTCAGAGGGTTACTGCAGGGAGCGAGACACCTCTGGCGACATGTGACAGTTTTTGGAGGGGAGAGTTTGCACTCACCACTTTGATAGCCCCGGGAAACCAAAGTGTGTGTGACAAGACGCAAGAGACTTAGGATTGTGCATGTGTGTGTGTGTGTGTGCGCGCGTGAGCACTGACAGCGTTGAAAGGAAGTATGTGTCAGACGGAGGGCGCGGAAAGGAGTAATTTGAAGTTGTCGATGCGTTCTATGCAGATATTCCATCTAGAATTTCAAAGAATGAGCTGATTCAGAAAGAAAAAAAAATCCCACAGAGAATAGAACAAATAGTGTGAACAACGAATTCAAGGAAATTCTTCACGGCGCGAGCGGGAGAAAAGTCTTTCGCGGGAGGCTGAAGGCCAAATAGCTGCCGGTGGTGTGAGCCAGACAAGTAAACAGTGGCTGTAACATTCCCCGAGCCGCACAGCGGCACACTGAGGCTTAATCACATCATCTGGCCCAGGGAGCAGGCCTTCGTGTCAGCTCGGCTGTTAGAGTGGCTCGCTGGTGTGTCGAGAGCAGACAGACGTGAGAGGTGAGACGAGTGGAGGGAAGGATGGGGAATGAGATGTGGTGGAAGGGAAGGAAACAAGGAAGGAGAGGAGACGGCTGATGGAGTAAAAGTCTGGCGGTGGAGGCGGCGGGGGGGGAGGAAGCACGTTTGTGTCGTGGTTACCTTTCAAACATCTCCACTCATTTTAAAATTCATACCAGCGAGTTAGCTGGTGAGCATGGAGGAGATTTTAACAACTAAGGAGCCAAGTAGACAAGGAAGAGTGGATATTGCACTTTAATTTGCAGAGCGCCAAAACGTGGCTCCGGATTTAGGACAACTTGGCACTATGTCTGCCAGATGTGCACACGGGAAGCTGCTGGCTCGCCTCAGCATAAGTGTGTCTTAAAAGATGTCAGCGTTGTGCCGAGTTTAAAAAGTGAATTATTTGAACTCAACTGAAAGGCTTTCATGATTTTTGAAAAACCAGAAAATTCCGAACAGTTCTAAACTCACTTTGTTTTTTTACCACATGTGCATTTATGCACTTTTGCAGTTTCCCCGATGGCACTCGCCCCGGAGACCAGCGGCGTCTCATCCGGCTGGAGGTGAGAACAAATATAACCGTATCTCTTAACCCCACTCAGCACTATAGGTCACCCGCAACCTCTTATCCAACTGCCATTCTGCATCCTCCACAACACCACCTCCTCCTCCTCCTCCTCCTCCTCCTCCTTCCAAGTAAAATCCACCTCAAAAGCAAATGCAATTATAGCATTTCTAGCGCATTAAACTTGGGGAAAAAAGGACAATTGTGAGCAAAGTCTTGTAAGATGTGAGATCCTGTCGGACAGCGAGTGGGAGGAAGAAAACTTTACAGCAATAAGAAGTCAGATGTCATTATTTATCATCCTAAATCTTACTTATTTATGAAGCAGAAACAGAATGAAATTCTCGGTTGAATTCTTCCTGAATTATTTAATCTGAAATGGTTAATTCCATACAAAGCCCAGGAAGATCCCTCCTCTGTTCTGATGAATACTTTATCACTGTTCCTAAATCGAAAAACAGGAGGAGGAGGGAGGAGGGGGCGAAAAAAGGAAGAGACATCTACCCGCTGTTTCTTGTTATGCTTTGTTTTAAAATGTGTTGTGTGGAATGTTTTTCAGCGCTCAATTTGTGAACTTTTAATGAAAATGTATTTTCCATAAAACGCTTAGGCCCTGCGATGCCGGGCTTATTTCTCTTCTCGTTCAGATGACGTTTCCTATTATTGGTTATATGAAATATTCACCGAAGTGGATAAAGATGTGACACTTACTTAAAATTACTTAAGAGGTTCTATGGAGCATTTTGCGCGTGGTGGATTTTCTCGCAGTCCCAGGTTGACAAAGTCAAAATGCCGCCTAATGAAAAGGGACGCATCGCTGATTGCGGCTATATCTGGAGCCGAGGTGGAAGTGGCATCGATTTAACAATTTAACAGCACCCTCCTCTGTGTGTTTCCATTAGTCACGGATGAATACCACCCACTTCCCCCCCCCCCCCCCCCCCCCTTTCCCTTCCTCAAAACACACACTGACGCACGCACACACACACACACACACACACACACACGGCCGTATCCAAAGCTGCAGAGGTATATTCCACTATTCCAGAACAGGATTTACATCTTCTACACTGATACCTCTCGTGCTTCCGACCAAGAGCACACTCAAGAGAACTTTGCCATTCTACAGAATACACCTTTTATTTTTGTGACTCAGTGCATGTGCAGGCTATAGTGCAAGTGTACAATATTGTGTATCTTTTCACGGGTGAACCGGGCAACCTTGCTGCAGGAGCGTGTGTGGGGTCACTTGTTTGACGTTGTTTGATTGGGGCCCAATTGAAAAATACCTTCACACTGTTAATTGACGGGTTCACGAAACGCCTCCGGACGACAATCGTTCAATACGGGTCCATCGAACTTTGGGTTCCTCCACATACGCTTTGGGCCGTAGTGGAAGGATAATCTGCCTTTAGATTAAAACAATGTTTTTCTGAGTAAAATCAAATAATCAAAATGTCATTCATCACGTATGTACTCGAGCAACCACACATACAAATTTGAATTTAAGATACAACAGGACACATGAGAACGTCAACTGGAGTCAGATTTCCTTACACGATAACGGAGGCAACGTTTGGGAGCTAAATGGAGCGAAATCTGCCGCCAACAGTTGTCATTTCCGTCGATGGTTGTTGGCTCAAATCGAGAAGCTTTTATCTACCACTGTCAATCCATAGTTTACTTAATCTTTAACAATTACAAAAAAACAAAAACAAGTACAAACATTTGACAGTGCCACTGTGATCAGTGTAGACTGCGTACGTGCCGCGTGCGGGTATTGGAAAGCTTGACGGACGTAGCCACAGTGACCACGCGGGGTGGCGCTTAGCCAAACAGCCAATTAGTCAAGTCACAACAACAAAACGTAGACTCTCAGTTTCAAGTCCAGCAGTCTTTTTTATATTCCGCTGACGATGTGTCCGCTGGCCTACAACGAGGACGCGGGCCTCACAAGTTCATAAGACTGTCCGGGTGTCCTGCTGTCATCAGTCAAGCCTTTCCACGCCTCAACTGGCTTGAGCTGTTGGAAAGGAGGGCCGTGGAAAACTCCGTCCACCCATTCCCGGAGCGTGGCGACCGGTGACTCCTGTTCCCGGTCTGCCTTGGTCAGCGCCATATTTGATGGATACCCGTGGGAGGGGGAGCCCGACGACGACAGCATACAGGGGGGGTATTCTGGCTGCAAGCTGCCGTCCAAGGACGCGGCGGTGTGAGCGATGGACCAGATCTTGGGCTTGGCGTCTGTACTTCGAGGGTCCGGGTTGGGATAGAAGCTGTGGTTTTGCTGTTTGACGGGTGTGAGTTTGGGGCAGTCCGGGGACAGCCTCTCGTTTCGGAGCAGCGGGTCCGGGTTGAGTGCGAGATGCCCGCGCGGGAGGTCTGTGTTCGGGTCGCTGTCCGCGGGTAGAAACCGTTGCTTCGGTTCACAGTCGGAACCGTCCGAATCCAGCAGGTCAAAGTCCTCGAGGTCACTCTGCAGGTCTGCACACTGTGGATCTGCAACAAGGAATCACGCGGGAAAACATCAGGTCCGGGGCGCGCTCGGGAAAGCAAGCTGAACGCGCTGATTGATTTCGGCGCCGCTTACCCGGGAGGTCTTTGGCATTTTTATAGGGCTTCTCCGCTTCGTCACTATCATCATCACAGCCCCGGTCGTCAGAGCTTTTACAAGCCCGCGGTGACCACGTCACCTTGTTCTCCTTCTTTAGCCTCCGGCGTGCATTGGCAAACCATGTGGACACCTGAGGGTGGGGGGGGGGGGGGGTGGGGGGGATGCAGGTCGGAGATCAGAGTGTCAAATCATCCGTACAGGACAGTGAAGAGAGGAAGCAAACGGATCGAGGGGGAAACATGACGCAGTGGATCCGGAAACTCTGGAATGCCCTTAAAACATTTCATTTAAAGCTACCTGTGTGAGGGTCATCCTGGTGATGATGGCCAGCATGATCTTCTCTCCCTTTGTGGGGTAGGGGTTCTTCTGGTGCTCCTGCAGCCAGGCCTTCAGGGTGCTGGTGGTCTCCCGGGTGGCGTTTTTACGACGGGAAGCGCTATCAGAGCAGGAGTACCTGAGCCAAATGAACCAAATCATTTTCAGCTGCCAAAAATAAGTGACTTACTTTAGGCCTTCCTCATTTATGGACATCATCTGACTTTAAATCATTAATGTCTCCTTGAGAAAGACCAAACCATGAAACACAAATAAAGCCGTAGAGTGTAACACTTGATGGTATATATTTCAGTTTGAATTAAGAAAACATGGTTAAAATGAAGGGAAATAAAAGCACATGGACATTATGCAGACTTACCCGTATCTGTCATATGGATATTGTCCAAATGTATAGTCATAGGGATAGTAGGCAGGGGTCTGAGATGTCCCCACAGATGCAGCTCCGTCTTTGGGATCTAGTGGCCCCTGCAAATATTTCACAATAACTGATTAGAATCCGTAAAATAACGTTTTCACGTGCATTGACCATAATATTCGACTTTACCCTGAAATGACCTCACTTTGTTTTCACAAGTGTTTGCAAATCATCCCCCCCCCCAAAAAATGAGGGAAGCCTCGCGCACTTTGAGCTAAAGTCACGACGATGAGGACGAAGAACTCACTCTGGGGTACAGCGCGGCGGCGTCGCTGCCGCAGGTGTTGTAGTAACCTTGGCTCTTCGGATAAGTTCCGCTGTAGACTCCGATGCCGGTGGTGGAGGCGAGCTGGTGGCCCGGGGAGCGCAGCACCGGGTGTGACGGAGGCGTCGCCGGCTCCAGACAACCGGCAAGAGAGCTGGGCGTCATCAGGAACTTGGGAGAAAATAAACAAGGATTTAACCTTTTTTGTCCCCCCATGACATTATCAGTAACACGGTGATACAAAAAGGTTATTCCCCTCACCCGAAAAACAGTAAAAGTGTGTATTAAGAGTTTAAGGTCGGGTATTTTTATGCGTTTAATTGTGCAGGATTATGTTTGGTATGCTGAGAGAATATACTTGGTCACATGTAACTGTACCTGCGGTGTGGTGGCGTAGGGGTATCCCAGCTGAGAGTAAGCCATCGCTTAGATGAGATCAAAGAGACAAAAACCTGGACACATCCAACAGCATCCGGGGCAACGGTAGACTTTTTTCCCACTCTTGCTACTTCACGGCCGGTTTTTCCATTCAACTTTTCAGGGTTCAAAATGTGCACATCATCTACCGCGAAGACTGTTGCGCACCGGTCTCATTTTACGCACTAAAGGTCTCTGAAAGTAACTTCTCTGGCTGCTCCTCGCGCTGCGCCTCGTCCGCCGAGCTGCTGCGCCACCGCCGCTATCTTACGATCCAAAGAGCGAGTGCGTGTTGCGTGGGATCAAACCGGGCATCTCCCTCTGATGCGCTCTTTGGTTTTAAGGCGCGTCTCTCTGACGTCACCCAGTCCCGACTCTTTCCGCCGGTGTGTGTGTGTGTGTGTGCATGTGTTTGTGTGTCTGCGCGCGCGCGTGTGTGCGTGTAGCACGGCGTTCATATCAAGATGAAGGAAGTCACCTAATTAATTCCTTCCGAGGTTTCCGTCAGCTTTACGCACGCGCAAGAGAACCAACGTTCCCCGGGCGTAATGAGGATGTGATCAATTCTCCTTTTCCAAATAAGCACGCGCGCACGAACAAAAACACACACGCTCGCGCGCACGCACACAGTGCTATGGCCAGAGGGGGATCAGGAACGTGATGCCTTGACAGCGCGATGACACAAGATGATTGATGACTACAACCTGATATTAGCATAATCGTTTTGCCCTGTAGTTTAGATAAGTTGTCACAGCGGAGAATTCTTCCTGTCACCCGCGTATTCATGAGTGGGGAGATTTCAGGTCTCCTCCAAGCAAATTAATCAGAGAATAAACACGCTCAGCATTCCCCCGTGTAAGCACCTTTACCAACTGAATGGCTTGTCATGTTTTTAATGACAACGTCTTAAGCCGTGGAAGCATTTCTCTCATTTCTCCCCGATCCACCTTGAGATCGTTGTTCCTTTTTGCACAGGTATAGTAGGGCAGGTGCGAAGGGGACGAGGAGAAGTGTTAGAGGAGTTTGCAGTGTTAAAAATAATTGGATACGTTTGTGCAAAAGGGGCAGAAGTGAAGAACATTATAGGGGTTTGATTGACAGAGAGGAAAGAGGCTCTAAGAGGAGGAAGGGGCTGTTTTAGTCAGTAATTTCTCGATGCTGACTTTATTTATCAAATATTCACATTGTAAACAGACTTTCAAGGTGTGTGTAAATCTAAAAGTGAGTTTATTTGGAGCATTTGATCTGCTCGATCTAAGGAGAGGTTGTTTCTGCTGAATGTTTAACAGATGCATTGTGTCTCATGGTTGAAACAAATTGAACTGTGAGCGATGCATCACGACTACATAAAAGCTGCTAAAAGGATGCTTTTGTCAACAAAGGTGATAATTCAATGAGCAACCTTGGATACATTTACAGAAATGAAATACATTTTCAGTGAGCTTTTTACTGAAAACGTCGCTGAAACGTTTCATTTCGTTGACGGAAGTTCAATCTGCTCGTCGTCGTTTTCTCCTGGAGGAGGTTGGTGACCTTTCACATTTGACTCATAAGCCTTTCTTTCCTGTGAAAATTAAGCACAAGAATCCTCCGCAACCTCATCCTCGGTTCCTTCAAAGTGTGAGCAGCGTCAGAATGGGAAATCCATGAGAAGTTACGGGTGCAGAGTAAAAATAAGGACAGGCCAGGTAAACTTCACGTGAGAGAAACCCAACACGAAGCGATACATGTGGAAAAGAGGAGAAGCCTTAAAAAGGGCAAACATGGGGAGCAGAAGGAATCGTTAATAGCCAGGGGATGTGAAGAGGAGCGAGGGGATGTGGAGGGGTAAAAGGACAAAATATTCCCAGTGCACCCAGAGTACTGCCGGAACAACAGAGCCGCATCACCAGAAAGCATCGCGGGCGCCACCGGGGAAAAGGCATCCGCGTGCCGCCGCTTGATTGACATTCCATTTGTCCCGCGAAAGGTGCTCATGTGCTGAACACGGACTACGCGTCTCTCCCTCATCTGTGCTCAAAGATGGGGAATGAAGTTATCGCCTATTCGCACAAAACACGCGTCACTCTGAGAGAATGGCAATTTGTTTAGACCCTGACAACGAACACGGCCGCGTTTGATCCGTGCAGTTCATGAGGAAAATAACCCGCAAGGTAAACGGATGAATGAGGCGGCCGGGCCTCACTTTTTGGTGACATTCTTTCTCGTAGTTCGGTATACGGTGTTGTTTTCCTCCCATTTGAATATTCAATGCACTACTTATATATTAATACACGGTGTGTTTATGAATTGATGGCGTTCCTCCGGTATATATTTCTTAAGGCTCTGCGTTCGTTAGACCGTGATTACATCGTTCTGATCCTGCCCCCCCCCTAACATCAATCATTCATTCAAGATGCTCCTCAAGAAAAGAAAAAAAAAGATGAGAAAGGGAACACATTCTTATTCTCCGCTTCCTGCATCGGGCTTTTATGCAGTAGGTGGGGCATTGGGGTTAATGATAGAAGCGTGTTAATGTGCGAGGAGGAGGAGGCCCGGGTGCTGCACAAAGTGTTTGGAAGACGGTGCCAAACAACCCCAATCACAAGTTCTTTCAATCACACTGCGCCACATTTGAATATTTTCTACCTTAAGAGTCTGAAATCAATGCAATTTTAATCGCTGTTTAACATGTGGATGCTTTTTGAGGCTTCTTTGAGCTGTTTCACCTCGCCGGGCCGCCGGAGGGGAGGCGATGAGGAGACGACGCTCGCAGGAACTGCAGCAAAAACATGACTTTGGGGTTTCTTGAGCCTTTTTTTTCTTTGACCGAGGCTCTCTGGTCGGATCTAATCGGGGAGGAAATGGTTGTGTAGTCAACTGGATGCGACAAATGGAGAGGTTGACATCTGTGGAAAATAAGCCTCGGCCTATTCCCTTTCTCCTTGACTCTGGTAACTCTCAGCTAGCGGTGAGCTTAGCTTAGCATCAGGACTGGAGACAGCTAGCCTATTTGGAGCATTGGCTCATCAATTGACACAAACAAACTATAGATCCTTAAATTAGCTGAATTCGCTGCAACAGCATCAATACTGTTGTTTATTTAGATGTCAACGCCTGTCATGGTTTCATTGAAGCGGTTTTGCGGTTAAAAAATAAATTCCTTTTGTCAAGAATTTGTTTTATTTATCTCATTCCCGCTCGGATGCTAATTGTGTTATTAAAAGAAATGATGAAATGAAGAAATACAACGCTGTGCTTCCAGTCTCCGTGCTGAGCTAACTGGACAAATAAGAGTGACATCTATCTTCTCGTCTTCTCAATTTTCTTTTTATCTTGCAAAACTGAAAACCAAATCGTAAAAGAAAGTTATTTAGGTAGCAGAGATGTTAGTTGTCCTAGCGGGACCTTTCTTTCGTGGGGGGCTCTGGCGGTACCTGCGGGCCAACGTGGTGTTTGTTAGGATTAGAGCTGAGGTTTGTTGTTTCTTAGCACCAGACTTCCTTTAGACGGTTCTGGCTCCGATCTCTGGGTGTTCGCATGTGAAGTGGCACCGTGTGTGCAGAACAGCTGTTTCCATGGAGGCCTCGCTCAAAACATCAGACCCACGCGACGAGGAGGAAAAGGGGAAACCCAAGGAAGCTCCTCCACTTTTTATCCAAGACGAGAAAGAGGAACACAGGCAATAAATGCATCACGAGGAAAGAAAAAAGACCTTCTCCTTCCACCACTCGACCTCTTGTTGAGCACAATGGCCCCCGACGGAGCATACAAGTGCTCGACGGGCCCCATCCGAGCCGCAAAACAAGGCCGCTAACACCGAGCGCCGCGTCCGCCGCTCGTGCCTAATAAGAGCCTGGCGGAGGATTGGGAAGGCGCTGAACTCTTGAGTGGGATACTATAAATGTCTTGGTCTTGCTCATCAATGATGTAGGGAACGGGAACAGAGACAAGCTAACCCTCTTAGCCGGCGTGCGGCGCGTGCGTGGAGGGAGTGGACGCGGGCAGACGGAGGCAGAGAGGGAGACAGGTTGGGGCTACAGGCAGCTCTTAAGAGTGTGTACAGTTTGTGTTGAGCCCTGGGAGGCCAGCCGTATTCCTCCCCGTTACTTCCACTTCATTACTCCGAGAGCGGACATGCATTATTCAGCTCCTCAAGCTTCAATCCGCAGGGACCGATAGAGCCTTTAACAAACACTTTTAACCTAATCTACTCATCTTCAGAGCGTGAACTTATCTGCTCATTTGGCTCTAAACTCTGGTTCTGCCTTGATTTCTGTTTATTTTGGATTATTTCTCTGCTCCTGACATTCATCTTTTACTTGTAACCTATCCAGATGTTTTTATGCTTTAAGGTGCATTGTCGGCTATTGTTGCAGCTCAGACCATGGGGGGAAAAATAAGAACTGCAAAATGATTTCTTTTCTTTTTTTTAAACCCCCATTAACGGGCCACTAGGGGGCAGTGTGAACAAGTCATTACACGTCATTGACTTGTCTTCACCTTCTGGGGCTGTAAGACAAGGGAGAGTGACCCAGAATTTACAATCTGAAAATCTACATCAATCCCTGTGAGAGTCCATTTTCACACTGCTTTTATATTGTCATTTAATACTTAAACGATTGATTATAACCTTCATTATTTGACCTCGGAGCCCCAGAAGGGACTCAATGAGGGGGTTTACAAATTGAGAGTTGGAAAGAAATACAACCCTCATATTGCAGATCTGGTCAAAGGTTTGCAACCTTTGTTTTGTTATTAGATTCGAAAATGGTAATCTGTGCCATTGTTGTTTATTTTAGGATAAAGACAAAATACAATAAAAATGTTTCAGCTCTGTGATTATTTTTGGTCATACAAACACATTTGTTAAAAGATCCTTTACGGGAAAGTAATGTTTTCCTGGTTCTTTTGTCTTATTTGTGTTTTCACCTGGGAAGCCTGTCACAGATTAAGAGCACATGAACTATTAAAGTATTTAACCTGCTTCACTGCTAAAACAAAACTTATTAAAAAAAAGTAAATGATACGAAGACCAAATAACTGCTTTTATTTCCTATTTAAATAATGTCCACGAGTAAAACATTTGTGTTACAGTGAATATTTATGATAATAATAATAAATAAAAAAAAACTAGAAATCTGGGATCACCTTTGATCTCAGATTATTACACCAGTGTGCGCATTTCACTGTTAGATGGATGTGTGTGTGTGTGTGTGTGTGTGTGTGTGTGTGTGTGTGTGTGTGTGTGTGTGTGTGTGTGTGTGTGTGTGCGTGTGCGTGTTGCGGTGGGGGCATGAAAAGTGTTCCGCGTGGCCACTTCAGCGCCGCTGCTTGGACCTCAGCTGCCATCCTCTGGTGGTTTGGGGGACTGCACCCAGGTGGGGGCCGGAGTCCGCCTCGGGGCGCGGCGGGCTCCTCTTGCAGTTGTTATTGAGCGGGGTGAAAAGGTCTCCCGCGGCTCGGTGGCCTGCTCGTCCTGCACGCACACGCACACACACACACTCGAGCGTGGTCGTCATGTTACATCTCTGAGTGGACCCCCCAGGACTTTTGACCACCGGCAGTGCCCCCCCCCCACCCCCCCACACCCTGACCGGCATACTCGTCACATTCTCTCAGTGGGAACCTCGACGTTAAACGCGTTGCTCTAGATGATGCATAGGAGATGTTCGGTGGTGCGTCAATCCTCCTCCTCCTCCTCCTCATCTCTCCGCCACAACGAGCGCTCCGATCTCCTCGTTCCACGCGGAGATCCCCGCGGCTCCCGCGCGCCTCTCGCCGCGCGCCGCCGGTCGCTTATCATCACACGCTTTGCTTCACAAAAGTGATAATCCGCAGCAAACGCTCGGAAACTCCGCTCGAGCCGCACGTGACGCGAGTCGACTAAGTGCTTCTCGCTGCAGCGCCCCGACGTTCCCCGGAGAGGAGCGGGGCAATAATTCCCTCAGATTGCCCCAGTGGGAACGGAGCTGCTGGTTTTCTGTGTCCACTCCAATCACATCACTAATGGAGAGGCGGGTAAGCATCTGTGACAGCGGGAAACCAGATCTCTGCTCCCACCGCGTGTGCGTGTGTGTGTGTGTGTGTGTGTGTGCGTGCGTGCGTGCGTGTGTGTCCCTTGCAGATAAACAGTTGGCAGGTTTCCCCCTTTTCCTGTGCACGTGCATGGACACACGCACAGAGACACACACACACACACATCGGAGTGTAGGGGGCGGGTGGAGGTGCGGGGCACAAGCTGGACAGGGTTAATATACTCCATTAAGCTCTATTACCCCTAAATGACTTGGGCAGATGAATGAGGACTCACATTACTCTGCAACTCTGTGTACAATGATAGTGTGTGTGTGTGTGTGTGTGTGTGTGTGTGTGTGTGTGTAATTACTCTGTGAAGAAATGTGACCCGAGTCATCTATTATTATCCGCAGTGAAGGACGGCAGAGGGAGGTTACTGTACACCAACAAACCTCATCTTATCTCTTAGCACGTTTTCATCATCATCTCTGCAGCTGATGTTTTTAAATCCGGTGCGGTGAGATCATTTCTTCCTGTTTCTAATGTAAAATCCATTAATTTCAAGATTTTTTTCTGAGGTCAATAAACCAATTCTATCCGTGATTTTAGCGCAGCGTTTAAAGGAAAATAAAATCCCCAGTTGAAAACACTTTTTTGCACTCACGGATTTGTTGATAATTGTTTTAACCCCCATTTAATCAAATGGGCCCAGAGGTTTACTCTATTCGTCAAACCTCACGGGCCCTTTATTTAAATAAACATTTACCATTTAAATGACATTTTCTCTTCATGACTTTATATCATTTTCTGTTTTCCTTTTAATTGATTCACTTTTCAGTAATAGTTTTAAATACCAATGTACTGATCTCCCGGGAGACGCCAGTCAAAAGCTTATGCAGATTTAATAGATACAATAGAATACGTGGATGAAATGTGTGTCCCGGGTCCTAATTTAAATGAGTACACACTATGATGGGGGCGGGGCCACGCTGTCAGTCATTGTGAGCGAGACAGACAGCACATTTCATCATGTGCTCTCAATAATAAAATGAACTGCAATGTTCACACATGGTCATAATCTGTTTTCAGGTGTCTTACTGGTTCGGATCATATCAGAAACAACATGCAGTCTTGTATTGAATATTACGTTTAAATACGCGAGAGCCTGCGGCCATGCACGGGCTCAGTGTACGGCAGAGTGGTGCTAAGCGTCAACCTCAGCATGCTGATGCCTCAGTAAAAATGTTCTGCTGCTACTGAGCTCCAAGATCACAAATAAATGTTGTCCTGAAGATGGAAACACTATGATTTTGTCGTTTAGTTTGCAAAACCACGATGCCGACATGAGTGTTTAGCAGGTAAAATGTTCACCATGTTTATCACTAAAGCGTGCTAGCATGCTAGCATTTTGCTAATTAACAGTACCGTGAATTACCATGCAGAAGCAAGTGGAGGGCACAACACTGGCGTATCTCCTTAGTCAGGGGATCTGGTGTTGTGTAGTTGTGCAAGAAAAGGTTGTTTTATTCGCAACATTCTGCACGTGCGCTGCTGAAAAACCGCGGTGGAAACGGCGGAAGTGAACTAAAGACGTGGAGTCGGGCCGACATCTTAACAGCTGCCGAGGTGAGCTGCAGATTCAGATCTTTCTGTTGGTTCGTCACCTCTTCGCATCGTCACGTTGTCATTTGCTACACGAGGAAATAAACAGTCAATTATGTTAAATTAAGTTACTGAAACAAATTAAAGAAATGACAGACGGAGCAACGCAACAAAGTTGATTTTCTCATCAGTGGAAAAGTCAAGTCGAGGGCTGATTTTCTTCCTCCTGCGTAAACGCTGGCTGAACACGCCTGCAAAAATGGGCACATTTGCGTGCAACATTTCCCAGGTATTTCACACACTGAGGCCTAAATCACACAAAATCGCTGAGCTCACATATGAATTAATTTCGTGCAGCTTCTCCGTCCCGCTCGAACACGCCAGTGTGTCTCAATGGACGCTGGACAAAGACGCAGCGAGCCCTCGGCCCCCCTCGGGACGCTCGCTGCGCTAAGTTGCTTCGCCGTAACAAACCCAGTGGATAAACATTGTTTCAAAATGGCTGAAAGGAGCCAGCGATGCGAGCGGTCGGGCCGCGAAGCTTCCCTCCGTCCTAATCTGCTTCTTCCCTTAGATTATTGCCATGAATGAGCAGGCAACAAGAGAGAAGACTTATCACTCCCACCCTTTCATGGCATTTGCTGTGTGTATTTTCCCTGTATATTAAATTTGTCTCCTTTTTAAAGGCGCTGACAATGTTTGCAGCTCGTCTGTCCGCCGATCGCAGCTGCAGCGCGACAATAAACGCACGCAGGCTAAGAAGCAGCACTCGGTAAACTGGAACGTGGAGATTGTTGAATTACTCATGAGTTTTGATACTTTGCTTTTGTGTAAACGCTTAATTCCGCTAATCCCCATGGAGAGACAGTGAATGGCGTAAATTCCCTATGATATCTTGTCTGGGCTAAACATTTGCTCACTTACGTATACATTGGGTACAGAAAATTATTCTTTTGACAACATTACAACGGACTTAACCCAGTGCCCCGTTCGTCCTGCAATGACACGTATTAGCTTCATTGCGTTGGGAGGTACATTTCCATTTCAGTTCAAAACTCAGCGCCCGGCCTGCACACACACACACACACACACACACACACACGTGGATCAAACGGCCTTTTGTTTTGTTGTTGGCAGTTTGTGCTTCAGCTCCAGCGCTTATTCTATTAATATTGCGTTATTGACGTGTTGTTTTGCTGCGGACAGATTCGCTTTCTACGTTTTAATTTGCAGCACAGCCGCTCGAAATTCAAGAAATATGAACTGCCTTGTTCATTATCCCTTTAACTGCGCGTCGGGGCCTTTTCTTCCCCCCCGAGCCCCTCGGGGGTCAAGCTCCGCAAAGCCTATTTCGGCAATCAAACACCGACCCTCCCCGACCCTCTCTTTCCTCCTTTCTCCACACACGCACACCTCTCCTGGACCTCTTTTCTCTCCCCCGTCACCCCCCCCCCATCCCCCCTTCCCTCTCCTCCCAATGCCCACCTTTCTTTCTGTCCGACTGGCCCTCTCAGCGGGGCTATAGAGCCCAAACTTGTCTACATTTACCCCCTGCGTTGGCCGACCAACGAGGCCCTCCGTCAGCGCCGCGCCCTTCTCCCCGAGTCAGCTCACGCTCTCTGTTTTCTCAACCCCTGACCCCCGGGCCATGGCAACGGGGGCAGGAATGTCAGGAGTGATTGGCAGGATAAAGAGCGCGGCCCCTCTCTCCCGAGCAAGCGGATTTGAGACACTTTGAGGGGCGAACAATGGCGGATTTGGGCTTGATTGGATCACTGATGAGCTGATGACTGTCAAAAGAGCACGTCGTCTTTACATAAGCCTGATTATCTCTGCATGGCGTAGGAGCGCAGAAGAGCAGGAGGGGTAACCGCCGCGGTGGGAGGGAGGGGAGGACTGGCAGGGAGCTCATCCCACCCCCACCACCCCCCCCCCCATGCGGAGTGCCTCCTAAAGGGGGATAGATCTGCACGCGAGGGCCAGGCTACGGGGGCCCGGGCCTCTCCCATCCACTGGGGGCCTTTAACAAATCCATTCAGGCGACCGGGGGCCCTCACACATGTGGCCTTAATCACAGGAGGGTGGCTGAGGGTGGGAGTGCGAGGGAGGGGGGGGGGGGGATGACACATGGAGGCAATCATTGTTCGATCCCTGACCATCCCATCAGGACGGACAGAGGAGCGGAGAGAAAAAGAGCGAGAGGGAAGGATGTATGCAGAGGGAGCGAGGTGCTGACAGAAAAGAGCAGTGGGACGGGCGAATCAAAGACAAATCCCCTCCATAATCTACCTCTTTAATAGGGATTAGAACTCACCAAAGGGCCTGCAGCAGAATACCAAAGCGCCAATGAACACTCCATTCAGTGAGAGTTTGAGGGGCTGACGGGACTCTAGAAAACTCCCGCGTGTTGTTCGGAGGTGTTTGACTCGCTCGTCTCTTTTTTTTTTTGCAGGGTGCGCCGATTTATTCTGTTTTTGAAAAAGTTTCCGGGGCCGCGAACGACCAACATGGAGCAAAAAACTTTGAAAACTCCCGACTAAGTTTCCGACGGCACCCGCCAGAACGCGCTAATCATATTTTGGATCTGCTCACTTTTTTCTTCCGCTCCTTTCATAACAAAACATGTTTGGGACACGCTGTGTAACTGATTAAACAGCCGCTTGATGTCGTTTTTCGGCCCCATCATGCTAAGCTCACTGATATCCAACTTTGAAAGAATAGCATATTGTTTGGCTACTTGGAAGAACAGTAGCGTGATCTGGCTGGGATGAAGCGTGGAAAAAAAGCAAAGTGTGTGTGTGTGTGTGTGTGTGAGGGAGAGAGCGGCTGGTAATTCTCCTCAGCGGTGCTGATGGCAGTCTGTCAGAGTTGGCAGAGGAAGTGAAAATGGCCTCAAGTGTCTGGCTTCCCTCCATGCTGTCCTCACATCAATGACGGCTCGCACTGCATCATCTCTCTCCCGCTCGCTTCCATTTGCGCTCTTTAGACTCCAGTTTGCTCTCTCCATCTCTTGCTTTCTGACTCTTTCTCTGTCTGTGAAGAGGATGAATCAGGAAAAACACATTTTCTTTTGGAGTGGTTGAGAAGAAGTCCAAACCAGAGTTAAACAGTCGTATTATTTCTCCACACCTGGCGTACGCACGTGTCAGGCGGTTTTAAGGATTTTAAGATATATAAACGCGTATTTTCTTGCTGGTAGTTTCATCAGATGATTGAGTACACAGTAAATCTGAGGCCAGCTGCCCGCAAGCTCTGCATAACACTGGGAACGAGGATAAAACCACACATTCCCTCTCCTGACTCGTCTCAGGGGCTCTCCACTCCAAGCTACGACGCTACGTGACCCTCCAGCGACAGCTTGTGGTTTAGTTATATTCAAAATAAACTTAGAGTCACTTATTTATATGCAGGAAATGACTGACGTGAGAAAGATCAGGATCTCAGGGGTCTCCTGGATCAGAGTCCTGTGTTTGTTTGACCCACCCGTCCTGTGTGGGTTTATGTCAGCTGCCGCGAGTAATATGTAATAATGAGTCAGTTTCAAGCGCTTTGTGTCAGATGCCGAGATGCACTGATGCAAAGTGTAAAAAACCCACTTCTAACACTCACAGTACGCTTTATGTTATTTTGTTGATGATGAAAAATACAACGTATGAACAAATGTCGAGGGATATACAATTTTTTTAAAGAAGAACAAATTATAAGGCCAAATGTTGGGCCTATTTTAGCTGTTTTTTTTTAGGTTTTTAATTATAAGAGGAGGGTATCTCTAGTTTTCTGATACATATTATCTAATTTTTCATCTTTTTGACAGTGAATTATTCTAAGAGTCCATCATGATATAAAAGCATAACTGTCTTCTTCTAAAAAAAGGTCAATCAACATCAGCAAATTTTGAGAAACATGGTTTTTGGAGTGTTAATTAAGCAACAATATTAGCCTGTTGTCGGTTTGTTTGCGGGAGGTAACTGCATTAAATACACCAACACTTAAAATGTTTTATACTGACGACTGTTGAGGATTTAAAAACTGACGTGCAGAAAGCTTTTCCTCCGCGAGGACGTTTCGCTCCGAGAGGCGAGTTTCTGCTTTACTTTCTCTGAGAGTGAGGTGGCAGCATTGAGTTAATCTGCAGGTCCATGAACCTGGAGGCTCTGGATCCGTCAAACCAGCTCAAATCCCCGTTTGACTTTGGTCCATTTGCCCAGACAAGTCTGCATTATATTGATACAAATTGTGATAAAGTAACTGGCAAAGTGCCCTTTCATTTCACCAGGCAAGTAGCTATCCGACATATCGCCAATATACTTATTTCTTAAGGCTTTTGGGTGGTCTTAACCCAACCTGACCTCACTTAAATCTAACCGTTGTGCTAATCTGATCCAAAGAACTGAACATCTGCAGCGCTAGACTTCCGCTGAGCGGCCCGTTGACTTTACTGTAAGGTGACTATTCAGTGTTTGACTTTCAAACCGGAGTGTGAAGCGAAAGCGTCGCGGACTTCAAGCCTTATCTGCATATCACGTTCGAAGATAGCCATCTAAATTAGGTGTGTTTACCTGAACCTGGTGCTGTGGCCCCCTCGAGAGGCCCTTGTGGCACGAGGGACCTGCTGCTAATCCAAACATGCGTGCAGGACCACAGCTTTGAGAGACATTAACAGCCTTGAGACCCCCCCCCCCCCCCGGCGTCCTCTCCCTCCCTTTGCCCCGGTGTCTTTGGCCCTGTGAACGTTAAGGATTGCTCAGAGTGACACACAACCCCCCCCCCCCCCCCCCCTCCCTCTCTCCCCCACACTCCCATCCACCTCCCCCTGAGCTGCCGCCCCCATACTGGCTGCTGGCCTTTCCTTCCGTCTGATCCATATTTCAGAGGCGGCAGTGGCGGCACTGAGGGGGTATAATCCAACATTAAAGCGAGAAGGTCTGGGCTGAAGGCACAGGCGCGGGTTCATAAGGTCCTGGAAATCTTCAATTTCAATTTCCGCAGCGTTTGCAGTGGCTTCCAAGGCGCTGGCGTAAGTCTCAGAGTTTTGGCCGGAGTGCAGATTTCAATAAGGGCGAGGCGTTTATTTCTGCAAGGGGCAAACCGTGCACGGTTTAGTTGGCAAGCGGAGGGCGAAAAACAAACCAGACACGCCGACGAAGGGGTCAATTAAAAGGTGGGGACACTGTGATCATCATTAAACAAGTGGAAATCAATCTTAGTTTTATATATTATTGCATATTTGTAAATGCATGATTTCCTCTTGAAGCACCACATCTTCTGTGACTTCACACAACTTCTAAGAGGAAGGGAACTAAGAACAGAATTTAAACGACGTAATCAATTCTAATGTGAACACTTATATGTGTCAGAACATTTTAAAAAGTAATAGAAACATTTACTGAAAATAAAGAGTTAGGAGGTTTAGGTCCCCCTTTATACACCTCTGACATTATAGACCCAACATGAACCATTTCTAATTAAGGGAAGAAAACTCCAAAAATAAATGACTATAATGACATTTATTTAGTTCCCAAAAAAATATATTCTTTAAAGACAAATTCATATCCTGTATTTACAATTTTTAAAGGTTTCCATTCACAACCGAAGAAGAAACATATAGGACATAAAAGAGAGATACAAGCAAATCTGTGACAAAAACAACCACCTCTTTTGCATGTAGAAGCTAAACGGTAATACTATGACAGGTAGCACTGCCAAAAGAAATAGCCTTCATTAAACTGTTCTCCCTTAAATAAAATGATTCCTTTCTCTTTCTCTGAGTCTTCTCATAATGTCGTTGTCACAACTCGCTGTGGTGCCGTCCCGTGGTGAGGTCTGCAGAGCGGAAAGACAACCAAAAGAAAACAGAGGTCAGAGGTGAAATAAATGTGGGACAAGCTGCAAATAGCAGGGGGAAATGTGTACGTTTACCGTGGTATAAATACTTCAAATAACACATCGGTTTCCGTGAGTTCCATTTTTCAAAGGCTATTTTAAAACAATGTTTAACTCTATTTATGCAAATGAAAGAAGACACTGAATTGCTTTTATGTCTTTTCACCCTCCACTGCGTCCCTGATGTTGCTATCAGCGGTTTCTTTGACATACATTAGCCGCATTCAGTAAGGGGGCGTAAATAAATGGTGGCAGATTATTTAAATGGAATAGGTGGCAATCATTTAAGGGGGGGTATATTGGTATATTACTGCTGCCCGACGAGGCGTTAAAGTGGGGACTCAAATCACATGATTTATGTGCTGAGGTCTGCCTTCCGCTCCAGTCAGTTGGAACAGTGTTTGCTTCTGCTTTAAGGTTCATTTAGCAGAGGACACGTGGAGAGAAATGGAGGCTAATAATGTCGCGATGGCAAATTGATTTCAAATGCACGAGGTTACCTGTCAGATATCCGCTGGAACGGGGACTTCAGGGAGTCAGGCCTGTGGTCGCTCTCCTCGTCTGTAAAATAAATAGCAATTTATTGGAAAAAGCATCTTGAAAATTCCCTTTTGTAAATTGTCAAATTTGGATGATACGTGTTGGGGATCAAATGTTGTTGCTCATTCAGTAAAACACAAATGGCACACAGTTGTCCGTACCATCTCTTTTTGGGCTGAAGCTTCCCGACGACTCCACATCGCTGTCATCCTCCGTCCCCGAAGTTCCGGGCCCCGCCGCGGCCGGCCGTGCGTCATGACGCGCCACCGGCACCGCTCCGTGGAGAGGCAGGTGTCCGGCCGGCGCTCCTCCGAGGAGCGACCGCATGTTCAAAATAGAATTGGCGTTCAGAAAAGCCGCGTTGGCCCAGTTGTGCAGTTTGCCGATCTGGCACGTGTAAATCCCATGGCCCGAGAGCAGGGCCGGGTGGCCGGCGGAGGCCAAAGCCGGGTGGTGCGCATGGGCCGCGGGGGGAGGTCTGTGAGAGCTGTCCGGGGCCGTGGCGGTCTCGGCCAGGGACCAGATTTTGGGTTTGCTCTGCGGCGGTCTCTGGCAGTCCTGTCTGCCCGGGGAACGATCCACCGCGAGTTTGACGACGGGCGATCTGTCGAGAGGAACCGCCGCCTCCGTTCCTCGCGAGCCCTCCACGGAAAGCGTCCTGCTGCTCTCGGAGCTCTTGGGCTCCGAGGCCTGCTCTCTGTCCGCCAGGCCGGCCTCCCCCTCTCCCTCTCCCTCGCCCCCGCACTCTCCCTCAGCCTCCCCCTTCCCGGAGCCCTGCTCCCCCGCCCGCTGCTCCTCGGGTCTTTCGATGTCGACGGTTTCCAGATCGATCTCCTCCTCTTCGTCGTCGTCGTCGCTGCCGTTCTTGCCGTGCTCGTCCTCGTTGTCGCTGCTGAAGATGCGGCCGTCCCGGTCCTCGGCGCTGCGGCCCCAGGTTACCTTGTTCTCCTTCTTCAGGCGCCTGCGCGCGTTTGCGAACCACGTCGAGACCTGGCGGAGGGAAACGTTTCACGCATTAGGGAGCGAATCGAACCACGCGGTGACCCTGAAAACGCGGTCGCTGCGGATTAGAACCATGAATAGATGAAATATTTTTAAAAACCCTCATTATTATTCCCCATTATTATTCCTCGTCTTCATTAAAGGAGCTTTGGAATCAGAAATATCTGGAGACGTGTCTCTCTCGGCGAGGACGTGTGGCTTTATTCAAGTGGGCCATCAGTCAGTCACACAGCTGCATTATTTAATAATGTAAGAATTAGATGATCTATTGCCTTTGAAGGGGGAGATAAGTACTAATGAGAGAAGCACATGTGCTTTCCTAATCCTCAGCTGAAGCGCAACCCACCTGTGTGAGTGTCATCCTGGTGATGATGGCGAGCATGATCTTCTCTCCCTTCGTGGGGTAAGGGTTCTTCTGGTGCTCCTGCAGCCAGGCCTTCAGGGTGCTGGTGGTCTCCCGGGTGGCGGTCTTGGCCCTCGACGGGTCCCCGTACGGGTACTGGCCGTATGGGTAGAAGCCTTGGGCGGCGTGGACCGGCAGAGAGGCCGGGTGGGACCCCGGGCTGTCCTTCAGCTCGTACTGGGAGCCCTGAAATGTTATTGGAGGGGAGACAACTTGTTGAACTGCTTGACTTTTCTTCATAAATAAATAATAATAAAATAATTTATTCACCAGGTTTAGAGAGCCAAACCAACTACGTCTGAATTATTTTTTGTGCGGGAAAAAAGTTTTGAAAAGTTCCAATCATGTCAGTTTTAAACCAAATAATATCAGACATTACATCACGAATTAAGAAAATAGCCCATAACAATTATGTTTGCCAATTATTATTCTTTCTGAAGTGGTAGTATTTTATATATGACATATAAACATTTAAAAATATATATTTCATAAACAAATCAGGAATTTAATTATTTGCAAACGTTCTCTGAACATCAGAATTAATTGTTTTCTATATAAGAAACGTCCACATTTACAGTAGATTACAATTTCCATTCATTATTTTTATTTTAATTCACATATCAATAATTTACACCCCAAATAAATCTGGACCAACTAAACTAATTAACCTAAAAGATGAGTTATTTTGAGTGTGGTGAACTCAATAATCGGAAGCTATAAATATATTACAAATTTAAAACACAACAATAACGAAACGCCAACTGACACCCGGCGGTTTGGACTTAATGGAATTATCATTTATTAACGATCGTTAAACCACAAATATCCCCGAAAAAGGGGGATGATCCGTATTTGCATATCTTAATGACTTCGCACTATTGGATAACAGCGAATCAGTTTGCAATTAACGAGAGCTCAGGCGGACAAACAAACAAACAAACAAACAAACAAACAGAGAAGCGACGATAACCCAACCAGGGCTGAAGCGCGTATCCACTCTCACCATCTGCGATATGAGGGCGAGGTCTGCGGCTCCGCTGTACGGCAGGAAGGCGCTGTAGTTGTGGGCCGCCCACGGGCTCCCGTACATCCCCAGCATGGAGCCGACCGCAGCGGCGGTGGCGGACGAGCTCAAGCCGCCCTCGGTGCCTCCTTCCCGGGCGGAGGCCGGCCGCTCGCCCGCGTACATCTCATGGGACGCGCTGAGGAACTGGGGGTACCCCAGCTGAGGGAAAGACATGTCCGGGGGGGCGGGGGACAAAAACCGCGTATACTGTAAATCTCTCTCTCAAAGCCAAATAAGAGGCAGCAACAAACCAACAAAAAAAAAAAGAAGAAGAAAAAAAAAAAGAGAAAGTAGCAATTCCCAGAAAGAAGTAGAGGATGAAGGGGGTGTCTAAATCACCAGAGTCCCCCTTTAAGTAACTGTCAAGCTTTCCCACTTCCACCGACCCGCAGTTGTGTCAGAGCCGCAGTTTGGCACCTCGAGTGCGGAGTGATGCGCGTATCTGGCCGCGGGAGCTTCTGGATGTGGAGCTGACTGACTGATTGGCAGCCTACTTAAACACCAAGCTCCTCCTATGCCCGGGGCAGGCGATTAGTGCATTGGTTAGCCCAGGTCGTGTGTGTGTGTGTGTGTGTGTGTGTGTGTGTGTGTGTGTGAGATCCAATTTCTGCAGCCTTAACTGTGTCTATACGCAACAGAAAACCTGTGAAGTGTGTGCATGTGTGTGCATGTGTGTGCATGCGTGCGCTGTGTATACTTGCTGTTTTTTTTGCAGCCAGCACGACTTTATTTAACAAATGCTCTGTTTGGACACGCGGGTCCTAATTGCTGTGCGCATACTTTTATACTTAGTAACTCTCTGGTAATAACCGCAATGATACTAATAATATTAATTAATGGTTGTTTAAAAACATTTTTGCCATCTAACTATTTCGTGCAGTTCTAACAACTAGAACATTTTAGGCGTCATTCTTCCTCTACGCGTTGACAGCGGATGCGCAGGGCATGCCGGGACATTCTGTCCAGCAGATGGGCCGGGAGGCATCGATATGGTCGGCCAGATCGGAGAGGAATGTCCGTGATTATCGACGGAAGTCGCTGGAGCATATTTGCAGAGTGAAGATAAAGGAGTCTGGAGGTAATGGCAGAGATGGACGAGGATAGGAGATCGCAGCGATAAGAAGCACACGGGAGCTGTGGAGTGGAAAATGACAGATGTTCGTGGGGAAGAATGGACTACTGTACTCTGCTGGCCCTGTAGGTACCAAGTCATGGAGCAAATGTAAAAAAGAAAGTGGGGATTTCTTTTAATTTGACATTTAAAATGCAAGAAAATCGATTATTGAAATGTGGAAAGTGTATCAATTCGAGGCATGCAGATTGATGGTTCCTCATTGACAGGCTTAACTATCAAAACAACTCTGTTTCAATCCGCTCCTTTGAACACACACACACACATGCACACACGCACACATGCACACACGCACACACACACATGCACACACACGCACACATCGGGCAGTGCTAATGAGGTTGAGCACCCTGCGCCCTGCTCGGTGGCCCCGTGGCCCTCCTGGGCCCCCTCAGAGGTTAGCTGTGTAATTACTCCATCCCCATAAATACAGATTCATCATTTCACACTGGAGCCCCTGATGAGCAGAGAGAGGGGGGGGGGGGGGGGGGGGGGGGGTGGGGGTGGAGATGGGGTGGGGGTGGAGGAGGAAGAGGAGGAGGATCTAATGATTTAATTACAGTGCTTAAAGCCCACTCTGGCTAAGTGATGGTCCTCTCTGTCTCTTTCTCCTCCTCAGCGCTGGCACCTAGAGGGCTTTACTCATGAATCTCAAAGCTGTTTTCCTAAACACATATTATGACGAGCGCCGCCACCGCCGCGATGGTGTGTGTGTGTGTGTGTGAGAAACAGCGAGAGAGAGAGAGAGAGAGAGAGAGAGAGAGAGAGGATGCTTAATCTCCATGGCATTTTAAATGGCATTCATGGAGAGCGACTCCATCCTCATTGCCAAGGTAAATGGAGCCAGGGGACTCTCCATTTCAGCTCGATAAAAGAGCAATGTTAAAGACCCTCACCATTTCCCTCTCTCTCTCTCTCTCTCTCCCTCCCTCCCTCCCTCGCACCCCCCCCCCCCCCCTCTGCCTCGTTTCTCACTTAAAATTAATGTTTTTCTCATGACAGGGAAGGGAAACGAGACATATCCACCATCTAATAGGATAATATAGCCCCATTCACCGCCCCCCCCACCACCACCCCTCCCTCTCTCCCTCCCTCCCTCTCTCTCTCTCTCCCCCCTCTCTCTCTTTCTCTCTCCTTCTCTCTTTGCCTTTGTAGCTGCCTGATTTCCATAGTGTCTCTGTGGAGAGGCGGTTAATGAATTCCTCTGAGCTGGAGAAAGGGGGAGAATGGTTTGGCGGTTTAGAGAGAGAAAGAGGCAGGGATAGGGGGAGGAAGGCTTTGAGCTATGCCATTCAACTTCACAGCCTCGGCCTGCTTGTGCATTCACTGTGTGTGTGTGTGTGTGTGTGTGTGTGTGTGTGTGTGTCTTTTAACATGAACCTGCTAAGACTACCAAATATTTAGACTGGCCTCGGACCTCTTTTTTATGGCGACGGTGGATTGAGGGATCTCAGGAGGCAGCTTGACTCTATTTGAATCCCATTCCCTGCTATTAGCTCGGCCCAGACAAAGGAATAACTTACCGCAGGAAACATTCAAATAAAGTCCCACAATCCACTTGGACTGGCCATTTCCTCTTGGGTCATTTGCAGTAAAGTGAATGAAGTAACCCCGAATCATCACGGGGCCGATTGTGATTATTTGTTCGCTTCAACGAAGGAGGGATGAAGCAGTTCAGTTCAGTCATTCTTTGTGTAAGAACCTAAAAATCATTTTCTGACTGTTAAACTTCATTCCTCCATTATCCCTCCTTTAACATTGCTGTCACTCCTCCAGCAGTGTTGGCCAATATTATTTACATAGATGTTATTAATTAGTAATGCCATTATAGTCAGTAATCACCGTATGATCGGGGTCACGTTGAGAGTTTGTTGGGTCGGCTTGTTTCCCGGATGTTAACCGAATTGTGTCTGCGTGTTCACAGAGGAGATGGAGGGTTGAAGCCCCGTAAACCAAAGAGGAGAAACGCACCTCCCGATAACTTCAGAGATGCCTTTGGTGTCCAAACCCCTCTGTCTATTCTAGGACACAACGTTTAATCCCTGACATTCACACTGCAATGGGGCGAAAATGCAAATACATGGCTCATAAGAAACTCATGGTCCCCAATATTACAGTAAATGGTGTTGCTATGAAATCAATTAAACTTGCCCCCAACTCTATTTACAATATTTTAGCTTTAACATTACGAAATCCCCTGTGCCTCATTAAAACAACGCTGCTAATAAATGCAGGACCCTCAGTGGTTTTTATTATAAACAAATAACTGCTGGATCCCAAGATGTTGCATACTCGAACAAATTAGCATTTAGCTTGTGTGCTAGCGGCAGATGTGTCTTTTGGGCCACAGGGCGGATGTGCGACACTGTACTGAGTCCTCATTCCACTTCCATGATGCTTTCTGAAAGCAACGGGAGCTGAAAATAATGGTATTATGTTGGCAGGGTGAATAGACAAGATATATTTATGACGTGTGTCTCTTTAGCTTTCTTGCTAACATTAGCCACGGCTAAGTCTGTTTTACTACAGAGTTGAAGGACAGTCAAACATTACGCTAATCGTCAGTAAATATCCGTCTACGTGTGTCGGATTTTAGTGTGCAAACCTTTTCTGGTAAGTAATTAATCATCAATTACTTTTATTACTTTTTGAACGAGCGCCGTGTTGTCGATTGCATATTTAAAGTAACGGCTCTCGGGTCGCGGCAAACTCTCTGAGCTCGATGCGAAATCTCCCGACAGCACGGTGAAAATGACCTGTGTTTTCACCCAAGCAAAATGTTGATTTCCTGAAAAAACGGAGCAGATAAAGTCGGGCCTACATTCCACCAAAGTCCTGAAGAATCACACTCGATAAGAGCTGACAGGCTTTGCTGAGCAGCGCAGCGCTTTGCGCCGAGGCGTCACTTTCCTTCCGCTGTTGTTTCATTTCGCTAAATAAATGATCTTCTGCAGGCTTTGTGCTCGGTTTTTACGGGAAATCAGAGATCGCGGAGAGAGCAGCAGCAGGGAAGGAAGGGCGAGCGGCAGAGATAAAAACAACAAAAAAAACCCCACTATCATCACCTACTTGACAGCAGAGATAAGCGGTGATAGATTCAGCTCTGACCCGATGTTAAAACAGATGCATCGCTCCGACGCTTAACAGATAAGCCCGCCGGCCTGAGGTAACACATCCCGCCGCCCGACGTCTTTATGGGGCCCTCACGCCGGCTTTATCGCTCCCAAACACTTTTCCAAATCACCGCGATATTCGACACGGGAGACGTCATTGGTGGCCTTAATATGGCTCATATCGGCAATCATGTCGCTGGCGCTGCTACAACGCATGGGGATGGATCCTGTAGGTCGACCCAGAGGGGAAACACCGGACAAAGAGCCCGTCATTAGCAATTAACGGGCGTGCCAGTGTTTGTTTGTTAATGGCTGCTTTAGAAGTCCAGCGGGACTCATTTACAGTGGATGGGGCTGATTAAAAAATAACCTGACCTCACGCTGACTCGCTGAAAATGGTCGCCACGCCGGCCACGTTGACTTTCTTTTTTTTTTTTTTTCTTTTTTTTTGGGACTTATGCCGACCGCGGCCCGAAAGCTGCCGTCACGATACAGCCCCGTCATTCCCCGAAAAGAGAGCGATGCAAACAAGCGATGTTAAACAAGATTGCTGACTCAAAAAGAGAAAAAAAGGTGAATTCCCACCTCCTCCTCTTTACAGAAAGACTTAGCGGGGGGGCTTTTCTCATGGCCAGGGACCTGATTGTTTTCTAAACGGATTATTAACTCTTTTGTTACAGTAGGGGTCACTTTAATGCTTCTTAGTGCCCATTAGCATTGCTTTAAAGAGCACACACACACACACACGCGCGCACACACACACGCACACACAGGTTGCTGCGTTTCTGGGACTTGGCGTTTCTTGTCTTTGTTGTTCACAGTGGTAGCGGAATGATACCGTTATAATGCTGTCAAAGACAATACTTTAACTTAAAAGGAGGAGTGTGAGAGAAGGTGTGTGTGTGTGTGTGTGATTGGCTGTGTGTAGTTGTGCGTGTGTGTGGGTTGTGATGAAAAGGTGCCCTTAGGAAGACCAGTAAGCTTAATGCAATAGTGCTGACTTCAATGGATACCTCAAAGAGAAGTGGCATTACACAGTCCTTTCCACTCAAAAGCCCCTGCAAGTCCTTGACTGAGAGAAGGATCAGCTCAGGCTTCGCTTTGGGGCTGACGGAGATCATCGCACTGCCCCACTTTGGATCCGATCCAAACCTGCCCACTATGATATCGTGAGCTTCGGTTTTTATATGCAATATTTGCATATAAGTTGCAGCTACAGTTGCAGCTTCAGACACCCCTGGGAAAAGGAGAGACAGGTCAAAGCAACACAGGGCCTCTGGAGTGTTTGCTGTTTGGCTCATATTGACCATATAAATGTTTGGTGGTGGGGGGGGTAGGGGCCCCAGAGACCATCGTAACCTGGCTGGGTGCCTCCCCCGGCTTTGAGCTCCCGTTCTGGGGGAAGGATAAAGAGGGTATCCCTTACAGGCCTGACCTGCAGCCACCCCCTCCGCCGCAGCGAGGGGTTCAAAGGTCACATCAATTGGCTCCCCGTGGCCCACTGTCTGCAGCCGGGCCTAATCACCTATTAACTGCCGGTGAGGAGGAGAGTGCGAGGGGCTTCGTGTCGTTCATCCATTTGGATTATAGAATCATAGCGTGGCAAAAACCTTCATGCGGGTGTTGAAGTCGTACTTTGTAGAGTGAGTTGAGTTCACCGATCACAGCATGGCATCAGAAACAGCTGATTGACACAAGCCATTACCGGCCAATGCCGCCGATCGGTGATCATGCCACCCACATCCAGGCTTGTCTTTGTCCATCTATTGCCTTTGCTATCACGTGATTGTTTAAATGGTGATGTGGAGTCATTTGGATGAGACTTTGTGACGGGTCATTTGAAATGAACATTGTTTTCCTTTTTGGCTAAAATGCTGTAGGGTATTTTTACTGCGTTTGTAGATGCTGTGCACAAATATAGTCGACAACTCGACCGTTTTTTGAACATATTAATGTTTTGAGGAGAAAACTATCAATAGTATTACAATATTCTATTCCACTCATTGAAAAAAAGTAACTGCACCATTCAACCAATTAAGAGCCAAACTAATCTGATGTATTACTTGATACATTATCTTGTTTTACTGAGCCGGACATGTCACACCTTCTGGATCTGACCTGTGGAAAGAAAAGACAAAACATCGCAGTTTAAAAGCAGAGAATTTACGATTTGGAAATGTTGGACATTAATAGATATAAAATAATCCCTGAGCTCCAGTGTGTCGTCCTCATAGTGACGCATCCTCCGGAGCAAACCAGGTGATACTGATACCAACTCTCAAATTAGTAGTAAATAAAACATTAATTAATTAACTCAAAGGTCAGAATGTACATCTGGAGTATGACATTTAGCTTCAACATCTTTATCATTTTGCACTGTGAAAATTCAGCGCGTGTTACTCAAGTCTGTTTTCTTCACTCAAAAATCTGCGAAATACTTCATGCGCGCAGCACGACACCCTTCATCCGTCATCCGTCATCCTCCATCCTTCAGACACGATTCAGATAAAAAAACTTTAATGGGAAAAAAAAGAAGAAACCTCCTGCATCAACCGGGGAGGAAATAATAAAACCACAACGTGGAGAAACAGAAAGACATTTTTTGGTAAATGCAATCCAAACATAAGAAGCAACTTGCGACCTGAAAAGAGGTCTGACTACACACACACACAGACACACACATGATGATAATATGTAGATATATCCATGTTCAGTGAGGTAAACAGAATTTCATTATACGGGTGAGATGAGTTATATTTTTTTGAGGTTATATAAGCCTCTCAGATTTAATCATTTACAGGAACTAGATTCACACACATGGAATTCAGTTCAGATGTTTTTAATTTGAATAAGGGTTAAGGTTGCCGCAGTGATATGGTGAGGTGATATATATTATAAAATCTAATTATATATATTTATATATTATATAATATAAGAAACGGTAGAGGAGAGAAAACAGATACGTGAACTTTATCTGCAGAGATGTGCTGTTTTTGTTTCCGTTACTTTCGGGTGTCATTCCTGCGCTTAAGCTCCATCAACTTCCTCCCAAACTCCACACTCGGTGGAAACATCTCCGTCCTGCGGTCTGACCTGTCGGAGAACCCTACGGATGAATCGGTGCACGCTCAAGAAGCCTGAAATACTTCCATGTGCAAGCCGTGCCATTATGAAAACACAATTTATATGTTTCCCGAAAGCTCCATATAATTGCTTTTTTTTTTATATAACAAGGATAAGATGGAACTTGTATGATCCATGTGGTGAAACTGAGATGCTGCTGCAGGACAAATTAATTGGATATAACACAGTCAAGAATGTAAACAAATGGTGGGGAAGAAATATCTGCAACATTTCATATAAATAAGTTCTTGTTTGGAAATAATATAAATCAGCTTACACCCAGTTTATGAATCTTTGCATTCGCTAATCTAAACACCTGGTGTCTGGTCGGGTTTTCCTGGGCGAAATCCCCCGGCACACAGGAAGTGATGAGATGTATTTGTTTGTTGGAACTAAACAGAAGAAGTAGAACTGGGTTGTTAGCATCAGCCGTGATAGCCGCCGCGGCTAAACGGATGAAAAAAAAAGCAAGCTCTTTGCTGGAGAAAGACGCGACACTGGTGCCCGCAAACGGCGCGCGATACACAAACTTTAACCTCACACCGTGTTTCGGCAATCAAATGTAAAAATGAACGTGGGTAAGCACACACGGAGCGCCAGGCTACACAGCGACTCGAACGCACGCGGCCGCGCCCGACGGCAGGCCAGACTGTCACATATTTGTGCATAATGCTCAATAACAGAGTGCGTCTCGCTGCTGTCTGTCAAGCCTTTGAGAAGCAACAGTGGAGGTGGGGAGCGCGCATTCCTCACAGCGGCTCCATGCAGCTCGGCCAATTAGCAGCTGAGTGGTTTGTTTAAGTCCAAGTGGTGATGAGATGTTGTGCTGGGAGGCAGCCCAGTTCATTAAGCACACTGTTGTCTCTGGTTTACCCAGCTTGCCGGCTTTAACAGCCTCTCAGCGCTTGTTTACCAGCCGCAAATATGACAGACTGTATGTCTATTTGACCGTCTGTTTGTGTGAGTGTGCATGTGGGGAGGTGATGGAGGAGGTGGGGAGTTTTTGTGTGTGCGTGTGCAATTTAAGGGACTGTATTTAGGAAGATGGACAGCACCACCTGTACAATATATGTGCAATTTATTATATAAAAGCTTGCCTAACTAGTAGAATTACCATGAAGATGAATCAACACGTGTGAGACTTTAAATTCATATTTAGCATATACTGCTTTTACTGATATGCGGGTTTTTTTAATTGTCTTTGGTTGTATATGAAATCATTGTGTGTGCCATTGTGAAGAGAGCTACTGATAATGCAACGTGGAGCTTTGAATAAATTAATAAATAATAGATGTTTTCCCCAGTAGGATATTCTCGAGGATGCCTTTGAAACAGAAAGTCATCACCAGCACCGCCAGAAAAACAATATCATCATCGAAAAATGATGCAAACCTTGGATTACGTCCAATGTTCATGTTCAACTGTTCCCATTGTCCCGCCCCTTAGCGCCTGAAACCAATCGCTACGCTGCCCTCTTTATGAGATTCTTGAAATAGTATTTTTTAATCCTAAACTATTTTACTTTTGTAAATGTAGATGGAAAGAATAGACAGCAGCACAATGCACAACAAGGAAAGGGGGGCGATGATGATGGACAGGTGACCTAATGAAGGACAGTTGAAAACAATCAGGGCGGGGCTTATAGATACACAGGTGGTGCGACGATGAATATCAATATAAAACAGGCAACACGAAGCATGAATGAACCGATTGCATTTCGGCCTCTGCGTTCAGCCACGTTTTCCCCTCCGTCAACAAACAGAAACCGGAGCGATTCAGCACTTGGCGGCCAAAAAACAAGATGGATGGCGGCCAAAAATGACAAGGAACGGAGGTTTGCAGCCATCCGCACATCCCGGCGACTGCGTCTTGACCACTTTGAAACCAGGCACAGCACTTTTCCATGAGGACACTCGATATTGGCACTTACATTCAATAATTAATGGATGGATTGATCGGAAGGACTGCGATTCCAAGAGGACGATATAGGCATCTGTACCCACGTGGAATCGGATCAAAGTGACTAATTAGTTTGATGTCAGAATCTTTAAAACAAAAAGCCATGGAAGTAAATAAAAACAGAGTCAACGCACTGTAAAGCTGTGCTGCTTTGCGCACGGCCAACAGCGAAAAACAAGTTCAGCCATGACAAAAACCTCCGGCCTTTCCTTTAAAAGACCAAATATCAATATCGGCCCAAAGAGAGAAAAATATTACATCCTTGATGCTCGTCATGAGAACTTCTCCCGCGTCAGTGAAGGTAACAGCCAAGACGTGTAGGAGTTGACACGAGTAACCAACTGATTGTGAAGTCATTGACAGCCGATGAACCGCTCATTGTTGGGAAGGACGCCCACTAATACGGCGTCATATTGCAAACTGATCGAGCTGCTGCAAACATCATTTATATGCAAAGCGTTCATACATCTGCCGTATGCTAATATTTCTCAAATATGTACATTTTGTTTTCAAAGCGTCATATTTATAACAAATCAAACCAAATGTTAGTTTGATTATTTTTCCACAATTTGGCTGCCAATCCTCATTAATGCTCCACATTCATCCAACATGTGCAGCCGTTCAGCGAGTCCAACGCGGCCTCCTGATCAACGTGACCGACGTCTCTTTTCCCCACTTGGACTAATATTAGTCCAATAGCAGCAGTTAAAGTGCAATTATCCGACCCGCCGCCCCTTTTTTTTGTTTTCACACTCCGCCCGGTGTGAATAAGCTACAGCATGAGACCAGAGGATGTTGACCCAACGAGACCCGGGCCCACTCTGCGCTTACTGATAAAACAGAGCCGGAATCACCCGCATTTCACCCGCGCTCCTTCTCGGCGAAGACAAAGAGCGACCATGGACGACAGAGCTAGAAAAGACGCTTCCCGTGTGTGTGTGTGTGTGTGTCCCTCCCAATATCACCCCCCCACCCTGTGAAATGTTTGAAGGGCGGTTTATTCAAGATGTCACAGCTGCATGCGTCTTAGTTGGAGCGTTCAAGAGGGTCACGGCTTTATAGCCGCGTGTCTGCGTGTGTGTGTGTGTGTGTGTGCGCGTTAAGGCAGTAATGCAGTGGGCGATGACAGATCACTTCATTCGCGCAAGACGAGGGCAATTACTTCAACCATGACAGATTGCCTCAGCAGAACTGAGTTTAGGGTAAAAACCTCCCTCTCTGTTTCTCCCCGGCCTCTCTTCATACCCCCCCCCCCCCCCCCTCTCCCCCTCCTCCCCCTCCTGCCTCCCCGTTCAATAAGGAATCTTATGGTTCTCCCGGCTAATGACTTCCTCCTCACTGTTACACCATTGTGTGTGTGTGTGTAAGCAGGGGGTGACAGTACCATCTGTCTGGCTGCTGTAGCCCTTGCCCCTGCCCAGCTGGTGGGCACTGAGTAATGGGAGAGGACTTCCTCATCCCCCCCCCCCCCCCCTGAGGAACGCACACATTAGTATGCAGCACCTACAGTCGGGGAATAAGAGACGCAGAGAGAAAGAGCTTCTTTTTTCTGTGTTTGAGCGTTGAAACCTGAGCGGCTCCGGGTGTCAAGTGACGAGCACTGAATGCTCCGACTCCGCTCTGCGAAATTGGCACATACAGCAACAACATGTGTGTGTGTGTGTGTGTGTGTGTGTGTGTGCTTCCTAGTGACAGTTTGAGGAATGTAATTAACCCTTTAATAAACCGCAATTGTTTTTATTGAATGGGAGGCGGAGAAAGAGGTGAGAGATGGAAGCAATGATCGGATGGTTTTCATTTCACATGTGTGTCGTGTCCAAAAACATCAATTCGTCCCTGTTGATCGAGTGCCCCCCCCCCCCCCCGAGTCCTGTCCTCTCCTCCCAGTCCACACAATACCTGCTAAAGTTATTTCTAATTAAAAGTGATGTATTTGCCTGCATTCACATGTGAGACGCTCCACGGTTAAAATAAACACTTTGTTTTGTAATTTAAAGGACCACGTTAGAAACGTCTTACGGAAAAGAAACAAGAGAATTCCAGAGTTAAGATTGCTTGGTTTTCTTACTAAATGATGATCCATCTTCATGGGTTGTGTTATCTGTTGACACAAAGATGGAGGACGTCATCGGAGTTGTCTTGTTTGGGGTTTGGAGGCTTCGCATGGAGCTTTACCGGGCGGAGAAAGTCTACCGCAGTGCATCGTGGGAAATGTAGGATGCTGAGAATTACTGATCAGTAAAACTGTGGTTTCAGTCTAAAGATGTGTGTATTTAAAGGAAAGGGAGGATGAAAGCAGCACTCCGCTCTCTCCACAGCGGCTGCTTAATCTCCAAGTCCAACTTCAAGCTCTTCCTGTTGATTCAAACCAGCATGCTGTGGAAAGCGCTGGAATTAGACGTGTTCCGTTGTGACAGGAGCCATCCTGAATTAGACTCCCCCCAACATGGCCGATTAGGGGTGTTTCTTTATGGCCGCGCTGGCTGCGTGATATCGTCCCACACTGTGGCCGAAAACCGCCTCTTTGTAAAGATTTCTCTGTATGTGTGTGTCTCTCTTTCCCTTCCTCTCTCTCTCTCCTCCATCCCTCTTCGTCTCTATCTCCCTCCCTCCCTCCCTCCCTCTCTCTCTCTCTCTCTCTCTCTCGGTCTCTGTTTCGCTCTCCTTTCAAGCGTGGAATCATTTAATTATCGCCTATAGCTTTTTTGGCAGGCTGTTGAATGCCCGCCTCTCAAAGCCTTGAGGAAACAATTTACCCTGGGATATCACACACACACACACACACACGCACACGAGCACTCTCACTCACACACACACACACTTCAAGAAGAGGATTTATTACAGCAGGTCCAGCTGCAGTTCACAGAAATCCTCAATTCCAGATTGAAGAAATATTTTCAGGGGAAAAAAAAATAAGATATTAACCGGACCAAAAAATAAAAATATTGGCCTTATGCGCTCGGATCCTGTAACATATTTGCATATGTCCTGAATATGTTTTTTTACAGATAGAGGTTGTGTTTGAGGCAACAGTTTGTGTGTGTGTGTGTGTGTGTGGGACTGAGCCTGTGTGAGGTAATGATTAAATGTCGTAAAGCATTTAGAGCGTTCAACTCTCCATTATAGGAACAGTAGGAGGTGATTTAGCACTCTTGCCTACTCGTGTGTGTGTGTGTGTGTGTGTGTGTGTGTGTGTGTTGGATCTATGGCACGGAGGAACCCGTCCCTGCAGAGCTGGAGAGGGTCGAACAAAACGGCGTGAGCAAAAGAAAGGAGGGAAGACGGGAGAAGAGCTGAAAACAACTCGGATCCATTGAGAGGAAATTAATGGCCCATCGCATATTGTCAGCGGTGTTATTGTACGAGGGGCTCCGGAGGGGAGGGCAACCCTTTAAAATGATGTCCGCTGAGAAAGAGGGCACTAAAAGTGAAGGCAGGGCAAAGAGGGAGGGGATGAAAGGCGAAGGCTGTAAATTTTCGACAGAGCTCTCAGTTCATTACAGGGTGATCAGAGACGAGGGCCGGGCCGCACAAAGGGCCCCAGTGTTGTGAGCCGGCTACGTCAGTGTTACGCCGGGGTCAGCTCTTTAACTCACGGGCAATGAATAACCGGGGCTTTCAGCCGGGACAATGGCGGGCCCGCTCTCCCCGGCCGCGGGCGGGACCTGCCCATTGTTGAGGAGTTGAACCGGGGAAGTCACCAATCTGTAGGAACGCTGAGAAGTTAAAAGACGCGACGAATGAGTTGACGAAAGGGAGCTGCGGAGATTTAAGATGTGTGTGCGTGTGTGTGTGTGTGTGCGCGCGCGCGTGTGTGTGTAAACCTGGAGGTCAAGAGCGCTCAATCATCACCAGGCCATTAAAGATTAAAGTGTGCAGCGCACATGGGGCCCGCAAGAACTTCCATGTGTGCGCTGCGCTTCCTTTTACAGGTAGCTGCTCACGATCTGAACCCGAAACGCTCCAAGAAAAAAACCCCGTAAACGAGTCCGCCTCACTTTGAGCCAGGCAGTGACGGCCTTAAAAAACATGCACCTGCCCCACAGTGGCGGCGGCTTGTTGTCAAGGCAAGTGAAGCAGCAGACGCACAACGAAATTAATCGACTTTATGACGAAGTTTGGGAATTCGCAGCCCTGAGTGGGCCGCGTTTAAGTGGCAGCCGCGACATATGGTGCAGTGAGTCTGCACGTTAAGACAGCGAGAGCCGATGAGGGACGGATGGAGTCAGAAATTAAAAAGTAAAGTTCATTTTAAATGCGGTGATAATTTTGGCACCTGAATTTTATCTTATTTTAGTCTTTGGCAGAAACATTTAAATCAAAATAAATGGAAATATTAGTATGTTCAATCAACAAAAGCTGAAGGTGGTTTATTCTACTATTCATAATAAACTACTAATAAAATTCTTGGTAAAAAGTGTCTTGTGGAAAGTCGGGGGCGGTTAACATGCAGGCAAAGTAATGCAAAGTTGAGTTGCAGCATGAGAAATATAGAAAACCAGTGTGAGCAATGGATTCCAAACTCTGCAGCGTTTATATTTTACGTGTAAACGGAGACATTTGGGAGTTTTCATCTTGGTACTTCCACCATGAGGAAATGGTTTGTTCGCGTCGATTGGAAGTGAACCATGGATGTGGAGAATGAACGCAGCGATGGAGCCTTTGTAGAATAACTAGAACTTTTGCGTAAAAAGCGACCTGGAGCTTTCGGTCTTTTGCATCCATTGGTCCATACAACAAGCACACAGGCCTTTGACTCCTCCTCATTCTCACATAATTTGGACTTGTGGGTGTTCAAACGGGGAATTGGAGTGACCTAAAAAGAAAGAAATGTATCTGCTGAATTTAGGCCAAATCTTTTCCGTATTTTTGCAGCTGATGGACACATGAGGGATTCAAACAGTGAGTCGCTCTGAACAGTGGACAGACGTTAAAGTTTGGTCAAATCTGTGAAAACACTGTAACGCAAAAAAAAAAAAAACTTGGCAAAACAACAAAGGCCAAATTCTTTTTAATAATCTTTTTTTTCTCATTTATTTCGTCAATATGTAAATCCTAAATGTCTGCAGCAGCAACTGCTGTTATACTCTATTTGCTTGCATTTCGACTTTTATTCATCTCACCATTTTCTCTCCTGTCCGCAGCTTGAGGCTCTTTTCTCTGCTTGCTTCTGTCAAAAACTCATTCCGATATGTAAATGGACACAGCGCACCGGTCGCAGTCGAGCCGCGTTTGAACCGGCGGCGTCCCTCGGCCCATATTATGTTCTCCGTGCTGATGGACGCCTGCCTGCTGACGATTACCTGTCACGCACACGATGGTCATTACCGTATATCAGCATCGTCCCACACACACACTTCAATTACATTAAACGAAGAAAGGTCCTTTTATTACTGACTGATTGACTGCAGGCTGCAGTATTTCTTCTTAACACCTGATTTAATCCAGCATCCTAAGTCTTGAAATCTATTATTTTTTACCAACAGCTGTGAGATCATTTAATTTGTTTCCTATGCAAATCAAGTCATGTGTGGGATACCACCAGAAAGCCGAAGCCTGAAAGGCTTGACGGACGGGTGGTTGCACACACACAATTACCCCACCCTCGCTGGCGGAGGAATAAAAATGATTTCTTAAGATGGGTATTGCTCACATGTGAGTGCACACACACACACACACACACACACACACACACACACACACAGCAGCTGTCTGAGGCAGGCGGGGTCAAACGGTGGTTAATTAGTCCCGTCACCTGCTCAGGTCATCGCACCTTCAGCTCTGCTCGGCTGCATAATAATCCTGCAGTATTAACACTGTCACGTTGGCCAGGGTGGAGGAGTGAACCTGTTGTTGATATAATACATTACATCCCGCTGTCTCTCCTCCCTGACACACACACACACACACACACTCCTGCTTGAAGGGCCACCAGAAACTGTCACTTTGCACTAATGACTGCAAAGTGTGTGTGTGTGTGTGTGTGTGTGTGACAGGCCTCTATCCTCGCGGCAGCATCACATGTGATTACTCAGCCTCTCGCTTCCTATCTGTTGCTGCTCTCTGTAAATTATATCAAATGTGAACCACATCCGCGGTGGTCTGTCAGACTGCGAACCGTCTTTTTTTTAAATTTCCCTCTGTGAAATGTGTCTCATTAGCTCCACCCGTCTGCAAATCCCCGGCAATGGGAGTTAATGATGCATTGAGGGTATTCTCAGGTTGTGAAAAGGTAGATTTCGGCATCAAAGCGTGAGCCGGGGGGCTGTTTAGAGTTTGTTTCTCGGGGAGAGTCCCTCTGTGTGGAAAACAGGCAGGTGCTTCACGGACAGCATGGGAGAAGCGGGAATGATTTCCCATCCGTGTGTTCTGTTGGAAGATAACGGGACCGTCTCACCCGAGGTGGAGCGCACCTCCCTGCACGCGGGAACCTTTTAATGGGGCGGAAAACCTGCCTCCCGCCCCCGAAAATCCACCTTGGAATTCCATTTTCCGGCCGCGTTGCACTACCTGTCCCTCTGTTTCACCGCATTCATTTGCCTATAGATGCTTTTTATGTTAATATTTACTTTGATGCAGACAAATATCACAATAAGTCCAACCTGGAGGTGCTTAAATTGCATCCACACACACACACACACACACACACAGGGGGATAGAGAGCTGGATAAACGCCAGCCAAGCCTCATTAGCTTCTTACTGCTCTTCTGGAGAGACAGGCAGAGCGAGACAGGGGGGTGGAGGGGTTGTGGGGGAGGGGGGCTGGGGGGGGCAGAAAGGGGGGAGGTAAGATAAGCAGAGGGGAGTTGAAAGAGAGTGGGAGCAGGCAGAGGGAGAGGGGAAGCAGGTCCGTGAGGGGCGGCAGCGAGGCAGAGCCCGGCACGCTGACCTGTTGGATTAAGACTATTAGAAACCCATCTGGGGCTGCTTGACCACTTCACTGGCGGATCCTCCCCCAGCAGCCGCTCAGCTGACCCCCACTGACACAATGCACCCCCCCGGGAGACACACACACACACACACACACACAGGCCTCCTCCATTGGAACAGATGAAATGCTTCATGTCGGTCCCGCAATTGCCGCATGCGACCATTTCTATGACAGATGGAGAGTCGACCCAGAGGTCAAATACGGCTCAATTTACCGAACCCACAATACCGTCTCAGCTGAACTCACCTTAAGCGCTGCTTGTCTTTCATTTAGTTTCCACATGTCCTTGAATGTGAACGGTTTTGCAGGTGAGGTGACGTTTTTGGGGGGGGGGGGTTGAGTTCATCTGCGATGACCTTTGACACATAGATTTGCTTCATTAAACAACAGCAGGCTCTCTAAACAGTGCTGACCTTTGAAGCAAAGAAAGAAGAATCTGTACTGCTCAAGTCTAGATTGGCAAATAGCACTATAGGTACGTTTATTTTTCAGTTCACCTGCCCTTTGAGATGCTGAGAAAATAACCACAATGTAATAATCCGTTTGATTGATTGATGGATTTTGGGGAGTTAAGATGCAGTAAATGTGTTCAGCAAAAATGGCGTCTTAAAGATCCAGCGTTGGTAATTCAATAAACGTGTTTCATCGCACAAAGGCTCTTACAGAAAAAGACACTTAGACATCAGTCTAGTGGCTGCACTCCTACTCAAATGAAATATTTAAACATTCCACATCTGAGAAGATCTCTCTGCAATCTCTCTCTCTTATATAAAAAAAGCAGCGAAAAACTCAACATGGACTCGCAACTCCTCGCTTGTTTTTCCCTCCGCTCGTCCCCCTCTCCTCTAACTCATCTCATTAGCCCATTTTGCGTCGGAGAAGACGGGCACCTTCCCTTTCGGGAAACTTTGGTGGGTGGTTCCTTTGGTTTCGAGTTCGTCCGCGGCGGCTGTGAAAAGTATATTTCAGCCGGCTTCCGTCTGCGAGCCGCTGAAGAGCCTCGCTGCACGAGATGATGAGCAACGGGGCTCAACGCAGACAGACGAGCTCCCAGCTGAATCACTCCACATCAAACCCTTCAATCACTTACCATTTACTGGGCTAAGCACAGATGAGAGGGCTCCCCGCTGGTCCACGCACACACACACTCACGCACACACACACGCACACAAACCTGCTGCACAAATGCTCATGCGTGAGAGAACAAAAAATAAAAAATAAATCAAATCTAGGCTGCAGCAATACACACAGACAGGCGCAGCAAAGCTCACACACACACACACACATGCAAACACACACACACACGCACAATTAGATCAAATGCAAGCACACACACAAACGAGCAGCCTTTTTAAATATGCACCACGTCTTTGAAAAAAAAAAAAAAAAGGAATCAAATGTGAAAGGGAAATATTTATTAGGTTGATATCACTGCGCCTGTGTGAGAGTGCGGCCTGAATTAGTGAGAGAAAGTGTGCACGAAGTGCGCGTCCCACCGGTGTCACCATAGCGACGAGGTGATTAGCGATATCTATCTAGCAAATCATGTGCAAGCACATCATTACCGTGCCCCCCCCCTCTCTCTCTCTCTCTCTCTCTCCCTACTCTTCTCTCATCTCTCCCTCTCTCTCCCTCTCTGGGGTGCGTTCGCTCCCAGCGCTCCTTAAGTGTTTTAACGTGTTAATAATCATTAGGCACTGTGCAGTCAAGTGGGAGAGGACCGGGCGGCTTGCGGGGCGCATTGGGAGGAGGAGGAGGGGGGGGGGGGGGTTGTAATGATCGGCTGACCTCTGACCTGTGACCCCCCCCCACCACACCCGACTCTCCCTCCTCCCCGTCTCCCCCCTCTGTGTTGAGTGGCTGGCCTCTCATCTTGGGGGTCCATCAGGGACCTATTAAGGGCTGTCTCACACTCCGCCACCTCACTTAACTCTGCCTTGTCAATATGCTGCAGCATGTGTGTGAGGGACGGAGAGACAGGGAGTTTGTGTTTATATTCACCTCCCCGTCTAGGAAGCCAGTCTCCCCTCCCCATCTCTCCCCCCTTCCTCTGTCCATCACACTTATTTTTCGCCTCATTTCTCCCTCCCTCTCTCCCTCTCTCTCTCTCTCTCTGTCTCTCTCTCTGTATTTCTCTGTGGCTCTCTCTTTCTCTCCCTCCCCTCCCTCCGTCCCTCTCGCTGCGTCTGTCTTTGGAGATGCTAATTCCTGGTCCAGGGAGACTAGATGAAACGGAGCTGAGTTTCTCTCATTAGCTGACACAGATGCCGAGGCGTGTGGACCTGAATAACAACACTCTGGCAGGCTGCTGCCTCCTCTTCCCTTCCACATGCTCTGTTGACGATCTCACATTCCAGCCATATTCCCCACAAAGCTCAGCGTGTGTGTCTGTTGGTGTTTGTGTGTGTGTGTGTATTTGCTGTTCTGTATTGCAAGTTTTCTGGAAAAGTTGCGTGTGCTGTAATAGCATTTTCTTTTCTTTTTTTTTTTTAAAGATTTGCGAGATTGTCTTTTGGGAGCCAGACACATTTTTAAAGCACCTTCTGTCTCTATTTAACTTCAACAAGTATTTTATTTTTTTATTTTATGATAGACGATCCACACCGGAGAGACATTAGCCGCGCTTACGTGTGCAGTATTTCACCGCAGCTGCACAGGCAGAAACAGGAGGGTTCAAGGAAGGTCAAATTACTTCAGAAGAGGATTATTTACTTCTACTTTTTTAAATTGAAAGCATTTCATATTCTTTAATTTATATCAATTTGTTAAGTAATTCATATAGACAGTCAGACAAAAACAGGCTAAATATTAATAAAGTGCAATTTCATCATTTGGTGTAACCTCTGTCTTTTCTCATCCTAAAAACATCTGCAGGCATCTGCAGTCACACTCAGTCTTACCGTAAAACACAAGTGTTTTTCTTATGTCTCTTTGAATAGTTTTTGCAATTCAGGCATTAAAGTGCGATTCATTTTCTGATCTTGATCTCTAAACAGTTTACAGTTAGTCATCCATCATGTGACCTACTTCAGTAGAATCTTTCTGCTTCGGTTTTTTGGTTGAGCAGGTAGCATTAGCCGGTAGCATTAGCAGGTGGCATTAGCATGTGGCATTAGCAGGTAGCATAAGCTGGTAGCATAAGCAGGGAGCATTAGCAGGTGGCATTAGCAGGTAGCATTAACAGGTAACATTAGCAGGGAGCATTAGCAGATGGCATTAGCAGGTAGCCTTAGCAGGAAGTATTAGCAGGTGGCATTAGCAGGTAGCATAAGCTGGTAGCATAAGCAGGGAGCATTAGCAGGTGGCATTAGCAGGTAGCATTAACAGGTAACAATTGCAGGTAGCATTAGCAGGTGGCATTAGCAGGTAGCATAAGCAGGTAGCATTAACAGGTAAAAGTAGCAGGGAGCATAAGCAGGTAGCATTAACATGTAAAATTAGCAGGTAGCATAAGCAGGTAGCATTAGCAGGTAACATTAGCAGGTAAAATTAGCAGGTAGCATAAGCAGGTAGCATTTGCAGGTAACATTAGCAGGTGGCATTAGCAGGGAGCATTAGCAGGTGGCATTAGCAGGAATTAGCAGGATGTACCTTCCTCCATCATTGCACCTGTCGCACTACTCTTTCCGCGGCTTCGTTCGTCATCTAAAGGCCCAAATCGTCACTGATCTTTTTTAATTGTGTGTGTTTTCTGGATTCATCCCCAGAGGCGTTAGCTCTAAAAACTGATCATCACATCACTGATCTGCATATTCATGACCATCTACTCACCTCACGGCTCGGACAGAACAACACTAATGTGCTATGACTGCGTAATGCACGCCACCGCAGTGACTAAATGTGAAATATATATATATATATATATATATATCAGAGAGTTAGCGCAGGTGACTTTGCTCGTCGTCTGTATCATTAACTGCCCCGCTGTTGTTGTTGTTGTTATGCAAACAGCCCGGTGTTTTAGGAATACGCGATATTAATTGTGGAGACACGAGCGCTAACAACAGCTCTGCTGCGTAGCTGCCGTCAGTTATTGTCGCCATGGGGTCATTTGTTTACAGAACTTAATTAGAACCATTCATTTAGCCATTAATACATTGTACTAAAAAGTATTGTCCAGTACATTACGATTGAATTTTCTCTCTGTAATGAAAAGTGGGCCTTTAAGAAGTTGCTGGAAAATAATTCCCAATAATGGAATTAGACGCTGAATGACGGCGCAACAATAATAAGATAATAATTGGCATCGGCCTGCTAAATTGCTGAACCCTAATAGAGAACTGAAAAAAACCACCAAACTTCAGTCCACTCAGAAGACCGAACAAAGGCGGAGTGAGAAACTCAAACAGTGTGTTGCGGCGCTGCGACAGGCGGTAATCCAGAATCAAACCAGATCCACATGTTGGCCAGATGATGCTGTCGGCGTCTGATGGTTCGGGGGAGTCAGACATGACCTCACCGGCCAACGTGTGTCACCGCCACCACCCTACCTGATCTCCACCTCCCCACCGAGGTCTCCCCTCGCACGCACACGCCACTTTACATAATTCAGCCCTCATTTTACGGAGGCCCGGCTCCTACCTCTTTGCATAATGGATCAAAGAGTGATCTGGCGTCAGCTGCAAATCTAACTCTATTTTTCTATTTGCACACGCGCACACGCTGGACCCGCTAACCGAGAGATTGGTCTGAAGTGACAGTAATGTAATATTAATAGCCAGCGGGGGGATGACAGTCTGTCCCCATTGTGTTGATACCCGCAGGCTTGACAGAGCTTTGGTCACGCATCCCACTGCTGTACATCTGCTAACACTGGTACAATAAGTCCTCTCTGTCTCTTTCAATCCCTCCTCTGTCTCTCTTTCCGCGGCCGGCCCTCAGATCGTACGATTCAAGGTGTTAATTCTTTACCCAAGAACAATGTAGGCTCGTCCTGCTTTAAAGTGAGCTGATTGCAGTGCAGTTGTTTGTACGTAAACTCGTGAAAAATCCCCTCATTTAAGCATTTTATGTAAGTTACAACCTCGTAAACAGGGCTTGACCAGTGAAGCAAATTGGCAAAAAAAATTATTGGTTTACCATAATTATTGGTTTAATATTGCATACGTAAAAACAGTCCCCGCCGAATGCTCTGCGTTGTTTTCATAGTTTGAAAAAACAATGTGATGAATGTCTTTAGCTCCACCCGTGTCCAGCCTCCACCCTGACCTCCGATTTAAGTTTTTAATATTGTCGATTCAACCCAGATTTGATGTTCACAGCACAGATCTTGTAGCAAAAATCTTAGAATCTGAAAACAACTACATGTCACATGTTGTTCTACATCCGGTGTCTCTCTGGTGACGACACAATTCTGTCCAAAACGCTGAACAATTGCCCTATTTTGGGGTAATTGAAAAGGGATATTCAAGTTTTCACTTCAAAAAAACGTTCACAAATTGCCTGATATTGCCTCTTAAACATAATACATTTATTTGAATACAGCTGTTTGGTTTCTCTTTCTTTAACGCTTCTCTGCGTGAATTAAGGGACAAATGTGGGCACACATTTTATGCAATATGGAGATTATATTTAATGAACTTCTCTTTTTCTATATTAGTGACTTTTGTAGCCACGCATTGAGTGGACCTTTAACCCTTTAACTTTTCAATGGGGTGAAAGCACTTTTCCCACAGATGTGTCCAGATGTGCATGGACGGGGACAGATAGAGACCAATGGTGAGGGGGGGGCAGAGACAGCAGCTCTTTGACTTCGCAGTCCTGTGCTCGGCACCGAGAATCCACAGAAGGCCTCCAGAGCGTCCGGCTTCAATCACACGCGTACAAGTAAAGAAAAAACATCTGAGACACAGATGCAGACGACGGAGGAACGGGTGGGGGGCTTGTGGGTTTGACGGGGGGGGGGTGGGAGGGTGAAGGGAGGACGCGGGAGAAGAGAGGGAGAGCAGCAGGGGAAGTCATTATCACTTCCCAACCTCACTCGCCGTCTAATGTATTCAAGGGGAAACAGTTAGATTTGGTCCCTTTGGCAGCCGACCGTGAGCAAATCGATTTGAACGGCGGAGATATAAAGAGCTGTTTATTGTGGCCCCGCGTCTCTGAGTGTGCGCGTGCGCGTTCGTGCGTGCGCGTGCTTTGTGAATATACATTTGCGTGACACAGTATGGAAATGCTATTATGCACGCTCACTGTCGGGCCCGAGCGTCTGCCGCGGCTTTGGACTCTATATTTCATGAAGAATAACTGATGCGCCACCTTGTTCCCGCCCCTGTGCGTGTGTGTGTGTGTGTGCGTGTGTGTGCGTTGTTTTTACTGCAGCGCCGGTGGTGGTCGTCTGTCTGCTGCGGCCTCTTGTTGGAGCTGCAGCGTCTGGTTTAATCTAAAGTTGGAAGAGTTGCTGCTCTGCTTGGACTGAGGGGGATTATTGTAATGACTTAAGAGGCGTGTGTGTGTGCATGTGTGTGTGTGTGTGCGTGTGTGTGTGCAGGCAGCGGTGTTGTCCCTCGTTGAGTGAAGGTTCCACAGCTCAGGTAGACGGGGGGGGGCTTCACCGGCCAAACATCCGCACAGGGCGCCGCTTGTCCCGATTTGATTTCTAACATATTTGGGGATCCATCGGAAAACTGATGAAAGGAAAATAAAGCGCTAATCCTTGTTAAAATGGAGGGTCTCGCAGGGCGCACACACGCACGCACGCACACCCGCGCAGGCCCACTCACACACACGTGTGCAGACACACGCCCTGTAGGACACGTGTAACCTAAGTCTGTTGTGATTCCTTTCCTGGTGAGGCCTGGAGGAGTCCAGGAGAGGTTAAGGAAACACGGCGCTGTGTGAAAACACACCGGGGTGTGTGTGCGGCCTGAAATATGACACACACACACACACACACACACACAAGGCTTTGATTAATTGCGTCTGCGTGTGTTTGCCAGTGGAACAGTATTCATTCATGTCCCTCAATAAGGAGTCGGTGGATAAACAGCCCAGCGAGGCGGCCGTTCTGGGGATTAATCCTCGGGGTTTGGCCCCCCGGTTGCCTCCGAGACGCCGGGGTTCAGAGGTCAGGGCTGTGAACTGTTACGAGAGACACACAAAATGGCCGCACACGGGCTGATTAGGGGAACGGCTTTCGCCGGACTGGAGTTCGCGGGGAATGAGCGGGAGGTCACAGAGGGAGACTCAGGGAATGCATGAGGATTCGCGGTAATTCATTAAAAATGCATTTATTTTTAAATAATCCCATCAGGAGTAAAACCCAAAGTCCGTCTTTGGTCTAAAGGGACTTAACGTCATTTAATGCAACAAAAAGGTTGATAGAACACTCGATGATGCTGTAAATACTTAGTACTTAGTATGAAACGACTAGATTTATCCAGGTGAAACTACATGTCTGTGACTCTTTCTAGCGTTCGACGGCCGAGGGCCACAGACGGAGAAGCGCTGACAGAAAAATACAGAATAACTCAAGTCTTCTTCTTTCAGGTGAGTGTTTTATTTGAGAACTCCAGCTGTTGCTTAATGATCCAGTTGTGTTCTTTAATAAAGCCGTAACGGCCGCGGCCGCAGCTGACACGGTGACGGCGTCGCTAATAATGGCCGCTCCAGCAGGTGTGTGTGCACACACACACACACACACACACACACACACACACACCAGGAAGACTGTCGCAAATGCTGCTTCTCAATTATTCAACTCCTTTAAATGGCAATCCGCACAAAGGTAGCATCGGAGGAGGAAGGAGCGGCGCCACGAGGACACCAAGCCGCACACACACACACACACACACACACACATGCACACGCACACACACACACACACACATGCACACACCGGCTGCACAGACACACATTTAGCGTCGTCACTTTCTGATTTAAGGGAGCGCATTGAAGACATCTCGGGACATTTTGAAGGCGGCGGCCTCGGCAGATGTTCCCGCGCGGACAGCAGACGTCTGCCACGTGTTACTGATTCGCGAAGCGGCGCGAGAGCCTTTCGTATTCCCGCCGTATGCGTCCTTTTGTTCACCGCCACGTGTTTTATTTGGGATGATAAACAATGGAAGGCCGGGCGGCGGCGAGGCATCAACAGATGAATAGTGATGAGGTCGAGGGTAAATATTAGTCATGTGCTGAGCGGAGACGATAGATGGGGGGGGGAGTCGGCCGTGTTCCCCCCGCGTTGAATTATTGAGTTGTGAGCATGAATGTGCTTTCTTCATTTCATTATCTTTAATACAGATTTTTCATCAATCTGGCTTTTATGCTGTGGCCTTGATGAGATATACATATTTATCTTTTAATTATGGGGAAAAACAAGCAACAAATGCTGTGGAATTCATTAATAATAAATGCATCTGTGATCATCTTCCACTGACAGCGTCGCTTTACTGTGATTCACCGTTTCAACCTCTCATCAGTTCACCTTTGTATCAGGGTTAGAAAAGTGAAGACCAAAAAAAATGTCATTTGCTTTTACATTTTTCGGTTAGGGTAAGCTAAAGCAACTTACATACATGCCTGCTTCCCCATTTAGTCTGTGCGTCTCAGCACTGATAAAATAAAAAGATTCACGTGCATTTATTTGAATTTAAACAACCTGCCCCTGTAGATTCTAGAAACATGACTCAAATAGGAGCTCAAAATGTGCTTGTTGGGGGACTATTTTCAGCTGTGGATAAACACGCGCGTGGTGTTCTAGTGACTATTTACACACCAGGACATGCGTGTGTGTGTGTGTGTGGTTTTAAAATAAACAGCGGTGCCCACGCTGCATGTTAATGGAGCAACTGTCACCTGTAACAGAGTAAAAAAAATAAAAACATAGCAAAGCACCAAACTCGTCCTTCCTTTGCTCATTTCTATAAAACTAACTTGCTTAAAGTGCGTCCTATTAGAAAGTGGCACGCATCCCTCCGTACACGGAGAGGCGACGGCAACGCGTGCAGATGCAGGTCAGCTGTTGTGGAGGTGAAAGGGTGGATGCTGCTCCACCTGGTTAACGGGCCCGCCGGCCCCGTTCTTTGTATTTAATACAGCGATGATGGGATAATCCTCCCACTTCCACACAATAAAGATGTCTCCATCCTCTGGCGCCTTATCACACACACACACACACACACACACACATATCCATGAGGGGACATCTAAGGCGCAGTCAGTGTGTTTGAGGTACCAATCTCATAGGAGCAGCTGTAGCCTACAGCCTATATGGAGATGGAGGGGACCCAGTCACCCTGACCTCCTCACCCCGCACACACTGCACAGTTCCCGCGGAACAAGAGGCGAAGGCTTGGGGGGAGGGGGGCAAGAGGGGAGAGGGGGGGGGGGGCGGGGGTCACTGGAGCTACTTCAAACGGCCCACTGTGGAGACTTAGAGAGCATTATCTGATCCATGTGTCTGCACACGGAGACGGTGGAACGTCTCCGTCCACCATCGAGAAGAGGGCAGGGATGACAAAAATAAAAAAGACGGCGGGGTTGAGTTAAATTAAAGAACTCCCTTCTTTTTACATGCACGCTTCTGCTGGAGACTTTGCTTTGACTGCACCACACGAAGCCTCTTTAAAAATCCCCTGCAGAAGAAATAACAGCATCATTTTGGGAGGTCGCCACAGTGTGGCTCAAAGCATCCGTTTAGTGGATGAATGGGATTTTCATGATAAAGACTGACCATAAACGCTTTCATTTACCTTAGAAAGAGGCTTCTGCCACCTCCTTGTCTGCGGCGTCTGTTTCCTCGTTGGATTAACTGGAGAGATCGAACACTTAAACTCTTTCTCCTTTTCACTCTTTCAATCATCCGCTGCTGAGACAATTAAATCTGCACAGAAAATAAATGTTTGTTTGTAACAAGTTTTGTTTTTTTGTATTTTCTTCCAAAGTTGACACTTTTCAGAGGCTACTCATCTGCAGCGAGGTTGTTTTTGTGGAAAAAACGCCAATGCCTCTAAATAACAAGAATATATTAATATCTAGATTAAGTTTCTCAGAATGAAAACTATGTGTCATATGAATCTTGTTTTTACTGTTGAAAAACAAACACAGCGGCCTTCAACTGTTGACTTTCCCCTGTTTCCATCGTTTGCCAGCAACAGATTTATTGTTTGCTCAATTTGCTTCCTCAATTCTTCCCAATTTTCGGAAAAATAAATGAGTAAATAAATTCCACCCCAATTATCACTACAATTTAAATAAAAATCCACCATGTGAGTGCATTGAATCAGTGCTCAATAATTCACTCCCGGTGATCAGTTCGTATTTCAGCTGATCGTGGTGTGGTGTGGAGGTGCCGATGTCAGCAGCAGGCCCCGGGGCCCCGGGAGCTGCAGCCAGTGGGACTCGCAGCGGATCGTGGGGCTCTGCAGAAGGGATGCTCATTAATCACCGCGCTGCTGATAATCTCATTTAGTGCCGCCAAATTACCTCAGGCCATTGCGCGTGTGCGAGTGTGTGCAAACATTCACCCCTAATTATGGCCCCATTACTCGCAGTCCACCTCCCAGACTCCTCACGCTCGCGAGGAGCACCTGCACGTGCAAACATGTGCACGCGCCGTTATTGATCTACAGATGATAGTGGGCCTCCACGGCTGAGGAGGATGCTCGAGGTTTAATGACTGTAATTACTGACATAAACAGCAGAGGAAATCAGTCCCTGGTGCCTCGCAGGGCCTTCTCGTGTTGGCGTCTGCTGCCACCTGGCGGCCAGGAAGGGAACTGGGCCCCTTTGCTTTGTTCGGCCTGAAGAGGCAGTGCTGAAGTCTCTGGTCCTTTACCTGAGCAGAAGAAGAAAACACCGCGTGAAAATACTCTTTTATATATATATACTTTTCTTAGAACTATATACTCTAGTTATTTAATGCAATTATTTTCTGAGTGGTATATCCTAATTTTGCATTATTACTGTTGATGAATCAGCACGAAAGTTTATCCACCCCGATCATTTCACAAATGATTTTAACAGTTTTATATACTGCTTGGTCATATTATTTCCACTGCATATTAACGTATTAATTAAGAATTCAGCCCAGGACTCATATCGGCTTTTAGTTTAAAAATATGAACAACCAAAGAGAAAAAAATCTGATCCGAGCAATAAATCAGAATTGAGCGTGGCAGCATCAACATGCTATTAATGCATGCTATTAATGCATTAATGCATGCTATTAATGCATGCATGGTATATTAAAACTTGATGCTATTTTAAATGCTATTTTTGTCATATCTCAGGGGCATATTGGCTATGTAAGGAAAGAACGGATGGACTCGGATATCCACACACAGTGACTCCCTTCTCTGCTCAATTACACATTAATTTCCGTATCTTTACATAAGTAGTTATTTGCAGCTGTATTGAAGCTCTGAACCACATGTGTTCACCTTTTAATTAAATAATCACTAAACGTTTCATCGGTGAAAGGCTGTCTGCAGCTTGGTTCCAGGTGCTGCTAAGAAGTTGGTTGTCCACACTGAAGACCCCTTTCATGGGAGACAATTTGACTCCTCGTAACAGAGGTCAGCGACGGCTCGGTTCCATTAAGGGTCCCAGTGGGCCAGACGGTGAGTGAGCATCCACGCGCCAGCACCCAGGAGCATGCTCACCCAAATGGTACACTGGGTTTTTCCATTAATTTGCCAAAATATATTATTTACATATTTCTTATGAACAAGAACATGATTTCCGGGGGAGTCGGAGGGGAAAGTTTTCTTGCTTGTTACATGACACGAATGAGCATTGAGCAGGAAAATGACGCTTGATGATGGAAGAAAATCTTCAAACCTGCCTGAACTGTATCCTTTGATGGGGTATTGTCTTTTATTGTATTTCAGTGCATTTTAAACGTGTTTTTCTTATACATCATCATAAATGTGTGTATTCCTCTCTTTTAACTCTTTATCGTAGACGCGTGACATTCATAATGTCCCACATCACCATCATACAATGACAACCCCGTTCTATTCCCAGAGTCAATCTCAAATCTCACCTTCATTATGAAGTCCCGTTCAGTGTCATCCAGGTCTGCTAATAATCTGAGCGTTCAAGAGGGAAAACCTGCAATGGACTTTACACTTTGAATATAAATTGAGACAATATTAATTTAAGAAAAGAGAGTGAAACGCCTAAAAACCCTTTTCATGTGCAAAAAAGCTGCTGCCAGCAGGGGGCAGTCGTGTTCCACGCCGTGAGTTTTACGCCTCACCTTTCAAGGCCAGGGAAGAACACTTATTTCATCTGCTGTAGGATTTTGATTATTGATCATCAGACGTCTTAATTGAGAGATTTCAAGTCTCGGGCTTGAGAGCAGAGACTCGTCCAGTGTCCTCGCTACAGCCGTGCTTATCATCAGCAATGTGCCATCAGAAAAAATACTCTCTCGGATAAGGACATTTAGTCAGAGGACGCACACGGCGGTTGCTTCAAGGCCAGCGGCATTCTGGGAGTTCAGTGTCCACATGAGGAATCGGGAAGAGAGAAGGAACGACGGGACCCGGACGCCGAGCATGACAGTGATGAGTGCAGATGTCCCCCTGGAGACTCAGACCTGCTGACAATCCAACGTGGCAACATCCTCCACCCGCCACCCTCCACCTCCCCTCTCAGCTCGCCCTGCCACGCCACGTCCCTCCCACCGTCTCATCCCTGTTCACGCTCTCCCAACACGCACTCGACCTCATCAGCCAGATTTAAAGAACACACAAACCTCCCTCCTTCCCTCCCTCCCAAAGTGGGAGGAAGCTGCGGTTCTTCTCTTGCCTGCTTTCCTCTCACCCTCCCCTTGAGGAAATGTGACCCCGGGGGGCTTCGTGAATGATCTCATTTTTGCTCAGCAAACACCGTCATGTACACAGGCTGCTTTCAGGCACAGAAGCAGCTTGGAAAGAGGCCGTGTGTGTGTGTGTGTGTGTGTGCGTGCGCGGGTAAGTGTGTGTCTGCATAATGGAGTGACAAATTGGCTACTTTGTTCGAATAACAACATATCGCAATGATTTTCCGCACCAATCTGATTGATCGCCATGCCAACATTGTCCTGGCAACCACACAACCTGCCCGGGCGTGATGAAAATCACATGTGACGTGATTTACTTGGTTGACCTTCTAAACACGAGGCCACCAAAGACGTGTTGGGAACTGTTACCACTAAGAAATGAAGCTGCTGCCTTTAATCCTCAAAGTGTTGGAAGAACTTGTTCCCTTGATTGACGTCATTATTCAACACAAAGCAGAGAGCTGCGGGTGCGTCCCAATCAGTGATGTCACAGCGGGGGGGGGGGGGGGGGGGCATCAGCTGTCAAAGTCAAAACCCCTGCTGTGGCGTCACTGATTGGAGACACAAAGTTTCCATGCGCAGAAAGTAGAGCGGCAGCACTTTTAGTTTGACGGTGCGGTGAGATGCGTCCATCCGCACAGACACTGGCCGGAGATCTACGGCGATCACTTCCCAATAGAGAGAGATCAGAGGGTCCATGGTGAAGGTGTAAACTGTCAAAAGGCCCCTTGAGGTGGGGGGGGGGGTCAACCTCCTTATCTGGGTACAATAAATGTTCCATGACAAAAGGGGCCGAAGCCGGTTGTCCAGCTCGCTTGTTTCAGTGAATATCTCCGTAACGCAAAGACATCTTTGACACAACGTCGACTCCTTCACACATTTGCGTGTTTAAAGAAGAGCCACAAATAATGCACATTTCATTCCACTGAAACAAGAGAGAAGCCAGTGTTGCACAAAAGCTGGTCCGATGGAATACACGGCGTTCATCTCCAGGAAAAGGACTGATTAATGGCCGTACTTCCTGCCCATTATGTCGGCGGCTAATGGGAAGCCCGCTGCTAACCCCAAACCCTAACCTCTCTGCTCGGTGCAGAAGCATTTAACTGATGTCACACAGGAAGTATTTTTAGCACTTCACGTCAGCGCATGAATATATAATGCTCCTGCTCTAATTATCTTTGCGGACATCGATCTTAGCCGTGCAAATTGCCGTGGTTCCCTTCGCCCGGCGTTTGCTAATGCACTAATCCGTTACGGCGCGGTGACGGCAGAATGGGAGCGAGGTGGGAATCGTCTGAATTTAGCCGTTTGCTCTCCGTCGGCTGCGTCGTCACTCAACATGAGGGGGGGGGGGGGCAACCTGATGGGACCCCCAGTTCGAGTCTGCAGAGAGGCATCAGTCGCGTACTCTCCATCACGAGGGGGAGGAGCGTGGTTCACGTTTGAAACAAGGATTTCACCTGTTCCCGCCCTGCGTCCAAGGCCCCGCCCCCTCCATCACCTCTGCTTCAGGTCTGGCGTTCATCTTCTTCACGGGGTTCCTTTCTCACATCATAGATTTCTCCCACCCTCCTTTGGTTTGTCTTCCCAGACAGACCAGAGACAGAGAGAGAGCGATGCCCCCCTCCCCTCACCACTCCCCCTCTATCCAAGACACAGTAGATCAATGGCGGTGATGAGAGCCTCTGAGAGTCAGGAAAGGAAATTACACGGATAAGTTCCAGTGATGCCGACGCGAAGGGACGGCCCTTCGCTCTCATTCGCTCCTTCGTGTGGACGAGACGCAGTCAATAAGGCCTTCGATCCCGCGCGCAGCCGACTGTTAAGAAACACTACGAGCTGCAGGGCGGCCGGTTTGGAGCGAATCGTCATTTCTCTGGTGCAGAAGCAACCTTAGGCCAGGATGTGTGTAATGCATGTGCATGTTGGGGGGGCAGGGGGGGGGGGGCATTCGTGCCCTGGATGAGTGACAAAAGAAAGCATCTGTCGGGGAAACGCGCGGGCCAACAACTCATACATTATTCACTAAACGGAGGCATGATCCGGGGCAGGAGGCGTGTGCATGCACACGTGTCAGCGCGTGGCGTTTGTGTCTCCCACGACTCGTGTTCAAGTGAAACGGGAGGAGCGATGAAAGAAGTGACATAAGTGACATCAAAAGAAAAGATGCAAAGAGAATCGTTTTCTTGATGCCACCATTTTGTAGTAAACGCAAGCTTTGTAATGGTAATATAATGAATTAACGGCAGAGGAAAAGAAGTTGGTTCAAATAAAAAGATGCCAGTCACTCAATGCACTTTGATCTCCGCCATCAAATGGAAATACTCACACATTTTACCTCTAATGATAAGACACAGCTGCCAATAAACAGGTGACATGTACAAATCCATACTGGCTGATCCCCGATTTGGGAACCTCTAAAGACTGGGGGGGGGGGGGTCCACATCGATGGAATCCATTTCAATAGAATTCCTCGGATACAGATTATTAACTGATTATCTTTCATTAGGTTAGCAGGTCTGTGGAGTTAATATAATTGTGTTTACAGGGGGGGGGGGGGGGGTCCACTAATAATCAAATGATCTGTTGCTATTGGGTTTCATAATCAATGCTTGCCAGTCCATTACACCGGTAGGATGTGAACGGCAAGGACAGGGAGTCTGGGTCGGTCAGCGAAAACATTACAGAGATTTAAATACAATTTTTTTTAAAAGAGGCCTGAACAGTCCCTGATGTCATTTTGGTGGGGGTTGAGCCGGAGTCGGTGGGTGGGGGCTAAGCTGTTAATTGAATTTGATGGCGCATCTGCTGCCTTATGAAATGACATAAGATGTGTCCCGGATGTGCCCTCGCAGTGCGGCCCGTCCCCCGTCCCCCCCCCGTCCCCCCGTCCCTCCGTCCATGGAAACAAACGGAGCGATGGATTACAGAGCAAACAATCAGGCGCAGCAATTTGACCCAGGTACGAACTGTGGGTCATTTGCAGCTGGGCGTAGAATGGATGTGATGTGAAGCGTCCCCCCCCCCCCCCGGCAGTCCTGTTAGAGGTCCTTAGCTCTTGTGACAGTGAACAGCTGGTTGCCTTCTCTGATTTACAAACACGTGGGCAAGTGTCCAAGGGCATTAACTCATTCACTAAAGGACTGTGTGGCGCATCAGAAGGCCGAATCACGTCTGGACTAAAGAGCTCGTTTTATTCACCTGGTCGTCACGGTTTACGTTATTCGTTGTGTCATGTAGTTATAGCAACCTAGACCTGGCTTCTATTCGGAGGGGGTCAAAGGCACCTGGCAGGGGAGAAGAGACGGGACGTGGAAGGGGGGGGAGATGAGCCGGGACAAGAGACGACGGCGCTTTGCCGTCGTCCAGGGAGTATTGATCTGGTGTCAGGTGCTAGAAGATGGATCATGAAGCCTCCTCCTGTCTTCTCCTGCACCCTCCTTCACCCATGTCTATACCCCCCCCCCCCCCCCCCCCACACTCTTCCCTCCTTAGCCCATTCATTCCAGTGCTCTACACTTGCTGTTAGTAGAACTTGTACACCGGTAAAGATTTTCATTCCGTGGCTCCTTTGTCTCCCCCCTCCTCCCCTCCTCCTCCCCCCTCCGTCATCTCTCCTCATTAACTCACCAGCATCCGTCTCTCCGAGCGGCTCCGTCTGCACCCGTCAAACACTGCACACCCACCCGAAATGCACGAAGACAGCGCAGGAAAATGTTTCCCTTTCACTGCGTTGGCCTGTAAAAAAAACAAACGGCACTACAGCAACACGTCGCCCTTTGGTTGCCGTGGTAACCGTAAGCACATCGAGTCGGAGAGTGCACGAATCCATCCCTCATCTGACACACTGCCTCATCGTGGGCAAATTTCTGTCTACCTCTCTGTGTTTTTCTCCCCCTTGGTTATGTTTATGCAAGTCCCCCCCCCCCCCTCCCTCCCCCTCCCTCCCCCTCGTGCTTATCCGGCCCCAGCGCTGACAATAAAGGACGGATGTTTCTCATCCTCCCGTCTTGCCCCTGTCCTTCTCCTTTTGTTTCGTCATATGACCCCGGTCGTGCAGCCGGGGTCTGGCCCAATTATCGACCGGCAGCAGGACTGGGAACCACCTCGGGGATGCTGACCGGCTGATCCCGTCACCCCCCCCCCCCCCCCCTCCGACTGCACTCTGACAGAGACAGATGGACCTGCAGACACAGTCAGGTTACACAATGCTCAGAAAAGGTTGGGATGGAGCAATGGCTGTGCGTTATCTCTGTATCTCTCTCTCTCTCTCAAAGTACTACGTCGTCCAGCAGCAGCTCATAGTAAAGAGGGAAGATTTACCTCTCGAAATGATCAATTTAAAATACTGGATTCCAGATTTCTAAAAGAGGTAGAAGAAGTAGCCGAGAAGAATTAGATTACCGAGGTTTCTGCCAGCTGACACTAACTCCATGAGGCATTTTTACTCACGCAGGCATTTTTAAAAGGGTCGCATTAATCTGTTGCACGTTGGAGGGAAATAAAGTGGCTAAAGCATGGCAGCATGGTAAACGAGACCGGGTCTGCGTTTCCAGACCGAACCCAGTTCCTGCGAGCACCCAATCCAAAGCCATGCGTGAGCCACTTCCGCCCCAGGCCTCTCCAAGTCCTCCACTGGAACAATTTGTTCTGTAATGTGCGGGAGAATGAACTAACGCTGTGCGAGGGTGCTGCTGACAGGCCGCTAGCGAGCCACACATGCTCAATTCTGCAACTTGAGCAGAGAAGCACACTTTCGTTCATTCTCACACTTGGGGGTTTAGATTTTGGTTCATGATGTGCAAACAGTCTTCACAACCCTCAGCCGGTGCAGAGAATCGCTGAGCTATTTCCAGATAGCTGCTTTGACATTTCACCAATCTGCACACGTGTGCATTTAAACCTTCAACATGAAGCCCTTATCCAGCTGTCATGGGATGTTTTGCCTCTGTACGTGTCCCTGTGTGCTGGCTGGTAATCCGGAGGGAGCAGGGATGTGAAAAAGCACAACGCATCTGTGACCTTTAAGAGATCTGCAAAGTCAGAGCGACCGAGAAAGAAAGAGAGAGGGGGGAGGAGGGGGGGGGGGGGGTGAATGCACACACACACACACACACAAACAGGTAATGGGCAAAGTCAAAGATAACACGATGTGTCCTGCAGCGGGCTGAGAGCACCGAGGAGACCACTTCTACGGATGACGTGGGAGGTGGGGGGGGGGGGTCGGGCAAGATGTGAGTCTCTGCAGTCCTGCATGCGACTAGCCAGCGACGAACGAGTCACACGACTAACAATCCGTCAGAGACGCGTGACGAGCGAGTGTGACGTGTAAAATGTTTGAGTTAACTCTTCGCCTGCAGCCATCACGGGCGCCGCTGTGCTGGATCCCGGATGATGACTTCAGCCTCAGTGACATCATGCTTTGAATAAGTACGTTAACCTCAGTCAGATTCAAACAACACAAGAAGGGAGAATATGTTATCAGACACAACGCTGATGAATATGGACTTTTTTCCCAGCATTAAATTACAAACTAAAGAGATAAGAAATGTTGTCAGTTTCCCAGGAGCACGTCTCCAAACGAATGCTGCTCTTTGTCTGTTGAACGTGTAAATAGGCAACAGCTTGTGTTTTTACAAGGCAACAGACTTGTTCTGCTTCCCTCGAGTGACACAAGAAATAAAGACATCTATTTATAAGTAGTTTTCAGTCATTTCGAGTATATTCATTGTAATTAAATAACACCAAATAAAAACTTTAACTTGCTTCCAAAAATGAATAGATGACAAGTAGATGAAAAGAAGACAACAAACACAACGTCACTCATCACTTGTCCGGCGTGATGACTCACATTCAGCACACGCGCGTGGAGATTTTCTGTTTCAGGCAAAATGACGCACACCGGCCCGAGCGCCGTGTACCGTGTGAGCACATGGCGTCGCTTCCTTCACCTGCTGCAGCTCTGTGACCGCCTCACACCTGACAATTTCATATTTGCATGATTTCCCCCGATGGAGGAACCGTGCTTGTTTGCGCTCACTGATAAACGGGCAAGTGTTGTACGAAAAAGGTCTTATTTTTTTGATGTTTCGGCTGTGTCGCTTTAGGCGATTTGGCAAAAGAAAACCTAAATCCTCTGCTATCTGATTCCTTCTCATTTGTCTCCGTGGCGCCTCGACGTCCTCCTCCATCTTCCCGACGTTGAGACAGGAAATTAATTTTGAGACGAGCTTCCCGTGTAATGAATCAGCCGATACACGAGACGCACAAATGCGTTACAGCCAGAGCGAGTTGTGACCGCACACATCCACAGCCCGCTCAGCTGCAGTGGGATGCAGCTTCTTTCACCCCGGCGACAGGAAGCCGCGAGATGGAGAGAGTTTGTCGGGGGGGGGGGGGGACCATATGCTGACGCACAACATCTGACAACACAAAGCAAAAAGGGAGAAGGACACACACACAGAGGGCCTTAAATAATGACACAAAGTATGAATAATGTGCGACCTGTGTGTGCTGATTTCGAAGGACCTCTGAGTGGTGTGTGTGCCCCCCCCCCCCCCCCCCCCCGTCCCTGGAGTTGGTGGGTATTCGGGGCGCGTGTGTTCTGCGTGTGCACCGTGTGTGTTTGTGTGTGTCACGGAGATGAAACAAACCCAGACAGACGCTGGTTCTCGGGATTCGCTTTGAACTGGCAAAGGGGGAAAGGAGAGCGAGCGAGAAGAGGAGCAATGAGGGGGAGCGAGAGGTGAATCAAAGAGCCGGGCTTCACTTTCTAAATTTCATCTCCTCGCCCTGTGATCTTTCCACTCTCGGGTCACACGCGCTGCAACACAACGGGGATCTTCAAATGAATGATTTCTGTAATTAGAGCTGCTCCACAATTATTTTGCGACTAAATTGATTGAGTACGTTTTCTAAATAAAGACGACCACACAAGTCAGCAGAAGCCAAATATCACACAAATTAGAGCTCAAATGAGGTGCGACTCTCGTCTCTCATCTTCTATTGCTGTTCCAAATAAAAACATCATTAACAAACACGTTCGATAGAGATGCTATTTCTATTCCGGCTCATTCGACTGTAAAACTGGAACTGGGTCAAACATTTACCAACTGACACATACAATTGCCCATGAACAAAATCAATCAGGCAGTGAACCAGTGAGGTACTCGCAGTGTTTGTAGCCCTGCAAGAAATGATTGGATCCTGCAACACGATACTAACTAACAAATGAACTGTTTCTTACTGTTTCTTGCAAAAAAGCAAAGAAATTTCACAACGGAGAGCGCAAACAAAAACAAGTACGAAAACATTGACGAATTGCAAACTTTTGCATTAACTCTTGTGATGCTTGCATAAATGCTCAGTACAAATGGCAGACAAGAGCCCAAAAGCACACAGAGCTGATGGTTCACATTCTACCGGTGTAATTGTACTGTGAAGACATTGTCAGAACCAGCGTGACTGGCAAACGGCTGAAACGAGGGTCAGCCAAAGACCGAAACGTTGGGCCGGGGGGTCAAGATGAGCGGACGCACGCTAGACGAGGAGGCTGATGAGGGGATGAGAAGCAGGTGAGGAGGTGCGACGGGAATGTCAGGTGAGGGTCTGCGCTGACAGAAGTGTAAATGATGAGGAACTCTACTCTGGCTGAAGTTGTGCATCCTTCCCCCTCTATACAATAAGATATAGCATTTTATAATTCTTACGTTAATATCATAAAATTCATCTTGTTTAATCATGTATCTTTTGTACTAGACACCTACCGGGTAACGCGAAGAGGATCTGTGTCGGAACCTCATCCTCTTACTACTGGAGTTCCTCAGGGTTCCCTCCTGGGTCCCCTCCTCTTCTCTCTCTACACCAACTGTCATTCGCTCGCATGACTTCTCCTACCACAGCTATGCCGATGACACCCAACTAATTCTCTCCTTTCCTCACTTGGACACCCAGGTGGCGGCACGGATCTCTGCCTGTCTGACTGACATCTCTCAGTGGATGTCCGCCCACCATCTGAAAATCAACCCCGACAAGACTGAACTACTTCTCTTTCCGGGAAAAGATTCTCCGACCCTCACTCGACAGCCTCCGTGACTCCCAACATCACCGCGACAACGCGATCCTGTAGATACACGCTCTACAACATCAGGAGAACACGTCCCCTTCTCACTCAGAAGGCAGCGCAGGTACTGATTCAGGCTCTTGTCATCTCACGCCTGGACTACTGCAACTCCCTCCTGGCAGGTCTCCCTGCCACCGCCATTAGACCTCTGCAGCTCATCCAGAATGCAGCAGCTCGACTGGTCTTTAACCTTCCTAAATTCTCCCACACTACTCCACTCCTCCGCTCTCTTCACTGGCTACCGGTGGCCGCCCGCATCCAGTTCAAAACATTGGTGCTCACGTACCATGCTGTGAATGGATCGGGTCCAGCTTACATCCAGGACATGGTCAAACCCGACATCCTGACCCGCACTCTCCGCTCTGCATCTGATAAATTGCTCGTCCCTCCCTCACTGAGAGCAAAACACTCGACTAGATCAGGACTCTTCGCTGTCCTTGCTCCAAAATGGTGGAAGGAGCTCTCTGAAGACACCAGGACCGCAGAGAGCCTTCACATCTTCAGACTAAAGACACACCTCTTCAGACTCTACCTCCACTAAAAGAGTAACGAATTGTAGCACTTAAAATTGTACTTATTAAAAGTACAATTTATAATGCAGAGTTTGTGTCCTTATGGTTGAAATGCTCTTATTGTAAGTTGCTTTGGATAAAAGCGTCAGCTAAATGACATGTAATGTAATATTGTCCAGTAACATTTAGTTTTTTGGTGGGCCGCTCTGAGTCATAACATCACACAAAGTCACGCACACGCACACACACACACACACATGCATGCGCACACACACACACACACACACACACACATATGCACGCGCGCACCTCCGATCAAACGGGCACTGAGAGATGAACTGGTGAAAAAGGGGGATGAGCAATGCTGGTCCATCTGGGCCGCTGTGTGTCATGATGATCCTATAGATGGCGGGGCGCAGAGGAGTGTCAGGACCTGAGCTGTCTCCTCACTCGGTCCAAAGGCCTATTTTGAGCTCCATCTCTCAGCAGGTGTCCAAGCGTCATGCATTTATTTTCTCTCTCTCTCTCTCTCTCTCTCTCTCGCTCCCGTGCGCTGACACGTTTTGTCTGCTGTGAAAGCGAAAGAAAGTCATAGCAACTCCAGTGATTTTTTTTTTTTTTCCCCACTCGCTCCGCCGCGCTGAAGAATAAAAACAAATAGACACCCGATTCTCTGGGCGCCGCGGTGGTTCTGCTTTTACGCTCACTGAAGGCTCCTTCTGAATGTCTCGCAGTGTGAGGTAGATTTCAGGGAGGCTGGAATGATGAGCTGAGTGCTTTGGCTCCGCTACCTGCTCTGTCAAAACGGCGACTGGGACCATACTTGGCATATAGTGTGACCTTTATATGCCCCTATAGAATTGTGGATTGCAGATGGGGATGGGGGGGGGGTGAGCACACAGACACACACACAGACAAACACACACTGGGTTTGCTCTCAGTGGGAGAGCTGGTGGTCAAATACGTCCAGCTGAGGAAGTCACCCCGGCGCCATATGTCACAAGCACCCCCCCCCCCCCCCCGACTCAAGCTCCTCATTGGTCACCTCCAACCAAAGCACCCTCCACCCTCATTCGGCAGACCATAGTTCATAGAACTCTGCGTGCAACTCGACACTGCACTGCAGCAGAAGCAACCCGAGCAGGAGCCCACCTATGACTCACCTACGGCATGGAGACGGGACCCGAGATGCAGTCGTGTGACTCAAAGCTAAGTGACTATGGTTAATAATTCAATATTAAAACCACAGCAGCTGAGACACACTGTATGTCAGAGGGGTCCTTTGCGTCGGCTGCAGTGCATCCTGGGAGGTGCACAATGCCGGGTTCTTCGTGGCTCCACGGCTACTGATGGGAACTGTATGGTTACCTTGTTAAGCCCTCAAAATGTAAGTTGAATGCCCCCCCCCCCAAAAAAAAGAATAATGGCGTTGGTTTAGGTCGGTGTTAGCAGAAGGTCGGTGGAGTGTGCCGCTGATGGGGATAAAGTGGGCGTTTAGAGGCACAGGGCAGAGCACCATCGGAGTGCCACACTCGCTTTCTTCTCTCTTTTGTCCCAATTATGAGCATAATTCATTCCAGCATCACTATGGAAACTGAGAGGCCATAATGAGTGAGTGGCGTGGATAAGTGGTACCTGAACAAAAAGCCCATGATGAAAGGAGAGGCTGAGAAAAAAAAACCTGTTGATTTTAGTGAGAGACACAAGCGATGATTTTCTATTGTTAATGGTGGAAAATTGGATAAATTAAGAATTGGATTGAAAAGCAATTCGGGACCTTGATAATTGAAGTTATTATGATGAAGACAATAAATAGAGGCAATCAGCCAGCCCTAACAAGGGTGTTATTGGGAGCACTTTACTGAATGAACCCTAAAGCAGAAAGGCTTAAAGGTCTTTTCACTTTCTGTGCAGCTTGTATTGTGAAGACAAAACCTGTCACTGATACACACACACACACACACACACACACACACACACACACACACACAGATACACGGCCCGGTATGAAGCATGAGTTCTTATGATGCACATTTGTCAAATATTAAAAACGAAATGCTTTTGTATGGAAGTAAATCTGTGTCATCAGATTTTGAAAGAAGAAGGTGATTGAATTTCTAGCACTGAATATTTATGCATTGAAATCATGTATCTGAATGTTTTTCAACGTTAAAATATTAGACTGCAAAAAATTAAACCGCAAATAATTCAACCGCAAAAAATTCAATGCAAAAATTCAATGCAAAAATTCAATGCAAAAATTCAATGCAAAAAAAATCGAACCGCAACATCCGATTGGACAGATTACAGTTACGTTTGGAACACAAATTCTTATTCCCCCGAGTAATGACTTGAATAATCCCTTTTGAATATGCCAAACTCAATATCTGTAAAACTAACAGCATGTCCCTTCATCCTCAACCAAAGATCTGATACGATTCCAACCCATAACTTATTGTGTAAGCATTTCTGGATCAGAACAAATGACTCTATTTGCGGTGACGGCGCTGAACACAACCGACCCGACTAGAAGCAGAACTTCACCCTCACAGCTGAGTGGACAGAGTGATGAACCAGAGACAGATGCCCCCTCACCTTGGTGAGCAGATCGGTACCACAGCAGGACACAGGCATGTCCAACGCACCCTGGGGAGGTGTGTGTGTGTGTGTGTGTGTGTGTGTGTGTGTGTGTGTGTGTGTGTGTGTGTGTGTGTGGGTGTGTGTGTGTGTGTGTGTGTGTGTGTGTGTGTGTGCATTCACAAGCAAGACTGGCAGCCTTGGGCCCCCTGCGGAGAAAGGAGATGGAAGAAAGAGCCAAAGAGAAAAGTAACAGTGGGCGAGGGGCTGATGCAGCGAAGTGCGAGAGAGAACAGAGCGATGGATGATCCTGAAGGGGGGGAGGGGGGGGGGTGGTTAGCAGGCTCCGAGGTGGCAAAAAAGGAGATGATGACAGAATAAAGGCAGGGCACCGAGGGAAACATGAAAGAAAGATTAAAGAGCGCCTGTACTGCAGGGGGAAGGGAATACGGAGGAGAGCAAAAGGAGGAGGAGGCCTAATTGGTGAGGGCGGCTGGATGAGAAGGTTTATGAAGAAGACGACTCCATCTCCTGTGTTGGGACACCATCACTAAGTAACTCCTTGTTGAATGGTGAACACAAACACCAACCAAGGTGCAGTTTGAGCGCGGAATGTGAATCGTCGCTCGTTTTTAAATCCAAAGACGCCACGTTGGAGTGTTGAAAGGGAACACCACGTGCTGTTGACCTAAACAAAAGCCAACGAGAGACACCGGCCGCATGTCCGTATCGCACACCCTTCAGGTCCGGAGGGCCTTTATGGCCAAATGTCATGTCTCCCGCTTCCTGTGTGTGTTTCGTTCAGCCGCCCCGACCTTCTGCGCTCCTGTTTGCTTTGCTCTCCCCACGTCACTGTTGTCCCTGAGATGCATAATCACAGTCGTATTATTATCCCGTCTCCCTCGGGGGAGACGCGGCGTGTCTGATGTCTTCGCAGGCCCCGCGGCCGGCTACGATCTCGCCGTGGACGAGGTTAACGGAGTAGTCGGCGGTCACAAACCGAGCTGATCCGCCGTGCCGAATGGCGTGAAATTGCGCATAAAAGCATTTTTATTGGAGCGTGATCCAGAAAAATGACGGTCTAGAAGCTCTAATCACGTCGTTTGCACGCGTCACCGTGACTGTGTGTGTGTCTGTGTGTGTGTGTGTTGGTGCGCACGTGTGTGTATGTACAACTGATGTATTTGTGATTGCTAGTGATTAACAAGCAGAGAGAGCAGGTCGTCTGTGATCGGATTCTTCCGTGAGCAATTAAAACACACACACACACACACACACACACACACGCACACTGATGGTGTTCTAACATTCAACACTGCTCTATTTCAACCAATTACACACCGTGTGAAAGGTTATTATTGCATTAATGTAGAGATTTACCGGTGCAACATGCGGCCGCAGCGTGGCGTGTACCGTCTCTCAGCGCGCTGACCTGAATACTAAAGTATTAAAGGGGGAGTTCACTCAAATTCCCAAAGGCCTTTCACTTGAATGCTCACTAGAGCTGCAGGAGTGAGAACAAAATGCCCCAAAAGCATATTTGCGGTTCTCGTTTTTTTTTCACAAGCTAAAGATACATTTTTGTTTTACAGTATGAGATTAGTCAGTAATGGATTTTGAAGCTTTGACGTTAAAAAAGTGGTTGAATGAGCGACGTTTGGGTTTGTGGCGGCGACAAGTCATGTGACCATGATGTAGTTGGTTCCTTATACTTCCTGCCAGTTGGACTCACCTTTCAAGAATGATGAAACGGGTTTATTTGTGAACGGAAATGATCCTTGCAGTGTGTCCAGAGATATTTAAGTTGTGTTATTGTGAGTTGGACCCGATCACAGAGGCTTTGACTGCTCGTTATTACCTTCCCAACCTGGCAGGGCCGAACCTGCACATTGACAAGTCGCTGATGGTCAACCGGGAAAAGTTTGGAAAAAACAGCTGACTTGTTTTGGTGGATGTCCATGTTCTCTGAACTTACAGCTGTTGTTCTTCTCCAATAACTTTTGGCTGTTTACAAAGCTGGAAAAAAGAGTTCAGATCCTTTAATTGAATGAAAGTGGCAACAGAGTAACGCTTTTCAAGGAAAAAACACTAATTGTGCTTAAAGAAAATAAAATTAAACCATTCATTATACTGAATCTAATACTTGTTGTGCACACATGCAAGAGTCTTTTTCTGCTTCAAACTTCAAATCACAAAGTAACAAGTGGACAAAACCAACTAATTTTTGGGGAAATCATCATGGTTTGGCCCTAAAATATGTGAGTAAGTGAGTTTAATGTCACAAACCAAACTTTACAATAACTCAACCACCCTTATTAGTTATCATGCGTTTGAAGCAGCTGACATTAGTTCCTCATTAAATATATTTGTTGTAAATGTTACTTTTTGTGCTTTTCTTCTGGTGACAAAACAGCAGCAAAGTTCTCAACGTTTTGCTTCCCTTCATAAGGAAAATAACGTACCACACAATGTACCAGTGTCCCCTGACCTGTCACCCGTCCCCTGGAATGAAAAATAAGAAATGCTTTCAACCCTTTTATTACCGCAAAGTACAATGAAAGTGATTCTCTCGCCTCAGAAAGACTTCAAAGCTGACCTACATGTAATACGGTGTCGAATTACACACATCACACAGGTGTATTTTCCAGCTGCTGCACAAACACACACACACCTACGCACACGTGGAATGGAGGTATGGTGCTTCACAGGTTCAAGGAGAACCTTTCACGCCTTTTCTTTCGGCTCAGTTAATGGTCTTATCTCACAGAAATCAGGACTGGGAGGCGCGATGGCTGAATCTGCTTGGTTTGCTCTGATCAATAATGCATCGAGAGAGGGAGGCAGACTGAAGGGGACTAAAGGAGGGCGTCGGTCGGATGACTCACAAGGAGCCGCTGGAACAAAAGACGGAAGCGGATAAAGGGAACGAGGACAAAGAGCGGGGAACAAAGGTGAGAGGACGGAGCGTGCAGCGAGCAGACAAACCGACGCGACAAAGAGTCACACAGACAGCGAGGCCGTGATTCAATAATCGCACAATGAGCTGCATGTGAGTGACTTCGGCGCCGTGTGAACTCTCGTGCAAAGTCTGGAAGGTCTTCACCTCCATTCATGCAGATGGCGTCATTCAATGGCCCACCAGACCGCGGCCGGTGCAGAATTTAACCACGAATCTCTCAAACATTTGCCGTTGGCGGTCCGATGCTCAGGTGACAGTTTCGGGACACAACATATTTGTAACGTTGAGCTTCATCTGCTTTCATAGTGATTTTTGGGTGCTAATGTAACGCCAGTGCGTTGTTTGGGTGGGCAGCTGCAACCGTTGCCACGGGCGACCCCACCAACCACTCAAGAAGTGAAGCTGATACCTCGGCATCACGCTGCCGTGTTATTCATGACGCACAAGACAAACGCAATGGATCAAATCCTGATGGATTCATGCACATCCCAGAGAGGACGAGGACTCTTCACAGGAAACGCGTCAGAGCAGCGCCGAGTTGTGAGCCTCCCACATACATTTACACAAGAACCACCCTTGTGAGTCACCCTGCTGCCTTCCGTCTCTGTCTGTCTATCACCGTGACCCAGATACAGCATGCAGAGAGAAGAGGGGGCGGGGCATCCGGCACCCACACAAGTCGAACAAGCATCCCTCCGGCTTGTGTACGTTCTCATGATGGCTGAGTGTATTTTAACGTCAACGTCTGCGTCGAGGCACCGAGGAAGGAGGACGCCTCTGGCAGAGACTAGCTCGATTGCTAACCGCCAATCAGAAGGTCAAGTTACTTCACGAAGCCTGAGCTCGGCTTGGTTCGATAAGCAGCAAATTGAACGGCGCGACGAAGGTTTCCTCGGTGTTTTGATGCTTTCCAGCTCACAGAGAGGGTTGTTTCAAAATGCCACGTTCTCGTTGGCGCCCCCCTGCGGGGTCAGAGGTTGCCGGTAACCTGCGACAGTATTGTGACACCTCATTACTTTCCTTAACCCCCTTTCTGCCTGGTCCCTTCGTTGCGTTGTTATGGCAACGGCAAAACAGAAAGCTTATCTGGATGCTGAGAAAATTGCACCTAAGCACCGAACTACAGGATGTAGTAAATGTGTGTGCGTGTGTGTGTGCGGGGGGGTGATGGGGTGTGTGTGGGTCGGTTTGTGTTTGCACATGGCATATGGCGTCCGCTGCATGTGGAGATTGTGGGCAGAGACGAGGGGAGAGTTCCTCTCATGCTGGGTAATGTGCATACACCCCCACAGTGATGGAGGTTTCCAAAATAAAGGGGGCGAGGCGAAGGGGGGGGGGGGGGGCGACATGAAAAGATGATTTATGTTCATGGACCAGAGGGCGAGGAGATCTGGAAGTATGAAAGGTCATCTCATCATAATAAATGGTCAAGATGGTGTCGCCTCAAATCATCCCCCCCACCCGCCGCACAGAGGAGCGGAAAACTTTGTGCTGTCTGAATTCAAAAGGGAACCGACCGGTGATAATATGGTAACCATACTATTTAAAAATAACCACCAAATATTCCTCTACAACCTCCAATCACGGGCGGTCAGACCTTTTCTGTGGCTCACCTGCAGCATCACCCCGGCAATGACTGCTGGTGGAATTGCTCATGTTAAAAGGGGCACCAGTGGTTTTCATTTGAGATTGTAAACTCAATGTCTTTGAGTTATATTTTTCTGGGAGAGAAGCGAGGGGCAACGCCAGGAAACATCTACCGGCCCTCATGACCTCTACTCGAAACCCGCCGCGCGGCGGGAAAGTCCTTCCGCAGACAAACAGAATCCAAAACGAGTGGCGAACTATAAACCCTCCGTGGTGGTTCACCACCGGAGTCGGCGTCTCCAGAGGCACATTTTCACCATGGCAACACACACACACACACACACACACACACGCAGCCTGCGCTGTGGTCTGACGTGTGTCTGGATGGGAGTCAGATGGATAACCATTCCTGCAGGCTGTCCTTTGTGCAGAGATAAGACACGCCCCCCCCACGCTCGGCCTTTGGACCAAATCAGCTGATAGCGCCAACGAGCTGTCCGTCAAACGCCGTCGTACCAGTCGAGCCTCGACTGAACCAAAACACACAATCAGTCAGGCCGATTGAAACACAGCTGGCGTGAGAGAGGAGTCCCTCCTCCGCAATATTGTTCCTTCTCCCATTTCTCCATCCTCCTCCTCCTGTCTGCCTACTTTCACTTTTCATTATTTCGTCAGGTGCTTTCATTCAGATTGAGACGCCCGTCTCACGAGGAGCAGGAGCACAAAAGAAATGAGAAAAACGATAATCCAAACAAACAAAGCGAGGCAGCGATCAGACAGACAGACCGGGGTGGGTTTTTTTTTACGAAAAACAAATTCAAATCTGAGGGAAAATGTGAGATGTGAGTCGATGTGAAGTGATTTCCCTCCCCCCCCCGTAGAAGATGCGGAGCGGGAGAGAGACCTGCCTGGTTAAGAATCTGACTCACGGTGCGATCTGTCAAACTATAAATAATGGATTCTGGAGCAACATAGCAGTTTGAGAAGTTGAGCCTGGTGAAAACTTTGAATCAGATGCAGTTCATTTCCCTTCTGGCACAGCGACTCCTTGATAGAAATCTCCATGGCGACTGTGAGATGCGTTGCCTGTAATGAAAAACAAGGCAGGGAAGGAAATGTCCCCCAGTATCTTTAGACTGGAAGTCAGCAGGCGAAAAGAAGACGTCTCCGTAGTCCAAGTCAGGCTGGAGCATTTTATTTTCTGGATATTAAAGGAATAGTGCAACATTTTTACCGTTTATTCGGGGATTTCTTTTCAAGAGTGAGAAGTTTGTTTGTTTGTTTGGCCCTCCTCTCCCTGTGTTCCTCCCTCCCCAGGGAAGCTGTGCGCTCATTAGCTTCTCCTGAGGCAGACTGACCACAGTTGCCATGGAAGCCGGTGCAGATGGAGAAAGAAGCCACAGGTGAGACGCGCTGCAATTCAATTGCGTTACGCTGGTGTGTCAGGTGAGACTTTCAGCAAAGGCTTTGTGCCTTTTTGCTTTCAACTAGGGCTGAGGGAGGGGGGGGGGGTTGAGAAGTCTGCACCTGAGAGGTAAATAAACACGTCTCCATCTGCATTCCTGTCACATTATTTTTAGTCAGCCAAAACAATACAACAGCAGTGCGCCGGCGTCCACAGCCAATTCACTTTAGTGCTAAATTGAACATTTTCATTGCAAAACACCGGCGGCTTATCCCCGAGGCCATCGGGGATGTCAACAGCCTGAGTGGATAAAAATCTTTCATTAACCTTTCATTCCGTCGCTCGCAACCACTGCGCATATTCAAGGGAATGCAAAGCGGCAGCGGTCAATTTGTCCTTCGGCGGGGGAGAAGGTGGGAGGCGATAACGGCTCAGAGCAGGTTTTACGTTGTTTAAGGCGTCTCGGCGTTTGAGTGACGGTCCCGAGCATCAGTGCGGGCCGATCATGCCAACTACATTGGCGCGTTGCATCTTTCTCCGCGGGGCTCGTGGTACCGACGTGTATTAGCAATGGAAGGTAGCCACAACATCATCGATAGCCAATACGTGCTATATTTGATTCACTAGCTCGGTGAATCCAACACTGATGCCAAAAAACAACTGTTCTGAAAAGATTTACAGAAACTCTTTCAGATTTTCTTTCTTTTTTTCTGTGAAATAATCTCTGGGTAATTTCTGCTTGCAGGTAATGAAATCTTCACCTCGTGTCAAATTATTAATATATCAAGTACTCGCTTTTTACTCGCAGTTCTACTGCCACAAACGGACGGGGCTTCATTCTCCGCACAGCTTTGTGCACACGTTGTGCTTCTGTTACCTCCAGGACACAGAGGCGCTGCAGAAGTTGAGCCGTGAAGCTCGTGTGTGTTGGTTTTTAGAAGACGTGGGGACACGGCGTGACGAGGGACATAAAAGAGGCCGGTCAAAGGACGATTTCCACCAGAGAACCAGTTGCAACTAAAAGACGAGCTTTCTAAACTGCAGCAGCGACCTCCTTAAGGTTCTTGCACGTGGTGAACGGCTCGCCGCGCCGGAAGCGCGTTGTGCAGACGGCGGCGACACAACTTTGTCCCGTTCGCTTCTCCTCCCCACGAGAGCGTGATGCAGCAGCTGGATTACTATTCATTTCTGCACAGATGTTCCCATGGTAACATGGCACCCGTCATCCAGAGACGTACGCGTGAGACAAAGTATTAGACTAAATATTACCTGCACGTACAAACGGACGAGATTAAATGGAGGGAAACGTGCTGCGAGGAGGCCTGTTAGGAGTTAAAACGCCAGGCAGGTATTTGTGTTCTCTCCTTTAATTAACGCACTTTTCCCTCCCCCCCTTTTCTCCCTCTTCTTGGTTTTTGTTACCCCATCCCTTCCTTTTTTCCTCTTTTTATTTTTTTCTTTTCAATCCTAAACAATCGAACACATCACTTCGTCCAAGGACCCTGACAGCGCGGCAGTAGCTCGCTGTGTGACAGCCAATCAAACGTTAATCGCCGCCTCTGAGGAGCGCTGCTCTCCCCCAGCATTTCCTCCCTCTTGCTTTTATTAAACCATCGTTTTTCTTCTCCTCCGACGATGCACTCTCTTTGTTGGCTCATATTAACGCCGTGCATCAGGCCGCGGCCCTCTGACAGGTTGAGTGGTTTTCCGACAGCCGCGGATGGTGCGAATGTGTCTTTAAACGCTCAGTAAATACACCACCGAAGCAATAATTGTGCATCTAAGTCACCTTAACAAGGTAGCCTCTAATTCTCACATGTGGTTTTGCGGCCACTCGACAACAACCTTCACCATTTTTGAATGTTTTCATCTGCAAGATAATCATTTAGTCTTTATTCGTGCTCGGCCTTTTCCGCTGTGGTGTTTTTGCACAGAGAATATCTGCACATCAAATACTCTGTTTGAATGCATCACTACGTTTCAAGACGAATCAAACACTGAGGGTCCAACCAGAGGAGCACTTTTATGTCTGCCTGCAAACGAGGACGGCATTCAAACGTTTTGTCTCCCAGAGTTGCATCAAAGAAGCAGTGCGAGTCCCCCCAGGTCGCGGCGCAGACCGAGGGGAAAGACGACTCGGAGCTTATAAAGCGCCACGAGAGCAAAAGACAAAAACTACAAGCGCGGCGGCCATGAGCTCTTGCTTCGCGCTCCTTCGGTGTATCGCTCTGTCCCTGTCTTTGTTTGTCCTCCTCGACGCAGCGCAGAGCCGGAAGCAAAGTCAGGAAGGATGGATTGATGTGGCGGCAGTCTGCCCGGCCTCACCACGTCCACCACTCCCCAGCCGCAGAGCAGTGCTGTGATAATGATATGATAATTGGGAGTAAAACAGATTTGAAATTGAACATCCGCCTGATGCACGATTACTGAGGAGTCTCAGACTGTTTGAACTGATGTATGCTAATTCCAGACATGTGAAGCATGGTAATTTGATAGCACCCCAAAACCACACCTCCCCCACCCACCCCCCCCCAGCATCTTAACCTTCTCTTTCTGCATACCTCAGCTCGCCGTCGGGACATCAGGACTATTGTCCGCTCAACATTGCACATAAGAACAAAGGCAGTGACTTATCGTCTCCTTGAAAGAAGGGGCGTGAAAATGCAGGATTTCATCATTTTTCATGCAATCTCTTCTCACCCTCAGTCATTTTTTTGATTTTCTTTTAGGCTTTAGAGAATTTGATTGCATCCACAAGTAGCCACAGCCACAAAGAGCTGGATAATCACAAAAACAATATATTTTTTATTGCTTAGACAACGAGCGGCAAGCAGTAACTGGGTTTGATCATTCAAAAATGCCATTCTAAAAGAATCCTGGGCTCGTTCTTTTGATTCGCTGAGACCTGGAAAAATCTGGCGAGGATTTCTTGCCCATTTGACTCTGAGTACAGAAATACTATTTCAAACGAATGCAGCTGTTTGAAGGATGGGGGGTCGCTGAAAGGTCGCCTGCAGCTCTTCACTGGCTCACCGCGGCGTTAGTTTCTGAATGCTTTGTTTCGAAATTCAAATATTTAAACCTCTCTGGATCAAATGATGCCAAACATGTCCATTTGCTGCGTATGTCCGATGGAGATAGAGGGGTCAAACACTGTGTGTGTGTATATTTTCCATTAAAAGCAAAATAAAAAATAAAATAAAAATCCTGTCTCCACCGCTCGTTTCCACACCTGCCCACACCTGCCCGGTCACATGATGGATTGCCTCCGTCTACATCCCACATGCACTGCACGATGCACGTGCACAGCAATTTCACACTCATACGGAGAAATCTATTAATCCGTGGTTGTATTTTAAACCGGTTACTCACACTGGCTTGCACAGAAGAAATAGAACCGACAACCTTTAGATAGATGAGAAGGCAAACAGGCTCTCTCAGTTTGGACACCTCACGCGGCTCTTAAAATAGCCCCGCGAAGACATGTCATGGCGACCGTGATTCATTTTGCTGTGTCACCCTCAGCCATTCGCCAAATAAGGGGAGAATCGACAGCAACTCATGAGGTTGCGTGAAGTCTGTTACATAAGAGCACGACGGCAGCAGAGCAGAGACGGGTCGCTCTGACATTTCACCGTTTGCTTTTAAATCATACAGCGTGTTTTTCCATTACATGAAACCCAATCAGCCCAGTTTCTTCTAAACTTTTCTAAAATGATTAAAAGAAATTGAAAATGATAAAGGCGCACTAGGAACGTGAGCAAAAAAACGATCGTTAAAAAGACTTCATTGATTAATCCTTCAATGCAAAGCGTCGCCACATTCAGAGGTGTGTGACTGTCTCTAAGCCCCTTATTAGGGCTATTCCCGTCTGTGCCGACTGCAGCACACGGGTGCTTACAGAGGCTCAGGGAGCTGAACCGCTCTCTGTGACCCAAACATTGGGCCCGTAAGTAGGAGTGTGTGTGTGCAGCGGGGATCAGACCGTGACATTCAACCAGAGCAGGAGGCCAGATGACACTCGCATTATGAACCCGTCTGCGTCGCTTACGCTGCGCACTGCCTGACTGGCTCAGCCTCACGCGCGCACACACGCACACACACGAAGGTGCTCATTAGGCGAGGTGTGTGCGCGTGCATTCATACAGGCCAACTCTGCAGATGGAGCGTGACTGGCGTGCGAGGATTAATCAACACATATAGCGGGGCTTGTGCACGCAGGCCCGTCGAGCCGACGTGAAAATGATCCCGCCGGCATCCTGGCAGGGGCGACGCGGCGGCCGCTCACAGACGAATCACTAAACGAATCACGCAGGAATGACGGTCAATTAAAAGCCTCTCGATAAGTGTGAGTGCCGTCAACCGTGAACAGGAGAGTGCAAATGTGTTTGCCTGAGACGTCCACCCCGAAGGTTCCCCCCTTCATGTGCCGTGTGAAACCATGAGTCCACGTTGACTTATTCCTCAAGGAACTGGTTTCAAGGGTTTCAATTCAGCCTCGCCACTAGATGCGCTACGTCCAATTCACTGAAAACAAGTCCTCAACCAGCCTGTGAGAAAACATATGACCCGACAACCTTCGGTGCCAGATACCGTGACGATATGTTGGTGGGCGTGAGAGGATACGTGGTAATATTTACCTCACTTGTACTCCAGCAGCAGCTGTGCGGCCTCACTGTGTTTACCTCCGTCACAGAACAAACTCCCATGTTCTCTCGAAAAAAATACTCACTGCAAATGAGATTTGGGTACGCAAACACAAACAAAGAAACAGACACACACACACACACACACCTACAGTGGAATCCTCCACCAACACGATGTGTCCGGTCGCTGGCCCCCAAAGTGAGAGACAGCAGTTTTGTGAGTTGAGAAAGGGTCGCGTTAGTGTGGCTGTGCGGCCTCACGCGTCTCGCTGTGTGTGCGCGTTCTGTTTATTGTGTATCTCTGTGTGTTTGTGGCAGTCCAGCCAACACGTTTCTCCTTACATCTACTTAACTCAGACTCAGTGAGAGGAGCCCAAATGTGCAGCTGCAGCCGGCGGACGGTTAGCTTAGCGTGAAGAGAAACATGGCGTCGTCCAGCAAATTGAATCAAAGAAGAAGAAAGTACTAGTAAGTAGAAAGTACTAGTAAGTAGAAAGTAGTAGGAAGTAGAAAGTACTGGTGCTACAGAGCTGCTAGTGAGCCAGTGAGCATCTTAAATCTCCAAAACAGCTAAACAGGAGTTCTGCTTGTTCCTATTAGCACAACTGCCCCGCTGAGGCTGTGACGATCTGCAACTAATAGTACAATTATGTGGAGAGGGTTTGGTTTGATTAATGAAGAGGAGCCTTTTGTCCTTTGGACCAGAATGAATTTCCTGGTAAAGACGCCCCCTCCTCCCGTCCCGTTGGACCCTGCGTCATTATTCCAGGAAACCTCTGTCTTCCAGCGCGGGATGACATTTTCCAAGAGCCCGAATTCATGACGTCACCATCTAATCCATGTTGATCCAGTCCTTTTATCTGTCCGGTGAACGAGTGAAGGAGTGAGGATGACCCAGAACCTTCGGCCTCTACGTAGACGTCATGTTGTCTGTTGGGATTCTCTGTGAATACCTTCACACGGGTCAAAGTTCTTTCCGGGCCTACGAGCCGTTAAGCACCTCAAAGAGACGCTCATTGATTCGGGGATTGTGATACTGTGAGAAACAAAAGGCAGCAGATGCATCAGCAGGTTTATAGAAAGGGTGAATATACAACAAAGGCTTTGAGTGATAACGACACGCATTCCTGCAGAGTGCACGTGACCTTTCGACCTGAAGGCAGAGAGTCCGACGCGTGTTAATCCCAGAACGAAACCAAAGGAGCAACAACCTGCATTCCACTGTAACACAATATCTACAACCGGCAGAATTAACTGCGTCAAATAAGCTTTCGGACCCGGATGAGAAAATCCAGACACCCTCAGCACAGCGGAGGCAGGAGACGGGAGAAAGCTGGTTTAAGGGGAACCGACGCTGAAGTCAGTGGGGCTGAAAAATGAAATGCAAAGCGAGGGATTAGTCTACAGTGTCTGCGCACTCTGAGATGATGGAAGACGCGACCCAAGATATCACCCAGGAATTATTTTAGGGATTAATTGATTAACGTACGAACGTCTGTGATACATTTTTTATGGGTGAGGGGGAACCTCATCTCATCAGCTCACTCATGTGTCACATGAGCCTTTGACGAAATCAGGACTATTTTCAGCACATAAAGTATCAGCAGCCTTCAAGTTCTACGAAATTAAAGTGGATATTTCAAATGGGGGGTGGGGGCACATGTCTGTCTATACTCGCCGATGTCATTGGGGTTGAAAATCCTGACATTCCATCACAAGTAGTATCCAACTTTTCAATTTAATTATCGATTGCTGACGATGTAGTGAAGTCAGCAGTTAGTCTAAATTTGGCGAGCTCACGACTGTGCACTTTAACTTTAACCCCCCCGCCCCTTCTTACACGCCAGACGCCCAGGCAAAGCAATTATAAATTCCCTCTGCTGTGATTTCACACAGGTAGAACTGTCCGTCACACGAGCGCATTCACAGATGTGACTTTAATGCGACGCGGCGTGCAGGAGGCACGTGAGGCAGCACGGAGGCCGACTTTCAGCTTGTCTGGACGGATTGTTTGCGGCGCGCATCATCACTGTGAGTGTGTTGTTGCTTCTCGCTCAGCGCGCTCTACAAACCTGGAGGAGAAACCTTCTCAACAATGGGGAAGAAATGGTCCTTTTAACCATTTCCAATCCGCAAAGGTAACTTATTTATGAAGCTGGCTGAGTGCATTCTGTGTAAAAGTGTTTGATTTGGGGCACGGAGGGTGAAAACATGGTGAAAAGTGTTAAATATTTGATTGCCCAGTCTTTGCAGGGTTTTTTTCTCAGCTCCAAAGATTTCAACACGGAGCTCCATGGAGGAGAACACAAATCTTACTTTCAGATGAACTTTTCCAATGGTGGAACCATGTCATGATATTAGAAATGCGTCTGAAAATGGGTCCCCACCAGCAGCAGAGAGAACAAGGCCACGTCTGGTTCCCTGACGTCGTGTTACGTAACTCTCGGCCCTTCAGGAGAAGCCGCGGTGAGCACCGGCTAACCCGCCTTTCCGTCTTTGCCAGACTGAAGGATGACCGGAGACTGCATTTCACTCGTTCTGCCTCCGGCGTGAAAAGTGCACGCTGTGTGTTGAACTCAGGCGTTCGGGGTCGCCGAGGCCTGTCGACCGCGGCCAGTGAGACTGTTGTGTGACGTGCTGGTCCCGCCGGCGTTTCCTCCTTAAGCTGCCGTCATGCTGGCTGATGCTGGTGTGATTCCAGGCTGCGCTCTCCTCGGTTTGCGTCAAACCAAAAACACTCCTGTGGCTTCCGGGCGCCTGTTTCCACAGCTGGGCACTTTACGGCTGTAAAGACGGTCGACTGATCCACAGCCGCGTCGAACCGGCAGCCACGCGGCCTTTGAGACCAAATAACCAAAACGTGATGTCGTTTGGAGAAGCAGTTTGTGAGACAGGCGCACACGTTCAGTCAGTCACACACACACAACCTCTCTCATTATCTCCTGGCAGAGACCGTTTTAAAGTGAGAACTAATGAAAAGCTAACTTCTCCCTGAGGGGGCTAAAGTCCTGGATTCTCCCCCACGGAATCTGAAGACGGCGTTAAACGTCCAAAGTGGAGATTAAACTTCATTCCGCCCCACTGAGCCTGTGAGCAAACATCTGGACCTCTCTCGGAACCATTACGGCTTTGACGAATTCTGCTGCAACATCTTGAGCAAAAGTCGTCAAGCAAAGCGTGGGCAAACATCAGCGTGAGTGAAGAAAGGCACTTTACTTCATTGAGATAAGTCCAGTGTGGGCGGCAGGGTTGTTTGAGTCATCCATGAGGAGGTGTGTGTGTGTGTGTGTGTGTGTGTGTGTGTTTGTGCGTGTGGGCCTCACAGCAAAAGCTGCCTGCGACCCGATGAGATATCACACGTAAGTGTTTGGGTGATCCAGAGAAAAGAGAACAAAGTGAAATGTGTTCAGCGGATCACCGCAGGTCTCTTCGGCAATAACCATCACAAGAATAGATGCAGCGGGTGGTGTGTTTGTACAGCACGTGTGCGCGTGGAATCACATGGAGAAACAGTTCTGCTGCTGCTGGTCTTTTGCAACGTCGGAGTCACACAACAGCCCTGCGGCTGGTCTTTAAATTGGGCTGCTGAGAAGACCCCACCCTGCCGAGCCACACTCAGGGGGATTAACACACCGATGAGATGAGGTAAGATATGGGGACATTTTCCTTGTGCTCTAAGCTGCGGCGTCACACGAAACGGCAGGATGTAGTAAACATGCTGGTACACGTATGTTCAATAGTTACAAAACAATAAAACCAGATGTGATCAACACAGATGATAAACATTCAAGTCACAATTCAGTGCATTGCTGTCATCACTGCATCCAACATCCTTTTGGCTGCGATGGGATCAAACAGAAAGAACACACACACACACACACACACACACACTGAAAAGGCAGATATAAAAAAAAATGCAGAGATGCAAAACAGGCAACCAAGAATCCAGACACACACACACACACACACACACATGCACACGCTGCAGACAGTGATTAATGAGCGTTTGTTGTTGATGTGTAAAACCACATCTGCTGCCACGGCGACTTCAGCACGAGCCGGAAACGATCTGCCCCCCACGGCCCATTATGCACTGGCCAGTCGTACTGAAACACACACACACACATACACTTCTCCCCTCATTATGCTGGTGGCAACCTCATTTGATTCCAGACCACCCCCTTCTCGTGCTAACACACACACACACACACACACACACACACACACACACACACACACGACCCCTGCTAGCACACACATATGCCCATTATATGTTTTGTATCCATCAGACCCCCCCTCCTCCCTCCTCCAGCCTCTCTACGGCTGCCCTTCTGCCCTTCTGCCCTTCTGGGGGTCAACCGCATCGACCTAAAACTACAATACATGTCACTTTTTATGTTGCTGCAAAGAACAGCAATACGAGTGCGTTGATAAGCAATCTGAGCTGATCAAATCAACAGAGGAAGCGTCAAACGCGAGCGGAGACTCAAAGGAGCCGGGCGTGAGCAGCGGATCTCCCCCCCGTTTTGCAGCCACGCTGCCCTCCTGACGCGCGGGGGCCGGCTCGTGGTCAGCTTTGCGTGGGTGGAGGTGTGTGTGTGTGACGTGCATGTAGCCAGGTGACCTTGTGAGTGCGTGGTGGGGGTGGGGGGGGAGACCAGCTTGGTATTTATGTGACGGCCTCTGTGGGGGGGGTCACATCAGAAGGCAGAAGTTGAAGCCAAATGGCGAAACAAAGGCAAGGCGTGGCTGTGAGCTTTATGGAGCCTGGCCTGTGTGTGTGTGTGTGTGTGTGTGAGGGGGGGGGGGGGGTGTCCATTGGGATGAAAGAGACACCCTGAGGACAATAAAAGGTTGTGTGTAGCAGCTGACTATAGGAGAAATTATTCAAGAAACAAATTAACATTTCCCTCGACCACTTGGGACCTCGCCTATTAATCTCACATCGCTATCTGAGAACGAGCTGCAGCATTTTCATTTTAAACACATTCGCGCAAATTCAGCTGTGATTCAAGCTGGACGTTTTTATTTTAGCAATTTTAGCTAATAAATTGTCTAAAGATAATGAAACATATCCACCACCACCTTCAAGCGGAGATGTCCGTTCTGCTCCTACTCTATTTCTCCAGGTGTGTCGCTGTTTTATAACAGCAGGCACATGTCAAAAATAAACCCAACTGCAAGACAAAGCCCATTTGAAACCGACAACAGCGGAACACGGAGCGGAGCAGAATTCCCCCTCGTCCTGATCCCCTAAAACACACACGGCCTCGGGCCCAAACAGCCCCCCGGCAAACGCCGACATCACAACCCGGCTCCTAGAAATGTGAGAATCCGCACCGACGCTTTTCCCATGCGCCGTTAAAAAGAGGACCAATCCCTTTGGAGCTGCGCAGTGATTCACAACCAGGAGTGTGAAGGCTCGTTGTGTTGTGATGACGATGGAAATGATCGATTTTCCTTGATTCCCTTCGTAATGAGCGAGGCGTAAACATTAGGGCCTCCGATGTGCACAGACGCCTCACATCCTCACCTCTAACATTTAACGACAAGAGAGAAAGAGTCGAGCCGCCTGCACACTCAGATAATTAAACCGGGGGGAAATTATAACAACTCTCCCTCCCCCGCCGTGCTGTCTCTGTCTATTTTCTCTCACTTTTCTGTTCACACCGATTATTGCTGCTTGTCAGAAGATTAAAAAACGGCGATGCGGGGAAGAGGAGGAATGTAGGACCGAAAAGCACGGAAGAAAATCCCCCCCCAAAAAAAAAATTCAATGAACTTCCATCTGTGGTGTTCTAGCTGCTGCCGCTGATGGGTCCTCTGCTGCGGCGAGAGCATCGTGCAGCAGATATCATTGGGCTAATTTATAGATTTCATTTAGCATCTTAATCACCCCATCACTGGCCACTATGCACGCACACACACACACACACACACACACACGCACACACTCAAACAGACACCCCCTCGGAGGGCCCTGGGAGGTGTAACGGTCGTGCTGCTCACTCGCCGGTTGTGCAGTGTGGCTCATTACTGTTTGCAACACACCCGGGCCCTGCTCACCTCCGCAGCCGGGCTCCTTGGCTTGACTCACGCTGTGGGCCCGTGCACGCCTGTGCGTGTGCGTGTGCGTGGAGGTAATAGATGTGCAGAGAGCTCTGCGTAGGAGTGTAACTCCCGACGTGATTCATACCAGAACCACGGACTCCTGCAGAATCACCAACACAAATCAGCTGTGATGAGACAAGGCCTATTACCCGAGCACACACACACACACACACACACACACACACACACTTTTAATGTTGGACACACACTCACGCAAGGCCATTGTCCGGAGAGAAGAGGGAGAACGGGTGGGTGAGGGCTAACGGGAGGGGTGTTTCCATGGTGACCAGGGCGACAGAAGGGAGAGGGGGTCCGCCCCCCCCCCCCCGACCCTCATTGAGGTGAATAGAAGTCACAATGCCGATCAGCAGCCATTGAAGAGCATCGTGGCTGCGGGGCCGCGTGAGCTCCGCCGTTGAGTCTGAGGCACTTAGCATTAGCATCAGAAAGACATTATGCTAATAGCATCAGCGGCGGCAGCCCCCGCCTTTGTGTTTCCTGGGCCGACCCGAGGGCAAGGGAGGGTTTTTTTACATCTCCGCCGCCGTTAAAGGCCGACGCTGGCGGATCATTGGCACGAGGACTAAACGAGATGAAACGCAACAGGGGGGAAATGTGAAGCGTTACACGAAACGATGAAGACTGAGAGGAGAGCGGATCCTGAGAGCAAAGGCTTCGAGGCCGGAGGGTCACAAACCAGCAAAACTGAGTCAGAACAACTGTGGCTCCTAAAAAGAAAACCACCACCACTAAATAGATATTTAGAGTATTCCCTCACAGATCACGGTTGCTGTTTGAAACAGTTTGTAACACGTGGTGTTAATATGTGAAAGAGCAAAATAAGGAAGTTACAAATACTACACCAAATTCTACTACTAAAGGCTAACAATGGTAAGGTGAGTCGGTTAAAATATAAACATTACTAATGTAATAAAACGTTCAGGGTGCATCAACATGTCAATGTACTCACTTGGAATAGCAATAAGCAACTTTGCAGCCTGGGCCTGCAACCGATTATCAATTATAAATATACGTCTGCTTTCATCACCGGCAATAGAATTGACCAGGAGAGAGGAGGAATTGAGAGAAGACTAAATAAATATATATATTTTTTTAAGTTAGTTGAGTCTAAGGTGACAGAATAAACCTGTACTGCCATCAGACACGAACAAATAGTATTAAGTTAACATGCATTATAAGAGGTTTGGCTAAGCAAAGACAAATGGCGGTTGAATTGGAAGCGGTTTGGCTTCACGCTCGCTGTTTAATGCCTTTCTTTGACTGAATGAATGTTTTCAGGGAATGCAATTAACTATTTAGAGACTGCAGGGGCAAACAGCTCACCTGATACTACACCAGCCATTCCTTCACAACGTGATACCTGCAGGACAAAGACAGCGCCGGCATGCCTTTGTTGTTTTGAAAAGCAATTTGTCGAGTGGCCCATTTACACCATGAAATCGGAGAACCGGGGGCTCTTCTGGCCGACAAAATGAAACATCTCAAGATCTGGCTGTTACAGCCTTTACTCCACCCAGCGCGCCGTGTGACCTCCGCCCTCCTGCGTGCATCAGCCAATGAGAGCTGGAGAATGCAGCAAAGGAAGATGGTGTTGGTTTTGAAGCCTGAGAGCACAAGAAGAGGAGGTGAATGGAGGAGGAGGGGGGGGGGGACTCACCTTGGATGAGTCATCCAAAACACCTCAGCACTTCACACTGAGACATTTACGCCACAATACTCTCCCCCTCTTCCTTTAGTCAAGCATCACCACACACATCCTCCCACACACACACACACACACACACACACAAGCACACGTGCGCGGCCCCGAGCGTCGCCCGGTGACAGCAATGTCACGGTGAGCAGACACAATCTCAAACTGGATGAAAAAACAGCGTTGGATTGAACCCCCCCCCCTCCGAACTGGCGTGTTATTGGATTGAAAATGTGCCCTTGACCACCGGCGCTGTGAGGATGGCCGTCATCCCGAGTCACAGGAGCGAGGTCAAAGGGCACAAGTAAAGGCCGGATAGGAGGAGCAGAGGAGGAGAGGCGGCTGCCGGCGTTGAGAGGTCTGTTTGTGGAACGTCGCCGTGCACGAGCAGCGATTAAATGTATCGCTGCTCCTTTCAGCCGAGGAGGCTTTGAGAGGGTGATGCATCATCCCGCTAGTGTTCTGTGTGGGCTGTTTGTGGATGGAGGGGGGGTAGTGCTCCATGGGGCAACTTTTGGATCTGCTCTTTTGTTGTTATTAACATGTTATTTTAAAAAGGACGCGCTTTTATTGTAAGCAATCACGCTCTATTTTCTCCCAACTTCCCCACATGTTTTGTGGATGTGCACAAAATGCTAATGCTAATTGCATTTCACATGGAAGTGTGCCCATAGCTCTGATTAGTTTGACAGGTTGGGAAATATGCAAATTTGGCCCCCTGAAGAAGAAGATGAGAGGATTGACACGTTGTGTAATAAATCACTGCGGAGTAGAAGTTGTTGATGGGCTTAATAAATTAACTGAAAAGTGTAAACGTTTAAATTGTACATATCACCTGGATAAAGCAGCCTGGTACATTAATGATCTGACAAGTATTCCATCATATTCACACTCTGCACCATTGTACTATTACAGTGTACAACATGCAGCTTGACTTTGAGAGTTTGTTAATAATTCTTGATATAAGTAATGTATATATCATTTGTTATTTTGTATATCATATAATTATATATATGTGTGTGCGTGTGTCAAGGAGCAGAATAAGGAAGTTTGACAACAAATACACAACATTCTATTAGTGCCATATTTCATACTTGACATACAAGTATATCAACCTACTAGTAATTCTGTAAAACGGAATCATACAAACTTCCCAAAACACAGAACCAGTCCAACAAGGATTATTTAATAAGAAAAAAATATTATAACGCAAACAAGTTACAAATAAAGAATGGACTCATTTCTGACAAGTAATCAGGCACAGAATTACCATCGGAGAGCATTTGCGTTTATCATGGCCATTGGAAACCTGAGCGTCATACAAAACGTCATCGTGGTACAAATGCATGTTGCACAACGACTAGGAAGCATTACAAAAGGCAAAGTGTAAGAGTATAAATATACTGTATGTACATCCGATGGAGTAAATTCCTAATGCAGAATCATTTCCTTCTGCTGAACAGTTGGGAGAATTGCTTCTGCTGCCCACTCGGGGCCCGTACACCAACGGGGCATTCACAACAGCCCGGTGCTGAAAATGACCGCTTCCCCTTCTCCACTCTCCCCCATGTACTCGCTATTGATTTACACCTCTTTAAAATAAGTTTTAAGTGAAGAGCAACGACAGGATTGGTCGAGTCACGGCGCCGAGCAGAACTTAAAACCTCCTCCCGCGGCATCGCAATGTTTAGGAAAAATAATGAAGGGGTTTTTTATCATATTCTGAGGGCGACCACGGGTGAGGGGGTGGGACCTGCTTGGTCGGACTCCATTTAGGCTTTCGATTCAAGGGTCACAGGCTGAAGGTCAGGGGTCATGTTGCAGCAGTCACTAGGAGGGGGCATCTTCTCCGTGTATGGCCTTGTATTTTACCATCTCCTCTGGAAAGACTTTGCCGAGCTCGGAGATTAGAAGGCTCTTGAATTTCTGTAACGAAAGACGTCGGTTAGTCATCATTACTGATGATCTGCCTTTTGCTCAGCTTGCGAGATAAAGTGAAAAACATCTGAATAGAATATTTGACACGAACACATAATTGCTCATCGCAGCAGAGCTTCTGCCGAAACATAAAAGGATTAAAGCATTGTGTCCAAATGAAATTAATTCATCAGCTTCTTAACAGAGAGGAAGAACTCTTTGAATAATAAAGACGATCCTTGAAAGGGACATTTTTATCTTTAATAAACAGAAAGCTAAATATGGATGGGAAGACTTAATCAGTGAAATACTTTGTTCATGTGGTGTTGCTCGTCCCTGGTAGAGAATCTCAGTGACCCGATCGCTTACCGTCATAGTGTCAATCTTCCCTTTGACCTGCTCGTTCCTCGCCAAGGCCCTCTCCAGACACTCCTTGGTGTACAGCTGAGGGTTTCGACCTTGGTCAATGTATCTACAAACACAAGGCATGTTATCATCGGAGGGAACCGTGGTGAATCTACCAAGGAGATAGATAGATGAATTCCATGAGATAAATATGGGCCACTCGTCATTCGGCCTTGGCATATCTCAATTTCAGTTGTGTTTTTCAGGCTTATTGAGCAATCCCTCCCCTGAAGGACTGTTCAAAGTCTTATAATTTAATATTATTTCGATCATATCTGCATGCCGAATTTTAAAGCGGCTCTCACAAACCAGTCAGAGCGGAGAAAAGAGAAATGCACCACTTCTAGATACCGACATGCAACGATGCAGTAAAATGGTCAGAAATATGAAGGGGATTCGGCGTGACTTTACCGCAAAGCTATTTGCACACTCTCAACACCACGAAATCACGAACCCACAGCGGCTGCTGTGTTAATAAGATGTTGTTTTTATTATTATTATGATGAATCCACAGCTGGGCTGCACACAACAACAGAAGAGCTAAACTGGACTCACTCGAACACCTCCAGCGGGACGTTGATCTCGTGCAGCTGCTGGCGGCACTTCTCGATGTCTTGGAGTCCGGAGATCATGAAGTTCCTGCGGGGAGAAGTTCAACACAAGGCGGTGAGAACACGGTGCTAGCCAGCTAGCCGGCTAAACGGCTAACCGGCTAACCGGCTAACCGGCGCCGGTACACGCCGTCCTCGCGACTCACAGCTTCTGGTTGAGTCCCGCCTGGCTGCTGGGCTGGAAGTCGCTGACGATGATTCCCAACTGTCGAATGTTCTCGATGAATTTCTCCAGGTGCTCCTCCAGGTTATCGAACTTCTCGGCCATCGTCGCCGAAACCTCTTCGAACCGCCACTCAAATAAATCGAGAATACTCCGCTTAGAAGACCGCTTTTGCCAAAAAAAAAATATATAGAATCGGTTTTGCCTGTTCGACCACCGTCTCAACGGCAGTCAGAACGACGTAGTGCTTTACGGCAGCAGAGTAGCCAATCGCGGCGGGTGTTGTTCTGCTGCCATGGCAACGGCCGCTGACAGAACGTCGTTAAGTGACTATCAAAGCCTGAAAGTGTCGCGGTGCCATCTGAGAGGAGTCTTCTTTGTCAAAAACAGAAATGGGTTCAACCCGGCGGACATGGCTGCGTCTAAATAACTATTGTACGTGTACTGTGCCAAATGTGATCGGCTTGTGATTTAAATCATAGTGAGAATGGATCTTAAATCGTGATTAAGACGTTTGTAAACATGTGCTGTGAATCCGAACTGAAACGTTTTGTTTCATACTCAGTATGTCTCAATCTGCTCTGTTGCATTATTATGTTGGACTAAATGTAGATACGCAGCAGATTATTTACTTACCTACAGGGAACTACAAACATGAGGGTGGATTTCAGACATTATTTAACTGAAATGTAACATTATATTTAAAATCACCTAGGTGTCCTTAATTCTGACAAAGGGACACTGTCCTACAGTTGGCGTTGTTATCTATTTAGTAAAATCTAAATAAGGAAAAGGCTCAAAACACTCTTTATTTTCCACCGGGAAATACAGCGTGGAATTCCAAGATAAAAGCAACATTACATTAAATAAATATTTTTTTATATTTAAATATATTTACCCGATATTAATCCTATATTATCATATTATACTCAATATTGATGTATGATTAGTAGGATGCTGCTGTTTAGTTTAGTTGGGCTTTTATTTTGAAAAGATGAATAAACCGGGCTCCACCGGTGAGAACAGAGGCGCTCTGAAGGATTACCGGGGGCTGCTTCCTCCTCGGCTGCATTAAACTCGGAGCTGCCGCAGCTGCACACACACGCACACGCAGACAGACACACACAGACACACACTCACATCAACGGCTCTCCTTCTCCTCACGCCGCAGCTCCCCCCGACGGAAGGTCTACCGGATGATGCAGCCATTCCGTTTTTTTACTCTCAACCGGATCGGTGTTCCGTCTGCATAACGAGGGACGCAAAGACGGGACACACTTCGACTGTCGCCCGTCCACGGTAAGCACGGGCTGCCGCCGGGTCGCCGGTGTTCGGTGCGCGTGGGCGGATAAAGGAGAACGTGGGATAATAATTCTTTTGGTGAGAATTTACAGTGCAGGCGCGTGAGGTATTTATGGTCATTTCATCCCTTATGGTGTCACGACCGATGGCATTTTCAACGGTGCATGTGATGTAATGTAATGTAATGCAATGCATGGACGTAGCCTTTAATGACCTATTTACACGATTATGTAGCCGATGTTCACATAAGTGTCCAGTCGGAAGTGTTGCAACAACCTTGTGATGCATTATGATGTTTGTCGGCGTTAATTCCCTTCACGTTCCTTCTACGATACCGTCGTTCTACACGCATAATCGTGGTGAAACAATAGCAACTCATCTATTCGTGTATTTTATGATACGTTCATAACACTTTTATAAAGTGCCTGTGCGTAATCTCCCGAGCTTTCATTGGATAACTGCTTGAACCCACGGAGACAAAGCAGCTGTGTGTGTTTCATTGCTGAACATTCGTCCAAGCTCGCATTTATTTGTGTGTTGTTGTTTTTTTTACTGTTTTGTTTCTCAGTCAAGCCGCGGGGGAGAAGATGCGCTGAGGAGAGAACCGGACAGGCTCCCCGGTTGTGTTCGTCGTGTGGCTGCAGCGCGCGGAGCGCAGCGCACCGGGGGGTGGGGGCGGTGGAGGGTGTTGCGGTTGCAAGAAAGGTCCTCTCCGTGAGCGGGGACCGACTTTAAAGGGTGATTCTTGCCCCTGTGCAGGGGGGGAGGAGGGGCGAGGGGTGGGGTGGGTGGAGGGGTCTGTGGAGAAACATAGATCTATAGAAAATTATGGCCACCTTACTGCGGAAGATCGGTCTCATCCGCCTGCACGACCGGGACACCGAGGACCCGAAGCACCACCAGGGCTCGCTAAAGGGGACTAAAGGGAACCAGAAGAACAACGCCAACAAACACTGTCAGACTTCCAGCGAAAGCAACATCCTGAGCACCCCGGAGATTAAGGCGAGGAAGCTGGACCAGCAGGGCAAGGACAAACCGTCCGGGAAGGATAAGCAGGGCAAGGAGGCGAAGGAGAAGCAGCAAACGGGCGGAGGCGGGAGTAAAGCGACCAGCGCCTCCTCCACAGCACCGCCGGCGCCTCACCGGCAGCACTGCACCCAGGTCCGGACGCGCAGGCTGATGAAGGAGCTGCAGGAGATCAGGAGGCTGGGGGACAACTTCATCACGGTGGAGCTGGTGGAGGACAACCTTTACGACTGGAACGTCAAGCTGCACCAGGTGGACAAGGACTCGGCGCTGTGGCAGGACATGAAGGAGACCAGCACCGAGTTCATTCTGCTCAACGTCACCTTTCCCGACAATTTCCCCTTCTCGCCGCCGTTCATGCGGGTGCTGACGCCCCGGTTGGAGAACGGCTACGTGCTGGACGGCGGGGCCATATGCATGGAGCTGTTGACCCCCCGCGGATGGTCCAGCGCCTACACGGTGGAGGCGGTCATGAGGCAGTTCGCGGCCAGCCTCGTAAAAGGACAGGTGAGGAGATTTAGAAAAAAAAGAAAGGGCTGGTGGGGGAGGGAACATCTACCACACGGCACGTGAGTCATCTCCACGTACTGGGTGGGATTAATCCCATTAGGCGTTCGTGCGTCACGCGCAATTACGCATTTAGGACGTACCGCGGTGAGGCTTTTAGTCGGACATGAATGTTTTAAACACACGTTTGGTTTTGGTTGGTGCCATATATACTCATTTAATCTATCATCTCTGGTCACCAGTGGAGGGTCGACGTGTTCAAAGGAAGCAGTTTATTCCCATAGGAAATTTGTCCCAAAGGGTAAAGGTCACCTGATCATTAAAAAAAAAATCCAAAACATCCATTTAGCCCATTTGTAGCATTCATCGTGCTCAGTGTGCTGCATATCGTCATATCGCAGGCCCATAGCCCCCCCACCCCCCACCCCCCACTGTGAGCCAACCCTTGAATATTATTAATCGTAATATGACTTTACAGCAGCCATTTCATGCCGCACAAACCTCAGTATCTCCTTGATTCCAGCTCTTCTCTGCCGCACCGGTGTGCTCTCCTTTTATTGCCTCCATAAATCAGCATCCTTTGACAACAAAGACGTGCCGCCATGCGATGCCGCGGCCCCCACAGCGGCTCTCAGGCAGCCTCATATCTGTGCTGCAGCACATTATTGCGCAAAGTTATTTAACCTGTGATGAGGCCCGATGGTGAATGGAAAGGGCATTTGAATAAATGGTGGCAGCAGGTGTCGCCTACACCTACCAGCAGGCTTCTTTGATTTAGACTGACTGGATTATGTAATCCTGTCAAATCTGTTTTTCACGTCCTCAGTGCACCGCAGCAGCGATTTTCAATGGAAAAGGCTGCATCCATGAATGCACTCCGGGGCCATAATCGTTTAAACTCTGAATGGATTTTCCAGCTTCCACCCCGACAGGAGTCACAGCTCCTCACATCCTTGTAAATTCGCATGCGTAGAGTCTCGAGTCTCCTCGGTGACTCCGTGTCTGACGTCAGCATCATGACAGCGCTGTGGCAGGAGACCTCATGTAAAGCGTCAGTGGACAGCCGGTAGAATGAGAGGTAGGATACGATAGAATACGAGTTCATGGAAGCAAAAGGAACCCACAGCGGAGAGAGAGGACAGTGTGTGTGTGTGTGTCTGTTCATCTTGATTCGCTGCTTGAGGAGATTAGCAGGCAGCTCTGCAGTGCTCCCTAATTATGGTGCAGTGTCTTTTCTCTCCATTTTTCTAATGGAAACAATATTGATTAATTATTCTGTGTGTGTGTGTGTGTGTGCACCTCTCAGCATTCGCCTCTTCTGTAGTTTATGTGCCCACGCAAGCGCTCGCACGTCCTCATTTTCTGGCAGATGCACTCGTCACTCATGCGTCGTGACGAACGAGCGGCTAAGTATAAACCTCGACACACAGGATCCTTGTGCTCGTCCCTCGGCACCCGCCGTCCCTCCGTCAACGGGGATGCGGCCTTTTTAGACGCTTCCCGGCTATTTTTAGTCCTGAGAGGAAACACGCAGTGACAAAGCGGCGAGGTGAAAGTCAACAGAGACACGTGTGTCTTCACCTGCAGATGCAGGGGGGGGGGGGGGCGGGGGGGGGGGGGGCACACGCGCAGACACACAGCCACACAAGCTCAAATGCATAAGGCCCGGGTTCACCACTCGGGCCTTTTACTTATACACTGTAAACTATTTTGTGTGACTCTGAAAGTGTCATCATTGGTGCCTGTGTGTTCTGATCCATGTGTATGCCGTCTGCGCAGCAGTGTTCAGAAGGAACGCTTCTGTCTTCGTCTCACTTTGCTCTGCAGGCGAGAACAAATTAGGTTCCTCTGCACATTTTGTTCCCTTTTCGTTTGTCTCAGCTGTCAGTCACTGACAAGGCGTCAGTCTCCAGACCTTCATGGCGTAAATATCAGCTGTCTCTCATTGGAAAATACAAACCCGCTTGTGTGTACGTAGCCTGAGATGAGCTGCTATCGAGGGCTAAAGACGACGTCCCGGGAAGAGATTTTGATAATTGGACCCTGTTAGGGTTTATTAAGGAAAAAGACACATTCGCTGGTTCCCCCTTCAGTAATATTAATTATAGTTGCTTTTCTCAATGTTGCATTCCTCAATTTGTGTCAGTAACGTCTCCTTTACAAAAGCGGAGCCCAGTGACCTCCCCGTGACCTCCTTTTGTCTTTGGCATGTTCCTCCAGAGGAGACATTGGGCCGTTGAACGCGGAACGATGGCCGCGCCATCGACGCGCTCCTTAACCATCTGATGAGGGCGACATTGATCCCTGTTTGTTTATCCCGACCCCGTGAAGCACATGTCTGCGTTATGCAATCCCCTGCTCATCCCACAGCCCCCCCACCCTTACCCCCAAAGCCCCCAGAGCTGCTTCCCAACATGCACTGGGTTTTTTTTTCCCCCTCCTCTGCCCACTGACTGATCTCCATTCACACGATCACAGCCACTTTACACGAGTGTGCACCTCTCAGCGAGCGCTTAGCTGAAAGAGATGAACACTGACATGGCGCTGTATGGACCCGGGAGGTGGGGGGGGGCTCTCACTCAGCTGGAAAAACACACACACGTGTTTGTTTGGCAATTATTTTGCTCACGGCCAGATATTTTTACTTTCTCCCTCCGTCCGGCTTTAGATGCGGGTCCGGCGAGTCGGGCCGCCCAAATGACTGCGAGCACAAGGGCGCCGGTTGATGCTCAATTTCCCCCTTTGGAGGCACAGTTTCTTGCGGAGGCTTTTGTGCACACAGTCCATCCTTCTCACGCACACACACACACACACACACACACACAGTGTTTTCAGGGTAGACCTTTGCAAGCAGTCCATCTAATCCGTCTCCACGGGCCCGTGTTTGCCTCATAACAAGAAAAGAAGATGAGGGAACCCCCCCACACACACACACACCTCCCTGCCTCCCTCACCTCCCTCTATGAATCGCACTTCTTCACAACATGGCGACGCGTGAAGATATTAGGTTGCACCAGCGCTCGGCACTGTCTGTCTCTGTCGGCACAGAGAGGCAGAGCGCTGTTCCGGCGGGCTGATGATTCGAGGATGAGATGATTTGTTTTCCCGTTCTAATGGCCGCGTGGATCAAAGCGAGGCCCCCATGGGGGGGGAGGGTGGGGGGGGGGTGGCGCCGCTCGTGTCTCTCTGGATGAGTCACTCGTTGGCGTCACGCGTCGGAGGGGAAAGTTTCTTGTTGCCGTTGCGAATCAACTTCTTCGCCGAATTCATAGCGGAGCCGAGGTCGGCCCTGTTTTGGTTTAACTCGGTTTTATAGCGTTTCGTGCGTCATTTGACTCGTCACGGCGGACGTTTATAGCAGGGGTCGATTCTAGCATCGATCCATGCTCCTCAATGCGCGCGTGCGTCCGTCTGAGAGAGACAGCGGGACGGACTCGGAGAGAGTGACGCTAAGCCCGGCGGGGGAAATGAGGCCGGTGTCGCTGCAGGAATGGAAACCGTAACCCTGATCTCCAGATCATTCAACGTCACCGCCTCATCTCCCTTTATCCCCGACCTTTGACCCGAAATAGCCGAGCTGAAAGCCCTGAACAGGACGCACAGATCCTCAATCAGAAGTCATGGGAGCAGCGAACGCACACTTGATTGTGTTGTGCTGTGTCCCTCTGCAACAATATCAGAGATTTATATGGACTTTTGTAGTCTGTGACGTTGACACCAATGAAGAACAGACATGATGCAACATGTTAAGCTAACTCTCGTGCGTTAGACTCCAGGAGAGCGCACCACATCAGAGCCTTTGATCGGTTGGTTTCTACACAGCTTCCTCCCTGCAAAAAGAAGCAACGCTTCTGTGTGTTGCAAGGCAGCGCGGACTCGTAGCCCATCTTCTTATTACCTGCAGGGGATGTCGCGGGACGCTTCTCACACGACAGGGTTGAACGCTCATATGTTTATACTCTTTCATCATTCCGTGCACTAGATGGTTCTGGTCCTCACTTCTCCTCCCGTCGCCGGGCCTAGTGGAGGGTACTTCTGGTCGGACCTGAGCTCTTATAAGCCTTCAGACGCCTAATGCAAAACCACTTACCCCGTCAACGTCTCCACCAGCGAGCTCATCCGTGTGCACGTGCTGCTCGTGTCCCGAAAGGACTCTTTCCTCTGTGTTGAGCTTGACAACAATGCCGACGATTGAGAGGGAAAATCCTTTTAATCTCAAAAGGCAAATCCTGATCTGACATATAATAATGGAATACGTTTTTCATTTGAACTTGTTTCGAGTCTTTAAACCCTCCAATGATCATTATGAAAAACATGGCATTGTTGTCCTTAAGAATCCTAAAGGAATGAAGGAGCGCGTCAGTCTGTGCCGCAGTGTGACGGGTTGAAGCCATGATGATCATCACCTCAGTGGCTGCACAGTTAAATTGGACATTTTGAAATTCAACACGCCAATTTCCTTGTGCTATTTGTCTCGTTGTCTCATTGTCTTACTGTCCAATGTTACACAACAACCGCCATGTCAAATTCCTTCTATTTTGACAATAAATGTGATTTCTCTCTCTCTCTCTCTCTCTCTCTCCGTCTCTCTGTCTCTGTGTCTCTCTCCCCTCACAGGGGCGCATATGTCGGAAATCAGGAAAGTCAAAGAAAGCCTTCAGCCGCAAGGAAGCAGAGGCCACCTTCAAGTCCCTGGTGAAGACCCACGAGAAGTACGGCTGGGTGTCCCCGCCCGTGTCCGACGGCTGAGGGGCTGAGGGCGCCGACCCCCCTCCCCACGAACCCCCTCCCCCTCCCCCTCCCCTCCCCTCCACCCCCAACGCCGCCCCCCACCGCGCTAGCCGGGACAAAACTGGCCCCGACACGCAAAACAACGCGCCCTGCTAACTCAACAATCACCCACCTTCACCTCTCGCTGACTCACCCGACATATTTGTTTTCTCTTTTGCTTTTTGTGTGCGTCGCGTCATTGGGATTTTTTTGGGGGGGGGGGGGCGGATTTCTTTCGGCCCTGAAACTCGCCGAGAGAAGACACGCCACCATCTTCTCCACCAAGAAGCTACTTTTGTTGTCCCCTCTCACCCGGGGACATACTCTCCCCCATTTTGAAAGAGACCTAAGAGGAAGTCGTGTGTATATGTGTGTACACACTGGGCTTTTCCCCCCATTGTGAAAGACTACTGAATGAAGGAGACTCATCCCTCCTCTCCTCCCTTTTCCTCCCTCCTCCTCTCCTCTCCTCTCCAGCACTGACCTGCATCGCGTCTCGCTCTGTAGCTGCTGGGTCATTTACATATAAAGGGAGCTGTTAACGTTTAATAGACGGGTGGCGCGGCGCCGTTGGTGCATCATTCACTCCTTCATTTCTTTCGACTGTGCCGTTGCTCACAGTTCAATGCAACAAGATTGTAATTTACATGGAGCTCTCTCTCTCTCTCTCTCTCTCTCTCTCTCTCTCCTCTCTGTCGGTTCCTCCTTTTCTTTCTCTCCGTCACTTGTTGCTGCATTTAGAGCTCACTGTTGCTTAGATGGATGTCGGTTTCTAATGGAGAAATAAAAAGTCACTTGTTGCTTCGTGCAGAGACTATGTAGGCTACGATAAATAGAATGAGGGCCAAACCTTTTGGTTCTCTCTCTGCTCTGATGTTATTGTGTGTGTGTGTGTGTGTGAGAGGAAAAAGACTATTTCCCAGATGAAGATACCAGACGGTACAGCTGAGGGCCAGTATGTTTGTGCGTTTGAGCAAGGGAGACACCCCTTTAAACTGGGGGCAATATGGTTTACTGTGAATGACCCTACGCGGCCTAAAGGGAGTGCTGTTTTTTCCCTTTTTTGCTGAATTAATTGTCGCCGTCTTGTCCCACTTTCTGCGTCGGCTCCTGATTATTACTGTAAACAAACTGTGGGGTTCGATCTATAAAGAGGTTATTCCAAGCTGTGCCGCCCCCCCACACACACACACACACGAACGGGGGCTCGAGCGCTGCCGTGGATGGAGTGGAGCTCAGAGGCCGCCTGATCGATGTCTGCTCAGAGAGAGAGAGAGAGAGAGAGAAGGCAGCGGGGAGAGGAGGAGGAGGAGGAGGAGGAGGAAGGCAGAGCTTTGATCGCTGCTACCGGCTGCTTCTGCAAAATGGCCGGAGACAGGCGTGATTGGCTCCGCCCGGCTGGCCGCCGCTTAGGAGACGCACACCTCCCGCGTTTCCGACCTTTGGAAAGACGTTGTGAATATCTCACGTTAACTCGGGCCACGTCGTTCCCAAGCAAGCGGACGCTTGCTCGCCGCGGGATGTCCGTCCAATCCAACCCAGCCGGGCTCGCCGTGTGTTTGTTTTGCTCCCCGCCAGTTAAATGTCAGAGGGAAAGCTGCTAATTGGTCTGACATTTAGGGCCGAGCGCCATTAGGGACGAGCAGGAGGACGGAGGAGGTCAAAGCTCCCGCTCGGCGCCGACGTCCTGCCACTCTCTGGTCCCCTCCCCCCCCCCCCGGGGGGTGGAGTGTAGGCCAGGAGGTGGTGAGGGGGGGGAGACGGGGGCCCCCTGACCGCAATCCTGCAGCGGGACGGTTCCAAACCGCTGAGCTGGAGGCCGACAACCGTCGACTGTGTGTGTTACACTCCCGTCGGGGGTTTAGAAGAAAAAATAATGCAGAGCGAAAAAGAAAACAGCACCATGTGGTGCGTCGGTCCCCTTCGGACGGGGACGGGCGTTTCAGGGTCCTTCCTGTGTTGGTCTCTCTCGGCTCGGCAGCGGAGAAAACTGTAAACTGCATTGTTAGTAAGACAAAATATCTCAAACGCTGCGTGTTTGCTGGTTTCAAAGGATCATTTTGTGATTTAGTTTAGATCGGTAGTTTGCAGACAATAACTGGGTGAACTGATTATGTTGTATTATATCTGCATGTGATACGTGGTTGGTAGCTAGCTGCTGTATATCTTTTTTCAAGAAAAGCAAGAAAAAAAAGGGGGAAAAACAAAAATGCAAATGCTTCTCTTTTCCTGTTTCTTTTTTTAGGTTCTGTATTGTACGTATAATTCTTTTATTTTGAAGCGTCCTGAAAAATGTCACATTGTGTTATTTGAATGTTTGTGTTTTAATTTATTTGTGGTTTGCCAAAATGAAGATTTGAAGCATGTTGCAGGTATTGTCACAAGAAAACGAGAAGAAAAAAAAAATACATGAATGATAGCCTCTGTGTTTGTGGGATGGAGGAAGGGGGAAGGGGGTTAGGGAGGAAGGAAGGACAGAAGGTTGCAAAGCCCTAAGGGAGTATTCTCTTCAATGCGAGTGTAAGTGGAATTAAGAACAGTCCTACGCTCCCTTGAATACTTCCGAGTCCCGTCCATGAAGTCCCCCACCGGGCCGCTCTAGACAGATTGGCTTACGGGTGATGCGGTGGACACGAAGATCTGGACCGAAGTTCTCCCCAGTCACGGATCGAGGATCAGTGTGACCTCCCTGTGCTCGTAAAAGGGACCGCGCACCTCTGACCCGTGATCAGTCACTGCGGGCGACTTTGTCCCACTCCCGACCCGAGTGCTCGGTCGAGGACGACGGTCTGAAAAGTTCAAGAGCTGAAAGGTCGTTTGCAAGACCAAACAGGAATGTGCAATAAAAGTTACAGCTTATTCAAACTCCGCTGTTTTGGATTGTGGTTTTCTTTCACACCTGCACTACGGGCTGAAGTCACACCTGGGACCCCCGCGTGCTGCTGCTGCTGCTGTTTGCATTGTTTGAATGACCCACTTCGGGCAGCTGCGTCCTCTGCGTGGCCTCTGCGTGGCCTCTGCGCTGTCCCCGGTTTCCTTTTGCTGCAGTCATTGGGACACTTCACATGCTCGGTGAGGACAGGCTGTAATCATCCGTCCTCTACTCTCTGGCTTTTATCAGACGCCCTCCAGCTTGACGGAAACACTGTGTTCCCTCTGTGTGTGTGTGTGTGTGTGTGTGTGCGAAGCCCTAATCTGACACAGGCGCCCGTAAGTGGATGTGCAGAGGGGAATGTGTGCGCTGGTCACGCTGAGAGATTAAGGTTGGACTCTTTTGTAGCTATTAAGGTTAAATAACGTACGCAGACAATACGCATTTAAAAGGAAAATCCCGTTTCATTGCTGCCGTTCGGGGAGACGTCGCTATGGCAACGCGATCTCCTCCGTGCGCGTCTTTATTTTGCAGCTCGCGCAGAGGCCTTTTGCATCGTGACACTGGAGGGTGGCGCGTTGCTAAAACAGGGAAACTGTGGCCTTTTGATGTGGCAACAAGAGTGTAGAGCTGCGGATGTTCCGTCACGTGACTCAGTGGCGACCACAGACGCATCGGCCCGAAACAACTTCTCTACAAATACCAGCTCTGCTGCTATGAGCCTCTCGTAATCCGTCAGTCAATCCAGTTTTATTCACGATGCAACTTTCCCAACCAAATGCGATTCGAAGGGATTTGCAAATGAAAACAACATGAAAAAGAGGAGAGACTAATGGTGACAGTGATCATGATGAGGTGCAATGAATCACTTTAAAAGCTGAGAAGTCCAACATGGATGAAAACCTGGTCAGTTATAGACTTTCCATTGTGAAAGGTAATTAGGTCATTGCACACTGGCTTTGATCAGACGTAGCGTGTTTCATACGTGACATTTAAGTCACGTCCAGCTTCCTTTTCACTCTCAGAGAATTACAATGGAAAATAAGTCAATACCCTGAAGGTTTTATTCAACTAAATGTGGCTCCATTCATCCAATAAAGACGTTCAGAATATTAATATTATGAATATTAGCATTCGCATCATGATTGTTATTATGTGTTCTGTCTGTCTGTTCCTTCCATTTCAGACTCCATCCAGAGCGTTCTTAGGAAGACAGACATTCTACCAATAATTGAAACCAATGATGGAGAAAGCCGTGGTTGTATAAAAAGAGAAGCTGTAGCACATCTGTAGGGTGATTTGAGACAGCTGGATTCACTGGAGTAGTTTCATGTGCAAAGCCATCGTTAATGTGATTAGAAAATCCTGAGATTGTCCCTCAGTGATGAGTCAAAATCCCTCTTTTTAAGTACCATTATAAATATTCCTTGGGACTAGATCTTTTCACAAATGCGTCTTGACCCATCATTGCATTGTATGAGATTGAATGAACAGCGTGCGTAACCAACTTATAAAGAGGGCTGCAGGGATGACGTGAAGTTTACGTGGTTCCTTCTGTTATTTTGTTTCTGGATCCTGGTAGAAAATAAACTACGATAATGAACTATCAAATGCTCTTTAAAATTACAGCATTTGTTCCACAAGATAATCTTCACAAAATGAACCCCACTGATTTTTGAAGCGCAGAGATGCTCGATCACAAGTCCATGTTATTTTTTGGTTGCAAGTCAACTCTCGAGTCTGTGAACGTGACTGTCTGTGTGACAATGTCTCTGCATCAGGGTCACATGACTTCCACTTCACCGTTCTATAGGCTTGATTACTCCAGGGCCACGCAGGACAGCAGTACACAGCAGGACAGTCTTATTTGCTCATCCAAGCAAATTGGCAAAGCGAACACACACACACACGTTGCTCTCATCTTGGCCGACACGTCCCAATTAATTGATCCCTGAGCACTCTTGTTTTTTCGCCTAGTTGCTATTTCCTCGCCGCTCATCAGGGGCGGAGCTGGATCGGAGGGAGCAAGTGAGGCGTTGATGACACCCTGTTGACTACTGTGAGGAGGGAAGATGCGTTTTAACAATTGGCTAAAACCGCCGGCATGCTGAACCCGCTCTGGGTTGGTTTGCGCTCCTGCTCGGGTGGAGGCAGCAGGCCGAGAAAAAAAAACATTGTTATTCAATCATGAGATAACAAGTCACCATCCCCCGAAGGTTACCTTCACCTCAGGGAGGCTCCGAGAGGCATGCAGAGACGCCCAGGAGGCAGAGCGAGCTGAGCGAGCCAAGAGGAAGGCGACCAGGGAGACCGTCTCTGCTTCAACCCCCTCCCTCCCTCCAAAACCCTCCGACAACCCCCTCTGGAGGAAGCTGTTTGTGCGATTTGTCAGAGCGGCTCTCAGCGTGATGAAACAGCGGTTTGGCAATCTGAGAGATGCAAGCTGATTTCACCAGGACAAGCTTACGTACGATGACATTTTAATAGGGGGGGAAATGATGATAAGATGTGCTTTTTCATGGGTGTTGCTTTAATAAGGATTATAGATGTAGGGGAGGCAAACCTCCTGAATGCAGTCTGGTCAAGTTTGTATTCGCGAAACAGCTTACCTTCCTTTTCTGAGTGAATTCATTCATCTGTATGTCAAAGCCGGAGGATGCATCGCTGCAGCTACAACACCTGGAGGGCCTGGGCTTAGCATCCCCTTAGCTTCCCCTTAGCTTCCCCTTAGCTTCCCCTTAGCTTTCCCTTAGCTTCCCCTTAGCTTCCCTTTAGTTTCCCCTTAGCTTCCCCATAGCTTTCCCTTAGCTTCCCTTTAGTTTCCCCTTAGCTTCCCCATAGCTTTCCCGTAGCTTCCCTTTAGCTTCCCCTTAGCTTCCCCATAGCTTTCCCGTAGCTTCCCTTTAGCTTTCCCTTAGCTTCCACATAGCTTTCCTTAGCTTTCCCTTAGCTTCCCCTTAGCTTTCCCTTAGCTTCCCCTTAGCTTCCCTTTAGTTTCCCCTTAGCTTCCCCATAGCTTTCCCTTAGCTTCCCTTTAGCTTCCCCTTAGCTTCCACATAGCTTTCCTTAGCTTTCCCTTAGCTTCCCCTTAGCTTTAGCTTTCCCTTTAGCTTCCCTTTAGCTTCCCCTTAGCTTCCACATAGCTTTCCTTAGCTTTCCCTTAGCTTCCCCTTAGCTTTAGCTTTCCCTTAGCTTCCCCTTAGCTTCCGCCCTCCTTCTGAATAACAGAGGCTCCACATGCTCGGTGCTTGCACAAAACACCACACTGGCATCCAGTGTTCCTCACACAAGGAACCCCTCGGCCGTCAATCGGTGACGAGTCATTGTTGATCCGTAAATCAGAGTAGTAAAAACCGGAAGGGCAGAAAACTCTGGCAAGAAGCCATCAAAAGCATTGTGTTGAATTATAGATCTCCACCCTCCTCCGCTCTCCACACATCAAGTCAATCCCAGATATAGCTGTCTTTTCAAATGCACGGAACACTGGGGGTGCGTCTGCATGGATCACACATTATCTGTCCGTCACGCTAAATCCCACAGGATGATGCAATGATGCTGTCAGGGAACATCACATGTCTTAGTCTGAAGGACGCCAAAACACTGAGGGGTCTCACTTGGAAATGTGAAGTTAAATAAGGAATTGTTTTTCTCTGTTGATCACGGATGTATGGAAGGGATCCGTTGTATCATCTGGTGTGTATGTGCAGAAATAACTGGGATCATTTTTAAAAAAGGTACTTTGCTGCAGGATAAAACGTCGTATGGTAACTTTTTCTGATTCTTGCATCGTCAGCCCAAGGATGGTGACGTGAAGATATGTGACCATGTCTTTATTTTTTCACAGTCCAGCAGTTTTTACTGGCAATCCGTTCACGCTTCAAAAATCATAAAAGTGGTGTTCAATTATTTGTGACAATCATCTTGCTGAACAGCACATGTAACTGTCTCAAACGTTGATCTTGCACAGATCATCGGTTTGGGATGAGGTCTTCTCTGGGGGGTCCTCAGAACTATAAAAACTTGTGAGGATGATAATAAAATGCAGTTTATCATCATTTTCCCCAAAAATCTCACCTCTTTCCTTTGAATCTCACCAGATGTCTAATGTGAGTACATTGTTTTCTGTGCGTGGTTTTCACTCATGAAGAAGAAGCAGTTCCTAAATTGAAAAACATTGAGTTTGTAAAATTTGCTGCTAAACAGACTCTCTGATTCTCTTGTAATTCACTGCTTTTCTTCCTATTTTCGGTTCGCCTGACTGTCAGCAAATGCAATGTCTACAAATGCAAATGAAGTCATCTTAATGCAATGCAACTCCCACCACTGTGAGCCTGGTAATGTCAGGACATGCGCAGTGGCGGCTTGTAGAGGACATAAAGGAATGATAAAGTTAGATTTTACTGGAGAAAGAACAATAGTCCTCTCTCTCTCTCTCTCTCTCTCTCTCTCTCTCTCTCTCTCTCTCTCTCTCTCTCTCTCTCCCTCTCTCTCTCGCTGAGGCTGTGTGTTAAATCCAGACAGAGTGCAGTGAGCTCTTACGTAAGCTCTGGCACCGCCACGGAGGCTACGCCGAGCCTTGGCAGCCATCTCCCCCTCCCTCTCTCGCTGTTACATCTTTGCCATTCTTAGCAGACTCGGGCTCGCTATAAATATTTTATATGGCACAGTGCACGTGGGAAAAATGTATTTTTAGCCTCGTTTAGTGATTCCAGCATGAATCCGGCCCTCTGTGAAGCCAGACGGCTTTTTGATGTGGATCGGCTCTCCTCGACGTCGGAAGGTCGGCCTTCATTAATAAATCAATGGATTCCGACTGCTGTCCACTGGCCACAGGTCTCGCATTGATTACCGCGAGTTGGTGTGAGCCTTACGTTCAATAAGGTTCCAGGTCTAAGGACCTCGGTAGATGTGTGCATTTTACACAAGGTGATGCCTGACTCCCAAGGACCACTTCAGAAAGACAGAGACCCCGACGGGGGGACGTCAGCGGTAGAATCAGCGAGCAGGAAGAAAGGAAAGCCACTGCAGACGTCGCTGAAGGGAGGGATGGGCTCTTAGCATGCAGAGCACGGCCTTCCCCCGGCCACCGAGACATGCATGCATGAACAAGAGCGGCAGGCAGCGGTCACACGCCCACAGCGCTGCACGCATGAGACACAAAACAAGGATGAAAGAAAAAGAAACAGTAGCTCACTGGCAGTCCGGGCCGTGATGCAATTTGTGTGGATCCGTGTATTGACGGGGGAGGGTGTCCACGCGTCTGCATGGGCACCTTGGATGTGTTGACAACAGCGATGCAATGCGACGTGCTGCTCTTACAGCTGATCCGTGAGTTGCTGCAGGTAACAGGGTGGATTACACAGCACCCACAGTGCCCTCAACCCAACCTTGATCAGTGCTGCAAAGGGTCACGATTGGGTGGAAGCTGCAACAGCACACCGAGCGCTTTAATGAGGCTCCTTCCTCACTCGTTTCATAAGCTCTCCGGTAAGACGCCGCACACAGAGCGGGCTCATTAGAGGCCATCGTGTGCCGAGTGTTTCCAACCGCGGAAAACAAGTCTAACGGAGCAACAAAGGCCCTGGCAACAACCTTGCTGGATGTTTGTATGCACGCTTTCTCTCCTTGCTGTCTAATTTTCGTGTCAAAAGTCATCTCTCCTGCATCTCCTTGCCCTCCTTTCCTCGTCTTCTTCCGTGACAGGAGGACTGCAGCCGTCCTGACTGCTAATGAGGGACAGGGCTTTTGTTATGTGTGTGTGTGTGTGACAGTCTAAGGACAGAAAAGCAGAGAGAGTGTCTTTGTGTGTGTGCGTGTCTGTGTTGGGTTTTGGATGAGGGGAAGGCCAGGAGCAGAAAGAGGAGCGGTGAAAAGATAAAGGGAGCTGTGCTCTCTCCAGCTCCCTTCCCTCGATCTGTTTCCTCCCTGTTACTAGGCAACACCTGCAGGCATGCACTAAATAAAGCCGTGCAGCCACCACCCAGCCCCTCCCCTGCCTCCAGCTCTCACTCCTCCGTCTCTCTCCTCATCAGCCTCACCCATCTCTCCCTCTCGTACTCCTCCCCTAACTCTCCGGGATCCTTCCCCTTTGGACCCGTCTTTCCGTGCACCCATTAGCTTCCCCTCTCACATCTCGCCATTGCCACAGTCGTCCTCCATCATCCCGTCCGCACAGCGGAAAGCAGCCTTCTTCCCCTTTCCGTTGACACCGAACAGCTACAGGGGCTTGAAAATAGAAAAAAAAACAGTAACTCAGCGTTTAAGAACTCGCTCATAGCTGCTCTTCGTCGATCGCTTATGATGAATGTGACTCAATCAATGCACACAGCCATTATCTGAAGTATTTGTCACCATGCATTCATTAACAACGAGCTTCCTGAGAGGTGTGATTCTTTTTGACGTCATGAGATCATCCTCCTGAACCAAACATGTGATCCACATAAATAACGTTATTGGGCTTTTTAGGCAAGAAACCATCTTCTTGAGTCACAACTCTTAAGAATTACATGAACATTATAAAACAGTCATTTGTAGGAAACTTAACTTACTGATGATCCTTTACTCAACACGTCTGTTACAATCAGTTTGAACAGAGGAACAGCTGATTGTCTCCTGGTCCACAGAGGTTACGTGAGCATTTCAGGTGTGGCGCTTCCACGAGGACTTAATGACATCCTGACTCACGCGAGCACTTTAGAATCCCTCCGGGAAGCTGCATTAAGCTGCTTCAAGGCACCTTTTAAAAGTGGTCTTCATCATGGAGAACCAAGCCATGATGAAAGTGTGTGTGTGCTGAGAGGCGTCTTTGTTTCTGAATAAAAGTCCACACTCATTTGTCAGGAGAATATGGGATCTTTTTATTCTGCTTGCGATATTATTTTTAATATTGATTTCAATTATAAAGTGACTCAGAAGTCTTCACAGACATCAACAAACCGCCTCCACAGAAAATCAACAGACCCTCTTCAACCTTTCCTTTGTCAGCTACTATTCCTTTAATACAATTTGCTCTAAGGAGCATTTCATGCATTCTTAAAGGGTCCTGCAGCGGTAAAAGCCTCCATAACTATTTGCTGTTGCTATAGCACTAGCTGACTGTTCTACTTTCCACATTTTGAGGTGTGAAACGCAGAGAAGCGGACCGGCGTGAGCTTAATGTGTGTAGGAAGGTGGATCCGAATAGAGGCCCTGCTGCCAATCCAACGGGGAATCCCACGAGCTTTGTTGTATTAATCTGCAGAGTGAGCAGGTGACCCGGCCCTCACCTGGATTCATTCACCTCCAGAACATTACTTCTCCTCTGGTGATTCGTCAGCGTGGACGGGATGAGGGCTGAGGCTACGGAGACGGACTGAAAGAGAGACAAAGCAGTTAAAGACGGCGCACTTTGGGGAGGAACGGGCAAGTAAAACGAACCCCAAACTGTCACTGTGAAATATTACCCCATCATCCTCTCTGCCGAGGAGGATGAATCCTCGCACCATATTCGAGATCAGTCGACCTCGCGGTATTCATATCACTGACTTGACCAAATGTGTGATTGTCAGCGTGATGGAGAGACGCGTCGGCGGAGAGATTCATAATGCGGGTGATTGCAACGAGAGCGAAGGAGGCTCAACGGTGCCTCTTGTCTTTAATTCGGCCTCATGCAGCAGGGTGGGGAATCGCTCCCCTACGAGGGAGCATTTTGTAACGCGTTAGTGGTCAATTCAGGTTAAAAAACACGTGTGTGCAGAAAAGGATTATAAGCCAGAGAAGGTGTGCCGGAGAGAGGACGAGCTCCGTCCCCGTGCACGCGTGGAGTGGGAAGGCGGCCGCCTTCAGGTTGTTGTATCGTGAGGGTGCACGTGCAAACACGGAAACAAACAAACACACACACACACACACACACACACACAGGCTTTGCACAATAACGGCATTGGACAGAGCCAACATCCACAACCAGAGATTTGCCAGCGGATTTTAAAAGGACAGGCAGTTGTGTGTGTGTGTGTAGAGATGAGTGGGCTTTGGTTTAATCCGAACATGAAACACAAGATCCCCCCCAACACACACACACACACACACACACACACACACACCACCCGTCTCCTCTGTCACTCTCTCTCTCTCTGTGTGTGTATGTGAATCTCCCTCCTTTAGCGTTGCATAACAGGTTGATTATATAATCCCAAACATAAATGCACGTCCACGAGGCCCAGCGCTCGAGTGCATGAGGATACTGAGGAGGGGAAAAGACCGAGGGGGGGGGAGGGACAGCGACCACAGGGCTGTTGCACTATGGGTAACGGTGTACCGGTATCACGACATCACGACACACCGTATTTTGTTGAATTACTTTTTTTTTTTAAACGTTAACATACTTTTAATTTGTGTATAGCTTCATCATATTTCAATCATATCTTTTGCCCCGTGTTTATCGTCATATATTCATAGCTAAGTTTGCTGCTATATTACTGCAGATATATATATATATATATATATATATATATATATATATATATAATGAAGAGCTAATGCATTTACTGTGGAATAACACTTTATGATCTGATAGTTCTCGAGGCTTCAAAGAGGTTGTAAGTGTGGCGCACAAACACGGAGGATGGGAGCAGAACAACGGCGCTCCAGCAAAGTGGCGTAGTGCTGCAGAACTGGGTTAAAAGCAGAGACTTAAATGGAGATGACAGTTTGAGAACATTTTAGAAGCTGAGCTTTGGAAGGCTCTCAGAAAGCTCCACCGGGGGGGGAAATCACAACAGAACGACGAAGTGAGGGATTCGAGTAGTTACGTCCAAGGACAGGGTGGTGAAATGGACGGTGGATGACAGGACGAAGGGGACGGAGGAGACAGAAGACATGAAGTCCACGAATGATGTCCTCACTGGTGTTAGCAGGCCGCCAGTAGACTTTGGGGCTGAAAGGCTTCACTCACGCTGACAAACCAGCACGCGCGCTTTAAACACACCAAGCTGAAGTGTATTATATCTACAGACCTTTTTCTATCGGCCCACTTCAATTCATTCACCCCGTCCTCCATTTGTCCGCCTGTATACCATCAACATACATATCTAACACATCTCCCTCCCGCTCTCATCAGTCTTCCATCTCAGCAGTGATGAAGGCTGGAAAACAACCCAACGTGGTCAAAGTGTCCCCTTTGCTTTCCTCGGACGCAGACGCGGCAAAAAACAGGCGTCAGCTGCGTTCTCTTCATCGACTCGATCCCGGCGCGTTGACTCCTCTCGTCCCGCGCTGGCCCCCTCCTGTCACCGGCACGTCACCGGCCGAGGGGAATCGACTCGACAGACGCTCCCCTTGCGCGGTGATACACGCGGTCGTGCACTTTGGAGGGTCAAAGGTCGAAAAAAAGAAAAGGAGAGGAGGATGTTGGGAGAAGAAGATGAGAGCAGAGGAGCGATGCGGTCCGTGGCCTCCTAACGTCACCAGAGAGGTGAGGAGGGCGGGTTGTCATGGCAGCAGGACCGGGTAATAAACAGGAGGAGAGGACGCCTGTCCATCCGGCGCCGTCGGCTAATATTTCTGCCGGCATGTGAAGTTCAACTTTAGAAGAGAGATCATTTTTTAATTCCCTCATCTTAAGACACATAGAAACGTCTCTGCAGGCTGCTGGTTTCTTTCCACCAGCCGTCCCCGATGAAGCACCCTGGAAGACAACGTTTTACCGCCGACTAGATGATACTTTCAGTGCAGTGATGCACCAAACGTTTTAGTAACTAGATGTCTGTTAATAGAAATCGAGCTGTAAAACAGGATTTGTATTTGTATAAATGTTCATGCAGTCGAGATAAGATTCCTCCATTGGAATTGTCTACAAATAAAAGAGCACTTGATTTGTAAAGTTTTACATGGTCATTATTTCTTTGGAATTATTATGGGAAAGTCCTTATATAAGCTTATTTAATAATAGACAACTGAAAACTGTAAAGTTGACACTTTGTTTATTGATGTGGCGATAAAAGTATTCGTAAAACATTAATGGAACTAGCAGCACCAGTACTCACTTTATTTCCCACTGGGAGTCATAATTCATATTTAATTCCTCATGAACGTTTCATTACGTCCAATTTGATTTAATCAAGTCCCTCCCAAGTACGTCTTTAATGCTTCAGAGGAGCAGGAATGAGCATGAAGTCAAATCATTTGAAGATGGTGACACAGCTTGACGCCTTTAATCAACTCCATATTTCTGCTCGATTACAGGTGTCAAAATTGAGAGTGCGTTTAATGAAAACTCTATAAACATGCGCAACGGAGAAAAATATTTGATGCCATTTGTTTGGCGGGATTGTTAAAATATAAAAAAAAATAAAGAAATGAGATAAGCCATTTAACTAAAACTCCTGGAGAGGATCCCAAAAGTAAAACTCTCCAAAAAGGAGTACATCTCTGCAGCGCGAGCAGAGACACCTGTGGAGGCTCCTCCTCTTCATCCTCCTCTTCCTCCTCACGATGAGGCCTTTCGCCTGATCAACGCCAATGACCAAGTCCTTTCTCCCCTCGACCGACCGTCTCCGCTGCTACTTCTTTGGTTCCGACGATCCGTTTTCGCCACCGTTCTGCGACTCGAGCTCCGCCTCCTTTCCCTCCGCTCCATCCTCCTTTGCCGCCGCTCCATCCTCCTTTGCCGCCGCTCCATCCTCCTCCTCCTCCACGTCTCCATCCTTCCCCTTCTGCCCGAGGCCCTGTTTCTCTTTGAAGACCTCCACGCCGAGCATTCGGAGGTAGTGGAACCTCTCGTTGCGCGGCACGAAGGCTCGGATGGACGTCTTCCCCCTCCAGCCGCACAGCTGGATGGGGCACTGAGGCTCCGTCGGGTTGCTGACAAAGACACACACGGGCGCGCGTTTCACAAAATGACCAACGACTAGGAAAGGGCATGTGAAAACGTGCACACACACACACACACCATCCAAATAAAACTTACTTTGGGTTGGGGTTGTACTTCAGCACAATGCTCCCCATCACTGTGAAGCAGAGGAGCAGAAACATTCACAACTGCAGACGGCAGATGACTCCATTTCAACGTTAAGCCGCACTCCTTCCAACATGTTGACGATTACCACCGTAACGACGGCTTCCTCCTCGGCTGGAACTGCACAGCTTTTTGGGTCACCGCCTTGCTCAAGGGCAGCTCAGTACGTTATGGAAGCGGACAGAGCGTTGCTCATTTCCCCTCTCGCTCCAGGCCAAGAGAACCTCCCGGTCACAAGTCCTCTACACGGCCTCCCAAATAATTGCATTTGTGGATCATAAAAGGAAGCCTTACTCGTCTTTGAGTTGCTATTTTACTTATTTAAAACATGTCTGGTGTGCGTGCGTGTGTTTCGGAATGTGAGTCGTACCAAGTTTCTTGGCCTGAGCGTGGGCGTCTTCCTGCAGTTTGCTGAGGTAGGGGTTCTCCTGGGTCAGCAGCACTTTGATGTCCTCCACGCTCACTCGGATTATCCTGGAGCGGATGTACGGCTGAAGAGTGTAGATACCCTTGTCCGACAGAGAGGAGACGCGGTTGACGCTCCGCCGGCCGACATAATAAATCTACATTCTTTATGGTCACACGGTGCACATGAAATGAATGAAGTGTATTTGGGAGTGTGAAGTCGCCCGCTGGGGAATCCAGTGAAGATGACGCATGTTTGAACACTGATAAAATGGAACGTAGAAGGTGTCGATGTCTTAGAAATAGGAGCTGTGCATCTAACTTTGCATTGCTGCGAGCTGATTGTGGGGTTGATTTGCATACAGAAAAAAGACGTGCAGATACGGTGTGAAGATTCTGACAGAATGTTGTTTTTTCACAATACAACTCTGCAATTAATAACCAGTTCATTTATAGAAAATCATTCCATCCACTTAAGATGGCGTGTGTTACCTCCTGAGCCAGTCTGAAGGGGGATCCAAACTCCTCCCCATCACTGTTGCGAGACCACACCTTCACCCCCGTGTTGATAACCTGAGAAACAAAACAAAAACTCTATTCAACCGACTGCAACCGATTCATGTCCCTTCTGAAAGCACAACCAACGCAAGTAAAGAAATAAAAAAAAAAAAGACTAATCCTGTTACGTGTGGTCTCTTTGCTTCGCTGTGTTTTGTAATCACGTACTGATGTTCGACACAACGGCTTAGCTGAAGGCATCTCCTCTACGTGACATTTAAAAAGTGAATGCTGCGATCTCAGAGTGGGAGGAACGACGTGCAGAGTAAAATACAACACTTCAGGAATAAATATCCACAGGGAATTCTTTACTAGCCTGAGGGAAGCACAGAACAATTAACTTTGAATACTAAAGGCGGGACATCCATCCAGCGAGGAAGTCCGTCCTTCCATTCAGGGTTTCCTCTAAAGCCACTAAAAGACGAGCGCGGACTCACAGCTGGATAGAAATTAGGCCTCTGACAAATGCAGATACCAGCCTTCCCTTTTTTCTCTCTCAAGGGAATTAGACTTATTGATAGCTGCTGGCATGTAAAGACAATTGAAATAAATAGATCCAGTGATAAAAACAAGTTACCCACCCCAGCTTTAAACCATCAACGTTGCAATAGATTTTCTTTGTAAAACTTGAGCTGCCATTAAAGGGCCAAGGAGGTAAACAATGGCCTCTGCACCATGAATGTGCTCCACTGTGGAAACATTGCGGTTTAGCTCCATAGAAAGTGACTAATAAGTGAGATGGATCAAACATAATGGATGGATGGAGGGAGGGACAGACACACACACAGCCACCTGTGCAGGTGATTTTGAACGATCGGCTGGTACCAATACGTCTGCACGCTGCTACAATAAACATGATGCAGTAGGTACGCTCTGTAAAACAATCAATAAGACACGAATGGCCGGCAGCTAATCATTGATTATTGATTTGTTGGATCCATTTCGTTCTACCTTATTTCCACTCAAGGAAGTGCTTTGTCATCATCAGTGTGTGTGTGAACGATCTAATGTTGTTCCCACACACACACACACACACACACACACACCTTCATGCGCTCGCTGTTGTTGAGCAGCACGTTGCGCAGCTCCTTGGACACCATGTACAAGTGTCTCTTCTTGCCATCGTGAGTCCGGGTCAGCACGTTGAGTTTGGGGAAGTTGGGTGCCAGGTCGTAGAACGATCTAGATTAAAAACGGACAAAACAAAAAAAATTGGGTGACGGGACGTGGAAAGTGTCGCGTGTGTGTGTGTGTGTGTTTGAGGGACTCACTGTATGGTGGTGAAGACGGGGTCTTCTTCAGTGAGGAACACAAAGGGGTCTTCTTTATAACCAAACAGCTTCATCTTCTTAGAGGCTGGAGGTCTGAGAGGAGACAGTTATAATTAACTAATTATTGACTTATTTAAATTTAAAAAAAAAAAAATGTCCCATGTCAAATGTTCCAGAAAAGCTTTTATATCGGAGCTTTTAATGTGGACATGGCAGACAGTGAGTTATAGAAAAGGCTTAGAATCATCTACCTCAGGACCGGTGAGGTTCATCTAAGTCATTTCTCATTAAAAGTAATCCCTTTTCATCATAATGGCTCAAGAAGCCCTGGTGGTTTTTAGTTTGTTCAGTAGCTCACGACTCACCCGCCCACTTTAGCGGCGGTCTCCTGGGCAGAGAGAGCTCTTTTCTGTGCCCCTGCCTCCTTGTCTACCGTTCCCTCTGGGCCTCCCCCCTCCACCTCCACCTCCATCTCCCCCTCCGCGGCAGCAGGGACGCTGTCGGGGGGGCGGGGCGCGTCTGTGGGTGTCGAGGCCGCCGGGGAGCCTTCAGCCTGGACCGCTGAGGCGGACGAGACGTCCCTCTTCAGCTGCAGAGAAAAGAAGCCCCAGCTGTGCTTTAGCAACAGGTGAATGATGCATTGTGGGAAGAGGGGGGGGGGGGACATGAGATTGAATGCTGCTCCATTTCCCCCCTCAAGCACAGGACAATGACAATGTAATCATCTGTTAAGTGCGCGCTTTAGTGATGGAGCACCTTGGGATATCTTCTGTTCCAGGGCATGGGGGCTTTCTTCACCAGCACAGCCACAAAGAAACCTCCGGTGTTCTGGTGATGTGGCAGAATCCTCATGCTGGCAGTGAAACACACACAAACAATCATCATGGCGTTGAGTGTAATGGGGCCGCCCACTGTGTCGATGAACACAGTTTTTTTTTTTTCCCCTCCAATAGGCAATAAAATAAAAGATGCTGAAGCAGTGTGGGGCAATGGCGCCCTCTGCTGGGCCCACCTGAGCACCTACAATGACATCATCCACCATGGAGCGAGAGGGCAGGTGCGCACGTGCACCCACGCACACAGTGCTCGCGTGCACGCGGCCCTAAACATTCGCCCGCGTCACACTGAACAGCAGCGCTTGCACGTACCATCTCTCCAGGTGCATGTCGGAGAGTTTCTCCGAGTCGGTCGGCGGGAACATGGTGGGCCGAATCTGTGTGCGACGATGGCCCGGAACCTCGGACCAGTCCGAGAACCATTGGCCCTCTTTGGTCATCAGCTGCAGGGGAGAAAACCGTTAACAGTCGGTCGGTAAACTCCCCTTTCCCCTTCTGGCCGGGGGTTCCCGTACCTTCCAGGAGGAGACCCCGGGCATCCACTTGAGACCCGGCAGGTCAGCCGAGGCGTTGGCCAGCTCCAGCGCTCCTGGGGAGGGAAGGAGATGGGAGTCAACGAGGTGGAGTTACTAAACATTCCTCCCTGGGAGCCTCCTCATTCAGCATCGCTAGAGACATTTAACAAAAAGTCTCATTTTATGCTTTCAGGATATCAGATGTAGCGATTGTGCAGCTTCGTTGTGATAATGACCAATCATTAAATGCCGATGTGTGTTTCTACCTCTGAGAAATTGTAACTTTTGACTTGTTTACTTTAGTCGTCAATAAAAACCTGAAAAATAAAACTTGCATTTGAATAAAACGTGCAACAGATGATGCTTAAACACGACGACCCTGTGAGCGCTTCTCACCTTCGCTCTTCTCCAGCAGTGCCGCGATGACGGCTTCGTCCTCTATAGGGTTGAGTGAACAGGTGGAGTAAACCATCCTCCCCCCCACAGCCAGCTGTTCAACGCCGCGCACCGCAATTCGCAACTGGAGCCTGGTGAACACACACAGAGAGACACGCTCCCCTGAAGCCAAACAACCAACCACACGAGTGCGTGAATTCCTATAGTGTCCCGAAGGCACAAACAACCCCCCCCCCAATCTCACCCGTGGAGGTGCAGGCTGTTGCTGGTCGTCCACTTCTTCCACACGTCGATGTTCTTCCTCATGGTGCCGTCCCCGCTGCAGAGCACAGAGAGCACAGACACCAGTCACGGGTCGAGCATGATCGATCTAAAAAGGAGGCCTTCAGCTGACTGTTCACATCCTCGCTGCCCTCGGGACAACATTTGCAAACAAATGCAGCTCGGTTTTGGTCATGAAATGTTGCCGACCTTCAAGGATCCCCCCCGCCTCCCTTCATTTGGACAGAAAATGATCTCCTTGATCCTCTCTGATCTACTTCCTCCAGACTGCCAACCCCTCCTCTCACTCCTGCAGCCCTCACACACACACACACACACACACACACACGCGGACGCATGCTGACCTGCAGGGAACGTCACACAGGATGCGGTCGTAGAAGAGGACGTCCTTCTTGCCGTCCAAGTCGATGTTGAGCGTGGGGATGCAGGAGGCGTCGTGGTTGACCACCATGATGCAGGGGCTGTTGAGGCGCTTGGCTTGGTGCACGAGCAGGTAGCAGCGCTTGTTGTCCACGTCGTTGGCAATGACAAAGCCCTCTGGGGTTAGAGGAGTAGGTAGCTGCTGTTTAAGTGGCAGAGGCTGCTGATTATCTCACAGAAATCACTTACGGAGCCGTGATTCCTGGCTTTAAATGCGTGCGTCTTACCAGGAAAAGGCACGTCCATGTCCGAATGGAGCATCTCGATCAGCTGGGCCGTCTTTGACCCCGGAGCTGCACACATGTCCAGGATCTGCACAGAAACGCAGGTACGTCAGCTGTTTTTGAGCCAAAAGGAGTGTGGAACACAGGAGGGAAGGAGGACAGATGTGCTATCTTTAGCCCTAATTGAGGGCGGCGCTTTCACCTTGTGGTGGGACTCAATCTTCAGGAGGAGAGGCGGGATCATACTGACGGCTTCCTGTCGGCTGATGTTACCCTGAAAGTACAACCACAAAAACGATGCTTTGTTCCAAGGAGACTTTTATAAATGCAGCCACAATACTCTTGTTGTAGCTAAAGCGGCACGGTCCAGTGTGGGAAAGCCTCTGTTTTGTTTGTGTTGACTCACCGACTCGGTCTCGCTGACCAGGAACTGGTGGAACTTCTCCAGCAGGGGAGACTTCCTGATGATCTTCCTGCTCATGTTGGTGTGCCAGGCCTGCTCATCGGGATACCTGGAGGGGAAAGACACAACATGTACCGATCTTCTGGTTTCTGTGCGCCGTGAGGGTCTTTGCCTCGCGTAAAGCAGGAGATCGTACCAAACGAGAGGCTGCGGAGCCTCAATCCTCTGACCGTCTATCTCCACCTCTTGAATATCCTTAAAGTATTTGTCCTTCAGACAGTGGAGGATTTCCTTGGCATGGCTGGGGTTGGACAAAAAGGAGACTTGCATTAACCAAAGACCCAAAGTGTTGAAACCCACGACCTTGCACCGCCGCTTGGGTCCAGATGAGGAGACCACGTTCGTGTGTTTTTACGCTCACCTCTTGTACCCGGTGATGCGGATGGTTGCCGGCAGCGGTTCCCTCATGGCGTCCATAAACTGCTCAAACTCTCCAGCAGGCACCAGGCCCAGCTCCTGGTAGTAGTGCTCGAACAGCTTATTCTCCTTGACAATGTCCGCATACCCGGCTCCCCAGCCCTGAACACACAGGGAACATAGTTAGTAATATGTTATTCTAATGTATGATGAGCATAACTGGAGAAGCACCTGGCGATTTAAATACATACTCTGTATGAGAATAAAGTTGCATCGATGTCATTCAGAAAGTTGCCAATCAGGGGTGTTCTTGGTATTGTTGGTATTGTCTCATGATGGATAATGAATAATGTAGTAATTCACAATCAGGTCCTGCACCTGCATGCGTGCCAACGCGTAATCAGCCGCACACTCCCCACCGAGCACGTAATAATCTAGACTAACGTAAGTAAGTAAGCTCCCATGTTGCCTTGTGGAACAGCAGCTGACAGCAGAAGTTGCAGCTGGTTTTTTTGCGCAGCTCCGTGACTACGTTTCAAGTTCAAGACCACCTCTGCGTCCAGTAAATACAGATGTTATACGTTAAATAATGCAGTTCACGCGTTAAGCAATACGCAGAAGTTGGAGCTGCAGAACGGCGATGCTTACTGCGTTGTCCCTGTCGTCCCTGCCGGTCGGCTGGTTCTTCTGCCGCTGTCTGCTCCTCTTCCCCATGTTGTTGTTGTTGTTGTTGTTGTTGTTGTTGTTGTGATAGCAGACGACTCTGGAGAAGAGCCTGCGGAACGTCGTGGCGGTCCGGAGGGCGGAAAACGAAGCCTGTAGGTCGGATGAAACGACCGTGGGACCTGCGTTGGAGCAACTGCGACGCCGTGTTTCCCTCGAAACGTGTTGCCTCTGACGCACGTGACTCAGGACCCCTGTAGAGGTGGCGATGGCCTGTGCCTGAAATAAAGTGAAGAAGAAAAAAAAGATTTGAGGGGCGTTCGTGCGATTTTTTTCAACAAATAGGAATTTAAATTTGACATTGCAATACGAAATGATTATGCTATTGACTTTCAAATTCAGTATGTTATTTATTTTTGTATATCTGATACTTTGCGTTCACTCCGGCTCGATTGTCTAACCGCGTGAAAGCATACGTATTATATTAATCTAAAATAATATATGAATGCAGTAACCGCTCATTGTTTACAGCAGGTGATTTATTGAAACAGATTCATGGGTCTTTATCGGTTGAATAACGTGGATGGATGACACCAGATGCCGTCTGTCTGTTCGCGCACTGTGATTGGTCCCGAGCGGGGAACGCGTGACGCGTTCTTCCGCGTCGACCAATCGCGCTGCAGAGCGAACCCGAGAGGGCGCTGGCGACACCGCCTTCCAGCTGCAAACACATTAATAACGCTGACATTTCCATTTCTGGCGCTTGTTGTTTTTTGCAACACCGGCCCGCTCGCCCACCATGGACGCGCTCCTCTCGCGGCTCTTCTCCTCGGAAGAAGAGGAGCGCTACGCGTTGGACTGCATGGCTTACCTCATGCTGGTCATGGCAGCCTGCACGTTTGTGACTCTGCTCTTTGAAAACGTCCCGTACGGGCGCTATGCAACCAGCAGGTACGGATTCCCGGTGAACGCCCGGTTGGCGTGGTTCATTCAGGAGCTGCCTGCCTTCCTGGTGCCGCTGTGTCTGGTAGTGTGGACGTCCTCTGGTAAAACCTCCCTGCTGCCCAACCGGCTGCTCATTGCCATGTACTTCTGCCACTATGTCCACAGGTAGGTCATTGGAAGTGGTGGTGATTAGGAGGACTTGGCCAACTAGTCCCACCAGCAGGAATACCAAGTAACTTCCAATGTGCGTGGAAGCCACTTGAATGGAATCACGCATGCACACATCTGGACGGCATTAGTTTTTGTTCCTGATATTATGTTCTTTCTGCTGCAGATCTCTTATTTATCCTTTTCTAATCCGAGGAGGTAAACCAACGCCATTCGTCTCATTCGCCCTGGCCTTTGTTTTCTGCATCTATAATGGGTACATGCAGATCAGGTACCTGAGCCATTACGCCGAGTACCCTGCAGACTGGGTTACACATCCACGCCTCATCGCAGGTGGGTGTTCTGTGTCTGCTGCCCCCCCTGTAGGGACACTTTCTGCTCAATCTGGTTTTTATGGAGGCCTAATTCCGCCACTGTAGTGGATAAGAAAAACATGTCCGTCATTATAATGAATTATCACTTATCTAAAAAAAATGTAGTAGTACAGAAATATGATTCAAAGGAGGTTAGTGTCTGTATTTAATTTGATCAGTTCTCAATAATTTGACTAATAGTATTAGTGTTAGTATACTATTAGTATTTCAAAATAATGAGAAACCTCCATTGTTTTCTTTGAGATACAAAGTCAGAATATCAATGTTTGTAGCATATGAGAAATTAAATCAAAACATGTATTTTTTTTTTTTAGGGCTGTCAACATAAACACATTATTCTATGCGATTAATGTGGCCAAGGTTAATGCAACACAATAGTAGTTGACCGCGGGAACGAAGCGGCCGCTAGCTGCAGTCCGTTAACTCAAGATGGAGAGAGCTGTTTGCATTGGAAGTAAAATAAACATGCAGGACATACAGCAGAAGAACTGTGCAGTTCCATCTCAACATGTAACGTTACCCCTGCGCGGCACACAGTCTGCAGAGGACCACCGCTGTGCCCCTAAAAGAGCGCGGTTTGGAAACGTTCTGGCTAAATGTGGGGACGATGTCGGCACTTGACACACAGCCGTCAAATGATGGAGAGTTGAGAGCAAAGTGAAGGTGGCAGGAAAAGTCGCGAGTTCAACATGTTTTTCTTCGGCCCCCAAGAGTAGTTTTATGTTTAAAATAACATGACAATTAAACCACACGCTTTCTAAAGGGATTACTCATTATTTTAAGATTAAGAAAAACAAATTAAAAACATTATAACAACAACAACAACATTCATTAATCGAGATCAATAAATTTCAAACTGTGCGATTTTAAATAGTTAATTTTTTTCTATTGACCGCCCTAACGTTTTTTCTTGTCATTTGCAATCATTTACTCACGATGTACAATGATGGGAGAGGGCGTGTGAACCATAATAAGAATACTTAGTTTACACATTTACATTTCATTTAACTTAATGTATTATCTTAATCTAGTTTAGTGTGTGCTGATTAGTATAAAATGGTACATAAATAGCACCGGCTGAAAGTGCTTGATTGATTGATGAGGAGCCGAGTGAGATGCACAGTCAGGATAACAATCTCCTGCCAGCCCTCCCAGTTCTCCCCTTTTTAACCCTCTTTTCCTCTTCCCTTTTCTAGTTTAAATGAAATGGCCGGTCCTTGCCTCAACACACAGCTGTCACTCAGACTCTTTTGTCCATCTTTTCATTTTGGCTTCTGCTCCACTGCCGGTTCTTCCCACGTTCCTGAACCAAGACTCAGTTTGTTTTTATGGCTCCCGTTGCTTTTAAAGCGGAAAACCTGTCAATTTAGAAATAGGTTTTCTTTATCACAGTTATGCTCTAGCTGTAGCTGTGCATGACTATAAAAGTGTTCCACAAAAGAATAAATAAATACGTAACATCTGTGTATGAAGAATGGAGCCGGGAGGTGATTAGCTTAGCTCAGCATAAAGATTTGAACCATTGAGTAGTGAAAACAAATGAAAGTAAGTATTTGTCTCCCGACGCTAAAGCAGACTCTGGTCCTCCAGGTTCTCTGCTGTGGCTGCTCGGCTGGGTGGTGAATGTGCACTCTGACCACATCCTGAGGAACCTGAGGAAGCCCGGAGAGACCGCTTACAAGATTCCCAGGGGTAAGGGCTTCAGGACTGAGAGCAGTTGGTTCACACGGCTTTTGCTTCTATTACTGCGAGAAATACACATTTATTTGCATTTATATATCAGGCATGAAAATCCCTCACCTTTCGGCGAAATTCGCCGTTTTGAAACCAAAATAGGTGACCTACGTCAATCGTGTAGATTCAATGAGGTTTTTTTGGGGGGGGGGTATTCATATTCATATTCAGCGAATTGCGAACAGGATTTTAATATTTTCTGGTATATCTAAGTTACCCATGAGCTTTGTTGACATAGACTTCGCTAACGTTAGCTACAGCTTGATGAGTTGAGTCATTTAACGCAGCAGGAGAGAACGCAACGTTGGCCAGCTAGCTAAAGCTCCGGTGGGAAATGATTAGCTAACGCCAGCGTTCTTGAGGAGGTAGATGTTGAGGTGAGGGGACTGACGAGGCAGAAGGTAAAGTGCTCCACCGTTCTATCAATAAGCAGAGCTGCCAACCCGATACGCATTCTGACTTCAAAGTACGATGAACGAATCATTGACCCGAAGACACGGTCGGGAACGAATCAACGGTCAATCGATCAACGAATGACTCGAAGAAAGATTCGTTCATTTTACTGAACGAGATTCAAAGAACCGAGTCGGTAAAACGGTCGGTAATATCTTACCACCCCCCCGTCAACGAATGACTCAAAGAAATCTCTGGGACAAAACTAGTTGAAAACCCCTGCCCCTTTTTCATGCCTGATATATATATATATATATATGTATAAATATACATTGTACTTTTACTCCTCTACAATGTTGGGCTTTTAAAGGCTGTTTTACACATCAATAATGCAAAAGAAATCCCTGAACAAAACGTTTTTTCTTGTGTGACGACATTATCACGTTGCATTATCACGTTGCCCTGCCGTAATCTCTCAGCCTGCAACCCTTTAGTTGGATGTGTCTTTAAATAGGAATTTTTTTTCTTCTTCCAAGAATACAAGGCGACATGGGTTCAGTAATTGCGATGCCATTCCAAAGGTACATACTTGTACTCCGGTTTAGAGCGAGGCCTTTTCCCTCCCCTGTCGCTGGGTGACAATAAAGGCGTAATCACGTCCCGGCACTGGTCCTGTGGTCCTCGAACACAGAGCTAGATGCTAATTTCCCAGCGTGCTCTTCCCATTACACAGAATCCCGCTGTGAGCCCAATCACAGGGTGTCACAGGGTGGTTATCTTTCTCTCCCCGCCTCGCCCTCCCTGAACCCTGACATTAGGTTTTTTATAAAGGATCCCGCTGCCTCCGCTCACAGTACTTGTCCTCTTTGCGTGTTTCTATATTCCTGATTTGAAAACAATCCACTTTTTTACTGATACAAAAGATAGAATGGTACCTAGTACCAAGAGACGGCTACGGGCGTCGACATTACCAGGATGTGCTCTGTCCGCCCACCACGCTCACCGCGGATGGCCTTTGACCTTTTAACGTTGTAATGTCAGAACTAATCTAGGACAGATTTGTAGTTCTTCTGCCGTCACCCGAGAGCTGCCTGCTTCATGGGCCAACACCAACAAGAGGACTGCTGATTTCATAACCCGGTGGATTATTATGCACATGCACCTGCTAAGCAAAGATGGATGACTCATTATTCCATAGCTTTTCTTCTTCTCCTTCCAGATGTTGCACTCGTTAGGCCAATGAAAGCAATTTGGCTTCGTTTTATTTCGTTTGATAAATTGCCGTCTGTATCTTCATAATTGTAATAATAATGATGTGTGTTTCCCGATATCGACCTGTACCGTTCTCGTGATCCCTGGATGTCAGCAGTCTGGTAATTCCTCTGAATATTCAGACTGATAATAACGGGGGTCAAAGGTCTTCCGCTACTTATGATGATTTCACAGAAACATTTGACGGAACACAATGTTATTTCAGTTACCATGCGGAAATATTTGGGCCGTTGTCGCCTGAGTGGCTGCATGCAAAGAGAAGTATGCCCGTCCTAACGGCCATGTCGTCCACCCGCAGGCGGCATGTTCGAATACGTGTCTGGAGCCAACTTCTTGGGGGAGATAACCGAGTGGGCCGGCTTCGCTCTGGCCGGCCGCTCCATTCACAGCTCAGCGTTTGCCGTCTTCACCACAGTGGTCCTCGCCAGCAGAGCTGTGGCCCACCACAAGTAAGGGTCCACACACATGCAGAGTAAGCAGGTTTTCATGGAGTGGGCTGCACACTACTTGTATTGACCAAAGGAACCGGCTCTTTCTGTTTCTTCCTACAGATGGTACCTCGCTAAGTTCGAGGACTACCCCAAACATAGGAAGGCACTCGTTCCCTTTCTTTTCTAAAGACTCCTCGGGGCACCGGGAGGCTTTAAAAGGTACCGGTTCTTACAACGGCAGAGAAGAACAAACCATCTGAGCTGGACGCAAGCAACACTTCAAACCGTCATTTTAACTAGTTTTGTTTTTACAGTGCATCCAGAAAGTATTCACAGCGCTTCACTTTTTCCACATTTTGTTATGTTACAGCCTTATTCCAAAATGGATTAAATTCATTATTTTCCTCAACATTCTACACACAACAATCCATAATGACAAAGTGAAAACAGTGTTTTGCAAATTTTTGCAAATCTGTTCAGTCAGATCAGTTGATTGGACATAATTGAGAAAGGCACACACCTGTCTACATAAGGTATCACAGTTGACAGTGCACATCAGAGCATAAACCAAGCCATGAAGTCCAAGGAATTATCTGTAGACCTCAGAGACAGAATTGTATCGAGGCACAGATCTGGCGAAGGGTACAGAAAGATTTCTGCAGCATTGAAAGTCCCAATGAGCACAGTCGCCTCCATCATCCGGAAATGGAAGAAGTTTGGAACCACCAGGACTCTTCCTAGAGTTGGCCGCCCAGCCAGACTGAGCGATCGGGGGAGAAGGGCCTTAGTCAGGGAGGTGACCAGGAACCCGATGGTCACTCTGACAGAGCTCCAGCGTTGTTCTACGAAGAGAGGAGAACCTTCCAGTAGGACAACCATCTCTGCAGCACTCCACAAATCAGGCCTGTTTGGTAGAGTGGCCAGACGGAAGCCACTCCTCAGTGAAAAGCACATGACAGCCCGTCTGGAGTTTGCAAAAAAGCACTTGAAGGACTCTCAGGCCATGAGAAACCAAATTCTCTGGTCTGCTGAAACAAAGATTGAACTCTTTGGCCTGAATGCCAAGCGTCATGTCTGGAGGAAACCAGGCACTGCTCATCACCTGGCCAATACCATGCCTACAGTAAAGCATGGTGGTGGCAGCATCACGCTGTGGGGATGTTTTTCAGCGGGAGGAACTGGGAGACTCGTCAGGATTGAGGGAAAGATGAATGCAGCGATGTACAGAGACATCCTCGATGAAAACATGCTCCAAAGCGCTCTGGACCTCAGACTGGGGCGACTGTTCATCTTCCAACAGGACAACGACCCGAAGCACACAGCCAAGATAACAAAGGAGTGGCTTCGGGACAACTCTGTGAATGTCCTTGAGTGGCCCAGCCAGAGCCCGGACTTGAACCCGATTGAACATCTCTGGAGAGATCTGAAAATGGCCGTGCACCGACGCTCTCCATCCAAGCTGATGGAACTTGAGAGGTTCTGCAAAGAAGAATGGGAGAAACTGCCCAGAAATAGGTGTGCCACGCTTGTGGAATCATACCCAAGAAGACTTGAGGCTGTAATTGCTGCCAAAGGTGCTTCAACAAAGTATTGAGCAAAGGCTGTGAGTACGTATGTACATGTTATGTTTTCATTCTTTATTTTTAACTGATTTGCAAAAATTTGCAAAAAACTGTTTTCACTTTGTAATTATTGGTTGTTGTGTGTAGAATGTTGCGGAAAATAATTAATTTAATCTATTTGGGAATAAGGCTGTAACATAACAAAATGTGGAAAAAGTGAAGCGCTGTGAATCCTTTCTGGATACACTGTATCTTTGCTTAATACTTCAATGTCCATAAAGCAAAATCATCACAGCAACCGTGGACTGAACGTACTGCGAGAGCTGTGTTTGCTTGAGGCAACGTTTAGGGCTCCTCCAGAGGAAGTAAGACAGCGGATGAGGTTTTCCTCAACATGATACAGTGGATTTATAACACTGCTACAGCAATAAACACTTTTAAGACTCTTTGCTGATCTGCATTTTCTCCCAGATGGAACATAAACCAGGAAATGCAAAGCAGACACTTAAAGTTTCTCCAGACCCGTCTGTCTGCGAATGCATCTCTGTAAGGTCCCACACATGAAGGCCTTGAATTCCCAACTTATTGTTGCCGTGGACGCATTCAGAAGGACTTTTCTCATCTTCTCAAAGTCCAGAGATGAGGTCACGCGTGACCCCTTGATAAATAAAAGGTGTTGCCTCATCCCATCGCTCCTGTGAAGGGTTCCTGAGGAGGAGCGAGACGAAGAAGAGCTGCTGAGGATGTGACCGAGTGCGAGACAGCCGAAGCACGTTGAATGGACGCGTTTGTGTGTGACCGAATGAAACGAAGTCTGGGACGAAAAATGAGAACTGTGAACAATGCAATAAATCTTAACATCTCATCTATTCTATTACTGTCTTAATTACTTTTACCATGAGCCTTATAATTTCATTTGATTGTGAGTTAGCGGTTTTCTATATGTTTTTGATACCAATAATGCGATCTACTTTCTTTTTCAGTGTTTCTTTGAAATAGAGACAAGCCTTGTTATCATATTGCTTTCACATTTCATATTATTGTGTGTAAGTGAAAACAACATCATTCACACTGACGCTCCACAGTGCACCTATCCCCCCCCCCCACAGCGGACGGCATGTCACAGCCAAGGTTGCGGCAGTATGGATCGTATTAATGTGTTGTTTTTCAAAAGAGTTTGTGCTTTGTTTTTTACTCGTCAATAAACACGAGGCCGTCCGAGTGTGATGAGGAAAGAAGGCTGCGTGTCCCTGAAGGCCGTGAGGGCGACATCCTTCACGTCTCCCGAGTCCGTATCCTCTGATTGCATCACTATATTACACAGTTGGTATTTACTGGCAGGATAACGCCGTTTATCTTCATGCCGGCGCCGATGGATTTTTTTTTGGGATAAAAAGCGTGTGAGTGAACGAGACGCTGGTACAGTCATTTTCTCACAGCCGAGGTATATCTAAGATGTGCTCCGGTTAATACACGTTTTTCAGCATTCAAATGTGTGAAATGCATAAAATTCAAAAAGAAAATGATGTGTCTGCAGAAGGTGCCAGTGTTTAAATGAAACAAGCGTTAAATTGTCCTCGCCTCTAGATGTCACTAGTCATCATCGCTACACCTTCAGGTCCAAACGGCTGTTCCATTCTGGTATTTTCTGGTTCCAGGTACGCTGGAGCTGCACCATATTCGCTGGGCTCATTCTTACTGTATAAAAGCCCACGGGCAAAATAGTCATGTGTAGAAATGTGAAATACCTGTTGATGTGCAAATACAGCTCTCCTCTAAAGTAGGTTAAATATCTGGAACATGCATGCGGCCTCATTATCATTCAAGCAGCATGCCGGCTACAGGCTTCCTTAATGTTACCTGCTATTACCGTTTTGCCTGAAAGCATACTGTGGACCTTTCCAGGTCTGTGTGTGTGTGTGTGTGTGTGTGTGTGTGTGTGTTAGTCATCTGCCCGCTACGGTCCGGTTGCCACCAATGTGGTAATCCCATAAAAGCTGACAATGAGGCAAACCAGCCTTGAAATGACACACAAACACACACTGGCACACAGTCAGTGGTGGCGTTTTAGCTTGAGCCGAGACTGGGACATGAGATGTGAGAGGAATAACTTAATCAATCTGGTGTTCCACCCAGACGCCCGCGTTTCACACGGCGTCAGATGGGGGAGATGAAAAGAAGAGCCTCGATCGAGCAGCTGTGTGTGTGTGCGCTGTATGTCGGAGTGTGTTATACAGTTAGCTGCATATCCTAGCTGGCACTTTGCTCTGGGGGGGTTTTCCTTGACTATGTCACATGCTGCACGTGAGTAGCAGGGGTTGGGGGGCGGGCATTATGCAAGACGTGCTCTCTCTATCTCTCTCTTTTATTTTACATGCATACGCATCCCAGAAGGTACTGGTTTTGCCTCATCCAGCCTGCCTCCTCTCCATCACAGGGCCTAATGGGCCGGGGGATGGCTGTTTCTGGGCCTGGGTGGTTTGGGTGGCCTGAGTATGGGATCAACACCACCTGCTGTGTATTGCCCCTTTGAAAATGAGCATCCACGGGCTGCAGCCCACATCTGGAATAATAAACGGGGAGAAAGGAGCTCCATTCACGCATGAACAGGGAAGAAATAAAACCCTGTGTTGCTGGGGGGGCAGGGGGGGGGGGGGGATGGGTGGATGTGGAGTTTTTATGTATGCGAGCGGGCATTTCAAGGGCCGGAGGTCCCACTCTAATGTTTGCATAAAGGGATTTTTTTTTTGAATAGTGAGGTTTTCTATATTTTGTAGGGTTGCATATGTGGAGTGGGGGTATTTTTCTGTCGGAGCATCTCGTGCGTGCCTTTTCCTTCATTGGCCCTAGATCCACCTCTTTGAATGGTCATATTTGTGTTATATATCGTTTTAATTTAAATATAAATATATGCCAAATCTATAAATACAAATTAATCTGCCATGTGTCATTTGATGGTGGATGCCCTGTGAACCCACACACCCCTCCCCTCTTCCACTTGGATAGAGTGGGCTTTACAAAAAAGGTTCCCAGGCCCTGCAGCACGAGCCACAGGACCACCGGACACTGATTTATTATTGACGGTTATTTTCGGTGGACTTTGTTGCCTTATGTTCAATTAAAAATGGATCTAAAAAAAAAAAAAAAAGATATCCATTTATTCCGTGCAATTCATGAAGCGGCCGGATGGACGGGCGTGTGGGCGTGCAGGGGGGCGCAGTCATGTTTAAGAAATCCCTCGTAGTGCGCATGCGCGTTGCTTTGAAGAGAATACGCCATATTGAATTCCCGTAGGAAACGGCAAGCAATTTTTTTTTTGCCCACAGCTAGCGGTGTAACGGGGAGAGCTTATCAATGGTCCTGATTCTGTGTAATGTCTAAATACTTCTCCTTCGTTAGCCCCGGACACACCAGCGACGTTTAAAGTCTCCGGGCGGCGGCGCAGGCTCACCGCGGGCTGGTTAGTGGTCGTCGGATACTTGTGAAGGGGAGGGAGGGAGGGGGGGGGCGGGTGCTTGGGTCGGGGTTACCGGAGAAAAAGAAGTTGAATGGATCCGAGGGTAGCTTGGATTCAGCCCGAACAGAAAGGACCTGCGAACGCCTTATGGATGCACGTCTGGGAGACCTCTCAGGGAGTACGGACGCTCTCCGCTCAGCACCAGCTCCACAACCAGAACATCAGCCAGTGCGTGAGTTACGCGGCGTTGGACGTTTTGAAAAATGTGGCGACCGCGGTGGCATCGGGCAAGAGCGCCGGCAACGGCAACGTTACCGCCGCTCTGAGCAGCAGCAACGGCGGCGGCGGCGGCCATCGCGGCGTCGTCACCGCGATCTCCTCGCTCGGGATAGCGCTGTCCAACGGGAATGTACACAACTCTTTCGCCGCGACGCACGCAGCGGCGCCGGCCGAGGGGGGAAGCCTCCCCCGGAAGACGGGATCCGTGTCCTCGTCCTCCTCGCGGGAGTCCCGGACCGACAGCCCCCCGTCCGGCTGCTCGCTTGAGAGGACTACTGCGGCGGACGCACCGGGGAACGTTAATATAAACGCCGGGGGTGCCAATCCGCAGCTGAACGCGAGGGACTGCGTGGACAATAAGGTCAACCTTTCCCACCACCAGCAGCACCAACACCACCACCACCACCAACGTCCCCTGCAGGAGCCCCCCGCGTTCAATCTCCAGCAGCTCTGGGTGAAAAGCCACCAGGCGCAGCCCCCTTTACCTGCGAGCCACACACACAACCACCACCCGGGCCGCAGGAAAAGCGACAACAAAGCGAGCACTTATGGGATGAATTACTTGCTTTCGAACTGCACTAACGGCAACTGCGCGAGCACCTGGACGCCGTGGAAGACGAGGAAGTACAACCCCGGGGTCGTCGGGTGAGTGGACGCGGTCGCCGCCGCTTCTGGGGGATTACAAGGGGTCGGGCACCGGTTTTTCTTTTTTTTGAATTGTCGGAAGCCGTTGGTGACAATTTTTTTTCTTCTTCTTCTTCTTCCTTTTCTCGCTCGATTAAGTCAACGTTGTATTGCGTTATAACGAGATGTATAGCATCGAGTGTGATTGGTACGTAACGTTAATGTCGCCGTTCGCCTGCCCACGCAGTTAGCGCCGTGTCTGCGTTCGCGTACACCCGGAATCTGGGGCTAGGCCGGCCGCTGGATGGCGACGGAAGCTGCCGTTAGACAGTTGCGTAAAGAGACCGGAAGTGCTTTGATTTGGTTTGAACTGTGCCGTTAAAAAAACACAACGTTATATACGTATTTGCAACAAACTAGTGATGAGGACGATTAAAATATACGCGTTGCGTGTTAAGTGATTAACGTTGTAGATAATCGCAGCATCGAGATAGTGGTGTTTTTATCAATCGGTGGGTTTATTTAGAAGGTTTTGACCGGATATGGTAGTCCGCTCGTTGCTGTTAGCCTGACTGATTAGCCTAGCTTACTCAGCTAACGGTTCTCTCCGTTGGTCTCCACATTGAAACTAACTTAACGTTAGCTATTTATGAAATAAAATCAATATTTAGTCAAGGAAATGAGAGTTAGTCTAATTAAAGAGGAGGAAAATACGTTTTCTGAAATAATGATACAACCTGGATAGGTCTTAGTTAGCTAAAAACCACCTTGATTAACGTTACTATTCCTAGTTAACGTTACTTGATCATAAGAATCACAGCCAGAGTAAAGAGGAGCATTGCAATTGTATCTTTCTGTAACGCAGTTGTCATAGTATTTACTAACACTTTATTAAAGTGAAGTAAGGTGTCTATTAACGTTACGTTGAGCAGTCTTTTTTTAAATTGTGTTATTGCTCAAATTTACTTGTGTGTATGTGAACACTGAGTACAGACTGTTGTGTATTTCTAGTTTGTGTGATGTTCTTAATGATTATATAAGGTGTGCAAACGGATGACACCTTTTATAAGCGGTATAAACGTGTAACTGAATATGTTGTTATTTTAATTTAATTTAATTTTATAATAATGGGTATTCTGCTCTGCCAGAGGCCTTTTATCCGTGAGGATCGACCATTGAACTCCCAGATGTGTTGCATGACCTTGTTATATTTGTGATGGCTGGTTGCACCCATCTGGGAATTTTCTGTACAAGGACTCGGTGTTTGTCATGAAAGCACTTCCACGAGCTCAATGCTTCGCGTCACAACTAACATTCCAAGACAACTGAAAGTCTATATTCTTAACTAATGCTATGTCCTGTAAGCAGTGGATGGAGAAGGTTTTTTTTCTTTGGGAATTTGTGTTTGTGCAACATGTGCAAGTTTTGTCTTGTGCACGGTTACATCTCGCTGTAGTTGGCCCTCGGGGGCCCTGTGTGAAGTCCCACACACTGAGGGAGTTGCCCTTCAATAAAAATGCAAATAATTGCCTAGGTGGGCTTTAAAAAAAATATTTATAAAATTTTAGTAGGTTTTATTTGACATAAAACCCTGCTCATGAACTGCAACTTTCTTTTTTTTTTTTTTTTAAACACCATTGATTACTTTGACACTGGGTCCTACACTCGTTGAAGTGACCTTTGACCCTACACTAGGCCAAGCCCTCCGTCAGCGGTGGTCGGTTGGCATGTAAACGCCCTGGTTTGCTGGCAGAGTTGTTACCAAAGATCGAGCGCTGCGTTCCCTCCAGGGCCCTTGTAATTGATTGTGACAGTCTCCCTGTTGGGTGTTTTACACTGACATCATGCTATGCATTCCTAGAAAGGCTCGAACAGAGTTCCACTGTTGTCAGGCATTTGACCGGTCAGAAATGTTTACATGCACCCCTCTGTTGCCGAACACAAAAACCTACGGGCACTAACTATGAAGCCTGAGACTTGAGGCATACTCTCGCCGATGGGGCCCTCTCATTGCTAAAGTAAAACACCAGGGGCCACGTCGGCTCTGAGGGTTTTATATCCATGTTCTACCTGGTTGTCTCCTGATCAGGGACACTGATACTTCTATAAAGACTTCCCGCGCCTTCTTTCTTCACCATGGCCACTCTTGTTTGGTCTTATTTCTGGCCTGGTGGTTATGTTGCGCGCTGTGGTTACGGCTTCTGTTATGAATAGGGCCAAGTGTAGTATTAAGCTTCTGTTAGAGAAAAAAGCTTGTACTATAATCAGATGTGAGCCTAAAAAAACCAGCCTGTTTGTTCTGTCACTGCTTTTTTTAAAATGTAGTTTGAAGCTTTTTAAAACTGTAATTATACCCAGTCATTTTGTATTCCTGTACTCCCCATTTAACTTCTTAGTTACTAACATTCAGTAATTCACTTGACTGATACACTACTACATACTTGGACGGAACTCGGGCGGTAGAGCGGGTGGTCCTTTTAATCAGGCGGTCGGCAGTTCGGTCCCCGGCTCCTCCCGTTTGCATGTGGTGCCGCTGAGAAAGAGACTAAACCAAGAGTTGCACGGCACCGGGTCCGACCCAGTGTGTTGCTGAGCATCGTGTCTAACCGGGTCGGAAGCCAGGAGCAAACCACGGCGCTGCTCTGAAATGACGGGGGTTAACCTGCACAGTTATAAGAGGCAACATTGAGGTTCATCTGGACGATGTGTATGAAGATATCTTCGTATGATTCTCAATTGTGTACAACTTCTCAATAAGAAATGTGAAACTCCAAATGGAAAGAGAGATTCCACATCATGTACGGCTCCATGTGAAACGTGTCCGTTACTGCGGGGAGAGTAACCATTACCTCTGGCTCCCCCCCGCTCCCCCTGTTCAGGCTCCACGAGGAGGTGATGGACCTCTACAACTTCATGTCCCCTCGACCAGAGGAAGCGGCCATGAGGAAGGAGGTGGTGAACCGGATAGAGACCATCATCAAGGAGCTGTGGCCCACTGCTGATGTAAGAGACACACACATCCCCCCCCCCCCCCCCCTTCCCACTTGCTGCTTTCATTAGTCGGTGTGCTTTCATCAATCTGCTCGTTTAGATCTTGAAGTGCACTCGCTATGCAAGTGCTGAAATAGGAGTGTGGCGAAGTAGTGTTGATGCAATGTCCCCCCCCCCTCTTTACTTAATCATGTAAAACGCACGCAGTGGTGATTGGCCGGCTGCCAGTCCTCCCGTTCTCCTCTGTGAGCCAGAGTCGGGGAAATGGATCCAGCCCCTGATCAGTACCAGCCTCCCTCTTTCATTTCGACCCATTAATCTCGGCCTCTGTTTTTTCTTTTTCTGTAGCCTTGTCGTATTTACCAGACGGAAAGCGAAAGAACTCCACTCTGCTGCTTTTGCTTGCAGCCCACAAAAAGCAATTTTTTTTTTCTTTTGTGTCCTTAAATTGGCAGCTCGCTCACGCTGTCAGCGGTTACTTTCTCTGGAGGGTTCTTGACAGCGTTGAAACATTTGAGCTGGAAATAAAAATGATTACCATGCATGAGCTGTTGTACAAAATTGGTGTTAATTTGGGGTCTTTTCGTACGTGGCAACATTTGATCGTGTCGAATTACTTGCATCTAATTACAAACTCCTTGATGTTTTGCATCTCAGGCACCAGTTTGCCTTCAAGCTGTCTTACTTGCTGCATTGCTATCGCAGCGGGAATAAGAACATCAAAAGTGTATGTGCACGTGGGAAGCAACTGATTGCCCCCTAACCCCCCCAAAGTCCCACTCCGTCCTGTTTAAAAGTTGAACCCTGCGGATTTTAATCATCATTTTCTTCAACATTGCTTCTCCAGGTCCAAATATTTGGCAGTTTCAGCACAGGGCTGTACCTCCCAACAAGGTATGTCCCTCCCATTAACGATGACCACGGCTCCGCGTAAACGTCATACCTGGTGTATTTGAACGTCCCCAATGTGTTTCTCTGCCCTCAGCGACATCGACCTGGTGGTGTTCGGGAAGTGGGAGCGCCCCCCGCTGCAGGAGCTGGAACAAGCTCTACGCAAGCACAACGTGGCCGAACCCTTCTCCATTAAAGTGCTGGACAAGGCTACAGTGAGTAACCACGGCGGGGGTCCTGAAGTAAAGCCACAGCGGTGGGCAGCGAACCCACAAGAGAATTCACAAGAAATGCAATATTTCGTATCCGCTGAGAGCAACGATCTGGCCCAACATATTAGTGTGACTGTTAACTTTTGTCCTGCTTAAGGTTCAGTTATTCACAGTAAGTGGCGGAATACAACGGCCCCAGTAAATGGGGAAGCAATTGTAACAAACTCGGCCAAACCCTAAATTTGGCAGCACTTATTACCCGCATTTCAACTGGTCAGGAGGAGGTATAAAGCTTTGGCCCACTCGCTCTTTTGTCTCCATGGAAACACGAGGGGGGAAAGGAAGAGACTTAATTAGTGTTGTCCATCTGTTTGTGAGAGGGGACACACACACTGCCAGTTGTGTGTGGATTTCTCCCGTCCACCTGTAAATACACACAGTTGGTGCTCACTATGACATTGCTGAAGTCTGCTCTCGTTCACCGACTACTCGCTGTTACTTTCCCTATTTGTAGAAGCCAAAACATTTATCTCGCTGCTACAACGGCATATCACTCCACATGTAATCTGGTTACTGCTCAGCAGCGTGGACTATCATCCTGTGGGGGGAGCACACGACCAGGCCAACCACCGCAAGCGACCTCACCGCCGCCTTAACTGGCAGGATAATAAGCACGACACGCTGAACTTTCATCTTTTAAATTAGCACTTTGGTCTAAAATGTAGTCTGGGATGGATGCCCCCTGCTCCCCCCACACACTCACACTGTGGACGCGTCCTTGCCCGATGACCTGACTGTAATGTTTGCCAATACATGTCACGCCTCTCCCTCCAGGTGCCAATCATCAAGTTGACGGACCAGGAGACCGAGGTGAAGGTGGACATCAGTTTCAACGTGGAGACGGGGGTGAAGGCGGCAAGCTTTATTAAAGATTATGTAAAGGTGAGATACAGCGAGCTGCTTCGGCGACGTACTGCGGCCAGGATGCACAATGTCATTTTAGTTTTAAACCCAGATGGGGATTGTGAAGTCTTCGGTCTAAAAACTCATTACAAGTCCTACACAGAGATGGAGGAAGAGAGGAAAAGGCCATGTAGAAAAATAAAACAACAACAGAGGAGTCACATAATACCCATTTTAACAGCTGGGTCTAAAAGCAGCACTTGAAATTCCCTCCTCGACTCCGGCAGAGCCGGCAGTTGAAAGCATTTACACTTTACTCCAATCGTGAACTGGCATGTCTCATTTCCAACATCCACCGAGTCGGCACGCAGCCGCTGAACCCTCGGCCTCCGCTCAATAAACCCTCGGCCTCCGCCCGCTCCAGTCTCTGCCGGAGTGGCGTCCGCGGCAGAGGGGGTTCCAGCAGCTGATCCGCAGCGAGCCGTCGGCTCTGTTTGTCGTGTCGCGGCCCTCTGGGTCTGCGCGTCACAGCTCGGCATCGGGCCAGTGGCAGTCGGTGTAGTCGACTCACATGCGGGCGGGGGGGTCGAGTTATTGAGAGGTTACCCGGGGGGTTTGTTCATCGTGTGTCAGAGCTCCATCTCTAGGCCGTGGTCTCGACGACACTGCACATTTCATGGTTCTGTGCTGGTTTTGATTCTCTGAAAGAGAACATTCCAAATAGACATTTAGGTGTTTTTATTTTGTCTTCATTGCGATTTCTTCTGAATTCACCAGAAAGTTGGTTAATAATTCATTTTTAAATGTTTTTTTTTCTTCAAGGGAACAAGATTGATTCTTCTTGGTTTATTCAAAAAACGTCATTAGCATTTTATTATAGCTACTCAAAAGAAACCAAGACAGCCGGATCAAATAGTATGGAAATAATAAGCAAGAGTCACAGCAGAAATGTGTGTGAAAAAAGCCTCTGGCAACAGTTTCCTCTCTAATATTCTAGTAAATTGTTTGTCACAAAGTCTACAGCGTGGATAAACATGATGAATATTTAATGATTGTCTGATAATTGCTGAATCAGAACGCTATTAACATAATTGAATTGACTAAAAGGAACTGTAATTGCTCCTAAAAGAAGTGGCCAACCGTTGAATGAAAAATCAGGCAAATTAAATTGACATTTTGATTTCACAGCCGTGGCGCCAAATTATATCAAATATTTATTTAGAATAATTTTACGTCTTTTACTTTGAATGTAGTCTAGTGCACTTATTGGATTCTCCGCTTCTCACCAGGAATCCGCACCCGAGTCCCTCATTTGAAATCTGCTTCTCCCCCCCCGTCCTGTTGCCCAATCCCCAGTTTGACTGAATCTGCGCTCTCCTTCTGCTTTCAGATGTATCCCGTGCTGCCTTACCTGATCTTTGTGCTGAAGCAGTTTCTGCTGCAGAGGGACCTCAACGAAGTCTTCACCGGGGGAATCAGCTCGTACAGCCTCATCCTCATGGTCATCAGCTTCCTGCAGGTACGTTAAGATGCACAGATGGTAATCTGTGGGGGTGGGGGAGGCGCTGTCCCGAGTGCTGAAACCTACCAAAGGACCAATATGCAGCCAGTCTCCATAAAGCCTGTTTTTTATTTGAAATCCTGGCATCGGCCACAGCTATTTTATTTATTACATATAAGCTCATTTCCTATTTCTGTTAATTATAGTCTTATTGTGCATTTTCTTGATTCAACAACAACAAGCCTTGTGATACAATTTGAGTCCACAGGAAACCGTGACGGCAAAGTGAATAAAAAAAAGCAATTTAAGTAAATATTTGAGAGTTTGACAGCTGGCATTGTGGTTGCCATCATGCCCCTCCCACCGCCGCTTGGACGCAATGTCAGCCAGGGATTTTACTTCAAAGCATCTTTAATGCATCCAACTGTTTAAGAATGAGTGCAGACTGATGCTCGTAAAAAGGAGGAGGTTCAGGAGGAGATCAAATATTTCTCACTTACGCCTCCAACCTCCAGAAATGGACATCCCTACAAGCTTAACTAATGCACAGAAGTGCTTTTAAATGAACACTAATCCAGTCTCCCCGTGCCCGCCCTCCAGCTCCATCCTCGCATCGACGCCAGAAACCCCAGTGAGAATCTGGGCGTGTTGCTGATTGAGTTCTTTGAGCTGTACGGACGCCATTTCAACTACCTGAAGACTGGGATCCGCATCAAAAGTGGAGGCGCATACATTCCCAAAGAGGAGATCATGAAGGCCATGACGAATGGATACCGGCCGTCCACGCTCTGCATAGAGGACCCACTTCTCCCAGGTGTGTGTGTGTGTGTGTGTGTGTGTGTGTGTGTGTGTGTGTGTGTGGATCGCATGGTCGAGATGACGTCTCATTTCTCTGGCGCCCTTTCTAAAATGTCTCAACTGGTCTCGTTGCGTTTTTTCTCTACGCCGCGTAGGTAACGATGTGGGGAGGGGCTCCTACGGCGCCCTGCATGTCAAGCAGGTGTTCGACTACGCCTACACTGTCCTGAGTCATGCCGTGTCTCCGCTCGCACGGTCCTATCCCAACAAAGACTCTGAAAGGTCTGAATTCCATCCGCTCAACCGCACCGAGGATTCACTAAATACGAGTGGTTCTGGTTCTAACCTCCCTCCCTCCCTCCCTCTCTCTCCCCCTCCCTGCAGCACCTTGGGGAGGATAATCAGGTTGACCCAGGAAGTTATCGACTACAGGGAATGGATCATTAAGAAGTGGGGGGGCAGGGATTTGACGCGATCAGACAACAGAGGTACGACTTCAATGTGTAGTGAGGAAATGACTAATTGTGCTTAAACTCTGATCATCTTGAAACCAAGACTGTGTTTCTATTAAAGGAAGAATTTAAAAAGTTCACATATACAGAGAAAATTCAACAGAGCAAAGTGTGTCTCTCATCTTTTATTCTTTTTTTTTTATCTTGGGGCAGTCTCTTCTCCCAAGGAGCCGGCGTCGCAGCCCGAGCGCTGCGTGGAGGCGGAGGAGCAGCAGCGGGACTCGGCGTCGCCCCACAGCGCGGACTCGCCCATGTCCATCTCCAGCCCCCGGCAGCACTCGCCGGCCTCCTCCGTGTCCTCGCTGTCTGGATCCGACAACGTGAGCAAGCGCGCACATGGTCCCGTTGATTGTGTACACGTACGCGCTCGATCGCCGCTTCACGTCGTTTTGCGGTTTTCGTGTCGTTTGCCAGGACTCTGATTCGGCGCTGCCGTGTCCCGTCCCGCGTCCTCCGGCCATGCCGCCGTACCCGTCTTTCCCGCACCTGGGCCTGGCTTTGCCGCCGGGCCTCAACTTGGCCCCCTGCAAGCCCGGCATGGGGGGCCACCACCTTCTCCTGCATCCCAGCTCACAGGTAGGAGTTTGTGGCTGATGCAGATCGGGTTTAGGAGTTCAGAGAACTATATCGAAGACATCACACGCAATAGCTTCACAAAGGAGGGTGGTTTGGTAATAATTGTGTCTGATACTAATTGTTGTCCCTTCGGTGCTGCAGGCTCGCGTCTCGCTGCCCGGTGGTCTTGCCATGCACTCCATACCTGGCAGACAGGTGTGTATAGACACCGTGCTCCCTTCCTTCTTCCACATGCCACCCCCAGCCCATGCTCATGCCCCCGCCCCCTCCAGCCCCCAGTCTCCGCCCAGCCCCCACTCCAGCCACACACACAAGGTAGGCGCCGGAAGCCGCGTACGCACGCACACCTGCACACACACACACACACAGTATCTTTCTCTTCTGCTGTTTGTCAAGTGTGGAATTTGTCTCTCTATCTCAAATTCGCAAACTGTTAATTTGCCATCTGTAGTCTATGACCGATCAGTGGCCTGATGCGCCAACATCCGGGGTGTACTTGTTGCTATGGGAAACGGGGACACTATCCAACAGTTTCATCCAATTAACAACAAAACATCTAATCAAGGCGTTGTTACGTTGCCTCACTCGACCCCTTATTTGATTCCGCTCATCTTTGTACGTCAGTTATGAAACCACTGAATCAGCTTAGATTAGCATACACGCTGAAGGCAGGATGTCTCCCCTGAACAAACAGTTTAAAACTTTTATTGTCTGGCATATAAACAGCTTTTAGCATATTTCAAATCGTTATACATTCAGAGTTTTTTGGAGTAAGCTTGGCTAGCTCTGTTAAGCTAACTGCAAGCTAGCACTGGCTTCACATTTGGCGGATACACACGAATGGAATCACATGTGCATATTTCACAAGATTTTAAGAATGTACAGAAACCTCTTTAGTTCACACAATAATCATGGTAACCCTGCAATGTGCACGCGGGTTCATTAGAGCGGTGAGTGCAGAGAAATCCAGCATGACTTCGCTGGACAACGCTGCATGTTTTTGTTGGGCCTCCTCAGTGAAGAAGTTGGAGGTTTATTTGTATATTTCTCTCTCTCTCTCTCTCTCTACTCTCCTCGACACGCCGCAGAACGCAGCCAATTTCAACGTGAAGGGCTTCCACAACCCGCCGCTGGTCAACAACCCCGTCCTGGCTAACCGCGGGCACAGTCACACGCAGTATCACCGCAACACTTGGCGTCGCAGAAAGAGGGACAGCCTCCCGGTTAGCCTCAGCAGGTAGTCTCCCCGACCTCTCGGGCCGGGTCCGTCTGCAGGGAGGATGGACAGGCAGACCGGCCACAGAGCACCGGAGACCAGCCGTGTTCACTCTGTTGCTGCAGTGACGTGGAACTCCAGCCCCCCCCCCCCCTCTCGGTCTGCGTCTTGCCCTACTGTCTCCTGTCCGCATGACATTCGCTCCCACTTTTGTAGTTTCAGTGTTATGTTACTTCAGTATTTTGGTTCTCCCCGCCTTTGTTCCAGGTCTTTTTTTTGTCTTTTTTGTTTGACGTGGTGATGATGCCATCACCAAGTACACTTGACCTCGTCTCCACCGTTGCAGCCAAGCTGCCTGTGGTTCAGTGTTACTTTTTCTTTCTTTCTTTTTTTTTTTTTTTTTTTACAGTTTATACACTTAAGAACAAAATATATATTTTTTTTTCATTTGTGCAATAATTTTATTTTGCTTTTTTGAGCTAAAGTCAATGTTTATTTAATTGTGTCTGTGTGTGTGTGTGTGTGTGTGTGTGTGTGTGTGTGAAGGCATTTTTATACAGTTGTTTTATTTTTGTAGCGTTTTAAATTTTGTTTCCGAAACCTTTCACCAGGCAGCGTTGTGCGTGCGTGCGTGCGTGCGTGCGTGTGTGTGTGTGTGTGTGTGTGTGTGTGTGTGCGTGCGTGCGCGCGTGTGTGTGTGTGCGCGCCTGTCTGTCGTCAGGTCAAGTCAGACCCCAGTTCAAAGACCCGGATCTCTTCCCTCCCTTTCCGTCTCGAGTCGTTCCGTTTGATAAAGCGGCACCAGAAGAGGACACTAAGCTCTTAACTTCATATCCTTCCACTTGTCTTCATCGGTCTTCTGAAAAATGTAGGTGGACAGAATAATCCTCGTGGAAGTTTTGTTCCCGTGTCCAGTTTGTCTGAGGCTTCACGGAGGGAAGTGGAGGGAGAGAAATTGCACCCTGGGAGATCGTGAGAAGCCAGAGTTAAGGATGTAATCCTGTTTTGAGCCAGAAGAGGTCGCTCCTGAGCGGGACGAGCCTCAGCAGTGCCTCCTCCCGGTGTGCGTCTGTCCGTCTGTCCCCTGTGGGACTGTGCTTGTTGTCGTATCCGGTCAGTTTGGGCCCGCTTTCTCTCCACTACAGGTGATTTATTTCTTTCTTTTTATAGAGAAGAGCTTCCTGACTACGAAGAGTTTTGGCCTGAAAGTGCCCGCTCCCTTAAACGTACACGCTCGTGTCTTTTCTCGGCTGTCTCTGTCACGTGTTGTCGGCGGGTTGGGACCAAGAAGACAACAGCTGTCCTGGCTGAGTGACAGGCCGGAGAAAGAGACACCGGTTCCTCAAGTCCCTCAGTCGCTTGTGTGAATCTGATCCCAGGGCTGAGTTCAACTCTGACCCCTGGGAATCACTGCAGATCAACACTAAGATGCTCATCCATACGGTTTTCTCCTCAAAGGCCCCGGGGGAAGGAGGAGGAGGAGGAGGGAGGGAGGGAGGGAGGGAGGGCGGTGGTCTTCCTGAACCGGGGACCCTCGTGAAAGGGAACTTATATTTTGATTCCATTTAGGAGTCTTGTGTATATTTGACTGCCAGGTACTTCCGCCAGTTGTTTGCAATGCCTTCCTTTGTGTTTACTCTGAGTGTGTGTGTGTGTGTCTGTGCGCGCAAACGTCGTTTACCGGCGAGCACAACGCGTCACGCTGACGTGGGGCCGTGACTCGCCCAGAACACACTATTACTATGCAAGTGGATTATTCAAATTATTGTCTGTTTTTATTTTTATTTTTTCCTCCCTCGAAATGACAAAACCCTGCTTGTGGGTCTGGAGTAATGTTTACTGACTTACGAGCCCACTCATGTGAAGTCCCCCCCCCCCCCCCTGTATTTGAATGTGACCTACGGGTGGGATGTTAAAGTCAGCGGTGTGCTTCTGGGTCTGTGTAGTGTGTGACTTAGTGAAACGTGTGTGAGAAAGTACCGAGACTTGATGCCTCGCCCCCCCACCCCCCACCCACGGCTTTTAATCAGACGCCTCTCGTGAGCCAAGTGCACCCGAGGGAGAGCGACTTGCCCTTTGCAGGTGCACTTCACAAGAGGGTCCAGCGACCATTCTTTTACTTTGGTGGAAAGTCTGTTCAGTGCTCTTACACCAATTTGTGTTTCCCCCTCGGTTTCTTTTTTCTAAACCATGGCAACTCTGACCCCCCCCCCCCCCCCCCCTTCCCAGTCAAACCCGCGAAATTAAGGGGTTTCCAAAACTCCTCATTAAGTTTGATGATTTGAGGGAATAAATGGAATCATCATGGACACCGCCAGCTTTCCGTAGATGCGCCCAGCCACCCTGTTTATCCCCATCCAAAGGAAGGGGGTCGGCTCGCCGCATGAAATGCTCAGTTCCATGCGATCCCAGCCTGATTTATAAATTGGATCACGAGGACGATGTCGCTTCAAGCTGCATCCCCGACAGCCACGTCTGCTTTTTTTTTTGAAGCGATTTACAACCAGCAGTGACGGGCTGAACCGATGAAATGGCTGATGGCAGGTTGTTGTCGGGGCGGTCAGGGCTGCCTGCGTCTCCACAGCGGGGAAAAAAAGCAGAGACAAGAAGACTTGACATGCAGTACCAAAGGAAGTCTGTATGGATGGAAATCTCAGAGGTTCAGTGTGGCTCGCTCTCCTCCTTCACGTCTCCAGATGTGGTGTAAAAGGAAGCTGGCCGGGGACGCTGACATTTTTGGCGTACACACGTACACATTAATGCTATGTAATACCCCCCCCCCTCCCACCCCCCATGATGAGAGATTTTAAGCTGGCTGATTCATGAGCAGTGGCCCTCTGAATGGACACGGAGCTACCGGTGACAGAGGGAACCACTGCACAGCTTGTGGTTGTTGTTTTCTTTTTTTTTTGACATTTTTATGTAAATATATTTTTTTCTATTTTATTTTTTAATAAACATTTTAAAACTGCCACTCTGTCTTTTGGTTTGTTGATGCATCACATGGGGATTTGATGGTTCATTAACATAAACATTTTGACCACACTGAAGTAATCAAAAAAAGCTTTTATGGCAAATATTAAAGTCAACCTCTACATACTAGAGAAGTGGTGCAATTTAAATAACGGAAAAACTAAAGTTAATAATCAGGGATGTAAAGTAGCAAAAGTACAAAATAATGCTGTTCACAATACAAAGTTAAAATAATGCAATAAACACCAACATGTGGATCTGATTGGAGCAGAAAACAAGATGTAAAAAAGGGGGTGAAGAAAATGAAAGAAAGATGAGAAAAAGAATTTATAACAAGTTCAATTGATAAGCCTCACAGTTATTAATATAAATATATTAGTTTGATCTAAGAGTATAGTTTAGTATGATTTTCTTTGTGCAGTGTGTCTTTAAATGAGCAGCCAGTAATCCTCAATCTGGAGGGAGACTAGAGTCAAGTGGACCACAACACAAACTACCATTTCCTGTCATTCTTTCCAATATCAAGCTTCTATTATAACATCAGGAAATAATTCATTTTTGTTGCAAAATGTGTCGCACATAAATGTCTGAAACCTCCAACTGTTTTGTTTGGCTCTCACATAATACATAATATAAAAAATCTGCGTAATTTAGATGGAACTGAGGAATTTGTGACATTTTGCATTGTAAGTTACTTAAGCAATTAAATGATTCAAAAAGTCTTGATTCATTTATAATCATTCTCTCAGATCTTTACGAACATAAAAAACATGTGTTGAAGGGTAGTGGTTTATGAACTGCATAAGCACCATTTTCACTGTCTGATGATTGATGATATGATTCTCTTTTCTTTATTGAAATGTAATTTGCTTTAGGAGTAAGGTAATTACCTCCAAATATCAACCGACAGGTGCTTCCTTATTTACTGGTTTGGTCCTTAGGCCACGGCTTGAAGAGGGTCCCTCATTTAAATCCTAGGTTTTCATTATTGAGCTATTACTGTGTGTAGATGACGTTCATAAATCGATTTGTGTTTCCCCACATGACTACACAGAATACCCGAGGGCTTGTGATGTTTCTTTGTAAGATTACTGTTCTGCGCATGGAAGAGGGAAGAAGGATAGGCTCACATTTCTCACATCTGTCTTAAAATAAACACTCATAAAAGAGACATTGGCAGTCTTGGTTAGTTAAATCTTCTGGGCAGGTTACAAAACGGCCTGCTTTTAGTTTGTATGAAAAGACAACAGACACCGACTTGGCTCGTCTACTTTAGACTGTTGAAATCTGAGATTAGCTTTGGCCTAACTTTACGACTTGTTAACAACCGGTGTAACATCGTGTCTTGCATTGCTGAAGACATCTCCTGCCATGGAGGGATGAAACAGTGACCAATCATACACCAATAATTTATATTATACAGAGGGGCACATTTCTGTATTCAAACACCAAGCCATACACATGTGAATGTATACTATACCATAAACAACATATTACACCCAACCTTGTGCTCATTTCCCATTTTTTCTGTGAAAATCCGTGTCTTTTATTTTGAAAACACCGTTAAACTTCCGTCAGATTTAACGGACGACGTCAAGCTTGACGCACGCGAGAGAAAGTCACTCTCGCAGGCAGACACACGGAAGCAGGCGGAAAGACCCGCAGCGATGGGAATCAAACTGTACTACACAACCGTCACGGCCTCGCGGACGGTGAGTCAAGAGGCCGCATTCGGACGGACGTAACGCCGCGTTTTGTGTGTTTTAGACGCCGCGGTGGCGGCGGGCTAACGGTGCCCGCGGTGCGACGGACACACCCCGCGCGCTCCCCGCTGACGTCGGTCCGTTAGGTGCGTTAGCTTCCTCCGGGCTAACGGCGCGGCGGGCCCCGCTTCCGCCGTTACTGTAACCCCAAGCGGTGTTTATTCGCGGAAACGTCTCCTGGCAAACCGGTTGGGACTGCGGACGCTGACCAAACGGCACCAGCCCGGTGGCCTCGCGGCTCGTCGCTTAATGCGCGCCGGCGAAGCGAGGGACGTTGTGAGTCCGCTTCCTGTGCCGAGAAGCGGACGCCAAACTTCGTGTGAAAATCCGTCATTTTAAGGTTTTCATCATTATTGCATTTAGACAAGCAAAGGTGCTTTTAACCCGCGTGTGTTTCGTGCGTGACACGCACCGAACAGCACGGGTTGATATGCGTTTCCTCTCGTGTGGGTTTTGTCCTTCCTTAATGTTCCTGTTCTAGTTCCTGTAGTTTGGTGCTCATCGGCCATGAGAACATGAGAAGCACGATCCGAACAGTGACTCCAGGTAGAGCTGCCTGCTTTTGTTCATCTGTCAGCCGAACTTCCCAGTGCCCCCTTTTAATTCAGGAAAAGTAAATTATTTTACGCATGCGTTAGTTTTAAAGCAGGATAGCCTTAACTGATTTGACTTTAACAAAGTGTTAAAAAAAACGACTAACGAGTTGACATCCAGACGTCAACAAACATTGTAAAACACATCTTGTAGGAACCCCCCCCCCCACAGCAGTATGAAACCTGTGCATGGCAAAGCCCCCACGCCGAACATCTGGTTCCAATTATCCGTGAGGAATTCATCATGTTGTGGAAAAGTTCAGGGAGGTTTTAACCCTCTCGTGTGCAGTAATGGCTCCAGGTAACTGTCCTCATTATTCGATCTAATCAAATTTCCTTATAAAGGGAGACCAGGCTGCAGCAGATTCACTCAGGAAAATGTGTGTATTTAACCTTGTTGTATTATTTAATCTAAACGACACGCAGCACGCCAAGAAAGGGTTTTCACTCCTTACAACCTAACTGCAACGGGCATTCGGCTCTGATAACTGCTATCACTTTGTACCTCCACAATCAGACAAGCTCTTTAAAAGCAAGTCCCCCTTTTAGCTCGAGGACATGAATAAATGCCCGCTTGTGTGTTTTCAGTTGTTTGGGTGTGGTCACTTTACGAACCCCCCCCAACTTCCTCATTCGCCCCAAACGAGAGCAGAGCTTCCTCGTGGTCCATTAATCATCAACCAGGAGCCAGATACAGCCGCTGCTCTTTACAGGAAACTACCTCATTTAGTTAATTGTTTACCAAAATCCACTCGATAAAAGCAGGGTTTGTGATCAGAAATGTCACCACATGCCGATAAAATGCTCAGGGACGGCTTCCTCCTCGGTGTGATGGACTTCAGTACATTTTTTTATTTATTTTTTTCAGGTGAAGTCTCAACAGGCAGAAGTGATGCGAATCCTTGAAAGTAAAAGCATCCAGTACGAGCTCATCGACATCTCCGTGGGCCGCGAGGTGTGTGACGAAATGAGAAGCAAAGCAGGGAACCCCACGGCAGTCCCTCCCCAGCTTTTCAACGACGACCAGTACTGTGGGGTGAGGAAAGCACACATACGCATTCTGTCATACGGGCCGGCTGTGAGGCCCTATTTGTAAACCCAAACCATGAACACTAGCAATGACCCTAGTTGTAAACCCAAACCATGAACACTAGCAATGACCCCTAGTTGTAAACCCAAACCATGAACACTAGCAATGACCCTAGTTGTAAACCCAAACCATGAACACTAGCAATGACTCCTAGTTGTAAACCCAAACCATGAACACTAGCAATGACTCCTAGTTATAAACCCAAACCATGAACACTAGCAATGACTCCTAGTTGTAAACCCAAACCATGAACACTAGCAATGACCCGAGTCGTAAACCCTAAACCATGAACACTAGCAATGACCCCTAGTTGTAAACCCAAACCATGAACACTAGCAATGACCCCTAGTTGTAAACCCAAACCATGAACACTAGCAATGACCCCTAGTTGTAAACCCAAACCATGAACACTAGCAATGACTCCTAGTTGTAAACCCAAACCATGAACACTAGCAATGACTCCTAGTTGTAAACCCAAACCATGAACACTAGCAAAGACTCCTAGTTGTAAACCCAAACCATTAACACTAGCAATGACCCCTAGTTGTAAACCCAAACCATTAACACTAGCAATGACCCCTAGTTGTAAACCCAAGCCATGAACACTAGCAATGACCCCTAGTTGTAAACCCAAACCATGAACACTAGCAATGACCCCTAGTTGTAAACCCAAACCATGAACACTAGCAATGACCCTAGTTGTAAACCCAAACCATGAACACTAGCAATGACTCCTAGTTGTAAACCCAAACCATGAACACTAGCAAAGACTCCTAGTTGTAAACCCAAACCATTAACACTAGCAATGACCCCTAGTTGTAAACCCAAACCATTAACACTAGCAATGACCCCTAGTTGTAAACCCAAACCATGAACACTAGCAATGACCCCTAGTTGTAAACCCAAACCATGAACACTAGCAATGACCCCTAGTTGTAAACCCAAACCATGAACACTAGCAATGACCCCTAGTTGTAAACCCAAACCATGAACACTAGCAATGACCCCTAGTTGTAAACCCAAACCATGAACACTAGCAATGACCCCTAGTTGTAAACCCAAACCATGAACACTAGCAATGACCCCTAGTTGTAAACCCAAACCATGAACACTAGCAATGACCCCTAGTTGTAAACCCAAACCATGAACACTAGCAATGACCCCTAGTTGTAAACCCAAACCATGAACACTAGCAATGACCCCTAGTTGTAAACCCAAACCATGAACACTAGCAATGACCCCTAGTTGTAAACCCAAACCATGAACACTAGCAATGACCCCTAGTTGTAAACCCAAACCATGAACACTAGCAATGACCCCTAGTTGTAAACCCAAACCATGAACACTAGCAATGACCCCTAGTTGTAAACCCAAACCATGAACACTAGCAATGGCTCCAAACCATGAACACTAGCAATGACCCCTAGTTGTAAACCCAAACCATGAACACTAGCAATGAGTCGTAGCTGTGGAGCACTAGTCTTGAACCCTGGCCGTGAAGCCTACCCATGGACCCGAGTCATTCTGTTTCTCAGACTACGCAGATGTTCCGTATGCTTTTGTTTGTTGACTGAAACTGTTCCTCTCCTCAGGACTACGACATGTTGTCTGAGGCAGTGGAAGCGGATACAGTGGACCAATTTCTGAAGCTGGCGTGAGGAGTGCAGTTTCTCAGTCTCAACCCCATTTCCCTCCACACCCTGTGCCCTAATGGAGGCCCTTTATGCAGTCTCTTTCTGACCACCGGCAGCATACACTCACTTTCAATGCCATACCGAAGAATGCCAAATATCTAACTAACCAGAAGACACACATTCCCCCTCCAGCACCATTTCACTCAGTCTTAATTTGTTTGTTCCTTTTTGATTTCTTTCTGACCTTTTCCCCGTCTGAGAGTCTAGTGTTACTATGTGCCGCGATTCCACTAGGAATCACTGGGATGATTGAACTTGCAGTAATTGGGTTGAATAATCTTGGCCGCAGCCGCATGAATGCCGGAGTTCAAACTACTCCACTGGATGACCGCGTTCATCCAGAATCCTCCTGATCCTCTGCAGACCAAACGCACCATCACCACTCAGTCTTATCTACGTTTGTTGTCTTTTTTCTGTAGCCTTCCAGTTTCAGTGTTGTACGCGACCGCACACAATTCTTTTTGCTTCACACGGATGCAAATGCTCTGGGAAGTAGCAAGGACTGAAAAGTCCTCAAACCCATTTAATCATGAGACCGTAAGATGCCTCTTTTTTTGGGGGGGGGGCGTTGACAGCTTTTCGTGGTTTGGGTCCATTGGTCACTTCATGCAGTGTTTTGAGAAATGTTTGGTTCTGAAGTGGAAACAAACTGAATTAAATTAAACCATGTTTTAAGGTGTGGCCCCTTGAAACCGGTCCGATCAGCGTCTCACCTGTTTTCAGCATCTGTCCTCCGCGCTGCCAGTGGTGAAAAAATCCGAAGGGTACATTTATAGGGGACATTATACAACAAAGATAAAACTAGATAAGAAGGTTCATCATCTACAAAGTTAAATCACACATTAACAGTATTCAGGCTATTAACCTGCTTCCACCTGAAGGTATCCGTGTACTTTGCCAGCTTTGCCAACAGTGTGTTGAATAATTATATTCAAGACGATGAATTCACAGATTGTGCACGCTGTTGCTTTAAAGCTGCAGTGTGTAGGATTCAGTGACATCTAGTGGTGAGCTTTGAACGTCGCAACCTCTTAAAACCCTCCCCATGTTTCCAGTGTGCAGCTGGAGATCAGCGTTAGTCCGCACTTCACGACTAATAATAATAATAACCACATGTGGTACAAAAATGTTCCAATACTGACAGTTTTAGTGTTGGAACCAAACCCTCTCCTGAGGTTTGTGGCCGTGGTCACCAATGGGCCGAAGTCATTTAAACGCTTGGTAATCAGGTGGAACATTTCAGTAGTTTGCTGCTAGATTCCATCCCCCAGTGGAGCAGGATGAACACATTCGGTGCCAATATATTCATCTGTAATGCTGGTGGATATCTCCTTAGTGTTACCTTCCACGTATTCCATGGCCCCTTTAAGGAGGGTGCTCCTTATCACTCATATTCATATGGTTTTCAAACGATGAGCCTCAAAAGTGGATCTTCCAGCCTTCAACCACGAAGCCCATCATTTCCTCCACTTTATTCAAGGTTTTCCGTTTCACAGATGCGGTCATGTGACCACCGTACAGTGAAGCCCCGCCTCGCTATGAGCACAGACACAAAGGTCAAAGCCGGAGTGGTTTTTAGTTGACCCGACTCAGTCTTACCAGCTTTAGGGAGAACTCCCCACATGGGAAAAGGGAAGGTTTTCCTTATTGGCTCTTTTATATGTGCACATTCGTTGTTTTTTTTCTACATGGGTCCTTCGCTGACTTGTAACATCTGTCAGCCCCCCTGGACCTCCTTCACCCGTCTCGTCAAACTTGTGTCGTTACAGTTTGGGATCGCCGGTAGAGACAGCCTTCACACACAATGTCTGTGCAGTGGTTTGTAAGTCAATGGTTGTAGAAGTGTTTGCCTGTTATTGATGTGTACTCACTATGAATCTATCACTATGACATTCCATTTTTCTCTCTCTCTCTCTCTCTCTCTGAGCTTTTGCTTTTGGACCAATTCCTCTTGGCCAAAAAAAAGAGAATCGGGACTAAAACGCTGTTGTCTTCCAAGAAGATTGTGAAAAAAAAGATTTATGGGTGATAAATGGAGTTGAATCTACATGTCTGGTGTTTTTAATTATTTCTTAATTTTAGCACTATTAATAACAAAAAACTGGCTTAATTAAAACTAGTCAATTATATCCATTGTCAATATCCATTATATCCTTTTCGTATGTGTAGAATTTTTAAGTTAGCGTGTGGACATTCGCAAACCCACAATGGAGTCATTTGTCATTTGCAAGTCAGTGGAATAGTCTGACTGCCAGAAAAGTCACATGAAGGACGTCTTCCACACAATCTGCACTGTCAAGACATTTATGGCAACACTGCATGGATGCCTCGCACTTAACTATGCCACGCATATGATAACATGACAGCAGGTTTGTTCAAACTGATCAAGTTTGTTGGTTTAAGATTCAATGGATAACATCTAGATGAATATTTTGAGTTTAATCAAATGAGTCGTATGATTTATTCAAATGAACGATAATGAGCAATTAGGAATTAATACATTTGAAGAACAATGTCATTGGTTTGCTCAAATGTAATACCTCATTTTTCCTTTGGGAGGTGCTGATGTGGCTTATGAGACTTCTAATTTTGAAGAAGAAGAGACACAACCGGAAACCTTGATCCTGATTTCAAACTAAAAGAAAAACGTTGTGGCATAGTAGACACAAAGTTGCATATTCTGTGCTGCTATGAACAAGATACAACCATGAAAGTCCACCTAATTGTCACATTGTGTTTGGTGAAGGTTAGAAAAGAAAATATCGTGTGTATGGTGGTTTACAATTGCATATCTCCCCAGATGAGCCCTTTGCTCTGCAATACATTGTGCCATCTCGTATTCTACTCCCCAAATGTGTTAATATTGTCAATTGGGACATACTTATAATGTGCATATTGTAGAGACGCAGATAGAGATATTCAAAGTTCGGTAGCTACAAGGGTAAAATGATAACGCATGCTGTTATTAAAATCAGTATCTTCACTGACGCCTGTGATGTTTTACTTTGAAAAGAGACACCGGATGTTGCACTGTTGATTAGCATTAGTTGTTGCTAAACACTTGTCCCAAGAAGGAAGCTGTAATATTTTGACAGGTTACAGCCAAGATAAAGTGAGTACGCTTTAATTATTAAAGCCTTTGGTGTGAACGACTGAAACAAAACTTCCCCCAGCTGACACGCGCATTAATGAATTGTTATAACAGTCTGTGCTGCGACTCCGCTAATTCATTCGTTAGCTAGCTGAGCGAAGCTAACCGAAACTGTTTTGAGACGTTAATACAGCGTCAGCTAAACGACCGTATAATATAATTCCCTCGATGTAGAATTAGCGAAATGCCAGCTGGCGCCACGGCTTCTGTTTCACGACACGTTGTTGGTCACATTCTGGCCTCTGTGACAACGTCAGCAGCCACATTGAGCTGTTTAATGTTTATCTTTGCAATGACGGCGGCATAATTTGTTAAATGTGTTTCTTTGCATATATATTATTGTTAAGTGAGATCATTTTCTCACCTTCTCTAATTATGGATCCGTACTGTTAAGGGCCTAGATTTTGAAATATTGACCCGAGACGTCTTCCTTACACAATGTAAATAATAGAAATGTTTCTCAAACCATACAAACACCTGTCACCTGTTTCCTCTGGAGAATTTGGGCTCCAGGGCAGTTTTTATGAAACCTCTTCTCTACACAAGACATGTATAAAGGGTAAAAAGCATTTTGCACAGAAGTCATTGTGATAATATGATCAGCTCTATTAATGTTTTGGTTCTTCTGTCCCGTGAAGGCACATGCGAGGATGAGCGTGCCAGACTACATGCAGTGTGCCGAGGACCACCAGACGGTCTTAGTGGTGGTCCAGCCGGTCGGCATCGTACCCGAGGAGCAGTTCTTCAAGATCTACAAGCGAATCGCCAGCGTGAGCCAGGTGAGCATCAGGGACTCGCAGCGCCTCCTCTACATCCGCTACCGCCACCACTACCTGCCCGAAAACAACGAGTGGGGAGATTTCCAGACGCACCGCAAGGTGGTGGGCCTCATCTCCATCACCACCTGCGCCTCCAACAAAGAGTGGCCCCAGACCGCCGAGCGCTTCCACGGCCAGAAGGAGGTCTACAGCTCCACGCTGTACGATTCCCGCCTGCTGGTGTTCGGGCTGCAGGGAGACATCGCGGAGCAGCAGCGGACAGACGTGGCCTTCTACCCCGACTTTGAGGACTGCCCCGATGTGGAGAAGCGCGTGGATGACTTTGTGGAGTCCATTTTTATTGTCCTGGAGTCCAAGCGGCTCGACCGGGCCACCGACAAGTCTGGTGACAAGCTCCCTCTGCTGTGTGTGCCCTTTGAGAAGAAGGACTTTGTGGGTTTGGACACGGATAGCAGGTGAGTTGTGACGTGTTCTCTGCACCCAAAATCCTGGTTTAAAAGCACATTTTTTAAAAGGCACTTTGAATGATCTCTGCAGCCAGTTAATGTGATTTACTGCATTGTTTGCAAGCAGTTAGTGTGTCTTTCATTTCTGGGTCAAGTTGCTCGCTTCATATCAGCCTTGCATGCTCCTCTTAAAAATCTGTCTTTATTATTTTTGCTGTATTAATTTTCATTCGTTTACCTTTGTTTATGTCTTACTTCTCTTTTTTTTTTCTCTCATACTGTCCTGTGAGTTTATTGTTGGGTGTGAAAAGGTGAGATGTTAGACTCATAAGTTTAGTGAACCCATAACAATCCCATCGGCTTCAACTTCAAAGAAAACACCAGACCTCCAAGCCAAAGTCGCCACTCCCCCGCTGGTTGTTCATTTATAACCAAACCCGCCATATGATGTGCGAGGCCTGATTTAAAGGGACGGCGTTACACTTCCAGTGCACTAGTTGCTCAAAGAAGCCCGCTGCGCACTTTTTACCCCGTCTGTGCTTTCTGCTCTTAATAACTCCCCACCTTTCCGCCCTCCCGCTGTGGCCCGTGGCTTATTGTCATCATGTTTTTCACCCCCCCCACAATGTAGTTGTCCCCCTCGCTCCCCACCGAGACTCGGCGCACACACTGTGCACGGCTGCAGGGTCGTAGGTCAGCTCCCGCTCCTTCCTCCTTGTTGCTCCCCTTTTGCTTGTGCTCCTCCACGTCACACTTCTCCTTCTGTAGCTGACTGGTAGGATTCACTCGAGTGTCCCTCTGCTGGCGGGCGCCCTGCTGACATGCAACAGCACGATAACAGCAAGTCAGAGCTGTTTTGGAACCAAAAAAAAAAATAGATAGAAATCAACAAAAATCAATTCGAAAGCCCAACAGATCTATTTTATTTGAGCAACAGCATCGACCCTGTTGTTGTCTGAACATGTTTTTCCTCACTTTACTTGTTGCTCTCTCAGGCATTATAAAAAGCGTTGCCAGGGGCGGATGAGGAAGCACGTCGGGGACTTGTGTCTCCAGGCGGGCATGCTGCAGGACGCCCTGGTCCACTATCACATGGCTGTGGAGCTGCTCAGGGGTGTGAACGACTTCCTCTGGCTGGGCGGTGAGTCGAGTCGAATCCGATTATAAGGCTGGAATGACTTTTTAGTACGTTTCAGCAGCTGCTGGACTTTTGAGATCAGTAATACCAGTATCAAGATTGGATTATTTATTTTTTAGCCCAACACAAAAGCATCCCTATTACAATCAAAAATGTTAAGTCACAATTTCTTGAATATCTAAGGAGGAAAAATGTGCTTTTCAGTGCTCACAAATAAGCAATGTGATCACCTCAAAATATCTGATGATATTGGCTGTAAATCGAGTAAAGTCTTAGAACTTGCAAAGACCTACGATAAGAACAACCAACAAGAGCCGCGTGCAGATGGAAACGTTGGTCTTCTGCTGTCTGCAGCCGCTCTGGAGGGCCTGTGCTCGGCCTCCGTTATCTTCCACTACCCCGGAGGGACGGCGGGGAGGACGGTGGGACGGAAGCCCAGCGTCTCCCAGCCGGCGGACGCAGGGAAGCGCCACAGACCAGGTGAGCACATCCCTCCGCGAGGGGGCCGACTCGAAGCCGCGGTGTGGAGAGAAGTACAACTTCTGTGTGTGTGTGTGTGTGTGAGGGCCAGCTGGCGAATCAAAACGCCGCTCCGCTGCTTCCTTTGTGCATTCTTGGTTGTGTTAGAAGGTGACGTCGTTCCACGCTGTTATTAACACGCTATTAACACACAGTAAGACTGTGTCATTGTGCGCTACCACAGAATATAAGCGATGAATAAGAGCTGCTTTTAGGATGTGATCATTCGAGGACTTGTTGATTAATGTAGTGAAAGTAATTATTGTTTAATTGCGCTCCGCATCTTCATCTGATCAATCCATCCATCCATCCATCCATCCATCCTGCTCCTGTGTTCTGCTGTATGAAATGATGTTTTTGATAATGGAGTCTGGTGGCTTTGGAGATGAATCGATGAATACGACGGCGTCAGAAAGGGTTTTCTGACAGGAAGGTAAAATGGTCAAAAATAGAAGATTATTTCTACCACTATAAATGTTTACACTTGATCACGATATTGCTTTTGCCTCCGTGCACACGTGTGTGTGTGTGTGTGTGTGTGTGTGTGTGTGTGTGTGTGTGTGTGTGTGTGTGTGTGTGTGTGTGTGCGCTTCTCCTCCCAACAAACCCCAAAATGGAGCCACTGGAGGTCAAAAACGTAGATTTCTTGCCTAGCACACTTCCTAGGAGAGCAGCTGCAGCCAGTAGGGACGTTGTTGGGACTAACACCGCTAACATTGCGCCTTGGAGTGAATCTGCATTCTTTCTCTCTATCTGTAGGAGCTCAGGAGGTTCTCATTGACCCAGGTATGGTATGTCCAAGCAACGTAGCTCTTGTAGACCACAATCTGCCGTATTGCTTTGGTCCCATTCGCCCTGTGTTTGACTTCATTTTCCATCTTACATTATCTGCTATGGTTCATTTTACTCTTTGAGAAGTAATTGATGTTCCCCCCCCTCCTCCCCCCCTTTGTGTTCAGCATCACACGACTACAATCAAAGACTTAAAAATATCAGTCTTTGTAGCTTATATTTTCTGTTTCTATAACCGCTCCCATCTTACTCCTGATTATTAGACAAAGATCACGTTACTGTCAAAGAAGTAAAATTGTTCCTTTTGAGCAGATGGAGCTTTGATCACAAGGTTTCACGTCCCTCAGCCCAGCAGGTGGCAGCTCCTCGCCGCTAGTGTCTACTTTAATTTCCTGCCTATTACTGATAAGCTGTTGCTTCACCTCTCACTTTCATAAACTGCAAGGTTCTGTTACTTCATCAGCTCAGTAATTAAGAAATACTGCATTCACCTCGGTGCAATGATTGAGTGAAGCGCTGCAGCGCAGCATCTCGTTAGTCACACGATTGTCGTGGCGACGGCACCACAGCGTTGCCATGGACACAGCCCCGTTAGCCAGGCGATGCGCCCTCTATCTGTATCTGCATTCTAATGCGATTTGGTCAAGTGATGCAGCTTTTTTTTTTTTTTTGCTTGCAATTTTGCCCCTGTAAAGGTTTCGGGTGCGACTTAAACTCCGCCCGGGAGGCTTTTGCAACAACAAGGCCCACGGCGATCCCGTCCGAGGGGCCTGCGAATGCGGGACGATGCTTTTTCATTCTACATCGCCTGTTGTTATCTGTCAGTCTTGAAGTGACCACCGTTATGAGCGCTGTTCATCCGTGTCTTATTGTGTCTTAAGTGCATGTGGCGGCATCTGTCAAACGAGTATCGGTGGATTTGAGTTTCCCCTCCTTCCCGTTTCCTTTCCTCGCGTGCTGGAGCGGACCGCTGGACGGTCACCCCGGCGTCCCTCTTGAGTCTAACCGCGTCCCGTCCTCTTGTGAGCGCAGGGGCCCTCACGGCCAACGGCATTAGTGCCGACACCAGCACGGAGATCGGGAGAGCGAAGAACTGCCTGAGCCCCGAGGACATCATCGAGAAATACAAAGAGGCCATCTCCTACTACGGGAAGGTAACCCACGTTGACCCTCTCACCGAAGCTTCAGCCCACATCGCAGTTGAATTAAATATAGTTACGAGCCGGGGGTTTAAAAAGTTTATTTTGGGATATAGTTGTAAAGTTTTTAGCAAACCGCTGCTGGCTAAATTAGCACAGAGAGCTTATTGTCTGATTGGGAGCTTGTGTCAATTTCAGCTAAACGGTCAATCAACTGAAATGACGTAATGGTTTAAAGTGATTGATTAATCCATCCACTTTTTAAAAGAAGAATCCTGCATAATGAGCTTCATGGAGGCTGTGGTTTATTTCACCCTTTGACAATTGATAAATATCTCACGACAGGTAGTGTTCTCTCCTGTTGCTTTGTCTTCGCCACCCACAGCCTATTAATTGACCAGGGTTTGTTCTCATATATTGTTGGGATCTATTAAACCCCCCCCTCCCCTGCAAAAAAGGTTCACCAGGGGGCAGCGTTTGATCAGGTTTGAGTCCAAGCTTCGCCACTACATGCTCCGAGGGAACATTAAAAACTTCCTTGGCAGTGAAAAAGCTGATATGAAGCCGTTTTTGACGGCGAACACCACATGAATAATGTACCAGTAAGTGGCATAATACGTCTGTAGCTCCTTTTGACCACAGTGCGTGTGCAAAGTCACAAAGAAGAGTATAAAAGTAACCCGAATGCTTCGGGCCAAGCTGAATAGGATCATTATGCTAGCAAACTATTCTGAAGCAACCCTGTGCTTTATCTTCATTATTATAATTGCCTTTTGCACTGACTTCCCTCAGCCCTTATACCTGTAACTAGCTCATTCAGAATTAAATTACATCTCAACACATAGCCGTTCAGGCTTTAATTGAATTTTAATAGGGACACAATTAGGGTGGAAGTGGAGGGAAATTGAGGGACGGCGAGATAAAAAATAAAAAAAACACACAAAAAAGTGCACACGCTCGCTGACAGCGTGAAACCCCTTTTCCTCTCTGCTGAAGCACCTGAAAGCCTCATAAAGCGAGCAACAGGGGATCTGAGTCATTCCACGTGGGCCGTGACTGATTATGGGGAAGGTCAGAGAAGCGGCGCTCATCAACTATCTCCCCCACAAACGCCGCACCCCCTCTCCCCCTCCCCTTATCTCCCGCAGTACAAGAACGCGGGCGTGATCGAGCTGGAGGCCTGTGTGAAGGCGGTCCGGGTGCTCGCCATTCAGAAGAGGGCGAGGGAGGCCTCCGAGTTCCTGCAAAACGCCGTCTACATCAACCTGGGACAGGTAGGCTATCTGACCGCCTTCTATCAACGAAAAACCCAGCGGTTCAGCGTTTCTGTTTGGAAATATGGATTCCTCTAAAATATCTATGATTTTATAACTGGTGCTTTAAAGCCTGAAGCCAGTTGACATACCTGTGCAACTACAGATGGAGAGCAATCTGCTGCTTCTTTGTAGTCTTTGTAGATGTCACAGCCCAATATTTATATTTGGATGGTCAAAGATCTCCAGGAAGTGAGATAGAAAATGAAAAAAAGTGGTCTTCATGGGTCTTCAAATATTCCAAAAAATAGTCAAATGACTTGATCGATTACAAAGATTATGATGTATTATTATGATGTATGTAATATGGGGAGGCACAAACCTGTGTTTGCCACATATCTTGTTTTCTGCTAAATGAAAACAATAAAAGTGGTCTTCATAGGGAGCCAGTAGGTTAATGGTTGGTCAAAATTTAAAAATGGCCATGTAATAATCCTTCATGCATGTATGTATAGGCCTGTATGTAATGAAATGCACACCGTTACATTACACTAAACGAGGACTCCGTCTCCGTGCCCGTAGCTCTCAGAAGAGGAGAAGATCCAACGCTACAGCATCCTGTCCGAGCTCTACCAGCTCATCGGCTTTCATCGCAAGTCGGCCTTTTTCAAGCGCGTGGCGGCCATGCAGTGCGTGGCTCCCACCATCCCGGAGCCCGGCTGGAGGGCCTGCTACAAGCTGCTGCTGGAGACGTTGCCTGGATACAGCCTGTCACTCGATCCCAAGGACTTCAGCAAAGGTAAACCGGCTCACCCGGAGGCGCCAGCTGGTGAAAGCAAGACACCGCGGGCTCGTTCTCTACTTCTCCAAACTTCAGGCCCTTTTTCACAGTGGCCAGTTCAGCAGGTGGGATTTATAGCCTTAAATGGGACCCTGGTCCATGTTAGTTGGCCAGGGCCCGGGACAGCGAAACAAATCACGGGGTCTTTGATCGCTCCAGCAGGTTGACCTGCCGTCATTTTGTCTCCAGTCACGACGCCTTTGGGAAACATCTCTGAAGCTCCTGCGTAATAATAACGACCCATGAGATGTGTGTGACAGTCGATGTCTGAACTCTGCCCCGTTTCCTCTCCTATTCAATCAAGTATTTTTCGTTTCCCCGTCCCGCCTCTGCACAGCGTCTCTTATTCAGTGATTATTTTCTGCGTCCCGAAGCCTTTTTCTAGAACAGTAGAATCGTGTGTAATACAAATCACTGCGCTGATAAGATCAGATCAGTCTCCCTGCATCCGAGCTGGATTTATCTCCGGGTGTTCAGGGTCGCGAGTCAAGCAGTGCTCGTTTTATGTCAGTTCAAAAGAAGTAAATGTCACAGAATGAGTTTTTCCTCAGACACTGGGAGCCGCCCGCATGATCCAGATAGCGTGAGTGGCAGCGGCGTAAAGACGTATTTAATAGCTAGCAAATGAATTGCATCGCTCTTCCTGGGCGCTCTGCAGTCGAGCCAGCACTTTTCTCACGTGGAGGCACGGCTGAGACTGTGCACTCGTTGGCGAGGTCCTCGGGAAGGTGATCTCTTCTGACCGCTATTCACGGCATGCCGTTGGAGGATCTTTCCTCGGATGGGCTTTCAATGGCTCCTTTGATAAACGGTGAATAAAAACAAGCTGCAGATTGCTTGAGTGTTTGTTTTATGGGCTGTGGGATACTTGACACCAATGGGATGAAGCTAGTGATGCCGTAGGCCTTGACCAGGGTTTACTACCTCTTTATATGTGTCGTCTTTAAATACAAATTTCTCTCCTGCATAAAAAAAAATCAAATATATTTAGAAAAAATGTTGGGTCAAAAAATGGAAAAATGTTTTGAAAAAAGGCAACATGTCAAAAAAATCTTGGGGAAAAAAGTTAATAAAAATATTAAGTCAGACGGTCTTGGAAAAAAAAAATACACTGCTACGTAGTCAGATGTAAATGGACATTAGCACATTAGCACACAAGCAATATTAGCAGGTAGTTTCTAGTTTGACTGTTTTTAAAGCTGAAATAAACTCATTGGAAGTGGAGGATCTTTCTTTTGGAGGAAGTGATGCCTGTGATGAAGACTAAAGGAGAGGAAGAACGGCTGACATCACCACAGAAACACAAACTAGAATGGGGGTGATATCTCAGTTGTTATGAACAAAGTAACGGCTTCAGAATTTAGAAATAAGATTGCAGTATTCATAATTTACTAAGAGTGCGTTTAAATCTCTTGCTTTATACGAGGTTTATTTCAGACACAGGTTTTCATATTTGCACTGTAGTTTTCAATGAGGCATGTTAGGAATAAACAAGAAAAAGCAACTCATCCAAAAATGAAATCCAGTGTGACTTAACTTGGTTTATCATAGTTTATAATAAAACTAAATGTTTAGAGAGGCGGCAGCGAGGTTCTTCCCATCATTCCGGACTGTTCTTTCAGTATATTGCCTCGAGGCCGAGGACCCTCCTTTAGACGCAGGAACTTTCAAGTCCCAGCTGAGTTCTTGGTAAACCCACCATGGCTGAAGACATCACATGGGACTCTTATTGATAAGGCGGGTGGGAAAGAAAGATGGCGTCAATGGTGCGCCGCCGGAAAATCTTCCGTCCTTTTTTAAATTTTGTTTATGCCATTGTAATGTTTTGTTAGTTTTGGTTTACAGAGGAGGGTGATGGCACGGAAGAAACAACTCCCCCAAGGTTGTTTTGTTTTGCACCTTTTGCTTTTGAGAGGGAGAGAAATCCCTGTGGATCACCGTTCTCCAGATAACAGACGGTTTTGGCAGACTGGGGCAAGTCAGCTATTTATAGAGTGCAATTTCACGACACACAAAAAAGAAAGCTTGTGAAGGAATTGCATCTGGAGTTTGTTCAGGTGGCAGAAGAAGTCCGGATGAACGATGACCCCGGTAGAATAATGCTGATGGAGCATGACAGGGATGCTGGGAGGATATTGGAGGTGGTATTTAGCTGTGGAAACATGGGATTGTTCTCTAAAGATCCTCCCTTCCTCCCTCTGGCCCCCGCGGCCTCCTCGGCACGTCCCTCCTCCAGTTTTCTTCCCCACTTAGTGAGTCAACAGCCGACAGCTGGGAGCGCAGCGCTGCTTCTCGTAGGGGGCCGAGGCGCTTATGTGTCGGCCTAGAATGCTATTAAGATGTCCCTAAAAAAAAAAAAAAAGAAGAGAAAAACAGCAGCTGAATTAACAGCTATGGGGGGGTTCAGCTATTAGCAATGGCTGCTGGTCACAAATGCAGACTTGTGAAGCTTCGCCGGCGCTGAAAACGTTATTGGGGTGATTATCAGGAGTCGTGTGTGGGCGAGCTGAAAGTAAAGCAGGGACGTGAAATCCTCATCACTGAATTACTATTAGTGTGTTTCTACAAGAGGCCGGTCTAATCTATATTCAGTGAATTGATTTTAATTTTTAATTGTTTTTTAAAGGAAAAAAAGGGAAGCAATTTTGTCGCCACAATATGATTCAGCTAAAACTTTATCGTTTGTTCCGTCAAATTTTGCGATGCAAAGTGCACCAAAGCTGCTTTTGAAACGGTGAATGTGACAGAAAACCTCACGAGGTTCAATAACTTTCATAAAATCAAAAGAAAAGCAGAACAGCTTTTTGACTCAAGAATTGAAACGACTGCAGGAATAAATAATTAATATAACTGCATATTGTCATTCGAAAAATGAATGATGGAATCCTTCCTGCGGCTCAAAGATAAAAAAAAGAAACTGACTTTAACATAATCATAAAATGCAAAACTTAAAAAAATGTCTCAGGCAACTATGTGAAATCGCTTTGTTAGAAGTTATTTTAGCGATGCTCATCCAGAAAGGGTTGAACATCTTCTAAAGGCTGAAGAATGCTGTGTTATGACCATAATACGGTACCTACGCTCGCATTACCACCCTCTCTCCCTCTCAGGTACCCACCGAGGCTGGGCCGCTGTTCAGATGCGCCTCCTGCATGAGCTGGTGTACGCGTCCCGTCGCATGGGCAACCCCGCCCTGTCCGTGCGCCACCTGTCCTTCCTGCTGCAGACCATGCTGGACTTCCTGTCTGATCAAGGTCGGCTCACGTTCTCTGTTCGTTGTGGACTTCAAAGCGCTCGAGGCGCTTCCAGCCTCGCGTCCGGCCTCCAAAAAAAGAGAAAAAAAAGCTTGCTTGTCTGGCCCGAGTGCGACTTTGTGTTGTGACCAGAAATCCTTTGCAGCCAGGAGATTTATTTCTTCATTTATTTATTTATTTTACGGTCGACTGGCTGCACAATAGAGGCCGGCGTAATCCTCGCTTTGGCTGCTGGAGACGAGGAGCGATCGAGGTGGAGCGAGCTTTTCGTCTTCAAGTCTTAACACCAGCAAGGGGGGGCTTCTGCAGCTGTGTTACTCTCTCCATCCTCACACACATCGAGGGGTAGAAAAACGCTGCAATCAGTCCGTGGGCTGAAGAGCGTCTCCTGACTCTTTGGACTGACCTTGTGGGTCTTTTTTTGGAATATAAATATGGTTTCATTTGTCTGGCAGTCTTGGCTGCAGGTTGGATGCCCTCCTTTTGATTGCGTCTCCACCTGTCTGCAGTGTGATATTCCAAATGGCAGGGAAGGTTTTGGCAGGTTGCTCAAGTGGAATATTCCTCTTTTGATGTGTCTTGGTTTGTGTCTTTTATATGTCGAGCGTAGAATAGAGATGGACAGAAAAGGACCTTTGTGGCTCGGCTGTTAAAAGTCTTACAGATATTGAAACTTTTGGACATTAACAAATATCTTGGTCCAATGGGGTACTCTCACATGGCACATTTGGGCTGTTTTAGTAAGATAATCTATTTAAACACAGAGTATATCGACGCAATACGGATATAATGGATATCCCAGTATCGTTCAGTTTGATGCACAATGCTGTGGAGTAACACTACAAACTTGACGCAACCACGCAAAGGTCTTGCTGTCATAAGGAGACTTGTGTATCTGTTTGAAGTCTTATTTTACAGTCTCTCTAAATGTCCTTCTCAACACTCTTGAAACTGGCAGAGTCAGAGCAAATCCTTCGGCTGGATGAGCAGTAATGTTCCCTCAAAATGTATTGATGGGACAATAAAACCTTCCATTCCACTGGAAGGCTGGTCCAGTTATCATTAATGTCTGGAAAATGATACAGAGGTCACAGAGATGAACTCGCTCATCACGCTATCGGAGTGCGAGGAACTTTAAAGGGAATCGTGTTGTGTGATGATCTGTCTGACCTTTGGATAGTTGTGTGTGTGTGTGTGTGTGTGTGTGTGTGTGTGTACATACACACTTCTTATTGGACTCTATTGCCACGTGCTCATTGATTTTCCTCGCTCCTGCGTTTTTTAGAGAAGAAAGAGGTGACCCAGAGTCTGGAGAACTACACGTCCAAGTGTCCGGGTGGGATGGAGGTCATCACGCTCCCTGACGGCCTGAAGCTCCCCCCGGTGCCCTTCACCAAGCTGCCCATCGTTCGGTAGGACGGGACGGGGCCACTTTGTTACCCATAGACCGTTGTAATGTCGGCGGGATTTGTGATCGGCGAACATTTCTCTAAGCCTGCATGTGTCATTTCTACACTGAGAAGGTTTCAATGATTTCTGTTTCCTGTGACGCTCCAACCAGATCGGTGAAGCTCCTGAATCTGCCCGTCAGTCTGCGTCCTCACAAAGTGAAAGGCCTGCCGGGACAGAACATGTCCACCGCCAGCCCTTTCATCTACTCGCCCATCATCATGCACAACAGAGGAGAGGAGCGCTGTAAGAAGATTGGTGAGCTCCTCGCTGTGCACACTCACGCACACAGACACACAACAGCTCCCTCCTGGTTGATTAAAGGAGTACGTTTCCACGCTGAGCACCAGTAAGTAACACTGAGTAAAGTTATACATTCTTAGTATTATCATACCTCATAAGTGATGGCTGTTTGCTGATATTTTTTTCGTTTCAGGGATCATATAATATTATAATTCCTATATTTTTAACGCACTTTAATAATACATTAGAACTTGTTAATTCATTACTCCAATTGGTCGCATTTGATAAGATGTGTCTGATTGTGATTAACTTAACTTCCTGCGAAGAGTGAAGTTTACTTTAAAAAGATGCGTCTGTGCCGCGTCCAAAGCCGATTAACTGAGGCCTCGTTGACTTTCTTATCCAAATTATAAAACCACACAATCGTGTTGTGTGCAAATGTCGTTTTGTAAAATATAGTTTACGGAGAGAAACTCGAGCACAGCGGTTTGTAGGTGAGTTTCTCTCCTCGTGTCCGCTCTCATTTAAGTTCCATTTAAGTGCATATGTATTATTCCGTATAGAAAGATTTTTTTCACAGCTCACGAGAGACAGTTTGACAACAATATTTCTCCTCTTAAAGGGGCAATGTGTTTGGCCGCAGTTGGCCAAATTAAGCACATTGTTCACGTTGCAAGTCGCAGCCTCTATGTTTGCAGGCTGATTATTGTACATTCATTTTTTAAGTATATTTTTCCAATCTCACACATTGCACCTCTTTAATTGTGAAACAAACCAAAGCAACTTTAAACCAACTGTGCAGCCGCGCGTTGACGCAAGACATTCATTATTGCCTCGTTCGAGGAAGTCTGAAAGCCTTTGGAGATCCCTGCAGAATCTCAGTGGCCACGCGAGGAGTTTGGACTGAGGCAATACAAATAAGATAGCAGCGATCCACTTTGTTTTTCTATTTTCTGAGGTGTATTTCACACATAATTGGCTGGCGATGAGAGCACGCCTCTGAGCCAGACCTGAGGTTATGTGGGAGGTTTCGAGACATTCTTATCATAGATATCTTTCTTTTGACTGACTTAATTTCCCAAGGTGCATGGCGTGAGTTTGCCTTCCAGAAATCTCTTTTCATCCCAGGGTCCAAGTAGGATTTCCAGGCCCTGTTTTGCAAGTCTATATGCAACAACGGGCTCTTGGGCTGAACCCCACAGTGTGATGCGTCTCAGAATGGAGATGGGTTTAGTGGGACTGAAATAGCTTCTGAATCTAACAAACTCTTCCCACGTCTCATACAGGAGCGACGGGTACCGCAGTGCACGGCTTTCTTCTCCTTTGTTCCATCAAAGTACCAATCGGCTTTTTGTAGGTTGCTCGGACCTTGTTGAATATCTGCTCAAATACAACACCCATAATGCATTGCCAGCCTACGTGTTACAGTTCAATTAGGTTCACACGAGTTTGGGTACTTCTGCACAGTACAGCCTTATGTGACAGGGCTAAAACCCACTGTTGCCATGGCGATAACTGCAGTGTCGTAGCATAAACCGCTGTGGGGGGTTCTGGGCTCCGTACAGATGGGTAGTGGGTCCTTGGTGGAGTTGTGTGCCAGACTCGTTCTTGGCAGCGCGCGGCGACTTCCTGAAAGGCGGACGGCGCCGGCAGGGCTCCAGGAAGTCACCGCTGTGGGCCGAGAACGGCGCTGTGGAGTCGGGATTAAGACCGTGAGCCACGAGGTCACTTATTCAAGTCTTTTTATTTATAGATTCACTGAAAAATAATTATTAAAGGATGGTCTCCCACTCAACACTCTGGACAGTTTTTATAGTTCAAGTGAGATAAAAAACATGTTGCATGCTGTTTATTTTTAGGTTCTGCTGGATTTTGTTGCCGTTTCCAGTCTTTTAAGATTCCAGTTGGACATTAGGATTTGTCTTTAATTGCAATCATCTTTGTCTTTCATAGAAATGTAGTTTCATGGTGTGTTTTCCTCTGATGATTCATCGCGAACAGGTTTCGCACCACCAACATCTTATTGAAATGAATTCTTGTCTCTCCTTCTTTGGATAGAGTTCCAGTGGGTTCAGGGAGATGTCTGTGAGGTACAGCTCATGGTCTACAACCCCATGCCTTACGAACTCCGCGTGGAGAACATGGTCAGTGAAATGTCTTACGCTTTACCTTTCAACGTGTCTTGCTTTGGAGGATCATTTTGATATTTGTTGAATCTGAATATGGGAATATGTAACCACAATCCTGCAGTAATAATACAAGCAGTGCAAGTCATGATGCTTTCTGGGGATCCTCAAAGCACTTGATATGCAGTACTTGACCCTTTTACAGTTGAAAATATTAAAAGCTTTTGCCTGCAAGACACAAGAAAAGTTCCCCTGAAACAACTCTGAGGAATTTTGGGTGCACTTTTAAAATATCATCAGTCATCCTTTTGGTAATCTGTCATTCTAAACATTTGATACTGCCTCATCTGAAATTAGTTGTTTCTGTAAATAATTATACAAGCAAGAGTATTCAAGAAATAGTTATAGGGCGAAAGGGAAAAAACAAATACGGGAAATTAATGAGCGTAAATAAGAGTTCTCCTGGTATCATTAATCTTCAATAGCTATATTATTTATAGTTAAAAATAAGCTGTCGCTTTTGTCTTGTGAGAGGCGCCTGCAGCAGGAGATGATGGCTTTGCGGGTGGAAATAAATCTTCCTTATTGTCTGATTTATCGACATACGTTTATTGAAAAGATCAGTATTTTCATTTTATTGATTACGAAGACGGTCCCATGCAGTCACGTCCCCAGGCAAGTGTTTGTTAGCGATTCAGGTCATGTGACCCTGTTCCAAAAAGACTCTAAAAGACACATAATATACACACAAATGTATTTTAGGTTTAATATTGTATTTTTAAGATTGTCAAAAAATCAGAATCTGCATTAAAAATGTTTTGTGCAGCGTTGTCCTGTTCGGTTTTATTGTGGAAGTTGGCAGGAAGTCAGCCGGCTCACCAGGAAAACTCTAATGAGAATTCATTATGCGGCCAAAACGTCCTGAAGCCGGAAGAACCTTCCTGGCGAATGCGCTCTTAATGCGAAGCCACCTGAGGCGCAGTGCGTTTCAGCGCGCTGTGCACCGCCTGCCACACGGACGCGCTTCGACACAAGGTCGTTAACTCCGCCCACCTACAGGTGAATCGATCGGGTCACAGATGGAGGGTGAAGGTGGAGACGGACGGGCTGACGCAAGCTGCAGAGAGCTGCAGAGATCTGTCCCCCAGACAAAGTGACTGCCGTTAGACCGGAGCAGCGTCTGAGGCGAACACACGGACACAAGGTCACTTCTCCATCTTGCGTTGCCAAGGTGACCGCGCGGTTTGGCAAGACAGGCGCTCCGTCTCCGCACAACTTTAGCATTAATACGCAGCTTTGTTTTGTGCTTTATTGATTTTTGTGCTCGTAGTTTTTTCCTCTCATTCACTGAACTTAAGTAAACTCTGTTATTTCCAGTGCAGATAAATCAAGAAAAGACTTCTTAATATTTTATGTCCGAGAAACTGCAAGAAATTGGTGTTTTCTTTAAAGTAGCGAGAAGTTTCCACCCTGCGTCTATTCTTCTTATTTTGTCTGCTTGACTTTTCTGTAGTTGCTCTCACCTGTGCCTTTTAACAAAGAAATAATCGTTAATAGTAATTATTATTGAATAATTCTGAATGACGATCCAAAGATGAGCCTCACTCGCTCCTGTCGTTACTGTCGGCCCAAACTGGCCACTTAAAATAAGGTCCTGAGGCCGATGCAAGGGCAGCCTTCCCTCCAGTGAGGTAGTGTCTGCTGTCGGGGGATTGACGCAGTCGTTACGTCACCTCAGTCTGCCTCGTGCAACCAGCCGCTGTGTACTAAGAGTGTAAATATGAAGTCAGTCGAAGGAGACTTTAAAGCCACACAGAAGGCTTCTCTTGACTACCAATGAGGCATCGGTGACGTGTTTGTCCTCACTGCGACTAATTTAGCATCCCCACATCGTCGTCCGATTGATTAATTAGGTTAACTTTTAAAATCGCAGTCTGACAAAGTTACGCCTGAGAGAAGCAAGGTCCTGTTCTCAAACGGAGAACTTGCAGGTTAGATTTTTCCTGCCAAATATCAAATCAATTGGGGTAAATAAAGTTGGGGGGGGGGGGGGTATACTTTGGTTGGGACCGTTGTTAGGTTTGAAGTCAAGTCACGGGACAGTGATTTGTTGTAAGTGGCTCGAAGGAAAGCGATGTCGGCGGCTCACATGATTGGTCCACCACTTAAATATCTCCACAGCGGCTAATTAACGTTACAGGATGTGACGCCTTTACTGGCATCAGTGTTTCTCTCCACGGTAGACGTGAAAACACCACGTGCAATTGTTAGCAATACTTATAATAATTCACATTCTTTCTCAGGAAGGATAACAAATGTATTCCGTGCCGGCCGAATAAGAACCAACGACATTGTTGTTTGTTTCTCCACTTCTCGTTGTATCAGAGAGGTCTCTTTTTAAAAAAATCTCACTTGGCTCAAATAGATTGTTTTAAAACGGCTTCAGTCATTCCGTCGGCTCTCGTCTTCAGGGCCTGCTGACATCCGGCGTGGAGTTCGAGTCCCTACCTGCTGCGCTGTCCCTGCCCGCCGAGTCGGGCCTGTACCCCGTCACGCTGGTCGGCGTCCCGCGCACAGCCGGCAACATCACGGTCAACGGTGAGTCCCGCCGCCGAGCCCCGCCGGCGCTCGGACGTGCCGTTGGTCAGAGCATTGATGCAGTAGAGCTGAACGCCTGTCTCACCCAGGGTACCACACGTCGGTGTTCGGGGTGACCAGCGACTGCCTGCTGGAGGGCCTGCCTAGCGTGAAGACCAGCGGCTCTTTGGTGGAGGTCATTCCCTCCCTGCCTCGTCTGCAGCTCAGCACGTCACTGCCCCGGTGAGCAGCCCTTCGGTTCGGTGCATTTGCATCGTTTGGATTTCTTGTGCTGAACTACTTTTCGTATGAGCACGTCTGTGGTGAACACTGGTGCTGCAACTATAGTTGTGCATAAACGTCACGGTAATTATTTACTTAGGAAACGTTTGAGCATTAATTCACATTTAAAGTATAATTCGGATTAAAAAGAGAAGGCTATATTGGCTCAAAGCTCACAGGTTATTATTTGATATTCATTCTTTTATGCTGATAATTATTTCATAAATGGCAGCAGTGTCACACTTTAAGTTCAAGCGCGTCGAATTTTCGGCGAAATGGAATTCAGCAATTTGCACCGCCATGTTTTTCACTTGCTCTTAAGGTACACACCAAACGCTGGATGTGGAGAGAGCGAACTGAGGCCGATCCACAACCTCACAACTACTGCCACTAAAGCCGTCACCCTTTTACCCAGAAACCACATCCTGACCTCGCTCTTTTCAACCAAACACTCAAAAAAATGAACTTCTACGAGTATAACTAAGGTTCAGCACTATTCAAAAAGTTAAAGGCCAGTTACTAATGCATAAAAAAAGTTCTGTAAACAAATACACTGCCAGTGACAATAAGTAATAATATTAAGATATTAATGAAATATTGCACATTTGACTCAAACGTGCACGACGGCTTAAATACCTTCGACCAGAACCGATGACTTTGGGTAAAGGAGTTGATTGTCAATTCAAACCTCCGAAGTTGCAGGTTTGTTTGTTTTCACGGACATCCTGTCTGGGGAAGTGACATTTTCAACGGAGTGAAAATAGGAGCCGGAAGAGGAGAAAGCACGGGTTAAATTACTCCCAGTAAAGTGCCTTCTCAGAGTGTTATAAATCATTCTGACAGGGGAGCTGCAGAAAAATCCACTATTTAGGTCATGCCTGTGAGTACAGCACTTCAGCAGCTTTTGATGTGGAAAATCTCTTTATTCTCCCGCGTTGGAAGAGTTCCGTTTCAGATTGCATGAAGCAAATGGAATACAAATGTGGTGCGCGGCCCCTCGGCTGCTCTCGGCCACGCAAGTAGACCTTCGGCTCTGACCTCAGTTCAGCAGGTGCCCCACTGACTCGTTCAATGTTCTTTCTCCCTCCAGCGCAAAGCTGCTTATTTACTTCTTTTTTTCCACGTTTCAAACGTCAGTGTTAAAATATTAGGTCTAATTATTTCCAGCATTTTGTGGAGGGCGTAGGTCAACCGTAGTTCAGCCCTGTTATAACTTTCAAAATGCATTTAAAGGTATTTTCGTGCCGACCTCACTGTTCGATAAATCAACGACAACTCGGTGATGTAATTCTGGCCTCAGGCCGAGTTTTTGATGCGTGCTGTGCGCATGCGTAATGAGGTGTGCTGAAGTTGTAGCAAACACCTGCATTGATCTTTCCCCTCGTGCTCCACTGCTCGCATTGCTTTCAACAACAGATGCCATCAGCCGAAGCATCTGCCGCAAGCCTTTTGCTTTTGACAGCCAATTTAAAACCTCGCCATGATGCCGCTGACTGAAATTGAGCCAGAATTTATTTGAGGAGATGGCGATCAGTTCTCTGCTGTATGATAATCAGTGTGGATTCACTTATTTAAATGATGACTCCATCCTTGTGCCAGGGGTCATAGGCTGTACATCTGATCAATGTGCTGCCAAACAGATATTTTATAATTCAGGCAGCGTTGGTGCTGTGCACAACTCTGATTATTCTCCATAAATATAACACAAAGCTCGTGGCCATTGGTATGGGGCATTTTTTCACATATATCTGGTTATCCGTAACTTGCCACATGCATGTAAAACATTTTAACAACCGGCCAAACCCTCAAAAGAATGATCGTATTGTACTTTGAATCACCGCTGAACAGTTCTCCCTCCTCCACAAACAGGTCGGCACACGCGTCTCAGCCCACGTCCAAAGAGGAACTGTCCAGCACGGTGTCAGTGCAGCTTTTTAACGGAGAGACCCAGCAGCTGACCATTACCCTGGAGAACATCGGATCTGAGGACATCGAGACTCTGGAGCTCACGTCCAAGATTCTCAGCACCAAAGGTGAGGACCCCTATGTAATGACTAAACTAAAAGTGTCTACTTTCCTCCTCTCGGATCTGAACTACTGAAGAAACGGATGGTTGTTTCAGTGCATTCATGATATATTGTTCTTGCACTTGCATGGACTGGTCAGGAGCTTTGGGTCTATGCTGGACCAGATAGTGTTGAATAGAAGTGCACTGATGGAGGGATGAGGAAATGGATTTGGGTTTGCTGAGGGTGGAGTTCAGTCTTGTAGGTCCAGGCTGAAGAAGGGTGATTTTGACGTTGAAGAGGGCCCGAGTACGTATCCTTGGGGAACACCTCTGTGGATGTGATGGAGTAGAAGTTGCGTAGGGAGATGTAGAAGTATGATCTGCTGGTTTGGCAGAACATGAGTCAGCTGAGTGCAGTTCCTTCAGTACGGAGGCTTTGAAGTCAGGAGAGCAAGATGACTGCGGCACTGTTCGAGGAAGATGAGTTTGGGAAGAGCTTCGTAGTCAACAGAAATGAGGACGCTGTTGAAAACTGGGGCAGAAATAGCGGACCTGAAAGGCTCGAAGAAGAAGGGAATGGCACTCTGTGGATAATGAGCATGCATAGAATGTGGGAAAACCCTGAAAATAATTCATGTTTTGTGTGTTATCAGCACTGTTTCAGTCTTCTCTCCAGTTTTTGATGTCCTTCACCCCGGTTTTTGGCTTCTGTTCCTCCCCACATGTCCACAGCACAACATATGCCCCCCTGGATTTTTGCTCTTGTGTCTTTGTTCAATCAATACCTGCTCAGGTACTCAGATCTCTGCAGTTCCACCTCATTCCAACCGTCTCTTTCTCTCTCTTTATCTCACTCTCTTCTGTGTGAAACAAAGAAGCTCTGCTACTAAAATAGGCGGCAACGTTTCCAAACATTATACTCTATGATATTTCACCGACAACAAGATAACTGAGAATTCATGCTTTCAACAAAAAGAATAAAACCTGCATGCTGGCAGTGGTTGTCAGTCCAGAGGAGCGATACGCTGCAACCCACTCAAAGTCTATTCAATGAGTTTAAACCTGTGTGTCGTTCAGCATTGTAATAATGTTGACCATGTACCTCGCCCCCTGTACTTCACCCTGAGGGGGCAATTTAATCAGAAATGTCGACGTCTTTTGATCCACAGGTTCTAAATGGGGACATTGTGCTCAAGTCCACCCTGTGTCTTTTTAACACCGTTATCCTTAAACATACGCTACCAATGAAGTCGAGGTTGCTGCAGGCCAGTGTGGAATTGCTCTGACATTTCCAAAATCGCCCACGGATTGTGTGTTTAATTGAAGACCGGGTACACTAACAAATCCTCGGCCGGAGGGTCAACGCTCACAGGTCTTGTCCGACGATGCAGCTTCCGTCACGCTGAATACTTTCCTCACTTTTAGTGCGTTTCTCTCTTCTGTTTGCGGGGGAAATCCACACCGACCGGCCTGCTTGTGAGAGAATTACGGCGTCTCGTGTGTACAAACGCCCCATTGAGCCCTCGCCTTACAGTGAGTGGTAATTAGCCCGTCAGTGGCAACTAGCAAAGAGCACCAGTAGCCCGGCCCACCCCGCCCATGTAGCGACGGCCCGTCCAGGTCTCAGATGCTGCCTCCAGCGCGCCCTGCTGGCCGAACGCGGTGCACAAGAAGGCTCGAAATAGAGCAGTTGTTGCGCTGGTTGGAAATGCAAACAGCGCTTTGCCTCCGAATGCTTTAGTTTTTGGTTGTTGTTGGATGAGCAAACTTGAATAGATATCCTTCAATCATCATCTTTAGGCCACATCTAACTAATAATCAACCTGGATCACATCTCTTGCCTCTCTGATGTTGTCCCCGAGGGACGGTTTGGGATTATTAATGTATGCTTGGCTGCATTATTGTAATGTTACGTATGAAAATATGAAGCTTATACAGCAGTTTATGTTACAGTATGAAGATCTTTCATAAGGCCTACATCTCTTTTTATAATGTTGGGCGTAACAATGTTAGAATCTTCATGATTTCTTTTCATGTTTCAATTGATTGGTTCATGCGAGATCTCCCAACCAGGTTTAAAGTCTCCGTTATCCCCTCCATTATTTTCACTCCCTTTTTCCAAAGTGTACGAATGAAAACCATACGAGAGTCACAGCACACTCGATGCCATCCAGTGGGCCCCATGACGGAGGCGGCGTTCCTGGTCATCGTATTACCTCCTAATTATCACCCACCTGCCTGTGGCTCCTGAGCTCTAACCTGCCAGAGGCTTCAGACGCACACCGCTGAAGGGGCCCTCTCGCCTTTTCTGTGGGAAGTGAATGAATAAAAGATGAAGAGTCACAATAGGAAGACATCTGCGGCAAAACAAACAAGCATTACTCTTTCTGAGATGGGAGATTGGATTTCTCCAAAACAAAAGCAGAAATATTCATAAAAAACTCTCTTCATACAGTGATGTATTGTGTGGTATTTACATAAGCAGAGTCGTCTCTGAATAGCAGAAAATAAGCTGGTCTGACCTTTTGTCCGTCGCCGCCACCCCATTGGTGCTCCGTGGGTATGAACATGAGCTCGGCTCAGTTGTCCTCCACAACACTTACGTGCGTTCGTATCAAGTGTCCGGATGAGGACAAAACACTTTCCACTCTGCAGCCCGTGCAAAAAAAAAAAAAAAGAGACGAGAGGGCAACGATACTCCTTCACAGGCTTTGTTACCGGGAGCCGAGCCGGCGACCTCCATTTCCTCGATATCTGGGATGAAAATAATGCTGTTTGAACTTCAACCACCAGGTGCAAACTGTATAAAAAAGAAAAGAATCCGAGGTTTTGGTGGTGAGTTTTCATTGCTACGTTATTGTCCAGTGTTGTTTGATTATTTCTCGATTACAAATGTTTCGCCGGCGATTCTGTCATGCTCAAAAACCTCAACGCAGGATTTAAATCTTGCTTCCTGACCGACGTGTTCCTGACAGACGGAGCTTGAAATCAAGGTTGTTTCGTCTAATGAGGCGCCGACTGATCCCCGTGTTACATCTTCCAAGAGTCATAATATCTTAAATCCTCTAAATAATGCATGAGCGATATCCTCGACAATCATCGCGGCCGCCTCCCCCCCCCCCCATCGACACTCGATTTGCACTCGATGTGGTTCGGTCGTGTGCCGATAATGACGTGTCATCCTGGCTGTCTACCTGTGGAGTGACGAGGCGCCTGCTGCTGCATTTTCAAGTGAATATTTCTTCTTCCAATCTCATTTCTTCTACATCGTTTCCCTCCTTTTCTCTCCTCCTCTCGCTCCCTCTTCTAATTCACTGCAAGGGGCCCTGGAGTTTATGAATATTTAAAGCGCAGCGTTATTCACAAACTCTTTATCTAACGGCGCCTACGCTCACATCCTCCTTCGAGGATTCTACGAGCTCTGGTTATCAGGCGGGGACGTTTAAACTGTTGTTCCTACTGTGAACTTGCATCTCCCCCTTCTGTTAAAATCCGCCCGCTTGCTGCTCCCAGCGACGCCTCACCTGCGCACACGGAAACACATGCTTTATTCAGCCGGCGTATCGCTCACTCGCTGCTGAAGGGGATGCAGCTGATTCATTCGTCTCAGGTGGAGGCGGCTGGAGGCGAACATCGGCGATGCGGGTCTGGTGACGAGCAGCCCAAGGACTCGGGAGCCAATCAGCGCCTTTGTTGCTCCGGAAGAAAAAAGGAAAAAAAAAAACAAGCATATGGTAGTGATGCAAAAACCTGCAGCGAGCTGACTGCTCCTGTGTGCAAATTGCCTTTTGGGTTATTCACAAGCACAGCAGTGTGGTTTTGTTTACCTTTCTCCAAAATGATTTGCACCCCAAAAGAAACACCCCAGCAGGTCTCACCCCGGCCTCCAATGCTGTGCAATTAATTTACAGAATCAGTTTTGTTGCATTGGCTTGTTTTCAATTTGCCTCTCCCTCCCACTTGTGTGTGTGCGTGCAGAGAAAGTGTTTGGGGAGTTTCTGAGCTGGGATCTGGAGGAGGCTTCGTCCCGCCTGCCTCTGAAGTCGGGCCAGGCCGTGACGCTGACCGTGCACATCAAAGTGGAGCTGGACTTCTCCGGTCAGGAGAGCCTGCTGCAGGACCTCAATGACGGTGAGTGGAGCGGGACGTTCTCCGCTAATTACAAGCGCGGGGCTTCTGTGCCGCGCGCAGGTTGCCACGGCAACGGAGACACAGAGTGGACCATTTCATGCATTAACGTTTGGGTACAGACGGACAGAACCCCCCCCGGACGACAGTCTTCAAACCGAGTTCAAATACTCCAAAGCAGGAATCCCGAAGCCTTCCTGGAGGTATGATTTATTGCCGGCCTGTTGTAGACCGCATTGATTTAGTTAGTCGTCTCCATTGAACTGGCATTTGAGTGCGTTGTTCCCACCGAGGCGAAATGTTTTTCCCTTCCGTCGTCTCAAAGTCGATTGCCGTGGAATTGTTCAGACGTCTCGGATGCTGAAGCACTTCAGCGCCCTTGTTCAAGATTCCGCGGTAATAAGAGCGAAGTCTTCGAGGTCTCCACCAATGCCGCCACTTCCCTCCTGTTGCCCCCGGTTACATTTCTCCTCCCTCGAGTGCTCGTCCCTGGTTGAAAGGAGGACGTCTTACCTTCTCCTCAAAACCCTTTCATCGTGTTCCTTCTCCTGCCCTTCTTACATTTCTGAGCTGATATTATCATAAACGTATATAGATATGATCTTATCCCGGCCCCAGCTCCTCGCGAGGTCATTTGAGTGATGCTGTTAAACACTTGACGCTTTCAATCATTTTAATACATTTACAAAATCACTTTAACAACGTGGTTTGTGCTCATAACTTATTTGCATCAAGACAGTTTTCTATCCTGGAAGATTTCTGCCGTTTCTGCTCATCAAGCGTCTCAATTAGGCACGACCGATGCTTCCAAGAGTTGGTTGTATTGCATAATCACATGCCTTTTTTAATGTCACCACATCGTACCGTTACTGAATCCCATTGTTAAAGCTTAAGTTTATTTACGTAGAGGTAAAAACGCCTTGCCTGTTGAATAAGCATACCAACCCACCAAAGCCGCCTGCATGAAGTCTATTTCACTTAGAGTTCTACATATATTAAAGGTTATTTTTCAATACATTATATATTTGCAGCTTCAGCATTATAAAACATTTCGACACAACGTCCCCATTAATGTGATGCAGGGATTCAGACCTGTGCAACATATGAGCGAGTAATTCATTCAGAACTGGCCACGTTGTGCTGAAAATTAACTCTAACAACAATTTTGTTCAGTTATTTCAAAGGCGTTTCATTTTATTGTTAAATTACTGCACTTAATGTCTGACTCCACTTCCAGAACAGTGAAATCGAGGGGAGGGGGTTATTGAATATTTTTAATAACCTCAGTAGATTGAAGTATCTTGCTGCTCTGTTTCACAATAAGTATTATAAAAATACACAAATTATCTTCAAACAAGGCAAAGCGCCAAAACAGATACTGAAGGGACGGATGCACTGCTCCATTGTTTCTACACTGAGAAGAGCAACAGAATAGTCTTGGCGTTTTAATGCAGCCTTTTTGTTTGCTCCCACCTTTTGGATCGAGTTAGTGATCTAAACCATTGCCACGGATTGGTCGCCCCGTCTACATTTTGTATTTCATTTCCATTCAGTCCAATTTACTGCATTTCTTCACAGCACCAAGGAACGTGGGCTAAATCGACGGCATTCGTCTTGTGCTTTTATTGGATTACTTTACAATCCGCCTCTCGTTAAATATTCCACACATACCAGACCTATGTCCAAAATGAGATTATGCTAAATATGAAGCTACAGCCAGCAGTGATTTAGCTTGGTTGGGAACGCAAGTCCAGGTGAAACTATGAATTTGCATATATGAATAAAGAAGTGAAAAAGAAAATACATTATTATCACTTTTCAGTTTCCACTTGTAACATTCACATTAAGTGTCTTTTCAAAATAAACTCCCAAGCTACATTAACTTTTAGGTTCACTTTCTGTCTTTTCCTTCGTGCATCAGTTCTCGGCGTAGTTTTCACGGCGCGTACGTTGTGTTACAGCAGCGCCTCCATATTCGACATAACTAAGCACCGTTGACTTGCAGCCTTCATATGCTCACCGTTCAGTCATGCCTATTATGCCGCACCAGAGGTGTGAGTCCTGACTCACAGACCCGTAGTGGAATGTTTCAGCATATGTGGGCTTTGTGATGATCAGCCTGTATTTGGATTGAGGAGAAAGTCAAGCCGGGACTGTAATGCCGCCTGGCAGCTCTGCACCCGATGTCCTTTGTGTTTCCGCTGAGGCAGAAGGGGCAAAGCAGACAAAGCCACAGGAAACGCTGCTTCCCCAACGGGCCGAGCCTCATTGATTTCCCCTCAGAATAGTTTGTTCCCTGACTTTCGGGTCCGGCTCTGGGAGCACGACGCAGAAACAAAGTCAAAAGTGGTGATGTTTCTTTCTCCCGGGTTTCCACTTTGCCAGAAATAAACCGAGGCGGAGCCGAGCGGGTGTCACGAGGGGTGATGCACGGACAAAGATAAGAGTGCAACCTACAGAAAAAACAATTAACAGAAAATCAAAGGGAAAAAAAGATCTTCGTCTGCATAGGACACACCGTTCGACAGGTGACCATCTTGATCTTATTGCTAGATGGATCCCTGACCACAGGCGGCGGTTCTGAGGCCACCGTGTCGTGCCAAAGGTGAAGGTAACGGTTTGTCAGTAGCCGTAGAATAAATGCATGTTTTGCTGTAATATCTTGATTGGTTGAATTGGATTACTGCCCCAAAAGCTGAAGTACATGTCAAGGTGGCAAGTGGCTTTCTGAAGATGGTCTTCCTTCAACAGGATGTTGATGTTGTTAATGACATAATGTAACCATTATGTCATTATGTCCCTGTTCCAGGACATCGAGGCTCGTAAATGTGAGCGCTACTGGCACAGCAGAGGAACTAGTAGTTTGCTGCAGCTTGTTTGGTAGTTTCCTGTGCAGTGATTCAATCACTTTTTGTGTCGCGAGCCGCTTAAAGTAAAACGCGTTTTGCACCATAAAGGGAAAGAAATGATTTTGTTATTTTAATTGTGCTTTTATTGAAGCCCAATCTTCTTTTTCTTCAAATGCACTTGTCACTAAAACATCATCGCACACTGAACCTTCCCCCTCTGTGTAGTGCCTGCATGTGGAACTACATTTCCTTTGACACGAGCACTTAAAATGCCAAAGTAGTACCAACTGTAGACCACACTTGAGTGTTTTGGAGCATTTTGGAAACCATCATTGATGAGCCTGAGGAAGAATCTCCATAACAACACCATCATGTGAAATGTAGAATTTGGTTTGAATACAAACACGTGAATCTGTTTTATTTTATTGGATGACCAAATAGGTTTCATTTCAATGTGAAAAAACAAATAACGCAGCAATCTGCCCGCTGATGGAAACCTCGACTCCACCCGAGACGGTGAGACGGAGAACGAGACGGATGCTGATTGGAAAGCAGGCGTGAACGGGGGGGGCGGGGGGGGGGGGGTGTTGAGACTCTGGAGCGATGCCATCGTTAATCACTGCCCCCATTACTCACGCGCTCTCTGTGCCCCGGGACGCACCGTGTCATGTGTGTGTCTCCTGAGCCGGGCCGCCTTCCCCCGTAAGACCGACGCAGTTCATAAAGTCTGAGAGCGTTGTCTGGATTATCAGGCGCCCCCCCCCGGCCCCCAGTCCCTCCTGCCACTCCTAGTGGACCTCTAGATGCTCGCCTAATGTGTTTAGCAGCAGGACACAGAGAATGAGGCAATAACGAGGGGCAGTGACAGCCATCTCCACAGACGGGTTTCTCACCCCTGAGCCTGTTCTCTGCGCTTTTGTCTGCAAGCTTTTCCCCCCCGACGGACGAAAGAGCCGACAGTCGTGAGTGAAGCCCAGTGAAATCGAATGAAACGCAGTGGCTCTACATCATAAAGCGACATGTTTACCGGGGCTGTGCTGACCAAAGACGGGACTGTTTATTCATCAAATGGGAGAAAGATGCAGCTCGGCTCCGCGTCTGACTTTCTGTGATCGAACCCCAAGTGAATAGCATGGATTTCCAAAAGTTGAGCCTGTGCTTTTCACTACTGTGCCTAATCATTGGATTCCCGCTGCTTTTTTTTTTTTTTTTTCCAGTTCCAATCTGTCGTCGGGTAGATTCGACATAATCCACATTCTGACGGTGTTCCATCCATCGGCACAGCCGTTTGCCTTTCCAGTTGCTTCTATTTCGGTGGTTACCGTGTCATAGTCTGTCTTCGGTGAACCCGATCGCCCGAGCTGCTACGCCGGCCTGTGATCCCCCTCCCTCACCCGTTTGGGGGGGGGGGACATTGCAGGGCTCTGTGCTCCGCTGACGTCAGAGAGCGAGACGGTGCCTTTGACGTAGAGTCTGGGCTCAGGGCATCACTTCGTGGGCTTTGTCTGGGTTGAAAGCAGCAGCCCCCGTGGCGGAGCCTCGTGCAGCTGATCGCGCAGCTGCTGCTCTCTCAAGGTCACAAACGTAATGTCACTCACTCTTTGTTCACGTTCTTATAGCAGCACCATAGATGTCATCTTAAATGTTCTATTGTTTTCAGATATTAACGACTTTATGGAATCAGGCTATTCATACACGATGAAGTGAATGCAGTGTGTTGGGATCATAGCACTAATAACACTCTTATGATAATACTAATAATCATTTTAAAGCTTTTTTTTATGATCCATACTAAGCAGATTTGGCTTTGCTTGCATTCACACATTCGACCTACCGTCATTTAAACACACACACGTGAACTAAAGCGAATAAAAGCAGAAGTTTCGTCAACCACACTCTTTTCCTGAAGCTAAGTTGTTTTCTTTGCATGAACCCAAGGAACCCAGAGACTTATTCTGAAAATAAACTATGCATTTAACAAACCTATATTCACCCGCCTCGTCGTTTGAAGCATAAGATAAAGCTCAAGATGCGGTATATGTAGATGTGTATGATGTAGCACTGATGTACCGCCGTGGTTCCTGTGGATCTCCAAGCGATTGTGAGATGTGTGTTCATCAGAGCACATTGAAATAATGCACCACAACAATGCGAGCCGATTAGCCACGCCCTCTTCTCTCCGGTTCCTTCATGACCGCGTGACGGCCGCTGTTTTTTTTTTTTCTCAGATGGGATCAGCGTGACGGGCCTGCCCATCTCCAGCCCGCTGCGTCAGCTCCTCAAACCCAGGTCGGAGACCCGGGCCTTCGGCAGCGAGTCCGGCAGGGCCGAGTACAGCCACGTCAAGGTGAGCGACCGGCGACCCGCCGAGTGCACCAAGCCACGCTGTTCAAGGTGCACGCCGTTGTTTTCCATTGTCTTTTTTAAAAATTTATTACGGCTTGTAGCGTGGGGATTATTCATTTTCATGCTGGTGCAGTGTCGCTGCACCTACTCTGCTGATAATGAATAACCTCCTCTCTCCCTGCTCACACCAAGAAGGCTCTGCACAAAAGCTGAGCTAAAACCATTGTATTGTTTCCACCAAATTGCTGCCTCTGCTATAAAAAGAACACAGTTTGGTGTCTCACCTTTGCTGCAGATGCACCCTGCTCTTTGAAAAGAACCTGAAGCTCCAACATAGGCATGAACTTTTAGTTTGAGTGCAAAGGAGAGAGATGAAATAGCTGGATGAGCAGCGGGGAAGAAGGTGTTGTTGAGGACTTTTGGATGTCGGAGGAGTGGAATTGGCCGGACTGACGCTCTACCTGCTGCGGGTCATCAGCAGCCCCGCAACCTGCCGCTGAGGCAGCTGCAGCGAAAAAAAAGTTACTCCTCTTTCTGGAGTGTCTCGAGAAAAGTTTGAGCGGATGCGGTTTGACGAGGGAGAATCTGCTCATCGTCAAAGAGGAGCGCACACTTAAAAGACTCCTCGTACATTGTCGCTGGTCGTGATGGAGGTACAATCTTTTCGTTATGGATGGAATTGAAGGAGGCCTAGATTCTAGATGTATGATTACAACTCTGAGAGGATCATGTCCTCCTCATGCTAAACAGCAACAAGGCCGGTAAGGAGCACCTTCCTCCCTCCTCCCTTTGGATTCTTTGCATAGCAACTACCTTTTCAGATAAGGGGGGAGAAAAATGGGAGCAGCAGCCATTGTTCAGGGCCAGCCGGACATTTTAATCAGCGGTCCGGCTCATTAGGGGTCCGGATTGTACTGGCAGCTCTGACTTTCACAATAGAATTCAGGTATGGGAGCCGAAATAAAGCCAATCAACCAGAAACGAACAGCACATTTTGACGACTCTGCGCTCTTTTCATTTGACTGTACCGTCGGACCACTAGACCCCCTGGTGACTCGCTTTACTGTGATCTCCTGCTGAATGACTCATTGTCCTTACGGCTCTTTGTGGTCTCCGCAATCAATGTAAAAGTGTTAATTGATTCAATTATGGTAAAATGAGACAATCTTTTTTTTACCCAAACTACTATAATGGGTGACAGCTAATCCTATATTTTTGCCATTTGTGATGGAAAAAGCAATAAAATATGATAAAGAATATAACCTTAGCTGCCGATCGGCTGAGGACGGACTCAGAAGTGCACGGCAATCGCATTCGAACCGCCGGACGTCTCGACGGGCGGGTGTGAGGGTGGAGGTGCTCCTCTGAGGCCGGACAGAAAGGCCGGGCTCTCACTGGGCTTCTATCCGACGTGCACCTCTTCACCCCGGCCGAGTATGAAATTGAATGGTCCCATTTCAGGGGGGGGGGGTCATTGGTGAGATGCCACTGGAGTGGACACACTGCAGCGATGCCTTTGACATGGTCTCTGGAAATGAGTTTCAGAAACACTCGGAGGGCTTTCAGTCAGCCGTTCTCCCCCCGCAGAAGAGAGGAAAAGAAAGCCATGTTTCATATCATTTCATATCAAATATCTTTGGACCGGAGACCTTTGGCAAACCCACCGAGTGATGTGAAAAGGTCACCCGGGGGCTCTGGTGAATGGTTCGCTATTTAATGGCATCTAAAAGGGAAAAAAGGCATTTTTGGAAACAACAACGACTTGATTCCAGAGTTGATCACGTAATGACCTCTCCTTTGAGCTCCGCTTTGGTCTCCACCTCCTTGTGAGGAACACGTTCAGTCAGCAGATTTGCTGCACTTTTCTCTTGCGTACAGTTGGTCAGCAGCACCACGACTCAAACAAGGTTCCATCTTTTGAAAGCCATATCGGTTTGATAACGAGATCGTGTCTGATGTCGGCTCCTCCGTGAACCGGTCACTGTAACCCTGAACCCGCCGGCGAGAGGAGATTACATCCCGCTCCAGACGCACACATGTGACAAAGGAGAGCGCGTTCGTGGTTGTGTGCGGGGACAAACGATACACACACACACACACACACACAGGAGGACTGGTGGTGGTCTGTAGGGAGAGGGGGCGCACAGAGTTTCTTCAGGGCTAATCAAATCCAGTGGAGACAGAGAACGAGTCGGCCGGCTATTTTTAGAAGCCCAGCCTCGCGACGGCCGCTCAGCTCTCCTCGCGGATACAGATGCCTGCTCGTGATGCAGATATTTATAACCGCCACAGCTGTCCGCCCAAGCGTGAAGCGCCAGCTCAGCCACCGGGTGATTCTCTTCAGCTCCTTGCGTTCACCTTCTCCTGCCTCCGCGTGCAGGTTCGGGTGACTGTCAAGGAGAAGCCGCCGATGGAAGATCAAACAGATTGTGGAGGATTTCTTCTTTTGAGACCGATTAAGAAAGTCTTCCTTTATTTCCCTTGTTCTGCAACCTTAATCTGAGCAGAGTTTGTGCCTTTCCTCTGGGAAATATCTGTCTCTTTAGCTGCTCAATGCTGCACCGTGTTCCCCAGCGAGGAGCGTCCGTACGCCGCCCAACAGAATTTTAGAGTATTCGTGCTGAAAAAGACACTTTGGGGAGCAAAACAACGTTGAAGTGGTCGCCCGTACCGCTCAACAATGAGCTGCGAAACGCAGAAGTGTGTGTGTGTGTGTGTGACCTTCACTTTGTATTCCTATCCTCATTTGATTAATTAGACACTTTAAGCTTCCCTAATAATTATCACTATGACCTTATTTAGCTGTCACTATTTAATACAGCTGGGAATTAAATAAGCTTTTAGTCCTTTATTTCCTCCTGATATTGGGGGAAAAATATTGATCCGGAAGCTTTTTGTCAGACTTTGGTGTTTATTATGTCGGTTATTGATGCTCGAGCTCATTTCAGCTGGAAACAAGAGAACTGGTGTTTCTTAAGCTTTGACTCCAGAGAGATGGCGATAGACCGGCCGGGCTAAAAGCAACAATTCAAACTACGCTTAACTAAAATATTTCAACTATCTTTTTGCGCTTCTATGAATGATTTAAGTTTTGATTGATTAGTAATCATTTTTTATTATTTATCTGTTTAGAATAAACAATTTGTTTTGGGTGAATTGTGAAATGTACGATGAAATGCTCGTGATGAAATCTCCCAATGTCGAGCTTCATTTCCGTTCGTCACACATGATGGAAATATGAAGATCTGAGGATGATGACTATATACAACTACATCGCTGAGCTGCTCCCTCCTGGCAATTTAGACGCATTTGAAATGTTTTCCCTGTTGCCATTGGGGAGGGCCCCGCGTATGGACCTCATATTCCACCCGTCCTCTCGTTGTGGATGAGCGGGACGTCGCAGCTTTTAAGTGGCCGACTTCCACGCCAAGCTGCTGAGCTCAGCTGACGACGCTGACGGCGTCCGTACGAACGCGCTCTCTGAGTAAATCCTTCTCCGGCATATAAAGTTTGTTTGCCCAATATCTTCATCACCTGCAAAGATCGATTAAATGAATCCAACATTCTTCTTATGTATATTCATTTCTCTCTGATATTGTAATATTTAAATATTACTTAGGTGGAGGCTTTAAATAAGCTGTTGGCTTTCTGCCGCTTCCTGCTCTGTGAATCATTGTATCTTCGCCACGTTTGATTATTATTAAATTGGGCAAATAAATGAAAATGATGATGCACGGCTTCTCCCTGCAGCCGCAGCCGCTGCTGTTGTTGTCGTTGATCACACCTGGTGGAATTAGCTTGGTGACAGATGTGCTTATTAAGAAAATACTTTTCTTGAGACATTTGCTCTTCTCATATTGAACTGTGTATTAGTTTCCCTATTTTTTATACCCAAGTCTAATCTCTATTTTTGCAATCATAACCTCAGAATGACAAGTTACTGATTTGTCGAGAAATAATGAGAAAATAATTTGAGCTATTTTTCCCTTCTGTGTCTGTTACGAGCTTCTAAACTGACTTCCACCAGCACAGTGCATGAAGATATAAAAGGGAGACTGAAGATGCCTTCGTCTTCCTCCGTCTTCCTCTCAGCACACACAGCTGTTGAGTTATGTGATGCTCCATGAGGGATCTGAGTGATGGATCTGAGTTATGGATCTGAGTGATGGGTCCGAGTTATGGATTGGTTGTGGCAGGAATGCCGGGATCGGGATTTTGACAACATACTCCTTCATCTCCATGTCGTTCCCCTTTTGTTTTTTTTTAAACCGCAACAAACACCGACCGTCGGTACGTACGATGAGCCCATAATGGCCCCTTTGCACTTTGCTCTTTTAGAGGAGGTTGATTCATTGCAATGATTCTGTGATGTTGCCCCTTTACTAAATAACTAGTGTCACGTCTGTGTGTTAATGACCTAATGTCAACGTTGCATATGGTTGAACAAGATATTTATAAATGTCCATTAGTTGATCCAGAATTCTTCAAGAACATGTTGCAGAGTGCAGAGGTCTGGACCTCTGTCCTGGCTCCATGTGGTGAGCCGAGGTCGTGACATTGAGGCGCCGGTTGTTGACCCCCGGTGTTCAAGCCAACCAGCGAGCGCTGGTTTTCAAATATTTACACAGGCTGAACGCTGCCGTTTCCCCGGTAACCTGATGTTGTTGGATGAGGGCAGAGAACGGATTTGTGGAAACAGAAGGCCTTAAGGGTTTTACTGAGGGAAACGGGAAAGCAAAATTGTGTTTGGCTTTTTGATATTTTTATATTGAACTGTGTTCCTAAAGTTTACTGAAGAAAAACAAGTGAGACTGAAATAGCTAAACTGAGAAAAAGGCCTAATATAATACCTGCGCTTGGGGGGTGGTTTGGATTCAGGCAGTGGATGATGGTACCAGGAGTGCTACGGGTTCCAGTTGTCCGTCCGCCTTCAGTAGATCGCGAACAACCGATGAAACGTTGTCCTTCTGGAGGACGTGAAACGGCACAAATGGCAATTCAAGTGAGTGCTCCTTTCTTTGAGTTTATTCAAAAGTTCACTCCTTGCATTTGTTGAATTTGAAATGACTTATTGCGGTCAGGAGCTTCCATCCACATCCAGCAGAACTCCTTCCACGGTGGCGATCGCATTCCCCGCCAGACGTGGAGTTCACGTGGTGCGGCGCTCCCCTCTCTGCCCTCCACCTCCCACAGTAGTTTGAGCCTGAGCTCCCGTCAGCGTCCCCGTAGCGTTGGCAGGTTGCTCACCCACTCTTTAAAATGTCTCCCGCTCTAATTGCCACATCATAGGCAAACCTTTACTGAGAGTGGGCGCGCAGCGTGACATTCTAAACGCTGTGGGCAGGAATGTCAGGACCGTCATTAGGTGGACCGGGGGCTCTTTCGCGGAGGCTTCTGGGGCTTTAGGGGCCGGTTTCGGAGCTGGGGTGAAGTGATTCTGCCACACCTGCTTCGCTGAGGCCCCTCGCTTAAAACAACAGTCAGAATAATAATAAAAATCCCTTTCCCTGACGGCAGTGTCAGCTATTCTGGTCTGCAGGCCGGTTGTTACTGAGCAGCTTTGGATGCTCTCGACCGCGTCGGCTGTCAACCCAACACACGGCGCCCTTCGGCCCCTCCTCACGGCGCTCCTCCAAAGGCCGAGAACGTGACGGCAGCGACAGCCGGAGCCAAAAGGAGGTTGCTCTCGTGCTGTGGGCTCGTTTGGATCCGTACGTCGCTTCCCTCGGCTACGCGCAGAGCCGTCTTCACCATGCTGTCTTAACTCCGGGCCGCCCGATTGGTTGGCTCAGCGGTTGACAGCCGGGCGTACGCACGCCAGTCGGCCCCAGCGGCGTTCCGACCGGCCTCGGGTCGTCCGTCTGTTTTCCGCAGCCGCCGCCGCTGCAGACGATACCTAAGCAGGGGTCTTCGCCTCATTTTGAGCACAACCAGGCACACGGACTTCCATTTCTTCACATCATCAAAGACCACGGACCCTCGGCCTTCGACCACTCGTAGCCGGCACGAGGGTACAAACACCCCTGATCCGTGGCGCCACAGTGAAGAGAGAGAGAGAGAGAGAACGCGTTGGTCTCCGATCGTGTAATTCCGCACACATCTGTGCAATTTAGGGTGAGGAAAAATAAATGTTTTGAAAGAGACAGAGAAATTGATGTTGTCAGTGTGTCCCCCATAAACGGCGGTTCACTACATTTCCAATTTGGCTGTCTGCAGGAAGGTAATAGTGTTTCACATCGCCGCCTTTTACGGTTCTGCTGACTGTGAAAGTGGCGCGGTGGACTGTTGTTTTTTAGCTTGCAATTATTTCTATTAGCCGTGTGTGACTTTCCTGCCTCAGAAGTCCAAAAAGTAGGTTCATTTTGTAACATCTAACATTCCATTCAGCACTAAGTACTTTTAATAGGAACGTACAGGTGTGTCAATGGGGACTGGAATATAGTGCTTTGGACAAAATGTCTTAAACATGACGTACAAAGCGTCCCAGGGAGCACTGGCTGAGGACTGACCGCACAAACAAAGACTGACATCAGCTTCCTGCAATGAGGCCACATGAATATATGTATGGAAGAAGTCCAATTTCTAATCCTGTCCCTCCGGTGGATGTCACGTACATCCTCGCAGTAAGTAAGCTAATCTTCCAAGGAGCTGCCTGATTAAATTCATATGCATCTCGTATTAAATTCCTCAATACGGCGGCGTAAAAGTGACGTGCCGAATAGTTTGAAACCGCTCAGCCGGTCAGGTAGTGCAACTACCGCTGCCACGTCACCGGGGCGCTTCGGCATCGTTATCTCCTTCTGAGCATCCACAGAGCCGCCGTCGTGTGAGAGAGAGAGAGACGGGAAACCGCGTGTTTCGACGTTGGGAATTCACCTCCATTGTCAAAAATAAATGAATGATTTGTGCAGATGGGTGTGATGGATGGTCCACTGAGGCCCTTTGCCGATATGTATCGAGTGAAGGCGTTCCAACACTGTGAGTCTGCTATCGCGCCACGTCTGTGAGGCTGAGCTCACAGCTCCGGTTACACAAGCAACAAAAACCAGGCGGGTGGCGACACCCGCTGATGTCAAGCATTCCGCTTCGCAAGATCAGCGACGACTTCAACGAGTGGCATCGGGTTTGTGGTTCAGTGCCACTTCTAATTGGACGTCACGCAGCATCAAGTTTGCATCATCTTCAGATATTTTGTCAAGTTGAATCCGAAAGAAGCAAAAAGCACCGCCGCTCAATTTAATACGCTCACTTTATTTTGTTCTACTGCCTGAGATTGTCCTTTGTCTCTTCGGAGTGGTAACGTATAGTCTATGCTAAAACTGTGGCATTTGATTTATCCTTTAACTGCCACAAATAAAATAATGCTTCAATAGACCAGCAGCGGGTATATTTCTACTTTCTAGCCTTCTGGCTTCATATGGCACCTTTAGAGCAAATAAGCCATCGCATGTCAACAACCGTTTGTCTTCCATGGACGGGACAGAATAAAGTATATTATGTCCCGGTAACTTGTTTTTTCCTTGTATTTCCTGGGTGCCTTTTTGGCTCCGAGCTACAATCCATCAACTTGATCAGCTCACGCGGCCGTTATTATTTGTGACGTCGGTGAAGGCCTCAATCAAAGTGTCACCTTATTTTCGCCGCCGTCACCGAGCACGTCGTTGGCGTGCGCTCGGGAGGGAGGCTCATTACAGCGCCGCCTATTTTTAGCCCGGTGTGAATGAAACGGGGTCCCGAGGGGGAAGGGAAGCGGGTGGAGGGTTGAGGGGTCGGCCTCGGTCAGGAGAGGGAATTGCAGAGTGCGGAGCCGCTGTTTGTTGGTGTCACCGAGTCGATTGCTGTTCCTCAGGGGGGCCGCGTTGTGGCCATTAGTGGCACAAAGGCAGCGGCGGGATCAGCACTTATTTGCCGAAAGGGAAAATATCGTATGCTTCAGTATTAGAAATTCAGACCATTAATAAAATACTGCATGTATACATTTCACACACTGGCTGTGTTTGCTGTGGCAAAGCAACATGGCACCCACTGTACTTGTATGTATATTTTATGTTCTAATTAGTTATGGGACCAAAATGCTGTGTGGCAAAATCCAGCTTTGGCACCAAAGTTAGGAGGATGAACTCCTTATTGTGTTTTTGCCTTCCATGGGCTTTGTTGATAATAATTAAAAGATAAACCACCAGCCTTATCCTCTATTCAACAAGAGCCAGTGAAAACAAACATTGTTGGAGAAAAAAAAATCTGACTTTATTGGAAATGGCCTCCAACCAGTGCGATAGCTGAAGGGATCCGAGAGATTTTGAGTCGATCAGTTCAAATGTGATTGGTGTCACATGCTGTGCCTTTTGGTTGCGTCGGCCTCTTGGCTGCGTTGTGCGCCCGCTGCTCGTCTTCCCCCCCCGTTGGAGCAGCGCGGCTCCAGCGGGGCGACGGATAGCGGCGGGATCGCTATTCAGCGAGGACGTCGGCATTTTAATTTGCGGCCTATGCATCAAGTGCCTTTGATGAAGTACTCCATCAGTCTTCTCCTTTTTTAAAACAGCCGTGCTAATCATGTCATGAGGACTGCATGTAGTACCTCACGTAGTACCTCTGCTTTACCGTACAGGGAGCTTCAATACAACACCACGGAGGACAATTACGTGAATAAGACCAGGAAGGTTGTACTCTGAGCTAAATGCTAACGTTAGCATGCTAACACGCTCACCATCCTAGTTTATCATGTGGGCCGACTGACTTTGGTAGTACAGGTGTGGCTTGTGCGGAACGTCTTTTCTCTGGAGGCATTTGCTGGTGAACTGCAGTACAATAACGAGACGAGGATAACGACCTTTACCAACCTTTAGTTTTTTAGATACTTTATTATAGTCCGGTCCGGCTCAGCGGATGTTTTCTTCTCATGGCATTATCCTCCATCCGTATGGTTGCGATGACTTTAAAGAAACACGTGCCGGATAACGGTGGATGTGGGGAGCGTGACCTTTCCTTTGTGTGACCAGGACCGAAGTAAAGCGCTAACCAACCCTGTCATCCGCAGAGCGCTGCTCCGAGCGTAGCTTCAAAGCAAACGCATTACAAACGGGAAGGAGCGATAAGAGCGATTATTAGGTACAACCTTAAAATATACCACGGATGTGAAATAAAGCCCGTGCAGTCCAACAACGTCTAGAATAACAATAATCCCCTCTAATGTTTCCATCTCTTTGCTCAGTGGGCCGTGCCTCTGCCATTAGGTTATAATAGGCCAGACGTCTAGCCAGCAGGCTCCAAATCATTCCACTTGGCACTCGGCACCCCCCCAGCGAGGGGATAAAGAGTGAAAATAATCAAAGGATAAGTGAAATTTGTACCGGAAAGACAAAGCCAATGCCTCCATCAGCAATATGAGGAGAGATGATATAGGCCCCCCATAGGAGGCAAAGCGGGACCTTGGATGCTCCCTTTAACTGCATGGCTTCGGCCCATTGCCTGAGTCAGCTTGTGCTCTCTTGAGTTATTCTCCGTGTCCACTTTCTCCTGATCGCCTCGGGACGCCGCCAGCGGCTCCCCCCCCCCCCCAACGGAGAGCCGTCAGTCAGACCCCCCCCCCCCCCCCCCCCCCCCCTCCCCCCCCCCCGATCTCAGCCTTTCACCCCATTACGCTCTTCATTAAGGGGCCCACCGGCTGTGCTGAGGTGCGTTTATTATCTCGCCGTAGTGACGCCGATGGCTCTGCAGGAAACATCATGCTGACTGTGACCTTTGACCCCAATCACACGCTGTCTTCCACACGGATGTGGCTTTGAAACCGCAATTTTTCTACTTCTCTCGCTGAATCAGCCCTTCGTCGCAGAACACCGTCAAACCAGCGGTATCGACATTTACAAACCTCTCTTTTTGCAGACTTTGGAAGCGGTTCTGAACTTCAAGTACTCGGGGGGAGCAGGCAGAGTGGAGGGCTACCACAGGGAGCTGTCCCTGGGGGTCCACGTGGACGTGGAGCCGTCTGTTTTCTTCACCAGAGTCAACACCCTCCCTGCAACGAGGTAACGTATGAGCAGCCTTCATTGTCCACAGATTAATGAGCTTATTGGTTTAGTCTCTTTATGTGGGACCACTTCCTCCGTCCAGATTTTACCTCATTTTCCTCGACTCTACGGTGCTTTGACTGTCACAACAAAAAGTGAAGCTTGACACTAAAATAACCATGTGCATGACGAGTCAGTCAGTCACCTTCTGAGGTCACGGGGGCTGGGGCCACATCCTGGACTGGTCCTCTAAAATAGTCAGACAATTATTCACATTTACACACTTACAGGCGATGTAGAGTCCGAAAATGTAGGTACGGGGAGAGCATGCCAGGTCCACACAGAGGCCTGCTAGGTGGTTCTGAACCCAGGACCTTCTGCTCTTCTTCTTTTTCTCCATTTTGTTTGTTCATTTTAAAGCACGTTGGATAAGATAAAAAAGAAACGGTATTCTGGTCGGACAGCGGAACGCCTGAACGGATATTCAGTCCTTCTTATTCATGTTCTCAAATTTTTTCTCCTCGGGCACATACATCACTGCAGACAACCGTCACACACACACACACACACCCCGCACACACTCTCACACACACATTTCCGGTGTCTCGCTTCGCTTCACTTCTCAGCTCCCCAACTCTCATAAAAAAGAAACGGCAAGCGAGGGAGACGGATAGTCGGCGCGTAATGGCCACTTGAGGTGACTCATTAGCTGTGATAATATCTACAGTTTAAGCCATCCATCTTGGCTCAGCGATGATGCTTACGCGTACTTGGAAGACGCTGCCTGTGCTGCGCGACCGCCATCCCAACAACGGGCCCCGGAACTCGTCCTGCCTCGTCGCAAAGAGCGGAAGTCGCTGACATTCAAGGGCCCGCCGAGGTTTAAGGAGATTACCTGCAGGTCTTTGTGTTTTTATTCAGGCCCACTTGAGGATAACTGGTCATGAAGATCTAGAAGGCTCTTCAAAACCTCATGATCTTTTTAACACTGCACATTGTATGTATAATAACAATGGTATATATTCTTTAGCATTGTTAAGTGCTTCTCTTCACCTGAAGGAAAGTTTTAGAATTAAATCACAGCCAATCCGGGTTTTATGACCTCAGGCTTTGGACATAGAAATGTCCACATTCTTTGCATTTCTCCCCTTTGCAGACATTAAAGTCCCGAAATACTACTGGTGGAGACAGACACTGATGAAAATGCTCAATAATACAGCAACTTTGATCTGTTTTCTCGTGTCAGTATCAGAAAATGTCTCTGTGATCCTCGTGGTTCCTCTTTCCCTCTTCCACGTCTCATTAAGTTGCTCCACGTAGCTTCCATTTTCTGTTTCCTCTTGTATCCTGTAAAGTCTTAATTTCCCCCGATGGAACTCCGCTTGAGGAATTGGCACGTACAGATCATTCTCCAGTTCCCTAATCCAAATAAGAATTATGGGGAGACATGTTTGACCCAACATGTATGTATTTATCCCGTAATAGGAAAAGCTTTGAGCACAGTCCAGTCTGAAAATCACAATTTTCAAACAAGAATATAAATGCAGGCGTTTAAAATGATACAAAGAACTGAAAGATTTAATTGTTATTTTCCGCGTCCCTTCCTCCAACAGTCGTGATGATTCTCTCCCTGAATGCAATGCGTATTTAAATAACAAGCATTCAGCGTGATTTTCACAACAACAACAACACAGATGTGTGTGCGGTCACTCAGCACCTGCCTGGTGCTGGTTACATAACATTGGATCAAGGTAACGCATCACTCCAATTAGCGAGTGTAGACGCAACACGCACTTCGCCCGAAGGGAGGGAGGCTGTTGGATGACGGATGCATGAGAGGATCACATATGGATCTTTATTCTGCCCTCCTGGTATCGTTGCTGTCATTAGAATAATAAAACCCAGCCAGCTCGCTCATAGCTGGATGTTTCTCGCCCTTTGACCTCAGTACCTCTGCCTGTACTCTGGGGGGGGGGGTCTCTTACTTTAAATGTGTCGCGAGGGTTTCAAAAAATGCGACTGACAAGCAAAATAAAGTTTCGGAGAGACAAATGTATTATTTCAGTCCAAACTTAAATAAAGTCGCAGGCTTCATAATCTCCAAATATCCTGCAAACATCAATATCTTTTCAAGCAGCACAAACCGTGGGACCGAATTAACTGTGCTCAAACCCAATGACTCGACACTTGAGTCCTCAAAAATGATGTTTTATTCCCCCTGCATTTTGCAGAAGGAAATACTTGAAAAAAAAAATACATCCACACCTTCAAGGGATCACGACCGTTACTGTTTTGGCCTCTCCGCCCAGCCTTAGAACCACCTCACTGTATAATGCATGAGTACAATCCACTACAACACCAAAAACCACGAAACAGGAAGCAGTTCTTCAGGGGCTACAGGGACTGTATTTAATGCTCAGTTACCTTCCTCCCTTTCATGTGCTCTCTCTCTCCCTCCTTGCCTCCTCTTCCCTGGTTTTGCTTTGCCGTTGTTATGTAATATGCCCCCCCCCCCGCTCTCCCCTCCCGGTGAGCATTATGTGAGGTGACACATCTGGTAAAGGAAGCGAAGGAGAGCCGAGTTGTGCGAAATACTGTTGATCCGCACAAAGACCTGTTAAAATCCCATTCGTTCAACACGCCGTTGCCCTGCGAGGAAAAAGCCGCATTGCTCCGCTGGGGGAAGTGAACCCATGTGTCTTCGTTAAAGGTCACCCGGTGTATCATCTTTTTCGACGGTGCAATTCCAACACTTTCCAGCCCGCGTGTGAAGGCAGCCCTCCGCCGCCCCGTGGCCTTCAGCTAACAGCTCTGTTAGTTTTAAGTCTTTCCCAAAGAGACGGTCGCCAAACTTTTTTTCAGGGTGGCCAAATAAATTAGCTGGTGGGTTTCTTCCACAGTGTTTATACCTCAAGCACAACTTTGAGCCTGCTTGAAACGTCTTGTGAGAAATGCTGTTTGTTTAATTGATGAGAGGATATAATAAGGATGATATTCATTTGTTTTTAGCGCCTTTATTTGGAATTTTACATGCGGTATCTTTTCAATAGCTTTGATTTATCGAAATAATTTATCTTCAAAATGTCCGGTTTATTTACTCAGAATAATATAGAGGGATTAAAATGATCAGTAACAATTAACAAAAAATGCTTTAATCACGACAAAAATGATTCCCTTCACTTCCACCTTTTGAGAAGCTTTCAGATGAACTGAAGCAGTGAGTGACTTTAATCGATGATTAAAGGATCGTGTTGTGAGCCTCTCCTCGCCGTTTACCGACTCGCTAAACGTCCCGTTCGAGTCAACCGTCACTTATTGTCTCCCGCACAGCTAAAAATAGCCCGTCGCTGACGGCGCTCTAAATCAAACCGGGCTGATTAAGACCATCACATTTTGTGTGCACGCGGGAAAATCAGCACGCATCGATCACAGATCTGCAGAATGGAGCGCGGGCCCGGCTCCATCGATCCGCCCCCCCGCCCTCCTCCGCCGCCTCGCAACGACAACCACCTCCGCCCCCCCCCCCAAAAAAACGATGCGCCATCAACGTCGGCGCCCATTTGCCGCGGTGTCGCTCACGCGGGGGCCGAGGCGGTGACGCTCTGCTGTTTGTCGGCTGGGTATCGACGGCCGGCGGATTACAGAGTTTGCTCCACCGCGCCGGGTTCCTTTTTCCAATCAATAGCAGCAAAACGCTGAGCTCGCGGTCCATTTGTCAGCGCGCCGGTGTTCTCAGAAATAGACACCGGCATTCATTAACTGGCTGTTTGTACACCCTCACCCCCCCCGCCCATCCACCCACCCACCCACCCTCACCCCACACCATCTGTACCTGAGATGCTGCGTAGTAAAGGTCTCACTCTGCGTCCCCAGGGATTGATAAACCGCCGATGGACGACTTGTTTGTACACATGCGAGCAGAGGAGCCCCCCCCTCCCCCTCCTCTCCCCCCCGTCTACTCGGCTCTTAAATGAGAATTCCAAATTCACGGCCCGAAAATGGAGACAAGTACTTTAAAACCCTATTGGCGGTTGTGAATAATTTATTTTGCTTGCGTGCAGCTCAGCAGAATACTTATCAAACAGATCCGGCTGCACGGCTTCATCTGCAGCGCTCCCCCCCCTCCCCACCCCCCGGACGGGGCGTCGGGAAAAAGGTGCCGCTCCGCCGCGCCTTCACCGCCGGCTCTTTCATCCGGGCTACTTGGTGCGTGAGCAACGAGCCGGTGTTCCTCAGCCGGGTGCGGTGATTGATCACCTCGGCCTGTAAATCAGCAGCTCGGCCCACTCGGCACGTTAATCACGTCCGCCAGCGGAGACAATTAAAGAAACACGGGAAGGCCTTCACAAATATGCTCCTTTAATTGCCACTGCAGTTTATTAGGGACTTGGGCGAGCTCTACTTAAGCCTCCGTTAACCTCTGCAATTTGAGAGGCTGGGAGGGCGAGGGGGGGGGGGGGTGTGTGTGTCAGCTTTAGCTCACATCACTTGGTCTGATTTATCCCCACTTGCTTTCATTTCATTTGTATGTATGCAGCTTTGCATGTATTATTCATCATTTCGGATGTGTTTACTACACGCACGGGGCTTCGTTTATGCCTGTATCCATGCTTGTGTTGCTAATATATGTTCATTAACTATTTAGTGCAACGACATAATACACATAACACCACATCAGTAGATATAAATATGTATCTTGACTAAAGCGTCGGATAATGTTCTGTTTTACTGCTGTTGATGTACATTATGTCCTCAACTTTAAACTCCAAAGTGTGCAGATGGTTTATGTCTCATTCCAGCTGTACCTCGACATAAAGTATTAATGTACCATCTCGCTGGCTGCACTGGACATTCTGTCCTCTGTTTTGAGATACTCCATTCCTTTCATCCGTCATTAACGGGCGTAGAAAAGAAAAACCTACTTGTGTGGTTAAGATTAACTCTTTGAAAACCCAGCACCACGTCTCCTGTCTTGATCTAAATCACAAATTGGCCCTCTTATGATCTGCACGACAAAGGCAGGCCCGGGGTGATGCGGCGACGGCGTCCTCCAGCCAGGCCTGTGGGCCTGATGAAAGCACCGCCACCGTTTGATGTTACGACAAGGAGCGACGAGCACTTCACGCCGCGTCTTCTCTTGATCTCATGCATTTTGCCCGCGTGGGCGAAGCTGGCCGCGTATTTTTAGAAAGTAATCATAACCTCATGCATAAAGTATTAACTCACGTGCACACCAACAGGCCATTATGCGTAGGTTATGTAGACAGAGTCGACCTCTGCCCCGTGTGTGTGTGTGTGTGTGTGTGTGTGTGTGTGTGTGTGTGTGTGTGTGTGTGTGTGTGCGCGCCATGTCTAAAATGGTGCAGCAGGCTGTAGTTAATTTGGAGTGGAGATGCTGATTCTTCTGTCGCCCGCTGTGTCCACAGCACCCGCCAGTGTCATCTGCTGCTCGACATCTTCAACCCAACCGAGCACGAGCTCACCGTCAGCGCCGAGAACAACCAGGACCTGGTTCTCCATGCCAGCGAGTGCCAGAGGTGAGTGGAAGGGTTCTCCGTCTACAAACGCATGCAGACATATGTACATATACCGCACATATAGTCCTGTAGTGCCGCTGAAGCAGCTCACTGGTGTTTTCATCTGTGTCCTACAAGGTACTTTTGTCCTGCCACTTATTGCTTTAAAGTAACAACAAAATTGAAAAATTGCCCGTTAGTCCTTTTCACATGGAATTCCTCGTCACATTTCCCACACGTCCTGAAAGACCCGGTAAACAGTTCACCGCAAAAAAAAAACCCTGGAAAGTAATCAAACTGGCCTGAAGGAAAACTGAATGAAGTGACCGGCTACTTGAGGTCCCAGAAACACGTCGGAGCAGAGCATTCGTTTCGTTTTTTCAGGATGAAGCTTTTGGGGGATCTTCACTAATCTGTCAGCTGCTGATTCAATCCAAATCATTTTGTGTCGTCTGGTTTTTAGTTTTAGTGTCTCCGAGGAATTAAAGAGGAAAATATGACAACGCAATATTCTGTTTACGTTTTCACCCCCCCTCCGAATGAGGTGATACACCTACGCGCACGTGCACGCTCACGTGCACGCTCAACATCCAACCTTGCGTCGCAAATTCGGATTGCTCGCCGCGGCGTGCGATGAGCGGAGGTACGCTGCCGGTGACTCACGATCCCTTTCTCCACAGGGAAGGGACGTAGTTATTTGAGGGGAATTAGGGGGTGGGAAGGGATCTTTTCAGACGGAGCCAAACCGCCTCATCGCTCGGCTCACTACAAATAATCCTCCCCGTGCAGGAGAGAGCTGTTAAGACCCTTCTTTATTTATTTGTAATAACAACGAGACGCACTGCGCAACATCGCGCAGGAATTTTGTGGAAACAAACTTAATACTATAAAATATAAATACATATCGTGTTCTGTGCACACAGGTCGCGTGTCCATTTGGTAAAAGTGGGGTCGCGCCTTAATGTGCTGGTTAACTGAGCTGCTTCAATATGCTGCTGTTGCTTTTCCCTTTCTGACTTTACACTGCGAGGGGTTTTTCATTAAATAAATGGACCCATCAGAGGATAAAGGAGTTTCTGCCTCACAACGGCACTGCGGTTTTAACATTTCCAATAAAAGAGATTTTGATCCCAAAGTACCACGCTGGTTATGCATTTACCTCCCGCCGCCTCGCCTGTGGAACCCCCCCGCTGTGTCGAACCCCCCCCCCCCCCGACTGCGAGTCCTGCTACGAAAAAGTGATGTGAATATGAACACAAAAGGTGCAGCGATACATTGAGCAGCGAGCAGCTCAATTAAAGGTCGTCAAAAACGAGCAGTTGTACCACCTCGGGTGGGCGTCTGTTGGTTTGTGGACTGGTGAATCGGCCTTTGGCCTTTTTTTGTCGATAGAGGCCTGTCAATCACAAGGTAGCCCCGCCCGAAAATATACTTTGTCTAAGATGTTTTTTAGATGGAAGGGACCATCATTTACTAAATGAGAATCAAGGCGAATCGAAGAAGACCTGAAACTAGAAATTGGGTTTATTCGTAAAAGCTGATACATTTTTATTTAGCCATTTTTCTATTTAATAAAAGATTATCTTTTCTTACTGAAAGTGGGATTTCTTAGAATGACGGTTACATTTGCTACTCTGCCCATTATTATTAGTTGTAATGTATTATACTTCAGTTCTTCTATGTGATTGTTTACCGTAATATAATTAGGATAAAAGTCAATGTTCTCAATGCATAATGTGCCAGTTAAATAATTCATTTGAAAAATGGTTGAAATGCATGTGCTGCTTTGACACGATGTGCGGCACAAAACGTGGTTGTGTAGACCCATATGTGCACACACATGTGTCTCCCTTTTGACTGACATTCCCTGCGCACACAGCCAGCACGCCGTAGTGTAAATGTACAGAATATAGATTCCTTATCGGAAAGGTTAGTTGCCCCCGTCAGACCAGAGGACGCGACCTCACGCGCCCCCGCTTTGTTTAGCGCCGCGCTTGTCGTGTTCTCTGACACGCAGGGATTATTCTGCGCGGGGGAAGGTTCTCGCCTACCGAGAGGATCCTAGATCTCCCGTCTGCCGAAGCATATTGTGCTCGTCTCTCTGCCTGGACGCCCGCACGGCCACTTGTCCTTTCCTCTTCTGTGATGAATGAAGCGTCAAACCCGCCAGATGTTTTCTGGATTCTCGGTCCAGGACAGCTGGAGCTCAGGCAGGCGCCAAAGAAAAATGACCTAGTTGTTATTCCGCGACTTCTTCCTCCATCAAAATGCTTTTTAATTGTCCCCATTGAGCTTCTGTCGTGGTCACACAAATAGACAAATAGAAAAGGCCGTTAAGCAGTTTGCTGTAATAGTATCTGGACTTGTGTCCGGATGGAGGGGGGGGGTTATGAGTAATGACTGGAAGACAGCGACAGGTTGTAACTTTTATTTACTGGATGCTGCTGAAAGGTGCGCCGTGTTTGACGAGCTGCTTCAGGGAGAGTGACAGAGTGCCGCTTTCATCTTCTCATATCACTCACCGGCGTGTCTTTCGCAAGGTCTTTATCCCCTTGATGGTGTTCTTTAATGGCGAGTGGGGGGAAAAAAAGAAAGTGAAGCACCTCAGGTAGTGAGTGGCCACTTTGATGTTCGCAAGCCAAACACGGTTCCCAAAGACCAGCGTGACAACACTCAGTTCTGATTGATTTTTCTTCTTTTCTCTCCTTATTTAGTTTGCACAGACAGAAGACGACACGTAGAAGATGTGTACTTGTCTTTTCTTCTCCAGATTCTCTGGGAATAGCATTGTTCTTGGTTAAACAACATTAACAACAAACAATCTTTCAATATAAGACGACTCAGGAGGAACTCTTGCCCATTATAGCCACAGAATCCAAGTTTTCTTCGCTGATTTTTGGAGAGAATCTTTCTTCAGACCGACGTCTTCTAACCGATCACTGCGGACCAAACCACCGTGGGTCTAAACTGAAACCGTAGCCATGACAACATGCTGCTTTTGCCGAGCAAAGGAAAATCACAACAGGAGTAGGTCTGCAGTGCACAGGTTTAAAATGCTCCACCATGGCTCTGATTGGCTAATCGTTGGGCCTCCTGCTGTGCTCATTGGCTGGATGGTTTTTTGACTGCATGTTATTTCCCTATGAACATTCAAACCAATTCAAAGGTCTGAGCCGAGTAAGTTGGGTATTTGGGTACGTAAATACATTATTATAGCACAGTGACACACAAACCATTTTGTAACTAAAAAGACGACTTTATTTACCTTCCGTTTTTTTTTTCATACATTGAAACGAGGCTCCATACATTGCAGTTTAGTACATCACTTCCCTCCACCTGAATTGGATGCTGGTTGGTTGTTGAGATGATCACAGCTTCTCACTCCCTTTTTGTTTTCATGGCGACGTCCCCAAATCTACACTAACTTGTCTGAATGCTGTCGATATCGACCCATCAAGCGTTTGCATTAACAAGGCGACGTGCCGGACGCCCGCTTTCTGCACAACTCGGCGCGCCGCTGATCATCTTTCCTGCTCAAGTCTGCAAATTAAATCACTACCCGGGCAAACGCTAACCGAGGTAAAGTGCGCCGTTATCCTCAACTTGCAAGCTAATTAGCTGCTCAGCTGCAGAATGTAAAAGATGGAAACGTTCCCGCAAATGTCACTTAACGCCGGTCTGATGCCGATGTGGTCCGCCCTACGCCCACGTGGCACACGTGGCACACGTGGGCGTACCAGCGGACCAGCTTTAACACTATTTTTGAAAAGCAAAAAAAAAAAGTTTCATGCAAAAAGAACCGTGTTCCTCCTAACGTCACCTGGTTCTGTTTATCGCTGCGTTTTTTGGGGTTGTCATGAGCCTCCTGAAATGACCAGGTTCTAGTTACTGAAGACTGGTTAACAGGCAGTGGGTTCAGCGTTTTCATTCCTCCTGAAATGGACATCTCTGAGGAAATTAGGAGCTCCTAATTTTTGAGCGCGATTTGTGTAGAACTGAACATGCGTTCATCAGTATGCTTCGCCACGTGCATCAAGTCTGCAAGAAATGACTAATTCACCCTGCAATTATTCCCCCGTGGCGTCTTTTTTTTTTAAACCACCTTGAGCTGAGAAAGATGATCAGGCTCTAATGGTCACCGCTCTGCATCAACAGCATGCAAATTAGCACGGGTCCCCTCGCTTACTTTCTATTCCTTCACTTGAGGAAATCATCAGAGTCCCAACGTTGGAGCGAATATTTGCCGAGACGGAGCGATTAAAGCGTTAATTAAATTAAAACAATTTCAAAATGAACCGTTCTCCGGGAAGTCACGAGGAGGGTTGGACTGCAGGAGTGTCCTTAGTGGGAATGGGTTTGATGCAGGTGTTTGAACAGGATGTAATAATCTGAGCAGAAGCCCCGAGGCACTTTGTCTCCACGGGCCGCACAAACATCAGCAGTGAGAGAACATCCTCAGTCACCTCTGCATCCTCCAGGGATTCGTCGCTCTGCCTCGGTGGTCTCTTCTTCTTCCTGCTGGTCACTTGGTACCAATGTGCAGTTTTATAAATCGTCAGCATTGTTGAACGACCAGCAGACGTTTAATCTGAATGTTTGGAAAAACTGGAGGTCTCCTTAACAGGCCGGTTGACCAGGATATCACTGTGTGTTTACTTTGTACAATTTTCAAGCTCTAAATTCACTTAGATTAAAACTTTCATCCTGAAGAAAGTTCTTTTATTTAAAACCTTCCAGTTATACAACTAAACACAATAAAGAGATCGTGTACAGAACAAAATGGATAGTTTCACATTGTTATTCACCCACGTTTTTGAGATATCAATTTCCTAGTTTATTGCCAGCAACAAAAATCAACCTATAAAATAGAATAATCGCCCCAAACAATGCAGTGTTCCTCCTGTTTTTTACAGTAGCTGAAGTAGAGCTCCGCTGTAAGTACGTCTGCAAAAAGACGCCTAGAATTCCAATGACCTCGTTTCATGTAGATGAGTGCAAACATCTGTGTACCACATGTAAACATTATCTGGATTGCTTGATAACTCTGCATATATATTTATTTGTAATGGTATCATGTCTCTTTAGCGCTCAACACTCCACCGGGTAAAGCTGCTGTTAACAGATTTGTAGCAGGAAGTGGTTATTTTCCAGCTGGGCATCAATTTCGGAGAGGTAAATATTTGTCAGCGCAAGATTCAGCGGAAGCTGTTGAAAGTCGTCGCGTGACCATTTCTTCTTCTGCAGCAGCGCCACAGCTGTGTCTCCCCTCTCTCACACACACACACACACACACACACACACTTCGTGCCTTTTTTTGGGGGGGGGGCTCTGCCGGATTGGTGCGCACGAGGGCAGACACGCCTCGTCGCATGAGCTTTTTCAAACAGCTTGTTTCCATGGCGACCCCCCCCCCCCTGTGCCTCGTTTTATGACAGCGGAGCACATGATGCATATTTGCAGTAATACGTCCCACCGGCAACAGCCGCCGGCCCGCGGTGGGGCCGAGTGTCGGGAGCGTTTGTTTCTCTCCACTCCGCCGTAGTGGCTCACGTTCTCTCTCATGACACAAGCGGGATCAGGTATAATAAAAAAAACAAAAAAACAGCCACTTGTATCCGCCGGGGTTTCGGGTGAGATGAGAGGCGTTCATCTGCTGCAGCTCCACCTTCCTCCCCGGCGTCGAGCTCCACACAACTTCCCGCCGTTGTCTTCTCTTCTCCTTTCCAACCCCCCCCCTCCCCTCCTCCTCTCACGTTGTCTGGAAATGCTGCGTTCCCCTGGATACCTTTTAGCCCCGCCGGCTGTCTGGAGATAGTAGTTAGTACATAAAGAGCTCTTTCCACTCCTGTAAAATACCACATTGCTAGAATCCCTCCGTCCAGCTGCCTTTGACGTCTCTGCAGCATTTGACACAGTCGCTCCTTTTCTGTACTCGGCAGTCTGGAACTGTGCTCCATCGCCAGCCAATGCATATCTCCACACGCCGGATGGAGTAGATTTATCTGACTCGCCGCCGTTTCCCCTCTCCGGTCACCTTTAGCTTTATTGATTGTATTGACCGTGACAGTCGACCCCTCCGCTGCGTTCGGATTAGTCCGCCTCGCTCACAGTCACGCACGTAGCGGCGTGGGGTTACTAACAAACTTTCCCCGCGTGTCGCTCCCGCCTGCCTCCCCGTGCCGTCCATCAAGCTGCTGCGCTGTTAAATGATGGCAAAACGCCCCAAAAAGAGCTTCAGGGCTTCAGCAGCACAGACCGAAATAGCTCGCTCTGTCGTCCCTGTAATGGTCTACGAAGACTCGTTTCTTAACGGCAGGCAGCGCGTGAAAAGATCTGCCTTCACCGAGTTATTCTTCGCTATCGGCGGGCATTCAGTAATTGGCCGCGAGGACGTTATGTTGTTGTTGTTTGTTTTGTTTAACCGCGGCTCGTGGTATCGAGCGAGGAGTGGATGCAGCTCCGCCGCCTCTGCAGCCACTGCATACAAAGGGTTACGCAGAGTCAGCCGCGGTTTAAAAATAGACTGTTGCTCTCGCCTGCCTCTGCACGGGCCTCTATGGATCTCCGCCCTTAAGCTCTTGCACGTGAGGTAAAAATAACCCTCTCTGTGAAAACACGCACACGCACACACACACTCGCACAAGCAGTCGGTACGTTCTTCGCTGTCAGCCGCTCCCTCGTGACAAACACAACACAATCTCTGGCTGTTAAAAAAAGATGCAGAGGCTCAGATGAAACACTGGCTGCACACGCTTTGCTCCGCAGGGCGTAATTCAACCTGCGGCTTTTTGCTCGCGGCAAATGCTTGTAAGAAAGGCGGCGTAGTAAAACAACAAAAACGCCACCACACGTGTGAGTCGTGTGCATTTGATGGAACTGCAAGGAAAGCGTCTGCACATGTGTTTTGTTGCGCGTCCGTGTCTGTGTGCACAGACCTCCGGGTTGAAAGGATTTCGGGCCCCTCGGCGGTCGGATGAAAGCGGCTCCATTTGCTTTAATGTGATTTTCTTCTTTTTGGTTCCGAGGCAACGCGGCATTTAATTAAGAAGGGGTCATTTTCGCTGTGACCGGCTCGTCCTAAGCTGCTGTTATTTGTGCCATTTAAAAAAAAAAAAACTGCCACAGCTCGTTGCATGATGGCGGTAATTAGAGATACAGAGCCGGTGGACATTTTGTGGTGGAAGAACATCCCGAATGCTCAGAACATATTGGTTTTGTTTATCTACTGAGGTTTCAAGCGTCCTTTCAAGGATACATCACGCTGTTTAAATAAGATAAGTGCTTACCTAAGTGAGCATTGAATTGTTTTCTTTGCTTTGTTAAGTTATCTTTAAACATGAAAATCTTCCTGTTCAAATTGAGTTTTTTTTGCTCCATGTCTGGAAGGGTTCCCGTATATTTAGATGCAGTGATGATTGAAGTAATTTGAGTCTCCATTTTTCTCATTCAAGAGATCGACCAAAAACCTGTAGCATCGGCGTCCTGCTGGTTTTCTCTGCCTTGCGTCCCACAACAGGGAAGCATGTTTTTTTTGGAAGGATGCTTATGGTGAGCAGCTGTTGGACCAGGCTCATATGGCCCAAATCCAAAAGGGCCTTTGAACATCCACAGCAAGTTGTGTTCTGTTTCCGTAGCCCTGCATGTCCTCTTTGTCTGTCGGCAGTGGAAATAAGGTTCCACTCGGTGACCAACCTGACCCGCCAGGTGGTTTGGTACACAGAACCTCGTGGGGGGGCAGTCACTAGAAACCGGGCCACTTTGTGACGTCATTGCCCGTAGCTCCTCACAGGCCGCTGTAGCTCCTCCCTCAAATAGCTTTCCTGAAACCAGATCAGGTTGATTTTTTTGGTCCCGAGATAAAGGAATCCAGCTTGAAGAACTATATCATCACGAAAAGGAAATAACTTTATCTGGGGAGGTACCTTGTCGGACACCGGGCCGAATCAGACAGTTTGTCATTTTACCTGTTATTTATATGAATTTATTCAAATGTGTGTGGCGGAGCCATAAAAGAAACCTCTCAACTCGCTCCGAGCGAGAACAGATCTCTGCTCCGCTGCGACTGTGGAGTCACAGCAAGTCATCAAAATACCAAATGGATACAAAATAGAAAACAAACAAATTGCCAACAAGCACATTGTTTTGTCCTGACAATCGTTCCACTTGGCCAGCAAAGGCGTCTGTATGTGCATGCACGGACACGAGTGGCGTTGCGTATTTCTGAAGATGTGCCATTGGAGGATTGATTGGGACGAATTGGGCCGACCAATTCGCAGCTTGAGATTGAGATGTGGCTGAAATCGGTCCGTCATCCAATCTCACATCTCCTCTTTGCCGTCTTTTCTCGGCCAGGGAAATAAAGGCCAAAGCCGGCTGTTATCGGAGGGGAGAGAGGGGGGGAGGAACTAGACCTAGAGATGTTCAACAGTGGTCTCAGTTCACTACACAGGTTGTTATTAAAAGCCTTGTAATAGGCTAGATTAGTCTGCAGATGTGGGCTAATCCTTAAAAGACTATGGAAAGGAAGCGGGGGATCTGGGGGGGTTTCTGGGCCTCAGCAGGAAACACCTTCAGGGCTGCTTCAGGGTTGGATGTGGTCTTTGTTACACTCACAACCACTGCTTTAGCTTTATAGACTTGCTCACGCTTCGTATCGCATTTTCTTTCATCGCTTTGTAGCTACACAAACGGCTTTTATTATATAATAGCCAACTTGTTGAACTAGTTTTTCTTTTTTTCATTTAGGTTTCCATTAAGTTTCCTTGTAATTAATTTTACAGACTAAGGATCCCCCCCCCCCCCCCCCCCCTCCCAAAAAAAAAAAAATCAGTTTGGGCAATGATGATATTTGTTGAAGGAGAACTTAAATCACATTAAATATTAGCTGAAATAAGCAGCTTTGTCCTCCCATCAGTTATCAATTAGAACGTTTTATGCAAGTCTCACGTAAGTATTACATAAAATTAAAAGCTTATCGCCATTCGTAGTCCGTTTATTAGTGAGAGTACAAGACCTTTTAAAACCGATCTTTGTATATCATAAAAGTTTCTAAAAGTTTTCGTATTTGGCGAACCCCAAAAATCCAATGCCTCCAAATGAACAACTTTATGAATGAGAATACTCTACATTCCCAGTTCCATTGAACTATGCAAAACCTCTTTTTGAGGCTGAGCAAATGAAATGAAAACATTCCTTTCCACATCTCTCCTCATTTGAAGCGCTAATTTGAATTTGGCTGTGAGTAATCACCTGTCCAAAGAAAACCAGTCGCTGGGCCGGCCAGGCAGCGTCTGCAAATTCAGCCCCATTTGCATTGTTGCAACGTGGTATTTTTAGACTTAATGTGTAATGGGCGCTTTTGAAGAAGGACGGAATTAAAAGGAGCGGCCATCTGAAGACGGGACTTCAGTCGGTGACATAAGCCTCGTGCCACTAATCTTCAAAGGCGGCCGCGTAACACTGGCTTTCCCTCCGTCTTTGTTTTGAAGTCGTAATTGTTATTTAATGTGTGCTCTGTTTTGTGGAAAAGGCTGCGTAATGATAATTGCATTGCCTTTTTCTCCTCCACCTCGCTTTGATATGTGTGTGTGTGTGTGTGTGTGTGTCCCTGGACTCATCAAGAGCTCTTGTGTTGTAATTTCATTAATGGTTTTGCAACACGGAATGCAAGAAGGCCACGGCAGCAGATCACCAGGAAGGACGATCACATGCTCACTGCGGTTAAACTCAGTCGCATTATGACTTGTGCATCTTTCCTTTAATGAAACTCCATTCATCCTGTTTGGTTTGTTATACGAGACCAAACCGGTACAGTAAACCATCTCCAACTACCACTTGGTACTGGGAAGAAAAACTGTTTTTTTTCTTTGAAATATTTTATTTTGAAATATCCAAAACCTGTTCATTCCCAGGTTTGCTGCTATTTACTTGATCATCTTCACTTATATTTATATTTCTTTGCTTTTCTTCATGTTGTGTTATTATATTATTAGTGGTCGACGATGAGGCTTTAGAGAGGATCTAGAACAAAGCAACGGTCCATTCTGAATCCAATGCCGACCCCACCGACCAGCACGTCCGCGTCCACTGGGTTTTACCGCCGGTGGCAGCAGTGGGCGCTGGTCGGAGCGGAGGCCCGTCGAAGCGGTCGTTCATCGAGGCGACCCTCTGTGCGGGACTCTGTACTCTGGGGGGGGGGATTTGCAGTTAGCCGGCCGCCTCAGACTCAAAGACAGTCGCTCAGCGTCCCCTGAGACATTCAGCACACGTGATGCATTCTCAGGAATTAGTCGTGTTCCTTTCAATCCGCCGCATGCAAATCCAATATTCCCATTTCCCTTTGTCTCTGTTTTAATCTCTGCCAGCTCATTAAAACCCTATTTGGGTTTAACTTTATATGCCTAGTGGATATTTAACTATCTGGAAAGTGTCTCTGTCTGACGTTAGTCTGCATGTAGCATACTGATTTGTCTTCTCCTTCTGGTAATGGTAATGCGTTTGCTAACAAAGGGATAATAAGTGAACTGAGGCGCAGCGGTTGTGAGTGTTTCTTGGGTTATGTTCACGTCTCCACACATTACTCTCCTCTTTTATCCCCTTCCCCCTCAAAACTTCTCCTACTGTCTTTGCAATCTTGCAGCCGGAGAAGGAATAGATCCACGTGTTGTTTACATTTTTAAGTGGACGGCCTGAGTGCTTCATGGTTATGTCGTTTTTTTTAATTTTACGAGCTCCGCTTGGTGCAACAAGACTTGCATCCTGGATGTGAAACTTGATGTAACCCGGGCAACGACAACCCTGGCTGTCGTAAATTAATACCGTACCGAAACATGGGGATGGAGATGCTTTGACCGAAGGGTGTTTGTTCAGACTGGATCAATCGTTTAAAACTTGTCAAACCACACAAAGAAGCTGACTGCTCGTCAGGAGGCAGAAACAGAGGTTTCCCTTTGAGATATTCCGTAGATGAAGCAGAGCACAGCTGTGATCCATTACGGCAGAAGAAGATGCTGCTTTAAAAGGCATCCAAAATGGAAACAAAGCTTTTAGTGTGCTGTCGGTTCTTCAACTCAGGAGCATCTTTTTAAAAAATGACCAAAACTAAACATGCGAATCCACACGTGATCTCAGCACTTTACTCCACTTCGTATCTTTGCATAGCAAAATGCTGTTTGCTGCCATATGCCTGCGCTGACTTGTAGCACCTTTAATTGACCGTTACGTAACCGTTTAGTCATCCCCGGCCCTCCGAGCGCTAACGTGTCATTTATTCTGGGCCAAATCTGAAATTATGTAAGCAGAAAGTCGTGTGCGAGTGTGTAAGAGCTTCTCCCATCTCCTGTTGCAGGATGGCCATCCAGGTGGACAAGTTTGACTTTGAGACTCTGCCACAGCCGGACCAGCAGACTGCTTGCTTCACTAGCCCCAAACAGCTGGAGGAGGAGCGACAGCACGCCCAGGGCTCCCAGATCAACAGCAAGCTGGGCATCTGCTGGAGCATCATATCCTTCAGACCGAGCTGAACATCTCTTAAAAACACAATACATCTATGTGGTCAATGTGTACGTGGCTAATTGACTGTGCTTGGTTCCACCCATTTAAATACGCGGCCAAACAGAAGTATTCAGCGCAGTGTTCGTTGAACGTTGCCGTTGCTATCGACGATACGGGACATCTGGATCCCACATCTGGAGGCTCCTCTGGCCAGCGGGGAGCGTGTTCGCCTGCACTGACAGACGGGAAAGCGTATGGCCAAGTGCTCGCCGCTGTGAGTTCCCGTCTCGGGGTAGCGTGTGACTCTGTCGGGCACTTTGATACAACATCCGACACACGAGGGGATCCTTGACCGCATCGTCGGGACGCTGCTCTCCGCCCGGCTGCTTTCCCTCACGGACGCAACACTTTCAACCCGCCTCTTCTATCCTCCCGTCATTCACAACAACATGACGTAGGAGCACACGTAAAGCACAATCCATCTTTTTTTCACAAACTCTCTATTAGATTTCTGAAACTAAAAATGAACAACGGTCCGTTTTCTCAAATTAGCCTCTCAAAAATCAAATTTGAGCCTCAAGCTGTGGTTCCATTGTATTTTCCTGCTAATCTTTCCCATCACTGGTCATCTGCAGGCAGTGATTGACTCATAAATCCCATCATTTTAACCAGTGAGTGAATTCCAAAGCGTTTCAGGCTCAGCTTCACATTCTTTGCTCGACGGCGAAACGGTGGACATTGGGGTTTTTTTTGGGGTAAAAAATAAATGTATAAAATTTAAAACACACTCACGAGGCCGTCGGGTACAACGGATTTTTTTTTTTAATGTGTGACATCTTAGGCCACACTTTAAAATAAAGGTAAATAAAACGGCGACTCGTGCTCGGTAGGTGTAAATGGGCCGACGGCAGAACCGTCACGCGACGTTAACAAGTGACGCTACGCCACGCTATCGTAGCCGCGTGAGGACGGCGACCCATCCGTCTCACATGGTTTGATCAGCAGCGTTTAAATTGTGCTTCAGGGAGGATTCTCCCGTTACAACATGAGACGACAAGAAGATGATAACAGGGGGCGTCTCACTGGGCCCCCGAGCAGAGTAACCGTCGCTTTAATTCGTCCTTCATGGGTTAGAAGTCGTGTTTCGTTGATGGTGGGCCACTAATGTGTTAATGGTGTCTTCCCCTTCAGGAGGTCCTTATGGATGTGTAGCTTTACACATCATCTTGACTGCAGAGTTCATTACGTTGCTCGTAAGCAAGCACACTAACCTAAATGTAATAATGCATCTGCATTGACGTGTAAATTAAATCAAATAATGGATAATAATACTAAACCAAAGCAATCCTAGCAAGCTCGCCTGGAGTGCATCCAACACGTCGAACGCTTCTCCCGCTCACTCGGCTCGGCTCCGCAGCCATTAAAGGCAGAGGGAAAAATATGAGCCTAAAGTGGATTTCACTCCTTATTGGAGAGCTTAATCTTAGAATAGAATCCCGTGACTCACATCCGCAGATAAATGGATCTAGTGATGCTTACCATTTATTTATTTCTACAGTCTCCCCCCACCAAATGTACATTGTGTTCTTCACACGACCCTCTACCCGACCCGCCTTCTAATGCGTTGATTTAACAACGAGTGTCGTGCAGGACAGATGGCGTTGACAGACCAGCGTATACGTTAAACCGAGGTTATGATCCAGGGTCGGTATCACGGCAGCCTCGCACAACACTCCCACAATTCAACCCGTCGGTCCGCGTGCAGGGACACAAATAGTTTGTTTTGTGTCGCGCTCTGTTCGGGAGAATGCCAAATAAGGGCCAACTGAAAAATCACATGACGTGACCATTTGCCAGTTTTTCTAAACCTAACGGAGCAGTTGTGTTGCTTTTAAGTTTAGTACAAAATGCAACATTGTCTCCCCCCCAAAAATAGGCGGACACTAAAAAGCAAGCCACGGTTTTATCCACAGGGGATCTCCTCGCCCCAGAGGATCAGAGCTCCATTGAAAGGTGCGATTCACCGTGAGTCTCTTCTCGCCGTCCTCTTTCCTCAGAGGCTGACAGGCCGAGGTTCGGTGCCCCGGGCGCTGCTCATCTCGCCCATTATTCCAAATGTCAGCGGTGTAAACCATCAGCTGTGTCCTTATCATCACACATTATCTCCGTAATTGCTCCCTGACAGCCGCGTTTGTTTTGACGCAGCATTGAGAGCCGGCCGGCAGTCGGCTGCCATCACACTCGGGTCACCGAAGCGTGCTCGCCATTTCCGTTTGAGGTCTTCGTAGTGAAAATTAAAACCACTCTAAAATGAGCCGAGATCTGCTGCCGTTTAAAAAAAAAAAAAAAAGTAACAAAAAGCTAAGCAGTAACTCCGGCGTGTACATGTACGCGCTGCGCTGTGGTTTCAGTTGTTGATCGGTTCTCCGTCGTGTCGTCCTTAACCTCGCCCACCCTTCCCTGCGGCGCCGCGGAGAGGCCAGCGTGGAGGGAGTCCTCAACCAGCTGGTCCTGGAGCACCTACAGCTCGCTCCTTTGCAGTGGGGTGAGTCACTCGTGTGTGTGTGCGTGTGTGATTGTGTGCATTTGTGTGACATTATGAGCTGTGGTCACTCACACTTGACACGTGAAATCCATATCGGGTCAAAATACACGATTTGTGGGAGATGAAATTAGAAGGTTTGTCCGTACGTGTCTGACTGCCAATCACAGGACGTGGCTCCGCGCACACGCCTGCACAACTGGTCTCAAGCCATGTTTTTCATTTGCATTGGTAATGGCCTACAGGCTGCCCCGCGGTAAGTGTGGACGGCACCCTGGGAAATGTTTGCATCACCGGGGAAACGTGAATTTGTAGGAGCACTCTTCGGTCTCACCATCTGTCATCGTCCTGGGAAAATCCCTGGAATCATCCCGGGTGAATCATCTTGATTCACTGCGCGTGTTTGTTTTTCCTGAGATTCCCGGTTTTCGGGCCCGGCCAGCGTTTTTGATTAGTCCCGCGCCTGCAAAGGGGGACGCGACCTGCGTCACCACTCGAACCGTTGGAGATGGTGGAACTTCACCGGGTCCACTGTCTGTTTTTTTCCATGATGGTCGGATGTTTCAGTGCCGACGGCTGCTGTCTCCTCACGTCTCGGCTTCACTGGCGGTAGTCGTGCAGCTCCAGGTCGGGCCTCTGCAGCCCTTGATGATTATGAGCCAGATAATTCGTCTCCGTTTGTTCCGATGCCAAAGACCATCACAGGCTCATTTCCTCCGTGTAGAGAATAGTTATTTCCAAGGATGCTTGTAACGTCTCTGTAAGCGCCACACTTGCAGAGACACTGTAGATGGAGACAAGTCTTGTTGTCGCTGTGTTTCTGCGCTGTAATGTTCCTCCACAGCTTTGTGCTCTGTGCTTCCATCGGTTTCATGCTCATTATTAATATATTTCGCTTGGATAACGTACTTCAGACAGAAAATACTGCTTTCTAACTGCAACGGCTTTCACTCGACCTCCTGTAGCTCAAACCATCAAAAGATTTGACCCGTCTTCTATGAGGAATCCAATATCCTGGGCAAACCTCATCTTTAGTCACTTTCCCTCCCATGTGATTATTTAAACTCCTCGAGGAGGTGATAGGTTCATTTCACACACAAAAATCCCCAATTAACAACTCGAGCATGAATGGATTCCACCCATTCGCTCAAAGCTTTTACTGAGCAGATATATACCGTCTCATCAATGTGGGATCGAAGCACCTCCCAAATGGGCCTGTGATTCTAAAAACGTGGCCGCTGTTTTGCCCGCGTCGTTTGCATCCAATGGAATGTCGTGAACCTCTTTTAACGGTAACGTGATCTCTTTAACAATTTTGATTCCATTAGGGACAACAGACAAAGGGGAGAGGCCGTTACCCAGCCGATGTTTAATGGGCTTTGTGCTGTTTTTGTGCGTCATAGTAATCTCGAGGAGTGCATTAAAACCTAGAAGTCTCCTTTAGCCAACCTAAATTGGGTCAGCTGTGCCCTTTCCCGAGCAGAAGTCCGCCGGGGGAGTCATTAGGCGTGACACAACCGTGGCATTTTTCCCATCAGCGGGCATGAGGAGACTCGAGTCTTTGAGCGGCGTCTGGGCCGCGTTAACCCCGGGCCGCTCCACGAGCGGAGGCAGAGGCCCAGCGGGGCCGCGCGCCGTCTGCGCCTGAAGTCCCGCGTGGCTTCAGTGCGTCGGGGTCATGATGCTTTTCCAGGAGTGTGTTTCTTACAGCTGTTTAAACGTTTCCTTATTCCGCGTCGATGTCCCCGTAAGTGATCCGAGAACTGCTGCAGCCGCCGACGTTTGAGTCCACAGGCGATGCTCCGCGAGTCGCGCTTTCAGAAGCATCGCGTGCAATTAGGACGACCCAATATTAAAATTAACCAAAAAGGTAAAAATATTCCAAACTATTGAATGTTATATTATATATATATTATTATATTATATACATATATATATATATATATATATATATATATATATATATATATATATATATATATATATATATATACATAGACACATTCACTGTGAGCATTTATTTATCGCCTCTGTGCCTCAGTCCACAGTTGTGTAAGACAGAGACACGGATCTCATTGCTTCAGCTCGGGCAAACGTGTGCAATACAAACCTATGAATATTTGATGACCCGGGTTCCAGTGAATGGACAACATAGAATTTTCCAGAATCTTTATATATTGCTATTGTGTTTGTGTAGCAGCTCATCATTATCATCATCATCGTTATTATCATTGAAAGGCCTTTAGTAAAGGATACTTCCTCGGGGCAGAGCTGCACTGACGTAATGTCAGATCAAATATGGTGAAACTCGCCACATAATTACAAATAAATAATGCAAGTTTATTCGTTTATTTTCTTTAATTAGTGTCTCTCTTGTTTTGTGCTGAATTTGAATGTTGGGCTTCAGAGGGGGGCTGTAATTCAGAGAGTAAGCTACAATGAGAAGCGGATTACTTTCACATTGATGTTTGCTTTTAAGAAAAGTCTTTTTTTCTTTTCTTTTTTTAAGTGTTTTTTTCTTCACTGACGGCTTCCTACAATGTGTGTGTTGTAATGCCAAATAGTCCCCTCATAAATATTCATAATTATTCATAACATTAATCGTAAGAATTTAAGTATCATATTGCTACAAAACGGTTGGTCACTGACTGACATGAAAGGATCAGTATATTCATCTCATAGTTTTCATACATTATAATCTATAATATCATTTATAGATGTCACTGTTGTGATTCATTACAATGTAATTATTCTAAATAGTTGATGGGTGCTATAAGTGAATTAATTCAAGCTATAACTTATAAGTCCCTATAAAATCATTATTTGAAAATTAAATGTTATTGAGTGACCAGCAATTATGAGTATTATTCTTTAAAATAGTTAATGTATATGTGTCTGTGTGTGTGTGTGTGTGTGTGTGTGTATGTATGTGTATATATATATATATATATATATATATATATAAATATATATATATATACACGCACACACATTATCAGAAGGTTCACAATGGATTATAGAAGTGTATTTCCAGGTTTTCCATCTTCATTTCACACCGTCTGAAGCGCTTTTCTCCTCCAATACTTTTTGCAGACAGTTTGAACATTGTTCATCTGATTCCATAGAATTACCCTTCAAAAAGCCTCCTCTTGTACTAAATAAAATAACATTAAGTATGAACCGTGACTGCAATGCACCGGGCTGATTTGCACCGCGATCAATTCACAGGCAATTTTTATGCCGCAGTGAAATATTGTGATAAAGGCTTAAACCCTAAAATTGGCCTGATGCGTTGAGTGCTGATTCCAGAAGGTTTGCTGGGTGATTGTGTTAACGGGAGAGCAGACGCAGCCCTGACTTTTGTATTGCTGTATTGACTTTGGACTAAACCCAATTCATTCCCCTTTTTATAGTAATGGATGTTAAAAGCTCCCAAGGAAATGAACAATACCACTTCGTGGTCCAAATGTATCCAGATTTTCAAACCTTCTCATCCACGGCTGACAATTTAAAATAATGCACTCCGCTCGTGGGTCGCCGTCAAATCGGGTTCTTCTGACCCAGTGCCAACATCGTGGGTGTAATGGGCATCCTAAGTTTGTTTTATTGGTGCAGATGTTCCCCACCTGCCCCCTTGAATCACTATTTTCGAATTGGTACCTATTTTGCGGACCTCTGAGGTTCCTGGAACCCACTCGGAGAAGCGCTTTGAATGTAGTGTACGTTTGTGTTGATTTGCGCTTTCCTTTGTCCATTCCAGTGTAACCGCGTAACTATAAGAGGCCCCCCCCGCCCCCCTCGCGATGCCCCGGCAGGTGGTATCATTTTTATATTTGTTTTGCAGGCCAGCATTATGTAAATACCGCGATTGATTTCAGCCTCTCCTGCTGTCCATTTGATTAAAGGTTTAAAGTGGTGGAGCTGCTGATAGGAGTCGCCCTGTCAACATAACGGTGTGTCGGCCGGCTCTCTGGGGGTCACGATGCCGAGGGAGGAGTTCAGACGGGAAGCTCGCTGATACTTTTGAGCGCAGATTAAACATTTTTAATGACGGCAAACACGAGCAGCTTGCTCTTTGTTGATTTGACTGCGAGTGGGAAAAGGCTAATTAGTCCGTATAAAATAAATTGTAGCATGCCAGCAGTAGAAAAACGTCAAGACCAAAATATCCTGCTAATGAGGAATATTTTAAGATGAATGAAGCGATCAATAAAGAGCGGTATCAGGCCCCCGTAATGAACTGATTCACTTCAAACCCTTTTTGAAGCGACTGTTGGCCGGCTTTGATTTTCAGTATTGGCCGCCTGCTGTAACCAGGCAGTGAGATGGAAAACAGCGAGCCGGACTTTGCACCCCCCCCCCCCCCCATCCCTCCCCCTCCTCCTCCTCCCCCATTCCCACCGGGCGCCCATCTCAATGGAATACAAATTCACCCATGAATGGAAAGACAAATGTTTAGCCTGGCAGAGAGATGGAAAGAGACGGGTGGGGGGGCCTCGCTGTAAAAGGCCGACAGATAATTTAATAAGATGGAGCTTCTGAACCGGCTCACATCTTCACTTTATATTTAGTTTCCCTCTCGTCGTCTCGGGTATGAAATGCTGCAGGTTTGACAAATGGTGCTTCCAGTCCGGATCCATCTAGCGCCGACGTCCTGTTGGTGATGATGGTAAGAGCTGCGGACCCGAGAGAGGGGGGGGGGGGGGGCATCGGCGTCCAGTCTTTAACTTTTCTGTGCAGGGTCAAATCAGATTATGCAAAAGACGTCTGCGGAGGTTGGTGAGGGTTTAAATCTAGCGGAGCAGCTCGTTGGTGGGGCCCACTCGAGGGGTTGCGCGCAGCCCCCCCCTTTTTTTTTCTTTTCTTTTTGTTTTATTCCTCCTCGGCGCTCGGTGGATCGCGCCGGTCTGATTTGGGGGGGACGGGCATTCATCACGGCTGCGGAACAATGCCGGCTGTCAGCGTGCCGGTTTGGGCGGGCTGTGGAAATGAATCAAAGCTCCTCCGTCCTGCCATCGTCAGCCCACCGAGCGCTCGCCCATTCACGTGGGACGGGAAGAGGAACGGAACCCGAGTAGAGAGAGGTAGATACATTTACACGAAATACGCAAATTCAAGTTGTGGAGATTAGATTTTGGAGAGATTTCAGGCTCTGTGATGAATGTGCAGCGAGAGCATGAAACCGTGGGACTAAGTACCAACGTGCTTTGTACTTCAAATAACTTCTCACCTCCTTCACTCGTCTCTTAGTTTGTCTTTCCGGAGGAAAAAGTGCCGGTTTAGTTACCTAGTTCGTTCTAAGGTCCACTGTTTTTTTTTTATTTTTTATTTCCAACCATTTTCTAAATGTATTTTCAGCTCAAACCTTTTCCTCCCCCTGCTTTCTATCAAATAAAACCACCGCCTTCATTGATTTCTTTGCAGGAAACACGAGTATCCCCAGCGGCTGCCTTTTCATCCCTGAAAGACAGATTACCTGACATTTCTAAATGCGAGTCCTGCCTTTTTGCTTCTCATTGTGAGCATGTTCTCAGCCCTTTGCCACTATACTTCAAGTGCTCTTAAAAGGGAGGGAATATTGTGACGCAGCTGTTGCACCTGCTGAGAGTGCAGAGAAATGAGCATCGCCTTGTTGTTACACGTGGCTGTGCACCATCAATCCTCAGCGGCGAGGAACACAAACAGATGAGCCACAACAGTCCGAGCCCATTATCACTGCTTGGAATGCTAATCGAGGGATGTGGAAGATGTGTTTTTACCTTCCCAATGGATATGAGATATCGCATCATGATCCTAACAATAATACACCATTAAGTACATCGCACCTTATTGGTATCCCGTAAATACTCGTAGTAGCACTTAACACAAAGCACAATACAGGTGGCTGGGAATGTTTCAGGTATTCTCAGTTCTCAAGTTCCCCAAAGTAATTACAAACAGTGAACACGGACGTCTGCGCCAACTTCCATTGCAATCAACGAAAAACTTGTTCTGTTACAATCAATAGAAAACAATGAAAACAACCTCCATGTAGACGGAATAAGACGATACCCAAACTTTTAACAGACCAGGGAGGCTTTTTGGTGACCAGGAGACCTCACGAGCCGATGTAATACAGCAATCAGCCAATCGGAGAAGGAACACACCTGCCATGTGGCCCGGTCCTTGGTGACTCGGTTTATCCTTTTGAACCCAGGATTTGCAACTTAGGGTTGGAGCCAGTCCACAAACATTTGCTTGCCTGGACATCTGCAACCCCCCCCTCAGCAATCATCTGTTTCTGTTGATCCCTCCTCAATGACGGCCCGGTGCCACCGACTTGTAATCGCATCTCTTTGTAGACTGTTTCATGCGGATAGGATGTGCTCGCTGATTTAATTTGTTCAAATTGACAAACTACCTGGTAACAAATGTCATCAGTTATTCGCCGGGGTCTGTACTGTGATGCGAGGCCCGCGCCGCGGCAACGTCTCTGCGCCGCCTAATAGTGACGCTGGCGAGATGGATTGGGGGTAATGATGCCGTCTCCTCCGCAGTCTCCCTCTCCTCTGGGTGAGCGTTTGAAGAGTAGGCCGCCGTGTGTTGCATCTTGTGATGGATTGATGTAGCCGGGCTCCCGATAAAAGCCATTTCAAAGCGAACGCTTGATCAAGCTAATGCCCGGCTGCATTGATCGGTGTCAAAATGGAGAGAAGAGTTACTTTTTCTGTCTCGTTTTACCCGAGCACCATTTGATCAAATATGACAATAGTAACAATGTGGATGATGAGCACTTTTCAATTAACCGATGTAATTTAAAAGGCTTTCAAACACATTTTGAACCAAAATAAAGGTACTAAGGTAAAATAGACAAGTAAATTAATGCAATGGTCAAGTATATAAGACAGATAAGGGAGAATGACAGATTGGGGTAGTAAATTAGTGAACCATGTCATTGTACTGTATTAGTTTTTACGATTTTAGGCCCCATCGTGATCAGAAAGTCTGTTTCTGTATGACCAGATATAAGCTCGGATTGCTGCATCATTACTTCGATGTTCCTCGCTGCGTCTTTTTGCCGTCCATCTCCCGAGAAGACGCAGCAGGTGATCCGTCAACGTTTGACGGACGGCTAGTTCTACGGATCGGCCGACGGGCCCGCGGGCGGCTGACACTTTTTACTTTGAGCCGTCGGACCGACCCGGCGCTCGCCGCTGACGGGTGCATCGGACACCGACTGAGCTCCGGTGCGAGAGCGGTGTGTGTGCTCGGCGCTCGCTGTCGGAATAATATGTGACTGGATGACAGCGTGTTACGGGGAGACTTCTAGGGGCCATTGAGCATCGAGTGTGCCGGGAGAGGAAAAAGTACAGGAGACCAAAATCCACTGTCACCGTATATATATATATATATACATATATATTTTTTTCTCTTTTCCTCGTCTCTTTAATTTCCCTCCCTGTCTCTCTCTCTCTCGCTCACAGCCGCCCACGGACACGAAGCAATTCGACACCGAGTTAAAAAGCGGCGTCGCTGCCTCTCTGTTGTGACCGGGGTCACTTAGAGAACGCTCGCCGCGACCGGCGTTGTCAGGGGATGAAAGCTGTGCGGCGCAGGAGATCAATCGAAATGGGAGCTGGCAGACAACGTAATTAATCAATCTGAATGAGTGTGATGAATGCAGCCTTCCCCCGTAACACTGACTGCAATCACTAGCTGTCGGCCTAATTGTCACTCATTAGCAGCTTTCATAGCTCATCGACGAGGTTCGCGATACGATATTAATAAAATCGAAATGTCCCAGGAGGAAGCCGCTGTATTGATAGTCAAAAAGCCAAACATCTTAACAGAGCCTCTTATATCACAGCCTGATTGAATCATATAATAACGACATGTTCTTTCAAGGGAATATTACAAGTAGATGTTCCGTGTTTTAAACCTCACGCAGTGATTCAAAGCCGCTTTCTTTTTAAACCTCAATTTGGATTTGAATTTAATGGCATCGCAGTGCTGCCATTGCAGCGCTGACATATCATTATACTTCTTATCCCTTCATCGCCTGTGAGCGACCACTTGGCAAAAATAGCTAAGTTGAGTTTCTGGACGTCTGAGTCCTAAATCCAATCAGATTTTTGCTCCGTTTTGGTCTCCACCTTCGCCTGTCCATCTCCAGCCGCATGAATAATCTACCTAAGAGTTAGTATTCATGCCGTTGACTTATGGAGTCAAATACAAATTGGTTTTGGAAACTTGACTCACAGTTTTAACTTGCAGGGATCAATTCAAGAAAAGTCCTGGGATTCCTCTCTGTCACAGGTATGTTTCGTGATGCCTGGATAGTAGCCATGAGTTCATAGAACCGTAGTTATATTTCTAACCCGAGATCCATCTGAGCGATGAGCTCACGTTTACACGGTGTTTAATGGGGCAATAAATCGCGACACAGAGTGTCAGAGTAGCGCGCACACGTCACTCGGCCACGGCATGTTCTTAGTTGCATGTTCACTTTCTGTCGTCCTCTCATCAAACGGGGGAACCGGCCGTTGTTCTGCCCACCTGGTATTTAAAGACGATCGCAGCACGGCTTGTAATTAGCTCCAGGGATCCCACTCGCCGATCTATTTTCAATGCCGGCTTTGTCTGCAAACATAATACCACAGTCCTTTTTATTCTCAGATGCAGCAATCACAAGAAGAAGCAGCAACAACAACAACAACAGGTGGTTGTTCTTTTAATGATATAAGCATTCGACAGCAGGGGGGAGGGCTTCCGTTTGTTGCTGATTCACACGCTACCATTTTAAGACTTTTTATTTTTTTTTTAAGGAAAGTTTTCGGTAACTCAGCCAAATCCCGTCATGGCTTTGGTCCCTTTCCCAAATCAGAAGATATTTCACACGTTCACTCCCACCTCAAAGAGCAGCTCACTGACTGCAGACTGAAATACCTGCATCAGCCGCTTCCTATTAATAAAACGCAGGGAGTGATGGACAGCTTCGCACTCGACTTCTAGCGGTTTGGACGACGGGTGTTTTCTCTTCTGAAACCGCGCTTGGCTGCATCGCAAAACAAAACCTTTATTTTACTTGAATTGATTTCGTTTTCGTTTTTTTTTTTATTTTACTTTGCACAATATTTTAATCTAAAGAAATTTGAATTTGAATGAATCCCTCCCCACCTTCTCTAAAGCAAGCAGTTTTGTGTGTGCAGTGTGTGTGGGAGGGGACGGGGGACGGGGGTTGCTAGCCGACTGTTCCCCCGTCGATCCCCCTCCCCCCCCCCCCCCCCACCACCACCACCACCACCAAAGGGCCAGTGCTGTACAAAATAACTGCGTATGCCCACAAAGGTTAAGCTGTGAGTCAGAACCAGTGATGACAGGCTGACCAATGAGTCTCAGTCAGGCTGCCACCGAGCTCTGACATCCACACACACACACACACACACACACACCGGACATTATTGATTTCCGTGTGCCGTTTGTTTAAACTGTAAATCTTCTGTTCCTTCTGTGGCCCACAGGCGTTGACTAGGTTTCCTCTTCTGTTCGTTTTGCTCACGACGTGATTCTATTTTTAATGTCGCTGTTCTCTGGAGCCTCTTCGGTGTGTTAACTGAACATTAGGAGTATTATTTTCGTGTGTGTATTCACGTGGACTCTTTACACCCGGTGGCACTGTTGGCTTATGCAGGTTATGACCAGTGACATGTTCCTCACAGTAACTTTAAGACCGTAACTTTTCTAAATGGTTGATTTATTTTTTATTCAGGAAGATATTTCAACCAACAAACCCCACTAAATAGATACTTTGAATATAAAATTATCTTTGGCCTTAAAATTGTTTTGGTAGTTAAACTTCAAGAGCACATGAAGGCTGTTGGACTAAATGTCAAATAGATTTGGCCTTGGAGAGATTGAGATGCGGACGGTTCTGTGGTCTTTTGTCCTCATGTCCCAGAGTCTCACACTGACGTGGCGGGAAAAGACTCCTCTTCATGCTTCTTACAGACAAGCCAACCCAACATCCAAAAAGTTGTGAAAGATTTCTGGGCTCACATTCAGACATTACACTATCACGATCAGCTAGAATACTGGTTGTGTGTGTATATATACATATATATACTGTAAATATGCGATGCATAAAAAGAAACGTAGATTTATGGATCTTCCCTTTGATGGTTGCATGCAGCCCTCAGAAGCCTTTTTAAGAAGACGGATCTGTGTGTTATGCTGTTATTCTTTTACATGATGCTGCTCTCGTCCCTAAAGAGCTCTTATAAAGGAGCACCTGGAACCCTGAATAAGTGCACTGTTTTTTCGTCTGTCTCTAAAAAGCAATTCTCCAGAAACAGGAGATATGAAATTCTAAAGCCGTGCAAGACAAATGGTATGTAGCGCTGCTCTGAATTATAAATGAAAGCAGAAGGGCCTTAGTTCTGCCTTCCTGCCCGAGCGGGATTCAGAAAGCCTGGCGTGAGCACGCCACAGCGGCAAAGCAGGCTGAGAAACAAGCGCACACACACACACTCAATCTGTGAGACTCACAAAGTCCAGCATATTAGAATCGCTGGCTCATTTATCGGTTTCCCTAAAACCAGAACCGGCCTCAAATGACAATTGTCCACGTGTCTTCTTCTGATGAAATAGAGCAGATGCAGATTTTATCTACCGTTTCATCAGACTGCACTACTTGCTCAGGACTTAATCTGAATTCATTTTTTTTTCCCATTTCGGTAAGATAATTAGGATTCATGTCTCGCAGGACCCGTCCGGCAGCGCGCCCTGCTGAATCCATGCACTCTTTATGGAGACACTCATTTTTATTAATAATTATCTGGCGACTTTCATCCCCCCCACCCTTCCTCCGTTAAGACATCACACCGCTTGATTTGAACCACACACCCTTATTCTAGAAGGTAAGAGGACGACCAGCGGAGAAGCAGCTCTTAGAAGCCCGCCGGCTTCCTTTTGCAGGAGCTACCGTGTCGTAAAAGTGACTGTGCTTCCTGTGCGGCCATGAGGGCTTCCCCCCCCGTCAGGGAGCTGCTCGGTCAAAGACATTTAAATGTCACCCTGAACTGTGTGGCTGTTTACAGGACGCCCTCCACCCATCTGCCAGTCTCAGTTAGCGTCCGATCTCACCGCACACGGCGATGGGAGGCGCTCGTCCTCAGGCTACTTCAGCGCCAGGAGCTGTGGAAGCACGAGGGACATTCATCTACTTCCTCTTTCCATGCAAACAATTTGAACAGCGGCGATCAAGCCAGAGTCACGTTTTCTCCGCCGAACAGGATTCACTCGGTGGCGAACGGCGGCGCTCGATGTCTCGTGCTTCGTCTGAGTTGGTACGAGCCACAACTCCGCCAGGAGCCGTGAAACTTCAACAAGAACCACACAACGGCGCCCTTTAACGCCCGGCGTCAGATCGCTGCACGCATTAATTATTCGTACGTTGCGCTGCTTCTCTCCCGGCGAGCTCACGGGTCGGCTGAGTTATCCCGGGGTGGTGACTCAGTGGGCCCACTAATGCGTGTACTGCTGCTTAATGCAACACTCAAATTTTAATGGCGGTTTATATTTAGCCGGAACCATATTTTGCCAATTTGCATAGTTTAGCAGCAACAGCTGTAGAATCCCCCGCCTTCCTGGAGGCTTGCCTAAAGCATACGGCCCATGTGCAGGTAAAAAGGGGGTCGTGATGCAGCGTCCGCCGATACTCACACATGCATTGCCTGGCATGCACGTGAATGTGCCACGGGGAAGGCGCTCGGCACTAAATGCAGCCCGCAGTGAGGAAATGCTGCATCACTGTGAGCTGCTGTAGGACGTTGTGTTGATTGATTCAGTCAGTGTCGTATCAGAGGTTCTTTGACATCAAGTAGAGAAGCGCCATCTTCAGCATGAGCTGAAAATGAAAGGGGTCTTTAACAAGCTGCGTTCTCGCTGACGGCCATCAGGGGGCGACGCCTCAGGTCTGAAGACAAAGTCTTGTGGTAAAGAAGTTTGTGAGATGAGAAGACTTATCCCTTGATTTATTCCCTCTGTAAACATTTTGTCTCAATTGCTAGTTTCAAGTCCCCTTCGGTACAGTCTGGTTTCTTCTTCTTCTTCTTCTTCTTTGACTCTACAGTGACATAAATAATTTGTGTTTGGACGCACAAACACTCTCGCGTAGACAGGGACGAGTTGTACAAAGTAAGACGTCAGGATTCTGATGAGTCGTCCTGAGGATGACTCGCGGGGGGGGCGCTGGGCGCTAACAACCAACAGCCTTCCTCACATTAGCATGAGTGAAATGCTAATGTTTGGAGGCTAATGAGTCCCAGTGAAACGTCTCGGATGAGCATGAAACCGATGGTCTTTAAGGGATTTGAATACAACCCAGAACGGCTTTATCTCAATATTGATAAAGCATATTTAATCTTTTTCTTCTTTTTTTCACATGACCTTATGCTTCTCGAGTTACTTATGACTTGCTTTTAATTGCCCAGCAACAGTATTGTTGGTGTAAAGGAATGCTTGGATTGTGCATTTTAAACATCAGATGGAAATATTCACTCATTTCCTTTTTTTGTTGTTAGCGTGCCTGGAAAAAAAAAACCCACATGAATAATGCATCTGCACGCAGTGGCAGTGGCCTTAATTCAATTTTGGGGTAGATTGTGCTTGGTGCAGATGGAGAATCGGTGGAGGTGAGCAGGAGAGACCTTCAGCCATGTGTTCTGGGTCTCTTGGTTCTAATTCAAGCGGCAAACGTAATTATGGAGGCACAGAAGCAGGGCAGCTGAGGCTGGAACACGGGCCGCAGGTACGATCCTCTCTAAAGATGAACGCTGTAATGCCAGACTAATGCACAAAACGGCTGGTTTGCTGATTTGACAGTATATGCATCAGAGGCAGTGCACATACTTCTTTGCAAAAGGCTATTAGCATATCTATTGGAATCATTAATGAGTCCAAGACGGGACATCCTTCGCTCAAGTTGATTCAGGACATCAAACTAAAAATCCATTATCGACTAAAAGCACAAAAGGAAAGGAGTGTTTCTGCGTCCTGTTCTGCTACTCCTCAACGTAGATCGGGCCCCTGGTTTCAGCTGCAGATTGAATGGTTACCTCAGCACTTCTGCGGGATCTATTCACGATAACTTGATTAATCCGCCGTATGTTTTCCCACCTGAGATGCCTGCGACTGCAGATGGAACCGGCACCTGGCAGCTGTAACGAAAAGTGAAGCGAAGGCCTTTGTGAGCTGCTCCGAGCATTACCCTTTACTTCTCTTTACACTCCTGACACAATGGCATCGTAATAATGTGTTTTATTTTTTTTTCGTGGGAGTTTGCCGGCGGCAATGTGGCACATAGCTGCGGCGGCCCGTGACGCTTCGCTTTCCAACATGTTGAGAGCTGACAGGCGGCAGAAGGTGCCAACGTAGTCCGTTCGACACCCCCGGGGCATTGTGACAGTCTCCTTTTCGTCGTTCCTTCATTCCTTCAGCCACAGCAGGTCCCGTCCGTTCAGTTTACAAACACGTTCCGAAAGTTTTAGCGTTAACTCAAGAAATTAGTTTTCAAGATATTGAGGTTTTCATTTCCTTCAAATGAACTCGTGTACGGACGTACAAAACAATAAAGCGACTCTTTCTTATCCCTCCCTCGCTTATATAGCCAACCTAATTTAACAATTGAACTTGCGATTGTTTTATGTGCCGCAAACAGCCCATAAAACCTGCCGTACTTTATTATAGTAATGCTTACGCTGTGTAAAAACAATTCCATTCATTCATTCAGTTATATTTGGCCCATTGTCACGCCTCCTTTTAGCTGGTACACCACTCCGGCCCTATTCAGTAAGAAAGGTGACAGTGTGTATAGCCATACTTGTGATAGATACTTGTGTTATTGTTCCCTTGTCTCCTCTTATCTGATTTTGGGATTGTTTTTTCCCTTTGACTCCGGTCCCGCAGGCTGCAGCCTGCTGAGGAATCCAGTCATTTATTCATCCATCCTCGAGTTGTTTACATGCAGATGAGCAGCGTCGGCCCAGAGCTTTTCTTCATGTTTAGGTGTAATTAAGAAAAGCCTATTTCCACTGTCCCTCTGCCCTAATAGCGCTGGGATTGTGGGCCGTCTCGAGCATCCACACACTAATGTTGGGTGGCGGGCTGTTAATGCTCCAGATGTTCATTGATTTAAACGGCCGTGGCTGGTTTCCTTGTTCCCTAAAGACTCTCTCCTCAAATCCATCGTTTTCTCTCACCTGACATGTTCCTTCACTTACGGGCTTTGTTGAAAATGTTGAGTAAAGAGTGTGTTATTCTGCCAGTTATTGATTCAATGGATCTGAAGCTGAATCCTCTTCCTGCATGTTGCTGTTCCTGTAAATGCTTCACAGTTAAATAATAATATTAGTAAAGACAGGCAACCATTTTTAGAATAATTTAGCTGCTTCACTGCAGTTGTGGTATTGTCATTCACAATCTGCCTTCCGTTAATTAGTAAGTGCCAGATAAAAGCCGGGTTTGTCTTTGTGAGCTCACGTTGAAGCGTTCGGGTTCACGTGAAAGTGCACCAGCAGAAAATTTCAGCGTCTCATGTAACAAGAGCGTCGTGAATACCAACTCTTGGAACTGCTTTATTGGAAATGAATGAGAGCGAGTCGACGTCACACTTCCGTGATCCGCGCTCACGATGCCTCTTTTTGCACATCCCGAATGCTTTACTGCACCTCCCTTGTTTTCCCTTTGATCGGCTTACGATTCGGTTTTTGTTACGAGACTTGTGGCCTATAGTGAGTATGTGGCCTATGCTGCAAACATCATTCTATAGACATATATTTTTCTGTCTGGTATATACGCCAATCATAGGTGACTGGCTCACACTTGCACATACTAAGAATCGGCAAATGCAACCATGCGACGCCATCAACAGCATTTTAATACGCATGTGTCTGACTGTCAGCGCTGACAAATTAACCACATCTTTTTACCAATGCCAAGTGTGCGTTTTTATGGGCCCCGGCTAATTAGCCCATGAATCATCTCGCAATATTCTGTCTTTCTACCCAAACGCCGCCCCGGAGTAGTTCCGCTCCCCGTTGTTGGCAGTGGTAGCCTTCGACGCCTCACTCCTGAAATAGCCACTGCCAACATTGTCGTGTTGTCGTACAGGCAGCAGTATATTTATGGCCAAAGGAGCTGCGATGACATTTTTTTTTTTTTTTCATGTAGCAAAAAACAAACACGGTGTCGTCGCGTCGGAGGGTCCACTTTGCGCGAGCGTTTGCCGGGTCTTATTACACACATTCGTTTGGGAGGTGGCAGACTGAGAGTTTAAAATGGAGAAATGAAGCGTTCACAGGCACAACGTGTGCTCCACGAATGTGGCATCGGGCCTTTAGGGACCTCGCTGAGCGGTAAACACATTAGTCTTGTCAGAAAGCTTAAAGTAACTTTTCTTAGCATGTATCATTGTGGTGAGAAAGTCCAAGGAACTCGGGAGGCTCTGAGTTGTTACTCACAATCGCTCCAGCTAAAAATATTCTTATCTTTTTTTGTGTTGTTTTTTGAAATGTTTAAATAGGCATGAGCATCGTCTCCTACAGCAAGAAGGACACAACAGTCTATCCTCCTTTCCTGTTTTATTCCCCGATTTCTTTATTTTGATAATGAAGTAGGTGATTGAAATGTTAATACAATGGATAAGATGTTGAGTCAAGGTTACCGATTAAGCCCAGAGTCTCAGAGGTCTTTAGACAAAACAGGAATAATCAAAATAAATTGTTTGTTTGTTTGTTTGTGTGCCATCAAAGTACAGCACTGATTATCAATCAGACAATCTGCTTTCAGCTGAAGAAAGTCTCCTTTCTTAAAATACATCGATGGGACAAACTGGTACTGTTAATTCTACTTGCACCAGATCATCGTCCCTTCAGGCCGTACGGAACTTTACACAGAAGCAGCTCTGACGCCCAGAATACTACCCGATCTCCCATGATGCATCTGCATGCCAGGTACCAAAGTGGGTGCATAATTGGATAAGTGTAAAAGTCGCTGAATGAAGGCGCTGCAACGGCACCTCGGGGATCCAAGACACGTGTCCCGTGTGCGGCGTCGAGAATCACGCGGCGAGGATGCTAATGATGATGATGGCGATCGCACCTCCTAACCACAGGCGGGTGCAGCTATTCTCGGCGGCAGCAGCAGCACTTTGTTATTTAGGAGAGGAAAGTGTCGGCAGCAGTGTCTTTTTCTTTTTTTTTTCTTCTTCCCTACATTAATTCCATGACTCTTATCTGGAACCGCCCCTTTTTTTTTACTGGATCCCTCGGCAGTAACGCGCCGATTGACCTCATCGCCGCAGGATGCTGACAGGCTTTGTGATGCACGCTGTTAGTACGGGATCACAGTTCTCCCTCTCGCTGATCGAGGCGACTTGTTCTCAAAAATGTGGAGCAACGTTTGCATTCTTTTTGGAGTCGTGGAAAGTAATATTTGGCCCACTTGGGCTCCTCTCTCTTAAAACAGTTGTTTGAAATAGCTGCGAGCTGCTCTCACACTGGACGCAGAGCTGATGAGCGGCTCAACGTTGTTCTTTTCTCACAAGCACCTCATCGTCTGTCCTAAATGACACCAGTCTCGTCCTTTATTGTATTTGAATTGATCAGCCACGACTGGAATGTTCCGTAAGCGCCTTCCGGTGTGCTGCGAGCGGTCGCTCCTGCTCGTGTATGAGACTTCCTGGACGGAGATACCTGTGTGTTCGGGTATCGAGAGAACCAGAACCGCTTTCGAACCTGAGGCCGTGCTCCCACATGGCTGAGGGGCGACGTTGAGGACGCGGGGGTTTCGCGTCCTCTCCTCTGGTCCACGCGTTGCCTCGTCCGCAGCGGCACCCAGGCGGACCCTGATGTGCTCCGCCAGTCCCAACTGCTCCGGCGCTGACGACCGGTCGGTGGATCGGGATGCCGGGAAAGTATAAGCCAAGTCCAGGGACGTGTAGGAGGGGCCCCCGTTGTTTAATTCGGCCCCCGTCTCATTTGTTTGGTTGACACGCAGAAAGGGAGACCAGCTGAACCGAACCGGCTGCTGCGTGATTTGATTCCACAGATCCAATTGTTTTCTTTTTGCTACCAACCGCCCAGCGGTTCCCTCCTCCCACATCACGAAACGGGTTATTTACCCTCGTCCTTGTAATAGTTTTCAGATGTGGAGCACCTCTCAAGCACTGGTCGTAACGCGCAAATTCATACACTCTTTCACATTTATCAGGGTGGAGATTCTGCACAAATTGCGAGCTTTTAGCCGTCGAGTGGCTTTTGTGTGCATCCATTTTTAGCGACGACATTTCTATGAATCAGCGGCACAAATACCAACCGGCTCCTAAAGTGGCGAGCTCCTAGCCGATAAGTGCCTTTGATGTGGCGTGTTTACGGAAGAGCAGCAAAATGTGCAGTTTGACATCTGGAGGTCGCAGCTCTCCTGGAGTTGGTCACGTGTCACTTTATCAGTTTGGTGCTAAAGTCGACACACACACACACACAAACACTCCATTTTCTTTATCAAAACAAGGGGGGGAAGTTAACAAAAATTCATTCTGCCAGGAATTGAATGCCACACTCTCTGGTCGTCGTTGAGATATTTGACTCCAGACTTCCTCCTTTCGGGACCATGAACATCTGTAATAAATAAAATTACATAAATAACATTAGTGAGCAATGGAAAACAAATACTTGTATTCTTTTGTATTTATGTAACACAAAATTAAACACAGCTCCTTGATGAGCGGCGTTTCTGTGGCTCTACAGAGACTCTCGAAATACATCCGTCTCGGTTTATTATTACAGAAATCCATAAATCCTTCAGTGGATTTTTGTAACTTGGTGCCCTCATTGGCTGTTTTTAGAAGCCTGAGCTATTTCCGAGGCAGCACTTACACACCGCTTGTATTAAAATTGAATAATTCAAGGGAAGGAGGGATGAGCGAAGAGCAAATTGGATTGGAGGACTTTTACTAATACGTAGTTCTTTTCCATGATATTGACGGGTCTCACTTCATCTGTCTTTCACCAGAGATGGTGTTTTTTTATTTTTTATTTCTTGTGTTTGTATCCTGCTATTGTTAAATACTTGTTTTCATGTAATGTAATCAATATCGAACCCATGCGCCTTTGGCGGCGGGAACGACTTTGTTTCCCTAAATGCAGTCGTGTGTTGGAGAGCAGCGCGTAGCGCGGTCAGGGGTCAGGGGTCGGGCCTCATCAGACCAGCCACGCGCTCTGCAATGTTTAGAGAAATTATTTTCTGCATCGAATTACTTAAACAAAAACGCTGAAGTGTTTTGGATGACGGTACTCGAGGAACAGGTCGTGCCTGATGCTCTGATCATTGTCCTCATCAGCGACTCAGCCGCTCCTCTCCTCTTAATTAAATCCAACGCAGACGAACCTGCTCTGTGTAATTAGACCTCGGCTGTGAGGCGCAGAGGTCTCTCTCAAACCCTTTGTGTAATTGCATCTGATATTCACTCCTTAACAAGATTTTGCTAACCTTCTATTGACATTTGGAGACTAAAGTCTCCCCCCGTCTGAAAGTTGTGACCGGAGGACGGCTTCGGTCCTCTTCAAACCGTCCCCGCAGCAATATCAATGGCCCTCATGCATTTATTCAGCAGCCACATTACCAGCGTCAGGAATCAGGGCTGGAAGAAAGAAAGGTAGGCCTTTGATGATTTCCATGACATCATTCCTGGCGGTAATATCATGCATGAGTCGTCTGTCACTTCTTTTGATCAGTTTCACAGAAGAAGAAACGAGAAGGGAGGTTCGTCTGGTTTTATTCGCTTATGTCTTTTTAGGGGCACCAATCATCTCTCCTAAATAATACATTTATCCACCAGTCATTTACTACTGAATGACATCCTCATCGAGATAGTACCAAAGCATTTTCTATTAACAAATCTGCAATATCCTGTTAGCATTCTGGTTAGCTCGTCTCAGTCGGTTTGATTCATCACAGGAGGTTGAGTATCTACCCAGCTATGGCGTTATATGCCCAAGTTTAGTGGCATAAGTCCGGTCTAGTTCTGTTATATTCTAGCATTCACCTTTCACTGACTATATGCATTTAATTAAGATAATAAAAGGTTATGCTTACTTTATTTCTACCCGTAGGTAGACTTGGTTGGCAGGAAGATTATCTCGCTACCCAAAATGTGCAGGTCGTTAACTTTTGTTTGCTTTATTCTTTTAATATTCCAAAATCCGACGACATTCCGTTGGCTTTTTGTCGAGGGAACCAGAGGGATTCTGGAGGTTGACAGCGCTTCTGTAAAACGCATTTAGAGATTAACCTTGGGATTTATTCATTGATCATCATTCTTTCATCACTCAGCCGAGGCAGCGCTTGGAGTTCGGGCCAAAAGTGACTCCAGATTAGCAGCTTTTTATTAAGTAACCTCAGATAGCTGAACATTGACCCTAGTTAGCCTGAATGGACTTGAATTGAATGTTGCATTATAATAGTGTTCATGCTTTTACTTTTTGATATGAACACTTGGACTAAAGTATAGTCTTTCCCTTTATAGTCTTTTAGATTTTAGTTCTGTCTGATGTTGTAATATTACAATGTACACGACAGCAACGTAATGTGAATACGTTGCAATTAATGCTGCAGAGCTGCAGACTATAGAACATGTGGGTTGATTTCATGACCATCTGAAGGATTGTAACTTGACCTCCTTGTTGTATCGGATGTCACCAGGAGGAGGAGACGGGTCGCGCTGCAGGGAAAAGTCCCTGTTTGATGAAAGAAAAGTTGCCTTGTTTTTCCGAGTTGTATCTCCCATCTGGGTGTGCGGTGTGATGCGCTGCGGCTTAGTCTGAAACTCTTATTAACCCATCATCATCTCTTGATGACCTCCTGAATAGCCCGAAGAGCTGTTTTACTTCACTTATCTACCATAGAGATAATTGATAGCCCCCAGCGTTCATCACGGCTTCCATATTACATTCTCATGCTAAGTGAAGTTAATGGAGATCCCGTGAAAACATTGTGGTCTGATTGTTGGTTTGATTTCCTCACAACACCAAACAGCAGCAGGTGAAGTCAGGTGTGGAGGAAGTAATGTGTTTAAATGTTTCAGCAGCCACTGCGGCTCGTCTGGGACGAACACACAGGGTTCAATGGAGGTGAGGTAGAAACACACCATGGTGGTGGGGGGGGGAGGGGGTTATTATTTGATTTGCTCTGTTCTTTAAATTAGTGCTACGAGAAGTCTTAAGATGATAAATAGCGCTCATAACACCTCGCAGAAATACTGCCAGCTGTAGCAGAATCTGGGCGACATTCAAAGGGCTTATGACTCGTGAAAGAAAAAGAGACTGTAGTGATGGAGCTGGCAGTGCTAATGAGGGGAAATGCTGAGATGGAGGAGGAGGAGAGAGCGGGTTATAGTTACAGGGATGAAAAATGAATGAGAAAGTGGTCGGAGGCAGGTAGCTTGAGAAAGACGGACGCGCTGCAACAATGCGTAATGGGTGGAGGAGTAGCGGAGTGGGGAATGGAGACGGAGTTTGGCTCGTTGGACGGACACGGAGGACGTGACGAGTTCCTCTGGCGGACGGAGTGATCGACCGGAGGAGGGAGAGAAAAGGGGGGTGGATGGAGCGGGTGGGACCCTCCTTTAGTTGGGTGATGGACGGCAGGCAGGTCGGAGTTGTGGGGTTTAATTTAGATTCTAGGATTGCTTCACGTGGGTTAATTCTCTCTGACCTTTCTCAAGTTGTTTCGAGAGGTTTTCACATTATTTCGCCGTTCATCACTTGAGGAACATCAGCTGACTCCGCTGATTTCAGAGTTGAAGATGAAGGTGTCAAAGTAGTCTATGTATTATCCCTCCATGCAAGTTGCAATTTATTAAAATACAATGCTAATAAAATAATTCCGAGGCACACTTATGCACTGAGGAAAGAAGAGTACTTTATTGACTCATTTTCCACCCGTGTCATTTAAAATGAATGAGTTAATTACTCACATTTGATTAAATCCAATAGTGAGCCGGACGCTTTGTTTATTTCCCATGTCGTCTGTTTGTAGTTTGGAGCCGTGAAAAGCACCAATGGCCGCTCACCAGCCAGCGCACACGTAACATAGGACATACAATGAGTCCACAAGGCTTTTTGTTGTTTCTCCTTTGTCTGCACGCCGGCTCACGTCTGACATTCAGTGCTTTCTTCTCTCGTGTCATGAGATGGGCTGGTAATTAAAACGTATTAAAATACGACGGCGCAGTCATTAGAAGAACTGCAGTGAAGCGTCACCGAAGGATCACGACGGAGACAAGAGCTGAGCCTTGTAGTGCGATTTACCTTTTGGCTCCTCACACACATTCATTACCTTATTAAAAACCCCGCATGTCTATCCTCATCAAACGTACTCGAGGGAATTTCATTAATCTCACACTAAACATCCCCCCCCCCCCCCCCCTCGCTCGCCCCCAACCATCGACAAAAATAAAGGGAGAACCTCTGTGCACCTGTGATTAAAGCTGGCAGAGCAGGTTTCTAATGACGTGTCTTGCTTTTTTCCACATCCATCCTGCTTGAGTCCTCGATGCACCTGCAGGTGACTGAAGTGACTTTTGGAACGGCATCGATTCCCATTTGTTTAATAACCCTGCCCCCCCCCCCCCCTCAGTGCAGCACTGACAGCTCATTACCTCCGGTGCTCCTGCTGCACACTGATAATTCACCCGGAGAGTTCGGCACATGAGGAGTGTGATGCTCAATAGGCAGCCGGCCCGCTGACGTGTAGCCGCGGCGGACTAAGCGGAGGCGACGGGCGGGAGGGCGTTTATCGTACGGCAGGACTGTGGAGTGCGTTATCGCGCGCGGCCCACGGCGGCGGATTAAGAGCGAGGCTCTTTGCTCACCCGTTTCACTTCCTCCCTCAGCCCGAGACGTATCGACCTGTGCGAGCTTACTGCCGACAGTTTGCAATTCACAATATGTTGGATGATAATTAACAATTGAGCTTTGATGCGGTTCTTTTTTTTTTTTTTCCAGCTGTAAAGTAACCTGCTCTGTACTCATCTTCGTCATGTGGGATTTACTCCACTTAATCCGCTATCAGTCGGGCTCTACTGGATATATGCCTGAATTCAGTATTTTCCATTGCTATATAATGAAAATAAATGATTGCATTTCCTTTGTTGATCTATTGAATCACATATTTGATAATTAAACCCAGCATTCCTTGCTATCTCTCTCTCTCTGTTTCCTTTCTTTTGCTCATCAAACACAGCAATAAGTTTGTCACACAAACTTCCTCCGTCTATTTTCCTTCGGAGACAGTTTGCCGTATAAGCACTACACTTATAGACTCCATAAGTGCCCAACGGGTTAATTTGTCTGCTCCATAATTGCCACATAAAAGTAATGTACCCCACAATATGTGTGTCGTATTATCTCCTCACGACACGCACAAATCCAGCAGCAGGAGCGGCGTGCGGCAGCAGATTGTGTGTGGGTGAGGAGGCGGGGCTTTGTTGCGCTCCTCTTTTTTTTTTTTTCTTTCCCTACATAACAAAATGATATTCCCTTCAGCGGCAACAGCTTTGGTCCGTGTTCGGGAAATCCTCCTCTAGTCACTGCTGCGTGTGCGTCATCAGGAGCAGTTTTTATTCCTGCAGCTTTCAACCTCCCACATGATGAACCAGCCTCCGGCGCTGAGGAGAGGCGGGGCGGGAAATTGCATCCGCTTGCCTACGTCGAAACGGCCAAAAAACGTCCTTAAGTCTGTTCACATCGCGGTCGGGTCCAAACATCAGATTCCTCCCCCGTCTCCCTTCCTCTCTCCTCCCACAGTCGCGCCGAATGTCATCAAAGATCACGTCAGCGGGCCCTTTTGGCCTCGTCGCGCCGAGTCAGCAGAACTTCCGCGGCACTGCGATTTGGCTCGGAGGCCCCGGGGGGGGGGGGGCGCCTCTAACAGGAGCTCCACCGGCGCGCCTGAAGGTATCTACACGTGTTGGAGCGCTTTGACGTTGACGGTCGAGTGCGTTTGCATAATCAGGGTCGGAACATATTGGCAGCCGAGTAATGAGGCGGCGCAACGGCAGGAAGTGTGCAGCGCGGCATATGACAGCAGCCGTGTTTGGACCACACTGCAGTAACGCTCTCGGGGGAGGCCTGCCAATGACTTGTGACTAATGATTTTTATGGACACGAGGGCTGAAGATGTCCTCCTCAGCTGGTTTTCCCCGTCCCTGGGGGATGATGTCAGCGGAGGCGCCGGCTCGTCCCAGCCAGCGAATATTTGTTTCCACGGGCTTCGTTCCCCATTGAAACCATCCTCAGTCGATGTTGTTGTTGTTTGTGTCCAGGACGTTGTTGTTTGCACAGTGCACCTGCTCACCAACTGAAAGAGGCTTCTTCACAAACCCGCTTCTGTGGGATTTGTTGGAACAACGACCACTTTGGCCCATTTGGTGTTTTCCATAATTCTAAAATTGTACAAGCTCTGTTTAAATGATTTAAATAATTGGGGGGTATTTAAAAAATGTTCACCGTCTATTAAAATGAATAAACGGGGAAGAGGAAGCCTGCTTTGCCTCGCTGCAATAAGAGCATGAGAGCGACGGGGAGAAGGATGGTTGGAGAACAGCAGGAGAGAGATCTGATGTTATTTAAAGAACAGTGACACACGTTTCCCTTCTGACATTAATCTGGCAAACCTGCATTTGTTATTTTCTATCCACTACTAATACTAAACATGACCGCTCATTTGGATGTGACACGATGAGCATTTCTAAACTATTATCTTTAATATTGATCAAACCAATTGAGCATCGCAGGAATATCTGCAGTTCCGCCACACGCCAAGATAGCAGCCAATTAATTATAATGATCAAAGAAGTCCCCTTTGAGAAAAATAGAAACCAACCCAAATTTAATCCGATGTGATGTGAACAGAGCTGTGATCACATACTTCTCTGGGAAAGCATTGGTGTGTATCAACGGGTGTGATGTTCAGAGGTGCTTGAAGCACCCGGGGAGAGATGTTCCTCCCAGTAGAGTGGGAGAAGATACCAGACTAACGTAATGAGGGGCACATCAACCCGGACGTGGTGGTCATCAGCATTATATGACGTAGATGAATGAGTCCCGCGCTCACTAATTGGGTATATGTTAAAAAAGGTCCACTTCTTTGTGCACAGAGTGAGACGAGCAGCTTGGTTCCACGCTCGTATCTCCGCGTGAGGACGTATTATTGGCTTTCCCAAATGTGAACGTGAATCATTTCCCACCATCCGTCCAAACCAACGAATGGAGCCTGGCCTTCGCTTCATCAGCAGGATTCTCCCGCAGGAGGTGAATTGACGAGACGCAGATGAGCGACTTCATGTTCTGTGGCAGCGGCACAAGTCGGTGGAAGAGACAACGTTGTTATTACGTCGTAGTCTGTGTCGCCTTTCTATTGTTTTTATCAGTTATGATACATGAAGCCGGGAGCGGCTGAGCCTCGTGTTCACATCGGCATTCAGGATCGTCACATTTATCTGCGGCAGCTGTTTTTTCGCGCTTCATCAGCCGGGCCGTCGGTGTCTGCCGGGGGAAGATAGCCAGTGCTTTGTGATAATGAAGCCGCATAAAGTCACTTACTGACGGTGTTTTACTTGAAACTTTGTTGCCTTTTGTTACCATATGTTTTTCTCTGGACTCAGCGGGAAGTGGGAGTGTATTGTTAGGAAGGTCAAAGAAGCCCCTGGTTGTCCTATTTATCATGCAGCCCCCCCGTGGCAAGGAGAGCATATAGCTTATCTTACATATTGCAGTTATTTCGGCCATAGTCCACATTCTGCTTATGCATCAGCATGCTTACTGTTGACCTGAGGAGCGAAGGAATAAAAATGCAGGAAGCGACAGCAACACGGCAGCGTTTGTGAATCCATTGTTTGTTCGGCGTTCAACCTTCCGGTTTTCTTTTTTAGTCTTTAGTGCTCTTTTCAGTCTGTGACATAATACTCCTGACGGATAGAAGGCTGCGTGTATTTCAAGGACTTAAAAGGCCTCCGGAGGTTTTTCACATGATAGTTCTGACTCCAGAGGAAATTATCTTGAATGCAATTGAACCACAAACCGTAGAGAGCAGTGTTTGTAAGTAAACACAGTCTCGAGCTTCCTTATCAACCGCTTTGTGATATTGTGTAGATTGTGCATAACGGCTTTCAATGTGTTTTTGATGGGGCATGTATTGGTTTTATCTTGAAGGAACACAGAAAGCTGCAGTGATTTCATTTATTTTCAACAACAAAACTCTGTTACAGCACCAGCTCCACCCTCTTGTGCCTCCTCCTCTTTTGTAAAGGAAGGAGTGGAATCACAGCGAGAGCTTCGAGCGTTTGGGAGCCGCACAAAACCCCCGTCTGCTCCTCTCCAGCTCCCACCGAGGTCAACTCAATGAAGGTTCGAGTCTGGGAACGAACGTAACAATTGATTGATCTTCTGACATAATAAGCATCCCTCAGCTCAGCAGGAGTATTGAAATGTGTAGTTCGGTGAAGGAAGGATGAGCCGGCACAATGGGAAGCCCCAAGGCGAGGCGGCGATCACAGCGGGGGGGCCATTAAAGTGTAATGGCATCCAGCCACCACCTCAGACTATTGATTTAGTTCTATTTTGGGAAGTTGCTCATGGGTAAGATACCGGGCTCGCAGTATTCTTGTTTTCCCGATCGGTCACGCTTACTAAAAGTGTGAACCATGTGCCTACAACACGCTGCTAAATATATCGTCCTCTTCTTCTGGCCTCAAGTCGTCTTTTACTGGAAGAAGAAAATGGGGAAACATGGCAGAGGAGATCTGCTCATTGCAGACAAGTGGAAATATATTTTCACTCACAGTTTGTCTTGAATCTCATGTGGCCGCATGTATAAAGCATGTCGGCATTTATCGACATTTCGCCCTCAAAGGCCTCGGCGCCGCGGTAATGAAGTCGTCTGAAGTTCATAAGGAGCTGTTGGTCTGATTTTATACGTCACTGTGTCACTGTGTTGCTATAAAACGTTCATATCGACTCATTTCCAGCAAGCACTGAGCTCAGAAACCAGTTTCCCTTCCAAAACATCTCGTGTCTCGATAAATTGACTGGTTAACCGCCTCTGTAAGTGTGCATCTTAATCCTCCCGGCTGGGCGAAGGGATAACGATGCTGAGCAGCGATAACCTTTCCCCCCCACTCGGAGGGGAAACGCGAGGGGCAAGAAGCCCGGGTGAGCGGAGCAGTGGAGTGGGATTGAACGGCGTGTCGGACGAGTAAAGCTGCCGCTCCCGCGGTCCTGATGCTGCGCACACGGCGGCTGGAAGCAGCGTCACTCGACGTTCGCTCGTGAGCCCCAATGCCGCTCGCTGCTGCTGGAAACGATTGCGCCCGAGTAGGTGCGCTTGTTTGGGGTGAAGCGTTTTAAATATGTCCTGCTAGCAGTGAAATAAAGGGTCCCACAAGAGGGACAGATGGACAGCGATGACTCGCGCCGCTTAGAAACATGCTGCAACGGCAAGAAATGTCTTCTGCAAACGAATGGTTGATTTATGTTGCTCCCGCCAATTTACTATCTATCAGAGTGCCGTTGTTGCCTCAGAGCGACAGCAGTCAGACTCAGTCCAGGATGTGGTGTTCGAGTCGGCGGGCCGGCATCCAAACGCCTTCCTGGCTTCTTTTTGTCGAAGCAGATGGAGCCTGTAAACGTCTCGGCTGTCGAGTGAGTTTATTATGGGGGATAATCACAAAGGGGGGAAGTCGGCTCGGAGGGATATCGGGGTTGTGTTGTTCTACGCCTTCGTCAGTGGCCACGCCCCCGCATCGCGGTGATGGGCGGTTAAACCGCGGTGACCAGCCGCACCACTCTGTGACGGGAAGGACGACGCCGTCACCGGAGCCCTACTTTAAACGTTGGAGAGAGATTTTAATTTTAGACACACATCCTGCTTATTGTTTCAACGCAAAAAGAAGCAACTTTTGAGCCGGTTGTCGATAAGTTTGATTTGTTTTAGTCATATTTCACACACAGACTTCTTCAGAATAAGTTAATATTGCACGATGTTGAAGCAGTTTGAATAATCAGTTCTTTGCCTACATTTAGTTTTTGTCAATTGAACTGAGGGGTCATTTATTGACTTCACAAAATGATTTACTGTTTTATTATTAATATTTATGAACCCGTTTTAGAGAATAATTATATATCTGTCTGTCTTTCTCACACACACATGCGAATAATATCCTATTGTTGATGCTATCGGTTCTATCGCTATGCTATCTGAGTAACACCTCCAGGAGCATTTCCTGCCCCCCTTTCAGAAATGCCACTCTACATGAGGCGCGACGAACGTGACACCCACATTTGTTGCTGTGTCGTCCGCCTGAGTTCTCCTCGCCGCGCGCATCATCTGTGGTCGACTCTTAACGAGCCGAGTCGGCGCCCGGTGCGAGGAGCGGCGGGATCCGGTAAACACTGACAAATCTCCGGGCGACGCTCGTCATCTCTATCATCACGGGGGGGGAGGGGTGGAGCTTTGCTTAACCTCCGAGCCGCGGCTTTCCCTGCTCGTGCAGGACGGCGGCGATTGTCTCTCTCTCTCGGTGTGCTTCTCTCCTGGTTGCTGTAGCGACGCGTGCCGCAGCGCTTTGCCCCCACGCCGACTCCAGCGGGCAGCGCTGGGCGCACGCCCTTACGCAACGGGCTGGAAGTGCTGCGCCTGCACGAGAGGCTGCGGCCTGATAAACGGATCGATTGCTCTGGTTCAATGACGCCGTCACAACACAGCAGATCAATGCATCCCCAACGTTCTGCACCTGTTGCTTCTCCTCCCTCGCATTTCCCCTGCTGACCTTTATCTACTCTGCACTTTAGACATTTTACCTTCGGCCCTTCTTAGAAGCAGTAGTCTGTAGTTTGAATACAGTAATCAGTTATTGCAGTTCAGCACGTACTCCTTCCCTCCACATTCCCGAGGGACGCACCCTGCGGCTCCTCCGCCTCTGGGGACGCTGTCCAACAAGTACATGCCGAGGAAAGAGAGCAGCGCCTCTGTCCCCGGAGAACCTCCACGTGGGGTGTTACGTCCATCTTAGCCAGTGTCATCTCCCCATCAGCGCCGCTGTCCTCATTAGAGCGGGCCCTGTTTTTGCCCGTGTGGTCTAAATCAGTCGTTTGGCGCTGACACACAACGCGGGGAGGCGGAGAAGCTGTAGCAAGTGTTGCGTGTGTGTGTGTGAGTGTGTGTGTGTGTGTGTGTGAGAGTGTGAGTGAGGGCTGCGTGTGGGAGTTCATCAGCTCATTACAGACTCTCCATTCTCTTTGCTTCGTTTTAATGTGAAAGAATTTATTTCCAGTTTTTGGAGCCAATACCTATAATTTGCACATCTCCTAGCAACAAGACTTTGAACAGACTAAATATAGCTACTTGCTGAGGTGTCACTATATGCGCAGCGCCGCGGCTGTGAAAAGATTGTGTTGCGTGTGTGCGTGTGAGCGTGTATACACGTGTGTGTGTGTGTGTGTGTGTGTGTGTGTGCCGGCGGTGGAAGCGGCGTAAACGGGAGGACGAGCGAAGCCGCCGCGGGCCGGTTGGGTCTCAGCCGCTCAGTCGCTTTGGCCCAACAAGTTGCTGCTGTCAGCTCAACAAAGAAAGGAGCGAGGAAACTTGTGAGAAAGGGAAATAATAATCCAACGATGGGCACGTTGTATCGGCTTGTTCTTCTTCACCTGCACCGAAGGAAGCGGAATATTCCCAACGACTCCGATACCAAGGCTTTTTTTTTTATTGGGATGAACTCAAAGCCAACCGTAACTCTAACACATCAAATATATGCTCAGCTTTTGATGGACATAAATGTGCAGCTCTCTGCAGTTATATACAATGAATATGAATTTAAATCACTTTGCAGGCTTTTTAATGAACGACTACTATTATCATCACGTGTGGTGTGATGGAGCGTCTATTGACTGTGCCACACTTTGAGGATTTTAACCACTAAAGTCAAACAACTCAAATCACAGTAGGATTTAATGTCAGTTTATCCCAAGCGACCGTATAAAAGATAAAAAGCTAATTTTATACCTTTTTTTTTTTTTGTTGCAAAAAGTTGGTTTGAATCCGAAAGTCTGTGATCAAAGAAACCGTAAAAAATATCAAACCGAGAGACTTCTCACATATTTGAGCCAGTCGCTTAGTGTAGGTAGTGTAATAAATAATGTAAAGTCGTGTGATTGATGTGGGCCGGCGTCGGTCGACATCACGACACGTCGTCCCAAACCTGCAGAGACGGTTTAGTCTTTAAAAGAAGAAGAAAGAACTTCGCCCGAGTGATGAAGTGGGTTTTAATACAGATGTGGAGCTGAATGTCAACCACCTGCAGCTCCTGCCTCTCTCTCTCTCTCTCTCTCTCTCCCCCTCTCTCTCCCCCCCTCTCTCTCTCTCTCGTTCTCCCTCTCATTCTCAACCCGTCTCGTTCTCCCTCATTCTCTCATTCTCTCTCTCTCACACTCTCATTCTTCCTCATTCTCTGTCTGTCTCTCTCATTCTCCCTCATCTTGGCGTCCCCCCCCCTCCTCGGCCAGGTAGGGGCCATGTCAGGAGTGGAATGGCGCCCAGTCGGCGGGTTGGGGGTGTGGCTGTGTGAGAAGGGAGTCGTGTCCTCCAGGGTGCTCTGCGTATGGGTGTCACATCCATTGCTAACAGAAATTAGTCTCGCATGATGCGATTAATAGGAGGGAATCCAGTTTAATACCCACGTCTCCTGCGCTCCTCACCAATGTCAATGAAACGTCTGTCAAATTGTGCGAGCGGGCTTTGATGGATACAAAGTCCCGTGAATGACACCGTGGACATTCGAAATGTCTTCATTCTTGCTTCTGCCCAAATTCTTCGGAGCGCCTCTTTTGTGCAGCGCGTTGGACAAAAGACAAAAGAGCCGTCCCCTCCGCTTCTGCTAATCCCTCCCCCCCCCCCCCTCCCCGTGTCCCTGTTCCAGATGTGTTGGTGAACGGCAAGCCGTGCGACTGCGACGTCATCGCCGACTGCAGGGCGGGCGACCCCGTGACCCTGGAAGTGCGCCTGACCAATCGGAGCAAGAACTCCGTGGGACCCCTGGCGCTGACCGTGGTGCCGTTCCAGGACTTCCAGAACGGAGTTCAGAACTACGATTTGGGGGAGGCGGTCACCTTCATCGGCTCAAACACCTTCTACATCGACACGGTGAGTCGGGACTGCAGCGCTGCACAGACAAAGCAGGTAAAACCACAAAAACACAGTTTTTAAAGGCCACGGCGGCGATTTTTAAATGCAATCGGCCTCATGAGAGACGGGATCCTGGGAGGAGCCTTTGTCTGCAACACGTTCTGGCTCCTGAATGTTAAACAAGCCTAAAAGGAAGCTAAAACACACATGATATCCCTAAATGTGCCAACCAACTTCATTTGGACAGATGTTCTCCAGCTTCAGAGGTTCTCCAGGCAGCTACCGACGGGTACCTGCTAAAGATTCTTACTGAAGGGTCTGTCTCCGTCCCCAGGTGAAACCCAAAGAGGACTCCGTCTGCGTCGGTGCGCTGCTCTTCCTCTACGCCGGAGACTTCTACCTTAACATCAAGTTCCAGGACGACAGCGCCGGGCGAGAGCTTCCCCTCGCCTGGTTCACTCTGCCCAGCGTCCACATCCGGGCCCTGGACGCTCAGCTGCAGGCCGGCGCCTAAAGGTCAAGGACCTCAGGGCTTAAGGGCAAGGTGGCCTCGTCTTTTTTAGCCTCTGGGAATGAAAGGATGTTGACGTGTTGCCTCTGTAAATACCGTTCTTTGTGAATTGAATGCCGTGTAAATACGTGTACAGCTGAGGGAAAGTGCACAAACCCACACAGACACTCAGCGAGGGGCTTCTAGCCAATGACCCGTAGAGTCGGCTGTGATTTCTGTGATTAGAAACGAGCCGCTTCTCTTTCTTTATGTGCACGTAAATGGTTTAACTTCAGTGGGAACGATGCAACCAGTTGAGTCCAAAATGGAATACGCTGCGTTGGTAGTTGTGCCGCAGCATGAACCGGTCCCCGGCGTCCCAACCAGAGCAGCGGTCCGGTTTACGCGCCAATCTAAGGCGGGAAAAGACGCTACAGTAGCAGTGGCCCTTCGCGGTGCTTTCATGGTCTGCACCGTTTCAGCTCGCCAGCGAGCTTCTCAACTGCTAGTCATCTACGTGCTAGCTAGCCAGCCCTTTGTTCCCGACCCTTTTCAAGCTTTTACGACAGTTTGCTTTCTTTTGCAGCCGAGCGTTGACGGAATCGTCCTTCTCACCCGTCGCGGTTTGCAGTTTATTCTGTTGATTATTTTGTCTCACGTGAAATTCAAATTATAAAATATCTACTGAAAGAAAATCAGACGGTGATGTTCTATGGTAGAAATAGTGAGAGCGCAGATTGAGGAGGAGGAGCTACAAACCAACACTGCACACGACCCCATTGACGTGCACATGAGATGTATGTATTTCTACTGCTGATGAACCATGTTATATGTCACATATAAATTTTGTAAATATAAGTTTAAAGAAGCAACATGTTTATTGTGACCTTATTTCAATTCTATGTCCTTCCAACTCCGTGTCCATCCTCATTTTGACCTCAATTCTGACATTAACACAAAAACCCCTAAACACGGATTACAAAAACGTAGCAGACCGATGATCATTTTTAACATGTATTTCAGGGCGACTAACACGTTCCCCGGTTTGATCTTATAAATCTCATTACATGTCATTTAGCTGACGGTTTTAACCAAAGCGACTTACAATAAGTTCGATTCAACCATAAGGATACAAACCCAGAAGAACGAGAAACAAGCGCAGCGACATCCTACAGCAACCCGAGGACCTCGGCCGTGTTCCATCATCACGTCGGCTCCACGGATGTACCGCTGGGAACTCATTGTCCCCCCGCCGTCCTGAATCAGCGTGGAACAATCCAGGTTCTGAGAGTAGCTGGTACGCCGAGTTACAAACCGTCCCTTCTGCCTGACCAGAGACGACTTTATACCAGAACTTAGGAAAGTCTTTTCTGGATGTAGTGACTGGATGAAGGTCACAGTTCAGTGATACAAACAGCGTTTCCCCTCATAAGTGTGTTGTTTTACGCATGTGAATAATACATCAGCGAGTCCACACGGGTCATCTGTTATGCAACGCAAACAATTCCAAAGTCATGCCCTCCGCGACTATTCATTCCTCTGTTTGTTTATGTCATTAAGCGCGGCGGGTGTGTGTGACTGTGTGCGCGTTGGCTTTGAAGTGGATTGTGTCGAGCTGACGGGAGAAGTGGGATCAGTGTGCATGAACTCGACGTGTGACGACGTGCGCTGCTCTTTAGTGAAGGTTACTCGGTTTCATAAGCCGGAAGTACGAAGCAGAGCAGCCGTTAACGGCGTCTTTTTCTCACCAAGTTCATGAATTCAGTCACTAAGCCGTAATTATTTTCTGGGGTCGGCTGGAAGTGAAACGAATGAAGCTCCAGAGCAAAAAAAACAAAATTCAGGGGTCAACACGTGATGTTTTTCCTTCATAATTCGTTTAATTTACTTTTGCTTTTTTCTTTTGCCTTTACTTTAGTACAAGTATGACATCATTCCATCGCCTGTGGGTTCGGCCAGCATCGACCAACACGCGTCTATGTATCCAGTTGGATGCTCTTTTTTTTGTTTTGTGTTTTATTTCACGCTTAACGCTGACGTTTCGTTAACTCTTCTTGGCCTCCAGGCACGCAGCCGGTTAACCGGATCCCTTCTGGGCCACAGAAGACTTTAAAAGCAGGGAAGCTCCCCTACGAGGGACGTTTGGAATCTAACGTTGGGTATTTTTTTCTGCCACTTTGTAACTTTTAGAGCAGCTTTAAAACGAGTATGAGGTCTGGTGAGTATGGTAGATAAACAGCATCACATCAGTGTTTGTTACAGCGTTTGCCACTTTAAACCACAAGCTGCCCCCTCGTCTCCCCCCCCCCCCCCGTCCCACTCCCCGCCCCCCCTCCAGGACCAAGGACGTTCAGTAAGGACTGAGCATCTTGGCCCAAGTTTAAATGAGGTTTCTTATCAGAAAATCCTCAGCACGTTATTAGCCACCAACCTTCATTACCTCGCAGCACATCTGTAATTCTGATCGCAATCTGCCTAACAATCATTCATCAATCACCCCCCCCCCTCTCCCCCCGACAGATATTAAGTGGATACATCAGTGAGAAAAACAAGTTGTCCGAGAACAAGCGACAGTCGAAAGACAGAAACATTCCTGCAAATGAATCTGCAAGAAGCCAAATTCCAATTAAATATCTTTCTCTTCTCTTTAAGTGTTGCATATATATTCAACCTTGCTCCGTAAAGGATCAGTGGCGGTGAGATATGGGGGTTGCCGGCGGAGGAGGGGCGGCGGGTGTGACAGTAGACACTTGAGCCAATACGAAACAAAGCCAACCTGAACGTGACTACAGCCTCCAGAACGCAAGAATGTCCTCTCGGTTCAAGTCCCCGTGAAATGAAAGAAGCAGTGAAATGTGCGTGAGGCTTTCAGTTGCGTCCTCGGCCATCACGAGTTAATGACGTCGGGCTCTTTCTAATTGTCACCACTCTCGCACTGGTGCAGAAAAGCTGAATTCCTTTTATTAGTTAAGTTTTTCTCTTAATTTGCCTCCAACACACAAACGTGGGAAGAAACTGATTTATAGATTGGAAAGACAGAACGTCATTCACCCTGCAAAGTCATTGCTATTTTGATAAATAAGATAACATGACCTCTGTATCCTCGGTGGCTGTTCCAGCCCGTACATATATGTGTAATTCAGCCATGCAGTATTCTGCCTCTATGTTTTATTTCTATGCTGTTATATACAATCAACAGCATCTCGTTGCGATGTTTGAGAACTTTGAATTCACAAAAAGGATCGTTCAGTCCTGCTCGTGTTGATCATACGACAGAGTATGAAGCAGAAGTTCTGTCTCCCTGTGATCAGTAACTGGCGTCATCACCATGGAGACCAAGCTGTCTTTTCCCCCTCTGAGCGTCTCCAGAAATGCTCCAGGAGTTCTGTAGGTGGGCCGAGTGGACACTCCAGATGTGAGGGAGGCGAGCTAAATATAGAGCGAGTCCACATCCAGCCGGTGTTGATTAGTGGAGCTGTTTCGACTCTTAGATTGCTGCATAATGAAACACTGCGGTCGACGTCTTGGCTTCTGCACGCACTCGACTCCTCGCTGAGGCCAGCGTGCTGCTGTGTGTTTGTGCGGTGTAACTCATCAGTAATTCATAAGTTGATGAAAGTTTTGGCATTTGCTTTTCCCGATTGTTCGCTCCGGAGGAAGGTTTTTATACTTAGACACACATTTCTGAATTTAAAAAAGAGAAGCAGTAAAGATGTCGCGCGGGAAACCAGACCTCAGTTAAATGGTCCAATCAAAATAACACAGTTTATCTACTTTTTATTTTACTCATGAACATCTATATCACACTAGAGGACCGTCTATGTGATTTAATGTTATCTAACATAATAAAATGTGTGAAAAAAGTGAGAAAGGTAGCAGAGCATTTGCTTCTGAATGGGTTAAGGACAGTGGATTCTAGTTATTCATTGTTCCATGAACATTATTAATGTTATAAATGTTCATCCGTGCTTTATACATTGAGTAGAGGAACTTTTCACCAATTGCTCCGTGTACCGGGATAATGTGTTACTTGTCAGTAATCAGCCAAACAAGGACACTGGTGAACTCTGAATATTCAGAATAAGAGCAATCTTGTTTTTCATCCACTTATGAATCATTTCAAGAGTATATGCTTTTCTTATATCAGGAGTTATACTGCCTGACTTTAATTATTACGCTTAAAGTGCTCTGGTAATTTAATTTAACTAATTATCAATGCTCAATTATCCCAATTATACCGCAAAGTCTTAGAAGAATATTCAGTCAGTATTCAGTCTGCAACGTAAATTCACATCTCTCACAGTTCAACCAAATTGTATGTTAGTGATAAAGCCTGTAATATATTTGAGTTCTGGAATCTGAAATGAACCTTGTATGTTAGTCTCTTTCCCTCCAATGCATGCTGGGAGTTCTTTCTTCTCCCTATGGGTGCTATACTGCAATTAAAACTCAGCTCAGTCCAGCTTGTCTCCAAATTTAGACGGTTACAAGAGTTACAAGATGCAAAGCAGGAGAAGCACCATGTCTGTATTCACAGTGTGAGGTCAAAATAAAGGCCTCAAAAAGGGGTTTCTGGCATTTCTGTGGGACCTCAAGCTCACAATCAGGTGTCCCCTAAAGGCCCTTATCACAGAATCAGATGGATGAAACGGAATGGTAATCCATGCTGTTTTTTTTAGGGTGGGTTATCCATAAAATACGATCTCCTCACTCCGTATTCTCTGTTGCACGTATGATCCGCACATCGTCAGTCCGACTTCAGCACCTCGGACAGCGCAGCAACAAGCGGCTCAGCTTCCCCGCTGCAACGTAATGAGTAGGAGGGGTCAATGTGGGAGGTCGCGCGCTGTGTGTGTGTGTGTGTGTGTGTGTGTGTGTGTGTGTGTGTGTGTGCTCACTGAGCAGATACTCTTGGAAGAGGCAGAGTTTGGATGAATCGTGACTCTTGGAAAAAGGGAGCGGAACGCGGAGACAGGCGGAGCCCCGCCCACCGATTAGAGTCCACAGTGGACACATAAAATGTAGAGTCCTCAAAACACGAGCAGTTCGTGCGCGCGCATGACGAAGGGATACACATGTATTGTTTTTCTTTCCTTCGATCTCTTTTTTTTTTAATCGTTTTATTCTAAATCCGATTAAACTCCTCCTCCGGGAGTACAGGAGAGGACGTTTGGATGTGCGCAACGGAGCACGTGTGCCACTCCGCGCAAGGAGCGCGCTCCAGCCTTTTATTCGAGCTCTAAAGTATTTGTCTTATTTTCTACACATCCTTAAAAAAAATGGTCAATTTGGGGGAAACTCTTCCTTGCGACGGGACCTGTTGTTGCTGACTTGGAAGAGGTTTGATTCCTCTAACGGCCGATGACTTAATCCAGGAGTAAACACTTTCAAAGGAAATAGCCCTGTGAAAATGATTGTGCGCATTGTGAGAACACCATTTCCCAACTTGCCGTCCCCCTGCGGTGCTCTGTGACCCCCCTCCTCCCTCCCCCCGTCCCCCCACCTCTCCGTCCAATTGAGGACTCAGCAAATTTGTGATGAGGATGTCCGCAGCTTGCGAGGAAGATTTAAAGATTTCACAGCTACTGGATTTTTTTTTTTTGGTACACAGGGGATGGCTGCTAAAAATAGCCTGCATGCTGATGAGGCTACAATGAACAGGTTGGTGTTCAGCGGAAACTTGGAGCCATGGGGAAAGATGTCTTGTTGCGGTGCATTCTAAATCACAGCTAAGACGAAGTGAGCGGCGGCTCAAAGAAAAGGAGACAACGAGAGCATTTCTTTAATTGGACGACTTTATTCACATCCGAATAATTCACTTGGGGGAGAACAGATACCAACAGGCGATATTGGAAGCAGCTTGTTGATGGCACTGCGCACCGGGAGGACTTCGTTTGGGCAGGTCTTGCGCAGGGTCTTTCGGCTGCGGGGCACCTGGTCCCGGCGCTCGAGCAGTCTCTTGTGTCTCTCCGCAAACCAGGAGCAGGATCTGGGGGTCCATCACCACAAGGTGGGTGATTTCCACAGCTGCCACGACTCCGGCATCCACCGCGGTCACCGCCACCGGAGCGCGCCTTTCTGCGCCTCCGCCTCCAGGCGCTGCCCACACGGCTTCCCCAACGCTTGCTGCGCCTTCCCGGGGAATCCGAGGGGACATGAGCCCCTCGGTCGCCGGTTCCTGTTGGCCATGAAGCGGCAAAACGTGCGGACCTTGTCCCTGATCATTTGCACGTTCACGTACCTGCTGGTCGGGGCCGCTGTCTTTGACGCCCTGGAGTCCGACCACGAGATGCGGGAAAAGGAGCAGCTGGAAGCCCAGGAGAAGCGTCTCCAGGGAAAATATAACATCAGCGAGGATGATTACCGCAAGCTGGAGACCATCATCATGGAGGCTGAGCCCCACAGAGCCGGGGTGCAGTGGAAATTTGCAGGGTCATTTTACTTTGCCATCACGGTCATAACCACCATAGGTAAGTTCCTGGCTGTCGTCCCAGTCTGTAAAACCAGTAGAACCGACCCCCCCCCCCCCCCCCCCTCTAATCATGACAGGTGGCTCTCTGCGTGTGGTCGCTTTTGCGCAAACAGAACGTGTTGAACAAATACAGGTTTAAGGAAACGGACAGGAAATATATATTTGTCACCCTCAACACCGAGGGTCTCTTATCTGATTTCCAAACAGCAGCCGCGAGCCTTAACATAAAGTTTTTTTAAGCAACGTGTTGCATCAGTCACCGGGGGAGTTGTGGCCACTGCGCGGACGGAGCTTCGTGCCACACGAGCGGTGTTTGGATGCACGCGCATCCCCTCTGGAGGATGACGTAGCGCACTCACACGGGCCGTTTGGGACACACGTTCGATTCCTGTTTCAACGCTATGAGTGAACTTTGGACGCAGAGCGCCGAGCTGGCTCTGCTGACGTGGTGCTGAACGGACAGCTCCTCTCCGGAGGAGTTCGGGGAGTCCAGCGAGCGGGATCCGATCCTGGGTCAGTTCATCTGCAGCCTGTTAATCGGTGCGCGTGGTTAGATTTGCGTCACGCTGAAAGGTCGCTGGGGTCGCTGATGTGGTTTTCTGCATACACGGTGTGTGATAACGGAGCTTTACTGTACGCGTGATCGCAAAGTTAAAACGCAACTGTAGGAGAGCAGCGTGGCGGACTGAAAACTGCATTCTTGAGATCCCTGTCGGGTTGACGCGATGATGCATTTGCGTCATACAGATGCAGTTCCAGCGGAGGGGAGCACTGGGTTTCTCTTTGTTGATGCTCCAAAGGCAAGGCACCTTCTCTCGGGATTGAATGCAGCTTTGAATTAATTCAAACGCGCACCACCAAAATAAAACTGTCTCCAACAGTAGTAAGAAAGACTCCTGCAATATGTGCAGGAATTTCCTTCATTTTCACCACAAGGGAACCAGGTGTTTGGACTAAAGTTGGGCATGCAGGTATTATACAATTTGAGAAGAATAAGTGTTTTTCTGAATGGTTGCAAGGCCCAAATGACAATGTTGTCCAAATGAATGTGACATGGTGTTTACAACTTTCAGTGGAACTGTGTCATGATTACGTCGTTTTATTGTTTTGCTAGTTTCCTGTCTGAGTGAGTGACTTTGGGCACTGAGCGACACTGTTTCTATTGTGATATCGACAAAATGTCCTTCAGTGAGGATCCGGAGAATCTTGTGTAACTCTATTTCATCTTAAAGGAAGAGTCAGGTTCTTTTATTGGCACCAAGCACTATAAAAAAAGACCACAAACCAACAATGATCCTACTAAAGTTTGCGGTTCATTGTTCAGAAAAGATTAAAATACGAGTGATCTACACCATTGCACTATATGTTCTGATACTACGATACGTTTTAAAGTACTTTATTGCATCTGCTATACGACAGTATATAGAGTACAGAGTTTTGTATGAGGCAGAGAATTAACAAAATGATCAAAGTGGAATAGAACTACGGGAACATGGTCATGTTCTCGATATGTTCAATGCTCTAAGTAAAATCCTTAGATTAGAAACCGATTTTATGTTGAGACAATCCCAGTGGAATGGTTCTCTGTGATTGGCCAGTCCGTGCAGAGCTTCATTCAGAGATTTATTCTTCATCTGTCAACAGGTTCTCAAATAATTTCTTTGTCCGCTAAAATTGAAAGGATTGGAACCGGGATTGTGCAAAATGAAACTGCGGCAAAGATAAGAAAAACCATTTGGACTGTGTCAACTATGAGCTGTTTGTGGAAACTAATTAAATAGTCTCATCATGTGGGACAGTAAAAATATGGTACAAAGATGTTTATTAAGATATGTGGTTCCACTCGGCTGTGCATTCACTGCCGGAATTCTGCTCTTAGAACAGAGTATTTGAAGGGAGAGCAAATCATATAATGTGACAGGATGTGGATTTGAATGATATAAATGTCTGTAAAAAGAAAATGTATTAAAAAAAATGTAGTTTCAGAATTGATTTGATGTCTGCTATCAACACTGGATCCTTCTTACGAGCATTTGTTTGGTCAACAAAAGCCTCACGAGCTTCATGGGGAACATGTAGCGGTGCTAATGTACTAATGTAGTAGTAGTAGTTACTCGTATTTGTAAACTTTATAGCAATAGTACTAGAAGAGAGTGTAGCCATTACTGCAGTTTGAGTTGTATAATCACTAGTAGCAAAAGCAGTAGTAGAAGTATCTGCTGTGGCAGAAGAAGTACTATAACTAGTAGTATTATCAGTAGCAGAAACTATTGTAGCAGTAGTAGCATGTTTAGTGGCGTCTATAGTAATACTTAGAGTACTAGTACTACCAGTACTAGAGGCAGACTGCCATACAATTACATTTTCAATATAAATAAAACCAATGTGAATAGTTTTCGTATTTATACATTTAAGAACTGCATCCCAAAAGAACCAAATCAAATTCATCCTCATTATAACACAAGTATTACTATACTGTAAACATCAATAGTCAAATCGGTTCACAAGTTATAAAAACGTTATCAAATCAAAGAGGAAAATTAATCACATTTCTGCTCATCTGACATTTCAGGGTTTTGTTGAGTCATTTCTTTGTAAAATGAAACTCGTAAATCATCTACTGCAATAAAGAGACCAATGGAACTTTCCTTAATCATTCCGCTCGCACAGCCTCTCTTTAATGTCGCCAGAGGTCACCGGGAATTTTGTGCCAAATGTGATTCTTGCATTTTTTGGGATGTTTGGCAGCAGTTTGTCGCAGTAAAATCTCAGTGCCTTTTAAAACGCAACAGGAGACGGAACCGCAGCGGCTGCAGACAACTGAGGGTCCAAGACCACACGCTTTCACTCAGGGAGGATTTAAAAAAAACAATCTGCACTCTATCTGACTGCTCTTCACTGATAAACAAAGTACGATGCTCCGTCTTAGGGGAACTTTTGGTAGCTTGTTATCGGATTCTCGTCTCCGGGTCTGAAACGGGAGCCCAGCTCTGGTGCTGGTCGGTCGCCATGACGAGGCTGTGAGCGCTCGGCCCTCCCTCCAGATTGACCCTGCTAGTTGACTATATATATATAATAACACCTGTGACTAATTGCACCCAATGTGACACTTAGCGATGACAGCATGTGAGGAGCGCACGGTGTTCTCTCCCAGCATGCAGCAGTGCGTATGAACGTGTACCTTCCTCACAGTGTCGAGGCCCTCGTGTTGCCAGGAGACTAAAGACAGCTTAAAAGGTGAAAGTCATCCCTGGCAAATGTCTGGAAACATCAACATGTGTGTAGAGAAGGTCGCTCGGGGTGCGACTGAGGCGAGAACTCGGCGTTTCACGTTTCGGAGAGAGAGAGAGAGAGAGAGAGCGAGAGAGAGACCGTGACCAAAGCTTCAGCAAAAGGCTTCCTGAAGCGCACACTAATAGCGGCGAGGAGAGATTTCAGACGGTATTAAACCCAACAGGTCCCTATTAGCATAGCAGCGCCTGGGGAACCTCAACAAGTCGTGACAGAAAAGGAAAAGACTGAATACGCTTCGGCACAACGGTTGATGGAAAACCTAAACAAAGCAGATGGTGCAGACCGCCATCATCCTCACAGACGCACCCGTCACACTTCCTTTCTGAGGAAAGACGAGCCGGATGCCGTTGGACCTGTTGTGCCAGTCACAGTTTCCACTGCGCTGTCGGTGCCACTCAGACGTCACGTGCCGTAATGAGCCACTCAGTTGGGCCATTATAGAATTATGGGCTTCATATGAGTGATTGCTTTCGTATATGAACTAATAGAGAGACATGTGGTGCTGTAAATCGTACTTAAAGACACCGTGTGACGTATTTTATCTTTCATTTTGATATTAGAATCGTGGCTGAAGTGAATCGCGGGGGGGGGGGGGGCGATATGGTTTCGAGGGCAATAGTCGTGCTGTGTGATCCGTCTGGTGCTCCACGCCGTCCTCCTCTGGACGACGATGCGCGCCGTGACCCTGGTGGGCGCAGTCGTGCAGGTGTGAAGCGCGTGCACTGCTAGTGGAGCCGTCACGTGTGCGCGAACACGAGGAAAGACGGGCTGTTTGTGGCGTTGTGACAAGGACTCGATGGACAGCGCGATGCCCAAAGGCACTTTACATAGAGACAGTAAAAGCTGCCTTTTAGTGGAGGAACCCTTCAGAATAAAAGCACAGTAGATAATTGTCCAAAATTCTTCGATTCTGTGTTGTTTTTGTCAATCGACAGCCGCCATGTAACACATTTTGGAGAAAGCTTCCATCCAGGAAATAAATCATACATTCTGTTTACTTCTTTTAATCAACCGGTCCGTCTTCTGTCGAAGGTTATTAAATATTCAGTCTTATTTTTGAACAACACCCGTCTTCGAGGCATTTATGCAAACACATGGTTATTCTTTGGTTTGGCTAAATGTTCCCAACAAGCAGAGGAGATGAATGATAGAAATGCCGTCATTAGAAGTTGGTGTGAGAAGCTTCGGGCTGCTGGCTTGGTGGAGTCTTTTTGTGACCAAGTCATAGTCTGCGTGCAAATTAAATTCAGTTGTATTCTTGGTATTAGTTCCAGAAAGTAATAAATAGAATAAAATGTTTTTTCACAAGATGCCGGCATAAAATAAAAAGTTCATTTCAATTAATTTAATTACCATATCTCTGGTAGAGGAATGTTAGCCGTATAATTGTGTTTCAGTATTAAATGGCTGTCATTTCAAGACTTATTTGTTTACATGAGTATTTGCATCCAGAGTCTCCAATGGTGTTTTTAGTTTGATTTAGTACCTTTAGTGAGGGAGGTGGGGATTGCCAGACGACGCGAGATCCATCAATGCTCAAAGGAGTGTTTAGTGGTTTCGCCCTCTCGAGATTTGACTTCCACGTCCCCATTTTGTGAGATCAACTCTGTGCTGTAAATCGAGACCTTTCGTGAAAACGGGATCAGCTCGTGCTCACCCGTCTCCTCCAAACAAAGTTAATAATAGCGTCTGACAATTGAAAAAGAAACAAACAGATCGGAGGCCGCAGTAGATTATTTCCCCTTTGCCGAGGCGTCCTGCCGGGAGCTTGATGGGGGCCTCCACGCACATCGATGGGAACGTGTCCCCGCGGTGCTGCTGCTCTCTGTGGGAGTCACCGGCTGGTGTGTTTAAACTCTGCACGCCAGATCCTGCCGTACGAAACACTTTGTGCCCGCTGCTTTAACCTAAGAAGACATGACATAAGACGTTAGTCAGAAAGTGAGTTTAGAAAAGGAAAACTGCAGCTATCTAAGATGGGCGCTCTGGTAATTTTCACACATTAAAGTTTAATCGCCACGAGAAGTACCACTCGGGCTGTGAAGGCAGTTGCACAACGTCGGGTCGTGGAAGGACATGGATGTAACGACCAAACTCATTTGGAATAGAGAGAAATAAAAACCATCGTGTGCGTCTGCACATCAGCAGGTTCTCTTCATGGAGCCCTGAATGTCTCACGATGTTTCTACTGAGGCCAAGAACAGACAAACCAAACAGGCGCATGTCCTCGTGTTGGCCACGCTATATACACACATTACACACTACACACACACACACACAGTACACGCTTAGCACAGCTCGATGCTAAATCCTGCACGCCGGCCCTTTAAGCTTGTGCTGAAAATACTAAAGAAGAATAATTGCACGAGTGAGATTGTGAAAACCAGACGTAAAGAATGCATTAGAAACATAAAAACATAAACGTGTGTTTGTTATGAAGTTGTGTGGGTCCAAAAGTGTGAACAATAATATTTTACACATCTGACCCCCAACTTCCCGCCAGTGCTTGAGCCGCAAACACAAGTGCCTGAGCTTGAGTGACGTGTGAGGACTGCTGATAAGCCCCCCCCCCCCACCCCCCTGAAGCTGCTGTATCAAACTCTACACCTGCAGGCAGAAGGCGTGAGGTGTGAAAACATGTACATCAACCGTAGAGATAGTATAACCCCCCCCCCTGCAGTAGCTACCGAGGGACGGGCGCAGTGGGCTCATCCAGCCTCAAGTGGACCGCTGGGGCGCCTTTGTAGTCGTGGGGGGGGGGGCAGGATGCGTCCTTCTGAAGCACATGCGGGAGCAGCCATGTTGTGGGCTGTGAGAGAAGAGGGGTCGGTGTATTTGAGTGTTTCCTCGGGTGTATGAAGGAGACAACAGACACACAACTCGAGCAGCTCCTTCAAAAAGTGCTTCACCAGCTCTGACATAACACGCACGGCGAACCCTCCATGTGATTGTGTAGCACAAGGACCCCCTCTGCTAACGGGGGTGTCCTTACAAAAGTATGAATCCAGTTTTATTTTGGAATATTGGTATGAAATCTTAAGTGCACGAGAAAAGAACCTGTCTCAGAAACGTCACTGCATCAAATATTGAATTTAGAGTAGACTGGATATTTAAATACATGGCACAAATGTTGTATAATATGTGAAGAAAGAAGATGAATGGATGACTTTTTTTTAAATTAGATTTTATTGCTCAATTGATTCTGACAAAGACTTTCGTTATGATTAGTTGTTATAACTTTGTCTTTACCGGCTAAACTGACATCGTCCTTCGTCACGGAATACACATCATTGTACCGATGCAGCAAAACACTCACTGGTGCAAGAAATGTGTATTCATCCACACCTGATCCCTCTTGTAAAAACACCCACAGCTTTTAGAGGAACGTCTTTTTTTAAAAAGGGCTAGTTACACATTTCACAGAAACCGAAGCAGCGTTTAGAAGCGTGTTGGGTCTCTGTAAGAAGCTGCTGCTGGATGGAACCAACAAGCACAGGACTTTCCCCCCAGGAGAAGACCGCTTGTGTCCCATTGTTCACTTCTTTCACTTCTTTCTTCGCGTGGCTTCGATTGGAGGCCCGGAGCGGTAACATCCACGTCCCCCTTTTGGCCGCTGGCTGCGTGCCGATCAGAGTCGGCGTGACACAGTAACCAGCTGCTAAACGCTCGTGTGTTCCTTGCTCCTCCGGCACGACGCAGATCTGCTAATTATTGTGCTCACACACACTCAGTCATCTCATTTCCCTCTCCGACATGCCAGCTTAAATAACCCGCACTTGCTCCGGGGGTATTTTATGTAATCTGTCGGTGGGTACATTAGGAGTGCCGATGACCAACGTTACTCCATCGCTGTAACCTTCTGCCAGTTCTCTCCTCCCGGACCCTGACAGTCATCTTCCCTCTGCAGCTCTGCACTGTAATGCACTCCCACATGGTCTTATCACAACCACTTTATTCCATCTGTAGAAGCAGTGGGTATGTGTGGTCTCCCGTGTGAGTTATTGCCACGAAACAGCAGCATGGAATGAGCGTCGGCGGCCTGCACTCGGTGTGCGGTCTGCTGCCGCTTTTTGATACACGAGTAGTGTCTCTGATGCTAAATGCGCTTCCCCCCCGCGGGCTGGAAAGCAAATACTGTGTGACAGTAGAACTACAGAGGGGGGGGGCAAACAAATAGAGGAGGAATCAGGGCTTACCTTCACTCTGCATGGCATTGCTGAGTGCATGTTAACATGGGCTGCTTCTAATTGAAGGATCATTAATTCATGATAAATGGACGGTATTTAATGTGCAGCTGAGTTATTATCATGAAATACAACATGCAACATGTTTTCTGTGACTAGTCCCAGATGTGATCGCTGCAGCATTATGCATGAAAGTGTTCATTTCATGCAAAGTAAAACTAAGTACACGAGGTGGAAAACAAGAAAGCCAGTTAGTCCGGTCTGTTCGGCTTGGCGGGCTTCGGCTGCGAGGGGCCAAACAAGCTTCAGCGTGGAGCCGAGACGCAACCAGCTGGCAATTAGTGGCGGCCCGGCCGGCCGCGGCGGGTCAACGTGACCACGGACCCGCCGGTCCTGACACGCCACGTCTCTGTCTTCCAAAAAACACCAGCGACGTGGGTTTGACACGACCTTCTGACCACAACAAATGATCGCTGTTACACGTCGGTGGGCAGCGGCGGCGCGCCAGGCCCAAGTGGTGCCGACGGTCTCCGTGGAGCTGATGGACGGCGCGAGCGCCTGTTGCTTAGCAGCACTCGACGGCCGCATCGCAGCGGGGCAACGGGCTTCAATCGGGCCTAACAGGGGATGAAGAGTGACACCCGGGCAGCAGGCTGGAGGATGCGAACGCGACTTGAGCTGAAACGCCTGAAAACACGGCGGCGATCAGGAGGATTGTGACGAGCACGCGGCTGCAGAACGCGTTCGGCGTGACGGTGTCTACGCAGGTTTGATCGACCTTTTAAAGGAAGTGCAGCGGCATTGTGCTTTGAAATGAATGAGCAGGACAGAGCAGAGCTGATGCTGCTAGAACATAAAGCTACAACTGGCTGAAGGGATTTTAATGGGGTTTCTCTGTCTTCTACCACAGCTGGAGGAGTAAAAAACCCAATTACAAATGTATTACTTCAGTCCTTTATACGCAAACATTTGAACAACTTATGCAGGTGGAAACCGATTCGGGAACAGAGGGCCTCTTCAGTTGACCCCCCCCCCCCCCCCCCAAAAAACAATGAACATAGCAACACCGACACTGTTCAGAGAAACAAACAAAGCGTCCGTGCATTGTAACATATCGGGACGTATTTAATCCAATGAGAAGAAACTTTGCAGACAATGACGTGTGAATGCTGAGTGACCTGAAAGCGGGACATCAAACTCTTTTATCATGAGGACTAATGTGCAAAGAACTGTGACAAAACCACAAGTCAATCTAAAAAAAACAAAAAAACATCTTGTGTGTGTTCATCTCGCTCAGGGTTGATGCGGGTTTCACTCACTCACTCACACACCAAGAAGAACCATCCGTCGCCTCGGCCTCTCGCTGGTCCTCCGGCGGTGTTTGTCGCATCAGAAGCTCGCTCACAGCCTGAGATCGCCGCAAAGCGTCTTCAGAGGGGGAGACCTCAAACCCGGCTCACAGCGCGCCGCCTCTGAACAAAGGAGAGAATTAGTGAGACGTCCTCTCAAATGAAACATGGATTTGTGGTTTGCTGTGAAGGTCGCAGAGGTCTGGGTCACGTTTGTTAATACTCTTCTCCCTCGTGGAGTTTTATCACTGAAATTAGCCGCAGACAGCGTTGTGCCGGGAGCCGAAGTGCAAACAGGAGACTGAAGATCGCTGCTACAATGGCTGTGTGATAAGCTGGTCGATTAGTGCAACAAAGCAAACAACGATAAATAATTCAGCAAAACGTTAAGCTGCACATGATCACTGAAATATGTTCTGAGGGAAAATCTTGGATATCATTTTTAATCCAAACCCACCGAGTAGCAGCAGAAGGTCAGGCTTCATTCTTCGGCTCAAAATAGTTCTGACTATTCACGATGTCACGGTCATGTTGGTTGGATCAAGTTCAGGCTGACCTGGCGCAGATGCTATTAACTATATTAATATTAAATTGGGTGCATTAAATGTCATCAACTCTCCGGATACTGAGTGAAGAAAACAAACATTTCCCTCGTCAACGAGGCGATTTCAAAAAGACAAACCCCAACCGGCGTTTCTCAATGATAGCGTTTGTATTTGCAGTTGTGGCAAATCTGGTTTTATATCTGGGAACAAAATGTTGTCCTGTTGCCTACAGATTATGAATATAAAGACAGAATTCTGTAGCCCAAAATGTTTCTTTAATTAGAGAACCAAACAGACTGAGACTTAGCTAACTGCTAATATGAGAACGATAGCATCTCCGCAAAGACAACTCACAACATTCTGACATTCAGCAGGTATCTCTTATTTTTACCACTATGCAATAACTACAGCTAATGGGAACGCCGCAGGTTTGTAAGCATTTGGCGTGAATCAAATTCCTGCATGCATGTTTCCCTAAAACCTCACGGCAATCCATCCCACGTGTGTTTTAAAGCCTTCCCGCCAAAACTCAAAATATGGAGGCCGTCATGGCCGACCTTCTTGTAACTTTGGCGCGCTACACGCCGCTGCTTCTCTTGTCTTTTCTCATTACCATAGTTGGCGATGGCGTCTCGCTGATGTGCGTCTGTCGGCTTCTGCTCTTTGCAGCCGCGGGGGGTGTTTGTTGCGCTTCCTCGCTGAATCTTTCAAGAAGATTCTTGATTCTTCTTCCAAGAAGCCGTTTCACAGTTTAAGGATATAAACGGATATGCATCCTTCGATTCGAGTGTCATTGACGTAATTACAGTCGGGATAGACATTACAGGACTTAGTCATGAGATGGATCACATACCATGCATTGGCTGTTCCCCAAGACTTAAAGAGGAGCTACGGCCGTCTTCCTCGAGTAATGCTGAGGATTAGCAGATGCTCAGACTCTAGCTAAGACTCCCTTTTGTGTACCGTCTGTCTACCTTGTCTCTCCAAGAAAAAATGTGCGGCAGCTTTCTAGAGCAAACAGTCGGCCGAGCGGCGACATATTTGAGGCTGCGCTGTCTTTATTCTAACTGCCGCTCGTTCATTCTGACTTTTTCGTGGTGACCTTGAAACTCCCCTGTAGGAAATGTGCGGATCAGAGTGCAGCCAATGGGAGCGTTTCATGGCCGTTTGGCAGCAGCCCCTAAATGACTGGTTGCTTTCTCTCTTAATATGCATTTAGGGTCTGTGTTTGTCTTTTGTTGGGTCGAGCACCGGAATATAAATGTGTTTTGAGCACAGCCTTTTGTTATGTATATCAGTAAGCAGGGCCAGACAATTCAAAATGAGTTGGCACCAAACCTTAAGGAAGACTACTATGCCACCATTTCTGGCTGTCAATATAAACGCGTTAATCTACGCAATTAACGGCCACTAGCTGCACTCCGTTACATCAAGATGCAGAGAGATTTTTGGATTGGAAGTAAAATAAAACAGAGGCGCGACATACAGCAGAGAACTGTGCAGAGGAATTACTCCACGTGTCAAGGGGGTGAGTGGCAAACGGACCACTTAGAGCACTGCTATGCTAATCTAGCTGCTATGCTACTTCCATCTCAACGCAGTCTGCCGAGGACCACCACTGTGTCCCTAAAAGACGGTGGTTTGAAAACGTCCTGGCACTTTAAACACAGCCGTTACATGATGGAGAGTTGAGAGCACGAGGACGGCATGTTTCAGCATGTTTCACCCGGTGGAATTATGCCTCCGAGATGATGTGTAGTTAGGGTTAGGATTAGAACAATTAAACAATACACAAGTGATTACTCATTATAAACAACATGTAACAACAACATTCCTTAATCGCCATTAATCAAGATTAATGAATTTCAAAATGTGCGATTAATCAACTACATTTATTAATCTATTGACAGCCCTACTATTTTTTGTTAATTAGATAATCATATTTAACCAGCACCAAGCCAGCCATAACATATTGAGCCCTTGTGGAAAAACATTTTTTAATTTGAAGAAGGAAAAGCAATGTTTGAAGCACAGTCAGCGTGTCTCCCGGCTTCCGGCAGCTGGTTGCCATCAGCATCGTAGCATCTTCTGCTGCTCAGCACAAACGTCTGCTTGCTTTCCAAAATCTCACCGGCAACTCTGAGAATCTGTGAAAGGTCACGAAATCGCCGTTTATTTATTTTACTTTTGCTTAAGTTGTTTCTCGCTGCACGCCATTCGGCACTCTCGGTGCGCGTCCCAAACAAACTGAACATCACTAAGACGCTGGTAGGCATTAATGATGCCGGTGGAATTTAATGTTTGACGTTTTTTTCTCCCTTCACAACAGAATTAAGGCCTCCAGCAGCGAAAAAGTCCACAACCGGTCTGGCACCACACACGCGTGGGATTGCGGGCGGACTCCCCGCTTGTAGTACGTTTCCATGGCGCTCCCGCTTCCCAGACTCACTAAGCTCTCGCCGGGTGACGCAGTGGAGACACGGGCAGCGAGCTGAACAAGGTGTTCTCGCTGCTCTTTGTGACCTTCGTTAAAATGCCACGGCCTTTGAGCAATTAATGCCATCGGGGCACGCGGAGTAATACGAGGCCGATTAACCTGCGGATCAAACAAGCGGAAAGCGTTGGTTTAAACAGGTGCTTGAACACTTGTAGAGTAACTGCTCGGGTTGTGTGTGGGTACTAATGAGTGACTACCTTGATGGTGTCATGAATAATGGATGATGTGGATTATACAACCAGCGAGGTGTGGAAATAAATGAAAAACAAAGGGAGGCATCACACCGTCCATCACCGTGTTCTCTGGCTAATTGATATTTTTAGAATATCAAATGTTCTGCTCAAACTAAATTTGATACTTTATTCCGATTCTCAGTCCAATGAAAAACCGACTTATTTCAGGTCTGATGGAGTAATATGTATTTTTAATTAAAATGTTCTCCTGTCCAGAGAAGCTTCAGCAACAATGCTTGTGTTGCGTTTTTTATTTAATATAAAATCAAAGTGGCAAATGAACATTTCTTAGTAAGACTACGAATAAATGAAATGTGCAACTCGAAAGGCGCCCCAGGTAGTGTAAATAAACACTAGCTGCATTTCCCTTTAAGTGTCTCATGGATTCGGTTTATGGCCACAACGTTCCCGTCATGGGTCCATCAGCGTGGTTTCCAGCCACAGCAGGAATCTGTTGGAGGCACCGAATGGCAGAAAGATAAAACCAGCAACTAGTTGGTAGAATTTAGCTGCTACGGAGCCACATGTTGTTGTGTTCTGTTTGACCTAGCAACTGTATTTATTTTATTATTATACTTTTAAACCTGTTTTTCCATTAGTGACGGTACGCTTCCGCGTTGAGAGATTGTTTGGATGTTTTTAAGTGCAGTTGCAGATATTTTCAGAAAAGCAACTGTACTGATTTTCTCAACAAAGTCAGCTGAACACTTTCATGTAGCCGTCACTTAACGGCAGGATTGTTCATTATCTGCAAAGACATTAGGGATTTTCTTATGACTGACAGCAACCAACGAATCAAAAGATCGAACAAAATAAAAAATAGGAATCTGGTGCCTCGGGCCTCTAACAAACATGTCTGATTGTTCCGTTTGGTCCGGATGTGATGATTGGACGCGCTCTCCGTCTACCTTCCTGTCTATTTAGTCATGACTAAAAAAATACTGGATTCCTTTTAACAGAAGGTTTAATTTTAAGTCGCAAGGCAGCAGATAAGTAGCAGCTGGAATTTCGCATCTGAACCCAGTGAAGGCTTTTGGTTAATTCATTAAATCATTACCTGACTGCGAGACGGTCTGGTTATTTTTTTTGTACTGGATCAATTTATTTTTTTCGTGATACAACAATATAATAATTGAATTTCAGCCAGCTGTGTCAATTTAGACTTTGAGCCACAATGACTCACTCACAAAGACCCGTCGAGCTCACATTGTGGGTGTGGGCAGACATTCAAAACGAGTCGTAGTAAAGTGGATTGGAGCCAAACAAAGGTTGAGTCATGCATTTTATGATGAGAGCTGCCGTGCTGTATTCATAAATGTGTCAAACATCAGATGCATTTGGGTTTGGAGTGTAGAGTCACATGTGATGCAGTTATAGATTACATTTAGTTACGATGCATATATATATCTTTATTCACTGTACATATCTAATGTTCTGCTTTGTGATTGACAACATTAGTTATCTGCATCATCACCAGAATTCCCTTAAGATGAATTATATCTACAAGACCTGCATCCCCTTACAATACTAACAATTGATTGATTGAATAGATTGCTATTGCATGGTTCCAGACATTTAATTGATGGATTCATTTTGTAGAAGCTTCTCCCCAAAGTGACACACAGTGAGACACAGTCCGAGCCCCAGTAGCTCATAATAGCATCATAATAGAGACCTTTGAGAGAATGACGACACAGGGGAAGAGTTAGGAGTCAGATCCTGCCTCACATACAAGCATTTTCAGTGAATTCACACAGCTGAATGTGTGCGAGTGTTTAGGTGAGCAGGAGGGGAACAAAAGGAGGCCGATGAGCAGTCGGGCGACACAAGCTGGGTTTTGGCAGGTTGAAGACCAGATGTGCGGCTACATTCTGGACACTTTTGGAGTTTTTACTGCAGCCGGAGCAGAACGGCGCCGCGGCGCTCGAGGCCAGAGATGAAGAAGCCTGATTACTGTGATTGCTCAAGTCAATGCAAGGCTCCTCTGACGTTTCCTCCAGCGCCACCACGAGGTCGTTACTCGTGGTTTTTAACGACATTTCGTATTGGATGGATTGTCATGGTGTTTGTTCATGTTGTTTAAGTCTCCCTCACTTAGACCAGCTTTATTATTTTAGACATTATCGTCTCAAAATGGGACCTTTAAACAGAGGTTTATGTGACTTTTCATGTTTCCTTTTGTGGTTTTAAATAGACAGCCAGGGGATTTGTTCTTATCCAAACACTTAATGGCCTACGGAGCGCTGCTATGAATGTTATTTTGTTGAAGTTGTTTTTTGTTAAAGCAATCAGTCATATTGGTGATTACAGGCCAACCTACTTAAAAAATTAAGATGCACTAGAGAAGGCCGGCAAAGATTTCCGTTGAGAAAATCGGTCTAGGAGACAAATCAGATTCACAGCATCTCAATTTGAGGATTGTGGAGTGCTTCTGTGTATTAAACAGACTTTGTGCTTCTGCCTGATAAGACTGGAGTGTTTTTTTCCCCAAACCAATCTTGTCTGCTGCAGCTGGAAAAAGAATATAGATTAAAAAAAATGTCAAATGTTCTTCTCCTTCAAGACGTCTGCATTTGGCCCTCGAGTCTCTCGACATCATGTCATATCTGACGGACCCGGTCCTTTCTCCCGCTTTTATTATTAATTCAAAGAGTGTGATTCTCTTTCCGCTGCACTTCACGCCGGGCCGACCGCACGCGTTCACCTCTTGCACACATGAGCACAAAAGCACCTGTGCGAGGCCCGGGCTCTGTGTGGGAGAGCAAATGTGTCTGTTCCCACGACAACAGGAGATAATAGAGTCATTATAGCAGGACAAACAGATAACAAAGTGCAGCGCTGCCGCGGCAAACCAAACATCCCGAAGACCACGCCGAAGAAATGCTCCCACTGAGTCGGGAAGCAGCTGAATTATAAGCCAAGATCTCCATTTACTTTTTAAGGGTTTAGAGCAAAGCCCAAACTGAACGAGCTTCATGAAGAAATCGCCTCATTGTCTTTCATCCATTCACGATGTCGTGGATGATTACCTGTAAGCGGTAACACCTGCCTCTGCAGGTCAGTTCACTCTAAAACCCTGTTAATCATCCCGAGTAAATCGCCTTGGGAATGTAAGGACGCTAATGAAACGCAAGAGCCGGAGTGACATCTGCGTGGGCGGCGTTTCCCTGCTCGTGGTTTCATCCTTTTAATACACGGCTCTCGCGACCTCCTGTGTCAGCATCATCACTTGAAGCTCCAGACTGTGGGAATCAAAATGCCATAAAGCGCCGTTACGCGGGCACTGAGCCGCTCGGCCGTCCGGGTTTAAGGCCAAAAAGAGGAGCGCTAATCTGATATGACTATACGTGTGAGCTCGGTGACCCTTCAGCCGGCAGCTGTGGAATCGATACCTAATACACTCCAGTCCGACCGCAGACGGGAGAAGCCTTCAAACCGTTACAACAATTCAAACAGTCTGCAGTTCAAATGATGTCTTTTGTGTGTAACACATGATGTCCGTGGATCATCCACAGTCTGTGTGCACGGGCAAAACAAATCAAATGAAAGTTGTCATTTCTTCACAGTTGCCACCGTGAGTCGTTACGTCCTAATTACTGCGCAAGAACAAATTGAAGCAATCACAATCAATATCAATTCATTTGCTAATTTTGAGAAAGCATGGAAGAAGACGGATGTCTGGCTGGAGTGCAAATCTGTGCTCACACGTAATTGAGATTGACTGACATATTCGGGATGCCACAATCGTGCTTTGCTGCGTTTTTGCACATGATGTCCACTTTTGACCCAAATTGTTTTTTCCCCAAGCAGCATGCAGAGGTTCCCGAAATATCTCTTTATCACACATAGAAAAGAGCAAAGTCTCTCCAGCTACAGATGCACTTCATATTCAGCTGGTCTGTCGCATCTACACTCTGTGCTGTACTGGAGAGAAGGGAAGATTGTGTCTGTGTGTGTGTGTGTGTGTTTGCAAATAATGTGCAAGATGCACTTTTTGTCAGAGGAGCTGAATGAGCTCATCTGTTGTCAGCAAATAGCGAGCTGCTGCTGACCTGCAGCTGATCGTTAAACTTCACTGACTCTGCACGTTTTCCTGCATTTATATATTCTATATTTTACAAAGCATGTTTTTTTCTGCAGGCTCACTGGGTGAGATCGGGACTTACTCGACATACTGTATAATTTCCACCACACAGTTTTTGTGTCAGCAGTTTGTTGTTGTTGTTTTTTGGTCATTTGACTTTTACCTGTTGAGTTTCGAATATGACGAATATTATGTTAAATGGTGATATTTATTTGTAACTGAGCTGTTTTTTTCTTCTCTCTTCTCTTTCAAAAACCCTTTTCAAAAGGACTGTGTTTTATAAATTAGGTCCGGTAACATTGGAAAAGCGAAAGAAGAGCAGCACAATGTACTTATTTTATTCCGATACCAGATTTGCGTCCCAGGGGAACTGCTAAATGCTCCACTGTGTTCACTACTTTGTCACTGACTTGTCAGCCAAGCCAACCAGGAAGCACACAGAAGGTTTGTCTGTTTGCTGAAAACAGCTCACTTGGAAAAGGGGTTGATGAGAGATGAGTTTACGGCTGACAAAACCAAATCAAAGAGCCACGAGAAGATAGAACGTTTTTAGATTAATGTCCCCTTTCACGCCAGGAATTAGTAATTTCCCCCATTCTCGAAAAAAAAAGAAATACTCACAGTTCAGCTTCAACGAATTCAATCAAAAAACAAACTCATACGTTCAGGATGAAATCAGTAAATATCAAATCCTTAAATCAACCTTTTTAGAACTTAATGAAGAGTTATCTCGATAAAACCTCTGGTCGCTAACACACACAAACCCTTCGTGCAAATAGAAGGAAGATAGCTAGAGTCCTTTTTTTAAATGTATAACTAAACACAGGCCCGAGTGGGCGGAGAGCCTTCTGGGAAAACACAGAATCAATATTTGAGAGTGCAAAACTCCCAACTCGCTCAGGACGGATCTAGAATAAATAAATACATAAAACATGCATTAGACCAAAAATATTCCGTCTCCTTTTGGGAAGCAGTGGAAGTGATACACATGCCAACAGATGGTGGGTGTTTCTTGGCCATGATGTTTGATACTCTCAGTATAGAATGTGGTAAAAGAACGATAATTGATACCACACTCTTTTTTTCCAGCCTTGCATATTCGAGAGAAATTGGCTCCATTCATCCTCTAATCTCCTGCAAAAATGGTTTATATTGCATTTTCCAAATTAAATCTAATGTATGGATCCTATTGTTAGCGCCGCAGGCTGCTTTTCAGAAGTCTGTTTGCATGTGAGTCAGCAGTTTGTGTTCTAAAGATAAAGTTCAATTAAGCTAAAAGCTCCATTGGCTCCCCCATGACTCCCGTCCAATCCTTCCTCCAAACTCCTCCACCTCACCGGAAAAAGCCTGACAAGGGCCGCCGCCGCCGCCGCCGCCCCACCCGCCACCATCTTTGAGCCCAAACGAGATTAATGAGCGGACACACTTTTGAGGCCCATTCAATACCCATTTTGGCAGCGCTCGAAGACTCTTAGGAAGATTTCTTGCTTGGTCATGTTTGTAACCAAACGCTGATCTGGGGCTTTTGGAGTGGCGCGGGGGGGTCGGCGGGGCGGTTGATTCACAAGCGTCTTCCCACGTCACTAATGCCGTCTGTCTGTCTGTCTGCTCTCTTCTCAGGCTATGGGCACGCGGCGCCGGGGACCGACGCCGGCAAGGCCTTCTGCATGTTTTACGCCGTGCTGGGAATCCCTCTGACTCTGGTCATGTTCCAGAGTCTGGGCGAGAGGATGAACACGTTTGTCAAGTACCTCCTGAAGCGAATCAAGAAGTGCTGCGGCATGAGCATCACCGACGTGTCCATGGAGAACATGGTGACCGTGGGGTTCTTCTCCTGCATCGGCACGCTGTGCATCGGCGCCGCCGCCTTCTCCCATTACGAGGACTGGAGCTTCTTCCAGTCTTATTATTACTGCTTTATCACATTAACAACTATAGGCTTTGGGGACTTTGTGGCCCTTCAAAAGAACCGGGCCCTCCAGAAGAAGCCCCTGTACGTGGCCTTTAGCTTCATGTACATCCTGGTGGGCCTGACGGTTATCGGGGCCTTCCTCAACCTGGTGGTCCTCCGCTTCCTCACCATGAACAGCGAGGACGAGCGGCGCGACGCCGAGGAACGGGCCTCGCTGGCCGGCAACCGGAGCAGCATGATCATCCACATCCAGGACGAGTCGCTGCAGCGGGGCCGGCGGGGGCGCAAGCCGTACCGGCCGGAGGTGAGCGACCTGCAGTCGGTGTGCTCCTGCATGCACTACCGCTCGCGTGACTTCGGCAGCTCCGGGGGGGGGATGGGAGGCCTCGGCTGCGCCTTCTCCCACCAGAACTCCTTCAGCTCGCAGCTGAATCCCAATCAGTACTTTCACTCGGTTTCTTACCGGATCGAGGAGATCTCGCCCAGCACCTTGAAAAACAGCTTCTTCCCCTCGCCCATGAGCTCGGTGTCGCCGGGCCTCCACAGCTTCACCGACAGTCACCAGCTCATGAGGAGAAGGAAATCCATCTGAACCGATGAGGTTCCATGTTTTATACACGCGGTCAGACATTTCCAACAATGCTCCTTATCATATCTTGTTTCAGCACTTTTTGTCCTCTTTCTGTTCTGGTGGTGTGTAATATACAAAAGTGTTCTTGGGGAAGGGATGAAGAACTGTGCGGAACAGCGTGGACACAACGGGACGCAAAGCATGAAGCATGGATGTCTATTTTTTCATGGGATTGCTCTATTTACAGACAAGAAGAACTTCCTCATTTCAGATCGACGGTACAAAATTGATATATTAACTTTGGTTTCATACCAAATGATGTACACTTGGGGAAATGCTATTTTTCAAAGGGGAGTTAGCTCGTTTCACCTTAACTTTATGTACTATCCCTATGCCTCACTGCAGACAGAGATTCTCAAATGACTAAAAGCATCAGGTATTGTTTTCTATAAGCGATCATATATCTCAATGGTTTCACCATGCATCAAGCCAAAATATCGTTGCCAATATTAGCATGTGCATTAGATGTCGCTTACTGAGTGTGCCATTATTTTGCGACATTCATCAGTCGGTTTATTGAACAGCAGAATGAAGGTTGAACTCAAAGGATCATGCTGCTGTTATTAACGTGTTCCCTCCCCGAGAAGCAGATTTCACCCACGGCCTTTTTTCGTAATTAGATTTCAAACTGACCTGGAGGAAAATCCAACACCCGAACTACACATTTAAATAGATTTGTGTTTGAACACGTTACAATCGTGTTGAATATTAACCATGTCCAAGTGCAACAAAGTTCAGCTTAAGGGCTAACTCCATTATAAGGGAGGCAGATGGACCTGTTTCTTAATTTACAGGTAATTTATTAAAAAGAAAAGAATGCAATGAAGCTCAAAAGATACCGGAGCCTACAATGACACCCCACACCTCCATTTTTCATCACTTTTATTCAAATATTTAATGTTCACACACGAGTCGCCACAGAGTGAGCTGAATGTGTAGAATCGGTGAAATGACCCTTTAAGGGCCCGGTAGCGTCACAGGTTCACTTTTGATTGGCCTCAAGATATTTTTAGAAGCATTCTTTGACACTTAGTTGGAACTGATGGGCCTTTTAAGAGGAATGTGATCTTGTTGGTTGCTGGGAAATGATTAAAATGACAACATGAAACAGTTTTGACCTCCAGTTACCAAAGTGCAATTATGTGTTGCCAGCTGAATTCATGAGCAGTGCCACTTTTAATCAAAGGACATGCATGATTATGCCTCCAAGTCCTGCGCGGTACACAATGCATGTCTGTGGCTGCTGACCCCGGGTCTGCTGATGAACCCTATTCAGATCTAAAAGTGCCAAGAAGCAGAACGGTTAACAGTGACGCAAAGTCTCCACATCTAACCGGACCTTTCTTGACGTTTTAATGCACTTGCGAGGCTTTAGGGAAACACAACCCCATAAAGACATCAGGAAGGAGAAGCAGGAGTGGTGCGTTGATATGACGGGACAGCTGAAGATACCGGAGAAAAACACTTAAAAACATCAGTGTGATCCTTTCACTTTAAAATATCAGAAGTAAAAGCATTATGAAACATGTTTCATGTTTGAAAGAAGTGCATGAACTTTGTATGATGAATTGGGAAATCATTTTGTAATAACTTCTAAAGTATTTGGATGGCGAATAGTCTTAAGAATAATTTACAACACAATCTGTTTCTTTTGCCAAAGTGCAGCAGTTCTTAAAGGGAAACACTTTATGTAATTGATTATTTTTTCATTCAAACAAACTGTAAAATAATGTTTCTTTCTCAGGTTTGAATGAATCGCCTTTTATCGGCTCGGCTCCCGTAACAATCCCGAAAGTGCAAGCGCAACGGCCAACTATTACGATGTACATATCAAATCCTCATTTCCGAATAGTAGGAATTCTCTGAGCAATGCGGCTGAGATGCATCATCTCGCTGAGGCCTGCGCTGCGTCTCATGCACCAGGAGTCAGTTTGCATTAAAGGCGTCATTTGAGACAGCGCTGGGAAATATTTGGGCATTTCATGGTATTTCTTTTGATTATAGGACCTTTCGTTGAAGCCCGATACTCCTTTTCTGTCACAAATAATAAAACAAAACTCTCACTATAACTGAGCTCTTGAATTAGGCGGGATTAAAGCGCCACTGATTTCCTAAAGGCCTTTTAAGCTGTAAATGTGCATTTAAATATAAATAATTGGTAAACACTTTTTAAAGTTTCACAGGGCTGGGAGTGATTCCCTCAGCAAGTTCCATCCTTCAAAATTAATGTTTGTACAGAGACACCGAACACCACCTTTCTGGAGCTTTTCGAGAATCCTTTGCTGCCAAGTGCCAACTTATATTCATTTCCTGGGCGGCTGAGCAAACCCGCCTCTGTTTGGGTAGATGGTGAAACGCCGTGGATCCTTTTCCACTCGAGACAAGCGTAACCAGAGACGAGCCCTAGAAGCACCGGCTTACCTAAATATCCTGTACAATATATTTATAACGACCTTTGGAATAAAAGAAAATGCCTTTTCGCGGCTGAGACGCATATGTATTTTTACACATTAGCATACGTGCCTTGAAGAAACAGCAGCCAGTGTTTCTGTTAAAGTGGGCACATTTAAATGCAGCGGATCTGTTTGTGCTTTAGCAAACCACACGGACGGTCATGGAGGTCTGAAGCGCGGATGTGGTGCAGACAGAGCTGTGTTCATACGGCGGGGGGTCAACTTCTGATCAGAGCGTCCGTTAAAGGGGTCAGTGAAGGCCAGTAGTCCATATGTGACCATGTTGGAAGTGCCCACGTACGCAGCCGCCGCCAAATCGGACTGAATCCCTCTTTACTTTTGAAAGAAATAATTATTCTTTGGCAGCTTAAACGATAGTTCCAGTGAATTGCAAATTGTTGGCTTTCTTTTCATAGTCTTTGCCAGCACTCCTGTCAGTAACAGTAATATTGTTCCGACTGAGGTAAATGGCTGAGATTTTGGAATGCAGCAGCATTGATGAAAGAGCAGCCAGATGGCGTGAGGGACAAAGAGGGCAGACAGGTTTGAAGTTCATGCTTGTAACATTCCATCGAAAAAGTCCAAATGAAAATGCAAAAACTATCAATTAGTTCATCCTACTTGAAAATGTTGCAAACAATTTAAAACAGGCGAAGGCACCACACCCTGATTGTTAAACTGAACTTCATTTAAAGTAGATCTCACATCCCAAATTCTGCCTCTGTGAAATACTACTAGAGCACCACATTACGCACCAGATTGAAGATGACACAATCAAACAAACGGCCACGTCACATAAACACTTTGAGAAAAAACATTTTTGTTTGGCCTATCGACCTGCTTTTTAGGGTTCTTTTGTTATTTTTGTCCAGGTTAGGGTTAGAGGGTTAGGGTTTGAGGGTTAGGGTTAGAGGGTTAGGGTTAGAGGGGTAGGGTTAGAGGGTTTTAGGGGTAGGGTTTGAGGGTTAGGGTTAGAGGGGTAGGGTTAGAGGGTTTTAGGGGTAGGGTTAGAGGGTTAGGGTTAGAGGGGTAGGGTTAGAGGGTTTTAGGGGTAGGGTTTGAGGGTTAGGGTTAGAGGGGTAGGGTTAGAGGGTTTTAGGGTTAGGGTTTGAGGGTTTGAGGGTTAGAGGGTTACAGGGTTAGATGGTTAGGGCAGAACAAGCTGGATACACATTTCGTACGTGTTAACCCCATATTTGCTCTCTTCCACCCCCAGAAGAACCACAACGCTAGTTAGTGTAAAGGTTGCCATGCAATGATGTCACTAACTTTAGAACTTTTAACTCCATGAACATGGATTAAACATTCTGACTAAACTAGATGCCTGTTTAACGGTTTGCCTGTTCTGATCTTAAACTCTCTCGCAGGGACATCGCAGATGTTCCCGCATCTCAGCCATCACTTTGACCAATGTAATCAATCGTTACGAACTACGGCAAAAACTGGAATTATCCTTTAAACGTTCCCAATACCGATCGGGCCGATGAAACATCTACCTATGAAAAGTGTCGCCGAGGATAATCGGCGTCATCTACCTTCCATTCAGTTCATAGCCGAACCTTTCCAAGCAGCATTTTGGGGAATGTATCAGCCATAATGGACCTTTATGTTTTTCTAAAACAAAATGAACTCTCTGAATTCTCCCTCCGTGAGCTGCGAGTCGCCGCGTGTCATGTTGATGGTCCTCGACGGAAAAGCCGCTCTGTAACGCGGATGGCGGGGAGAAACCTTTTGGCTTCCTCCCGCGCTTCCCTGGTCACGCTACACCCACCGACACGAGGGCGAATCACCTCCCGACGCCCGTTGGTTGGCTTGTTTCTCTGTGCTCGGCTTCCGGGCGTCACTCACTGCACGCGGAAGTCGTGCGTGTTTTTCCAACAGGGACAAATAGACACAAATTGCACTACTAACCGTATAATGCAACATAGTAGAAAGGCTGTGTTTCATAGATTCTGTTTGTGGAATAGGTTTTTCTGTAGGTCCGAAGAACAAATAATACCGTGTACCGTACTCCTCAGAGGAGACTACATCCCGTCCGCGTGGGTTTATTTTGCGGTCACGTTGGACCGGACCGACGTCTTCTGTCGACCTTTTGGATCCCGTGTCTGTACAGCGACCCCCTGTTTTTTTCGCCACGCAGGGAAGGAGTTGTCGAGAATCGTTGCAGAGTGAGATGAACATTTTACATAACATTTTACATTTGTATGTTTTCTTTTCTTTTGGTGCGCGTGTGCATGATTTGGTGTGGGTGACTCCCTCTCGCACAGCCTGAGTGCAGCCATCACACACTTGAATAAAATGATGAGCCTCCTTCTGAAACCCTCTGTCTTGTTCTAACTGCTTATTATTGCCCATGGGATTTTACATTGTTAAAAAACGGTTACTATGTCATTATATATTCATTAAATCAAATGTTTTAATTATTTGTAAATGTGCCGTGGGCCATTTCCTCTCAGTTAAAACAAGATCAACAAACTCTATTTGAGTTACTACTATTTGAAGAATTTGTATTTGGACTTAAGAACCTCTTGGGTATATTTAATTTAGAAAGCAAAAACTAATGTTATTCTCAAGATCACATCTTTTTGAAGTGAAGGTTTAGAGAAGTGTGGCCTCCCAGCATGTCCGATGAGAGGAGACCGCTGAGATGATGAGAGCATCCGCTGAAGAATACGAACAAGCACTCTGAGCTAAATTAAATCGGCTCAATACAAAATATGTTCTATTTCAGACAATGATCGGATGAGAGTAAAATAATATAAGCTGCAAGACAAAAGCCTGAATTCTATTTTTCTTCTTTCACTTTATTTTCAAACGCCAAACGAGTCAATTGAAATTCCGGAAATATGCTCCCAGTGGTCGGCTAGCCTAGCTCAGCATAAAGACTCTACCTAGGGGGGGAAACAGCTCGCTTCTCTATTGTCCAGCGATGTTTTTACTAAACGAAACCCAATCAACGCCTAAACTGGCTGGTTCCATCCAGTATTTGTAGAAATACAAACATTGAAAGAAATACAGTGGTCCTATTCTTTGAAATATCAGACTCTCAGGAACAACATTAAACGTCCAATGTAGGTGAGTATAGTTTTGAGGTTTTCCTTTTAGTTTAGGTTATAAATGAAGTATGCCGCCACGCGTACGACTCATAAAACATTGACTGGGCTTCATACAGGAGATGAAGAGCACCCGAAAGTCTTGTGGTTACTCCCCATTCACACCACGTCAGCTACTCTGATTGTCTAACAACAAAGCGGATGGGTTTACAATAGAGGTATTATGATCCTGGATAAAACCTCCCGCAGCAGCAACATAAGGGACAATTTGACCGACGGAGGATTTCTGCTGTCCAGTCGCCTGCCTTCTTCTCCCCGAGGGGCTCGTGCAGTGCAGCTGGATGTTCAGTAGGTGGGAGAACAAGCAGGCAGCATCCCCTTTCTCTCCCTTCCCACACCGCGGTAATTATATGTCAGCCGCGAACGCGGAGGGCCACACAATAAGAACATGGCAGCGGGGCGTAAAGGCCATCTCTTGGCGCCAGGCCTGTAATTTTGCATCTTGAACGATCGTGTAAACGTAGCTAAGTTGTTCTGCAGCCTCCAACGCACCGATGATGTGATGTAGCTCTGCAGTGACCGCCTGCTGACACGAGAGAACGAGACAAGGGACCGCAAGAGATTTCCAACAGTGCTTCTGCCTGAAAATGGATTATTGCAGGAGGCAAAACTGCCCGCTAATACGAGCGCCGTCCATCGCTTGATAAAAACAGGGGGTTGATGTGGGAGCGATGGAGCCGCCTTTTAAAATAAGCTGCTGTCTTGAAGTGATTAAGATCTGCAGGCGATACACAGCACGTCATTGCAATCCCGTCTGTCTGCAGATGCTCGTGCTGAAAACTATCACCTCGGAAGAGAATTCAAATTAAAGCTCAACCCCAACAAATTGTGACAGTATTGAGTTTACACCTTTATCCGTCTTGCCAAGGGTTCTCGTTACATCGCCTGCACCAGGCTGGTTTTGGTTTCATAAGGGGAGGCAGCACGACTTTTAAAAAATAGGTATGTGTCACAATAAATGATTTTTCAGCCAAGAGGAAATTCTAGGCACGCATACCCTCACTCAGTGGCAACTGAACGTTTTGGCTTGTAACAGTTGCTTGTGAACCCTGATATCAGCCAGTGGACATGAATCCTGAGCAGTTCAGACAGAAATGAAGGATTTGTATGAGCCTGAGAAAATCATTGTTTTGTGGAGCTGACATTCGATGACCACATCATTTTTGAGGGGGGGGGGGGGATGTCGAAGGGGTTCCAAACAAATCCCAAACGCGCTGCTACGTTGCGGTAGTATTTTATTTGATGAGAAGAATGGTGTTCTGCTGACAGCCTGCTTTGTTCTAAAGACAATGATGATGACACGAACCTCCACCCTTTAACGCTGTAATATGCAAAGGAGGTATGTGGCACCATCTAGTGGCAAAGGCACTGCAGAATGTCTGCTACATTTTTCTTCTTCATAATCACCTGAGCAGCAACTGGCCATTATTTCATGCCATTGCGAAGCTGCACTGCGGACCATGCAAGCAAACGGGCCTTTGCCTCCGTGTGCACGCGGGATGATTAGAGATTCCTGTCCTGCCCTGACACCCTAATCTGCCTAATTACATTAAGGCAGCTAAAACCTTCTCCAACCGCAGTGCCAGTTGCTCATGTGGCACAAACCAAACAAACACACGGACAACGACGAGATAGTTCACCTCTGCTGAAAGAATCTTCTTCAGGCGGGAGATGTTTGTCAAACTTGTGAGTATACGAGACAACACGACCCTAATGTGCCTTGAGCTCCGCTCTAGTGTTTCATTTCTGCACTTATCTAACGGGGAAAAGGAGTTACTGGTATTTACGCTACATTAACAGAGCTTTATGTAACCTTTGGTTTGGCTATAAACAAAGTCAAGGTGCACCGGTTGATGTAATTGCTAATTTGCAGGACTGACTGTCTGAAAAACACGTTTTGGTATCATTTCCTTACTTTATAAAAGATGAATCAGTTGTGACCAATGGCTTCAGTTATGTGTAATAAATCATTTGCAACTATTTTTGTGAATAACCTTAAACTATTGGAAGAGCTGCGGGTTCCCTACAGCTTGTGTCTGTTTTTTAGCTGATCTCACCGACCGACGTCTGTTTGTGCACTCGGGTGCCTTCATTGTCCCCCAGACTTTGCTTGTGGCCCTTTTGAGAGGAAGTACAGTAACATCAGCTCATAACACGCTGCTGTTCTGAATCTAAAAAAGTTTTTCCGTTATCAATAATTTAACCACGGCTTTGCGCAGCGGTTATTCAAAAAGAGGATCTATTTATCTACTGAAAAACAAAGCAGCTAAAGAGATTTGTCAATGCTGCAGTTGCAGAATTAGACACCATTGTGCTTTAAAATCATCAAAACCAAGACTCCCGGGTAGAAACATTATAGTTTCAGTAATATTCATGCGATGTCTCTTTTGTTCAGGGGGGCCCCCCAGCGAGAAGAAATGTTGACCATGCAAAGTTAAAAATACCATGTTGCGTCTGAATGGTCAAAACCTCAGGCTGGCGGCTAAAAATGGCCTCGATTCCAAAACACCTGCCCCCCATTTGTCAGCAACCCGCGGGAGGGAGACGGCGGGTCGGCTTACGGCCTCGCTGCTGCCCACGTCCCCCGGGCCTGACTCCCGGAGGCCCCCCAGACGCCCCCCGAAGCTCGCCCCGCTGGAGCTGCCAGAGGCGGTGAGGGAGTCCCAGAGGCGGAAACTTCAGCTCATCCAGCAGGAGGCCAAACCGGCTTCCTGTCAGCTGGACGCGACGGGGGCCGACACCTGCGCGGGGGAGGTAAAATCCTGCGTGGGACGGAAACCGGAAAAAGCTGCAGGTCGCCCCGCTGCCTCCGCCGAGAGACACGCACCTTCGAGGCCCCGGCCGGCGCGCTCCGTCCCCGCAGAGCACAACGGAGACGAGCTCCTGGAGGACGCGGTGCGTCGAGGTGCCCCAGCGCCGCTGGGCAGCAGGCCCGCCCCACCTTTGCTTGCCCACAGAGCTGGAGCTCGAGCCCCGCGTCCCGTGGAGGTGGCGCGTGAAATCCCCCAGCGCCCCCCAGCAGGGGAAAAGGCGAGGCGGTGGCTGAGGCCGAGGAGATCGCAAGGCCCGGGAGAGGATAAGTGCAATTCACTCACTTCGACCGGGGGATTATCTGCAGATAAAGGCGAGCTGGCCCAAGGTGTCCAAGGCGAAGGGAAGAAGGCAGAGAGGGCTGGAAAAGCCATCAGAGAGCCTCCTGCAGCCCACCGGGAGCGAGGAGGCCGTATCAGGGAAAGCCATCAAGAGGACTGCAGGCAGCCATGTGCTCCGACCGGACAGACGAAGGTGGGAGCGGTGAACATCCGCTCGACGGTGCGAAGCCGAGTGCTTCTAATTGTGGATTAAAGAAGAAAACATGATCTCAAAGCACAACAGCGCTTTCCCTCTGGAACGTCTCCAACTGTAATTCGATTGGATCTTTCACTTTTGCAGCTCGGGACTTTATGAAATGATGTCATGCTCAGAGATGGTCCGCCAGAAACAGGCTTAACATCCCAGTTTGGCAGCTGATTTATAGTCTAAGTTACTCAGCAGATGAAAAGCCTCATGTGGGAAACAGAAAGGGCTGCTGTATTTATACACTGCTGTACACACACAAACAACGCCAGCAAATGGCTTCGAACAGTTTAATGTGCAATTATTTAATTTCACCAGATTTGACTTCAGAAATGGGCCCATATTGAAATAGCAACGCAGGCAACACATCGCTGGCAGGAAGCCGGATGATTTTGAGTTTGTAGAGCTGACTTTCCCTCGTGTTCCCAAACAACATTTCATAATGACGTGCTCCATAATAACATTTCATGAAAGTGTAGCAGCTCTATCTTGTGCAATTTATTATTTCCCAAACCTTCTGCCCTAGATAAGACCGTGTAATGATTCAATGCACGGAACAAAGTAAAGCTGCTGGCACATCACAGAGAGTTACATCGGCCAAGATGATCCTCAGAGAAAATAGTTTGGACCGATGAGTTAAACAACAGCCGACAATGACCATCCTTACTTTCATCAGTCAAATGTTACAATGAATGTACAATAATTAAAGACTTTTAACAATATGCAGTGTTTCTGATTGTCATGTTTAAAATATGATACACATCAGGTTGAGGAGCATCATACTTTTAACACTTGAGTATGGATCATATTTTCTATTAGTCTTGTTGCTCAGAGAAAATGTTCTTATTTGTTTTTTGTTTCAGCTGTTACCTATTATACATTTTTCCAGATGTTATCCTGCTGTTTTTTTATCACATCCCTGCCCCTCACTGGACTTCTACGTGTTGACCCTTAACCTCACCTACAAGGTAGTTTGTTACACAGAAGAGTTTGATAAGTCTGTTTGACAAGTTTGCAAAAAGGCTGAACAAAAAAACAAAAACAAAACACTGGTAATTGGTGGAACTATCTGTCAATCAAACTCTTCAAGAACCCACATCTGGAAAAAAGAAAACATTTTTTCCATTTAGCCTTTTGTGTCGTTTCTTCTTCCCCTTCTCTTGTGAAGCGAAATAACAGATGTTGCTGCAGCATCTTCGCTGACATCTCCAGGAGCCGAACACATCTGGGACAAACTCGCAGCCGCCAGTTGCTGCTTCCTGAAGCCCGACAGGAGGAGGTTTTGTTATGTTTGTGATTTGTTATTTTGATATTTGCATCAGTTTTCCATGAGGCAACATCAGATCCACTATTAACTACGACTCACAAGGAGAAAATACCAACAAGTTGAAGGTTGCAAATTGAAAAGCAAACCTGCCAATTCTTTGAATGAATCCTCGAGGGGGGCTGGAGGAACAGCGGCCACTAGCCGGCTGTATTGTAAACCAGTGCAACCAAATTGAGTGAGAGGCACCGAAGGCTAAACGCGGCCGGAAGAGCGCGAGCAGCTGTGTGGTGATTTCTCTCCAGCATTATATGGTTATTATTGTCGCATGCTTAAACTGCTACATCAAAATGCTGAGGCATGGTCTGTCCTGCTGCAACTGTAGTCCACACACGGATGTTTTTTGAAACGTTTCTTTTTCCGTGGTAGGTTGAGAGCTGGCCGTCAATCAGACCACAGATGGCTTTCTCAACGACGACGTGGTGCTCGCAGCTCCTCGCTCACCTCTTCGCCACGAGGCGACAGACGGTTGCTTAGACTGACACCGTGGCTCACGACGTGCATCTGCCCCGAACCATCAGCCCACTTCCCATCCACTTCACACTAGGCCTATATATAGCCCGGCCAGCGCTCGCTTCCCTCGGCTACAAAGGCACTGCAAATGGGCCTGGATGTACTGGCCAACTCGAATATTCACGCTGTTTTTGGAGCGTTTTGGTGCTTTACCAGCTCCTCTGGGATCGCCGGGTTTTTCGAACAGAGCAGAAGCACGCAGTTAGAGCCGTAAAAGGGCTTTAAAGAGGATGGTTCAACCAAGACCTGCTAACGTGAGCATTGTGATGCGGAAGAGGAGGAGGAGAAGCACCTAGTCGGTGTGTTTCCGTCACCGGCATTGTTAAAAAAAAGCATGACACGAGTGATTCAGGTCACTGAGCTTCAAACTTAACACGAGTGAAACAAGCACACGTGTTCTGTAATCATTTCCCCAAACTTAAACACAGCCCCGCCCCGTAAGTGCGCGGCTGGTTGAAGCCGGCGCGGGACCGGGCCCGGCCCACCACCAGCCCCGGGGCGGCTCCGCTGCGGCAAAGGCCGGACGCGTCGGGGCCTTGCCCCGTCTTTGAGGGCAGCGCTTCAGATGGGCGCAGCCATAAAGGAGGGAAAATAAAGGATAAAAATACACAGAGAAAGTTGCGTCTATAATTGGCTGCGCCTCTCTGACTTTCTTTTTTTTTCTTTTTTTTTATGGGAGCACAGCCTATAGTCAAGAACAGTGGAAGCCACTTCATCCCCCCCCCCCGTTGAAACTCTACACTTTTCCCCTTTCACAGTTCCCTCCCACTATGTCCATCCCGTCCACACGGCTTGGGAAGCTCACCTCTCACATCACTAGTCAACCACCCAGCACGCTGGACTCGCCGCCCTGGATTAAATGACCATCTCATTTTGACTTGTGGCAGCTTGGATTATTGTCACCTGATAGCGATGCTGCCTGGGTGCTGATCCAGGGTGTGATCGCTGGAGGCAGAGTGAGAGATCCAGGTAAGAGAGAAAACACCAGTCACCTGTGAAACTCTTGGTTAAAATTCTTTAATCAGTTTTAAATCCACGCGCTGTCGCGATGCTCCACCAGAGAGAAGACTTTTTTTCTGTTATTTTTTTCTCGGCTTGCACGTGGACAGGACAGCGTTTCCGTTTTTTGGACGTTTGGGAACAACAAACGTGGAGCTTCTGTTTTAGACATCTAGACATTTTAGTCCCAGGTCTACCATTGAGAGAGGAAGTGGAAACAGACACGGACCTCAGGTTCAGATGTGGACAGAGGCGAGCCGGCTTGTTTCTAGCTTTAACTCGGATAACTGCAGATGGATTCAACACAGCACCGAGAGAGAGAGAGAGAGACGCCGTGTATTTAAATGTGATCAGAGATGAAAGAGACACAAATTAGAAAATGTTAGACTCGGGGAAAGAGGATTATGATCCTGAATCTAAATGATGTTCAGCAGCTTTTCTTTGGGTGCTGAATTTTTTTAATTTCAGTTATTATCTTATCTCGCTGGGCTGAATTTCTCATAGTTTAAATGTTTACTAGTTGGGGCAATTATTGTGATTCAGCTGGCCTATTCTATTAATAGCAGCAGTGAAATCACAGAAAAGGCCCATTTAGAATTAGATAGGCCAAAGCCCTTTGCTTTACCCACAGAGCGTAAAGCAAACTCTTCTGGGTATAAAAGCCAGCCACAGTCAACAGGTTACTTTTAGAAAATTGACCATTTCCTGGAATAATGCTCTGCTCTTTAACTCCAGCATAGTACTTTGACTTCATGACGTGTCCCAGAAGTCCTCGGACCTAAAGAGCCCCAAATGTACTGCAAATATGGCAATACATTTATATTTATTTTAAAAATAAAAACGCGTGGACGCTGTTCTCCTCAGGAGAGTCCAGTAGATCACGGCGAGGCGCTGGGGGACGGTGAAGCGCTTGTCCCGCGTTATTGCTTTCCAAGTTGTGCGTGTCTCAGACTTTTCCTCAAACTCCCCCAGTGACAGCGAGACACTTTCGCGCCAGTGCGACTGGTGTTATGGCTCCGGTCAGTCGCACAGCACCCCCGAGGGGCCGGCGGTGTGCAACAGGAGCAGGAATAGTTGTGTGTCTGCACGTCAGGCTTCTGTCAGGGCCACGCAGGCACGACGGCCTCGTACGCCAACGCACCAGACTGGACTGACCGAAACCCCCCTGCAACATGCCGCTTGATCAAAGCTGCGTTGAGACAATCTTTTGGCCCGGACCGCTTTTCTCTGGACGGCGTGTTCGGGCTGTAGAGGGGAAGCGTGTTTAAATATCCAGCTTCAGATATCACACCTTGAGAAGGGAGAGCGTCTCCAGCCGGCTTTGATACCAGTAAGAGACTGAAATAAGGGACAATAGAAATACTGGACAGTGAGGCGGATGAGAGAGAATTATGTTTTGTTGGAGCCCCAGATTTATTCACACAAAGTTGGTAATGCAATGTGAAACCAGCCTTCCGCTGCTCCCTTCTCAACGTGGAGATGTGGCAGCAGTTGTTTTGGGAGACCTGTTTTTTTCACAGCAATCTCCCTGCGCTACAGGAAGTACACCACGCACTTTGCTTTCACTGTGGGAGCGAAATGGTCACAAATCGGCTTTGCCAAAGGACATCTTGGCAAAGGCAACTTCAAAATGCATTTTCACAATAGCTGCCCGCAGTACCTGTTGGAAGAATAATGCATTGTTGTTGATGTTTCCACTGACAATTCCACAGATAAAACATCTTAATGGTGGTAATAAGCTAAATGAGACAGAACCAAACAAAGGCGGAGATGGAATTACGACTGGGATTTAGGATCACGTTGGTCATCTTGGCTTTGGCTCTATCCGGCGAGAGGGTGGAAGCTCAGAGAGCAGGTAAGACAATCAAATCAAATATTCCATTATTTGCAGCTCATGTTGACCGTTTGTGACCAAACACTCCTGTGTTCCTTCATGGCAGGATGTAAAAACGTCCACTACGACCTGGCGTTCATCTTGGATACCTCTTCCAGCGTTGGGAAAGACAATTTTGAGAAAATCAGGCAATGGGTGGCCAACATTGTGGACTCTTTTGACGTGGCACCCGAGAAGACAAGGGTAGCCGTGGTTCGCTACAGCGACAGACCCACCATCGAGTTCACCCTGGGCAGACACGGGACCCTGGAGGATGTGAAGCAAGCCGCCCGCAACATACGCTACCTGGGGGGAAATACGATGACCGGGGAGGCCATCAACTACACCACCGCCAACATCTTCACCGAGCGGAGCGGGGCCAGGCCGACGGCCAGAGGCGTTCAGAGGGTGGCCATCCTCCTCACGGACGGCCGGAGCCAGGACTACGTCCTGGAGTCCTCCAAGGCGGCCGCCAAGGCCGGCATCAGGATGTTCGCCGTGGGCATCGGGGAGGCGCTGAAGGTGGAGCTGGAGGAGATCGCGGCCGAGCCAAAGAGCGCCCACGTCTTCCACGTGACCGACTTCAACGCCATCGACAAGATCCGAGGCAGGCTGAGGAGGAGGCTGTGCGAGAGTAAGTTGGGCCGTCGGGCGCGCCACATGGCTTCTGTTTGAAGCCTCACCTCGAGGAGCCTGCCTCACCCAGAACGTGCACTTAATCAAATTGCACTCTTATTTTAACCCGTAAGCACTGCATGGACGAAAGACCCTAAACCACAGAACCCCACCCCTAACCACAGAGAGCTGCAGTTCTTTCTTACTGAGAACGAAGCGGGTGACGGGGGGGGCGTTGAGCTTATTGGCTTATAGAAGACAGTTTTCTAACCGAGACGTGTCTGTGGCTTAGCAGCCTATTTAACTGCTGCTTTGGTTTCAGAGGTGTTTAGCACTGGAGAGCCGCTCCCAAGCAAAACCTCGTTGTTTTTTCCACTAGTTCGCAGGGACAGTCCTTCAGCGCATGCACACGGGCGTAGGAAGCATCTTACACAGCCGACGGTTCAGTAGCTGTGAGCAGAAGTGGAGAAATATCTGTGGAAAGTGAACCTTTTCACGGATGCTTTGCACTCCAACACACAAATTCCTCCCTAAAATTAGCCAGACAGGAAAGAAAAGGATGCCATGAGTCTTTGCCACAATCTAAATAGAAAAAAAGACATGATTACATGGTTTAGTGCACAGATGAGCAAAGACAGAACTCCCAAATCTCACTGTAGTCACGCTCTAAATTTGACAAGTCAAAAGTAAACAAGTTTTGATTCAGACAAAATAATCTTTCAATTTGTAGACTAATAATGCAGGTTATGTGTCCTGAAACATGGTGTGCTTCCAACTTTAGAATAGCGAAGGGCTAAATTTACACAGACAAAACACCACATGTTTTCTTTCTCTAATCTCTGACGTCTCTAAGTATATCAGTGGCCACCACAACTGGCTCGGCGAGCAATGCAAGTTATTTTCACTCAGAAAATTATAGCTCTAATGTTACAAATGGGTCCAGTGCAGCCGCTCCAATGTCCATGTCGAATGTTTTCACCTTTTGATCCAAAGGTTTAAAAAGGCACTCTACTTATTGTGTTCTGCACTGATTCATTAGAGCGCGTGTGGCCCCACAAAACTCTACTATTGAAGCTCCCGTCCTGCAGTGTGTTTAAAAAAGTGCACAGCCATAATGACGGACGGTAGCATGTGTAATACACCCTGAGGCTGTTTCTGGCCTCTGCTCCAAAAAACGCCACACCCATGACAAAAAGTGTAATAACCATGTAACTACTTTGCCTATCTGGGCAATTTATTTCCTGTGGGGATAGAGGGGAACCCGTGTGAGTGTTCTGATGTGTCAAATCAGTTTATGTGTTACTGGTAAAGAAATAAATCAATATATAACACACACAAAAGACCGTTTGAATTATGAGATTTGCATGAAATAAGAAAAAAAGTCCTGTGAAAGATGGAGATACCACATCTAGGTGATAGCCCAATGTGTGGACAGTAACTTTTTACATTGATAGAGTGAGGATTACTACTCTGGGACAGGCTTTTGTGTCTAACGTCATTCAAAAGTGACAAGAAGCAGTGTGAGTCATGCAAGATTGCTGCTGGCATTATTGCACTGCATTAATTCCTTAATTTTGTTCAAAATGTCAAAGCTAAGGGGCATTTACAAGTCAAATCCTGGATGTTTGGCTGAGCGAAATTTGTATCAGCACCTTCCGCTTCGTCTCGGCTTTCTCTTCTCGTTATGCTGTTTTCTTTGTTATCGTGTTGCTTCCCTGAGAAAGGAACATAAGCACCGTCGCATGCAGATTTCATGGACCAATTTGCATATTTTATTCTATAACTTGTTGGAGTATTTTCAAACTGGGTGTGCAATGCTCCTACGTTTGCTGAGGAATCTGTCTGTGACTTTAATTTCCAAAGGCAGGTTTGACATTCCTTCCATTTTAACTCGCTGACGGATTCCTAAATTATAGCTGCAGGGCCACGAGTGCAGGGAGAAGCTTTTACGTGCAAAGTCGCACGGCTGAGCAACAACACCGTTCACTCACAGAACGGTAATCTTTGGTGCACTTGTTGTCTTCATGCACAATTAAAAACCAAATATCTTTCCTGAGATCTTAAAGAGACACTTTTTAAAAAGGGCACTCTGACGGTAAAATTACCTGCTTGGATCTTCATATTAAGCGTGTTCTGTGATTTGCATGTAACAGGAAAACAAGTCACGTCGACAGAGATGTGCACATAAAGAACACCTCAAAGGGTAAAAGTGGTCCAACAAGATGGTTTTTATTGCTGTGATTTAAGACAATTGCAGGGTTTAATGGTAAGTGTTTGACAGATACTCAATCTTTTAGGGAAGTTGGAGTCTATCACTGTGATATTTTTGGCCCCGGATAGTATTTAGGGCTGACAGGCACGACAAGGACAAATTGTTTGGCTGATATTAGGTTTAATGAGACGTTTCTCTGAACAGATTGATTGCAAATCATGACAGGATCCTGCTGTCATATCTAATCAACAATGTGAAAATGTATCTTCCCGTGTGGGTTTAGCGAGGAGGTTCTATTCAAATTAACCTTGTCAGTTGTGAAATTACTGCATGGGATCAAATCAAAGTTGTTTTCAAACAGACTGATTTGTCTTTCCTCTGAAAATACCCCAATTAATTAGTTGAGATAGAATTCTAGCTAGTTAATTTAGATTGACGGGTGTATTCTCAGATAAAAGCCCCCTGATTCCAGCTGTTAAACACATGGAAAAAACATGATTCTCACTTTACTTTTCCATCTGCAGAAATGCAGATAGTTTGGGTTTTAATATAACAGACCAAGTTCACAGAAATGTTGTTAAATCTTTTTCACATCGTGCTCTGAACATGTGCACGATCTCAGCAGGAACCGCAACCTCAGCGGTTCCTCACGGCGAAATACATTTGTGTGGAAATGTATAACTGACGCTGCTCTGTGGGACCATGGAGGGACGTTCTAATCCCCCGGGCTTCACACAGCACAGATTGAGGACATGCTGCACTGGCGCTCTGCAGATCACCTTTCAGTCTGGAGGCTGTGATCCCCTCAAACAATTCACCTTTTTCACCTGGACCCTGGTTAAGCGTCAGAATCAACGCTTCCTGTCTCGCGATTCGATTTCCCGACGCGATGGCGTCCAATGGCGTTGACATTTTCCCACCCCGTGCTAGAAGGAGATCATTGTATCCTGATGAACAGCGTGTCTGACTGAACTATTGTCCTCTCTCCTCAGATGTCCTGTGTCCCAACATGAAGGTCCAACCTGATCGGTTTAAACCCGACAGCAGCAGTTACGGCCTTGAAGAGGTTCCAGGTATGTGCAAACTGCATGCTGGCTTCACTTTACAGCATTCAGATTTGATACATGTGGAGAAGCGTTTTCTACAAGCAAAGATTTAGACAGTTTTCACTCGCAATCTCCTCTATTTTATTGGAAATTGGTTTTATTCATGATTTGAGAGGTGAGAGGTACTGCTTTACCTCAACATTCATGTTCCGCATTATTTTACAATGCCATTATAAAAACAATACTATATTTGCAAAACTAACAAAACGCTGGCAGACTGGAATTCAAACACATTTTTCTTACTAAATCACAGTTTATTATTTGATAAACTAATGCTGCTGTGGTTTAGATATATTTAATCTACAGTCTGAAGCCATTGACTTCCAATTTTTAGCCCTTCAAACTCTTGATCAATCACACCAAAAGGTTGGTTCCAAAGTCCCATTTGTCTCAATGTGTGTAAACATCAAGCTAACTCCCTCCATCAGCATCAAGTCTTTAGGCTAAACTGACGGTTGTTGGTAAAGCTTCACATGGATTGTGTCAATGTTTAAAGGAACACCTCGTGTTCAGGTGTGAGTTCAGCTGTGGAACTGGTCGTCTACTGGGTGAAGCGCTGTACTGGACCTCCACCATTTGACGTCTTGATTTCATAGTCCAAGCTGCTGGTTTAACTTCCTGAGAACTCTTGCACAGTGCTTAACCAGAAAGGTTGGATGTTGTTGTGAGAAAGTCTTTTGGGGGGGATCTGGGTTCCTGTCTGAGTCTCCCACCCACATCCATCACACTGAGAGAAAAAACAGATGCACTGTTTGGACTGCCGACATTGGACTGTGTGGAAAGAGAGATGTCACAGTAGTGGAAGCCGTGTTATAGAAAGCTTGACTCAACAAATTTGTCTGGCATTTATTCACTGGGTAATCTTTCAAAATGGACATTTATCAACAAATCCAACAATCCATCCGTTTGGTTTACCCTCCCGTCCCTTTCAGGCTTGTTAGATTTGGATAATAAGCAGGCACTAGTCACCTGACCACCACAATATTGGCCTGTGCTGTAAACCCTGCAATTGGAATAAATCATTCAAGCTTTGAGCTTTGACCTCTTGTTGAATCGGAATTTTAGGGTGCTGCCTAAGAGCTGCTATAATACCTTTAAATCCCTAGTTGTCGTCGGGGTGTAACTCAACCGCTGTTCAAGAGACCGTTAGTCTGTAACTCATTTGAGGTCATCAACATATTTGAGTAAAGTGCTTGTTGGGAGGCACGTTAGAGATTCTGCAACAAGAACGAGACAAACTGTATCTTTCCTTACAACATGCAGCTGTACGTTCCCACTTCTAATTACAAACGTCCTCCGCTGCGGCGCACAGAGCGTAACTCTCCGTGAGAAACGTCGGGACCGTCCCGGCCGCTGATTGCCATTTGACAGCCAAGAGACCTGCGGTTCGAGTCAGACTTGTGTTTTTTCGTGGGCTGTCCTGTCTGACCCCTCCGGGGCACGTCTTTGTGGTTCATGCGCTCACTATCGACTGCACGGCCGCCCCCATCTGCTCCGAATGCTGTGTGTCTGTGTGTGTGTGTGTGTGCGCGTTTGCCTTTTCCCAGTCGGTGAACTCATCTGGCGTTTTCCCGCAGATCTCCCCATTGGTTGTTTTCTGGCGGTCCAAAATAACTTTTGGGGTTGATCATATGCTATCTGCTGCCAGTCCAAATTACAGCTCTGTGCTGAGAAGGGCCCCCGCGGCAGCCATAGAAAACGGCGCGGTGACAAGAGAGAGTCGAGGCTCACAGCTGCACTGCTTCCTCGAGCAAACACTTCAGCGGGTACTGATGAGCCGTCCATTAATAGAGCATGTAGCATGTAGCATCGACAAGGCTATAGTCTCTCCACCTCTAAGTTATTACCACCTTTGGATAATAATCCAAGCCTTTTCACATCAGATGTTGGTAGACCTTCGTTGGTGCTGCTTAGCTTGCCATGTTGTGTTTTTTAAGAAGAATGTGTGTGTCATTTGGGTTTTGAAAAACCTAAAGACGTCACAATCAGAGAACTCACGTTCGATACATTTTTAAATCATGCTGGTTCTTCGTCTTAGTGCCTTTGTGGATTTAGTCCTCAAACAGGTGACGATGCTACACAAACTACGCCCCTGATTCCATCACATAGCATGGATGCTAGTTAGACAAAAACAAGGGTTGTCGTGCATTTGAGACAAAGTTGAGACAGCGCCTCCTGCTGACCAGCTGTGGACGCTGTTGAAGATACGATTGAATTAAATGGCATCTAAAATGTTTCCCCCAAAAGGCTTTTGTTCATGTACAAACCAGCGGAGAGTCTCCCCCCTGTGGCGAGAGCATAACGCTGTTTTGTCAGCGCACGTGAGACCTCGTACTGCCGCGGAGTCGCTGTGACAGACGACCTGGTCCCCCCGGCTATTCGCTCTGTTGTGACGGCTCTTGTTTTTAGGCTTATTTTTGGACTCTGCAGCTGATGGCACCGGGGCGGCCTGCCAGTCTTCCCACCTGTTTCAAGGCTATTTCTAATGAAGTCAACGAAGCTTTTGCCAGACTCTCACATTACCGCCTTAATGTTCCCGTTTCCTCTTTGGAAGATTAGTGCACTGGTGCCGATACTTCCTGCGGAAACCTTCTCTTCTCCTGGGTTTTGTTTCATTAGTGAGGCCATGCAGGAATGCGTTGAGGCCGTCCTCATCCTGTCGGCTCACTAATGGCCCGGCGTGCTCGACGCACAACCACGCCGGCTAACGTCTCCCTCGGTGGGATCTGCCGGACAAACCGGCAGCCTCGGCGCGTTGGCGTTGCCATAGCTACAGCACTTGTTTTGCCGCACAAGGGAGTGTCCTTTCCAAACCCCTTAAATATGACCTGTGGTCACACACCACTTCAAAATCACACACCGCGGGGGGAAACACACACAAACACGGGCACACACACCCCTCGAGACTTGAGACCTTAATAGAGATGGCAACTACTTTTTTTTTTTTCCCCTCTGGCAATGAATCAAAGAAATGTTGAATTGCCAACAAATGGTTCTAGTTTCCAGCCATTCAGGGATTTTAATCTTCCTCCAAAATAATTACAAACCCAGCGGCTCCAGGGTGTGGTGAGACCCAAAGTACCCGAGAAATGTGACAAAGACATAACTCAACCTCCTTAAGAGGCCGGTGCGCCTCCTTACTTGTGTGTGAGAGGCCGTCATGGGTCCAACTGGGCTGTTTTTCTCTGCTTGCCGCAGGGTTCAACCTGATGGAGTACTTCAACGTGAGAGACGTTCTGGGAACTAAGGAGGACGAAGGGCAAAGTTCTTACGTTCGGCTCGGCACCATGCCCATTGTACAGCAAACAGAGTAAGTGACCACCCAGTTATACTGCAAGCAATAAGCTGCACATGGTCTTCTAAGATACTTTTAAAGAGGGGGATTTAAATTGATGGACTGAGGAACGAAATTAGCTGATGAGCCCCAACTGAATATGTGAAAAACACACAAAATAAGGTGTTCATGGACTTAAAAAAAAACGAAAAAACATCAGAAGATTTGAAACATCACCAGATATATCAGATTTATCATGTTCAAATGTCTATTGATTCATAATGGGTTTGCACATTAAAGTCTAAACTGTACCGTTGACCCGTTGATACACGCCGTAATGCTTTGCTGTTTTTATTCGGCAGGGACGTGTTTCCTCAAGGGTTGCCAGATGAATATGCCTTTGTGACGACATTCAAATTCAGGAAAACCTCAAGACGTGAAGATTGGTACCTGTGGCAGGTTTATGACAAATATGGAATCCCACAGGTGGGTCAGTCAAACGTAAATAGTAATGAAGGTGACCAACACTACATGTGTGCCTGGATTCGGAATAGACAGCTCACTGAAAAACCTTAAAAACCTTAAAAACATAATCACGTCACACATATTTTGATATCTGTGGCATCCCTCATGGACGTCACCAAATATTCATCTCGTCCAGGTGTCCATCCGCCTGGACGGGGAGAACAAGGCGGTGGAGTACAACGCCGTCGGCCTGACAAAAGACGCCGTCAGGGCCGTGTTCAAGAACCACGAGGTTGACAACCTGTTCGACCGCAACTGGCACAAGATCGCCCTGAGTGTGGAGGCCAAGTCCGTGTCTCTGTACCTGGACTGCAAACACATCCAGACTCTGCCCATCGAAGACAGGGAGGACATCGACATCCAGGGGAAGACCGTGATCGGGAAGAGGCTGTACGACAGTGTGCCAATCGATGTGAGCCACCGAGCATTATTAGAGGCTTGTAATGCGTTTCAAACGTCCTAATACCCTCCAGATTGATATGTTGATCAATCGTCTGTTTCCACGCAGTTTGACCTCCAGAGGATGATGATTTACTGTGATTCCAAGCAGGCAGAGCTGGAGACCTGCTGTGATTTACCCAACGGACCTGTGAGTATTTCAGGCACATCTAACTACAGGTTTACAGTTGTGTCAAACTATAGGGACTAATTTAAGCAGTTCGGTTTTTAGCCTGAAAACAAACAGATGGATTCACATGAATTTTCTGTTTCTGGCTTTGTTAGTTACCTGCTGACAAACAACCAGCCATGAAACTAAAGGCAAAGCAACAAAACTAGAAAGCACAATTATATTTCACTGCGTTCAGTCATTATGTTGAGCCAAGCTAATAACTTTAATAAAATTAGCTTAGTGTCACTCAATTTAAAACTTTGGGTTCCATAAAAAGACTTTTCCCTATAAACCTACATTGGAAAAAATACCTGTATAAATCAGCGGATACGTCCTACCAACTTTCATTTAGAATGAACGTGACCCGGCCTCCAGCATTGTACGCACTTCTTATTTTACATCCATGTGCTCTGCTGGCCTTGCTTACCTGCTGTGTGTGTTGATCTTCTCATCATCACCATCTAACTCTGGAAAGTGAAACATTTTCCCAAACATCAAACTATTTTACCTTCAGTCGTCAGTTGGTTCAGCGACATCGCCCGAAGGCCGTTTATTGCTCATCACACGGCATCAACACCACTAGTGCTGTATTCATGTTTGGTTTGACTCATACGTCATTTCAGTGCCCCAAGAAAGTCGTGACAGAGGCCCCCCCCGTGGAAATCCCCGATCCAACACCCACCAGTGTGGAGCAGAAAAAAGGCCCTGAAGTCAACTGTTCGTGCCCTGCTGGAGATAAGGTAAAGCCCCCGGCTTCTAGCAGACTTCATCCCCGTCTATTATTTCCACCGATGAGTGGGAATGGTTTCTTAAATGGCTTTGGCGAGACTTCTGTATTTTCATTTCTCACAGGGAGCGATCGGCGTGCCCGGTGTTGCAGGTCCTAAGGGTGCAAAGGTCATCTACCGTTGCTTTGAACCACTAGTTTGTGTAACGAAAGCTTGCAGCTTTCATCACGGAGCTGTTCTTTTATTTTCTGAACTTACGTTTTTAGGGTGACGCCGGCTCTAAGGGCGCCATCGGAGCTCCGGGAACCAGAGGAGAAAAGGGCGACACTGTATGAAAAATTAAAGTGTGCAGATTTAAAAGTGTGATTTTCCTTTTAATAGAGAGCTTGTAAATGCTCATCGTTATTGAGAGTTTCTGTAGATATACTATGATAGACTCAATTTATCTCAGATTGCATGCCAGCTTCCAGCTATTATCTCATCTGCTTTTCTTGCTGCCTCGAGAATAATTGATCAATATTGATGAATTATTTGCAGGGCAAAGTAATATCTGTCAAAGGTGACAGAGGCGAGAAGGTAAGTGCACCTGCTCTCCCTGAAGCTGCATGTTTGTCTCCATGCATACATCATATGCATGCACCTCTTGGACGCCATTTTGTAACATCTCCCTTTCTTTTTTCCTCCCTTTCATTTTGTGTTTTTTTTTTTTCCCTTTTGGCATTTCATATATAACTTTGCTACGTAATGTCTTTTTTCGGTCAGGGAGCGGCTAGGAAAATGCTGAAACAGCTGTGATTGTCCGAATTAGAGGACAGGTTACCACAGAGGATGTGTAGAAGAGAGGGCGGGCGCACGCAGATGCCCACCGAGTCCGCGCGGCGCTGCCAGCTGGGACTCTCACAGTATAATTTGTCCCTTGAAACTGAATCCTCAGCATGCATCATTCAAGCCGTCCGGAGAGGCACGTTTAAAGTGGCCCCAGGAGGTCTGGCGGCGGAGAGGTGGTCTTTGCACTCGTTTTGTTTCCTTTGGTTGTGATAGTTGTAAAAATGTACCTGTAATTCTTTTGAAAAATGACTACCTAATTTTCACCTGGATATATTAAAAAAGAAATAAGGAGCTTTCAAGCGTTAATTTAAGTTCAGCAAAGCAGTCAGACGGACAGCTCCAGCGAATTTCGTGATAAATAGATTGTAATCTTGTTATTCTTGCTGCTGGAAGCCCCACTGGTTTGAGAGAACTGCATTAAAGAAATCGAACTTTAATGCAGCGCTTCCCTGTTGCTTTCCTATTTCTTTCTCTCTGCACGAGTGTCCATCCTCCCTTCCTGCCGGGGGGGAATTTGATGTGACAAACTCTTCCAAGTTCTGATGCCAAAACAGGACGTAGGCCGGAGCGGTTATGTCGGTCATTGAGTCGCTTAGGGTGAAAGTGAATTAATGCAGCTTTCACTGCTTCTAATTGCATCCTTAGCCGGCAATAACGAGCAATTCCCCGTGTAGCAGTGTTGTTGCAGATAATGTCTTCTTCGTTTTAGGGCGCAGCGGAGCGGGGAGCCTCTCCCCTAATCTCTGTGATGAATGAAATGGCGTGCGTTAACATGATAAACGCTCCTGAAATAATTAAAGGGGCGACCCTCTGCGACTTGTAAAGTGGTTTATGAAGCAGAAGGAAGCCGTGCGGTGGGCCCGACCTCGTGGTACCGTGTAATTTAACTGCTGTTGCTTTCCACTCAGTCCGGCTTTGGAATTCCGAGGGATTCCTCGGAAGCTCAATGCACCGGTGTTTGAACCAAGAGGGCAACACGGTGAAGCCAACGGAGGGTTATTGTGAACAGACCACAGTGGTAGTGGGAATAGGTGGACGTGACGACATGATGTTTGCAGATTCTGGCTCTCATTTACTCTCTCTGGGATTTTGTGTTCCTTGAAGTGTGTAACTCTGTGTAATATTAACGCCTATCTTTTTGTCCAAATGTGTGTATCCCTGTTCGAATAATCAAATGCAATTAATTCCTCTCTAACACTGACACATTTGTCCCACATTAACCCTCTAAATCCCCTTCTGTGTGTCTGCCGCGTGGACATTGTGACAGCACGTCTCCCGTCCCGCCGGCCGTCCAGCATGCTAATGGAGGACAGAGCAGTGGAAGTAAATGCGTACCTTCTGTCCACAGGGTGACACAGGCAGAATAGGGTTGACAGGTGCTCCCGGACAGAAAGGAGAGAAGGTGTGGACTTGTTGACCAGGACATGTGGCGGATTTCCCTCAAATGTTGAATGTGAAAAAAGCTCACAGACTCTCGTGGTATTCATTTTGCGTTTCCCGTCGTCTGACAGGGGACGGGTGGTGAGCCGGGTATCGATGGCTTATCCGGAGACAAGGGAGACAAAGTAGGTGGTAAATGATTTCAGAAGTCAGTCATGTTTTGCCAAACTAATGTGCTCACCTGAGTGTTTTTGTGTGTAAATAGGGTGAAGGGGGACTGGCAGGGGATCCAGGTCTACCGGGTCTAGCTGGACAAAAGGTGTGTGAATATCGTCTCACCGATTTAATTGATCTATTTCACAAGCCAGTGCACATACATGGGGGGGGGGGGGGGGGGGTCTTTAGTCATTCTGTTATTGGCACTGATCTCAAAGACACATTTTCTTTTTAATGGGCGTGTATTCATTTTTCTGGACAATTACCTCTCAGCCCGTAATCGATTTCCTGTGAAAAAGGGTTAGAAAAAAAAGCCTGTTGATGCTCAGTGATGCCGGCTCATCAGACATCCAGTAAGATGTTCTTCTCAGAAGCATCTAAGACCCAAGAAGAGTTTATATTAATCATACATCTGTTGTTTGGCATCACCAAACACACATGCTAATGTTTGAGCTAAACGCTAGCTGGTTAGCAACGACGTCCCCAGCTGACGTTCTGCTCCCACACTGTTCCAAAGAACAACGGGGATGATAAACAGATTTGCCAGCAGGCTGTTAGCTTGAACTTGGAAGACGTGTGACCTTCATCGTGATAAAGTAAAATAAGAACCTCTCACAGCAGCTCGGTCTGCTTTTATCAATAACGTTATTGATGACTGAGTTCTATTCAAGTCTCCCAGTGAGCGATTACAGCTTGTCAGTGGGTCTCTCTTTAAAAAGGCACATTAGTTACGTGACAACTAGACATTTCGGCTAAGCCAATGAGGTATTCTCAGTGTAATGTACCCTACAGAGGGAAAAGTATTATTTGAGATGACCTTTTATTCAAAATAAAATCAAAACTTGTGTGTGTTGGCAAAGAAAGATACCGTAGAAATGGACTCCAGATGACACCAGAAATAAACTGAGGTCAGAGGTCAAAGTTCAAGGCTGTGCCATAGGGAGTCGTGCCACTGACAACTGCTTTTCCGTTTGGGAGGGTGGGGGGGGTCCTATTTCTCACATGGATTAACCTCTGACTCAGAAGTCCCCCACTCGTTCTAAAGTGTGTCACTGCAACTTTGAACGAAAGACTTATAAATAAAATGATCAAATGTTGCTTCCCTCAAATCAGGGAATTCAAGGGGATGAAGGAATTCCCGGCACCCCAGGACCGAAAGGTGTCCCTGTGAGTATGATCCGCCGCACTTCGCCAGGTGAATGGTTGAGATCGGACATTGGCGAATGATAAAGTTATTTTTCATGTATCATGTTATGACGTTGCTGCGTTTGGTTGAAGGGCGAATCCGGTGGAAAAGGCGAAAAGGGAATTTCGGGAGACAGGGTAAGTAATCCCTGGTTCTTTGGTATGGATGGATGAAAGGTGGTTTATGGGATGCAAACAGACCACAAACACTGCAGCAGATAAGGGCATCTAGCTCAAAAGTGCTTGAACAAAATCACATTTGCTGGGTTACATGTTGGGTTACATGCTTTCCATGTCCCAGGACTTGAACCAGAGTACGTTAGCTTGAACCTGCACGGAATAGAGATTAAATAGCACCAATCTAGACCACGAGCTTCACTTCTGAGAGAGGCAGTTCTTCTCCGGAGCGGAGAACTGAGGGCGTAATCGTGCAAACAGATGCGGCCTCCTCGATTCCCTCTCCACGCTTCCTGTCTGGGATCCTGTGGGGGCGTCTGGCAGTAATTCAGCTCATTCAGGCCTGTAGAAGCTTTGTTGATGTCTGAAGGTCCCTCCGAGCTGTAAACACCTCCCTCCTTTGGCCATCCTAATGGTGTTAGAATGCAAGTCAGATTTCTAATAAATCAGTGCTTCTCTTCCAAGCGGCACAAAACGTTTTAGAGATGTTTTGGTCATCACTATTTCAGTCATTGAATTACGATGTGAGAAAGTTGAGTTACTTTTCCATCATGCTGAGATACAACCTGTACAAGGGGTCCGTGTGAAGCTTGAAACACGGAGTAATTACACTCAGTACTCAACCATACGGTACGAGGATGTGCAGCAGGTTCAGGGCGCACCGAAGCTCCATTCAGTCATACTGCTGCCGGGTTCAGAGCTGTCACTCAGCCATCACTCCGTCAGTAAGCCATTTCCTGTAGGTGAACACTGGAAAAGTACTTGTGTCAGTAAAGCGAATGAGGGGATAAGTGGTTCAGGGCTCAGGGGATCGTTTAATCACATTTTTTCAGCTTTGATTGAAATATTTCAACATTGAATCTATTTATAAATCCTTTTATTGTCTTCAAGCGTTAGTGGTATTTTTTCTGAGCGCCTTCCTCTGCTCTCCCATTTTAGGGTGGGGCAGGTTTCGACGGATTACCTGGCAAACCCGGTGCTCCTGGGAAGGATGTAGGTGCTAATCCTCTATTTAAGATGCGCAGAGGTTAATCTGTGACATGTTTTGTGAGTCACCTTCGTATTAATGAACCTTTTGTCTGAAACCAACAAGGGCTTGAGAGGACTGGTCGGCGCATCCGGACCCAGCGGAGTCAAAGGCATCAAGGTGTGTTCCCCCACCTGGTCACTCCATTTTCCAAGCTACTGTCGGTTCCCTCCAGCCTCCGTCTCCTCTGTGCCCGCTCGTTTGTCTGAGAAAATGAAATGCGTTGAGTTTGTTTGTGGGTCTTTCATTACTGACTTTGATTCGTCTCCGTGCTTCTGCCACGCACAGCAAACGGCATTGGCTCTTCACGCACACGTTTCACTTCCCTTCGGGCCACGACGGCTTCATGAACTATGATTATTGCTGTGTGATCACCACGTTGCCCTCGGTGCTTCATACCATGAAAAGCCTCTTGATTCTAATGACAGGGTTTTCCTCTTTGTTGTGTGAACTTGGTCACAGGGGGAGAGAGGCCTTCCCGGATTACCTGGGGATGTGGTGAGTGCCAGAAATAGACCCAAAAGGAGAAGGAATTACAGGCTTGTTCAGCGATGACATAATGGAGGTATTGTTGCTCGGATCTAACCAGGTAATGGTGGATTAGATGGAGCTGCCGACCACGTGCTTTAACTGTAAGCGCACATCTAGAGGGAGCCGCAGACAGACAAAACAACCGATCAACCTACCCGATCGACAGGCATCTATCTTGAATTGAATTATCAATCAAAGTCATTTTAAGGAAGATTTGCCAGTGGCAGCTGCTTGAATGTGATTCCCTTCTTGGATGAAGGATGACTTTGTGTTTTGACCTTTCGGCAGGATAACGGTCCAGTTCTCTCTTTTTGTTATCTTTTAATTAACACATTTCTTTCACAAATAGTAAGAGGATTATTTCACATTGAAAATGGCATTATATATCCCTATAAAGCACAGACAAAACACATTGTTGAATTATTTTTATTCTCTTCAGCAGAAACAGGTGCAATACTTTTAGCAATTATCTTTTCTCAATAAAACTGCAGAGGATAAAACTTGTTTGCATGTTACCTTTTAATAATAATTGCCAGTTTCAATGTCCATGCCCTCAATTTACCCCCATGATTGGTCGGTGGCAGCACAAGCAATCTGTCAATGATTTGATTTAGAAATATGTTGTCTTTTAATTTCAGTTTCAAAAAGAAGGCTTACGGGGTGAAAAGGTGAGTAATCATTCAATAACCAAATAATTAAACATGTTCATGCCGAGGAATCTAAAGACTAATAGACTACCTTAAACAGACCAAATGAACACGCTACCATTGTGTACCTTTGTGTAACAGATCCAAAGAGCAATAGAAGGTGTATTATGGAGTATAAATAACGCGTTTCACCCGTTTCAGGGGGATGCTGGACCTCCTGGGCCTCCAGGGCCCGGGGGCCCCGAGGGGCCTCAAGTAAGGATCATAATTTATTATGTTTGGTCATTTTCTGTGGTGGAAGAGCCGCCTGTTCAATGGTGGTGCAGAGCAGTTTGTGCCGCTTTCATTGTATCTGACGGTTTCGTTCTTCAGGGTCCTCAGGGTCTACAGGGACTTCGTGGGGAACCTGGAGAGAGGGTAAGAATCTATTAAGCTCTTGCTTATTTCACTACTTGGACCTAAAATATGCTTACTCCTCAGCTTAGAGTACGTCATTATTCAAATACCTGGACATGTTGCTTGCTTTCTGACAATTCTGGGACTGTTCATATCTTTCTTTTTCTGGAAGCAAAACTGTTCTGGAGGTAAAACACATTTTTGGGGTTGAGTTATATCATAAGGCAAAAGCAGAGCGAGTGGTAATTCATCCTTGTTCCTTTTCATTCATGCACCTTACATTCGCGATTAAAGTAAATTGCCGGAACCATTAACTTGAACCATTTACTTCATAATGCTGCATCAGGGACTTTGCTTGATGTGACTCAGTGTGCGCACAAATCAAGGCCAGTTTCTCCGGTCAGTAGACCTTCACACCAACTATCGCGTATCGTAGAAAAGCTGACAGAAGGAACACATGGACGCTCAGTTCCTGGCAAGAAAGTTCCTAACCCTAAATAAAAAGCAGCTTCCTGCCCCTCTGCCAAATAGAGCTGTACACATGTGTCACATGATTATGAGGTAAAATGAAAAAGTTACGCCCATTCTGTTTCATGCTTTTAGGATCACATTAAATGCTCTTGCAATCTCTCTCTTAAAGTAAAATTTAACATTAAATCATTGATTTCGACAAACAGAATTTGGGGTTCTTTTGTTTACCAAAAGGAAAAGTTAGCGAAGAATTTCTGGAATATTCAGACATTAAAGGAAAGTTTGATTGGTTTATTCTGGAAAATAAGTCAACAGGCCCATAAAGCACAAGATGCAATGTGTCTGTTTTATTCGCCTCCTTTGCTTTATGTATCCTCCATCCTTCCATAATCGTAGAGGTGGAGAGCGCTGCAGGATACGATGGTTTCAATGCTGAGGCTTCAACTTACAAACAACGGAGCCGCCCCCCGTGTGGCGAGCTTACAAGCACAAAGTGAACAACAACACGACAATGTAAAGCCTCGAACGGCCTCTGTGCTCTCCGTAAACATTTGCTTCAAACGCGAAAATTCTAATTTCCAGGGGATTAAACGGTAAAGAACACATTCATATTTATATTTTACTCCAGTTCCATCGAACCTCATGAATGCTAAACACTGTTCTTTAACCAAAAGGCCAAAAAGCTAAACCACAGCCAGGACTCAGGATGAGCGCTTTCTCTGGAAGCAATTATGTTTCACATCAAAATATAATTAAAAAAGCATGAGCATGGCTTGCATGGCAAGTGAATTCTTTTGTAATATTTTAAAACAATGACTATTTTCTGTAATCACAATAAACCAAACCTTCTAATGTTGAACAAAACAGGCTTAACTCGTGGTTGGGAGTTTACACTGTGCTCCCATAACTGCATTTATCACGTTCCAATGGGATTATGTAGAATGAAAAAAACGATTTATTGTTGATGCTAATAAGAGCTGATAATGTAGCTGTTATCAGTGCTCGTACAAGTACGTACAAAACGAGTCCCCCCGTCTCTCTCATATTGATGTTTCACTCTCTCTTCTGTCCATTTTGGTCCATCCACAAGCAAAGTTTAATTAAAACAGGCACAGTAGTTTAACATGATTTGTTCCATCCAAAACATTAACAAAGATAGTGACCTCCATTCCCCGTCTCCACTGGGAGCAATTAACTTCTCATTAGCGTTATGGTGGAATCAACATGCGCAGCTGCTCCGCCGGGCACCAGAGACGAGGCAAACTCCCCTTGATCTTAATAAAAAATACTTTTTTACTTCCAGCATGCACTTTGTCCTCAGGCGGTAATTTCAAAGATTATTTGAGAGCGAGGGATTTATATTTTATTGATATGAATAAAGCAATCACATTGGGTTCAGATTCCACAATATCTAGCCCGTCATATCTCCTGTGCAGCTCTGGAGGTCCAATGCTGACGCAGTTTTGCAGCCACTTGCATGCTCTCCAAGAGAAGAGAATCCAAAACAAAAAAATAGGATAAAACCAAAAAAAATACATGGTGAGGAGCATGACCTATTTTCTTGGGGTTTATTGTCGTTGTAGCTCATCTGAAGATGCAGCAGGAGAGAGTGTGAGTGGGGGGAAGGTCGGCTGAGAGCTGTGATAATAGGATGGTCTCCACTGCTGAGAGCACTGATAGAGTTGGCTGTATGGTTGATTTGGTACAGATTGAGTCACTTTCACCTCGGCTGCAGCAAAGCTCTCATCAGTTGTGTGTGCCACCGCTTCTGAGGCCCTTTATATTCATCTCTATCCTGATAAGACAGCTGGGGGCTGCCCGAGCTGGAATGGGAATGGAAGGAACACCATCAAGACACATTCTAAAGGAGAAAATATTAAAAAGATGTAGCCAGGACATTTGTATGGGACCTTTGTTTAAGAAAATTAAAATCGACAATATGTTTCTCTTTAGAGTCCTGTATTTTTGCTGTTCTATCTACAAATCTACATACACACCTTCGCCAATTTCACGTGTAGCTCAGATAGAGAAACACATTTCTATCAAAATGGGCGGCAGCACACGACGGAACGAGAAAAGTTTCGAGGGGACACAAAAAAGCGATGCACACGTGGACTTGAATTTCCTGAAAATAAACAATGCTAAAATAAACAATATTTGTTTAAATAAAGAAAAATTACATTTAACATAATGCTCTAACACCGTTGAAGAATTGAATATTGAAATTGAATTGAATTGAAACTTCAATAACTTCATTAACTAAAAGCCATGGCAACAATAACCGTTTGTGTCACTTTTTAATGTCCCCTTGAAACATCTGGATAGTGTATGTTCATATGTTTATCCAAATGCTGATCACATGTTGTTAAATTGTTTGCGTTTTTTGTATCTTTGTATGTGTTTTCTTAATTGTGCGTTGAGTGATATCATATGAAACTAACCGAAACACATGAACTGGAACTCACTGCAAGCTAAACTACTCATCTTAAACTAGTTATCTAGCTAATGTTAGCTAACTAGTAGAAAACATTTAACCTTAGTTTAACGTTAAACAAGTAATTTTAGTTTAAGCGTTGGCTAGCTGTGGTCATCACACCGGCTAGTTAAGCTAGCTTTCACTTCATGTGATGCTAATGGGAGTCGTTGGCTGTATCTTGTGCCGTTTGAATCGTTAATTTAGCATGGTCCTTTTTATATATAAAAAACTGAATCAAAATATATTCGTCTAGTATTAATTAATATTAACCTAAATTATTTATTGTTGTGTTATTAGAACAGTTTATGCAGTTAGCGTTAGATAACGTTACTTAACCTTAGATCTGGGCGAGATGTAAAAGTAATGTTGGGGTTTTAAAGAAAATACATACATATATATTTTGCATTGGTCAAAGACAATGAGACCATGGAAGGGTTTAAAAATATGTTTTAAAAACCTTTCACTGCCTAACCTCCCAGCATAGAACACAGAAATATAAATTGGTCATGAGTATTGGCTCTGAAAACAGATCATGTTTTGTGTTAACTGGCTTTTGATTTGTCTTTCAGGGAAAGAAAGGAGATGCTGGATTCCATGGAGTGGACGGACTTCCTGGATCCGCTGTAAGAACAATTTCAGTTTAATGATGAGTGGCATGTTCATGTAAGTTAGTGTGTAGGTTGCTCAACATTTGATGTGATCCACAAAGCGCAGAATTACAGCTCTCTCTCTCAAAGCTATTTTCACTGTTTCTTTTGACAGCAGGAAGAAAAAGAAGCTAAATTCAAACCTTCCTCTCAACATTAGCGTGATACTTCCCTCTAGTGGCGGTTCACTTGTGGTGATCCACCCCTCTGGATTTAGCTATATTTATTGAATGAACATTTGTACTGATATTATCTTTGTTTTGCAGGGTCCTCAGGGTCCACCTGGCCCTGCAGGAAGCAAAGGACACACTGGACCTCCTGTAAGTCACCGGACACACAAATCCAGGCTACGATCGATGTTAAAATATATAAGTTACATTGTGCCGGCCGCAGATTAATGAACAGCCTTTTTCTGTGTGAAGGGTCTGCCTGGTGAAATTGGACGTTCAGGCAAAGAGGGAGAGGCCGGAAAGCCTGTGAGTCTGCATGTTATCCTAAAATTAAAGTAGTTTCAGTCGTCGTTCTCGTCTCTGAATGTCAATCTCTCTTCACTTGATCTTCGAAGGGTCTTCCTGGTAAAGACGGTCTGGACGGTCTTCCTGGAAACGACGGCACTATGGTAAGTATGACATTTAGAATAATTATTTTACTCTCTTTCTTTTTTTAATAAAAATTGACACTTCACAACTCCAATGTGAATAATGGCTTATTATAGAGAGGGAGTCTCTTAGCTGCACAATTTGTGCTCTATGTCGCTTATTAGTGTCCTTCGGGTCATTGTTTGGGTTTCATGGCCTGCAACCGTTTTGGTTCACTTATTGACTCAGTGACGGACATCTGAACTTTATGCTATATAACAATAGACAAAGTGGATCAAAAAAAAGTTGTAAGGAAAGTTAATATAGCACTGAATCCATCAGATTCAGTGCTCTAGAGAAATTTAGCTCTGTTTTGTAGATTGTTTGTCAGCCACGTCGAAGTTGCACGGCCACAATATCTCACTGTGATAATCTATGAAGTCTATAAGCTGCAAATTTGGCAAATAGCGGCATTATTATTTATTTCAGTAGCAGGGATACTCACACACGGAGAGTAGGGTGTCAAAGAAACTAAGAGTATAAATGAAGACACTTTTGCTGGGAAAAATCAACTCAATGTGCTTCCAGACCTCTGGATCCCTGTTTCACATCTGTTAGTCTTCAGACATTCTTACAGGAGATGAATCAATTAGGAAGAAGAACAGTGAAGCCAACAGCGAAAGCACAGCTCGTGGGGGAGATGCAGATGACACAATGAAATACAGTGGCTACATTAAGTTCTGCTCGGTTAACCTTTGCCACACACGCGTGTGTAGCAAACGCGGGTTTGTGAACAGCAGCGGTTTGACATCTAAATGGACGTGTTTTGTCTCTGAAGGGGCCCCGGGGGGAGCGCGGAGCGGATGGTTTTGCCGGCAAGCCCGGACCTAAGGTACTGCCGGGGCACTAAAACCCAGAAACACGCCGGCCGTCACGGAGGACACATGCAGCTTGTGATGTAGCACGTGTTCCTTTCCATAATAATCAAATCTAAGTTAATCTCATTTCTGAACGTGCTTCTCCCCAGGGTGACGATGGGCCTCCCGGCCCGAGAGGACCTGCAGGGGATCGAGTGAGCTCACAGCTGTTTAGATATTCTGTAATAACAAACACAGTCATGTCGCATTCATATATTTTCCTTTTCACAGGGAGAGCCTGGTACCCCCGGGCAGACAGGCGGGGATGGAGTTAGAGGGGACAGGGGTGTTCCGGTAGGTCCAAAACTTTAAATCAAGCAACTTTAAATCAATTAACACAATGTCCCCTCCCCAGGCAATATCTACCAATTTGCTCGGGGGACCACTAGAGGACAGTTAGGTTACTATGCAACCAAAATCAGTTCCGGTCTAATAAACTCAAGTTAAATGAACTTGGTCTAATTGGGCTGGGTAACCTCCCGGGTATAAAGTTCCCACATTTCAGCGTAAAAGTACAAAAAAAAGTCTGTGATATGTAGAAGTTTATCATCAAAACTTGATTTTGGTGTCTCTTCCGTAGGGAGAAAGAGGACAGGACGGACCACTCGGACCAAAAGGGGAAAAGGGAGACAAGGTAAATAAGGAACCACCGTTTCACAGCAGTCCAGTCGCCCCCTTTAGCCCGAGTAATGTTCCCCCCGTAGTGTCAGCTCCGAGGAGGACATTAGTGCGCACACAAGGTGACTCTGTTGTCTCTTGCCTCAGGGGAACGAGGGAGCGAGGGGACTACCTGGCATCCCAGGGAATGTGAGTCAAATTGATGCTTCTGGTACTTTGACATCAAGCATATCGCTTCAACAAGTTTCATCGTCTGTCTTTCTTTTCTTCACAGGTGGCAAATGTGATTCCTGAGCCTGGTGAACCTGTGAGTCCACCTGTATAAGACACAGCCCAAAGCCTCTTGTAGCTCTTTCTTTGTTTGTCAAGTAGATTTTGTAAGAGTTTATGAGTCAACATTCTTGTTCATCTTCCCCCTTTTTGCACATAACAACTTGTACTTGGATTGTTTGTTCCTGTATAAAGGGAAAACCTGGAGAGAAGGGAGCGAAGGGAGATCAAGGGAACCCAGGAGAGATGGTGAGTATGTTTTTTTCTCCTGTTTTATTTTCTGCTCTCATGTTTTCTTTTTACTTCATAGGAACAAAACTACTTCTTGCAATATGCACTATGTCCACTAGATGTCGGTACAGATCCGGTTTTCAGAGCTAAACTGAATGTCAGTAATGAACCGGTCTGATTCTCTGTCTGTCAAAAGAATATGTAACAATAAAATTGTTTTAAACTACAGTGTAAATGTGTGTGTCGTCTCCTTAAGGGTCTGAGAGGTTTACCTGGCGAACAAGGCTTCAAGGGACCAGTTGGACCAGTGGTAAAATGCTGCTAGTCTTTCAGTGCTAAACCCCTTTTTATTGGAATACGTCTAATCCTGTATCTTCATTTCAGGGTGCAAAAGGTGACGCTGGACTAACGGGAGCGACGGGACGCGTTGGAGATCCTGTAAGTTGTCCCTTTTTAAATCACTGCACCTTTTCTCACCAACGGGACGATGTTCTGTGGTGCACCAACTGACGCGTCTCTCCCAGGGTCCACCTGGACTAGCCGGTGCTCAAGGTGCTCGTGGATTACCCGGCAGTGTGGTAAGTCTATTCTAAGGGGTCTTGAGTTGATTTTAAAGTGGGCGTCCTTGATGCCCGCTTGTGTTTCCTGTGACTCAGTCCCAGTTGTCTGTCTTCTAGGGCATACCAGGGATCATTGGGCCTCCTGGTCCAGTCGGACAGAGAGGAGACAAGGTCAGTCCTCTATTCTTAAACACTATCGCTATATTTGGTAAGTAGTTCTTCTCAAAGTACTTCGACTATGTTCAGAGTGAGTTTGTCCCTGCAGAGAAGAGACCTTGAATGTCCTCCATTAATGTTTCATCGGAGAAGCTTTTGAATTAATCTTTATCTCTACACTTCTTTTGACTTGTTTTCTCTCTTTGTTTGCTTTTCTTTTTCTTCTTCCACAAGTAAAAAAAATAAATAAAAAATGTAATTTCCAAGAAATGCTGTGATTATAATATAATCTTTAAAGTACGACACATTGAGTGAGTAGAAACGAGCAGAACACAAGCTACCTGCTGATGTAGCCTCGAAAGACAAACCTTTGTCTTCACCTTTACTTCAGGGTGAAACGGGTAAACCAGGACAATCAGGTGTCCCGGGCCCCCCTGGAGATGGCGGTTTGACTGGACCTCCCGGACCACCAGGAAAGGGCAAAGACGGGCAAAACGTAAGACATGTATGTTCCGTTGGCGGGCATCTGCCTGCAGGTCATGCACATTGAAGCACAGCACACGAGCCCCAGTAGCACGTCGTGCAGCTCCACGCGTCCCTTCATTGTTTCTCAGACATGTGGCCCGTCCTGCTGACGAGGCACGAGCCCACAGGAAGGACGCTGTAAAGACAGCAGCCCGTTTAGCACGTTTGGCTCGCAGCAGCAGCAGCACAGTTGCTTTTTTTTTTTTTTTTTTTTTTACAGCTGCCAGGTGTGGCCCCCGAGGCCTCGGCACACACACACATCCTACACACAATAATGACTTATTCCAATAAGTGGCCCGCAGTTTGATTGATGTCATGTGTGATATTCCAGGGGGATCCAGGACCACAAGGAATTCAAGGACCCCCGGGGCTGAAGGTAACTCTACAGTTCGTGTGTGCGATGATGTGTGTGAGATGATTGTTAGTTCCCTGTAAGCCTTCACGCACGGGTTCTCTGTGTTTTTTTTTTTTTGTTGATGTGTTGAACAAACAATTCATTTTTGTGGAAAAGCGCGGCGCACTGTGACCGCCGCTCTGACGAAGCGCTCGGCGCCGGCGGGCCACTGACTGGGAGGCCGGGCGGGCCGCCTGCCGGATTTATGGTGTCAAGTCGCTCACCCTCATCGGCGACGCCGTTTCTCTTCAGTGCACCAAAATGTCAACTGCTGATTGTATTTCTGTGTTTCACCTATTTTATTTTTTCATCGCAGATTGAAAACGGGTGTTTCTGGGGTCAGAGGGCAATCGCTGATCTTTAGCCGGACGTTACCGCCGAGCTGACGTCCTCTGAGGGTGGTGAAGTAAATATATGTATTTCTCTCGTTCTCAGGGGCAAACCGGGCCCCGAGGAGAAGTGGGGCCACCCGGGGACAGGGGCCCCGCAGGGGAAGGCAGAGCGGGACCACCGGTACGAGCATCAATGCCGACCACCATCACCATCGTCCTCCCCTTCGGTGCATTTACATATTTGTAAATGTTTTCCTTTCCTTTCTTTGTCTAAGGGGCCTTCAGGAAGTGACGGTGACGCTGGAACTCCGGTTGAGTATTTTCTAAGGATTCATAAAGAAAATGTTTATATAAAAGGAGTTTCTCTAAAATGTGTCTATGTGGGCTTCAGGGCCTCAGGGGCCTGCCGGGAGTCGCCGGTCCTCAGGGCCCAGCGGGACATAATGTGAGTCCAACAACAATCCAATTAAATCATTTCATACAGTTACATTATTAGGAGTTCCATGCTGGAGTATTTTTATCTGCTCTGTATTGTATTATGACTTTTCAATTTTATTCTCGTTTATATCTTTGTATTTTAAAATTGACATTGTTGCCTTTGCCCCAAAATACAGGGTTTACCAGGAAGACCAGGAGACAAGGGATCACCAGGAGATCCTGTAAGTACGACCACAGTAATGTGAGGTGCCGGTTTAATGAATGTTCCTTCTCTCAGGTGTTCATTTTAACCGTCTTATTTCACTTATTCTACCATAACTGTATTCTATATAAAGGAGAGAATGATCATGGGCCGTTAACGGGACTTATCCGTTTACATAGAGTGTATTTTTAGGCAAGAATCTATTATCTGTCATTATTAACCGTTCATTTATACAAAAACCGAAACAGTAGTTATGGCTATTTTTTACAATACTCATTTTCAACAGTCATTATCCAGAGCTAAACACGAGCGGTTTTAAAATCCACCCCAATCGGATCTGTGATTGAATGACTCTGGATTCATGTTTTCATTCGATGTCTCTCAGGGAAAAGCAGCAGACCTGTCGGAGCTGGATCTGAAGGTGAGGAGCATTTCCGTCGCTCTTCGTATTAGAGAACGTCGATGTCGGAATCGTCGTCAACCACCGTGTCTCTGCCGTCTCGTAGGACGTCTGCTCAGACTGCCCCGCGGGCCCACCTGGACCACCAGGTCTCCCGGGAGTCCCAGGGGACAAAGGACACCAGGGACCTCCGGGGAAAAACGGTCAAGACGGCTACCAAGTATGACCCCGTCATTACTATTCAACCATGACATCACCCCCCCTGTAATGTGGTGGTTGGGGGGGGGAGGAGGGGGGAGGGGACTTGGTGCCGGACAGAGACTGATGCTCCGCTGTGTCATTACAGGGGCCGCCAGGAACAGCCGGAGCTCAAGGGCCCCCTGGAGCCGACGGGGGAAAGGCGAGTTTGCGCAGTAGCGTAATATTGTTGTAGAACATGTAATATTTTGAATACCTTTAATAACTTGTTTCCTCTTGACAGTATATGACAGTTCTTATGGTCTTACGTTCTTTTTTCCCGCAGGGTGTTAAAGGTGATCGAGGACCCCCGGGAGGCCCCGGAGACAAAGGAGAAAAGGTATATTTATATCTTAATGACTCATGCGGCCCTCAACATCATCATCTCCTCAAAAATTATTGTCCGCCATGTATCGCATAACTATATTGTGTTTTTTCTACAGGGTCACCCAGGACCCCCTGGTCATCCGGGCACCCCTGGCTTAATGGGCACACCCGTGAGTTGTTATTTGGGGCTTATTTCCTTCCATTAAATGCACTAGAAACGTTCTAAATGACATATTTCCTCCACACTCATTCCTTCTACTTGGGATGACCTCCACTGATACCGTCTCTTCTCTCTTCAGGGCAACGACGGACTGCCTGGACCCGTCGGCCCCCCGGGACCCACCGGAGAAAAGGTCAGGCTGCACCACATGTACTTTTCCCCCTCAGAAAACTTATTACCAATGTGTCATTACTGAACGAACCTCTTCCCTCCAGCATGTAGGTCAGCCAGTCTGTGTGGTAATAGTGGCTATTTATCATTTATTTTTCCTCGGGGTCATTGACCTGTTTGCGTTTGTTTGTTTGTTTGTTTGTTTGTTTTAGGGCAAAGAGGGGCTCAGTGGAATCCAGGGGCCACCAGGACTTCCCGGCTTGATTGTGAGGAAAATGATTGGATGTACAGCAGCATGAATGTGCACCCTGTTCACGCAGTGAGGCGTAGTCTGCGTTTTAGATCACAATCACAGGCCTTAACAGATGCTAAAAGGAACGTTTCATTCATCGGCAGGGTGAGCCTGGGAAAATGGGAAAAGATGGCAGACCAGGTGAACCAGGAGAGCCTGTAAGTAGATGAAGATGTTTCTAGGTGATCCAAAGAGTCTATATAATAGTGTAATTAAACATGAAAATGATGCTGTAACTATTTTTGTTTTCATCTCAGGGCAAGCAAGGTGAGTCTGGACCACTAGGAAACCCGGGGCTCAGGGGACCCTCAGTAAGTAACCACCATGAAACAGATCTGACGGAGCAGAGCAAGTCGCTGCGACTAATTCACTGCTGTTTATTCTCTTTGCAGGGCTTCAAGGGCCACAGAGGAGAGCCCGGGGCTCCAGGAGCTAAGGTTCGTGTTTTTCTGCCTAATGGGAATCACCATGCAGGAGCCATAATAAATGTCTCTTTGGTTAATTGCTCACCTTTTGTAATAATAAAACCGGAGGAGGGAAAGTAAACGGCACTTTTTTCCCCATGCGATTATGTATTCTATAAGAGTCTTTATCTTCTCAAAGTCAATTTCACACGTTGGTGTATATCAAATCAATTTTTTGCAATGTCGTGATTAATAAGAGAACACAATACTTCAGATGTTGAAGGGCAAAAAGAAGCAAAGTGTTTTCCATTTTCTAAAGGGAATGTCCTGGTTTGGTGAACGTGTCTTTGTTCTTTTTTGATGAGACCAGCGGTTTCCCAGACAGCCGGTTAATGGCGCCGCACGCTGTTGGAATAGAACTAGACTCTCTAGTGGCCCAATGCTATCACACGTCCTCAGCGTAAAGATGAGACACAATGCACATCACACAACTGGGATTGTGCCACTCATCTTCATCAAAGGACGGTGTTAAATTAAAACAAAACTACGTGATCGATTCAGCACAACATCCTCCGCTGGTATTAGTATTCATGGATTGGAAAACTGGCACAAGAACAAAAAAAGAAAGATAGCTGCCTTTGCTCAAGAACCGTAACTGGAACTATTAACTGCAGACGGAGTAGCTCACTGTCAGCGCTTCACGATATTTCTGACACCTGCGTTTTCTTTTGTTGTAAAACCAAAGAAAGTGCTGCTGTGTCTCAGCACGGTTCTGCACGGCTCATCACAGGCTGCGCTGCCACGCAGACACCCGGCAGCTCCTTTCAGGAGCCGCAAAGTGTTTCCATGGACACGCTGGGATGTTTAAACTCATTCCAATTCACCTTTTGCAAAACGCACCGTGTCTCCATCACATGACCTTCCATTGGCTCTAGCTCCCATGCAGTTGCTATGCTGCACACTGTGTGTAGTACATCAGGGTGTCTCTGCGAGGTGTCTCACCTTTTGACTGCATTAATAAATAACAGTAAAGTTATAAAAAACAAAACTGTCAAACTTCAAAAGATAATTGTGTATGAGTGAAGTTTACCTTTCTCCTATTTAGTCCGTTCTCTTTTGTTCTGATCCAAACAGGGAGAAGATGGGAAGCCCGGATCATCGGGGCGTGATGGCAAACCCGGGAAAGAGGTCTGTTCAAAACAAAAACGTTTTATGTATTGCTGTTTTTTCCAGGTGTGTTGGTTTGCTTTCGGAGGTGAGACGACGCCATGAAGTCATGCAACTGGTCCATGTGAATCCGTTTCCATGACAATGGAACGACTAAATATGTATATGTAACTATTGTAAGCCTTTGTTGTTCAGCCCATCCGAAAGTATCACTGTTTCCTTCATACACACCTGACAGTGGAAAGACAATTTAGTATTTTCCACTCACACACACACGCACACACTACCTTTTTGTCATCCCTTCCCGACTGTCACAGGGTGAATAATTGTCATTGCTGCTTGGAACCGGTCCTCCGTTGATTGGGGGAGTTCACACAAAACTCCTTGGATTTAAACATGGTGTTTGGACATGTGAAGTTTGCAGCAGAGCAAAGACATCTGGAGGATGCCAGAGCTCCATCAGCAGCAGTCATGGCTGCTTCATATCCTTCCACACAGTTTAATGCCTTCGCCCAATGACAAACTGAAATCCAAGTGACGCATTCGAAAGGCTGCAGCACTTGACTTTTTTAACTGTGACGCTTTTCTCTATTCTATTCTCACAGTGTGTGAAAGTAAGACTTCTTTCTAACCCACCCCCCCTTCCATAAGAAGGGTAGGACTCCAGACTCACACCACAGCAACGCTATAGTTTTCTTTTTTCAATAAAGATTGAGGTTTATTCAGGTACCCTTTTGTCTTTTTTTAGCACGTAAAAGCCAGAATAAAAACGATCTATCTATGTGTTGTCCTGCAGGGCTCGATGGGACCTCCAGGCAGAGAAGGCCTCAGTGGACCAAGAGGAGAGCCGGTGAGTCATTTTCAATCACCTGCAGGGCTGTCTGATGCAGACGCAAGACAGAAGCAGCCCGATGGCGAGCTGACTGATACAGACATAAAGTGCCACTCAACTTGCTCCTCTCGCTGCCCCTCCGTCAATTTCCTCATGCTGTGTTTTTTTTTTTTCATCTCACTTTGCATCTCAGGGCAAGCCGGGGGAACCGGGGCCATCGGGAAAAGCAGGTCTCGCTGGAACGCCAGTGAGTCACCTTTTTTATATAATATTATATGTGTATTACCAAAAAGGCAGTTGGATGATGACAGTTAACAAACGTGACACCGATATACGGAAGGTTTAGCCATTTTTCTCCCAGTGGTTTTGAAGAGGAATTAAAAAAGACAACATTTCTGCTCCGTTGATTTGATCCAATCTGCTCTTTAATGCCTCATCTATAAAGTGTTAGTTGGGTGGAGTTGAAATAGATGTTGTGTACAGAATAGACAAAATGCAAAATGAAGTCACAGTATAGAAAATGCATCTGACAAAATGAAATGTTGAATGTGAACATCACATAAAAAAATGAAAGAAGAATATTTTGAATTGTTTGTGGGCTGGAGGGACCAGTCCAGGATGTACCCTGTCTATCGGCCGAAGTTGGCTGGGATGGACTCCAGCGCCCCTGCGTGCAGGATAAGCGGTTTGACGATGGATGGATGGATGTGGGCTGGAGGACGGTTTCATGGGAGGAGGAGGAGGAACCGTCATGATGTGGATGATGTGGTCGGTCAGCAGGGGGAGCAGATCACCAGCAGACGCCTGCAGGAGGCAGGAGGCAGGGAGCCAGATTCAGGCCGGGTGGGAGGAGGAGGAGGAAGTGAGGGTGAAGCTATTCAGAGGCAGGATCTGACATTTCCAAAAAATGTTATTAGATGGATAAATTTACCAGACAGAAAGAAGATGACGCGACGCCTTTTATCAGAGGGGCAAACGGAAGAAAGCTCAGGATGAGAAACTGAGGCGGGATCCTTCTCCCAGGAATGGACAGATGCTCAATAGGTGCTGTGTGCAAAAAATAGACCAAATCTCCCTTCAGGCAATCCATATGACACGTAGAATGTGAACATATGAAGGAGCTGGATGGAGGAGGACGTCAGGCAGCGTTCACGTCTATCGCCGCAGAGCAAGAGGCCCGAGGCACAGCACCTCCACGAGAGGCTAAATGAAGCTCGCCACACATCGAGAAACGACACTGCAGCCGGAGGGATGAGCGAAAGAGCCGCTCGTTGGAGAAGGTTATTGCATAATCAGGGGACACAATGGGAAAATTGTGTCGGCGGCACTTCCTGTTTGGAGTGAGCGGTTAAAGGAGATCAAACGGAGACAAAGTGGTCTGTTCATTCACAAGGTTGCAGGATCATCACGCATTCACCTTCAACTCCCCGATGAAGGGAAGCTAAACCTCTTCTAATATTATACTGCAGCTCTGTTCTAGTCACAACCCCTCTGCTGTTCTTCTGACCCGCACGTCCCGTGTAAATACGACCATTAATCTCTTCAAGCCGCCGTGTCTCCACGCAAGATTGGTTTGGAGATTTCTTCTCCGGGGCACGGCTGCATGCCGATAAGAACTGCAGATAAATATTAATCCTTCCTGAATCCACAGTAATGAGGGAGGCTTTTGGAGTACAGTGTGCCATGTGTCTCTTCTGTCGCACAGGGCCTTAGCGGAAACAAGGGAGAGGCCGGCAACCCGGGATTACCAGGCTTCAGCGGGCCCAAAGGCCCCGCGGTCAGTGGCCCCTCCTCATATCTTCAGGTCACAGTTCACAGATGCACAGTGGTGTTAACTTGTATCTCTCTGGTCTTCTAGGGTCCACCTGGTCCGATTGGCCCAGAAGGCAAACAGGTGAGGACGTCATTGAACCACAGTCGGCAGACTATGAAATTATAATCCTTGGTTCTTTTCGCTCACTTCCCCTGTTTTGTGTGTTTTCTAGGGGATGCCAGGCAGAGTTGGTGATCGTGGCTTCAAAGGAGATAAGGCGAGTACGAGAGTTCTGTCGGATAATATGCTCATAAGATTATGACTTTTGTAGAAACGATGATGATAAATGAGGAGTTTAAATGGCAGTAGAAAACAATTAATCACCGAATGAAGCGATCTATATAATTTCTAACAATAACCTGTAATTATAATGATTATTACTTTTCTTCAAGTCTGAAAATGAACAACCGCTGTCATCTGTTTCAGGGAGATTCAGGCGTGAAGGGAGATAAAGGACAATCGGGAGACCCAGGCATGCCTGGAAACCCCGGGCCCCCCGGCAGAAAGGGCCACACAGGGATGATGGGCATGTCTGGACCTCCCGGAGAATTAGGAGCCCCGGGGCCCCAAGGACCTTCGGGGAATCCCGGTATGCCAGGCCAAAGAGTGAGTCGCAGTCCCGCCAGGTTTATTGTCGATTCGATCACATAGAAGTTGTGATAATTGAGCTAACGGGGAACTTATTTGACGTCTCAGGGCGAGTCGGTGTCACTGGAACAGATGAGACGGCTCATTCAGGAGGAGCTGGCCAAACAATTAGATGGTGAGGAGGCGTGTTTTTGTGCGTGTCCTCTTCTCCACCTTGCTGAGATGACATGAGTCCAGTCGTATTGTTCAGTTCACAGTGAAAATACATGATTACATTAAGTGTTCAGTACCTCTTACAATAAAATCATCAAAGTTAACCCACATCAAAAGCAAAACTATAAGTATAAGATGAGTCTAAGATAAGCGGGGAGTGTTCCACAGTTTAGGGAAGTAGCCTCTAACAGAGTCATGGTTGAGATATAAAAGGAACGGCAGTCACTGTTTTTTATTTCTTTTGATCGATCGTAACGCCGGCTTGCGGCTTCTGAATTAATTGTGCCCTTCCAAAAAGATCCTTGTGGAGGGGTAATAATCTAAATGAGTAGTAGTGAGAGCATGCATCAGTATTTCAGCGAGTGCCGAGCTGAGTGATCATCCTCACATGAAAGAATTTTTCTTTTGTGACCTTTTTAAAATGGTCGTTTTCTACCTTTTTATTAAAGCAGTTTCAGGGCCGGAATGAATCTAATATTTTATAATCGTTATTCTTGTTGCCTCATGGAAGCTGGATTCCAAAGGTTTGTTAATGCGTTCTAGAACACACGCGACTTCCTTTAGTTCGTAGGGATTAAAATGGCACCACCTTTTAATAACGGATGGCGTAGGCTGAGCTTCACCCAACGGGTAGCTCATGAGTAGCATTTCTAAAACACGATCTAATGGGGGAACTGTTCATTCCTCACCTGTAAGAAGTTTTTCTTTTTGCGTGCAGCCAAAATGGCTTACCTCATGGCTCAGATCCAGCCGGCCCACGTTAAGAGTACGGCCGGCCGCCCAGGACCCCCGGGCCCTTCAGGGAAGGACGGCAATGCTGGACGACCGGGCCCCCCTGGAGAGCCCGGTGTGCCTGGACAAAATGGCGGGGAAGGATCCAGGGGACCCATGGGCCCTAAAGGTTGGACCAACGTTTAGCAGCAGTATTATTGTGAATGTGGAATGAATCATATCTGTATTGGTAATGCAAAAATACAATTACTACATGATTTGGGCTACGATAGAAGTACTTCACTAAAACAGCTTAAAATCACAGGTACATTTCTTTCTGAATTTCCAGGCGACAGAGGAGCAAGAGGAGAAAGGGGGGAACCGGGTGTCGGCGAAAGAGGAGCGCAGGGACCCTCCGGCCCGATAGGTAACGGCCCGTCTCTCTCTTCCTCCACTTCAACCTTCTCAAGTTCCCCTCACCCGGATTTGGATCCTCAAATTGTTCCCTTTTTTACCACGACAGGTCCAGCCGGTCTGCCCGGTTACGGTAAAGACGGGGGCCCCGGGCAAGCCGGAGCCCAGGGAGAGCCAGGAAACCCCGGCCCCCACGGTCAACCCGGACCTCCGGGTCCCACCGGCCAGTGTGACCCCAGCCAGTGTGCCTACTACGCCAGCCTGGCGCAGAGACCCCACACCAAAAATGTCAAGGGGACCTAAGAGAGAAGGGACACAGAGCTTGAAGTCCAGCTGTATTTATGAACTTGGTCCGAATCAAGAACTTTTTGTTTTGTTTTTAAGATAACCTCATCATGGGGGGCAGAAGCAGCACCTGCTGCCGGCCAGGTTCTTTGTTTTGTTTGTATTTGGTATGTTTAAGGAAGGATGGGGATTCAGCGCGGGGTGAAATGGGGGCAGCTAATACATTTTTCTTTTCCTCACATGCTTTGTTTGCCGGTAAACATCTTCAGCGCTTTTATTTTTCCTGCCTCACAACCTGAGAAACTCTTCCCAGACCCCCGCGCTTCTGCGTCCAGCATCAGACGTCAGTTACCGCTCACCAACTCGCTCTCTGGCTGCGGATCGTCGGCCACATCATTACTCAGTGATCGGTTTTATTGTAATTGATGGGAAGGAGGAGGGGAGGGACATGCACAATCTCAAATACCAGCAGTGATATAGCGTAGCAGTGTTAATGAGTGAGTGTGGACGGCAATAAAAGGCCACTTCTTTGCACCAGCTCTCCACGCTGGTAGCAGTGGGCTTATGTGGCCTTGTTTCAGATATTACTGGTGCCCCAAAACAGGCATTGAAATGTAATTCCCCCCTAAAAACAAATTGAAATTGGATTACTGAAGGCGGAATATTGCGGAAGATTGTGGAGAGGGTTGCAATCTTCGATTCCCAAGTTCAGTTGTGTTTTGCACAAAGTGTCTACAGGACGTGTCATTCTAAATCTGTGGCAAACATCAACAACATGCCGAGTGCGCTTATATTTAGTTGTTCTAAAGATAGCGGTGGAGACCGTTACATTCGTACGCTTGTGTTTAATGAAGTGGCCCTCGAGCAGTAAACGGCTTCGAGGAGGCTGTTTAATTGCCGCCTTTGTTCGCCTCTCTTGAAAAGCTGCCTGTTTCTCACGGCTTTCTCTTAACGTGTCACTTCCTCTCTGTCCGCTCGGGCCTGTTAGGCAGCTGGGCCCCCCCCACTGTGAAAGGACGTCATCCTTTCTTGTTTGTCCCCCAGAGCCTAAAGTTGGAAAGTTGCTTCCCTGCATCCTGTAGACCAGACTTCTGTGGTAACCATTTGGAAGATCTCCCAACCCCCCCCACCCCACCTCCCCACCTCCCCCTCACGGACCAATTACACCTCTCCCGAGCCTCAGAGGTGCTGGTCATCTTGAACCTATTTAATAACCTCCACAAAAGCGATCACATTTGTCTTCCCGTCACGAACATGAAGCGAGTCGTCGCTTCGCACCACAGAAGAAGAGACGTGGAGGAGCAGCATTCACCAAGAGAATACAGACATATCCTCAAATTGAGCTTGTAGAAACAGTACGACGCGATCAAAATTCATCCCTTCATGGATCAGTGATGCTCACAATCTCCCGCTCAGGTTACCCAGCGGAAGGTCATTCATTCAAAAAAGTAAAGTGGCTGCGACAACTTAGTTTTGAACATGTTGGTGAAGCAGACTGCCGTGTTTCGGCTGCTATGGAGGCAAAAGTTCAAGGCTTTGTCATTCTTCCAAAAAGTTGAATTCATTGAAGATATAATACACCCCCGCTAAATTCATTGGTTGTGTTACTGCAGTTCATGGGGGAGAATGTTAAGAAATGATTAAATTTAAAGGTGCAATATACGAGATGAAGAACATTCATATTGCAGCAGAGAACTATTTTCTATGTTGAGATTCTAATCTGAGATTCTTTTTAAGCGATTTCCCTGCTTCAAAATAAAGTGTCCTGCGACGGTCACGCGCTGTTTCTTGGTGCTCGGTGAACCCGACAGGTCGCCTCCGCATTCTGGCTCCTCTCGTCACGTCGGTCGGGAGCAGCTCGAGATGCAATGAGGCTTCGAATTAAATGTATCCCTCAATGGATGATACCTGGAATATACCTGCTCTTTAAATGGTTTCATACCATTTATCATTCTATCATTCTAAAGATATCTGTTTGCTGCCTCACTGTCATGATTTAGGATTGAACAATTGAACCATATCAGTATTTTCCCTTTCTTGGTTTGTTACAGTCACCAATAACCTGATGAAGTTATAATGCTAAATTATTCACAATTTGAACCAATACAAGTGTTGTAACGCATTGACTAAAATACGTTATACTGTTTTCCCTCCTTTTTCTCCTCTTTACTCATTGGTGCTAAGATATTTTAAATTAGTAGCATATTGTATCTTTTAAGACATGTACTGTACTGTATAATAAAGACGGGAAAGGTTTCATTTTATAATATATACTTTGATTTCTTCTCGTCTCACGTTATTTAAAAAATATTTCTCAGTTCTGCCTCTAAAAGTCAAAATCTGCCAAGTCAAATATCCGCAAGCCAAATCTGTAAAATCACCTGCCGTGTTCAGAGTAATAATCAATCAGCGTGTCTCTGTATTGGTGCTGTGCAGACGGGGATGTTCACCTCCCTGACGGCTTTGTAGCCAGACCACAGTGTCCTCCTGAGTAGAGACAATAACCATGGCAACCCGGGGACCTCTTCCTCATAAAACCATTTTACTGTGGCCTCGGCCGAATGAAGGGACTTTTTGTCACATGCATACCTATGAACCGAAGAAAGACGGCATGCTCCATAACACAGTAACGTGAAACACTTCTAAAACCCATAATTTTATTCAATTGTTTGAAAAAGAACAAACCGATACGACAAAACAAATGTGCGCTCCGTGATGAAAAAGGCCCACGTTGTTGGAGACGTCGCCTCAGGTCTGCACTCACAGAGAATTGTAGACGTTACATTTTTGTACTTTTCTCGTGGCCTCAAAGATTAGTTCCTCTTTGGCAAAGTATGTTCCTCACGTGCTGTAGGCTTTACAGGGTGGTTTTTCCAGTCGATACGGCTTCAGTCGGACTCGGATGTGTTTGATTCGGGTGTAACTCGCGGGCGTGCGCCCGTCGTCGTCTGGAAGAAGTTGCTTGGGCATCAGTAGCAGCCATCTCTGAACAGCAGATAAGCTCTCACTAATATCACAAACAAGTTTAAATGTCTTTTACGGTATTCTACAGTTGTTTCCGGTCTCTGATTCCCGCCACGTCTCTTAGATCCGCGGCTCAGACGGAGACATGGGAGGACCCCCGGAAGGTGGTGACGTGGAGCTGCAGGATGCAATCTGGAGTGTGCTAACGAGCCCTCGCGCCTCGTTAGTTCTTGTAGCCGGCAGACTTCTTTCCGCCGACCATGTAGAGCGGCGGAAGTCTGCTTATGCAAGTCGACGGGTCGCAGAGGCCGGGCGGCCCCGAGGGGCCCCGGGGACCGGCCGCTCCGGGGTCACCGGGGCTCCCCGGCTCGCCGCGTGGTCCGGTTTGGCCGTCCTTGCCAACGCCGTCAGCGCCTTTTGCCCCTGAGGTGCAAAAAACAGGTGTGATGGTAGCGGCAGATGGTAAGGAAAACTCTTCTCACTTTCTTTATGACTTTTTTTAACTTAAGACCGTGAGGTCGATTTTAGTTAAAGTAGTTAGAAGTGCCGCCATTATGACAGAAAGGTGGCCTTACCTGGTGCACCTGGCGCTCCTTGGCTTCCTTTGATTCCCACACCGTCCTCTCCCTTGTCTCCCTTGTCCCCCTTTGGCCCATTATCACCTGTGGAACAGAATAAACAGCACTGATATGACTCAAAGAGGCCGTGGGTTTAATGGAGAGGGACGTTTTCAGCCTTGTTTCCTGAATCGTACCTTTTTTGCCTGGTGCTCCTGGAAGTCCATAAAACCCTGGATGACCTTTGGCCCCATTCAGGCCCGGAGTGCCTGCTGCTCCTGTAGCTCCGGCTGGTCCAGCGGCACCGGGAAGTCCTGCCGGTCCGGGAATACCAGGGGAACCAATGGCTGCCGGCCTCTTCAGAAACTCTTTCATGAACTCAGCCAATTGTTCTGCAGGAGCAAAGAACAAATCAGCTCAAGGCAGGAAGTGGCCACGATCGGTTGTGCAGATGGCTAGAACAGCTCGAATGTAATGTAGGGCTGGTTATCATTCCAAATGTCCTGAGCAGCCAGGCAGACATTTTGGAAGTAATACCGTTGGGACACAAATGAAGTCGATGAGGAATGACCTCGCCGCGATGTTCAGCATGTGTCCCATCTGGACTTTATGAGTAGAAGTTAAAGATAAAATCACGGATTCTTATTGACTGAACAATCCACACCTTCGACAACGGCGGAGCACATTTCCCGGAGCTGGTCATCATTCACTTTGGGGCCCTGTGAACAGGAGAACAAACATGCAAAGTGACTTTCTTTTCATTTCAATATCTCTTACTAGCCATCTTGTTTTAGCTTTTCACAGTAAATTGAATTGCATTAGTACAGCGTCTTTCTAGTCTCTGGACCACTGAAAGCGGCCAGCAGTTCACAAGGGCCTGAGGTTGAACCGTTTACTGAGATCTTAGCGGGGTTTGCTACTTAGCACATTTGTCATTTGAGGCCGATGGGAGCATCATCATCAGCTTTGGTGGCAGTTGATCGTTAACCGGAGGCTGCGTGTGTCTGTACTGTACATTTGCAATGGCACTTACAGGTAGACCTCTGGGGCCTGTTGCTCCAGGAACGCCCGCCTCACCCTCCAGTCCTTGAGCTCCCATTGGACCGGGCAAACCCTCGTGGCCCGTCTGGCCTGGTCTGCCTTCATCTCCTGTTGCTCCCCGTAGGCCCTTCTCGCCGCGCTTGAAAAAGACATAGAGGGCATTACCATCCAATTCAAACGAGAACACAGCGGCCGTATTATCAATTCATCAGTCATTTTAATGCAAAAGTCTGGGAACGACAGGGATGTTTGAGAGCTGCAGTCGAGGCTTTCGTACCTCTCCCTTGAGTCCGGTAACGCCGGGCGGGCCCTGAACACACACGATGATTAGTCGACTTCTTTCAAGAACACTCACACGCCGGTCGGAGCATTTTCAACAGACACGAGTTAAAAAAAACCTTCAGCTTCAGATACCTGATCTCCCTTCACCCCTGAATCTCCAGCTACGCCCGGGTCCCCCTGAATGCAAAAAGTAACAGTTAGCTTCTTGTTGGGCCGCTGAAATACCACGAAAGTGTCGAAAGGTATACTGAGGTTGGAATAGTTCTCACCTGGCTTCCTTTTGGTCCCACCAGTCCCATTGGGCCCTACAGAACACGTGATGAGTGGAATTTGAGGTACTTTTTGAGGTGGGTAAAGATTGTTAAAGTAATATTGGTAAAATTGGATTTGTCTAACCTGATCACCTTTGTGTCCAGTATGACCCTTCAGTCCATTAGCACCAGCAAGACCTTTATCTCCCTTTTCCCCCTAGAAATACAACCTTTTTACAGTTATTGGTTTCTATAAATTCTCTGTATCAACAGACTCTGTAAACCATTTTGGCTACAAGTGCTTTTTAATGTGTTTTCTTGCAGTTTAATCATCAAAGTGAATGTAAACTTTATATGAACAATGAGTCTCACATGGATTCCTGGAGGACCAGCAGGTCCCACTGGTCCTTGTTTTCCAGTTCCACCCTGGAAATTGATTAAATATGATTAAAACCTCATCTACATCATTTACACATTGACAAATATCCACTAAACACGCACAATTATAGAGATGTGAACACGACTACAAAGCTAACGTAGACTCACGGTTGCTCCTTTATCTCCCTTTTCCCCATCTTCTCCATCGTCTCCGGCCTCACCCTGTGTTCAAACAGATGTTGGCTTTGACAATTTGCGGGACATTAATGAAAAAGTGTTATTGGGAGCTTTACGGGAGGATCTCACAGTCTTTCCGGGAAGTCCAACCGGCCCGACGGGTCCTTCTTCCCCAACTTCCCCCTGAATCCACAAAACAGGGACTGTGTCAGTCTTTGGAATTACGACTTCTGGTTCTGTTGAAGGTTAATAGTGCTACGACATTTGAATGCACTATTTGGACACGCCTCATTGTACAGGAGATGATTCCAATCACCTTTGGGCCAGTGGGTCCAACTGGTCCCTGTGACCCCGGCAGCCCCTGGGAACAGTAACACATCACATGAAGGCAGAAAATGAGCTGTTATAGAGCTACTTCATTGGCATTCTCTTGTTAATAACCAATAATGCTGAGCTCATCACACATATAGAAAAAGACTAAGAGGCCGACACACATAATATGTCAAAAATATATCTCACTATCGTAAGTTCACAACATTCACAAAAGAGAATTTTAGGATAATTGAATTGAACTTACGGGAATACCCACAATCCCCCTGAGACCAGCAGCTCCAGCAGCACCAGACTCTCCCTGTTGAGTGGAGGATTACTCATACACATATAGTAAAGAATAGGTTGTCAACGTGTTGGTCAACTTGTACTCTAAGCTTTACATCCTAAAGAGGGAATTTGGATATTTTGGGTCACCTTTGCTCCATCCAATCCCGGGAGTCCATTCACGCCATCTTCACCGGGCTCTCCCTGAAACGCCACAGTTAAGACGCACTCTCGTCACTCATGAATAAAAGCATCGCGCCTGAAGAATAAATATTTGCATCCCATCAGCAAACCTACAGCGTCTCCCTTTTCCCCTCCTGGACCTTGCTCTCCTTGAGGCCCCACAGCTCCCTGATGTGATCAAAGCAGGCTTTTAGACAACGCTTTGGCCTGTGCGCAAATAATCCTGATGTTAAAATCGCAGGACTCACCTCGTCACCCTTGGGCCCCTCCAAACCTTGACGTCCACGGGCTCCCTCCACACCCTGAGGAAAGATAATGGATAATGGTTTTCAATGACATCCCGTCCCGGGAGACGATGAAGGCGGCAGACCGGGAGGTACGAAAGCAGATGGAGGCTCAGAGTGCTTACAGGAGCTCCGGGGGGGCCGGTGGGCCCAGGGACGCCGTTGAACCCGGGAGGTCCCTGCGAACACAGAGAAGGAGACGGATGTTTGCATGGGCGCCGCGTGCCGGTAAATGTTTCCTTTGTTTGTTATGAGCACGACTCGGTTCATTAAGAGAAAACGTGGCTGCGATTTACTCTGTCTCCCTTTTCTCCCAGAGTTCCAGGGAAGCCAATGGGCCCTCTTTGCCCCTGAAATGACACAACATCATTATATAATATATATAAATGACTTCAAATCACTTCCTGTAACTCATTGAGTTACAGTGAATTACGTTTTGGAATAAAAAAAAAAAACGTTTCTTATGAATAGGTTTCCTCTCACGTCATCTCCCATGCGTCCTGGTGGGCCCTGAAGACCTGGCTCTCCATCCTCTCCCTGCGGTAAACAAGGACAAATTAATCAAATTGCAAGAACCGAGATAATCGCATTAAACTGTTTACGGGGCTGCAATCAAATGACGTGCAGGTGGTTCTCCATCTCTTTCAACGTGTGCAGCATTTGACTGGAAATGGGAATTCACTCAGTGCTTTGTCACAAGTAAGGGAGGGATATCACACATCAGTACCTTGTCTCCAGGCTCTCCGTCCTTTCCAGGTTCTCCAGGCAAGCCCGCATGTCCCTGAAGGCAACGATTAATCGTTCACTACTTTGCATGAACATGAATGTAGTTATTTGGTCCTGAATTGAAGGAGAGGGCTTGTGCACAAGCATCCATGATCCACATGTCCACATACTGATGTGTCTCTCACACATCGCCATCCAATGCAACACAGAGAGACAGGCATCTCGATCCAAAGTGTAACAGTCATAAAACGTTTTATTTATTTATTTATCTGTTACCTTCAGCCCTGGAAGCCCGGCCATTCCCTGTCGGCCAGCGGGACAGGCAGCGGGACACTGTGGGCCAGAGAGGGGACAGACAGAACACACTCAGCCATCAGAGCAGAGACCCTGCACTTCAATGAGTCAACGCGATGAGAAATGTCGCGCGTCCAGGGTGCGAAAGACAGAAAGACACTCACAGGTTCCCCGCTTCCCTCATTGGTGGCACCAGGCGGCCCCTAAAACGCAACAGAGTGACATCTAAAAGTAGGTGTAGATGTCCTCAGAAACCCACCAGCAGGAAATCCCCAGAGAGGAAACGTGAAAGGAGACGAGGACGCAAACGCACTCTAACTAACTTGCTGTTTCAGATGTGAGCAGACCAGTAAGTTGTTCAGCTCTATGAGAAACCCTGTGATATTATATGAGAGCAGTGGAACTTACCACAGGCCCTGGTGGACCAGGAAGACCAGGAGGCCCTGATGTGCCCGGTGACCCTCTGGGTCCAGGTTGACCCTGAAAGAACACAAAATGCTTTCATAACGTTTTATTTTAGATACAAAAAAGCAAACTTTGATATATGTCTATATATATTGATATATAAATATCTTAAAAATACTCTTCTTGTGTTGTCAGTCAAACTCACATAAATGATCTACAGACAGAATACCCTTTACCGACGCGACCTGCTGCATTTACTTTTATTACTTAAGAGACTTTTGTATTTTAGTGGTCCCCCCCCCAACACACAGTAGTATATTTCATTAGCACATCTTCCTTAAATATTTTTTACTCTCATTTACTCTCACTTTAATTTATCGTTTTAAAAGGAAGTACGTCAGTAAAGTACACTCTGCTTAATACCAAAGCCAAAGTACTTAGTGATTATTTGCACGTTGTTTCATCAACGCGTTAGAATGTATGTCTTTCTCACCTCGGGCCCGATGTTCCCTTCATCTCCGGGGGTCCCTGGCTTCCCCGGGGGCCCCTTTCACAGACGGACACACACACACACACACAAGTTAACGTGGCAACAAATAGTCGTGCATGTGCAACGAAGTTTCACGAGAAATGAGATGTTGCAAACACATACGGGGGGTCCTTCGCTTGCTGGGCCCTGTGAAACACAGACACAAGACATGCATGTAGAGACATTAACATCACGGCGTCTTACAGTGTCATCTCCAAGCTGCTTTCACATGTTTCAACTTACGGGAGGACCGGCGGCTCCAGGAAATCCATGAAGTCCCTGCATTCAGGAGGCAAACGTCACCATATTATTTTACTGTACGACATGCGATGTTAGGAATTACACAGGACTTATTACACATTTACTTTACTATGACTTTTTATGACAAAGTATTCTTAGCCACTGTACTGACATACGATGTCTTTTTTATCTGTTGCAATAACATTCCAAACATTCCTGGACATTAAGATGACACTTTTACTACAATTACCAATTTGTACAACACGAAATACACATCTTTCTTTCGATTATTTAAGGACTTATTATGTTATATTGTGACTTTTTTATTACTTTTGTACGACACACTAACAATACTATTATTTTTTAAACATATACCCACATACATGACTTTGTTATTATGCTGTATAATGACCCATTGAAATGAGTGTGACTGGACGTCGTTGGATACTCACTCTCTCCCCCACAGGCCCTCTGGGGCCCATCAGACCCGGAGAACCCTGCGACAGAGAAACACACCGTCACACACGGACCCACCGGCGCTCATGGGAAAGCGTTTGAAGAGCCGACTGTTCTCACAGCAGGTCCTTGAAGGCCGGGCAGGCCTCTCTGTCCAGGAAGGCCGATCTCGCCCTGCTCTCCTTTGCTGCCCTGCGGAACAGAAGAAGAATGAACGTCTTCCTCGTGCATCTCACGTGACCAGAGACTTTCAACAGAACTACAAAGGGAGGCGTTAATTATACAGTGCAGCAGAAATAACATTAACGTTCAATAACTGCTTCATCTAAGTAGCTTTGCATATTGAAGTTATCTAATGGAGCTTATAACAGGAACATGTCAACATAGTAATGAAGTTACATTTAAATATCCACTTGTTAAGTTCTAAAAATAGACGCGTGAACATTTGGGGGATGTTCACTTAAAATCACCACCAACAGTAACATGAGAACGAATCTGTTTGTACATATTACGCTTAAACTGTGTCAGTATAAGATACAATGATCAAACAACATAGATGTTGAATGTATATAGCTGAATATAACTGGTTCCTCCCACCATAGAGTCTATAGGTTCTTTCATTATTTTTGTTTGGTGGTCACTTTTGAATGATGTATTTGGTTCTTTAAAACCTCCCAGTGGAAGTCGGTGAACTTCAGACCTTCATTGTGGGAAGTGGCCTTGCGTTCGTGGACTAAATAATGAACTTGATCATCAAATGTCACTGAATGACATTCATTATAAAAAAAAGAGAAGAAGGAACAGGAACGTTCAGTTTCGTCGTCTCTTTTGGGCTCTTGTTTGGACAAATCAGGCACAGAATGTTTCACACGATAAGAAAGAGAACGATCCACAGCCTGCTGTGAGTATTCTGTGAGAACATGAAATACTTACGACACTGCCTGGACTGCCAGTGGAACCCGGAAGACCCTGAATGGACGAATGAAACAACAAAGTTAAAGAAAGCGGCGACATTCATGTACAAACACTTGCTTTGTGTTGGTGGAAAGGCTTCGGGTAATAAAAGACTCCGGCAAGAAACACTTACATCTCTCCCGTCCCTGCCGTTTTCTCCTTGAGGCCCTCGGGGGCCCTCTGGGCCGGGGGCTCCTGGGGGGCCTTGGAGTGATTTGTCAGGCTGAGAGCAAAGGCGACCGGTCAGCGAGTGAAAACCGTGAGCGCAGCTTGCAATTAAACCCGTGATTAAAACGAGTTATGGAAACCTTCAGCGACCGCTGTTATCAAATCATTCATCCACAATTGTCAAACATATTACTTTACACAGAACGCTTTACATATTAAACACAAAAATGTTTGCACCAAGCAGGTCCATTTGGTACCTTTGTGTTAATGTAAATCTATTAAAGTGCATGTATCTCTTTACAGCCTGCAGACATGTTTCTAATTTGGTACATTGCACATTAATCACTACATATAAATCACTGTGATAAAAAAAACAGCCATCAAACACAGCACCATAAATAAGGCTTAGAACAAAGAGGCAAGTAGGCAACCAAAGCACGGCAGTCGATTGTTGGCTTAAAATGAAAAAGCAAAAAGGAGTAAAGTAAATACCTCAGCATTGGCAAACATCTGAAGAAGCAAGAGAAATCAGATAAAGGGAGAGTTAGTGAAAGTAGTCACACCACCCTCACCAAAAGTGTCAGCAGAAGCCTGTTCATGTAGCAGTGAGTATGTCATGCTGTCATGTGACCACACAGCCCATAGGACCAACACCCCCCCCCCATGTACAGATTGGTGCAGGGATGTCAGCCTGAAACACTTCCTGCCTCCAACGGGAGACGGCAGAGGGGCATTTTTCACTATTTCTCCGAGGCAGAAATCGCAGTAATAGACGGCGTGTTGGAGATGATGAGCTACGTCAAGGAAATGTGGGTGCAGTAACTCCTGACTTTGAAAATGAATGCTAATAATAATAATAATAATAATCACATCACATCACATGAATGTGGCGGAATCAGTTCTGATCAGGAAACTGCTTCACGGTGTGTATTTGGTTGTGCAAAGTCAACTGAAAAGGTTTAAACCAGGCGAACGCGCTGGTTTAAACCTTTGGCTGCTGCTTAGAAACCGTCCGAGAACGAATGTGGAACTTTCTTTTTGAGTGAGATTGACATTTCAGACTCTTAAACCCCGACGTCAACGCCAACGAACCACATTTCAACAGAAACCTGAGAACGAAGCAAAAACAAAAAGATAAAACCAACTTATTTCTTATGTTACTACCTTAAAAAGTGCATGCTAAGGTAAGCTCCACCCTTGTTCCTAGGCAACGCGGGTGGAGAAAATCAATTGGCGTGGTCTTAAACAGCAGGCGGCAGGTGTTACGTTGCATTCCTGTCAGCGGATGATCAAGTAGAAGCAGGAAGTGTGCCTGTTTTCAGAAAGTTATTTCAGACGGGGGCCACATGTGCAACCCGTTAAAGCATTTTACATCTTCACTACGCGTCGCAACACTTTCAACTCTTCTGATGCCAATTTTTCCTGAAAGCAAAGTCGGTGTAGTAGTTGGAAACGTTTAGATGCAACCACGGCGTTGTTGGGCCTCGTGTTGTTTCCATGTTGCAAAGGGGCCAACTAACATTAACACAAGTGGCACATGTTGTGTTCTGTGCTGACTTTATATAAAATGGTAACCACAAAAAAAAAACCTCACGCTTCGCCCACTCAGCAGGCCGGGATCCCTGATCTCACGGCTTTAATTAGATCAAGCTTCCTCGCTGTCGTTAAAAGTTCAGCGATGGAGCTGCGCCGCTGGCGGCTTTCGGCCGCGCACATCGCAGATTAACACGGGATCGTGTCGGCCTTCCCCCTGCAACTGCGATCAGCCGCTGTCCAAGCTGCAAATCGTTTTCGGGGGGAAAAACTGCCTGGCAGTGTGTGTGTGTGTGTGTGTGTGTGTGTGTGTGACGCTTCTGCAACCCGTTCATAGTGAAACCACAAACCGCAGCAGTGGGCGAGCGGAGCCGAGTCCGTGTTACTGTACCTCGGTGGCGGGCAGCTCGCTGCAGCTCTCTCTCTGGGCCCTCTTTGGGTCGCAGTGGATCAACATCCACTGGAGTTCGAACTGAAAAGAGACGCCGACGTTACTTGCGCGGGTGGGACTGGCGTGCATTCACTTCACTTCTTCGCGGTGCGGATGTTTCTTTGAAGCTTTGAATCCGTTCGCTGCATTTGGCTGCTGAGCTGGATGTTCCATCAATGCTGCTTTGTGCAGGGATTAGTTTTTTTTTTTACTTTCCACTGGAACCCAGCTGAGCAGCTCCGTCTGGGCACCGTCGATCCGGTCTCGCCACAGACAGAACCACATGTAGACCCGGAGTCGGCGAACATGCTCACGTGCAGCGGTCGATTCTCCACCCTCACTCACCACCACGGAGGCGTCGGGGTCGGCGTCCAGCCGGCCAATGAGCGTGTCTCCCTCCGTGTTGATGGGGCCTTTTCCCTTGATGGGCCTCTGATCCACCGGCTGGCAGTCCACGTACAGAGTGACCTGGTCGCGCTCCACGCCGATCATCACTTTGTGCCATTTGGTGTTGAAGAGCACGGAGAGGCCGGGGAAGGTGACGGTCTGCAGGTTGCCGTCGGCGCCCATCAGGTAGTACTCCAGGGCCTGCTGGTCCCCGTTGAGCCTCAGGCCGGCTTGCTTGTAGCCGCTTTCGTCCACTATCTGCCAGACGTTCCACACCTTGCTCACCGTGTTCTTGATCATGCGGAAGGTCACCATGACGGAGTACTCGTCAGGGAAGCCGCGAGGGAAGTTCAGCCTCAGGGAGAAATTGTGCACAAGGTGGTTTCAATTAGATGAGGCGTCACGTTAGAACTAGCTGGGTTTGAATGCATGAATCCATGAATCCATGAAGGCATGGGTTTGAGTTCATTCATGATCACAGAATAAAGACTCTTCATTATCATTAAATAAAGCACAAGGCGTGTCTAGAAATAACTTGAGAGTGTTGCCGTCACTTACAGAGTCAGAAAGAAAGTGAATTAAAGCGGCATGCTTTAGAGAAATAAGGGCTGCTGTTATATAAAAAATGAGATGCGTAAAAGAGCCTCAGTGCATAAATCACTGCTAGTCAGCACCCACAGTCGCTGAGCCTTTCTCCCTTTTCTTTTTTTAACGAGCCACATCCTCAGTAGGTGGCGCCTTCGTAGATGTGCCCTGCCACCGGACTTTTACCGTCTTGTAAACGTTCAAGGTGAAGTAATAAAAGAGGAGTTTCCTGTCTGCCATTAAAACAAATGAAGACCACTCTTTGCCTGAGGGTGAGAGAATTCCTGCTGCTTTCGCCCTGCAGAAAAAGAGGGGAGGGGGAGTTCAGCCTGACGCCCGCTGACCCGGGACAGACTTCAAAGCGCACGGGACTCGCGGGCGAAACCAGCGTGTATTCACATTCAGCGCGACGGACCCGAGCGGCGTTGGTGAAGGGTGCCAGCGAGTTGCATAACAGCTTAAGGAAAGCCGGTCCGCAGGAAAAGATTAGCCCAATACAGACCCACTGGGAAGCAGGAGGCATGAAACCGATGACACTGCACGCTCAAAATCAAAGTTTTGCAAAACGATGTCTTGACCAAACAAAGTGCAAAAAGCTCTGTATTTAGATGCTGCGGTTGCAACACGGTGCTGCATTATAGAACAAAGCAGGAAGCTGCTCTATGACCCACGACCCTCAGCGGAAACCCTCCAGGCCCCTGAGTCCAGCAGAATAACTCCTTTGGTCTCTTGGTCAAGTGAATGCCTTGGTGGTTGTTGATTCATTGATAGATTGTTGTAAAAGAAGGTAGTACTGTGTGAAAGCGGGATATTCCAGCCACGTTTCAACCAACCTTTAATTAAAAACGGGGGAATGTCTTAACGCGGAGACAGTGCTGTGCTGTCTTTGTTCAGTCCAAACGTTGAAGGGACTTTGTACAGCGGGAGATAAATCACGACCAAACAGGCGAATTCCACTTGACTGCACGTTTCCTGTGTGCACTTTTTCATCACACACCAGCAAAGCGCCTCTCCTCTGCCTTTTTGTCTGGCAAATAGGTTCAGACATGTTTTTTTCTCTAACAATTACACACTGCTTGTGATTCAGTAACATCTGTAAAGGACCTGTAATAACGCAACACCTGCGCCAGGACGACCGCTGACGCCCGTTTTGATCTGTTTCACCGTCTTTGCTGCGCTCACATGGTTGGAATTTGGAAGTTGGCCTCCTTGTCGAGGCGGTAGGCCACCTGAAGGGTGGTGGAGCCGTCCACCTTCCTCACACCTCTCAGCGGCACCACGTCCAACTGGAACTGTGTGATCAGATCGAAACCTGCGGAGGAAAATACTCGTCACAAAGTAAGAAAACGCGTCGTTGTTATTGAGTTATTATAAAGTGTTAATGTGAAGTATTGTACACACTATGTTGCATTTTGACTTGATAACCTCTAGCATGTAAATCCTATACAGTTGAGATGATTCCCGCACTCAAATGAAAAAAGTTAATGCTTTATGTTAATGATAATTCTTTTGATCTTCTTGCTCTCTGGTTTTATGAATATTAAAGCGATCCGTACATTTTTCTCAGAACTGGAGGACAAGACTAAGACGGTGGAGGTTGTGATGACATCTCGCCAACGAGATGATAACGAGTCACGTGTGAAGTGAAGAGCTTTTCCATTCCAACGACGGGGTCGAACCGCAGAGCAGCGCGGGGCGCAGATGCGCTTGAAACCCGGGCGGCGGTGAGCAATTACAATCTCGCTGAGTTCGGATTGTTCCAACTCGAAATCCGTAAAGCTCGAGCGGAGCGTTTTAATTTGCCTCGTTTAAAATCCAGCGGTGTCTTAGGGGGCATTAGGGGGCCCACCCTGTTCAACTAATTAAAACACCCCACCGTCCTGCGGAGCGTTTGGGTTCTTTCCCAGGGATCTTCGAGGCTTAAGAGCTCGTGGTTTTCGCATCAGCTTTTCTTTACCTGGAAGGTCATCTTGTCCGCTTCTCATCGGCGGGCAGACGGTGTCGCCATCCAATCGGTTGAGGTCGAGTTCTGACAAAACAACAACTCTCATCTTGTTATCTCGTTCTAAGCTGCATCAACATTGTGTTTAGGATGACGACCTTGGCGACTCCAATAAGATTGAGACGTTATTTAGATGAATATGGCCGCCAGTGTTGCATGACTAAAGCCATGCGTCACCGGAAACCTTTGAGATGGTCGACATGGCGGGTCGGCCTTTGTTTTTGTGGACCATTTATCAAGATGGCAGTCTCCTTCGGCGGAAACTTCAATCTGCAATACATCAAACTGCCATTGCGTTTGAACTTTTACCACGAGATCAATACTTTCCTGTTTTTTTTTTTTTTTTTCTTTCTGTGAATGTACAAAATACAACACTGGCCTAGTTTTTCATTGTCAATAATAAACCGTTGTTAGTATAAATGAATGAATTAAGAAAGTCACCTTCTTAGTACTAAAAGACATTACACACGATAGAATCAATTCCTTGGATGTGTCAGAAGAGGGGGCTATCCCTGAGTCAGGAGGGGGGGGCTCTCTAAAAAACGTGGATGGTGACAGCCGGAGGGCCTCCACCTGAGTCAGCTCATTTACAGAAACCAGAGTGAACACAACACATCTGGAAGCCGTTCCCACGTCCCACGTAACTGCTGAGAAATGAGATAAAGCGGTGAGACGGTATTTATAATCCCACATTTACGACCCCTAAAGACTTATCTGACTGCATGTGGGCCTCAAGTTGTTAAAGTTACTGCCTGCTGCAGCATTACGCTCAGAGAGCAAATCATTAGTGCAACGAGCGGGAGACCAACCACAGTTCAGTAATGAGCGCGCGTCTCACAAACCTTTCACGGCGTTGCGGTTATTGGAGGGGGACATTTAATCAGATCTAATCCCTCAGACCAGCAGCGCCCCTGCAGATGCTATTTCTGGCCTTTTGCTTTGTGAATTCCGATAAAGAGGGCGACCTGCCTGGCGACAGTCGGCACTAACCTGAGTCCTCTCGCGGTATTATCCGCACTCGTGCACTGCACAGCATTTGCATATTGTGTTGTGTTGTGTGTGACTTACGTCCAAACGCCGGAGCGAGGAGAAAGGACAGCAGGGCGACGCAGACAGGTGTGCAGGCCGAAGTCCGTAGACGATTTCTGTTCAGGAATTACGGAGAAAATCTGTATTTAGCCATGCATCTAATTCTCTGTGACATTTCCTTTGAGTCCGAATCAATAAAACACTTCACATGAAGCACTTTGCTGGTGTCCTCCATGCACAGCATCAGCAAACTGAGTTTTGCTTTCCAGTGGGGAGAAAAGGTCAAATGGGACGACACAGTAAGTACATTCTGGAGGAATTTAACCAAATTCAGTGAGCTAAACTGGTTCTTGATTCGTACTTCGTAGGCTTTGACCGTGGTTCCTTGACTCCGCCCATTCAGGTGTAACCCAACCAATCAGATCATTTCCCGAAGAAGGTGGATAATACACAGTGAAAGACATTTTACTGTTGTCCATTCGTTTCGTCTATCATTGGCCCACTCTGCCTGCACCAATGCAAACACACATGCGAATGTGTTTGTCTCTTAAATCCATCCTCAACATGACTGATGGTGAAATTAAGACTCCTTTCCAAAAGGAAAGGTTGCCACTCATCAATAAGAAAACTAATGAGAGAGGGGCTGTGTTACCGAGGCTGTAACCCATCTCCGGTGTGTGTGTGTGTGTGTGTGTGATTGCACTGTCAGATAGATGACTAATGGCCAAGCCACCGAGGTCTGGCCTCTAACACGCCGCCCTTCACGCCAAAGGAGCCTCTTCGGAAGCCCCCGTGGGATCGGCCGCCCGCCGTTCACCGGACCCATCTGCGGTCTGGGCCGGAGCCGCCACGCGTCACTCACGAAATGTGACACGAGAGAAGCTTTCAATGTGTCACCCTTCAAACTCATCAAAGAGATATAACAGTCGGACGTTTTGGAATAAAAACATGAAGCTTGTGAAGATCGATAAGCCTTAAATGTCAAATATAGAGAAGCAGCCCGGACAGTTAGCTTAGCGCAGCGCAGCAGAGGTCAAGCCCTCAGAAAAGCCACAGATTGTTATTTTCTTCTCCAAAGTTTTGGTACACATTTATGTAATCAAATGAAAATGTGAGTAATTGATGTCCTCGTTTAGTAGCTTTTAGCTAGCTTTTACCGTCATACCAAACTAAGCTCAGTCTTAATCATGCTCATTATTCATCAAGTCACATTTTATTGACGTTTTATCTCCACTAAAGGATCTCGTCGTGTAAACGTCCAGTGAGCTTCACACCTCTCATAACACTCACAGTCACACTCCAAAGCTTCAAAGAAAAGAACAAAATGAATCACGGAGAACAAAAGCAGTGCTCGTTCCTTCGGTACACACTTTAAGCATCAACCTGGCGGAAACGATTGTTGCTTGAAACGTGTCGCTTAGCAGATGAAGACACTGTTAAGCGGAGGTTTGCATGCGTAAAAAGACACAAGCCATTTACGGATTGAAGGATTAAGAGCTTTTAGAAGCGTCTCAATGAAGCCTTCGACCTGCGCGCACATTTTTACGCTGTCAAACATGCACCTACAGGACATCTGCAGCAACTTTACAAATGTCTTATCTGCATCCTGCAAGATCAAAGGTTTGTGTTTAAGATCTGTGGTTTCACACAGTTGTGATTTATGTGCCACCGCAGTTCAAAGTGAAGAAAAACCCGGTAAACACATTCCGGTAAATATCAGTCAAAGTCAATTAGGTGATGACACGTCATCGTCTTCAATACCCTGCATTCATCAACATCTGATGGGACCTCCGCTGTGACGTCGCCCATAGGTGCTCCCAGAGTCGCAGACCGGCCCAGCGCTCCTGGCATGATTTCGGCACTCTCATTTGTCTTAATTACCCTGAAATGGATTCGTTGTTGAGAGGGAAGCAATCGGCTGAACAACAATGTGTCCTGTTGCAGAAAATGTGCAGACTTGGAGCAGTGTACGTGTGAAAGTCTTCCGGGATGCTGGTCGTAGGCGTTAATGAAATGTAAATTCACTCATTCGAAGGAACTGAACTGAGTCATTGTGGAAATGTTTATGCAAATGTCCAACGTTGCGAAGATTGGACGCGGAAAGTCGATAAACCTACTGAATCAGGTCTGTCGTTGTAATGCAAATTACACAAAAGCTCAAAAAACATTCCACAATTCCACATGTGATATTTACCTCCTCAAACCAGATGTGGGGAAGGCCATGTTTCACTTCCCTCCTTGAGGGGAGTCGGTCGGGCTCGGCGACGAGGAGCAAGCGGTGAGGTGCAGGAGCAGAAGGAGTCACGGACATGAGATCCCAGGAGTGTGTCCTACCTGCGCATGTTAAGGACTGGCAGGGAGAACGGGCTCAGGGGAAGCCCAAGCCTTCTTCTGAGGACACATAAAAATGTGCTCAATGGGTTCCCATTGGCCAGGAGCTCTTCGGGAGGTGGTGGCCACATTTTATTACCAACACTTAAAAAAAAAAAAGAAGGACGCAGGAGCCCACGGGCCCCCATATGTAACCCCCCCGCCCCGCTGCTTCTTTTCTTCATGGTGCCTCCTAATGACACGTGTGCCGTTCGCTTCATAATTATCGTCCGGGTAGCGAAGAAGCTGCAGATGAAATGTGCATTTCATAATCGTGTGTACTCATCGGCGCAGGTGAAGAATGCATGTCGGTGTGTTGACACGAGGGAAGCCCTGTTTTTAACAGAAGGGCCTCGGGCAGACATGCTGGTCGTATCCTGTGTGTTATGTAATTGATTCTGTGGCGTTTGATCTGTGATTTTCGCTTCCCTTTGGAAGATCTGAGGGCCCGAATGGAGCTGCAAGAGGCCGAGTCCCTGAAGGAATATCACATTAACTCAAATAGGAAAATACGTCTTTCGTCATTGCTGGGACTTTATATAACTTTGACGTTTCTCACAGGTACGAGTGTTGCTCAGCTGTGATGCCGCTGACAGAAAGCCCTTTGCCTGTGGGTGCAGAACACTGAAAAATGTGTAATTTGTGGTGTGAAAGCACGAATGCACAACACATTTCTTAAAGGGAAGACAATTGTAAACTGAAATCCAAGAAGTACAAGAGCATGGACCAACTTTTATTAGGATGCACGCCGCGGAGCAAACTTAAGTATTTCTCCAATATCTTTATTTCATCTTTTATTATTAGTTTAATGATTCTCTCAGTTTGGATCAATAACTTGCCAGTCAGCAGACACTGTGTAATTTACTACAAGCAATAACATTAAGGTCAAGCATCAAACATGTGTTACAGTATCACGTTGCATTAATTGATCGTTCTTGCAGCCACGGCGTGCAGAGAAAACACGACCCGTTGACCTCAGAGACCTCCGAGATCATGTGCCCTGTCCGCATAATGGCGAGCTCACGCTCTCAATGAGACATGCGGCCCCCGTGACCGTCACATGGCTGCCGCGGAGTGGCATACGCCGAGGCCCTCGAGTCAGAGGGACGGCTTGAGTCTGCGAAAACAACAGAGTGTTGTGATCACGGCGCAAGACTGCAAAGCCGAGCTCCGTTTCTACATCTAAATGTCAAATTCTCATGCTGTGTGCAGGGTTGGTAACTCCCGGCGTTTAAAAGTAGCCATGGTTGAATCGCAATGTGAGCAAATGGCGATGGTGGAGATTGTTGACCAACATCCTCCTCTACCGAATCGAATTAAAAGTATAACCGAGCACCCGAGAGATCTTAAACAGTCTGTGTAACCTCTGAAATTCACACACTATGGTAATTTGTACTCTGGCAACGGTGGGAAAAAAAAAAAAGGAGGAAAAAGAATTGAATCGATTGAGCTTCTCTCTTAATCAAGAGTGCTCGCAGCTTATGGCAGAGCGCCACGAGAGAAAAGCAAAGATGAAGCTGGGAATAAAAGAGGAAAACTGGCGTCTTGCAAAAGTTCACTTGGGATCAGAGCCACAAGACGGCAAATAAATAATTTCCCTTTGCCATGCGGCCACCAACATCTAGACACTTTTATTCACTTGCAGTAACATCATCTCTACCTCCCTCTTATCTGATGGTTCAAACTGGACATTTTAATTGCAATAACTGAATGTCAGGAACAAATAAGAGATCGCTGGTGTGTAACCTTTGGAACTGGTCGTCTCTCTGTAAAAAGAACTTAGCAGATATTTAACGCTCTCATTTCTTAGATCCTTCAAATGGTGAAACAAAAAGCATTCGTGAAAATATGTATGTTTATTTCTACTCCGTATGTATACATATTGCTCAGTTCAAGTAACTTCAATAAAAAAAAGATAAATTGAATGCTCTTTTTGGCACGTTCGCTTTTAAAGAGACTGGGAGTTTAGACAAAGCAGCATTACGGGCATAGAATGAAGGCATAACGTTTCACATTGATACACGTCGTTTTGTAGGTGTTTATATTTGGTGCAACGTGCAACACCAAACGTGTCACATGGTGTTTGTGTGGACAAAGATCCACATCATTGCAAAATATATAAATGCATATCGATCCACCCGCCAAGCTGCCACATTGCATGCAAGTTCATGCGCGGTCTGCAGGACACGCATGCTTTGTGTCTCAGCCTGATAATTCCTGACCGCACGGTTCACTTCGGCGTTCAGGGGGGGCCAGAGCGTGACGTCACCATGCCCGCCGGACGCGTACTACGGTGCAGCAGCAGCAGGACGCGGACACCCCCATGACTATTAATATTCCCCCCCACCCGCCGTCGAAGTCCGCAGAGGGAGGACAAACACAGAGACAGATTCCGCGACAGACGCTGCCGCACTTTCCCAAATTGAAACCCCCGTCAGACGCAGGGAGGGAATTAAGAGAGAGAGAGGGTGAGAGAGAGGGAGGGAGGGAGGGGAGGGAGCGAAAGGGGGACTGCAGAACATACAGGCTCCGGATGAATAACCATGGCAACAGCAGCAGCAGGGGAAGCGGTGCTATAAACATTGTGAACCGCGCATCACCCAGTCGAGCCTGGAGCCGAAGCCTCTGCGGATATCGCGCTTCATCACTGCTAAGGTGAGGCTGTTTTGTCGGGTCCGCTGTGCGTGTGCGTGCTGTGCATGTGCGTGGTGTGCATGTGTGTGTCTGGGGGTCTTTGTCTGACACGATGAAGGCTGCGTCCTTGAGTAGGTAGAACACAGTGCACCGCACCGATCAGTTAACGGAGCAATTTAAATCAAAGTAAGCTTTCAAAATAAAAGCATTAAAAAAAATACTTATTGTGCTCCGAATGATGTTGATGAATGTAGTTTTGTTGAATATAGATTGAAATGTGGAATCATGCGCTTCTGCAGTTCTGCCTCTTCATGGCAAGCCTCCCAACGCTGCTGCACAGCGCAGTGTGTGCTGTTTATTATCAGTGATTCCTGGATGCTGTAGTCTGAAGCGAACAAAGCGGGTCTCCCACGTCCACATGAAACAATGCACATGTTGTGCTGCAAAAACCCGGGTAGAAGTAAGTAAGAAATTACAGGTTGCTCACACCATGAAACTTGACTACTGGCCCCTGCATCTGCATTGCTGATGTAAACATTTCACTGGAGCAGAAAGCATGTGGCATGTGTGTCATTTCAAACCAGTTCGCCGAGCCAAAGTACTTTCCCCATTTGTACGTTTTGGACCAATTTGTAAACTCACACACACACAGTGGCCAGCACTCAGTCATCATGCAGAGCAGTGAATAGAAACATGAACCAGCAGCTCTCCAAACACTGCAAAGGACTTGTGGAGTAGTGGATGTAGGATTTTCCTGTGGGTTACTTTGTCTCTCCCACCACTCTCCCTTCTCTTTTCTTGCAGAACCGCTCTTTGATCTCAACAGAATCCCATTTGGAGATACCAAAGTCATGCACTGACTCATTTAACTTCATTCCACTTTTTGGTCCGCTTTTATCGCAGGGATTATGCTTTGTCATTTTGACTACAAAGAGCCTAATACAGCATCGCTGAGGGTTTAAGCAAATGCTGGATTAATCTCTCACGTGATGACTGGCTCAGTGATGTCCGTTAGTGCACTCCACATCCACAACATCGGTTATGAATAGACGTTGTTTGATTTGCCGGGATTTTAATACCCTCAAAATACATCAAAACCTGGAGGGAAATTCTAACAGAATATTTCTGTCCATTTCATTGGTTGAAGCAGGTGCTGCAGCACAGTGGCGCTCGCTCTCGTCTCCCTTCCTTTGGTGACAGCCCAGTTTCTGTCATTGTCCTCTGCAGAGAGCGCGTTGGACGTTGATGAATGGAACAATGGCCGAGATTAATTTCCGGCCCTTTGAGCTGTGCACACACACACACACACACGGCGGCGGCTTGCACTTAAAGCACACAATCACACCCGCGTAGCCTATTCCGCATTTAGTCACTATGATGTTGCCTCCTTTCTCTCCAAATTGAGATTGGAGAAGTCACTCGGCGGCATTCCCAACCGAGCTGACACCATTAGGAGTGCCTGAGGGGGGGGGGGGGACTTGGTCTAAAGGGTTAAGGAATCACTGCAAGGAAGCCAGCATGTGTGCTAATGTGTATTGCATTAAATGCATTAAATAATAAGACAGCAGGTGGCTGTTTTGCAGTGGTTGGTGTTTAGTGATTTGCTGCAAGGACAAAATCTAACTGAGTACAACAAGGGTAAACCATCGGTATTGTAGGACAAAGGCTTTTATTGATCAACTGATTGATCAGTACTTGTGTATTCTTCTCAACCTTGATTGCTCAGCAGTCTTTCACGCAAACCGCAGCCTGAGAAAATGAGTTTAGCTGCTAAAACATTAAGAACGGCTCGGTTGCATCCATTCTGAAATAGATCAGACCGAAAAAGCTGCAGCATTCAGCATTCGGAGGATCGACCACCTGACAGGATGCAAAGCCGCTGGAGTAACGTCTACCTGAGCAGCCCCACTCCCTGCTCACAGCTGCTCGCTGAGCTCATGGCGGTTGTCAACATTAACAGCGTTGTCATGGAAGCACAGCAGATAAGAGTTTTTTTGTTCAACCTGTAGCTTTGTCTTATGGATCGACATCATGGCTGCTGGTATCAGCCCCCAGAAAGGTTATTAATAGTGAAATGAAGTGCGAGGCTGCAGGTGATGCACATTATTCCTTCTCCGTCAACAAAGAATCGATCTGATTGACGAAGCGTCGTTCGAGTGGCCCAGTGCGTCTTTTAGAATGAGCAGAGAGGCTTAATGCCTTAAAACAGAGAACACGTTCATTGGGAACAGAACGAGTGAATCCTAGATGCGACCGCTCGGAGCATCGCGGAGATGCTTTGAAGCTGTCGGCGTGGGTGTTTTCATCCGTGCCTCTTATTTGATCAGGTTATTGATGTGCACGCCGCCTGTGTGCCGCCACAGCCTCGCGCTTGATTGTTTTGGTGCAATCGAAGGTGTATTAAGTTCCAAATCCCCAGACTGTGAGCCTCCACTTAATAAGCTACGGGGCGTTTTAGTCTGCTCCCTACTGCTAAGTAACACATCACTGGAGAAGCTCACAGACCTTTTTTGAACTTCTGAGACGGCAGATAACAGAAAACTACGATGTGGGCGTGAAAAAGGGAACAGCGGTAATTTGTTGCCACAGAGAGATAATTTGTTGTCAATTTCCCAATAACCGTAAAACAATTTGAGACACCAACATCAGACTCTGCGTTTTTAAGCATAGTGACTTTTTTTATTCAGAACATCTTTATTAATATCTGATAAGATGAGATGAACCCATTGAAGCAGAAATACACAGTGCATGGTTCATATTCCTGATTATAAAGGTAATGATAGCAATGTACCTGAGGGCTGACAGTGATATTAATGGCAGCGGATCTCAAATCAGCCCACAGCATCCCGTAATAGGACGGATACAACGGGAGAGAGCGGCTGCACCTCCCAGCTGATGACGTCATGTTCATTTCTCAGACATTTAACGCTGATTGTGAAAATATTCATAATAAAAGTCTGTATTTAGGTCACTGGACTCATACATGAGTCATATTTCATAATCAGATGATGGGAAAAAACCACTGTGAGCAAGTTTTGGAGCTTGTTTGTTTCCGCCTCGTGCTCATTGTCTTTCTTCTCTTCTGACAGGTGATGCGTGGGATCATATCATGTCTGAAGTACAGGGAACGCTGGAGTTTTCTGTAGAGTTGCACAAGTTTCACAACGTGGATCTCTTTCAAAGAGGGTGAGAACTTTTATTTTTGCATATATCACATTTACAGAGTCATGATATTTGCTTATGTGGCTTCAGAACTGCAAACTCACAGAGCTTGTGCAGACCACTGAAAAAAACTAATTTTAGTATCCGTCAGCATTTTGTACCGCTAAAAAGGGTTGAAATTATTTCATGACTTGAATTTGTAATAATGTAATTAGTAGAATGATCCGCAGTGACTTTTGCTCCCACAGCGATGACTGGGAGGCATTACCCAAAATATTCTTCAAATCAGCAGTTCATGGCCATGGAAATGAATATATGACTCCAGATAACTTTTGGTGATGATAGAATACAATGCAGACATCAAAACACTGTGCATGTGTGCACACCGGGATGAGAAGGTTCAAAACGAGTAAATATGCCTTAAAATGTGAAGGTGAGACATTAACTAAATTAAAGCGCTATATCAGCCTGCCAACGTCTACTCTGAAAAACTGTCTCACTCCACTGAAAAAACGAATTGAACAACTTTTATCCGAGCTGCGTGTTGTCAGGCATGTCTGAGTCGTACCCATAATCCCCTGCAAACACACACTGGGTCGTGGGGGGTTTAATGAGATGCCGGTTTACACGTCGGCACGGGTTCAATGTCGTTAACATTCAGACAACAGATTAACCCCCCGAAAGGCAATACACACAATCCAAACATACACAATCTAATAAACAGAGATAATCGGAATAAGTCATTTGTTTTTTGCGAACAAATGATCTGGAGGAACATTCTGCTCATAATTCATGCTCTAATTATTCTACGGGATAAAACAGCAACAGCATCAGTGCACAAAAAAAAGGCATTTCAACTCCTCCATCTGCTTTTGTAGGCCAGTGCCGAAGATGATAACACAATAAACACACATTAAAATCACAACGCAGATAAATGTAATTAGCTCTATAAATGCAAACTTTAAAAAAGATTAAATAAAATAAGTAAAATTAAAATATGCATTTTATTGTTAGTTTTGGTATTATTATTGTGGCGATGTTTATCGTGCTGCTGCCTCTGCAAGAAGATTAAAAGCTCTCATCGGATTCAGCTCTATCAGAAAGGACGGGCTGAAGCTTAATCATGGTAATCCCTTCATCTGAGTGCACTAATATGTTTGTTTTTACAAGTTGCCATAGCGGACCCTTAAGTGTGCCACAAAAAAAAAGATGTATCGTGTCCTCATGTAAATATGTGTAGTGTGTCAAATGCAGTATGGCAAAAATACCTGGATGTCCCCACTGCATCCGGTCTCATTTCACATGATGCAGGCCAGTATACCGACGTATGAGGAAGTGATCACAAAGCAGTGGGTCCATGTGGAATACTCCCTCACACGCTGTAACTGTGTGAGGGGAAGTTCAGCCCCAGTAAAAAGGTAAAAGCTCGGGACTTGGAAAGCAGAGCTGTGGGCTGGTTGGGATCCAATTCTGGTTCAAAATGAAGCACTGCGGAATAAGTGCGGTTTCGTGGTTTAGGTTTAGTGACCTGTGCATCTCACCATGCAGCAACGCAATTACTGAAATCAATACGGATCCCTGAAGCGGGCCGGGGGGGTCGGGGGGGGCCGTGCAGACACGCTGAAGGGCTCACCTACAGAATTCCACAAACAAGCCTCATTGAGTCATCAAGCTTCAGAGTCGGGCTCTCCTCTGTCAAGCTTCCACCTGAACGCTCGATGCGACCAGCGCGTTCGCGGCTCGGGTCTCTGGCGTTGCCGCGGCGTCCCAGGGGGAGCCGAGGTGTGCTTTTACACGACGCCGCGGTGACTTGAACTGTCAAAGTGACCTTTCCAGAGACGTGTTTTTTACCGCCTGGTCTGGATGTCACGTAAACAACGCTCAGGAGACGCTTCCATTCCCAAGATCGCTGCTCATGTCGCTTTTTCCCATGAATATCATTTTTTATATAACCTCATTTCCTGGGATCAATGAATATTTGTGTATATTATATATATATATATATATATATCTTTTTTTAAACAGTAGGCCTTCAGTTTGAATGTGCACTGTGAAATACTTCTACTTCTAAATTCAAGCCTGTGACCCTGAGATTGAATTTGCTGCAATAGTGGCCCCCAGGCCCCGTTGTAACTTCCGTCACTCCTCTTGAACCTGAAATGTAAAACAAGAAGAAACAGCGTTGAGTGTAAACGACTGATTCTACATCCTGCACTGTTCCCCTCGTATTAAACACACTCCCAGCACGCCGTCATGTACATTTCTTCAGTGCACTTTTGATATCCTGTCCCACAGGTTCTACCAGGTACGCGCCGGGGTGAAGGTCTCACCTCGAGTTCCCCACAGGGTGATAGTGACGACACAAGACAACGCAGGTACAGTGAAGTGACGTTTACTTACCTTCGGGTTTTCCTTCGTGACTCTTTGTGGTTATTTTGCGTCTGTTTTTAATCCCTTTTCCTTTCTTTGTGGCGGTTTATGTAATAATAACGACAACCTATCTTGATTTAAAGCTAATATCCTGTTTTACTGGTTTCAGCCGAGTGGGAAGATCTCACAGGAAACATTTATGACCCCGGTTTGCGTCTGGATCACAATCACAGTGTTGTTCATAATAGTCTTTGAAGTGTGTGTGTGAAAACAGTTATTTTTACACAGTGTTCCATGTTAAAGGACATGGTAGCACACGGCGTACACTTACCCGCTTCCTGGAACTGGAGAGCTTCATTTTCTTGTTCTGGATCGGAGGAATCTCACAGCTTCGTGCCTTCGTGTTTTGGCTGTAATTCAACGTCTCCTTATTGAGCCGTAACGAATTTACCTCCGAAATGCGCCTCAACTCTTATTGATTGTTTCAAACGTAGTGAATGTTTTGACCCCAAAATGGTCAATTGTGTGGTCTTCTACTTTTATCTACTTGGAATTTATTTGCTGGCATTTCTTTTGCGAGATTTCCGTGTGAGTGTTTTGTAACACAAAACTCTATAAAAGTGTGTTCTTCTATTTGCAAAGGATCTTTGTCACTTCGATTCATGCAAAGTGACAAAGATCCATCATAAAATGTTCCATCATATAGTTTCCTCCTTTGTATTCACTGGATGTGACGCAGTGCTTCTGAATCTGGATCTCTGGCAACGCAGAGAGCCGTTTCTCTGGCAATACTGATTCGCAGTAATAACGGCTATTTTTAGCTCGTCATGACTCGAGCGGTGTGTGTGTGTGTGTGTGTGTGTGTGTGTGTGTGTCTGTCCGGGATCTGGCTGTGCTTGTGAAGACCTTCCTGACTACTATTCCTTTTAGGGAATTGTGGATCTTGAGGACATTTAGGCCCCAGGTGTGACTTACAGGTCACAATAACGATTGGACTTTTTTTTAGGCGTGTGGCCCGAGGGGGCAAAGGTCAAAGGAGACGATGCGTCTGTGTCCTCGCAGCAGAACTGTGTGCGCCGATTGTGAAGGCGACGTGTCTCCGTCTGTGATGTGACGACGACTCATGTCACTTCAAGCGCTTCCTCACCGACACACGGCGACAGGGTTCTCCTTCAAAGCATTAGATAATGGACGGAGAAATATCCTAAATAGACAAAACATCAATAGATTACAATGGAACAGATAATAATAGCAGCTGAGTAAGTCCGCCCTCAGCAGTGTATTTTTAGGGGGCCGTATTTCGGAGGTGCACATTAACATGATGTCAGGCGACTATACGCTGTACATCGCATTAATACATGAACGGACAATTTTGGGGGATTTTCCAGCTAAATGTGAGGCACCGCATGCAAATTTAAAGCATGGATATTTGATTAACATTGTGCAAGATGTTATATCTTCTAAAAATAATTAAATATTTCATTCGTTTTTGCTCAAATGCAACAGGCACTTTATTTGTGGACAAAAAAACTAGCAGCTGGTGAACAAAGCTCTAAATATTGGGACTCATCGGGAGGACACACATAAACAGGAATGTAAAGTTGTTGTTTTGGAGGGTTTCATCATCTCTAGCAACACTGCAGCAGTGAGCACACCCGTTGGTATGGTAATTGGAAGGAGCTGCATCCCCCCCCTCTGCAGCACCTTCCACAAGGTCATCTATTAAGTGCACCTCACAGGCTGAATCCCGTGCATCGACGCCCCCCCCGGACAGCTCTGCGGCCGGCCAGAGGAAATGCACTCATCACACATGCTGCCATGCACTCCGCTGGAGCATTCGATAATGACTGAATCACACAGAAAAACAGTGATTTTCCAGTCAGAACATGGAGAAAATGGACTTCCTCACACTGCTATCATCCGGTGCATGGAGAGTTTAGTGTTTTTTAATGGTTTAAAGGATTAGGAGTGAAGAGCACACACTCTCACACGCGGCAGACGCGGAGCCCCAGAGGCTCTGAACTTATTATTTTCTGCACACTCACCGAGGCTGAAGCTTAAAGGCATTTCAGCAGGTTTTAATGTGTAGGATGGGATAACTTCCTGTGATGACTGCAGTACGAATTGTCAGAACTGTGTGGGTTTGATGGATTTTCTTTACCTGTGACTGTGAAAACACAAATGGGATCACTAAATTCTATCCAATGAGGACAAGAAGGGTGTGGAAATAATATCAAACATTGCACATATTTGGACGTCACTAGAAAACACAGTGATGGTGTGAGTTTCAGGGAGAAATGCTGCAGCCGCGTTGCTTCAGCCGAAGGGCCAGCAGCCGGCTCCGGAGGGGCCGCGCGAGCTCCTGTGGAGAAATCACACATCCGTCTCAATGATACGCTTTTAATTCCCGCGCAGTTTACCGTCTCTAATCCACCAGACTCACGGGGGGGGGGGGGGGGGACGGGGACGTGTGAGGAACAATAATATCAAAGTCACATCCTTGGTCCCCGTTGGGCCGCCGGCAGCTCCCGTCACACATCCATCACCCATCACGCTCGATGCTAGGGGAATGACCTGAAAAAGAGCACGAGCTCAGCAGGGGATTTCGGAGACCTGTCACCGCTTGCAGCAGCGGGGGGGAGGGGGGGGGGGGCGGGGGGGGGCGCGACCTGCGGCGGGGGAGGTGTTGACAGTCGGGACACGTGTCCGTTTCCCCCGGGTTCCAGTCGTTATGCTAAGCTAAGCAGGCGCCGGCCGTGTCCCCAGCCACGTGTTTTCAGATCTGAACGCACACGCAACGGGATCCCTCGCCAATCCCAAGGAACGTTTGTGGTTGAGAGGTTGCACGTTCACAGGACTGATTATGCATTCTCTGGCTACACGTTCACAAAATCTGAGCACACGCTGCGTTCGTCAGGGCCTGACGAAAGGCCTTAATTCATTTCTGATTACGAAAGGTTGATTTTTAATGGCAAGAATATCCCATTATGCTTCAGTTTGGCATTTTCACAACACAAATGAGTTAAACCTAAATAGAAAAATGAAGTACTTAATCTTTTTAATTAAGTCAAATGAACCTGCGTGTTAGTGTAAAGGCTTGTTGTGACTGTTGCGTTGAGTGTGTGTCACTGTTGCGGCGGCACACTGATTGCTGTTTGTGATAATCGGGCCCCACGACAGGAGGATGCAGCTTCGGCTCGGCGGGGGTTCACGACGGCACCGCGCTCAGCCGCGTGTTTCAGATCCTTTACAGGAACGAGGAGATCACCGTGAACGACGGGTTGATCTTCAAGGTCCATCTGCTGTTAGATGGAGAAAGGGTGAGTCATGCTGCTGACATTTTCTCTGCAAACACACACACACACACACCCGTAGACTTCCTGTTGAGAAAGATAGGATGGGGGAACGGCCGCTTATTGTTTTATCAGTACCCTCGCTGTAAAATGCATGACGGATGATTACAGTAAAAACAGCAGGATGGTAGTTGAATTAAATGCCCATTAAGTAATGGCCTTTATCATCTGCTGTTGCCTCTTGCACGAGTTTCTGCTCCTTCCTCCTCACTCCTGCCATCCGAGGCAAGCAACAGGGATTCAGGCAATTTAATTGCAACGGAAATTCAACATAACGATCAAGTGAAGAAGTCACATGATCGCGTTGACTGATGGAAGAGTCTTCGGTAGTTGTTGCGAGCCTGCTGAATCTGTTGCATGCTGCTGCGTGTTTGTCAGAACAGATGCAGACGGGAAATAGAAGAAAGATATTAGTGGTTTTGGAAAAGTAGTGAAATGATGGATTGAGTTTTTGTCTCCATAGTGCGACCAAAGAAACATCGTGTTTATTCTCCAGCGTGTAACGCTGCCTGATAGTTATTATCGACGTACCGTCCGCCACTCTTTCACCGTGGACCGTAGCTGAAAAACCGTGACATCGCCGCGGGCGACGGCAGAGATGGGCCCCGTCCGTCTCGCGCGACTGCCCCGCTCCTAATTTGAGGAAGATTTCATTAAAACGCGAAACCTCGTGGTGGAGGTTGTGGAGACGGAGGAGCTTCAGGGCGTTTCAGAAGCGCTCCCGCAGGCTCACGACTCATTAACCTTCCGCGGGTTATCTGCCGCTCACAGCCACAGATAGCGCGGCCAGAAATAGCCCCTCGTTTCCCCCGTGCACACCTGCACGTACGCTTGATTAGTCAGAGCATCAATAAAAGGACCCGACTGCAAAGGCTTGTATGTTTGCTGTGCAGTGTGTGGGTAGTTTCTTTAAACAAACGTCAGGAGAACAAGAGGAAGAAGTGTGCTGAGCAACGGTGCCCTTCGAAAGACTCTCTGAGCGTCAGGTGGCAGATCACACAGACAACATGAAAACCTCATTCAAAATGATTCCAGACCGGTCACATTAAACCACACCGTATCTTAAATAATGTCCACCGTATCCTCTTCGGTCCTCTTCATCCTCGTCCTCCAAAGTCTTCATGGACAATGTTTAAAAGGAACTCCTTTAGCAAGGCAGCGAGGGAGTCAACAAAACAAACATAACGTATTGTTTTGATCTTCACATTTGGTCTAATATGAGGTGAGAATTTTGAGTACTTGTGAGCGGAAAGGACTTCCTCTCATTGCACCTCACCTTGTTGTCTCACGTGGAAATATTGCACAGAAAACACTGAGAAGTGAAGCGTGATCAATGTGGTATTTCCATGATTCCGTTAACCTCCTCCACCATCTCCACTTCTAACGCTTTGCATTCAATGCACTAAACAACCCTGCCATGTCCTGCAGGTGGAGGAAGCCTTGAGTGAGGTGGACTTTCAGCTGAAGCTGGACCTTCATTTCACCGACAATGAGCAACAGTAGGTTCTGTGTGTGTTTGAGACCTTCCCGTTGTGCAGCTTATTATGCTCGAGTCAGAATGCAAACTAGGCACCAAAAAAAAAAAAGGACTATTATGTCTTTTGGCTCATTGCCATCGCTTTGTGGACACCTGACAACGACTTGCGTTCCAGCGACACGCGATTACTGTGATTAGTCCGCCCGCTCCGGACAAATGGAAGGAGAAACGCTAAGTTTGCTTCAGCACATGGCGAAAGACACCATTTCTGTCAGGACTCTGCTCTGTTATTGGCTCGCAGCAGCACATTATTGACAAGTGTTGTTGAGGCTTCGTGTTTTTAAACTGTTAACTCTCAGCATTTTCTTTGTAGTTACGTGACTATGGTACTTGTCAAGTTATTGCCTTCTGTTAGAGCATCAACGCTGCTTTGTCTTCCCCACAATTGCAGTCAAGATTCAGACTCTTTCTCTCTTTTATAGCTGCAAGAACAATATAATGGCGCGTTGCCACTGAGCGGTACGGTACGGGTCGGTACGTGTCGGTACGTGTCGGTACGGGTCGGGTCTGTTAACCATGATTTGGAGAGCGTTTCCACCGCCAACAGTACCCTTACTTGATAGGCGTGGTGTATTCCAGAAAGTAGATTGACGTCATTCGATGGCGCGAAAACTGAAAGCTAACCGCAAACAACAACGGAGGACGTACAGCCGATCCTGTTCCTGCTTCTCGATATGTGGCTGTTTGTCACAAGGAGACGACACTCTTTGTTTGAGCAAAGGCTACACGCTGCAGGTGTGTTACGTGTGTTGTCTTTGACGACGCTCTTTCAACCAATCAACGCTCTGCAGTGAGTCTAGCTCCGCCCTTTAGTACCAAACAACTGAGCCAGGTGCCCCAACGGAAGGGTACCCAAAAAGTGGTACGGTACGGTTTGGATTTTTGGTACCATTCTCAACTTTTGGCAGTGGAGACACAAATAAAAGGGTACCGACCCGACCCGACCCGACCCACAACTCCTCGCCTTATTGAGGAGATGTGATTGAGAAGTTAGATTATTACACAGTGCTCATTGTCAGACATGTTTAAAACAGTCTGGCAGAAGGCAAAGCACATTATCTTTGAGCAAGAAAAAGATATGAGCATTCACTTTTAGTATTGTGCAATCAAATCTGCATCGGCATTGAACCAACTAATAGTTTTTTTCTGCGTGTTGGACTCGACTGAGCAGTAAATATGGGGGAGATTCTGCAGATTACCCTTTAAAAATTGTACGTGCAAACACACGTCTCCTGTATGCGCTGTTTCTCTTCATCCCTCAGGCTGGCCGAGATAGCGACCGTCCCGTTGATCAGCAGCCGGACCCTCAGCCTCCACTTCCACCCACGGAGAGGCCTCCACCACCATGTCCCTGTGATGTTTGACTACTTCCACCTGTCCGTCATCTCTGTGTCCATACACGCTTCACTGGTTGCCTTACATCAGCCGCTGATCAGGTTCGAGTTCACCGGGGGAAAGCTTTCATTTTCCAGCTGGACACGCCGAGAAGATGTCGCGGAGTGAGAAATATAATGCATCCATAATGTCACCGGACCGCTAGGACACGTTGCTTGTCCTTCCTATCTGGCATCCACATAGAATCCATTAGCCGCTCGAGCTGATAAATCATCAATCACTTATCTGATGAATTCAGCCGTCGATATCATAAACCCATTTCTAAGCCGCGCATCGCAAAGATTACTGCAGCACTCGTCTCTCGGCTTATCTGTCTCCGCACGCACACACGCGCACACGCTCACGGTTTGTCCCTGCGTGTGTCCTCTCCCCCTCTGCAGCTTTGCACGTGCAGGGAAGGGCTCTTGGCTGGGGAAGAGCTCGCCAGAGAGCCCGAGCGACCCATCTGCCATGTCGGTGGAGAACCTGGTGTTCGGAGCCGGCTACTGCAAGCCCGTCGTCTCGGAGGTGCGTTAACCTTTAGCAGCTCGCCCGCGTTCACATAGGAAGTCACAGCACGTCCCGTCTCACCGAGCCGAAACACGAGCAGCCCGTCTAAATGCCAAAGCGATGACGTAATCACATGACAGTGACCTTGGTTCAGGGACAGAGGGCGATGGATTTAGCTGTGATTTGTTTGGGCGTGTCACCCATCCTGAAACGGATTACGAATCCTTGACCCGTCTGCCCCTGAGAGTCATTTGTTGGGGCTCTGTGCAGCGGCAGGGATTATTACTGCGTGCTCCCTGGCTTTTAATAATATCTGATTAAGCCACCTGCCCAGCAGGCCGGCTGCAGGCTCAGCATCTGGAAGTGTTTCTGTGCTCCAGTCCGGCTTCACAATTGCACCATGACAGAATCGATAATGGAATTACTGTAATCACAATCATGAATCATCATCATGCAGTAAATGTCTAACTTTATGGGCACTGAGCCATTTTGTGAGCTTTCAAGGACCTAAACAACATACAGTCACACAGCAGCATAACCGTCTCTGGCTTTACGTGTCATCAACAGTACACAAATATAGTACAACACCTCTAAGATGCTTCATTACGTCAATGGAAGTAACATCAGCTGTTGAAAGGTGCATGTTAACTTCTTCAAAAAGGGTCTTCCTTAACATTTAAAAATCAATCAAATGTTTTCTTTGATTGTTTCCCTCAGCTGATTTTACAGCTGTCCACCATTTATTTTGTGCAGAGTAGCTCTTCTGTTCCATACGTGCATTGCATTGCAGGGAAATGTGGCACGACCCAAATTAATTCAAATGGCGTTTTGAATACTTTATGGAACGGTGATCATAATGAAAGGAATTGGTATTTGTGCATTTGGGACACACAACCAACATTCCAAATCAAATGGTTATTTAGTAAGCAAACCAACAACCTTTCCTGTGTCAACATGCAATACTTAAAACTTTCTCATCTTTTATGGCCTCGGAACACATTTCATTCATTCAAGTTTGCATTATCTTCAGTTTTCTCTTGTGTTTGCCAATTATTCCAACTCGTGCACAGTTGTAAAACCCGTAACACGCATCTCTCCGGTCCCCGCGGACGCCGCGGCCTACACTGTAAATCTTAATGAGCCCCCCCATGGTCGTCGCCCCGCGAACCCCCCATCCCCAACTGCACCTCCTGCTTTTTACTCCCACCCCTAGCTGGGCGCTTTAATAAGCTGAGCGTTTAGCCCAGCGGGGGGGGGCTGCGTTTGATCACAGTAACGAGTTCTGCTCACAAGCGCCACGTACCTCGTAGCTGCAGGTGAAATCCGCACAGAACGCCGCCTCCCCCTTCACCTTTGTTCATTCAGAGCTTTATACCTGCGACTACACTTTGTTCTCACTACTTCCGCCCTCAACGCTGCGGACTGTTGTGTTGTAGTTATGAACTAGATCACATGTGGTAGATGTCCGTTGACGTGAGCTGTTACTGCTCTAAAGGGAGGACATGGGTCCCTCTGTGCTACTGAAGGAGGCCTTTTGGTGTAAAATAATCGTGTTTGCGAAGATAAACACGGATGAATCATGTCAAATACATATTTTCCCGTGAGAAGCTTTCGGCTAAACACACTGTATCAGGTGGCATCCGACCAAAGCACATTTTCAGCCCCGAGAGAATCTATGGTTTTAGGATAATTACTGGTTCGTACTGAGAAGTTGTTATTTTTCGCTGCCCCTCGCTCTCAGACTGATCCAGGCAGGCCTCTATAAAACGGTAAAAAGAAGTACGAAAGCAAACCGTACAGATGTTCCTTCCCGGTTTGGCTTTTCTGCACAGCTGCAATTACAGAGCGCGCAGGTATGATGATAGGGCCGCAGACTTCACTCGCCGGGGGGCGAATCGCAGCACGTCCGTCAAACGCCTTTCCAAAGTCCCGAGCCGCGCTGCCGTCCATGAGGAGCGGACAGGTCAGGGACCACCGGTCAGATCCGAGGCCCCCCCCGCGGCTCCACGTTATCACGGGGGGGCGTGTGCAAGCGTTACAGGATCGACGGCGCTGTTAGAGAGCCACCTACTGGAAACACGGTTCTTTACAACTCATATTCAGCCAGCTGTGCTTCTCTTTTTCAATCATCATCATGCCGCTTGCTTCCTTTAGCTTTTTAATGTTTTATTTTATGGTTTGAGTTGAATTTATTTGTATTTCAGTTTTGATTTGCTTCATTTTCTTTCACCTGGCTTTGTTTCTTTCACTCAGACGTCCCGAACAAACATTTGCGTCTTGAGTTCTGCGTCAACCTCCTTTACTTGCGATCTTTTAAAGGTCACAGCAGGGATGCGTTACTTCCTCCAAAGACCACATGCACGTGTTGATCCGCTTTCACAGCTCGCAGCGGGTCCATTTGTCCCTAACGTTGTCTTTGATCATCCGGGTAATCATCTTATTCGTTCCCATTTAGAAACACACTCCTGTTATCACAAGGTCAGCAACAAGCCTGCTCAACCATCGCAGCTGTGTACTTGAACTCTAAATGTCAAGTATGTGTACACGGCTATTATTAAGGCAGGCTGGTTTCTGTGACTACTGACCTACATAGCAGCTGACATTTGCTCTGTGTCTCCTTCCCTGCAGGGGAGCTTTTATTTGCCCAGTGAAAGCTGCCTGCAGAGAGCGCACACGTGGCACCGGCGGCTGTGTCGCCTCCTGCTGGTCGCTCACAGAGGGCTGCACACGTACCACTCGGCCCTGAGGAAGCAGATCCCTCAGCTGCAGCAAACCCCACTGGCCTCAGGTGACCATATGCAAAGCTCTGAAAGGATTATTATATATTATTTTTATTTAAGGAGCATAGTTTTCATAAAAAAAAAAACGTTCCTTTGTTCCAGATGTTCACAATATTCACTGGTTCACAATATTCCAGTGCTAAAACTAGAAAAAAACTGCTAGATGTACTTTCCGTATCAAATGTTTACTTTTTTTTGTAGCCTATCAACAAATAAACGTCAATGAGAACAACTCTTCTAGTACACAAAACACACAGTACTCTGCTGACCGAGTAGTGCACAAAACACACAGTACTCTGCTGACCGTGAAGTACACAAAACACACAGTACTCTGCTGACCCACCATGCTTTCTACTGTGCCGGCTGCTCTCTGTGGACAATCGGGCTTCATCTTTGGGACAGATGCCACTTCAACCACAGCTGGCCAGAAATCTCCCTCCATTTCAATCCATTTGTCAAATGCACTTTGAATGGAGATGTGATTCAAACTTGCCTTCCTAAGAGGAAGAAGTGCCGAGGTTGAGATGATGTCAAAGGAAGCATTCCTTTCTGTGGAAGCGGCAAAGATCAAAGCAGGATAGAGGCTCTTTAAAGGGGAAGTGCACTTCTGCTTCCTCAGGGTCACGAAGGTCAGGGAGTTAACGTCCCTCACAGGCTTTAACTGTGTGACTCTCAGACTTCACTGGTGTCTCAGCGTCTCAGCATTGGCTCAAGGATGGAACATGAAACACATTTACAGTGGAGAGAGTACGCTCAATGACAGCTTTCGTTTCCCTTTATATTAAAACATCATATTTCATAAAAGCATAATTTGGGACAGAAAGGGAAATCTAAACGGTCGACTAGTTACAGTGTAGCTCAAGTACCTCAAAAGTGTAGTAAATGTACCTTCTACCTTGTACTTGAAGTAATACCCGTTTCTACCACTGATTAAACTCACAGTTAGATATCATGCCATTTAACAATGAATTTGGTTCAAATACACCCAATTCCACTACCATGTAGTTTAAAACTTAATTGGATTATCTTAATTAGATTATTTAACAGATAATGTTACGTTTTACATTTTAGAAATGGTCTGGAAATCTAACTTGAATAGTCAAAATAAAATATATAGCATTCTGCTATTAAATCAGTCGTGACCCTGGGTCGTCGCTCGGTACACACTGCGAAAAGTCTCCTGCATTTTTTAAATATGTTTTTCTGTTTTTATTGTATGAAAAAACTATATGTACAGTATGTGGAAAGTAAATGGAAAGTAAAAAGCTGCCATTTTTCCCCACAGAGGCGCTGCCTGTGGACGAAACTTTGAATACGCTCACAACAGAGTTACAGGTATGTTCCTCCCCCGGGTTTGAGAACCACGTCAAAGACACAATTCCAGTGTCATGCAGTGGGATTATTTTGTACGATTCTGTCGTATGACTTTAACATTGTTAAGTTTTCTTTGGAATTTGTGTTTCCCATTTTATTTTTTTTGTTATTTTAAATTTAGGCGTATAGAAACACTATTAAGTAAGACAATTCTAGGCTATGGATATCATTATATAGTCTCTGAATACATAGCGACGTGTGCTATAACTGTTATAACTCTTCTTTCACCCAGAGAACTGCATGGGTTGACTGATGAGTCAGACTCACACTGTCGGAAGAAAAAAACAGGATCCCGGAATAGAATGCTGTGTTTTATCAGGTCCGATCCAGTTTGATATTACAGGGGTTATTTGCTCTCTGTGCTCACCAGCTACAGGAAGGCCACGAGAGCGTGGCGGAGCAGATCAGCCGGGACGTGAGCCAGCTCTGCGCCCGGCTGGCCGCTCTGTGGAGCCACTTCCTGCAGGCCGCCGTTCTCAACCCTCACGTCCTCTCCTACCTGGCCCAGGAGCACCACACACTCCGGGTGAGAGCGCCGCGCCACCCCGTGCACACGCAACGCTGGGTCGCCCCCGTTTGTTCTGTGAGCACGCACAGGCCAGATGGTCTTCACATGTGTGCGATGAATACGATCTGTGCTGGTATCTGTAAATTGAGCTATTTATATCATACCAAAATACAAATATTATGTAACCATTGGTGTTCTGGCTTTGTGAGGTGATCCCTGGAGCACGTTGTGATTGAAATGACCTCACATTGAGACGATTTACGAAGAGTAAAATAAAACCACAACTGCACCGAGAAATGGTTGGATTCATGGGCAGGAAACTACTACAGGTTAACGCATTTCCAGTTTAATTTCTACCCAAACACCAGGCTGTTAAACAGGAAATTGTTCTTCACAGCAGAGTAGGTCTCTAAGGAACCTCTTATGTGGCATCGTGTCGTCTCAGTCGGTCTGAACATAATGAACATGTTTGCTTTGCTTTGTTATTAGAATAGCCCGAGGAGATACTGTCATGCCTCCGCCCACTGGTGCAGTTTAGATTGCAATAAGCACTTGTTCTTTAATCATTGTGGGGTGAAAGTACAGCAGAAATAGTGTTCCTGCTATCTGCCTGCCACTGTGGCTAACTTTCAAGGATGATGCATTTCTAATTGGAGCTGGAGAAGGAGAAAGCGCTTTGGATCAAGCTCATGTCCTGCACTCAAAGCACTGATATCATTCTCTCTCTATGCAGACCTGGAACGACTGACTCATTGCAACTGACTGATAAGAAATCAGTTCTGTCTGTTTCTCAAAACACCAGGTCCGGAGGTTTTCACAGGCGTACTTCTTCACCGAACACCATAAAGAAATATCTTTGACTTTTCAAGAAGAACTGTAAGTAGCCTTCTCAGGAAGAGGGGAGGTTAGTTTAATGAATGAAGAAAAGCCTCGTAATGATGCTGTTATTCTGCTCACTCAGAATCAACAGACATGGCCAGATAGCTGCAGAGGTGCGGAGCTCAGACTACCTGACCAAGATGCCTCCTTTACCTGTTGAGTGCCTGGACATCGATGGAGACTGGAACAGCCTGCCCATCATCTTTGAGGACAGATATGTGGAGTCTCCTCAAACAGGTAATGTAAAAGATGGCTGATAATGTTTTGCTATTTTGTTGTTGGCACCCAATCACAAAAGGGTTTACTGCGATGTCCTGGTTTTTCCAGACTGGATATCACACGTGCCAACCACTGATGGGCAGACCGAGTCCGATCCGGCCATCTCGCATGTGAACGGGATTTTTGAGAGCTGCCAGGGAGCCAGATCACCAGCGACACAGCAGAATCCTTTGGACAGTGAGGATTACATGGACCTACCCACATACGTCTCGCTCATGGCAGAGCAGAGTCAGACCAGTAGCACCGTCATTCGTACCGAAGACGGTGCTGAACCCTCTCGAGCGGAGGCAGAGAAACTAGAGGAACCAGAGGAAAACCAAGGCAGGGATAAAGACATTACTGATGTGGACCCGTATAGAGAAGCAACAGTCCTGGTTCTATCCTCAAACCACGATCCTCTCGCTGACTCTAATAACAGCCGCGATGAGTCTCCTGATCAACATCTACCCGGACATACCACCCGCCTTTGTGATTCCACAAACGACAGCAATGCAACAGAGAGCGAAAACAACGAAGAGGAATCCGACGTTGCGATGCCATTAAATCCCGCCGTGGATGACGAGATCGAGGATTTTCCCCTCGCGCCTGCCCACGCGCCTCCAGTTACACCTCCTTTTCCCGGCGATCTCAGGAGAGAGGCGACCCAACGGGGGGGCCTGGTCGGCTCGAAGATCATGAAGCGCTCGTCCTCAGTTATTTCGGACTCAGGCATCGAGAGCGAGCCCAGCTCGGTGGCCTGGCCCCTGGAGGCCCCGCTGCGAGGCCGACCGCCTCTGGACTTCTCCAGCGAGCGGGAGATCCCACAGCAGCTGGCGTGTCGCCGCCCGGTCCACCGCAGCTCTCTGGAAGGCCTGCAGATGGAGAGCAACGGCAGTGCAGGCATACAGGCTTCACTCACTTCCATTAGCTCCCTGCCCTACGAGGAGGACCAGCAGCAGAGAAAGCTCAGTAAACTGACAAAGTCAGTTTCGGCACCGCAGATAAGCAGCCCTGAAGACGTGGAGGAGGACCGTGTGCTCAGAAACCCGGAAACAGACAGTACGAGGGCGGTGCAACACCAGGATTCAACGAAGATCAACGGCTCAGAACAACTTGAGTCGTCTTTGTTAGAGGCGAATTCAACGCGGAATCTTGGCCTTATCCTCAAAGAGAACATTATCTCCGAAAAGTCAAACTCAGACAAAAACCTGTCAAAGACAAACGGGACCGAGTCAGGGTTAAATAGCGCGTCTGAAGTGCTGCTTTTACAAGAGTCTATAGAGAGCCCTCATGTGAAGGTAAGCACTGTTATTGGCAGCCAGCGGGAGAACATGAACCATCAAACACACATGAGTGGATCAGGCGCCTCAGAGGAGGATGTGCATCTCCTTGGAACAGAAGCAGTGCCTTGCAGCTGTGGAAACACGCCATGTGTGCACAAAAGTGCAGAAGCACAGGCGAGAATCAACACTGTGGGCGATTGCCAAAGTTTCCATCAGACTGAACCGGTTAGTGTTGAGTGTCTGGATCCTTCCCCGTCGCCTCCGGGGCTTCAATACGCCAACGACCTCCCCAGCATCACCATCAAACAGAGGCCGAGCAATCTCACAGGGCTGATTGCCAATGATATCGCTTCACCCGTTGAGAAAGAGCCTTTGGACTGCCAGGCCAAGCCCTCCAAGATCCCCAACTCAGGGCTGGCCTTCGTGAATAAGAAGATGGCGGAGGTGGTGAATATGTCAGTGTCCTGTGCCCCGACCTGCCTGCCATTTTCTTCTGCGCTTAGAGAGTCTCCGTCCGTCAGCGGAATGTCCGCTCGCCAGGCCACCTCGCCAATCACCCATCAGCCCCTGGGCTCCTTTGGTATCGTCACCTCGTCTTCGCTCAATCCTCTGAACATGGACGACGAGACCAACGAACGGATGCTGAAGTGAGTTCAGGGTTATGGCGCCAGGGTTAGGAAAGAGCAAATTGCGTCGTGTTATTTTCTGCTTACCACCCCTTAAATTGTACTTTATGTGATTCTTGGATAAGAAGTGATGGAATGTATATTGTTTCCCTTTTGTGTGCATGAACAGGCACAACTAAAATATCGGTCACAACTAAAAACCACAGCAGACTGCTGCATAAAACAAAAAGTGAAGCCCAAAATAGCTTCTGTTTGGACTTTCCACAATACAAAAATATGAACCACTGTAGGGTGGACAACTGTGTACTTTCAGTTGGACCATGAAGCTTCATCGGTTATTTGTGTTCAGGCAGGGGACAATATTGCCTTTCTGACTTTAGTGTACGACTTTTATTAACGCCATTAAATTGACACCGACTGCAGGAAACAAGGCCAAAACACAAGGTTTTATGGGTATACGGAGACAGGCAGTTGACGTCTGGTGAGATATTTGGCTGTTATTCTCACTTGGAAAGCCAGGCACAACAAAATGAAGTGCGAGCAAATATGAAGCGAGGTTGTCAAGTCGAGGTAAAACGCCCCCTGATGCCTTAAATCATATCAAAGGGTGCAGACAAATCCATCGCGATTACCTGAAAACACAGGAGCTGGAATCAGATGTGTTTTGACTCCACAGCTGAAATTTGTAGCCTGGTGGGTGTGAAAGGGTAATACATCTTATCTGCCAATATACCAAGTATTTTTTAAATTTCCCTTTTACTCCAGTTTCTACAAAGCCAAAGACGAGCTGCTCAAAGAGTTGAGTTTTCAGTCCAGCCTTTACTGCGACCTCCCTCTCCTGGCCTCGGATCTGCCCTACTTCCCCCCCGAGGAGAATGACGAAGAGTTTGATGACGGCATACACCTCGTGGTGTGTGTCCACGGGCTCGATGGTAGGTTCTCTCACAGTTGAAGGTACACGAGCGTAGTAGATAACAGAGGCATCACCCGCGTACTCTACATCCTGTTTTCCGCGCTATTAGCATTGCAAATGTAATGTAGTCTCTGACAGTGTGTCCTACCGATGTAGTCCGTGAATACCGATTCCAGGTGTGGCTTAGATGATTAATGGGCCAGAAACAATGAGTGGAATTCCCTCTTTGTTTCCAGGAAACAGCGCAGACCTTCGGCTGGTGAAGACTTTTATTGAGCTGGGACTGCCGGGGTCGAGACTCGACTTCCTGATGTCGGAGAGGAACCAGGTACATTCGCAGACGGGAGCAAATTGCTAAAATGTCCAGTCCCATTTTGTGAAACTGCTTTGGGGGGCTGACGGCCGAGCTTTTCTCTGCCGTCTCCCTGCAGGCCGACACGTTTGCGGATTTCGACACCATGACGGACAGGTTGCTGGATGAAATCATTCAGCACATCCAGCTGTACAATCTCACCGTAGGCCGGATAAGGTGGGACGCTCGACACGCCGCGCAACGCGCACATTACCGACAACTCGCCTTTAGACCAGATTTTGATTGATCATTTCAAGCGGAGAACTTGAGCAGCACCGTGTTTGGGCAGTAGATGGCAGCACAGACCTTACATTGATGCCTTTGAAGGCTTTTACTCATGTACACCCCAGTTTCAGGATGATGTATATTGACTGCACGAGTCCAAATTGGATAAGTATCACAAAATGGATGAAAAGCTCTTATACTACACTGCCAATGAGGACTTTCCCATGATAGACACTACTCCCTTATGCAGCAGTGTGCTGCCTTGTTCCCATCAAATGAAGCTATTCATCTTCCCATCCTAATTGCCCTGAACGTGCCAATTCTTTTTTTTTTTTGTAAGTTTCTCCCCAAGTTTGTTTTTCCTTGTGTTTCTTCTCTCTCGAGAGAGAGAAAGTATCAAAGACAAACGCAATCGACTGCCACCACAGCATCTGGTTCCTTCCACACATTTCTTCTTCATGTCGTTTGGTCGGAGATAGATGAGAAGGAACCCACAGTGTGATTAGGGATTTAGGGTAAAGCTGTAACGGTGCAGTAATTAAACTAAGCGACAGACATATAGCTTCATGGATCTGCTGGGAAGACCATTAACTTGTATGTCCTCAATGTTAGTACCATTAAGTTGTCTTTGCCTTTGAGAATGTTTAAACAAGTTAATGGATTTTCTCTATTTGAGAAAATCCATTGTCCCAAATGTCCCAATCGCCCCAGCTGGGAGGGGTTCCCACATATAGAGGAGTGTATAATAAGATATCGCGCGGTGTCGAAGGTCAGCAAGTGTTGGAGGCTTGTTTTTTTGCAGCCGCCCACTCGCGGGTGGAAAGTTCATCTCCCTGAAAAGTAGTTTGTCTTTTCGACCCACAGCTTCATCGGCCACTCCCTGGGGAACATCATCATCCGCTCCGTGCTGACGAGGCCCCGCTTCCGCTGCTATTTACCCAAACTGCACACCTTCCTTTCGCTGTCGGGGCCCCACTTGGGAACGCTGTACAACAACAGCACACTGGTCAGCACAGGTGAGGAAATAAATAAAAGGCACACCGCTCCTCAGCGGCATCTTTCATCCAAGAATACCATGGATACGGTTCTGCTTCTATGCAAGGGGGTTGGAAAAAAGAGCAGATGCTCCAATCGTGTGTGTGTGTGTGTGTGTTGTTCTTAGGTCTGTGGTTGATGCAGAAGCTGAAGAAATCTGGATCCTTGCTGCAGCTCACCTTCAGAGACCAAGCTGACCCACGGAAGACATTCCTCTATCTCCTGAGTCAGAAACAAGGTAGCGCTCTGAAAACACAGGCGGCATTTGGTCTCATCACTTGAAAGACAGACCATCCAGAATTTCACCAGAATATTCTCATCTTGTCTGTTTTTTGGGGGGTGAAACTGCTGTACGTGTCGGCTCGCTAGCACTCAAACCGCAGGCAGCGGCCTGTGAGAGGCCCGCCAGAGGCCTCCCCGCTGTTTGAGTGGAACAAAGCAGTCGTTTGTCACACAGGCTTGAAGAAGATAAGCCTGAAAACACTATTTTACCCCTCCGGAGCTTGTGGCAGAATGACAAAATGATCCAAACCCTGTCATTGGAAACCCACCAGCCGCACTCGCTTAAAAGCACACTGACAGCAGGCTGAAGAGAAAAAACCCTCAGTTATACCGTATCAAGCCTGTCACTGTAGTTTGTGCTCGTTCTTTGTGTTTTACAACCAATCCACTCTTTTCCTCTACAACACACTCACACGCGCACACCCACCGACACGCGGACATACACTGCAGTCTGATCGCACTTGTTTGATTTGTGTCCCTTTCAGGGCTCCAGTTCTTTAAGAACGTGGTGTTGGTGGCGTCTCCACAGGACCGATACGTTCCCTTCCACTCTGCCAGGATAGAGATGTGCAGAACCGCTCTGAAGGACCGGACCACAGGTTAGATGCGGAATGTAGGACAAATGTTGAAGATCGATACGTTTTTTTAACTATTCCTATTTAATCTGTAAACAGCCTGATGACTGGTTATTATTATTTAGTTACGTGAAAGTTAAAATCATAAAACGCACCGTCGCGCAAATAAATACACATTTGTGTGTGTGCACACATCTACTGCACTGCGGTGGCATTTTGAACTGTGCAAATATATCGGCTTGAATTGCTGCTGCAGCCCTTTTCTGTCTGTAGTGAGCAGTAGGTTATGGTGCCTACACATGGTTGGTGTGCTTCATATAGATATTGCTGTCTAGGTCCTACTAATAAATCATTTAGCTGATTTAGTAATCACTTAGTTGCATGTTTAACCTAAAGTGCATCATAGCTCCTACACCTACGCACAACTTCTTCCCTACAGCGATAACAAAACGGGATTTAGTAAACTTCTTTTTGGCCTTCTGAAAGCACCAAAATAGATTTTCCAGGGATTATATATAAACGACAGCCAGCAGCTGCTCTACTTAGTTTAGCTCACCTTAAAGATTAGAGGCAGTGGGATTTGGATGCAAAATGTGTTTAAGTAGTAGGATTTACCGTATCTTTCCTAATTGTGCCCCTGCAGGGCCTGTTTACACCGAGATGATCAAGAACCTTCTGCAGCCTCTTGCGGAGGCTAAAGAGTGCCGGCTCATCCGCCAGAACGTGTTCCACGCTTTGCCCAACACGGCCAACACCTTGATTGGGCGCGCGGCCCACATCGCCGTCTTGGACTCTGAGCTTTTCCTGGAGAAGTTCTTCCTGGTGGCGGGACTCGACTACTTCAAGTGAAGGCGCCGGGAACCGCGGCGTCGCAGGGCCGGACCCCCCCCCCCCCCCCCTTCCTTCCCCCCCACCGGCTGGTGCAGCCGACTCGGAGGTCTGACCTTCACTTTGTACAGTGTCTCAAATGTATATAATCCCTGGTGGCCAAGAGGCAAGGCCTGTTCGTCCCCTCCGTTAGGACAGTTATAAACTGTCACGAAAAAAGACCAGTGTATTGTGAATGAAATACTTACTCAGAAGTCTGAGTTTGACAAGTAGTCACCCGATAAAGAACATCTGACATCGATCACTGGATGTTTTTATGGCCTTATTAGTAACACGAGTCCGCCAAAACGCTAAAGGATGTTAACTGTGGTCATGAGCGTTTAACTACTTTCCCTTTACGGACGCTTTAAAGGCTTCAGTGTGGCTGTTTGATTGAATTCTTCCGTAAAGTCTTAAACTGTTCTTGAAGCCGAGGCGATAGATGGGTAGCATTTGTCCCCAGGATTGTACAAAAAAATAAATACATTGTTTAAAAATATTTATTTTTTATCCGAGTGTGTCTCTACAGTGTAAGTAGTCCATCTGAATGGGATCCTTAGTGTGTAGTGATCATCCAGTGAAGACAGTGAAGTACACACGAAGGAGCAATACAGTATCTTCTCTACCAGATGCCTCTCGCTGCCGTGTCAGCGCTTTGCTTCTTAATTGATTGTTTTCCACTAATTGATTGAAGGGTTGATTGAATAAATTCACAAATTGAACATTTTGCCAAGTCTCGCCCTCCTTGGTTACTGTTGCTACGCCCGCCGAGCTTAGCAGAGCAGCACGGGCAGGAATGCGTCGTCGACTAAAGCCGACACGAGCTGACGGAAACAAGATGTTATTCCTGCTGGTTCTGTTGTTTTAATTGACAACTCAATTAAAACAACATTTTAATTAGTTATCAGTAACTTATTACAGTTGCTGATAATAAGCTGCATGAAATGGTTCAACGCAGTTATTTAGGCGGATTAAACCAACATCACAGAAAAGTGGAGGATCAGAAGTTTGTTTTGTTCGACAATATTCTGCTTTTCACAATGTCGGCCGTGTGCTCTTGAACTTGCTGCTCGGTATTTAGCCCGAACATCTTTCATTTTTGAAGAAAATAACACGTTATGTAACATTATTTCCATTTTCCATTTTTTTTTTACATCATGTGACAAGGAGACAGGCTTACCAATATAATTAACAGCAACTCTACCGTACATATAATGGGAAACTAATTACCCGTGACTATACAGTATATTACGGTCTAATGACCTTCTCTTTCTTAACGAGCCTTTTAAAATTGAAGATTAAAATTGTCTACACAGTGATAGATTTCATAAAGCACTCATTATTTTTTAAATCGGGGTGTCATTGCTTCTGTTTCCTGGATGCCCGTGCGTAATAAGGACCCGCTGCCAAGATTCTGAACGCAGGGAGGCTCTGATTCCTCATCTCCATCTCCTCATCCGCTATCAAACAAGAAAACTGCTAAAACATTAGAGAACTGCTGCCGCACACTCTCATGTCCAGCGATCCTGCACATGTAGTTATGTACATACAGAGAGCTATATTTGACCTTTGCACTACTAGATCAATGGCAAGTGCACTTTATTGACAACCTTGAATCCACCTCCACTAGCTTTAGAAAGTCTAAACAGTCTAATCGATGTGCTTGATTGGTTCGCACACGGCCCCGCTTCTTCCCGTCTGAAGGTCGCGTCTCGCACTCCGGGGGGGGGGGGGGGGGGGGGGGGGGCGTCCGTTCTCGGCCATTCAGGCTTTGTGTCGTTTGTTTTTTTTTCTCCAAAGAGGGCAAAAGACGACGTGGCAAAGTGCTCTGGTTTTCGTCGCCGCCATCGAGTCCGATCGCGTTGGCTCCTTCAGGACGCCGAGATTGTCTCTCAAAACGCCTCCGGGGCGAAGCTGCGTGAGCGATGCCGAGGGAGCCGCCCTGCATCGCCCATCGTTTATCCGCCTGCCCCCCCCCCCCCCCCACCAGACAAACGGATCAGGCTTTGGCTTGTTTGCGTTTAGGGCCGAGTGCGTTTGACCCAAAAGGGTCAGCGGGGCAATGAATGGAGGGGATTGGTCTCTTCAAGGGCAAATGCAGGTCTGAAACTGAAATTGAATTGAAATCATCATGAGATGCGTGGCTGTGTGGGAGGTTTCACTCGAAGACAACGCTGTGTTAAAAGTAATTGTATATCTACGTTGATCTAAACTCCGCTCTGTTTCCAAAAATGTGTATTTCTCTCTCCGAGAGTGTTAACTGTGTATTCATGCTGCTGCCCTGACAGAGTGAATTCAGAGGTGATTCATAAATCCAGTAGATCCTCGCAAGTGCTGTCAACCTTCAAAACTAGCTGACTTGAACCTTTTTTGTATTTGATTACCCTTTAATGAGAGTGCTGTTCATGTTTAATGTGTGTGTGTGTGTGTGTGTGTGTGTGTGTGTGTGTGTGTGGAGGCAAGGACACACGCAATCATTGTCTGGTTGCCGCTAGAACGTCTTTCATGTGTTTGAACGGAACATGTGATTATTTATTTCATTTGTGGAATGTAAAACATGTAAAGTAAATACTGCATCTGTGCCAATATTAGTTTAATATTTTTTCGATGTTGCTGACTGTCCTGTATGTATTCCTTTGTAGCTTGTGATTTATGTAAAAATATAAATACAAATACACACATATATATATATATATAGCATTATTGTAAACGGATATGATGTTACAATAAAAATGTTCCTTTTGCATAATTATCTTATTCAATCTTTGTGTTGGTTTGGTTTTAATTTTCTCTTTGCTTAAATTGTCTTCATTATGTCATATGAGTCAGTATAACTATTAATTAGGACATTTCCCTTCCCATTAGAACGTGTGTTTTAACCTTTTCTATTAGAACAGACATCAAATATTTATCATCAGTCAAGTCAGTTTTAAAATATTATTTGCGATTGCGACGGCAATATCTGTTTGGGAAAGCCACCAAATTAAAATGTTTCAACTAAATAAATAATACCCACATTATCATAACTGTCATACGTTGTGACACAGAGTCAAGCATCGTATATAAAATTACAAAAATAAATAAGATTGTTGGACTTTCTCAGCAGCTGCTCTTTATTTTTATTAGTGGAAGTCTGCCACGTTAAACACACATATAGCAAGAAAATATATTGATTGTGTGCATCCGGGAGAAAGCAGCACCGAAGGACTGGACTTCAGGTCAAGTGATGTTAAAATCCATTGATTCCTTTCTTCCTGTTTTTTATATTGCTTCAGGGGTTATTGGTTATTTTCAAAGGCAGTTTAAATAGGTTGGATTCATATACGTTTTACATTGTGTTCATCCTGAAGGCCGACATGATCAACTCACATATTATATATCATATTATATGATATGTGGGTTATAACGGGAAAAGACGCTGTATGAACCCACCTTCGTAAAATACGTTACAAACACCTCTTAAAATATTGAAACTTTCTGGTATGTTCTGACTGACTTGGTGTAAAAAGAGTAGACTGATGTTTAAAACATACAAAGCATGTTGGTGGATTCACTTCCATTTATTTCCAAACTTGGTTTCCATAAATTGTGGACTGTTTTTAATCCGTCGGATCGTCTGATCACGTTGCCTCGGTGGATTGAGTTAGTAAGCCTCATCTGCCAGTGTGGCAGCGAGGAGATAAGATGTTATCACAACCAATGCGATTTGCTGGCGGAAACCACAAAAAAAAACAGATCTTGGATAGTGGAAGAGAAACAGAACTATTCTTTGACTGGTGAAAGAAATTCTGAAATACGAAGGTCCAAGATGCAAGTTGTCGTTGACTTTTGTCTTTCTCTATTATAGCAGCACTAATATTGTAGTATTCCTTCTCTAAATACTATAAAACCTCCCCTGAGTGTCTGTGGCTCGATCGTTCTTACTCAAGACTTAAATATATTATAAATTATATAGCTGAGCCTCGTCGTTTTTAGTAAAGGGACTATTTTCAATTGCGGACGAATACAGATTTAATTTCTGCAGCTCGGCTGTGATTCATCCGGTTTTAAAACACAAGAAACATTTGAATAAATTTGGACAAAATAACGGATACTAACACTTCAATGAAAAAAGCGAAAATGAAAATACAAAGCGTCACTTTTTTTCTTTCTTCACACGTCAGCTCGATTGCTCAACACCAAAAAATGTTCCTTGAAAGAGCAATGTATTGTTACCTGCGGGCCCGTCCCACCCGTGTCACGGTGTGGTTCACTTCCTGTCTTATTTTGTAGTTTTCTGCCACTCGTGTCCCCGGGTAACTTCACTTCCTGCCTTGTCTCGTCATCCCCTGTGTTCGTCTAATAGTTTCCACCTGTGTCCAATCACCTGCACCTCCCTTGTGTATTTAAGCAGTGTGTCTCCTGTGTCACTTGTCGCGTCATTGTCTTTCGTCTTGGATCGTCGTAGTCTCTTGCCTGTGTGCGTTTGCCCCCAGTTCCGGTGTTTTTTGATCCTTGTGACTATTAAAGTCTTTTGTTTGCCGCAAGTCTGCGTTTGAGTCCTGCCTTCCACCCAGCAACCCTGACAACCCGGGCCGTCCCCCCCCTGTCACTGCCCCTGAGTCACGGACGTGCACGTGTCACGGCCTTTTACTCCCCCGTCTGTGTATATTCAATTAAGGAGCCCTGTCGTGGGACGACCATGACTCACCGTTTGTATTGTCCGTGGACGACACGCGGCCCAAACCAATCACGGCGGCAATCCCCCGCCGACACCCCCATTCCAACCGCATCAATTCATGGCTTCCAGGTCGCAGCTATAAATCTAGGCCGCAACAATCCATATTCAATTTGATTTCAGGGTGTTCTTTCTCATCCCGCCGTCCATTCGTCACTGCGTGTTGAACTCACGATCCAACCGAGGCTAGTTGGAGTGCGTCCACCTGCCTCCCCCCCTCCCCCGTAAAAATCAATAGAGCTCATTTTTCCACCCCCGACCCTAAAGACATCACTCCGGTCGGCGAACAACGGGCGAGGGAGCCGCGCTCACACATAGTAATGCGTCACATTTGCTGCGAGTTAACAGCAAATGGTTGGTCACGATCACTTATCATCAAATGCAATGAAATCACAGTAAATAAAAGCACGGCTGCTGCACAAACGCGGGCCCCTCCGAGACTTATCGCGTTCTGCATGCGCCGCTCCTCCTCGCACACAAAGCGGAGGGGGAAAAAATGATTTTGTCATTAAATCCATCACTCCGGGTTGATTGAAGCCGGTGTTCATTGCGTTGTTTGCCTTTTGAAGGAGGGAAACCATTAGTCCCAGAGTGATAACTTGGGCAGGCGTCGTCAATAAGCAAGCCGCCAGTGGGAGTAATTATTGCCGCGTGAGACGGCCGGTGCCGGGAGGTAATGCGATCTCACGTGGTCTCATTATCTCCCGTGATGCCAACGTGCAGGATTTCACGCTTGCTATCGGGGAGGTGAGGGGCTGCGAAACGCAGCGGCGAAACTGGACTTCCAGGACTGTTTGTGTAACGTCTTTCTGTCTTTGTGTTGTTGTTTCTTTTCGTCTGGAAGAGTGAAAGATACAACAAAGGCAAACAAACCGTCACAGATCCGCTCTGTGTGGAGTTTCCTTTTTTTTTTTCTTTGATTTGTCGATTGAGAACGCCGCCGGCCCGGCACAAAGTAGGATTCAGCTCATTATTATTACAGGCAGTGAAGACCAGACTCCTTATTATTATAAAGGTAGTGCTCCATAACACAAAGGGAGCATGATGGAGGTGGATTTAAATCCTTAATCCCTCTTCTTTTGGCTTCCTCAACTGCATCAGCTGAGTCGTCATTTTGAAAATCACACTATCATAGACTAAAAAATGCAGCCTGACGCAACAGAAGGGGGGGGCAAATGGACCACTTTACCGCCATGCTAAGCTAGCTGCTATGCTAAGCTTGAAATTAAAAGTTGTATATATATATACATATATTAAAATGTGCGATTAATTAGTATTGACAGCCCTGTCGGGGGAAGCCACTCGAGATTTGGGTCTAATTACGAAAAAAAGATCAGATCCTCCACTGCCCATAACGCGCCCTGGTAACATCGTTCCCCCGTCTGGCTGATTCAAAATGGAACAGGCCCAGTTTGTGAGATCACAAGTAAACCACTCAGACTACACCTGATTATCTCTCTGCGCTTAAAACATTCTACGCAGGTTTTTGTGCCGGCTGCGCCGGGACCGCTGGGTAAAGACTTCTGTTCTTCCACAACAGATCCCTCCAGGGGGTTTGATCCAGATGTCCTGCTGCTCACATCAGTTCAGCGAGCGGCTGTAAGAGTTGATTTGAGTTGAGTTGAGTCACCGTCTGCTATCGGCCGAATTAAAGCGTTTGTTTCCTTTTTGACACCGTAATAATTCAGAATAAATTCCTTGTAGGTTTCGACGTTAAGACAAACACGTGGTTATTATTTCACCCGCTTCTTTCTATCAGGAGGCGTCTCTCCAGCAGATGGTGCTGCTGCTCTCTGTTTTCACCCTCATTGTGGCACAGGAAGCTGTCAAAAAGGTCCGGCAATGAAGCCATTTTGGTTTTTAATACAAGTTTGTCCATAACATGTGACAAACATTCACACAGAAACGTCCCCTAAATTGTGATGAATGATGAGGTTGCTCTGTGCTCAGGTAGATGTTTGCTGCATCGTGGGCCCTGGTGTTCTGCGGGGCTGCCAGCAGGCTGATGGAAGCCGGGAGGTCGGACACGTGTCTAATGAGCAGAGCGCGGTGAGGAGCGGCGGGTAACGGTATTGATCCGAGACGTTTAACATTTACTGTAGCATCCCTCCCTGGCAGAAAAGTGTCAAGATGTCTCCTTATCTCCCCGGTAAGTAGTTACAGAACAAGGTGAAAAGTTCTGATCCGCAGCGATGAGGAAATCAGGCCGAAGAAACACGCAGGAAGCCGGCGAGAGCTGAACTTTTGGTTTCACCTTCAACTCAAGGTGACCAGCCGGGATAATGACAAGTCAACTTTCCGAAAGCGATTGAGACAATACCCACCAATTTTTGAAGTATCGCCGGTGAACACACTTTACCAGCCACATCCATATCATTTCCTTGCTGGGGTGTGCTGTGACTGGAGGTCAGTGAATCCTGAAACCAGATATATGTCAGGGGGGGGTGACGGGCTGTCAAGACGGAGAGGCGCTAAGAGGCAGAGAGAGGGAAAGGATATGCTTGATGGCGTGTCGAACAAAGCTGTTTCGCGAGTGAGGCTTCAGCGTTTTGGGAAATATGCTCATTTGCCTATTTTCCAGAAGATGAGAAGATCCATGTTCACTTTCAGTATTGTGCATCGAGCACTGAGTCGGGGGGGGGGAACAACAGAGAGCTGAAACACGACGCCCACAGCGTGATCAACAGCTGGCTGCATTGACTGCAGCACAGAGCGCGTACTCCATGTTTGCAATTCAGAATTCTAAGAAAAAGACGAAACAAAAGGTATAAGGGATATTCTGTATTTTTAAACTTTTTTTCCCAAATATATACTCTTCATCCTTTAATAGTGATGATATATGCTATTTAATCCCATACAGCTTCCCTCTCCCCTGCAGCCTGTCTTTATTCTCACTCTGTGGGGAAATGCGGATGTTTTACATCGCCTAAAGAAGCATATCGTATCCGTTTCTTTCTACTTTATGTCTCTCGCACGTTCTGCTTTTTTGGTGACACGATTTTCATGCATCCCCTTGATGTCCTCTTTATTTCATGTAATGTGTCAATTCCATAATGAGAATGTCATCCGAACATGACCTTGCCATTTGCCCGTTGCAGCTGGCCGCGTTGTTAATGATGTGTTGTTTCTTACACAGCGCGGCTGCTGCACGCTGTTCCAGCCTTAAGGACACAGAATGAGCCCCTGCATTCAAACCACGGGGGGAAGCTAGTAGCTTGTTTGGATAACTTATCATAAAGAATACAGAGAACGAGACACGTTATGTGTACTTGGTCCTATTAGAGTTCTTTGAGATCAGTGGAATAAAAAAATAAAAAGTGTCAGGCATCTGCTGAGGATGTAGAAGTGAATAATCTGAGCAGCAGTCAGGATGCTGGAGATTCAGCATCTTACCCAAATGGATGGAAAAGATAAAGGCAGATCTGGCACGGGGGAGGGGGTTTAAAAAAAAATATGAACTAATCTCTGTGTAATCCCAAGAGATCCCAGCATGCAAAGAAATGGTAATCCTATGTAATGATAGATGATCCCTGCAAAGGTCCACTCTCGTGCAAAAGAAAGGCGATGACAGAGAAGGTGAGAGAGAACGTACAATCCAGGTAGAAATATCCATACGGGCTTCACGAGCGGACTCTCAAGTAAGTCATCATGACTTTCGTCCTTCAACTAAATGTGCTGCATTGGCAGAATCCTAAACATGCTGAGCGAGAGAGATACTGTGTCTTGATATGTTCTGAATCCGTTTCATTTTTAACCACAGATTAACCCTGATCCTGCATATCTCGGGATTATCCACTCTGTGACAAGTGCATATGGTGTGCTTTTCTGAAATGCATCCAAACCCAACACCCCCCCCCCCTCCCTTCAGGATCTGCCTCCCGATCTGGAGCACCGTGAGGACTCTCGGGAATCAACGCGTCGCGTCCTCAGATGTCAGTGGGCGCCGTGATCCTGCTCCCAACATCCAAACTCCTCCGGGGCACAATCAGGTTCTTTTTCTTTTTCCAAAGGCGGGCCCCGCTGACGTTTGCTCCTCAGCGGGGTGTCGACCTTGTGTGGGAGACAAAAAGCTCCTTCGCTGGATGGAACACGGTCATCCATTGCTCGTTCGGTGCCTCGACGCTTCAAAGGATCCACTCACTGCATTTTACAGGGAGCCTTTTCAAAGTAAAAGGTTTGCATTAGCTTAGGCAATAATAGGATGCTGGATTACTGATTACTTATTATTTTAGTTTCAAAGTTAATGAATATGAATGTTTGGGCTTGACGATCACTTTATGATCACGTGGATTGCAAAGGAATTGAGCTTGTTGGACATCTACGAATTACAGCCATTTGATTTTTAAAGGTAAATACGAATGCTGTGCGGATGAAATGAGCTTGTTGGATTCAGTATCTTCGTAACGATGACCTGGTTTCAGGTCTCCAGAGTGAAAGTAATTCTTTTTTTTTTGGCCCAACCATCCATCTGAGACCTCAACCCCTCAGCCTCTGACCGTCACACCGCTGGATTCACGTTGCAGTGAGTGGAAAGGCGATGCGTCTGACACGGATGCTGATGGGGGGGGGGGGGGGGGGGCGCCTTGTGAGATCGGTGTTTGTGTTTGACACGTCGGGAGCCAGAACGGGTCTGTGCCCTGAAGGTCACCGGTAAGGAAAGATGGAGCTGGAGGACCGAAAGTAAGGATTTCGGTTTGTACGCCGATGACTAACAAAATAATATAAAAACACATGAGTGTTAGAACTTTTATGAGCGCTTCAACAGAGGTTATTAAAAGGATTAAACTTCAAAGATCATCGTGAACCTCTGGCTAGTTTGATTTATATTCTATACATATAGTGAAAGCTTTGAGAGATTAAACGTCCTGCTAATTCTCTGGATACAGTTCTTAGAGATGAAAAAGGCTGACGGGAATAAGACTTCAGCGGAGTGAAGTATTCTCTCCTCCACATCTAGAAACGAAGGTTACATACTGTAAATGAATTGTTTAAACGACTCACCGTTCCCGGTTGGGATGTCTGGAGAGACAGATGGGGGAGGGTGGTGGGCGGCGCCGTGGTTCCCGTAGAGGCGCCGGGGAGGTCGTTTCTGCAGGACTTCTCATAAGAGAAGACTCGTCTTTGCTCCCCTCCCTTTATCCGCGGCTATTCAACACTCGCAGGTAAATAATGAAGCATCAAAGTCTCGTTCAAAGTTAATTGGCGGACTGATGGAGAAAGGTCATCCTCAGAAGATTTCAATTGCCTTACAGATCCATTAAGAACAAGAGAAGCACCTAGGATCCATCAATTGTAGCCTCCCTTGCTAATACAGTTAATTGGCAATTTGATTAACTTTCAGCATTGAATTGAGTTATTCATCCTTTTCATTTTCACACAGATACAGTTCTCTCACAGCCGACTGTGGAAGAGAAGCCTTTTAATGAAAAGTAATGTGATTCCGGGCTTATTTTTAAAGCTACTCATTGATGAAGATTTGACCGATGATTACATTCAAACGACCCCGTCAGTGATGCCGCATTAAAAAAACGGAAAAATGCTGATTCTTAAAGATGAAAGCCCTCGTCTTCCTCGGCGGAGACGTCCAGCGGCCGGTCGTGACCACGCGGTTTTTATTAGAATTCCTGATACGAGCAACAGAACCAGAGATGCAGCGAAAAGCCAGCGAGGCGAGTTAATGAGGAGCGGGTGATGAAAGGGTTACGAGGAATTCACGAACACGGGAAGCCCAACAAAGAACAGTCAGGAGTCGGTTTTAATTGAAAGGAGGCCTCATCTCACTTGAGCAGAAGCGGCGCCGAAGGCTTTGATGCCGAGGATTCTAACCGTTAAGCATTACATTTTAATGGCAACCGGTTAGGACAAAGAGGGAATAACGGCAATAAATGAGGACCCTTTGTTCAGAAAAGTGAAAGTTATGCAAGATTTGCATCAGAGAGGAGATCAATGGGAGTGGGAAGGATGGTCCCAGTACATGGACGCTGGTACTTCTTACTGCTAGCTTAATAAAGTATCCAGATACAGAGTACATATATAAGAGTTTTTTCTTGCCATCAATTACTGTCTCTACAAGTGTTTAAGCAGAGGATGGAGGAGCGCTGGACGAGAAGCTGGAGACTCCTAAATAGAGGAAGACATCTTAGTTTACTGTGTTGAAAAATGATCTTTTAACCTCCTTTTTCTCCATCGTGCGAGTTCCTCCACAAAAAAAAAAAAAAAACCCTCCTTCATTTATCTTCCTCCGTCACTGACTGAATTTTGGCTCTGCAGCCAGACAGCAGTTCACCAACTACACCCGTAGGAGCGGTGCCCACGTCACCAGGCTTCTGCCCCCTCCTGTTTAAAACGGACAGCAGAATGTAAGACAGCGAAACGGCTCGACCCATTCCGTGGTTCTCAGCAGACGGAGAGGGACGAGGAACTATCAATGCAAAACCGTCCAACGAACAAAGCCCACGCGGAACAACTCAAACGAAGGAATCCCCCAAACGCCACTGTTATTTTGAAAACTTCTCACTATATAGATGGTTTAGCGAGAGGATCGTCGTCATGTTTGGGCAGAAAAGAGAGTTTTACTGTGAAAAGCATAATTCAGATCGTCATTCCCCTTTGGTGATGGGATCACAAATACGACTTTCTTCCCTCTTTCTTTTTCAGACCAACAAACACACACAAACAAACACAAACACACACACACACACACACACACACACACACACACACAGATACCAACTGTCAGGGGCGGACGAGCGACTCCGCCAGCAGCAAAATGTACACAGATCCGTATTCCAACAGCACCTGTTCAGTAATGACAGATCAGGAGAACGAGAGCATATTTAAGGGGATGTTTACATGAGCGATTACCTCAACCATGTGGATCCCATTATTGAACCACGGCAACTTTCTTTGGGAAACTTCGGCTGCTGAAGTTTCACATAGTTTGTCAAAAAAAGTCCATAAGAACATCCAGGAAAGAGGAGAAATCATCCAAAAACTACAGCATGCCGGAGGACTTTTAATAAACTGATACTGAGTTAAGTCCAATCAAGGTCTTTTATGAAATGACCTGATTCAATGCTAGAAACACTCTTAAACATAAAACATGGGCCTAAATAAAGCAAATATATCACAATACAAAGTGATGCGGGAACCATTTAAAGTTAATGGAGTTGTTATCAAGTCACCGGTTCACATTTCCAGACAAATCGTCCTTATCAGTCTGTAATTTTACAACAATAATAAGGCGCAGTGGCGGCCTTCAGGAGCGCGGCGTGGAGCGAGACAAGATAAATACAAACTAATTATCATTTATATTTTGTATTGTATACTTCACTTTTCAGACAACCTCTGCATGACGGAGGATGGTTTCACTCTGATAACGCACTAATGAATGACCTAAAGTTTAGCTGCGCTCCATTTATTATTCCAATTAATTCATCAAAAATGTCCATTCCAACAGCACAAATAAATATATATGTCCCTACGCATCATTGTTTTAAAATTACAAGCACTTCATTATCCTCTGCACAAAGTCCAGAAATAATATATCATTAAAAGTCAAATTATATAACTAAGTAAAAGGAAACGAGATGATTTGTTCTGGTTCATTCATCTCCAAAGTTGATGGGAAGCCACCAGAGCCGCGTTATAAAAGTGAAATGAATCATAGATCGTTGTACTTGATTTGATTATGCTTTTCCTCAACAAGTTAAAGTCTGATGGCTCCAGCTGTAAACAGAAATCATATTAGGTCATAATAAATGACTTTCTATCTGCGAAAAATACCCCACCTCTTCCTTTTTTTCTCCCATGTGCCTCCTAATTACGGTCCTTGGCCCCGGTGAATTTAAAGAGGTAAATAATGATAGGATTTTTTTTATTACCACTCATCAACTGTGCCGTCTTCTGCCGTCGGAGCCGAGGAGTGGCCCCCGAGTCATCATCTCTCATTAAGTAATGAATAGTGATTGGTATGAAATTACCTCACCCCACTCGGCTGCTCGTCCATTAGTCCGTTAATCAACAATATGTGACTGCCGAGCGGCGCCGAATCCTCCTGCAAACAAATGGCCCCTCGCCCTCCGTCCCTTCCCTTAAAATACAATTCCCAATTTGCATAATGAGGGCCAAGGGAGGGCAATGTTTGCTCATGATCAAAATGCATTTATTCAGTCGTACCCGTTTAATTCACACCTGCTCTGTTCCGTGTTGAAGGTGGAAGAAGCGCGGCCCGTGTTCTGTCGTGTTCTCACACGGACGGCGTCCGCGAACTGACGGCAGAAGGATGTTTTTGATTCGAGAAGCTTGGAAAGTAACAGAACAAGGAATATTTACCTTTACCAATATGGCTGATAGAACACGCAATCAAACCATCTTAATTGGCTTCCATATAAAATACGTTGTTTGGGTTTCAGGTCAAACTTAGCATTTTTTAACCGGGGCAGTTCATCTTGGACTGATGTGACCTCCGGTTCCCAACGTGTTGTGTGTTTACGCTTCTTCACTAAGTGGAAAGAGAATGCTCGGCGATGAAAGCCAACTTTTCCATCTCCGCTAATCCAAACATGTTGCAGATTGTTTAGTTTCGTCTGTAAACACGGGCGGTTGACTAAAATCCAATTAAAATGACACTCATTTCATTTGAACAATGAATCAAATTAATTATCGCGCCGTTAAAAGATGCAGCTTCCACATAGCGGCGGCCCACAGAGAATCAGCACCCAGCTCTGCAGCTCCCCTCAGCTGCACGCACAGCTTACCAGCTTACCAGCTTCCCAGTTGGGGTCGGACGTTTCACGTCTCAGCTCTCGCATCCACAGCTGACGGTGGCTGCAAGCTGAGTATTTATCTGCTAAAGAGCCAGATACGGCCCCCCGGGAGCAAAGCAGAGGGAAAAAACGGAACATTTTACTGACAATTCTGCGAGTGTGGTGTTTTCACGCTTGTTGTGCTGACCCCATGTGGCCTAAAACCACAACAACAACAACAACAACATTCACCTTTTAAATCAACAAAATAACTAAATCCTTTGCAGAGGAACTGGTGAGCATGTTGCCCGATAATGTTGAAGATAATTGAATTAAACAGAAGACTCATTCATTTGTAACTATTAATACCTACACATTGATTTTGAAGGGGCCGTCGGCAGACAGCACGCCGCTACCAAGCCTGTTAGCCGAGGTGCTTAAAGCAGGAGTGTATTTCTGAAAAGTAAAACACAGCCACACTTTTTTTTTACCGTGTTGATTGTCCTCAAAAAGAAACTTCTAATGCATCATTTCAGGTAGGTACAAAAAATATGGGCCCCCGCAGAAAGGCTTTGATTTATTAAATGAGTTTTGCTGGGATTCATGGACATTTCCACTGGAAAATAAGATTTTATTGCACTCTCTTACACGGTGGGTCGAGTAGGTCTGGGTCAAATATCCACGTCCATTCTTTTATCAGCCACCGCGCCGCACAGACCCCACGTGCTAATCCTGATTAGCATCTCGCCGTGGCGTTTCTGCCCCTCCCAGAGGTCACTTGTCCATCAAGCAAGGTGCGTTTGGTTGACTGTGATGTCTCAGTGATTGACCGCTTGACTTCTTTCACTGTGCAGCCACGGTACACTCGGACGCTCAGGCTACGCAGCTTTTGTCAATATTGTTATCTCAGGTGCACTCGACTATTTTCCAATGAAAAAGCCGACCGTAATACAGCAAACGCTTTCAGAACATTGATCCATGTTTCAGGTTAACTGCCGACAGGGAGAATGAATACATTTCATTGTAGAAAAAAAAGCAAATGACATGTACTATTACTTAAAATTGTGACACACTGACATGACAAATTGAAAGAATTGTTTCAGTAAACCTGCGGTTAGAGCTGCCCTTGTTTATTATTATGAGCTCGCCTCAAATATGACAGTGAAACATGTACATTTGAATATGCTTTGACCTAACAAGGATGCCTTGTTAGCCAACATCATTGTTTATGATGAAATGAGAAAAAGCACCCGTATCCATCTATGTCAGAAAAAGGGACCAGCAGCGTAATAGAAGTGATAAGGTCGACACTAAATGTCAAACTTGTTTACCCTCCGGAGGCCGACAGATCGGCCAGAATTCATTGTAAACACAACAGGTCCCCGTCACAGAGAAAGTCCCTCGTCGTGGTTCCCGTCGCTCTCTGGCCCTTTACTCCGGTTTAATTGTGTGAAAATGAACAGAAACAAAAGAGATGCGCGACTAAAATCTGTCTTTTCCCAGCCCGCCGCTCCGTGGCGTTCAGGGAACAGCAAAAGGTCACCTCACCTCGCGGGTCAAGTCACCCCCCGCCGAAGCGCTTCGGAGCGGCAGCGCGAGCGAGAGAGAAAAACAGGAAGAAAAAAAAAGGTCTATCGATTTCTGCTGCAATGAATAAAAACAAATAAATAAATAACGCGGAACCACGAGCAGCTAAGTGAGATGGATTCTCCTCCTCTGTGAGGGAACACGCAGTATATCAGGTGAGAACATTCCTAGATGATATTCATTACCCAGCCGCTGTGCTGGGCCATCGCACGCCGGCCATGATGGAGATTCATGGCGTGGTGATTCCCCCACGTCACTGTCTAATTCCTGTGCTTCATTACATGTATAATTGGATGTGAGCGTTTAAAAAAGGGGTCCGTGACGATTTATTGTTCACTGCGAGGCCCGACGTGTTGGAGATCAATAGAACAGGACTGTGGAGAGCGCCGGAGGGGCGATGTGTCATCGTTTTAATGAAATATAGATTCAGGACTATTAAACAGCTCGCCAGTGTGGCTGAGATCGCTCACTTTTCCCCCACTAAACAAAGTCATCCATTTAACTGTTGGGAAAAATCGATAGGGGGCTGTGACCAATATGTACGTGTCAAGCGTGGGTACAGTTACATTCAGCGGGAGCTAATAAATCAAAGCAAAGGGTAGGGCATCTTTTACAGTCCGGATAAACCTCTGCGGCTGGAAGCAGAGTCTCTCGTCCCGGGAAACCGACGCAGGGACTCGCTGCTGGAGGAGCAGGAGAAGCGAGGAGGTTTGCACAGGACGACCCACAATGTGGAGAAAAGTCACGGAGCTGATTTGTGATTTCTGGCGAGAGAAGAGAGAATGGTTTTGTCCACAGTTTGCCAAAGAACACATAAAGATCACTCCATCTCTGGTGCAAAATGAGAATAAATCCTCCTCCTGTCCTGTGAATAACAAGGAGGCCGAACTGTCCAAGTCCAATTTTACTTAACAACATTTGATACATGTCAATATTGACAGCCAGGGAGCCTCCAAAGGCAATTTTGCTGCCATTTCTCACACGGCCTCGCTGCCGCAGCATGAATACTGAAGAGGAGGCCGTTTCTAACGTTGGGTTCAACCCTTCACAGTTTGAGATTGACAGGCCTGATAACAAGAGTAAGTGACAACAAACGTTATTTTTCATTGGTCGGTTTTTTGGTAGTCAGCTGACACTCGGTCAGGTTTAAGTCCAGTCTCCTCATCGTGGGCTTTCGAGAAGACGCTGACACAAAAGGACTCAGAAATAACCAGAAAGTAACAAAGACAAGAGAGGGAACCAGAAAAAAATCCCAGTTTTGAGGTATCCGCAAAAAAAAATGTGAATAAATGGCACAGCGGGGGGGGCACGTTTTCATAGATATCGCCGAGCATCGCACTCAAGTCCTATTTAATAATAACAGGCTGCTGGAGGTACACAGCGGAAATACACTTTGGCTGTTTATTTCAAACGAGAGGGATATGTTATCTGGACACATGATAATTGAGCGCTGCGTGATATGTTTGGTTTGGTGTTGCAGCTCTGCATTTAGACAGAAAGATCAGAGGACAAAAGCTCTTTCTATCAAGTGGTGCTTCTCGCACAAGAGGTCCTCGTCTCTGAAAGCTGTGCTAATGGCCACTTTTAAGGAAACCTGAGTGACCCTTAAAAGTGTGGGTGATGTTAAAGTGGAATAAACGGTGCCGTAAAAGCCGGATAGGACGTTTTGTCATCCTTTCTTGGGGAAATGTCTCAGAAAAACTGGTATTTTTCTTTGTCACTTCTGTCAGATAGCCTTTCTTCAAGGCTTTCAAATAACTATCCAACCTGTGACTTAGAGACATCAATGTTTGGCTTGGCTGGACTGAATCCCCTTTCCATTTTGCATTAAATTGACAACCATCTGGGGAAGTCTTGGAAAATTGCCTCGCACTGAATAAGTGATGAAGAGATGAGTCTACTGTCAGTTATAATAATGTGGCTGATTTACATGCTTTGGCACAATTGCTGTGCATAATTACAGCGGCAGGGGAATCACACGTCTCTGATCCGCATCGTGTAATGCAACTGAGCTCTCCGTCCCTCCATTAGTGATGTAGCTGGTTTCGGGTGGTCCGTTATCGTCTTGGTATCTCTTCATCAAACAGAACCTCTTTCAAAAGCTGTGAGATTGTTGTAGGGTTTTTTTTTTTTTTCATACATCCAATAATCTTCCTTTCAACAATGAAGAACTCTGACGACCGACATACGATGAATCCCTCTGGTCCTCGATGCATTTCGTCCACCAAAACTCTGGGATGCAGCTTCACATTTTGTGCCCCGGTGTCAGTGACGGATATTTCAAACACTTTTCACGGCCTAATTAGACGCCTCACAATGGTCCCATCAGCGACTGAGCGACTCCTCCTTTCACAAACTCCTCAGCTGCTGTCTGCACAACAACGAAGTCAGTGCAATTAACTAATCAGCGGACACGCGGACGCTGTCGACGTGTAATAGTGTTGTGTTTGTAAAGTTTTGACAAATGCGTCACACGGCGTTTAGCGATGTTGCGATGCTGAACGAAGACATTGATTTAAAAGATAATCACACCCTTTGGACCTCAATTGCTTTTCCAATTGCTGTCAAGAGTTTCAATTCGGGGGGAAAAACAAACAAACATGCGTTGTCAAATGACAACATCGAAGCAGATGGCAGACACATTCAAACTGCTGGAGGAGAGCTTTCAACCACACCTCAACAGACGGAGCTTTAGTGCAGAGATGAGTTGATTCGGGGAACACAAACACACAGGAACCGGGCATGGCCGGTCCACGTCAGAAGTAAGCTAAAATAAGCCAGTGGAACCCAGGCCTTCTGGGGTAATTCTCACCTGCGTTTCCTGTGAGAGGGAAGTGTTGTATTAAAATAAACACCGTAGTGCAATTTCAATTCATTCACCCCTTTGGAATCAATGGAGATGCCTCTCCAACCTCGAATCAAAGAGCATTTGTTCTTAACATTGATGGGTGCTATTGTTTGAGATAAAGCTATACATAGAGGTGGGACAGGGGGGGGGGGGGGGTTGTGTCATTTCTCAGTTTGGAGCTGAAATCCCCTCCATTGCAGTCGAGGACAGGGGGGGGAGGGGTGCTAGAATAATGCCTCACAGGGTGTTGATAACCTTTCAGCTTATTATCCCAATTAGAGTGCACAGCTGGAGGAGAAAATGAATTCAACACGGGGCCTTTTTGTTTGTTTATTTACCGGCGCGTGCGAATTGGAACGGGGTAAACAGAGCCCGGTGATCAAGGCTTCTGGTCGCTTTCACCCAGATGCACAAAGCCGCCGTTCGATTTACGTGCAGGTCTAATGAACGCTGCTCATTTGGTTACACACGTGGGTACGTTAAGCCAATCATGAGCACATTCGTTTCATTGCGCACAACGAGGAGCGGGATTTATGATCAGGAATATCAACGCTGACCACGAAGCGGCGGAGAGCGGTTCGGTCATCGAGCGGCAGATGCAAGTTCGTCTTGTGAGATCACACAGTAGGCCCCTTTTTTTTAAACTGAAAGATGTATGCGAGTCAGGAGGAAATGGTGCTTTCCCCTGTTCTCCGCCTGCCATAATGTGGGTTTCCTCTGAACTGGTGTAATTCCCCTCCCAGGGGGACAAGGTTGTTCCACATGAGCTGGTTCCCTAATAACCAACCAAAGGCCTCCCAGTGAAAAAACCCATTAAGGTCAAGTCATGCATAGTTGATGGAACATCTCGTCTGGTGGTCTGCTAAGGAGAGCCATGAGCCTAAGAAAACCACATTAATCAGAGGCAAAATGTTTTTATGGTTATGGAACCGCAGATGTTCTTTACGGGGCTTTTTGGCACATTTGTGTCATTAGCGCACAGGTCTGATTTAGCAGTGTTTTTTTTTTTTTTTTTCCTGCGGTTGTAATCCGGCACCTCCGGCCGCTAAATATCACCCGGCTCCTCGCGACACCACGATGGCGTGAACCTGCTGTCGTCGCGCACGCAAAGAGGTGCTTCAAGAGCACCCTGATCTCTCCTCCACCTCCTCCACCTCCTCCTCCTATTCACAGCCGGCCCGTGTTCTCCCCGCTCCATTAGTTCAGACACCGCATCCATCCCGCCGAGCCTCGCACGGGGGAGGCAGAACCAAGGACGTCACTGTCTGATGCCGTGTGTGTGTGTGTTTTCTATTGTGGTGCTGGTGGTGGTGGTGGAGGTGGAGCGAAGCAGCCACGGAATGATGCAGTCAAGCATGAAATCACCTCTCTTCAGCTTTAAAGGGCTTACATGGATTTTTAATGATGAGCCCATATCTTTTATATGCCAAATATACTCAATGACTCCATTCTTTTTAATGCATATTTAACAGTAAGAAAGGGGACGGGGGCCTGGAACAAGATGGATGTGATATGCATTGATTCAGGTGCCTCTCTTTCTCTTCGGTGTCATGTTGCATGAGGCAGCCAGTGGCATTTTTTTATATTAATCAAGGTACCATTAGTTATATATATATATATATATATGTATACACACAATTGAGGGAGTGTTAAAAAAAACAACCTTAATTTCACAACACCACTTTACAGTTAAACGTAAAGCAACGTGTTATCCTACATATTATGGTAATTAGTTTAATAACTAAATGTACAAATTGTTTGTCAGAGCACTGCACAGAGGTGAGATCGTACTTGAATTAAATATCACGAGCAGCGTAGCTGCAGCCTCCATCTGCTGAGAATAATAAAAAAAAAAACTCTAGCCAAGTCCGCGGCTCCGGCGCCGGAGGGAAAAACCAATCAGATTAATCACTTACTCTTCAACCCTTTCGGGAATCCCTGCATGCCTGAATAGAGAAAACTGTATTTATAATGGGGCATGACCCACCGATAAGTACCATGGGTGAAGTGGATGACTAAATTAATGGGAGTCGGTCACATAATGCTTGTGGGGGGGGCGGCGGCTAAATTACATTCCAACAAGATAGGAAACAAAAAGAGTAATGAAAAAAAAATAGAAAAAAAACAAAAACCCAGCTCATTATCTGGAGTGTAAGAAAGGAAAGAAATATGTGTGGGCTCACAAATCAACTTCACTTCAGGATCTAAATGTGTCGAGAAGAGAAAGAGGTCACAGGCCACCGCCGCCCCGTTTCTCCTCTGCGCGGCGCCCTGCAGACGTGTTCGCCTAATTGCTCCGTCCTACCGGAGGAACCGTGGCTGTGCACTTACAGCCTCGGGCCTCGAGGCCATTTGCGTGACATTTCTGCACCAGAGGCCCTGCTTTTAGTGACGGTGAGCATACGTGAAAAATACTTTACCGAGAGTCACGGCGGCGTCTTTGCGAACGCTCCCTCTGCGAGCCGCCGGCGCTCCGGTTGACAGTCGACAGAGGGAAACGTGTATGCAAATGTGACCTTCAGTTATGTTGCCGGCCTCTCTGCAATTTAGGACAATTTGTTCAATTTTCACTTAATTAATGTAATAATTGCTCAACGTCCTGGACTGCAGGGAGAATGGGACAAACCCACATGGTCAAATACAAGTTTAAACACGGGGACATTAGGAACATTTTTGCTTACTTTTTGCTAATGCTGACGTTGGCTGCATGTATCGATTCTACTGCACTTCTGGCCCAGTTTCTATTCTAAAACTTCTTAGAGGTCAAATGTCTGTAAGGTCAATGGATAACAAGGAGCCAGCCATGCTGGGGTGTAAACATTAGCTGATGTGCTGAGCGTGTAGGTTGATTAAAGATGACATTATGTCTTTAAGTGACTCATCGACGGCCATTATGTACAAAGTTTTATGGTCCCTTTGGACTGCCAAGTATGAATCAAGAACAATATTATCATACTTATGAGGAACTGGGGAATGTTCCATCTGGTGCTTTAGTTGGTGGAGCTTCTGTCTGTTAAAAACTGTAGATGCACAATGACATCACTTATTAATGGCCAGCAGACAGTCTCTTGCACTAGCTGCTTCTCCTTTTCTCTGTCCTTTGTGTAACACTGTCAAGTAGTCTAGAGTGCAGTGATTTAGGTATAACTGCTCTGTTTCTCTCTCCGCCCATTGTTGTTGAAGAGTGAGCTCTTCAGGGACACCAAAAAATGGCCTTGTTTCATTTAGGATTCTGCACGTGCATGTTGGTACACTAACTAAGTGTTTCTCAGTGCTGCTTCCTCCAGGCGAAGTGGACAGCCATCACCTCAAACTCCTCTTGTTCGTCCCTTTGGGAGGTTGAAGTTCTGTTTTGCAGTGAATAAAAGATTCCCAGTGGCTTTACCTCTTGTCAACAATAGTCTGATGTCTTGTAGCCAGCAGGCTTGTGTTGTGTTCGATTGCTGCTTAAGAGTAAAATAGGAGTCCCACAGAGCTCTTTTCTAGGCCCATTTCTCACCAGTTAATTTACAAGTATTTGATACACTGCCTGTAGGAGACATTTTTATCATAGGTACTCTTCAACTGTGGGTGATGGAATCTAAAACACAAATCCAGAAAATGACCCCAAAAGATATCTTGCAGCTTATTGCATGACATAAGTATTTGATCACCTACCAAGCAGTAAGAATTCCGCCTCTCACAGACCTGTCAGTTTGTCTTCAGGAAGCCGTCCTGTTTTCCACTCATTACCTGTATTAACTGCAACCGTTTGAAATCGTTACCTGTGTAAAAGTCCACACACTCAATCAAACAAACAAACTCCAACCCTCCCACAATGGCCAAGGCCAAGCTGTGTAAGGACATCAGGGGACACAATGGATGGGCTTCAGGACAACAAGCAAGCAGCTTGGTGAGAAGGCAACGACTGTTGGCGCAACTATTAGAAAATGGAAGAAGTTCAAGATGACGGTCAACCTCCCTCGGTGTGGGCCTCCATGCAAGATCTCACCTCGTGCAGCATCAATGATCACGAGGAAGGTGAAGGATCAGCCCAGAACTACACGGCAGGACCTGGTCAATGTATGATCTCTAGGCGCCTCCACTCCTACGGATTGTTCTCTAACAATCTGCTTCCACAGCTGTCTATGTTGTTTATGTGGTGCATCTTGTGCACCTCTGCTAGTGATGAGCACTGCTTTTGTTTGACCATGCATTTAGATTGCGTCTTTCATTTTGGTGCTGTGTTTTAGTGGTACAGAACCTTTTGTGGCAGAACACGTGTGACGCTGTCACCGCTAATTCTTCACACTGGTTATTTTAAATTGAATAACATTTTATTGGCGTCAAACCGAAATTTCAGAGGCTAAATTAACTGCATGGCTGGACACCACTGTAAGGGACAAAGATCTATCTTTCTATGATTGTGTTGCACTGACCTTTTACAGTATTTTCGTGTTTAATTGTGCAATTCGTGGGGAAAAAAAGACTGACTGCTGTGTGGCTTGTTTGTGCTCACAGTTCTATAAGTTGCGTGTCCGTGGCAAAATGGGGGCCATGTAAAGATTGAGACATATTTTATAGAACACATGCTGTTGAGGAAAGGAGGAGCACACGTTGTAGTTTACCCCACTTTTTTTGGTAAAGTCTTAAATTTAGACTCTGGGGTGAAATCGGTCAAGGAGCTGATGAGAACTTTATGAACAGATATGAGATGATGATACTTTCTTCCTGAGGAAAAACAAGCGTTGATTATCTTTGGAATCGGCTGTATTGGCTCACGCGTACGTTGCATTTGACTCCAGTTCTTCCTTTGTCCACATACGGTTTCTTTTTATTAAGACAAAAACCATTTACTAAAAATTTAAAACTGGTGTAAAACATCAAACAATATAAATATATCATAACAATATAACATTTCATACAATAAAGTGAAATAAAATGCAGGAATTATGTACCTTATAAAAAAATATAACTGTCTCTACTAATGTTGTTCATTACTAATCTAAGCATCCCATTTAATGTTGTTTACTATTAGTGCATTAAATGTATGAGGCAGACTTCCTGTTTGTCCGTTAAAGTGTCACACAAACTTTCTGAAAGAAAACGAGGGAAGTTGAACCCTGAAATATGGTATTTGTTCCATAATCGCTGAGCACTGACTGCATCTTATTTGACAGCTGAAAGTTTGTTCGCAGTCAGTAAGATTGTCATTCTGAGACAATCAGTCACGCGGTGCCTTTGGCCCAACGCTGGCACCACTGACGGGATTGTCGGAGCTATTTGTCACGGCTCTGCTTAGCGGCGTGTTGGTTTCACCCTCAGCGGCCTCTTCCTCTCCGAGCAACAAAAACTGCCACCAGTTAAACCGTTTGCTCGTAATCAAATGATCTGCTGCCCGTACGGATGTTTGCAGTCCTTCAGCTTCAACGACTTTATGAAGACCTCGTTCTTCATGCACGCTGTATTTGCCCACCAAACTGACCCAATCAGAATGCCACGGTTGCCGTGCCAACCATTATCCTGAATAAAATACCATTTAAAAGCTGCATGCATGCAGAGTTAACAATTAAATGAAAGAGGTAGGGAATGTATTGTACAAAGTCAACCGCTGATACTGAAAAGTCAATATGCTGATATAAAATATCGGCAAATACAAAAATGTTCAGCTAAAAATTTGGAATAGATAGATCTATATTATATACTACCCTGCGATATTGGTCTCTTAGCCGGCCTGTTGTGTAAAGATCTCCACTATTTGGTACAGAAATATTGTCCATACTTTTTAGTCAGCTTTTTGCTGAAAAAAAAACTTTGAATCAATGCAGTTTTGAATGCAAAGATTGAGAGTTAATATTACAATATTGATACTGCGTGATGGCGAATGCTGTCGTGGGTTTGATTATTTCACAGACCGACCATGGTGGTCGGCATTAAGATTTGGATCGCAGTCTACTCTCTCTTCGGTTTGCACAAATAGTTGGAGCGGAAATCCAGCCTGTCATAGATTTAGAGAGCGCTCGTGAGGAAGTTAGTGAACAAAGAATGTGTGATATTGATGGAATGTTCCCATCACTTTGGTAAAACTCAGCAGGGATTCGTTGCCTCCTGGTTCCTCCCACTCAGGTCAGGTAAATGGATCGAGCAGCTTGTTGGCACAGGATTCTTTCTGATTTTCATGGTCCGATCGTTTTTTTCTCTCAGACCAGCCAAAGCCTCCTGACAGTGTTTCTCTACGAATTATGCATTGGTCTTTGACGTGCGCTCGCCTTTGCCGCGTTCGTGATCTCCAATCCAACCGAACGCTTAATGCTTGGTTCATTTTAATGAAAAAAAAACATGTGGATCTGGCTTGTGACATTTTGGAAATTTGAAAATGAGCTGTTTTGAATGAACTGTGTGGGCGTTGATGTGGAAATCAACAGTCAACGAAGAGACCGTAGTTAAACTTCACTGTGCAAAGCTGGTTCTTTTCTTTGATCGAACACAAAGGAACATTCGTATTATGGGACGTGAAACCTGTTCTCATAACAATTCACAAACGTGTGCTTGTTTGGGACTTTTGAATAAAATTGACAGTTAACACTAAGTTAATGCTGTAAATTTCAGTTTTTTGAGGTTGTAAAAAGAAATTTAAGTTTGTGAAAAACAGAGACCGACTCTGTTGCTTCTGACTTATTCACACATTAAGGACAGAAACTGGTTTATTCGACTGGAGATGTTTACTGGTTCTAACGATGACGTGGATAGATTACATGTAGTAAATCTAAAGATGAGTTTGGTGCAGAAGCTAGAAGGACGCCTTCGTCGGGATCAGACACTAATAAGCGTGAAAAATTCTTCGAGGACTTGGAAAATGGACTTGGATTATTTATTTTTCATACTGCAGATCAAATGAATGGGAATGCATTTCTAAAGGGTGAGAGATGCAATAAATGAAATATTTCTAAAGGTTGTTGCTCAAATCCAGAGCATCTGACACACCGCATTGTTCTATCAGGGTCATTTGAGGCAGGGGAGGAAAGTCTGCACCAAAAAATATAATCCAAACTAGTGTTTTAGAAATGTAAATGCAGTGCAAAAATAATTTACTTCAACCTTGCCTATATGTTTGCAGCAGGAATACATTTCTTTCTTTCTGATGCTCATTCTCCATTTTCAACCCTTTTTCTTTCACTCATTCAAATGATGTGTCCGAAACACTTTAAAAGATATATAAATCCTGTTCACCCTCCTTCTTTCCCGATTTAAATGCTGTCCTTTGCTGGGCGGTGGATGAGCAGGATGGTGGACGTCCAAGATCTGTTGCGCAAAATGCAAAGAAAAGATAGCGGCTTCGGTTAAATGTTGAAGCGTCCAATCCGATGCCACGACCTCAATCCTTAACCAACACCAACATGTAATCCCGACATTAAAAATGCAGTAAATTGGGAGCCGATGTGTTGATTATGACCCAGTTTCCTCACATGATCCCTGAAGTTATAGATGGTGTCATGAATTTCAGCATGTACCCGATTTCATGACAATCTGTCCAATAGCAGTCTAAACCTCCCCCATTAAAAACCTGAAATGTCAAACTCATGGAGGAGGGAGTTCATAGATAATTCATCTTGTTGGGACTCATCCTATTGCAATTGTTGGTTTATTTTCAAGATGTTGTACCAGTCGTGCTCACAGGTGTTGATGTTGTCTTCAGTCCCTGTGTGGATCCTCTGGACAGCTTCGACATCTATACCGGGTTTGATGGCAATCGTTACAAAAGTTGCTGAGCTGAGAGCAGTTGAGTAAAAGCCCAAAGTTTCTTATGGCACCAGAGGAAGTCAGATCTTCTAAATTAGTAGGATTCATCCTCGGAAATCATAATGAAACATAATGATTTAAGGGTGGATTCTGTTTCTAAGTTTTTTGTGTCAAATTGGTAATGTACAGAATGTGACGTCAAAGGACGGCGTTGCACTATAGACCTCAACAGAAATGCATGTTAAAAAAATCAAGAAATCAAAAGAGAAAAAGGAAGTCCTGAATAAAGACTCCAGATTAGTGGATAAATATTGAAATGCATGTTAGTAACCTACCAACAGTAAAATTGCACCGCGCCATAAGAACCAAATAGATGATTGAGGAATTGTGGCGCTATTTAATGATCAAAGCCTGAATTCACAGCCGTTTCGCAGGCTCACCATGGAGGAGCACTGTTGCCGGAAGACAAATGGAGGAGTTAATGATGCCACTCCCTCCAAGAAATAAATTTATGATGTCATTTTGAGATGGATTTCCTTTGGTGGACCTGGCTCAGGTGATTTGTGATTGTTGTAAGTGGCAGGAAGCAGACAGGGAGGCAGCCGGCGGCTCCGATGGGATTCTCATCACGGCCTCAGATTTAAAACCTTCTCTTGGTGCAATCAACTCAGTACAGCACCGTGGACAAAGACAAAAAGATGAGAATCACACGGTATCCAAACAATAGACTCTTCAGAAGGTGACAAGACATTTGTTGAATTAAGTCCACCAGAAGCTACAATTCTTCCGCGTGCTCGGAGTGCTCAAATATCTGCGGCCGTCAGTCCGGGAGCTCATCAGCTTTACCAAACGGACCGCTGACCCGCGGCGTGCGGGGTCAACGCTCCACTCTCACGTCTCCACACCGAATACGTGGCTGCCTTCTTAGTGTCGGAGGAAAATGAATAGACACAGATGTACTCCACGGCTTAGGATAATCGCGTAGCCCTCGGGGCGGCGGGGGAAGAAAACCACTGTCTAAATATCTCATTAATTCAAATTCAGAGGGGGGGTCACAGCAAGGTTTTGCCTTCGCAACACTGACATTTTAATCAGAAGTACGCCCAAGTCTCCGTTAATAGAATAATGGAGATTATGAGAGCGGGCGTTGCGTGATAATACCTCTGCACGTGGGCTGTTGGGCCCTCGCTGTTTCTGTTGCCTCTGAAGTCGACCTGTGAGACATTCGAGCGTCGGCCGATACTGAGGAGGGTATTTTTCTGAGCGTCACTTGTCCCAGCATGAGCTACGCCTCCCTTGGATGTGAGAACCACTTAATTCATACACCCAGGGTCCTGCTAAATGACACGGTTGCGTTTGATCTGTACAGGAGGTGTGTTGTAGGGGGTTAGTGGGGCTGCTGGGACTCAGTAATCCAGACCCCTTTTGTTTTGATCTCGCTTTGCAGAAATACAGAATTCTGTATCCTCCTTTCGCAGGGAGCTCACTGTTAATTGCATAGCGGGTATTTTTGCATTGTGTTCCAACACAAAGTGAGGGGAAAGCAACATTATATTATGAGAATTAGTTGTCATCTTTAATTCAGGAGTCACTTTAGTCGCCGCTAATTTGCAAGGACACCCTGAAGACTGTACTGAAACCACTACAGAAGACCCGGAATAAATGAAGCCTTCTCCGTCTCTCATCCACCAGCCGCAAAACGGATACCTGCACGAATAAGCTTCCTGCAAAGCATAAAAGTCAATGAGAATCAGGAGAAATTGTGCCTCACAGTTCGTGAACCGTGGCAGTTTTCTGCGTCCATTTATATCGTCTCCTGATGGTGTGTGTGTGTGTGTGCTACGCCGTGTGTGTGTGTTTTTAATTAACTACTTCAAACACACTCGTGCTGACTTTGTCAACTGAACCTGAGGTGCATAAAAGGACAGAATGTGTCTTGCATACATCCGAATAGAGTCGGCGCACATAAAATGGAGATCATGATGCATGAACGATATCGACGATGGATTATCCCAGCAGGGGACCCGGAGGAAGACGTTTCTGCTGCCCCCCCCCTTCCCCCCCCAGGCTTGCGTTCTAATCCACAGACGAAGGATTATCTTATTTGTTACCATCCACCTTGTGTGATTTTTACTGCTTCTCCTGAAGTTGTATACTGTTTGTGTAGTTTTAAGATGCTTCTAGTGTGTATTAATTATTCAAGGAAGTCATTTCAATGTTCCTTATGATGACTTAACGCGTGTGGCTTTGTATTTACTGCACATTGTGTTCATTCAAATGCTAATAATTCATTTAAAGGACACAATAACTGCAGGTTTTTTTCGACTCATGTTGGCCTTCATATTGCAAGTGCGTTTGTCATTTTGCTGATGCACGAAAGCCGTTGTGTGTAGCAATAAAATACTTATATACTTCATACTCTTTTATATACTGAATACATGAATGAAAGATATTTGTCTTGTAGGTCTTTGAACAATCTGGCAGCCAGAGATGATTCATCTGCTGGATCAATTGACAAAATAAGCTCCTCACAGATTTACAATGGACGGCGCTTTGCATCACATCACGTCGTCTTTGGCAAACTCCTCTTTCCAACACCAGGAATTTACTCTGAGGCTCAACTTTTGAAGGAAACATGAATGAGAAAGAAAATGCAAACTTTTACATCAACAATTGCTTGACAGCGGCGTCTTTGAATGAAGATGATGTGACACGACAGACAGCTGCAGAAAAGCTCTCACGTGGGCCTCGTGGTGACGGGATTCTGTCAGCATTAATAAACTGCTTTAATCTATTCAGTTCTGCCTCGCGCACGAGCTCGGACACACGGAGGCTCCATTTGTTACTCATGGGATTCACTCAATGAAGACGTGGGAGGGACATTTTGTCTTCATTGGTTTGGTTCGGTTGGTAATGGAGACACTGAGTGAATCGGTATCGAAAGTCCACGTGAAAAGCAAGAAAAAAAACAACTTATCCTGGCCTTAACTGGAGTGAAACCAGTCAAGTTACCAGCAGCAGGTAAGCAGGATTCCCCACTGGAGGTAAACGCCGTCTCACGCAACTCAATGTGTTCTTTGCATCCTAGGGTACCTTCAACGTAGATCACAAGGTATATGGACATATGCATATATATTGGAACCGGAACAATATGTTCTGGTCTTCTGGGGATCACGCGTGTTTTTAAGGGGAATCCATTCATTTGTGAAATGAAGTTTCCTCATACTGAGACAAATGTCGCCAGGAACAATTGTCGTCCTTTCCAAATGAATTATTTCTCATTTCTCCAAACTCTCGTTTCCACTCAGCACTCGGCATTTGTCGCTGTTTGGCTCCTATTCACCAGCCGCAAAGAATCCGTGACACAAAACCCTATTTAAATGCACCTGTTGTCAGCAACCTGAAGGAACAACCCGCCGTGTGTGTCGCAATGAAAGAAAATTGCTTCGCTCTTAAGCAGGGCACATATTTTGATATTGATTGCAGACTTCTGCCGCTTTTTTTTTTTTTCCTCGAGGAGATTAGCTAAATTACCCTCCCCATAATTGGGACTTGCACTTAAGTAGAACTCCTGTGAGGGGAGATTTAAAATTCCATTAGTGGCCATGACAGCTCGGCAGTGGGTTTAAGACGGCTCTCGTCTGATCAGCGTCCAAAATGTTCAAGGTAATTGATGAAGAAAAAATGAGCCTGCCGCCGCCGGGGTGATTGATGCCAGTGACTCTCTAATTAGAGAGCGGCGCCCGTTTGAGAGGCCCCCCCCCCCACCTCGACCCTTTTCCTCTCAATCAAAGAACAAGCCACAGTGGACAATCATTTCACAATAGTGGGTTACAGTGAACTTATGTCGTCTGATCACAAAATGGCTCCCAAGTCGTCATAGGATGTAGTTTCTTTGCATCCCCCGCTGCTCTCTTCACCATTATGACACCTAGTTTGAGCTACTTATGTAAGAAACCGAGGGAAATATTTCGTATTGGTTCTGCTTTTATATGTACGGCAAAGGTTCTTTTTTTTTTCCTCCTTTCGAAACCTGAATAAATGAATCTCGTATTGAGTTTTGAGTCTCCAGGGTCGACGAAACGTACTAACAAGCCATCAGAAACGCTTGTAAATAAATCAAACCTCAACTAATGATGTGGTTCTAGAGCTTTACGCTTTTCTCCAAACTCATTCTGAATGGACTGTTAGAGGATCACCGAGCACGAAGAAGGTTCCCCACCGGTTTGTCTCCTTTAGAACCTGTTTGCCAAGACGTGTTCAATCACGTGTTCTTTGCAACAAAGACAATTCGATGAAGGGACCATTTTCATGTCTTCTTCGTGACTTCCGTGCAATCTTTAAGGAGAGTTGATCGCATGGGTGTTAAGGGAACCCGTGCATGATACAACCCGCTGGGGGGGTGGGGGGGCGGGATCTGGACTCAACAGGTTGTCAGTGTAAATGTCATCGTGCAAGCCAAAGCTAACAGAACGATGTGACCGCCATCGTTATGAACCTTTATGTTTAGTTGACATTAAAAAGGAGACATTAAAACCTCTGAAATAGCAGCAGAGCTTTGAGACGATGCGATAATTCTACGACTATTTTGAGACATGCACTCCAAGATTGAAAACTTGCATCGTAGTTTGTTTAGCAGGTAGTTGCCGGTGTGATAAATGAACTAATAAAAGTGGGAGTCACACACACGAGGCCACAAAGAGAACCATGCTGTGATCTCATTTCCCTAATGACTCGAGTTTGATAAAAATAGTCTTGTCACTATTTGTTTCGCACCATCTCCGCAAATCTTTATGAAAAATGCGAACATGTTAATCTCCTTTTATTACAAGGATTCATGCGGAAATCAAACCTTCCCAGCGTTTGATTGCTCTCACCACACTTTCCTGATGACATTCCATCATGAAGCGAGTGTAATGGATTGTAGAAAGGGAGAAGGGAGAATGGAAGGGAGAAACCAATGCCTCCATATTTACTCACTTTCTATTCCAGATACCTGTCGCGACAGCGGCAACATCTCCGTCCTCATCTGTTCCCCTTCTCCGCCACCTCTGGAGAACAAGTCCTCATCCGCTGCTTTATTTCACACTTCGCTTGCCGAGTCCCACAGCGAGCGGGGCTCCGACTCATCAGAATCTGGCTGGAGAAATGAAGACAGACAATGTTCCAGGGGGGTCTGTGAAAAGTGCAGAGGAGGCGAAGCGGATTTGAGCAGAACCAATATTCCAGTTCCGGCATTAGTTGTTTCTTAAAGGGCAAATTATTTCCTAGATAGCTGTAATGAAAAATCTTCAGCTAAGTGAGTATGAGTTTCCGACAAAGGAAAATACCCGCAGGGCGCCGAGGTGAAGGGAGAAGACAAGAAGTTGAATCAACCTCATTCGTGGAGAAAAGAAAAGGCACCCGAGCTGTAAATTTAATGAATTCGATAAAAAGGGATGCATTTTTTTTTTCTGCAAAGAACCCCCCCCCCCCCCCCCCCCCCCCCCCCCCGACTGTCCTGGTTCACTCAGCTTCTCCAATCACTCCCCTGTAGAGCCACTCTTTGCACAGCGTAAAACCACTTCTGCATCACTAAAACACTGCGAGAGCAAACCCACGGGGTTAAATATTTACAGGCGACGCGTTGGACGCGGTTGTCGGGGAGTCGTGATGACGACCTGAGCGGAGCGCCACCACCTGCCGGGGCGATGCGTCGCAGAGGGAGATTTTTATCTCCTGTGTCACGGTGCTGCCCGCTGACAAACGTCACTCCGTGCCGGTCTTTTGTTCTCAGCCGACGTCGTGCTGGTTAACAGTGCTCTGAGGCGCTCTGCCGCCAGACTGATGTGATCCTTCTCGTGCCCTTGGCATCCAGACAAAGGGAAACTGGGAGTAAATGGAATCAGCGGGCTGAGTGACGGAGGCATTATGGTTGGAGGGTCGGCCGTCAGCAGCCAAACTCCAAACAGGGAGAGGAAGGAAACAGGGGGGGGATCAGGAGAGCTCGGCTGCCCTTATTCCTTATATAGGATTTATATTTTATTCTAATGCATCATTACTTAGATTTAGAGTTCTATGCAAGCGTCTTGCATTCTCATTTTTGTTGCTGGTCTTGTTTTTCTTTTATTTATTTAATGTATAAAGTTCTGTTGGAGCACAAGGTCGAGAATGTCAGTGAAATAGCAAAACAGACTTTAAAATAATATTGTGCGAATATAGTATTGACAGTAAAAAGAACAAAACTTTCTTCACCTCTGATTAATTTGCAAAAAAAAGGATCATCATTAATCATTTTTGCAAAATCTTGCTCATGTATCGAATATGTGACGTGGTGGGAGCCCCCCAACACAGCCGTGGAAAAGCTTATCCGGAAGCCCACTTAATTATGTGTAAACTATTAAAAGATTTCCTCTAGGTGAGACTGATTGCGCTGCATCGAGAGCAGCTCCTTGTCTGAGGAAGAGACACAAGCAGGGGGATGTAAAGGTCACCTATAAATTCCCTTTCCCCTGAGGACGCAACTGCCGAGGTCATCCATCCCCACGGCCCTGAGTGCTTCTCACCTCTGGAGCAAATGAGCACCGTGTCATCTTACATCTGCATGTTTATTCTCTCCAAAGCCGCATCCGGCTGTCGGGAATCTGCGCGCTGATTAAAGCGCTTCATCCCCTGCGCCTCCGCGCAAGGGTAAACGACGAAGACGACCAAAACAACTCGCACACAAATGGGGATTCGGGGGCTCTCTCCGAGGACGCCGCTGTTCGCTGTTGCTTTCGGCTTTGTTTGCTTTTGATTTGAATCAGAAAAAAATGTGTCTTGGTTGTTGTGATGCACAAACACAAACTTCACTTCCCCCTTTTAGGAGAACTCACGCTTGTGATGCGGCAGATATCGAAACAAAACATCGCAGTGGCTGGTAAGGAATGGTTGGTATTCTTTAAAGGTCTGTACTTTCTTTTTCTAGCTGTGAATGTACGCCGACACCTTTGTAATCTAATGTGGCAAAAACACCACTTCGCAGTTCCATTTCACCTCAGTATCTGAAGGGAAGATTAAAAGCAATTTATCACCGATGACTGAGACGTAATATCGCAGGTTACCAAACATACATATTTAAAGATAAATGAAGTGTGATTCATCCACACAGTGACCAGTCTACAGAACAGCAGAAACAGAAGGGAGTTAAACACAACGAAGGTATGTTGTGGGTCTAAATGTATCTGAACTTTGTCTTTAGAGTTGTCACAACATTATGTAGCTTCGTCTGCGTCGGCGGGAGGATTTGTTCTGCAGGACTTGTTGGCACTGAGTAACTGTGCTAAGGCACAGCTGGGCTTTTGGGCCACTTACAACACGCTAATAATGCTAAAATGCCAGCGATGCGCATGATGATTATCATATTTGCCGTCTTGGTTTTGCATGCAAAGCTTTGTTCTTCATTGCAATGTGGCTCCAGTCTCTGATCAGGTATCACTCCACCGTGCATTTACATAGCAAATAACTGTTTGCTGTCTGAATTTCAAATGTAACACGTTACATAATCACGTACAGAACTTTTCTTTTTTTGCAAGTGACTTCAACAGCTATACGTCGGTAATTCCAACATGGCTCCAGATGCATTTTAGCTGGGACAAACCGTAAGTTGCACCATTTTTAGGCCGGCAGCATTCCCGATAAAGACGCATCCCATTGGGGAGGGTTTACCTGTAAATGAGCAGAACGTGTGTCTGCCCGTGCCCTCTGCCAGTGACTAAGCCTGCACAGTAATCTTGTTACAGCCGCAGTGGGAAGTGCTGGAATGGAACTGCTTCTACAATATTCGGCTTTGGCTGCAGAACCTGATCTTCTCAGAACTTTCCACAGCAGCCGCCTTGATCAGTAGCTTAGGTTCAGAGCGAAAAAAACAAATTGCATTCCTCAAAAGCATGAATATTTATGTCCAAAGTTTTACTTGTAGCTTGGAGGTATCAAGGGGAGATTACACCTGCATATAGCGATGATCCAATGCATATTTAAGCTTGTACACCCTGTCGAATGGATCTAAAATCTCACCAAATCACCAAATTTAGCCATTGTTATAAAAAATGCATGTCACAATAGCTTACTCGTTGTATTCTGTGTCGCTCGATTGAATTTACGATGTCTTATCGGTATGCGGGACGCGGCGATAAAACCCATTTTGATTGTCACCCCCTGAATGGCGTATCAGGTTCCCTAACGTGACCTTCTGCGCCACGCCACTCTATTCTTCAGCGCCATTGACGCCGTGGTTGTCGCGCGTGACGTTATCTTGTTTCCTGCCGCTAAGCTCTTCGCTAAGTTCATTTGTCAACACATTGCAACGTGCCAAATATAAAAGCAGGACGCCTGCGATGACATGTGTGAGAATAAAAGATGGCCACGGGGGACATTAAGTCGCTGCCTATTAATTGCAGTGACTGTTGTCTGCAGGCTGACATCGTGAAAGAGGGAGCCGGCGCACAAAGCCTGCCAACCGCGAACAAAATGAGTACAATGCATTAGGTTGGAAAAAAGCCATTAGGTGGGTGCAGTGTAGGAACTAAAGCGGTGACACTTCACAGTTGCACTGCATCACGCAGGAGAAAAAAAAGAAAAAGAGTTGATCTCTAAATGCTTTGATAAGAGGAAAGCAGGCTGCGAAGTCACGCGGGGGGGCGTCGCCGCGCATGTGACAAACTTATGAGACATTTAAGGCGAATTTAATCACGTATTCACTATTTACATAATTGATCGGCTTGTCTCCCGGCTGTGGTAATGGAAACTGACAGATGTAAAGATGAGAGGTTTGGCAGGGCGACCCGGAGAGCTCCGGAAGTCAAGAAGCTGATCGAACACGCCGCGTCCGGAGGTCGGGCCGAGCAGCCGAACGGCGCCGAGACCGCCGCGGCGTCTCCGTTAGCGAGCAAAGCGAATCGTCGCCGTCACCCCCGACAAACGGGATGAATTTAGCTTCAGAGGGACGAGCGCCGCCGCCGCCGTCGGTCTTCCCCCCCTTTTGGTCCCCAAAGGGCCACGTTCACCGTCAGGGACGGATGTCGGATGCGGTCGGCCCGTCTCAGCCGGAGACGCTTTGGTCAAAAAAAAGTCGGGCCCGAAAGAAACTCCGCTTGAACCGCCAGCGATTCACATTCCTAACAAAACAAAGCGGCTACGCGCAAAGCCCAATAAACTGTAACGACATCATCGGTTACCGTCCCGTCTTTTGGTTCTGTCTGTCTGTGGTCCATTTTAAATGAGGATAAAATCAAAGACTGTCGTATTTTCGTCTTCACCCACATTAGAGCGACACGAGCGGCGGTGTGCAGACGCGGCGTGACAGCGGCAGTGGTACCGAACGGGTGTTGGCTGTTGGTGGAAGAGGGGGAACCTTTGATGGCTAATTAACGCAGGCAGCTGTCAGAACCGTACGGGCAGAAATTTAAAAGTTTTCATACTTCTGGTTATATTTATGCTTTCGCGGCTGGCTTTGTTCTCCCAGGGATTATTGGGTTGCCGCTGGAGACGGGGAGTGGAGGAGAGGAGGAACATCAGATTTCCTGTTGCCGCGCTGGATGTGACCACATTAATTATAGATCTCGGGGAAGCAGCAGCTACTTTCATTTGGCATATTTTTAGAATATGAGAGGCTGATTTATTTCTTTAATCAAGATGACAGGTGTCAGCGCCGGTCTGCGAAGGAAAAAAAATATACCAAAAGCTGCTTAAAGTTGTCAGACGGGGACATTTTGAGCAAGCTGAGGTGTGAGGCGTTTATTTGTGAATTCCTGCCTGAGGCTAAAAGGTGCAGGTGAAGACCTCGCAGCACATATTTTATTCAGGGTTTAGAGCTGCTACATATTTCATCGTGCAGGATGGGGCGCAATCTCAAAATCTCCCCGCGAGTCGCACAGAAGTAGAAGTACCACTGAAATATACTAGAAATGATGTTTAAAAAAAAAAAAAAAAACTTGCTGCTTCTTTAAATGCAAATGTGCTCCGCTGTTAAAGTGAGAGAAATAAATGCAGGAAAAATCGCGAGCGGAGAATTCTCTCCCATCAAAGCAAGATGGAAATCGTCCCGGGGAGAAAAGCCGCTAGAACATTATCTGCTACCTGTTCTATTATTTAATTAACTCTGTATCCTTAATGTCTTTAAATTATTAAATCATGAATAGCCAACTGTAGTGGAAATGGGATCTGAAATCTAAAGTTAAATCATCTTCATGCTCAATTAAACCACGAGAGAATCCACCACCGTGAAACCAGAAAGTTGGATCTTTTAAAATAATCATTTCTATTACAAATTCTAACTTTGTGATGCCTTTTCGTTACGTGTTTCTGCTGAGATTGTATATGTTAATATATACTTACATTTAAATACACATGCTCTTTATTCCCAGTTTTCATAATGAACATTTGTCATTGTCCTGCTTTTTTAAAACACATATTTGATATTGATATATATATATTTTTTGGGGGGGGGAGTTTTTCTGCCTTGTCCGTGAGCCCAGTACCACCCAACCTCAGCCGACCCCTTTGCAGTGGACGATGTGGATCATCAGCACATGTGTGCACAACCTTAGAAACCTACTCAGCCATGTTTACATTAAATCCAAACTACAGAGGGCGACAACAACGTGCTCACTATTCCACTTCCGGCGTCTTGCAGCACTTATCGGGGACTGTGGAGCGCTTCTGACTCTCTGAGTGCGGCGAAGTGCTTCCAAGTGCCTCCAAGTACTTTCATGTGGTGGAGTACTGAGGCTTCTTTCCCCTTTTGGGGCCACTTTTCAGTTGGTTAAATACAGCGTAGGTCTCAGAGAGCTGAAGCCCCGATGTAGGAAGGACGTTCTCCAGCAAGTCTTCAACGTAAAGTTGGGGGATTAATTATAACTCAGCATGAAATATCAACGCTGTAAGTAAATTATAAAAGTAGTCTGAAGAAAAAGACGACACTGTTTACGACGTGCACAATGAAAGGGGACCCGAGTAGACTTGGACACGCAGAGTCTCTTCTGGGTAACGTTGGTTCCAGAACAAGAACGCACAAAATTCAGAAATCTCTGCTTGGGTTTTGATCCTATTATTTTCAATCGCACATCGGGACCCTGAATACGTTACACAGGTTTTTGTAAGAGTCACTTCTAACACAACAACCAGCAAACGACGTCTGACAACAACACACTTCTACACGTTCTTATTGTGTAGAAGCACGAAGGGTAAAAGTGATGGAAACAGTTTACAATCCTCATGTTCGCTCACTTAGAGAAGGTTTTTTTCTAGTTTTTCCGTCACACATTTAAGCAACATTTCCTCACATTTAACTTAACTTCCATGTGGACCTCTGAAAGGATGAATGGACGGATAAAATCTGTGAATGGAAAGCACAGTAACCCACAGTCATTTAGTAAAGGAACGTGTTTACGTAGCTCCTCAATAGATTAACAATGTCTTTACTGGTTGCCAGCGATTCCTGTCTATTCATAGCGGATCCATTAGATGGAGCCTTGTGTGACTAATGGATGAGAGAGCGCCTCACCTGTCTGCGGATGCGTTTTAGCAGGCGCTGCTGAGGGACTCTCCCGTTCTCGCATGGCGCTTCAGAAGCGATGAGGCCATTAGGACTTGGCAGAGAACATGATACATCCTAACTCTAATTTGTTTGGTCCGGGGATTAAATTAACTCATCCAGGAGCTCATTTGCAAAGGTCCTGCTCTCTCTCTCTCTCTCTCTGTGTCTCACTCTGGCGTTTTCTGCCGTCACCTTGGGTGGAATTTCCTCCAAATGTGGTGCAAAAGGATCAATACCCCGAGCAGTGTAAAATGGCAGGTGACATCCTCTGAAGGGGGGATTTGATAATGGATCCCACACCACGTCTGACACTAGCGGCATGTCGGCAGCCTCTTCCTCCGATCTCTCCTGCGGTTTGCTCGAGGTGTATCGTGTCGGCTGATTGTTTTCAATGTGACTTTGATTGATATCAGATCCACGCGGCGGTCTAGTTTGCAGACCAGAAGACGGCTCTCGTGGAGTATCGGCTGTCGGCGAGTCACCACATTGCCTTTGGTGCAGCTATACTTTGATGCATGTGATGGAACCACGATACCCGGCATCTGCTCCGCCTTCCCCGGGTCAGCAGGACCTGGACCGTCGGAGCGAGTGAACTCTCAGCTTTGACAGATCAGTACAGCCCTCCGGCGTGTGTCCCTCGGCTCAAGTATCAGCTATTGTTCTTATACGATTTTTATTTTACTATAAATGTCTAGAACTGGCTCTGCTGAGGCTTTATTGACATAATAGCTCAGGAAACTGAAAGTAATTCTGCTCCTCAGTGTAACAGGGGCTTACTGACAGCGAGCCTGTGGCGGCTGCGCGTATCCATGCGGATGCTGTGCTCTGGTAATGGGCGGCGGCGTGCTACTGGCCACCAGCTATTTCCACCTTCGGCCTTTCTGCTCAGCCCGCCCAATGTCCCCGGAGATTGTGTTCGGTGGTGCGGCCTGTATAACGAGGCTGCATGTACCGACGTGTTGGTTGGGGGTCGTTGAGAGACACGCGGGTTGTCTGTACCGTCTCCTAACCGCACACTATCTGCTCACTTCTACCCCCCCTGATGCTGCATGCTCTTTGGTGGAAAAGTGGTCATTTGGTGGTCATGTATGTGGTACATACATATTACATTGGTTGATTTGGTATCGCACACTTAAGCTAGAAGATGCTGATACATATCAACTCAGCTGTTTCCATGGAAACCTCGGTACTCTGTTTCCATACAGGATGCAACCGAAAAATGTATTTTCAAGACGATATTGTGATTCTGCAAAGAAGTGATTCTTTCAAGGATCAATGCAATGAAGAGGAAGAAGCAGAACCTATTATGAACAATTAATACATGTTTGAAGGTTATGCTTAAACCACAATGCTTAATAATTAAGGACAATGTAGCTCCTCGTATCTACAAGCTACTAAAACCAATTAGGCGGCCGCAAGCAAAGCATTTTTTGCAAAAACCTGCCACACTGTGACCCTGTACCGTACAGCTTCAGTGTATGCAAAGCTGTCAATGAGCATGCAAGCTTATGATTCACAAGTCGTACATGTATTTCTGTAGAATTGCTGCCAGCTGCTGTACTCTTGTCTTGTCAACTGCAATGCATGTCGCCACAATGGATCGGCCTCTCTGTAGAAAAGCATGCACAGAGTGACGCATCGGCCCAAACGCTTTTCAGCTATCTGCAGGCAATTCCAAAATGAGCAATGCTGACCGAGCCAATATATTGTTACCAAGCCCATTTCGGCCCTTTTCATAAACATAAATAATAGCCTCTTTTTTGGACGTGAGGGGGGGGTTTGGGGGGTTTGGGGGGACCAACTAACTCAGGTGTTAAGGTGCATAGATTTCGCAGCGTGTTTCAATGAACAACCACGGTCAACAAAAACATGCTGTGATTCCTATCAACGCGGAATGCAGGCAATTTGTGTCGAGGCAGAGGCTTTTTTTTTTTTTTTTTTTTTTTTTTGTCAGCTCCATTTGCTAGATTTCCATACCCCCGCCCGTGCTGTTCCCACGGACCCCGCTCTCAACCGGCCGGCAGGAAATAGGCATTCAATGCTTTCTAGATGACTTCCTGAAAGAAATGAATCTCTCAAGGAAAATGAGAACAATGAATAATGAAACGCTGGATGGGAAGTGCCTGACCCGAGCTATTCATACAACCTGCGCCGTCGCAGAGAGCCGTGTATATGAAATTGAAGGTTGTGATCACAGGGCTGGAAGAAGAGGCACGGGAGGGAGGGAGGGAGGGGGGTGGTAAGACGTTTTCCAACAAAAGGTTTTCTCTGTGCTCATGCAATCGTTTGATTTCTGCCGCGCAGACCAGAGCGCTTCAGTCAAAATAAATCTTGCATTTTGGGAGGAGGGTTGTTTTCTTACAATCACGACATTTCTTTTGAGAACAGCTATTTGACAAAATCATACAAACTTCACCAAGTGGGTGGAATATATGCCTGGAGTGCTACGGGAACCCAAAGTCCCCCCCAGGAGCACCGTCAGAAGCGAGCGGAGCACTTCGAGCGCACGGCCACTTCACGGCAGCCAAAGTGTCTTTAACAACATCACAACCCCGCAGAGAAGATGATCCGACCAATAAGGGGCCAAATACAGCTGTACAGCGCCGGAGGAATGCCAGGGCCCGGAGGTATTCAGGCTTTTTGACAGTCTGCCTCTCAGCCTCACATTAGCCTCAGCATGCCCCCCCCCCCCCCCCCCCAAAAAAAAAGCAAGTTGAGAAAAGAAAAGAGAAAAAAAGGGAAAAGAGTCGCTCGCGCTGTTTTAAATAAAGAGTCTGACTGCGGCCCTCGAGCTACTGCTTCAATCCTGACATGAAGGAGTCAGCTTGAGCACTTACAAATCTTTCTAATCCCTTTCAACATAGAGCTGCATTTGCCAGACCGCCGCTCCTCCGGGGTCTTAGGGGGGAGAGAGAGAGAGAGAGAGAGAGAATGTGTGCGTTCAGAGGTCTGTCTGTGAGGGCACGTCAGGACGTGCAGAGGACCTTTGAGAGTCACGAGGAGCGACTCGGCATGCAGCTCTCCGTTAGCCCTTGGATGTCTGGGTGGCTTACTGGCTGCCTGCGTGTTACCGGAGGCTGTGAGCTGCAAGATCAAGTAATTACTGAACACTGTGTGTGTGTGTGTGTGTGTGTGTGTGTGTCGCACGTTTCCATTGAAGTGAACGACTTCGGTGCTCATTTGGCTGTGTGTAATCACATTGAGCGTAGTGGCGGAGGGAGGGGGGGGGGGGCTCTATCTGACACCCGGCGCCGACTGCAGCGCTCCGGGTCACCGAGCTGTTTACGAATCATTGATTTTCGTTGTACGACAACCAAAGACACAAGGCGACCAACATTCCCAGTGAGGCACCAACAAACAGAGAGGGAGGGGAGGGGTGGAGGGGGGGGGTGGAGTGTCAAAGCGGCCCCAATTACGTCTTCTGTAATAAACCAGACCCCCCCCATCTCCCCTAACCAGGACCTTCAAAGCTCGCTAATCCTGTAGCCAATCCCGTTCTAACTCACCGCGTCATTTTTTCGTCTTCAAGACGTTGTAACGGGGTAATGAGATGACTGATGGGAGAGAACCGGCGCTCTGACAGACTACTGACACGGACACAGCTGGCTGCCTGTCGGAGGGAGATGGCTGAATGATGCATGAGGATCACCGCTCCAAATAAAGAAGATAAACCGCCCACATTCACGGCAGGTGATGCTGCGGAGGTGCCGCGCGTCCGCGTTCATTAGCCCGCCGCGCAGAGCGTGTCCGCTGACCTTTCCGCCATCGCAACTGCCGATCTCGTCCACCTTTTTTTTTGGTTTTTGGCTCCAATGACAACGACTCAACTTTCCCACAAACACCAACCAAATTATTAATCATATCAAGAGCTCTCAACGTCCTGCTGCTTACCAGAGAGCGTCGGTGATGAACCGCTGCAGCAGTTCCTCCTTTAGTTCAGCGAGTCTGGCGCAGTGGTATTAAAAAAAAGGCAAGAATACTCCCACACATGCAACCTCACAGCTCATTTTAAGCAGGGACACAGGCATTAGAGGGAGAACACACAATGCTGCACTCCATTAAAGGTTAGCAGTCTGCATAGCTGCTGCTGGAGGATAATAAAATACATAGTGTGCAATAGTTCAAGTTATTAATGTAAAAATATTTCACCCGCCTTGCACAACAACAGCTCAAGAACGGAACGCCGCGCACTTTGCGTCCACCCAATCGGTGAAATGTTTGAGAAAGGGATCAAAACAAAATTAAAAGAAATCTAAAATCCATAACACTACTTGTGTGATTTGATTGATGGCGAGGATAAGTGGCATTGATTGATTGAGGTCTTTTCATCATGTGTATTGATCGGGTTTCACTGTGCCGTGGATTTACACACATGTCCATGCTTTCGCTTTCAGTGAGCAGAAAGAAAGAGAGTGCCGCTGCAGGTAGTGAAATGTGAGGATGCATTGAATTGGAAGCGTATGGGAAAATATTGCTCTGCAGAGCTAAATTGACGGGGGCTTGTGAAATGGTCATTATTTATGGAGGGACAAGCCTGGAGAAGGTGACACGGATCGTCCCATTCAGCATTTTTCATGCAACAAGATACAATGCAGAGGCGAGAGTGTCTCCACACAAAGGGCCGGGCTCAGAGATAGTGCATGTGGCAATATGCGTGAAGAAAGCGGGATCAATAAGCAATCTAGGGAGCAGAGAGGGTCAGGTTGAGCATACTCTGCACCTCAACACGGATAATGAAGGACTCCTGCGCGTCGGGGCAGCTTTAAGATACGCCGTGGCTTTGGCTGATACGAAGTGGAAAGGGCTTTTCTTCATGGCCTGCACGGGAGTAACCACGCAAAGTTCATTACACCTGTAGCAGATTACCTTTCACGACAAACACACAACGCCGGGCTCGGCTGAGAGACTCCCCCTGCCTCATTGCTTTAAAGTTAACACACAGACGTAATGGTTTTATCAATCCCATCCTTCAACTCCCTTCAAGAATCAAAATTAAATCCTAAAACTGATATTCATGGGGACAGTACGGTGAGTTTGTCTTTTGAATTTTATAGCAGGGGTGTAAATATGGAAAATACAGGCACAGTGGTCCAAAATAATAGTATGTACTGTATAAACCGTGTTGTTCAAATCAAAAGTTCATGACTCATCGTTATCAGGGTGCATATTCATCATAAAGTATGGCGCTATTTTCTAAATATACATATAAATAAATACTATATTGTGCTGGCTCTAGTCTCTATTTGATCATGTGACCAGACCAACGCGTCTGTGACGAGCGGGTTTCTGTGTTCCAAAACCACCACAGTGGCAGTGAGGAAAAGACCAGCGAGCGAAGACCAAAGGTCGGCGCTAGAAAAGAGCTTTGGATCAGATTCCTTCAGCGTTCTAACACAAACCAGCAGGTGTGCTCCGTCACTCGCACTCGGACAAGTCGCAGTGAGACGCTTTCTGATCGCGCTCTGTCTGCCTTTCACCGGCCTGTGAAAAGTGTTTCATCGCTTCAAACCTACCTGCCTGCTAATTAACTGCACTGATTAACCCGGCCGGGGCTTAGTGCTGCATAGAGGGCTAAAGACAAGAATTTGTCTCGTCCCTTGTCTCGGGACCAAATGCATTTGAAAATGTTGATATTAAAAGAGAATCTTTGTCCAGGTGTCTCCCATCACCAGATGTCTCCTTTTACATCTGCAAACAGAACTGGATGTTCACCATGTCAGCAGTTGTGGGGCCGGTTAGGTTTGTAATGCACCTGAAAAATAAACACTAACCGGGAACATTTCTGACACATGCTGCTGATTGACAACGTGATCTTCATCAAAGCCACGGGAGATGCAGAGCGGGGCCTCCAATTCCACAAAACAACAAACGCACAATGCAGTTGCGACCTTAGTACACAATATCCCATCAAATGAGAAATTATGAGCAAGAAATTAGTCAGATAACTTTTGACCTAGATGTGAAAAGTTTGTTTCCTTTTGAAGCAGGCTGCCTGAAAACATTCAAACGTTTGCAAATAAATGCAAAGCTTGAATTAGTCATGCAGCTGATGACCCACATTGATGGACTTACAGGCTGGTCTGCTTGTTAGAAACTGGGTTTGTGACCCACTATGCTACTGTTCCAATCGGGCTCATCAATGAGAAACCCGCTTTTTAATTTCTATATTTACCTGAACAGAACTATAGCTGTCAATATACAGATGCTGTTTTTCACCCCATTAGAATGAGGATTTGTTTCACAGATAGTTGTGACTAAAACAACGTCTCAGCAATGCTCTTTGATTTATTTAATTTCTTTGATCTTTTTCATTTTATTCACCGTGGCTTGGCAGTCATCTTCAGATAATTTATTATTGATAGATCAATTTAATCAATTATAATAAAAATACTATTAAGTGAGGATTATTTTAAATGCAATATAACGTTGATAAAAACATCTGATAATTATTTTTTAAAAGCACCATGAACACTTGCATCTGATATATCTGAAGAATATAATGGTACATTACGCCGGTAGGTAAAGCTTCTGATTCTGTACTCTATTTTTTTTCTACTATTTTTACAAAACCTTAAAACCCAAAACAACTCATGTAGCTTTCAATTAGTATCCAAAGCCCGATTCATCTTCTTCCCACGACAAACTCAATCCTGTTTGAGCGCCCACCTGTTTCCCTGAATGACAGACATTCACGACCCCCTCAGGATAAATTCTAACAATTAGCGATTTCTGATTTTTCAGCTTGCGTTGCAAAAACAAAACACATTTGGAAATACTTTTCAGATTCATTCGGCCATCCTCAAAAACAAATTTTCTAGCAGGCGTTCTTTATGTTTAAGCCGCTTTAAGGAATGCAGTACAGCCGCCATAATAACTCACTTAGTTAATTGAAACTGGTAAAAGATCAATAAAGCTCCTGGTCCCTCTCCCTTAATTCTCCAGTAAGAATTAAAGATACTCACTTTGAAGAGGTTTTTTTTTTCTTTCTTCTGCATCTAGTTAATTAGAAACTTTGAAACATTAAAAGGGGCTCGAAACTAGATGAATGAAGCAACGCTACATCGAATTAATCCACGGGATCTTAATCAGAATCCCAACAATGAGGCCTTTTGCTTCGCATAATGGTGTCATCATCAACCGAATCCGTCAGTTTGGTGCAACGCGTTTGTCCCTTTGGAAGCTTTTGACTAGTTTCACTGTAAGAATTTAAATGACATGTTACGGGTGCTGGATGGAGCAGCACTGCTCGGCGGCGGCCTGAAGCGCGCGGGCACGAGGCTTTCATTGCATCATAACCTTGACCGTGGCGGCTGCTCTGCTCTGAGCTTTGACCATTCATGTGCTCCAGGGCCACTTTGAGCCTGTATTACCCCTCCATGTCCTCCTGCCATCTCAGTGCAGCCCGCTGGCAAAAAATAATAAAATGAAATGTCAAATCAAAGAGTGGACGGGGGGAATGGCCTTTACCACAGGGCTTACATTTTTTTGAGTCAAATGGAAAAGTCCATTTACTTCTCTGTGTTGGGTTGGACACACTGCAAATTGAGTCAATGAAATATGGAATGAGCTGAATTGGCGCTAAGCTACTGAGTGAGATGTTCATCCCGTGACGCCAAAGAATGGCAGTATTGTTGTACCAAATGAGACTCTTGCAGCAGGTGTACTTCATTTCGCAATCAAGAGATGCTGCACCTGGAACCAGGAGCCGGAGCCTCTCCCAGCATGCAGTGGGTGACAAGTGGAGTCCGTCCCACGGCTCACACACATATGGACAGAAGAAGACGCTGATGAGGCACTGTGCCAGAGTCATGACTCCACGCACCTCCCTTTCTGATGTGCTGTGATTGACTGACGTTTTGACAAATAGAAATAGCCGCTTTGTGCAATCAAGAAACCAAACACGAAACATCACTATAAATTATTGCAGATTTCCAAAGAGAGTTGAAAAAAGTTCCTCTCATGAGGGACATTTTTGTACCCACTCCAACATGAAGCAAACACCTTATATTGTGAGGCTCTGGGTGTATATTGTTGCAGCTCCCTGTGCTCGTTTAGCTATCAACACTCCATGGATCACACAGTAATGGCAGCCTCTTGAGAGTCCAGATGCTTCTGGAGGAAGGAGGGGGGGGGGACCTCTGTCGTCCTCCCAGCAGACCTGGGATCAGTGTACTGTGGGCCTGCAATGATCATCCTAGGGCCCTTTTCAGATGAGGTGTGCATAATGGGGAGGTTTCTCTCACTGAAGGATGAATCAATGTGGCATGAAGAAGAGAATTTCCACCCCATTTCCCCCCCTGATTACCCCACCACATACAGCTCCTTAATAGCTTGTTGTGTGTCATAAATCTCTTTTTACCACCACAGTATCACAAATGTATTACAGTGTATGCCTTACATATTAAACCAAAAGGTGTCATTGGGATGTGGGGCTGGTAGCACGTTGAGACGGTTTTATGAGGATTCCGGCTACGCGTTTCCTTCGTCGGGTCGTCGGGGACGTCTTAGCACGCGGAGACACGGCGTGCAGCCGGCCTGCTTATCTCCAAACAGCTCTCTGGTTTATAATAAAGCTGTCCCTGTGTGGGTTAGTGAGAGGGATTCTCTCACATGGCTGGTGGGACTACAGTGGACGGCACACAGTGTGGGTGCATAGCGCCTTTATTAGGATCAACACTCACTTTCACTTTCTCAACTGGAAATACTTTCCAGTTACAACTCCTTGGATTAATTGTACCCTCTTTTCTTAAACAGAAATTTACTTTTTACAATCATTTAAATGTTTTCCACCATTCTTTATAGCTCCAATTTTGGTCTCCACCATATTACCAATGTCTGGCTCCTTTGCTGTATTCATCGGTTGGTTATTAACTGGGCTGTTTGGTGGTGGGCAGGTGGTTAAAAGTGGGTTTACCTGAGCTTTTCCACTCAAAACAAAGCCTCTGTGTTGGATGCCCTGAATGAACAGGCTGAGATTCTTCACTAAAGCCAAAGCCTTAACCACATGTGGCAGTACAATGACACCGCTGGAAATGGGAATAGAAAGAGAAAAGCAATAATCTCTTACTCTCCCTCCATCCCATTCTGACTCTCCGCCCTCAGAGAATGACTACAACTAGGACGACCATCTCCCATCTCCCCCAATAAATATTTTACCACCCCACAGATTGCAAAATATTGAAACACCCTTGATATTTGGAGCAATCAAAGGAGGCCTTGGAGTAAAGAATACAAGGTGGGAAGAATCTTATACTTTGTTGTATCACAATTAGCAACTACTGGAAGGGGAACCACACTTTTTCTCATTTATTTTAATGTAAATATCCAAATGCTGAATTGTTCCAGATACATAAATACTGAATTGAGCTTCGGAGTACCACCCATATCAATAATCAACGCCGCCTCATGCGGTTGGCCCTCGCACACCGTTGATAAGCTTTATAGAAATTAAAACATCTAGAGTATAGTGTACACTGATATCTGTAAACATATTTATGTAAGGGAAGCTTTATTTTTCCACAGCAGCAGGTCTACGATCAGTTGTTTCACCAAACTGAGAACTTGCAGTCGATCTACCCAGATGCACCAACTATGGATACGTACTTCATCCAATCCACAATGTGAACGTAACTGTTTCTATGGCAACAACTGGTACAGCTCTATGTCATCTGAAAGAAACGCCAGCAAAAACAATAAATCACTCGCTGCTAATTAATCATGACAACAGGAAACCAAATTACCGCGTCCCAACACTCTCAAAAGGAATATTTTGTCTGGTTGAATTACACAAAATGGCAAAGACATGCTCTGGTCGGTTAGGTTAGTTGTGATACATGCCTGTGTGTGTGATTGGGTGCGTGTCTCTATATCAGCGCTGCGTTTGACGGGTCCACAGTGTACCCCGCCTATTGCTGTTTGTAAGCCTCCATTTTTGTATAAAATTCAACATGTATTTGCACAGTGGACCACGTTTAGCACCCATTTATGTCACAAATCGTTCCTGTCACCAGCTCTGATTTCAAGGAGGTGTGGAGAAGCCTTCAGTCTTTGCCGGAGATCTAGGGGCAAATATTTTGTGATGGTAAATAAACAGCCAAGAAAACAACAAGAAAGCCTTTTGAGTCCAGGTGGTCTTTGAAGCAAAGTCAAGCTGAAGATGAAATGGAACTCGCCTGTGAAGAAATTGTACTTCAGATATCTGGAGAGTGTGGTTTAGTAAGCCTGAGCTTGGTGTTCACCAAAAGCACCGTCTCAAAAATCCCACACAGACTAATAACTTAATGTTTATTTGTCCGAGAGGATGAGAAACCAACTACATTTAACCTTCCATCGAAGCCATATTGAAATTGATAGAAACTGTTGCGGTGCCTCGGTGTAGCAGAGAAGGTGCAAACGGCTAAATTCAGCCTAGACATGTTTGCCAAATGTACTGAAAGTCCCTTTACAGTCAAGCAATTACAGATGAAAGGTGGCCATCTTGTTATCCTCATATGTCATCGTGTTTCACAGAGAAAGTGCAAAATCTGTACTCCTGCAGCTGCACACATACATTATTAGGCGACGGGATTTTTCTTTGCTGTCAGAGATACATATGCAAATGTGACAGAAATGTACCAACCGGTCATGAAGAGCAGTGGGAGAGCTCTACGCATTAGTCATCCCCGCACTGACAGAACCACTAATTAATGGTTTTAAAAAAAGATTCAGGAGTGATTTCCATCCAGCTCTCCTCCACCTAATCAGTTTATAATAGGGTTTTTGTCCTCCGGGATGATAATGTCTCCTCTCAGATGTCTGCTTGCGCCGTCGTTAAGCCCTTCCAGCAGTTGAAGTGGATTATGTGTTTTGTAGAAATGGTCCATTTTTTTCTGGAAGGACCATAAATATGACAAAAAAAGGCAAAGAGTGTATAAACAGTAAGTGACCCTTTGGTGCCGAGTGTCGCACACTTATTTTAACACTGACTTTTGTTTTAATGCTGGCTGATCCACCGGCCTTTTCCCCTGCAAGCAAATTGGGCAAATTACACAAACAATCACAGGTTGAAAGTGTAACCATGCTTTCATTTGGAGCCTGATATGTTCCCCTTTGTCTGGCTCTGTTGTCAACTACCAGTATTATATGTGTTAGTGTTCCGCCATTAACACTGCTGCATTCATAGAAAGTGATATTTTTGGCAACAGCGAGCAGTATGAGCCTTATAATGTATCTGTAACTCCCCCCACCCCTATATCTCCCTTTTAAGTATACTAAGGAAACAATTGGTGTGATATAAGAGAGTCCAACACACCTGTAGCAGCAAAGAAGAGTGCTTACATTATAGGACAATATTTGAATTATTGCTGATATCCAGATAAATGTTTACGATCACCGCAATTCCTAAGCTGGTGTGTTGCTCGGCAACTGTTGTGCGAGAGGTCGCTGAATAACTACACAGATTGGCAACGTCAAGCTGCGGTCTGACAGCTATGCAGCATTTTCAGGCACAACCATCATTTCCTTTTATCACAAGTGCCTGGTTCAGATCATAAGTAATAAATAATATCATTAAATAATAACAATAATAATCGTAAAGCGAACACTTTATGAACATTAAAAGTTGGTACTGAGCTGTTAGTCAAAGGGAACATTCTGAAAAAGATACAAGTTTGTAAATCTAGAAATTATTTTATCACAATATTTGAAATTATTTAAAAAAATTGCTAACATATTCTGTCCAGTTTCTCTTTCAGATGATGTTTGTTTATTTCAGCTGATGACATTACACAGCCTACTAATTATTTCCTGCTCTGGAACATTAAAAAAGTTTTTACAATCTTTAAAGATGTTTTCCATAAGTCAAAGAGGTGTAACCCATGATTGGGAAATAAATGGGAAAAGGTCAATTACAGCTCTTTACGGCTTTATCGGCATTATCTTTTTATTTATCTGTTACAGGATATCGGTACAACACCTTTATATATTTGTTACAGACAGACAGACAGACAGTGGGAAAATTGCAGATACCGTAAATGCAACAACGCTATGTGCATATAGGCTTGATCATTCCAGTGTGGAAGCTGTGATGTTCTCCCCTCATGACACTAATGCGTTGAGAAGGCAGCTGTTGCCGGGGTGACTCGGAGTTCATTCATACCTTTGCCGCGGAAATGAAGTCACTGCGACGCTTGATATTAGTTTTCTTGTTTGAAAAAAAAGTGTCTGAGCAGTAACTTGTTTATCACAAAGGTAATTCAATTGTGTCTCCGTCATAGACTGCTGCTTTGACACTGTTTATTTAAACAAACTAAATGACATCGCGCCCCCCACACAGACTGTGCAATAATCGTGCTCTGCGGTTAAAGACTTAGCCGACTCCATGAAACATCTTTGACAGTTAAGTGTGGCGATAAATGAATTTTAAGCAAAGATCTATTTCAGTTTAAGGTGTCATTGATTGCAGATTTCAGCAGCCATGTGGTTTACAAAGACAAATGTCTGACTGTCCTGGACAACAACGTATTTTTCACTGTGAAAGCAGATTATGATGCATGTTGTCGCTGGTGCATATTGATCAACGACATGCTTCATCTGGGAACCCAATAATCAATGCAGGAAGCAACATGGGAAGAAATTGGCCCGAAATGTTTATACCTGAAGAACTATACTGCAATTATTAACAATTTATAAACAATTGTTTAATGTTCATTAGTGTTTAATATATGAAAACATGCTTGTTTATTTAGCTTAAATCTGTCCAGTAACTTGTGTCAATATGTAATTGATAACAATATTAACATTGCTGCAAGCCATATACTGTATTTGTCGACAAACACATGTTCATAGACTTGCAAATCATGCATTGACAATTTTAAAATGTATAAATTAATAGAGTACCAGTCAAAACATTTTCCAAGCTTTATGCTTTTACTGTATGTAATTTTTAATAATTATAAAGTGCCTTTATTTAGAGCGTTTCAGTATGTGTTAAAGGTTTGATACTGCACAAGGATTTTAAATGTTGATATTGGAACATATTGTAATATGAAAGAAATAAACCCTAATCTGGACAGCTAGTGTTTTTTTTCAATATATATTATTTTAATATAACTTTTTCTCTCCGTAAAATGGACTTAATATTTTTCTTCTGTTTTTTAGGACAATATTTGACCTAAGATGTTTACATTTTTTTCAATAATTAAAATAAAATCTAGTATTTACTTTTACTTTACTTTTTTTTATACTAAAATACTTTTAAAATATTTTCAATCTAAAATATTTTTGACTAAACATATTTCAATTGGTTTTTCAAACATTTTTGGACTTAGATACAACAGCACCATTTATCAGCTGCTCCTTCAGTGGCTGACGGCTCCAGTCAGTTCATGCAGACGGTATCACCCGATGCGCCCACCCTCACAGCGGAGTCCACCAGCCGACCTCCGACCCCTAGCTAGTCACAGGGTTTTGATCCTGCCGTCAGCCAGCAGCAGCACAGCTGTAGCAGCAGAGGGAGGCGTCCTCCGGCCCCAATTAGATTCCTGAGTCCCAGCCGGCCCGCCGAGGCAGCCCTGCCCCAGGGAGCCGGGGCCTGACACTGATGCGGCTGTACAGCTGCTGTAGGGGAGGGCAGCGGGAGGTGCTACCTTTGAGGCAATGCCAATAAGCGGTTTGAAAATGTGTGGCATCACTGTCAAACTTTCTTCATTTCACGGTGCCATGGCAACCGACTTGGGCTTGTGGCGTGACTGGCGGCGAGAAAAAAGGAGGGTCACATTTTTTCTCTTCGTCTTACACACACACACACACACGCGCGCGCACGCACACACTGCCCCTCCAACCCAGATGCATTCAGTGTATGGAGTATCAAACGGTGCCCATTTCCACAAATCTACCACTGTATTTCACCTTTGTCCAAGATTGCTCTTGCAACAGGAAAACCTTCCAGCATTCTCCAAGACAACTTGCTGCTGGAGCTACAGCTGCATCCAGAGGCTAACAAGATTGGCACGGCTAACGGACCACAACCGAACCGAACCGCCACCAAAGCCGTCTGCCTGGAACTCTCAACATTTTGAATCCATCCATCCATCTATTTATCTATATGGCAACGACATGTGCACATTGTATAACATTAAAACACTTAGTTGACAGCAGCATCTCAACTTATGTTAATGAGCATCTCCCTGTTTGAATCGTGGCCAGCAGGCTGGCAGCGCGAGGGAGTGAGAATCCCAGCTGTCAATTAGCCAATGTGAAAGTCGCCCGGTAGGGACAGCTTGCTGCCCCGCCGCTCATCGGCCAAATATAGTCCCGCTGATCCCGCCCCTCCATTGGGCCCCTATGAGCGCTTGTTTTAATGCACGTCCGATCCTTTGAACGAAGTTTGAGCTGAAACAGTTTTTCCAAAGCTAAATGTGTTTTGATTGAAAGAGGCAGAAAGCGACGGTACCCGAACCGAGTCGCTGTGTGTCCACGAGCGGTTTGTGATCGATACGAAATGAATAACTGTAGGTTTTTTGACCGGGAGCTGTGGCTTCTCACACACACACACACACACACACACACACACACACACACACATCACATTCACCTACGTTTCACCCCTCGGAAGTAGCCAAGCGGCGTCGGGAAGGAAATTCCGCTCCGAAGGTTAAAGAGTGACGATGACATACTGACAAAGCGGCGTTGCATCTGTGGCATTCATCATGTTTCCTCTGCACCAGACGTTTCTGTTGCATCCCTGCTCTAATTAACCAGCATGCTGCTCTACATTGTGTAAAATGGGTTCTTGTTAAGGAGGAGTCGAGAGTTCTCTGCCAAACACCTGGTCAGGTTAGTGGGACCGAGGTCCGAGGTCCATCTCCCGCTGACAGACCTCAGGATTGATGCATTAATGTCCCCCTGCCTCATTTTCTGGGTTTTACAGAAGTAGGGATGGAGTGTGATGGGCCCCAAAGCCTTCTGACACACATTATGAGCACGTGAAGGAGACAAAGCTTTCATTAAGGATTGAGAGTGGTCATGCTGGAGCCGTATCATATTACACCAGACCAGCTGGAGCTATTCAGCCTGCATGCAAACCTCTCTGGGGGGGGGGCTCTCGGTGGGTTCAACCCTTGCCAATCACTCCAGCGCATTGTTCACATGCAATTTTGCTCTTTTTGTCATATTTAATTACATTTGAGAGAAGTCAATTGTTTCTTTGGCATTAAAATAATTGCGTTTTCAGAAAAAGTTCTGTATTTCGGAACTTTGGAAAGATTGATGAGGGGAACAGGAGAGATTTCTCTCTTTCACTGAAGGTTATTTGTTCGATCTGACAAAGATAAAATAGTCGTTCTATTTTTTACCTAAGCAATCAGGTACGGCTGTACTTTATCGTCCAATAATTGATCAGTTCGAGGGCGTTTTTAGGCCCGACGCGCGGCGTCTCATTCGTCCACATCGCTCCTGACGCCTTAATTGTCCGGTTGCGAAAGCTCGCATTGCTCCAAACCGATCATTTGTGGTGTTTCCAGGTTTTTTGTTTTTTTTTCCGCCGATCGCCACCGAGCTGAAAGCTGAAATGTCAACTAACAGTCGCACAAAATCTAACCTGTTACTTTTAGTGCGCAGTGATACGGAACAACGCTCGGGTCAATGTGATCAGCAATCCTACATTATCGCTGAATAATTCACACCCCGTGACTCACTCCCAACCACTCAGAACGCTGGACATGTATCATAAGCATCAGATGAAGAACAGCTAGTCTCTACCTCTCCAGCTACATCTGTGCGTTGTATTCCAGGGCTTTCATCTCCGGCATGAAGGTGTCGACGTAGAGAAAGAAAAGCCAAACAATACGGCCGAGCGAACACCTTGTGGGAGCTGAGGCTTGATAGAAGAAAAGAAGAAACAAGCAGACATGTACAGGAGGGTGGTCACCGACTAGCGAGAAGGCAACTTAGGGGCCCCCAGCGCACCTTGGGGGGTGTTAGAACGGCGACCATGAACCACATCATCACTGATCGGAGGGCCACGTCCCTCGTTGCACACGTCACACTCTATTATGATCAAGTCATTATTTGCTTTGTTTGGCCCCACAACAAAAGGCTGGAGGGGCATGAGAGGATTCTCAATATAATACTGTATATTTGTGACCATCATAAGTACAAAGCGACAATGAGTGAGAAGACGTCATCAGGTGGATTCCAAGCTCTCTGGCGGTAGGAGGAGCGGTGGGCGCGGTGTCGGGGGGGGGGGGGGGGGTCCGGGCTGCGAGGAGAGGTGGGCACGAGAGAACAGGAGCCCGGGACCAGAGGAACTCTTTGTCCAAAGGGACTCTGGTGCTTCTGGAACACGGCCGCTCAAAGTAAACGCACAGCGAAAGCTCCTTTAAAGCAGCTTTAAAGCGTCAATCTTTTTTCAGTGAACTGGGTGAGTTGTTTGAAAAGTAGAATTATGCACAAGATTTTGAAAACTTGAAGCTCATGTATCAACCAGCTGGTAAACTAAGCGCAATGTGAATGTTTGCACTCAGTAATACATCATAAATCAACTAGGAAGGAAATCACACAGGTTCCCCCTGTGTGATTTAACCTTTATCTGTAAAGTGGGTTATTCACACGCGTGGACCGATATGTAAAACATAACAACATGTACGCTCACAAAAGGGCCTTTTTCCCCCGTTGGTTTCACAGGGAGAAACTAAAATAACCAGAGAAAACATGGGAGAAACAAATTGCCGCATGAAAGGTTTATTTTGGAGAAAATCTGAAATAGATAGAAGCCGAACCCCGTCGTCCTATCTCCTGTGGCGCTGTTCAATCACAACGTGAGCTTCTTTGAGAGCTTAAAACTGGAGAGCCTCGTGCTCACGTCGTGAGGCCAGTTTTCAAAACGCCGTTGTTGTGCTTCTCGTTCACAGCGATGGATTAATACTGACGCGTTTGAAGTCTCCGGCACCTTTTTTGAGGGCTGTCAGGACGTGAATGGCTGGAAAAAGCAACTTGCAGAAGTTCGAGAAGTTCTTACCAGTGGAGTGCACACGTGGAGTGTTTCCTCTGGCTGAAATTAGGAAAGAGACGTCCTTCGCAAAAGAGAGTAAAAACACAGCGTACCCTTGAGTATCATTAGGGGAAGAGACTTGAAGAAGCCCACTTTGGTTTCTTGTAAAGAATTGCCTGGATAAAGACAAAAAAACGCTAATTTCACCAACTCTTGTATGAACGTTGCACTGCTGGAACTCCGGGGGAGTATTTTGTGTCTAAGGTACCCTCGAGATGCTAGATATTTCCCCAAGTGATTTATTAAATGGGGCCGGCTGTAGAACAGCGTGGGACCGCGATTCGGGGGGAGGGCCGCTGTACCGCTCTCCCCCTCGGGATGTGTGCGCACAAATTAGCGTCGGGAAGTGCCTCTTGTTTCTGGAAGCGAGGAGGGAAACTTGCTCACAGTCTGATTTATGTCCCCTCTCCACTCCCACAGACGGCGCCCGCCCTGACCATTTAGACAGCTCTCGCATTAAACGGAGCCGTTTCATTAAATGCAAAATCCAAATTACCTTGTTGCATTTGACCTAAATATGACCCGCACTAACATGCAACCACCTCTCAGGGCGGCGTTCCTCCGTCTTTATGACCGTGAAGGCGAAGCATAAAGAGGAGGTGGTGTGATGACTTCGGGGTCCAAACGCTTCTCTTTTAACGACGGAGGAAAAAGGCATCATTCTTTGTGGTTTCAGCAGTCCATACGTTGTTAAACTGATATAATATAATTTAACATACACGCTTCATAAAATGCATCCCTTGTAAGGTAGAGCATCTGATATATTTGTCTTCTAAAGGTGACCTACAATCACTAGAGTCCCTGAATGCATCGTTCTCAGAGATGGGGTGCAATTATCTTTCTATGTGGGTCGGAAGCCAGTGGGGGATTTTGTATTGATTTATACTGTATTTACAAGTATTGTTCCTAAAATAGGTAAATAATTGAGCAGATGCTTGGAAATTGAGAATGAAATGCCCTTAAAATGTATGAAGAATGATCCCCGGTCTAATCGGACACAAGTGCATTACAAGCCTGACTTTATTCCGTGGATCAGGAATCCAGCTGACATGCAAGGTCAACGCTTCCTCTTGTTTCTGTCTCCTTGCAATCATTAGCTTGATGTTCATCTGAAGATGCAAAGCTCCCCAACGCCCCCCAGTCGAGCCAGCGGCAGTTTGCCTGATCTCACCTGTGTTCAAATACCCAGGGTTACATTTCTGAGACCAAATCAGCACGATCGGACTGACTTCAAGCAACCGAGAGAATGAAAGAGAGAATGGCACTGAAAATAAAAAATGCGGGATGAAAGAACGCCAAACCCTCCGCGGTGAGATGAAAAAAATAAAAATGAAAGGCTCACAGATGGGCAATCCCAGAGGTCAAGAGGTCCATCTCTGTATCTTTGTTCTGAGGGCACGGAGAGAAAGGAGCGCTGACAGTTTCATCATCCCGTCCAACACTGATGTACAAGAAGCCGAGCCGCGTTCACCCGGCTGCCCGGGTGATTGCCCCCCAAAACCCCCACGAAATCAAACCACGAGGGATGACAAAGATAAAGAGTCACGGCTTCAGCCGCTGCTCCATCACACCGTCTGCGTACAGCGAGGTGTGATCCAGCGGATTTAACAACTGCTACAAAACAAAATGATCAACGATTCGCATTTTTGCCTTTTTCAAGTTATCAATGAAGAAGCTGACAATCCGACACACGTGTGTGTTGACTGCTGTGATAAACCAAATCCACATGAACAAACATGTTCCAGAAGGGTGTCTTGTGTTGTGTTTCATGGCAATGGGTCAAAAAAAAGTGGCAACCCAAACGCATTTTGGGGATAATGTCGTATAACAAAGACAAACGTATGTCAAAATCTCAAAAGACACATCTTCTCATCCAACTCCATGAAGTGTGTCCAAACTTTCCACCTGTGCAATGGAGGCAGGATTGTGGCAATTTGGGCGAAATCCAGACTTGAGGATCTTGCCCAAGGACACTTCAAACGCGTGAAAAGGAGGAGCTGGAGGTGAGGAGACCAAGCGATTAATGCTGCTGCTCTGCCTCCCGTAATCAACCCCCTTGGCTTGGTGTTAAACCACTCGCTCTAATTAACTATCACCTTCAGAACGACGGCGCAGAATCACACCGGGACTTTGCCGACCGCAGTGGACGCGCGTCGCTGCTCAGCACACGTGAATTGTACCTTCGTCGTCGCGCCGCCACGTTGCTCGGCCTCTGGAAGGTATTTTGAACTGTAATCAGACCTCTCGGCTGGAATAAGAATCAGCGCATTGATTCTTCCCTCCGTTATTTACCGTGTTTCTTGGCAGAGTTCAGGTGTGATTTAAATGCCCGACACGCTCGCTTAACAGGAGGCAAATGTCACCGAGAAGGTCAATGTCCAATGAGTGGAGATGGGTGTGAAAGAAAACAGCATAAGCGATGGGCTCATAACGTTGCCTCTGCAATATCCTCCATCTCATCCGCACTGTGCAATGGGCGTTATTTCATTCCCCTCTGCGCTCGCCGCTTATATCTCCCCGCGTATACAGCGAAAGCAAAAACAATTGTTTTAATGTCCCGGTTTCCCTCCGCTTGGTTTGCAGAGACTATTTGCGCTGCGGGCTGGAAAGCGGAGACAGTAGAAGGAGCCGGCATCATCTGAGCGCATCGGGTCACCGACCGGCGGAGGAAGGCCACAAAAACCGCCGCCAACCTCCCGAAGACGCTGCTATTCTCTCGCGAAGGCAAACGCACGGACCTCCATGGGTCTTTAGGACGCTTTAAAGATGCCGGCTGCCGTGCGTTTTTCATGTGATGACGAATTAACGCAAATGAGATAAGGAGATTGTACGGCGTAATTGATCCACCGAGGCTCAACTGGCCGTTCACCGTGCTACGGACGCCTCTGCCTGTTCAAAAAAGAGCCACAGCTTTTTGTTTTTGTTCATATCTGCGGAGGGGGGTGGGAGCACGAACAGATGGACTTTAATCTCAAATTTCGCAGTGCTAAGAAACGACTTCAAAGCGGATCAGCCTGAAGGATGGAGGCACAGAGAGAGAACAAGCAAAAGAGCTAAAAGAAAAAGAGGAGAGAGCGACGTATCCGAGGCAACAACTGAGGCGAACATGCAACAATTAAGCGGTCGGACGCAGCGCTTTGTGACACAAACGTATTTGATCTGCAGCTATTGTTTCACGGTAAACAACAGCCTCGCCGCGCAGTTGGGAAAAAAGCAAGGCGACGGACAGTTGTCTCCGCGACCTTTCACCTGTGAGTGTCGTTCAGACGCCATTACAGAGTCAATCCCCAACAGTCCCTGTGTTCCATCTTCACCCCGTTCTCTGGTTAGGTTTAATATTGGCTGTTTGCCCTGATGTCTACTCTTCCCTTGCTTCAAACTAGTTATTTGTTTGGCTTCTCTACTCTTGTTCTTTGACTAAAATGGTAATCACAAAAATAATCACGAGCAGGAGAATTATTGTGTTTCCCAGAAAAAATACGTTTATTTGTACATCATCATTGAAAGGATTCTAAATGCTCAACATCAGTGTGCTACGTTCTCTTACTGTTAGTGGGTAACAATTGTTCCGTCCGCAGCCTTTGACACATTCGTCCTCCGCTCCCAAGGAGATGAAGGAACACTATCGTTGATCAGGGGGGGTTTGATCTCAGTAAGATTAAGACCCCTCTCGTTACTTACAGCACAAAGGCAGGAGCCACTTCAGACCCTCAACGTGATTAAGAGGACTACAGGTGGGTAAGCACACTTCAAACAATCCAAAAGCCATTACCAAAATTTAAAAAAAAGACCAAAATGAGTTTACATGGGGAGTAATGTTAAAACTATCCTCCTGTCTTTGAAGGGAGACAAATTGAAAATCGCTGGAGACAAATTGAAGGGAGACAAATTTAAAATATCTGACTGGCAGTGTGTATAAAACACTCCCTCAAGTACAGGCTGACCCTAAAAACATAAGAAAAAGGGAAAAAGAGAAAAATCACACAAAAACTGGAACAATTTCTAATCAATATGTTGTCAAAGTTTGAAACGAACAAAATCGCATACCAGAATATAATTACACGTATTGTAAATCACACATATATATATTTCTGTTATGGTCATGACTAAATAAAGAAAGAATATACAACAAAGCTAAACAATAAAAAAATATGTGCACCCACAGCTCATCAAATACCACATTATAATTATTTTGTTCAATAAGAAAAAACACAAAAAAGTGTTAAAACAAACACGTGCAAGAAACCTCGAGGAAATTGGCACATTGTTGCATTGCAATTTTGTACAAATTAAATCAAATACATTGAGCGTTCTAGTTGCTTTAGAGGCACTGGGAGGTGGAGCTTTTTTACAGCGCTTTCCTTTAACTTTTTTAACGGTAAGCCAACCACGTACAGCTGTGAGCGTCGTGACAATCAAAGATACTCCGAGCCGCCTCGGTAACAATCTTCCTTCGTGGCGAAAACGTTTCCCACCTGAACTCGGAGTGCAAACGGCTTCGTCTGGACTCTGTGGTCTGATCCGATTTGATTGACAGTGCCGGCAAAACCAGCAAACAAACCCCCCCCAATTGTCATCAGATTTAAATGCAAATGGGGCCAAACTCTGATTGGAGCACAAACTCCATCACCCTTCTAACAAAACACTTGTCACAGAGCCCCCCCCCCCCAAAAAAAAGAAAGAGAAACACTGAACCAATTTGAAGGCCCAAACCGTGGTAGAACATTGTGTGTTCATGATTCATTGTAAGAAGCCTTTTGAAAAAGACACTTCTAGTGATCCCAGCACCCAATGTTTGGTCTCCCAGTGACTCCATCCTCCTTTGTATGCACTCTTAATCAAATAAGCTGCTCTTACTTTATTAACTTGGACAAGCTTGCTCCAGATAAGCCTGTCGTGTGGAGGCGGCACAGAGGGAGAATCAGCCTGCGGACGTGATGCCGGTTGACTCGGGGAGCCCCAGACGCGAGCTTTAGGTCGCCGTGTTATTGTCTGTGGCTTGGCCCCGGAGCTCCGGGGAGAATCGCGTCCTCTAATGGAAAACTATTGTCCGCCGGTGAGCACATTCAACTGTGTGCAATGCGGATCAGCCTATCTGGACTCATGCACAAGACAGAACCAGGCTCTCCACCCGGTAGAAAGCTATTTTGGAATTGTAATATCCACACAAGTCGATTGTGATCAAGCGAAACATCTGGAGTAGAATGTACTCTAGTGCGGGGCCGGGCGGTGTTTTCCAGTTTAGTGGAAAGAAAACCAAGAAATAGTTTATATTTTCTACTCAACAGCCCAATATGCAGCAATAATGCAATGGAACTAAACACATAAAGCTGCACGGCAACAATAAGGCACTCATTTATTGGCTGGGATGCAGGTTAATGAGCATGGCGATGTTAGATTACAAGTGTCTCTGCTTTAAATGTGTCCGCGCCTTGGTGGACGCGTCCTCCTAACAAACAGTCCGAAACAAGAGAGACAGAGTGCAGGTTCGAGGGTCAGTGCAGCGCCCTCCCGTGTGCACGCACGCTGCACACACCAACGCACGAGCTCCGAGGGAAACATTGTCAGGCGGATCGTCCCAGAGGACGAGGAACTCCATTCGCCTCGGCGGTTTCTTTGTGCCCAGAGAACGACAACGCGCGTGTGATCTTCCTCCACCTTTTTTTGTGCACCGCAGCAGGTGAAAGTCCGGCGTTGGGCCCCAGAGGAGATCCACGATGGCGATGACGCTTGACGCCGCACGGGCGTGGATGTTCGGACGGTGAAATCTATTAGGAGAGGAAAGAAAAGAAGGAGCGTGTGAGCTTCAAAAAAAAAAAAGAAAAAAAAAAAGTGTCCTTTTGTCACGTCCCCGGCAGCCGCGCTTCGTGTTTCGCCGGGGCTAATGCGCGCTTCTCCAATTAATACGAGCGCGGCGTGTCGTTTTCAAAGTGCAGCGACAGGGACCCCGTCGAGGTTCAGGCGACGCAGAGTGCTCTCGCCCACTAATTGCACAGGTGAGGCAGCGAGGACAGCTGAGCAGAAATCCCCTCCAGGAGACGGCCAAAGCGTCCAACCAGAGAGACAAAACAGGGCCGGCCCTGAAGGATTTCAGGGGTAATATTTTCAACATTAAAGATCTATTAAGGGAACATCAAGTTGCCTCAAAGTCACATAAATGTTTGGCTCTACTCACTAAGGGATCGTCATTCAGGTTGGACAATCGTTTTCTCTCTGCTTCATCTAGTTTGGTCCTAACGAAATATTTACTCGGCATGGTTCTAATCAGTCCGTATGGCTACACCTCTTTATAAATGTAAACACGTCTCTGAGAAGGGTCGTCTGATCCGACCGTGAGGCTAAAAATATATCTGGCCCACGTTTGACACTCATTTAATATCCAGCGCGTGATGTCGTCGGCACGTACAGGTAACACAGCCCTGTGAATAGAGAACGCTTCTTCGATGATCCCTTGCATGATCCTCATAGTTTGAGTATATTTTGTTTTTTTAGCATGCAACATGCCATTATAAGCAAATGGCACGTACCTTTAGCACCAGTGAGATGATGGGACGGATGGACTGGTGCAGCTGGGCGATCAGCCTAGAAAGGAGTATAAAAACACCATGAGCACATAAACATATTTTATATTAGGAAAAACAATATCAAGACATCTTTTATGTTTCAATTATTGTAACAGAGGATATATTTTTTTATCAAAAGCCTTATGATAAAGTTATTCCACTAAACAGTTAATATTACTGCTGTTTATCATACATTTTTCTTTTACAGATTTGTGTTACAGATAGCTAATTATTCCCAGGTTTGCGGCTAGATTACGGACTTCAAAGAGACAGGACAACATATTACATCGAAGTTTAGAGAGTGTTTATGTTCAATTACGTTAGGGGAGAGGTTAAACTGGGTCATGTTGTTTACCTTGTGGGACGGAGGTCTTTTTAAACCGCTACTGCCATCCTCTCTCTGCAGAGGTCAGCTGGGGGTCATTTAGAGTCTCTTTAATGGACGGGGCAAAGGCAGGCCCTTTAAACGACCGGGAGAGGGTCACATGACCGGAGGAGGACAGAGAGAGCAAAACAAGAAGAGAGAGCAATCCCCCCCCCGCCCCCCGACCCCCCCCCCCCCCTCCCTCCTCCCCCCTCCTCCCCCTGCACTGAACCGAAACACGGCCTAGAGGTCGAGGAGGCTTTTTTCGTGCAGCGCTACCAGACGATTCTGTCGGGGTAAACACTCACAGAGTTAATGCGTGTTTACTGATGATGCTCGACGTGATCAGCGTTCGCCTCACATCGAATTATACGAACAAACAGAGCGGACGCGGCTGCAGGAGTGGCAAAGTCGTTATCGCGTAAGTCCTCTGCATCTCGGTTTGGAGAGATTCCCCAACAAAATGCATCACATGGTGCTCCAGTACAAATGGAAAAGCGTTCTTATCAGCTCGCCAGGGTCACCTGCAAGGTCACGAAAGCGCCACCTGCAGTTGGCGCTCTTTGTCAGTATTTCTTTGGTACAGCCACCGCTTTGGATTTTACGCCACAGCAAATGTTGTTTTTCACTTAGTTATGAGGAGGTACTTTGTGTTGAATTCATTACAGGCTCCTACTCCTACTAAAGATGTTCCCAATTTATACAGCTTTTTCATTTGGGTTAGTTTAAATTATGAGTCTTATTTATGAGGCCGTAATTATTCTCTCGAACACAAGTGGTTTCTTTCAAAATGTTTATTGAGCATCAACAAAGAAAGAAAATATTAAAGGGCTTACATAAGCTAAAAATCATTATAGTTGAACAAATCTCTCCATGGACATGATTACAAATTCACCAGCATGTGATTGAGCATCTTAAAATGGAATATTATGCCTACCAAGTCATATTGTATTAAATCAAAAAAATACATAAAAATTACTAATGTAGAGAATCTTAAAAAAAAAAAAAATCACAAAAATGAAAAAAGCCTGTGGATTGTTTGGCTGCTCTGGTTGTTCCGGTGAACGTGAAGTATGAGTCTCTGTTTACACACATAACGTAGGAGCAGCTATTTATTTATGCATTTAATTGGATGTTTTGGGCGGTATAATCATTAATCATGAACAACTACATTGGCTTTTCAGAATAAAACAGCTGACGATATCCACAAATGCACACAATGCTTTTATAAGCCCTTTAACACTAAATTACAATTATTTTACAAAAAGGAGGAAACAGCAAAGCAGTATGTATACAGTATGACCTTTTCTCTTTTACCGTTAGTAAATATTTCATTTACAAGGGACACAAGTTCACCAGTTTACCCTCAGGAAAAAATATCTACAGCACTGTTCTTCCTTAGAACTAAGCTACTACATCTTAAAGAGATCAGGGCTGAAGGGGACGAACTAAGTGTCACTGGCAGCTGTGTGGAGATGTTGTATTGACGGCTCGTAGTCGATCACCAATCATTACCAGGTACAATGGAACGCTTCACACAGCTGAGAGAGAAACTTAATGCACTACGGAGTCCTTCTTAATCTCCTAGAGGACGGGATGGATTTCCGAAATTGTACCGAGCGAGAGTCTGTTGTTCTAATCAGGAGGAACCCTCTTTTTTGGGGGGGAAACCGTTTTTTTCCCCCACAATCACCATTTTTTTGTGTCATTTTGTATTATTATTATTATTATTATCTTTAATTCTAAAAAGGTGGGAGCGTCCATAAAAAAATCCATTACTTGGGTTGAAAGGAGGTGCAGGTGGTATAAACAGTTCAATATCTGGTGTACGGCTGATCTCTGTAAACCCCCTTGGCTGTTCGTGCCGGCGGTGCCTTGGCGCGGCTGTTCGCCCACTCTTCCAGTCCTGGTTCAGGAGAAAAGAGCAGAAGCAGATGGGAGGTGGGGAGGGGAGGGCGGGGGGGGGGGTGACAGAGGTGTTATTTTTTTTAAAATCATTCACCCGTAAAAATAAAGCCGTCCATAAATACTGTAAATATTTATCCTCGGATAAACAGGAGGCTGAACGTCTTGGGAGCGTCGCATCCGGGCCGGCGACGCAAACGTTGACTCACGGCGAGCAGCTCGACTCTCCCTCGGGGGAGAGGAGAGGAGGGGGAGGGGGGGGGAGGGGGACGCATCTCAGGTGAGGGAATCAAACAGCCACTCGGAGAGGACCTGTTTACCGGCTTCCAGCAGAAAGGTCACGATTACCGTTGTCGATGTGAAAGTGGCGCTATCGATGGGACCCCCTTTGTGTGATCTTCAGGCCTGCCCGGCGCCGAGGCTCAACAAAGGCTTGTGTCCCCCCCCCCTCTCTCTGCTGACAGCGCGGAGGCGACGGCCCTTAATTAAAGCCGTCACCCTTTCCACCGACGGTCACTTTGAAGAAGCGGGCCGAGGTAACCTTGCGTTGCGAGAACAAGGCCGCGCATCAGCGCTGTTTATCCGTTGGCTTTGAGCTGTCGCGCTCGCCGCCGCGTGACCCGACAGCCGTTTCCTGTGGAAACAGGCCCGAGCTCTAATGAGGTTCGTTTGCTTGAGTTTTTGTCTGGCTCCCGGAAACTCATTAAAATCTCTAAAAAAATGAAAGGAACACTACTTTTATATTGCTTTTTAAATTTTTAATTTAATATAAAGCTTTTGGCTCAGTCGACACAAACACAGAGAAAAATCCGACACAATTCAAATCCACGATGTGATCTTAAATATAGATTTAATTGAATTTTTTTAAAGAAATAATAATTAAATAGCACACCTCAACCAGGACCTAAATAAATGTTAGAGTTCATCTTGTATTTTTAGGTTCACAGAGGCTACAAATAGACTTTTAGAGACAGATCAACCTTGCTGTGATGATTCAAACGCACTGTGCAGCAGATACGTCCTTGGCCCACTTCTCACTGCGTCTTTAGGTGTCCAACCGCAGTGATTCAAACCGCTCTCCACGCACAGATACAAACACATTTCTTTGTGTACTCGTACCGTGATAACGAGCTGCTGGCTAATTCAGTTCTAATGCCTTTGCACAAACACACGTGTATGCTGACGAAAACGCGCATACGTATATAAGAGTAGAAAAAGCACCGAGGCGGTTTGGACCACCGATCAACACGAGTCACCATCATCATTAGTATTAATGCTGGGAAATAAGTGAGCAGAGCTCCAGCTTCCAACAGTCGACCCACCACCAACTTCTGAAAGGAGCCGCTTCCACCTCTGGGTCCTAACAGGCCGCCAACGGCCTCCTAACAGGCGACTGGTGAATCTCTGAGTTCTTCCAGGCTGCCGCGTGCTAAAGACTCAGCACGAGCTGCCGCGACATTCACAGAGAAAACGCTTTTAATGAAAGACATTTTGAAATGTACCCTTTTGTTTCTTTTGGAAAGGTATTTTCCTGCTACGTTGTTCTACGGATCTGATAACATTTGATTAGTGAAGAAGAACTTGAACATGTGAGTTGTCACGTCGTGTAGAAATGATCAGTTATCTGGGCCGGAGTCAGCGCCATTCCTCTCCTTCAGCCTCTGAAGCAATTTATTCGTTCATGATGCATTTTGACAACAGCCTTGTTAAATCCAGCACAAGCGGTTAAGCTACAGTGGTGTCAAATAAAACAGCGTAGATACTGAACTTTTTTTTTTTTTTCCCAAAGACATCACCCAATTACCCAACGGCTATGAAGACTGAGGCCAGTCAGGAACTGTGCATCCATGTTATGACGCTCGACACAAGAAAAGGTCTACAACTCACCGTACGAATCGTACGACTCCTCGCTGTGTCCGTATTCATAGTAGTCATCCGAGCTGTGAACAGACAACAGGCGCAAAGGTGAGTCAGAAGAAATCCAAACGTCCAGTGTCAAGGCAACTGATGGGAGAGCCTCAAGGTAACATTTGCTCAATGCGCACACCGTGCTGCTGCAGTGGCAATGAAGGAAAACACACAGAAATACAAGTCAAAAACAAAGAAAGGGCAGCTTTCAATCACTTAAAAGTTCTGCCACATTTGCGCTCTTACAAGGCAATTTCCTCCACCCTATTTCTGCACAAACTTCAGTTCCACGCCAGCGCATATGGAGATCTACGGCGAGGTGGCAACTTTAATGAAAAATAAAAAGACGGGGAGGCGAGTTGCATCGCGGTTCATTTCGCGCTTACTTATTTATTTCTTTTTCATTCCGTATATTTGCGGTGGGAGATGCTGACAGAACAATCCCGCGTCGGTACCATTCGGTAACACCGCTATCATCCCAGAGAGGTAATTCATCATAAGGCTGCCACTGAGCCGACACCAACGCCATCACAGCTGGGTCCCTCCTCCGCCCCGGCTGTCACTCAGCCTGTCAGCGACCCGCGTCACCTCTCCGCTCGGCGGATTAGGGAGCCGAAGGCACCATCTCCAGCCCCCGACACATCAGCATCGGCACCGCCCCGAGCCGCCGAGGGCAAAGAGGCGCCGGGAACGACGCCCCGCTGCGGATGCAACGCATCGGAGTAGCTTTTTTTGTTTTTTTGTTTGTTTTTTGCAGTGTGATCTCAAAAAGCGCGCTTTAATTCTGTCGGCAGCTTCCGTTTAGCGCTTCATAAAGAAAAGCTGCACAGCGATTACAGGTAATTACCGTGTAATTTTAAGCTTCATTTGTGTACTCGAAAACAATCTGAACCTGTAAATTATTGCCACATACTGAACTCCTATTGCCCTGCGTTGTGTTTGCAAAGAGGCAGAAAGAAAGAACACATATGAAAAAACTGGGGAGGTCAACTTTATTTCCAAATGGCAGCAAAAGAAAGTGAGAAAAAATCGTTTTTCTTGTATTGCGGGTGAACTCATCCTTCCTTTTGGCAGCCTTCCAAAACCTGATCAGCAACGGCATGACGAACCGTTTGTCTGTTCCGTTGTGTTCTGCCACAGTTTCTTGGTACGGATGAACAAAGGCGACAGTGGGCCACTGGAAGACAGTGGGAGGAATTCGGCTTTAAGAGGACTGCGGCAGCTCAGTGAGACGCGAGGAAGCTTCCCTGCAGAGGCTGGAGGCTGGAGGCCAGGCTGAGCCCACATGTTGCACGGTCCACAATTCAACCACAAACAATGCCGAGGCTGCAGGAGCGAAACCGGGCTCCCTGGCAGACTGCGACCAGGAAGCGAGGCCAGAGGGGGCTTTGCAGTTGTCAAGTCGCTGCGACGTCCTTGACGCCGTCTCGCTGGACGAGAGAGACGTGAGGGGGGGGAGGCGACTGAAAGCATGCTTGAGCTCGTCAGGTTGTTGCCCCCCCGAGACAAGACCTGACAGCAGGCCAAATGGTTTGATTTCACGGCAGAATGCGGGAGCGTCGCCTCCGAAACACACATCAATTTTGACAAACGGGAAAAAATGGACTTGCCACAATTAACAGGTGCTTGCAGACGTATCGGGGAGGTGTGTGAAATATTTGGGCGAGCTTTCCTTTCCGGCTCAATTCAACAATAAAGAAAGCACTGAAATAAAAGTAGGATGCTGCACAGACGTGCTCACTGCATTCGTCTCCACTGTTTACCTCATAAACAGAGTGTGGAGAAGCACTCGGTTTCTCTGTTGCTAAAGGCAGAACAGGACCAGTAGTTGTTCGGTGCCGAGCTGAGAGCCGCCGCTGCACACTTTCTCTTTTCACAAAGGAGGCGAGCGCAACAAAAGCTGGCGCCTCTAATTTCTGAGGTGACGTTTTATCAATATCGCTACACAACGTTCTCTCTGTTGTTACTTTCTCCTCTCAGTTGCAGAGACCGGTGAGTCTTGAGAGAGACGCGTCCTGAAGGTCAAAGACTCAAGTCAAAGTCTGCATCCAAATGTTGGATAGCGCACTGCCGCCCCCAAAGCACTGTAGTGCCCACATCTGGAATTTAAGCATTTAAAGTATAAATATATTCAATACAAAGTACAGCAATGTCCCAAAACAATGATAGAATCCCCCGGGGGGGGTTGGGATTCTATCATTGTTACTTGGCAATTTAGATGGGAAATTCCTTAGTAGCTCATTATTGTCTCTGCCAGGAGAATCCCGCTCGTCAAGAGGAGCTGTTGTGTGCGTGTCCGTCCACGGACAATCTCTTATTTAGCTGCAGTGGAAACACGGCCCGTTTGCATCGCCCGTTGCGTCATCCGTCTGCATCGCCTGTTTGCATCGCCCGTTGCATCGCTCGTTGCATCGCCCGTTGCATCGCTCGTTGCATCGCCCGTTGCATCGCTCGTTGCATCGCCCGTTGCATCGCTCGTTGCATCGCCCGTTGCATCGCTCGTTGCATCGCCCGTTGCGTCATCCGTTTGCATCGCCCGTTTGCATCGCCCGTTGCATCGCCCGTTGCATCGCCCGTTTGCATCGCCCGTTGCGTCATCCGTCTGCATCGCCTGTTTGCATCGCCCGTTTGCATCGCCCGTTTGCATCGCCCGTTTGCATCGCCCGTTGCATCGCCCGTTTGCATCGCCCGTTTGCATCGCTCGTTTGCATCGCCCGTTTGCATCGCCCGTTTGCATCGCCCGTTTGCATCGCCCGTTTGCATCGCTCGTTTGCATCGCCCGTTTGCATCGCCCGTTTGCATCGCCCGTTTGCATCGCCCGTTGCATCGCCCGTTTGCATCGCCCGTTTGCATCGCCCGTTGCATCGCCCGTTTGCATCGCCCGTTTGCATCGCCCGTTTGCATCGCCCGTTTGCATCGCCCGTTTGCATCGCCCGTTGCATCGCCCGTTTGCATCGCCCGTTTGCATCGCCCGTTGCATCGCCCGTTTGCATCGCCCGTTTGCATCGCTCGTTTGCATCGCCCGTTTGCATCGCCCGTTTGCATCGCCCGTTTGCATCGCCCGTTGCATCGCCCGTTTGCATCGCCCGTTTGCATCGCCCGTTTGCATCGCCCGTTGCATTGCCCGTTTGCATCGCCCGTTTGTATCACCCGTTTGCATCGCCCGTTTGTATCACCCGTTTGCATCGCCCGTTTGCATCGCCCGTTTGCATCGCCCGTTTGCATCGCCCGTTTGCATCGCCCGGCACCGGCGGAGAATTAGGAGTAACACACACGTCGTTTTCCTTCTATTGCTAACGGCGGTTGGTTTGTTCACCCACAGCTGAGTGGATCCCTGCCACCGTCTCTGCTACACGGGGAGACGTCTCCCTGAGTTTAATTGCCTTTTTTGGGGGGGGGGGGGGCAGGATTGCGTGGTCGTGTCACATGACAACTTCAAGCTTGTTGACAGATGAAGTTAACTCGCAGCTCGATGCAGGCCTACTCTATACAAGGCTGTTTCATCATGTAGATGAAACATCCACGGCACATCCTCCAGTCAATGGCTTTATTTGAAGTTTTCTGGTTCCTCCAAAATTAAAACCTTCCAAAAATGAGACGGACCAGTTGCCAAGTTGGCAGTATGAGATAAAAGGAAACTTCAACCTAAAAAAAAAAAGCCTTCCAACTGCCTCGTACGCTCCACATTCATCCTCACTGACTCCAGCGTCTCCTTGTCAGAAGTGCACAGCTGGTTGCGTGGACATCAGGACGCGCTGGGGGTTGCCTGGCAAGCGCCGTCATACGTGTGAAAATGCCTTTGACTTTGTAAATAGGTCAGCTGCTGATTTGACATTCGTTAGAAGAAGGCCTCCGGTCGCCGAGCACACGTCTGTCTACAGCGCCGGCGTGGAGCACGGGAGGCGAGCCGAGGAGCGCGTCCCCTCCGTCAGGCGTCTCATTCCAGGCCTACTTCTCCAGCGGTGAGGACCCCCGCCTTTCCGGCGTATCTGTCATCTCTGTAAACGCTTCGTCTTAAGCACTGACGTCGGCGTTCCCGGGGAACACGGCGCAGATGGCGGTGTTAAATCTGAATGATGTAGTGCACGTCCCTGGTGGACTTTGTTTTCTCACACCGTCATTACTCTTCCAGTCCTGTGTGATAAATTTGATGAAATCTTAGGAGCGCATTACGAGGGCCCGCAGAGGTAACGTGCACGGAGGCGGCTGTTTTGCTATCGAATACACAGCTTTCATTTAACTTGTTGAGAGTGCAGTTGAGTTGAACGGAAACCTTGTGGGGAAAGAGTTGGACTTCATTGGGCAAAATAACATATATGTTTGAAGCAGATGTTTTTGGTGTGAAAAAGTCAAATGCGTATGAAAATGGCCGACTAAATGCTCTGATTACAGCGACTCAGCGACAATACAACGGAAATGACTACGAACAAAGAAAAGAAAAGGTAGCAGCCTTTTTTCTAACCGTCACATCATTTCAAATGGAAAACCCTCCTCATAGACAGACGGGTGATTGCTCAATGTGGTGGCTGATTGCAAAGCTATCTCCAATGCTGACCCCCTGCTGAAGAATCACAAAGGGCGAAAGAAGAGCTTACAGCAAGAATCTGACTTCGCAAATGAGTCTCCTTTCTAGGTTGGAGCAGACCATTTGCGCCGCTTTCCTCTTCTTTTTGGTGGGCCGAGTACATAAAACCCGGCTTCGGGGGAAAATGCTTCCAGTTGTAAACATGTTTGGATCGTTACACTGAGATTACATGGAGCCTGTGAAAGACATTACGTCTTATTGAGGGAACGCTACATTTGCAATTTACAACACGCCACCTTTTGTCTCCACAGAACGAGAGCGGTAAAATCCCGCCCTCTCTTCCGCTCAGATGGTCTAATTCCCGCCACAGCAGCTGTCACTCATCCTGACAAGCTGTCTACCTTGAAAAAAGAAAAAGTGTCTAGGTACACAGTAACCCGCGAAGCACCGTCGGCATTTCGGAGGCAGGCAGCTAACAGAACCGATCTGTTCTCGGAAGAAACACAATCCTGATATTCCCATTTCGCTAAATGGGTGTTGTCTGCCGCGGGGCCCCGACACAACAAGCGCATTTCAGAAAAGAAGGCTCGTCAAATGCGCTGCATCAGTCCTGCATGGTTCTAAAGATACCAGATATCTCAGGCCTCAGGGGCTGTCCCAACGGAACATAAATCTAAGGGTACATGGTGGCGGCGTTGAAAATGACAACAGAAGAGACGGGAGGTTTGTGTGCGCGCGCGTTGCCGATGGGCTTCACTAGTTTTTGGGGCTCTTTCAAGAAATCAATACCAAAACGTTACATTACGAAAGCCAGAAAGCGACCGCTCCTCGTCTGTCCTCGTCTGTCCTCGTCTGTCCTCGTCTGTTCTCCTCGGTGCTCCTCGCTTGTACTTAGATTTACAGCCGTTCCTCAGGAGGGCGACTGCCCTTTAAAACACTGTCACACAGCTATCGTTGTGCCCCTCCGCCTCCCCGCCCCGGGCCCCCCGGGGAGGGATCCAGCCCTGCGACGTGGCGCACCGCAGCAAGACGCCAGGGAAGGTGCGAGGTGTCGGCAGCCGGGCCGCCGGGCGTGAAATAACGCTTTGGTCGCAGGCGACCCGCGAGGGACGACCTCGCCGCGACCCCTCCGAGTGTCCAGCCGCGGCCGTCACCCCCCTCCCGTCTTCTCTCCGCTGGTGGAATTAGAGATGCTCTCCACACAAAAGCAGCCCCCCCCCCCCCCCCCCTTTGACCTCGGCTCCGGATCGGTACCCGAGAGCTGCAGACTACGATAACTCCCCGCCGCCGTCTCCGTAAAAATAAGAAGAGAAGACGTCTGGGAGCGCCGTGCGGTACAAACGCGGTGAGGGGACGCTGACCTATAACCCCCGGGGGGGGGCCGCAGCTCGCTTCAGAAACATGTAAATGCTGCAGAACGTCTTCACGGCCTCCGAAAGCAGCTCTTTAAGTTAAGCCGCATGTCTTGTGGTTGTGAGTGACTAATTCTCCTTTCAAATTGAATCGCGTCCAAACTGCTCAGCGCTGGCGGCCCCCGTGTGACAGAAGGTGCACGTTAGAGGGACACAGGTTGTCTCGTCTCGTTTGTCAGGGGTTGTTTCTTTATTGGCGTTAATAATGATGCACTTCGACAATTTGTAGCAGAGAAAATGGAAATGTCGTGAGCCAAACAGGGGTAGTAGCATTCAGTAATAAAGTAAATGTTAAATGTGGGTTTTTGATCTGCAATTACAGCATTTAAACGCTGACTGGCAGCCAGCATATGGTTTTAAGGAAAACAAGTACAGTCAAACTGCGATGCACTGATAGTATTTAATTAGATACAGCTGTTAACTGTGTGACGGTTTACAATCCCAAAATATATCTTACGGGTAAAAATTGTTCTCTCATCTCACTCTCAGGGTGTAGAATAGAATGTGTGGTAGCGCTCCTCTGCATCGAATACCAAGAACAACTCTTTATCGCCTGGGTGGGACGCACGTCGGCACGTCGGCACGTTGGCACGTTGGTACGTTGGTACGTTGGCACGTCGGCACGTCGGCACGTCGGCACGTTGGCACGTTGGCACTAACCTTAATCAATCAATAAACGGGAGTTTAGTGATCTTCACTGAGTCACTCCACGTTCCATCCGTGGCTTCTGTTCATGCAATATTGTGTTTATTCTAACCGTTACTAACAGGGCAACGCGATCTCCAAAACCTGTTCGTAAAAACGTGTACAAAAATCTTGAACATACAAATTCGTGACAACACATAGGAACTGGCGGTGGTTAGCCACGCCCCCTGAGTGAGCAACATGGCGGACTGTGTCGGATTCTTGAGTGAACGTCTCACCGCCATGTTGGATGTTTTGAGGGGGTCAGGGTTGGTATTCGATTCTTACAAGTTAACATTGATTTCTCGTTGAAAATGCAATCATAACACGTTTATTTTACATGGTTAGACTTCAAGTGTGTTTACAGGGCGCAGGTCCCCGTTCACTTTGAATAGGGCGACGTCATCAGTTGCCAGTCCGTATTTATTTCGTATGTATCACTACGAATTTGTATGTTCAAGATTTTCGTATACATTTACGAACAGGTTTTGGAGATGAACAGGGAGGACTGTCCCACAACACCAACGACGAGGGAATCTTTGGGGTCTGGTTTCATGAAAAGAGGATGCGATCTTGTGCTGGACACACAGTCAATAGGAAAAACAAAAGATGGGCCTTTTTTTTAATAGTTAAGTATGTTTGGCTGAGAGGAATATTTTGGACGATCTTACTAGCCCACTTTCCAGCTTTCTGACTGCTTGTATTGCGATGAAGGAAGCCTGTTTGTAGTCAGTTCATCGTCTAACAAATCGAATGGCCAAAGGCCTCAAAAAACGTCTTTTTCCCAATATCAAGAATCAACTATCAGATACGGATAGTATCTGAGTCCCCGCTATGGTGAAGCTCTGTTCCACCACCTGAAGCTGAATGCACATCCTCTATTTGGCGATGATTAAGGTGTCAGTGAATCCGCCGATGCAGCATGACAATCTTTTTAAGACTTCTTGTCTTAAAAAGATTGTCATGCTTTCAAACCCGCCGCCTCCTTCCCCCTCCTGTTCACAAACAGCAGGCCCGTTCCCAGCAGGGTAATACCCTGACAGGGAGACTGTAAATCGTTCTCCTGCTTATCCTCCGGCAGCTGAAATCCTTCCACGCGGTCGGAGCTCAGATTGGTGGCCGGCAGCTCCGTCGGCTTCTCGCACCAAAACACACACACACACACGCGTGGACACACTGTCCTCGCGGCGCTGCTGCAGCTGGGTCCCGCCACGTCTCTCCTCGGGCTCGGGGTGGAAATAGTGCACCTTTTGTCCATCAAAAAAACTAACTAGGCTTGTGACTGTGAAGGGGGGGGGGGATTCTGTTGCAGTATAGATTAGTAGCTAAAATGCAATGACTAAATGTAATACATGGATAACCTGTTTTGCAATCATTTCGTTGTGTTGTCCTTCCGTTAAGTGACTGTAGAGGAAAACAAAGGGCAAACAGAGAGAAAATGCCAAACAATACGATCAATCAATCAAGAGTTGGTCAGGTGACAGTAAATATTGCACAAAGCGAATGCGGTGCACTTGCACAATGTGAGCCTGACCACCATAACCACGGTAACCAAAAACACCCCGACCACTATACGAGAGGATGCTTATGAAACAACTGGCTGCAGATTCCTAAAGCGAACCCGCATCCCCCCCGGCGAGCAGAGCACTACAACCATCAGTGTGTGTGTGTGTGTGATGTCGCCACAGAAAGAGAGATGAAAAAGGTGGATGAAGCCCGGATGACATCTTGACACCTCCACAAGAGAAAACTTTGACCACCGTGTTCAACGAAAGCCAAAGAACAGAATTATTTTTGTTATTTTGTTCTGACGGTTTTTATCTTTTCAAGCTGCAGCCAATAAAATCCCATTTTTTGACACACTAAATGCTGCAACAATGACTTTTCTATTTTTCAGCTGGTGTGCTGATGACGTGGGGGGGGGGGGGGGTGTCACTAATGCACCGAAGAGAAGCCTTTGACCTTGTGTGGTTTGTAGTAGAGTGTGATAGCTCCCTGGATGTAAGGAAATCAATATTCTGCAGTTAGCTGCGTAAGACTCTTTGTTAAATGGAGCAATGTATCACTAATGCTTATTTTGCATTGACATAAAAATGAGTAAAATGTACCTTTAGCCAAATATATTAAAAGTGTAATGAAATCAAAGCTAGTTATGTTTGGCATCATGAGCTCATGAGTCTGCACTGATTTCTCCCTTGAATCAATAACCTCGCTGTCCGAACGATCTTTTCAACCCTTTTAAAAGTTAAGTTAGTGTGAGTCAATCTTAAGAGACAACCTAAAGGTCAGTTAAACAATCCACACTTCACAAAATGCTTCATTAACACAGAATGTTCTTTGGAGTTACAAGCAGGGCAGAAAAGGAGCATAAATCCCCCCTAACAGCTCACGCAGCATAATCCAGCTGTTCGCAAATCTCAAGCTTACCTCACGTTACCTCACTATTCACCCGAATGGGCAAACTGCAGCGGATTTTCTGCCCGCAGACTTGGCGAGACATAAATATTACTCTTTTTTTTTAAACACGGCCCTCCTTCAATGTGTTAGTCCTGCTGTTCTCCTGTTGCACTGGCAAGGACTCCAAAGGGAACTACAAGGTTAGCCTGGTTGAATTGAGTCATTTATGCTTCATTAGCGCCCTCAGTCGCCGCCTTACGAGGTAGACCGAGCTAAAGAGCAGCACTGAAGTGCTAACGCTAGTTAATTATGTGCTAACCTACTCTACTTGTGTGAGCTCCACCTCTTTGCGTGCAGAAATCTTTCCAACCTCAACCAAAGGACGAGCTGAACATGAAGAGAAACTGAAAACCTTTGCGTTGATTGACTTGCTGGACTCCGCTTTGCTGCGATTGGCCGTTCGAATGAAGGGGCGGGACTCGTCAAAAAGGCTCAAAGCAATTAGGAGGCGAACTTACTTTTGTCCTTGATTGCTGTAGTTGTTGTCATACGATTCATATCCTTGGTCCTCATAAGTTGTTCCGTACTCATCGTCATATTCCTGAAGCGACAAAGAGCAAAAGGCAACCGGTTACATGTGGCGCAGATGTGGCGCAGATGTGGCGCAGCCTGTTGAAATGAGGAGCAAAGAGGTTGAGAAGGCTTGTGTTGGATCAGAGCTGCTGCGTTTGTTTACCTGGGAACAATTTCGGCGTCATGTTCCCAAAGCATCACACTCCACTGTGGACATTTTCTTCCCTAAATAGCACTTTGCTGAAGCCTTCTTCTGAGCACGGACGTGGCTCAAACTGCTGCATCTGCTGCGGCTGTCAAAGCAGCTCATAATGCAGCACCGCCGACGCGGCGGCCCGGCCCTTCGTCTCCGCGGCGGCTGACCGACGCCGGGACGTCGAGGCTCTCTCGCCGTGGCAGCGTTTCATCGCCACCTCAAAAGGATGAGCCTTGAACATCTGTTTGCGCTCCAGCAATCTGCCCCCGTCCTCCCTCTGCACTCCACCCCGGGCTCCCGCCAAGAGGAACATCAAAGCGAAACCAGCGCCGCACCCGTCCTAATTTGGGATAAATGGGACTTATGTTCCACAAAAGGCGTCGACCCCTAGCGAGACGTCTCTCATCCCCCCGCACGCTCCTCGGCTAATTCCATCTGCCCCTGATTTGCATGCCGGAAAAAGAATGTCAGTGAGATCTAGCACCAGAAAGAAAACGCTCATCACAGCCGCGTAATCGCCCAGGCCCTAATTCCTGATTAGAAACATGCATTTGCTAAATGGCAGCTTCTGAATTGACCCTTTTATCTCTAATCCTCCAGAACAGAAGTACGCGCGAAGACGTGAAGTAGAACTCTCGACAAACAGGCCGGCATGTTGTACTAATTTCCTAAAAGGGGGGGGGGGGGGGGGGGGGCGCTGGCAGGTACATTTTAAGAATCACTTTCATATGCTCAAGCCTCTCTTTGGTCATCCCGCCGGGTGGCTTTTTAAGACTCGGTGTTGTTTGTTCTTCCTTTGTTGTTTGCGTGTGAGGGGGGAGTTTGTTTGCTTCTGTGGAGGTCCGTCTATTTGTCTGGAGGGAGCTCGAGGGGGGGGGGAATATAAATCCCCTCCTCGCATTTGTAATTCTGCAGTTTTACAGAGTCAGCGATCCCCCAGGCTAATGCAGGGCCTAAGTTTAGTCAACAACTGTGCGTTTGAAAAAAAAAAAAAAACGAAACCCCTTGAATCCTTTTAAAATCGGGAAGGAGAAGCCGAAACAGTGTCATTTAAGGGATGTAATTAAAAGCATTTATATTGTTCATACTGTAAACTTTGATTTGCTATTTCCAATCATAACCTTTTTACTGCTTAATGAGACATTAAGGATTGTGACAAGGCAATTTAAAAAACAATTCCCGGGAGGAGAATTTGATGACTTTGGAAACTTGGAAGCTCAGAGTAGTAATTTTGCTCGTAGTGTTTGAATAATAAATATCCCAAAAAATCATTTCACTGCAAGATTTACAAGAAGAAAATACGGTGCGGTGAAGGTTGTGCTGATGAGGTTTACACTTTGCTCTGCTTTGCATCTGTGTGTCCAGCAGGAGGATCACTGGACACATGGAGGGACATATTCTACACAGTAATTAATTAAAGTGACGGGTGAAAGAGAGTCTTCATCATCACATCGTACGTAGATTTATTTAACTCTGTTCAAGGTGGAGCGTTTCAAATTTAATAGACAGTTCAATGAAAAATGATGCCTCTCTGTCTAATTATTGAGTGCAAACTGAAACATACTTTACTCTAAGGGCATCGGGTTATCATCAAATGTATCTTACCCATGAATTATTGTTACATTGGTATTTTTAAGTAAAAAGCAATGCAACATACACTGTTTGCTGAAAGCCTTTGAAGCTGTTTCAGCTTCTACACCTCCTGAAAATAAAGTCTTTGTTTTTCTCAGAAACCAACCAGTTTTGTCCCAAAGCTCTTGGGATCATGTATATTTAAATAAATGTAAATGTTGTTGCTATTATATCTCCTGCAGGCTGGAAATAAAGAGGGCGCGGTTATGAAAATTGAATGATAAGAGCCGCGTAGCTGTGATCGTGCAGGCAGCCTCAGATGTCGAGGAAAATATTTTTCTTTGAGTACGAAAACACGAGGAAAGTCCGTATAATGTTCTATTCCAGACAATTAATAACAGAATTCTGTGAACAATCCGGTGACAGATTTTCAAAAGCTCGTCAATGAAACCTGACACAGGAAAAACACTTAAAAACTACAGAGACACTATTTATTGCTCAGCTGTGAGCTCGGTTCTTGGTTGTAATCCTGGTTGAAGGTACATCATGTGATCACAGGCATCCTACTTCCTGCCTGAGAGTTCTGTGGTTAAAGTCATACTACAATGTTTATTCAGATCAGGAGATGTTAATAAAATCGATGTTATCAATGTTATTATTGTTGAAAATACATTAATATTATTCTTAAAGCTACCATGAAAAGCACTGGGAGGAAATAACTAACCCACAGGCTGTCCAGACACTCACAGTGACAGTAAATTGAAAAGTTAACATTGAAATGATTTCTCTGGGACTGTGAATGTCAAATATTATTCCACAGGAAGTCATCCAGGCAGCAGTGACATGTGACGATGTGTAGTGAGGCATTTGGGGGACGGTTCTCTTGGCAGTCTAAAAGCATTGTATCATAAATAGCTGCTGAATTACTGACGCCACTATTCTTTTAGGCCGACGGTCTGAGCAGACCGATTAGTTTTCAGCACGAGCCGCGAGCCATTAGTGTTAAGTTCGGCCTCCTCGTGTCTCGAGGACGACCGTCCTCAAGGTGCCGTCCACTCACAATGGACAACGCTGCCGGGCATTAGGGACCATATTAAACTTTAACAATGCCATGTTATTGCCATTTGTCAGAGCAGCTGCTCTTTAATCGAGTTACAAGCTCGCTGAGAGCGGAAAACATGCTCGGCTTTATAAATCCCACCGGCGGTTTCAAAATCTGCCTTTTCTCCGGTTTCTGACAGAAGGAAAAACAGCTTTAAAGTGGAAAGCTATTATAACATCTGATGCGTTCGCCGTGATACACCATTAACTGCAAATATCTCGGAGAGCACGATAGCACGGCAACACCGCGGCCGACGCTGAACCGGATTAGTGAGACAGCGAGGGGTTGCGGGGTTTTGGGGGGGGGGGGGCAGCTCCTAAGTGAGTCTTTCATTTGTATGCCAGTGGATGGCTGAGAGGCGTGTTGTTAAAAGATAAGGGCCGGCCTCTGAGGACTAACCGAGGGCCTGGCACGGCATGTCACGACAGCGCTATCACAGCCGCCGCACAATACCACAGCGTAACAGATACGGCGCCACCGACACCCCCGAGCGGGCTCCACGGGCGCGGGGATTTGTTCCCTGCCCGGTGTGTTGAATCCAAATGAGCTCAGCAACACGCCGTCCCCCCACGCCGGGAACCTTGCGGACAGCAGCGAATGCCGCGTGACCCCCACCCCGCAAAAGTGTCGCAAAGGGCCAACGAACGAAGCGGCGAAATTAAGCAAAGCTAAAAGATGAAGAAAGGCCTCGTTCTTTTACGGATGACTTGAGCACAAAACCAGCTGGTGAAAGAAAAGGAAACCTGCACAGCTGTTGCCACACGTTGCTCTTGAAGCCTGTGTGATGTTGTTGAGAGAAAACAAAGAATGCAGAATCTGTAACCCTCGGCCATCCGTCCTGCTCTGGAAAGCTTTCTCAAAGCCACGCGTCATTTATTCTGCTCTTCCTGCCAACGTATTTCAGAACGCTGAACAGGCTGGAATTTGCCGATGCTTTTTTCCGCTGCAGGGGTAGAAATGCTACTCAAGCTATCAGATTGAGGACGCCGAAGAGTTGGCCCATGCATCAAGTTGAAGTATCGCAAATCTGTGCACACTTGACGAATGTCTTAGCTTTCCTCAGTGTGTTTCTTCACCCTCTTTGTTTCTTGATCCCGGCTGAGTTTTGAATAAAGCTTATTCACACCCGGCAGGTATTATCGGGGGGGATTCACGTCATTAATGCATTAGCTCTGCAAAAACATCTGCACCAAGAAATAAAATGCAACATCACTGCATCTGTGGTGGTTCTATGAAGAGATTCTTTAAAATAAACATATCTTACAAAGTTAAAAACTCTTGAGTCTACAGCCACTGTCAAGTAAACGCTCACGGCGGCATGCTAACGTGCTAACGTGCTCACAATAACATTGTCACTGTGATGCTAAACGGGTGAAATGTTTAAAGCGTGCTAGCATGACGACATTCGCTGATTAGCACTGAGCTAATCTAAAGGCCATTGGTTTTGCTGGTGAGCCAAAGCATCGGACAGAGTCAACGTGTCACCGACTGGCGGCTGTGGAAGCTCAGGCGACAGTCATCACACTTCACCATCTGCTCATCACGAATGTCAACACGCAATGTCTGCGCAGTCTCTCCTGGAGATGTTAATAGATTTCACTGCATAATTGAATAAAAAGAAGTCCATGAAACATTAAGATTCCTCCCCTGGGCAACATGAAGATATGTACCACGTTTCGTGGCGAAAAAAGGAGTCGGCTACACCCGCCAACGAACACCGCCATCTCTCGTGGAAATTAAAGATGATTCACACTTGCAAGAGAAGCAATTATTGCAAATCACATGTTAAGTCCCCCGTGGATGGGTTTCTTCTCATCTGCATGACGGGTCGTGCCTGCCACACCAGTTGGATCATGCTTCTTTATTGAGTAAAATCTCCCCAACCATTACTCCCAGTTCAGATTAAAAGTGATTCGAGCACGGAGCCTCGGAGAGCATGATTCAATTAACGATGCTTGGCCCTCCGAAGGGCTGGACATGCGAACACTCTGCGAGGACCCACAGGGGCTGAGAACGGATTACAGTATCTAGAGGATTTCAAAGTAAACAATACCAGCCCACGTGCATCGCACACTTCTTTGACTTCTCGCCCAGAAGAATTAAGCTTCTGTGGGAACAGAAACAAACACGCTTTACATATAGCTCTCGATTTAACATGAACATGGAGTCCTGGTACTTTCCTCTGACACTGATGAAATGAGAATTGCATCATGTGTAACTGTTCTCCAATGGGATTAGCAGCAGGTAAGAAACTGCTCTCAACGCACCTAATGACTTACATGAAATGAGATTTGGCTGCAGATCAGAGTAACAACTCAAGACTGATGGGCCTGCAAGGACCGGATGACGGGATAATGGCGTTTGGGGGATTTAGACCAGGGGAACAATTGGACTCAGAGTAATTTGATGCTACTACGAACAGATCAAAACAAGGGAGATTACGTCAAACGCGAGGCCCTCCGATCAAAGATGCCGCGCAGCCGAGCGCCGTCGCGACAAATTCACCGGAGAGGAAGAGGGACGCCTCCGGCTGAACAAATGTTTCTTCCCGTGGCGATGCCTCGCGGCAGAGGGAGAACGCCGGCAACGTGCACGAGAATGCATGTAAAGCAGTGACAAATGAAGGCAACAGATATAAAAACCTTGCCTGGCATTTCATTGATGAACACAAGAGCCTATTTGTCAGAGCCCGACGGAGAACACTTGTCCTGGGATGGTGATTTATTCTGATGATACACAGTCAAACACATTCAGCTTCTAATTTGCGGCGATGTGGTTCGATTTATCACGCGGCAGATGTTGGCGCCCTTTTTTTTTTTTTGCAGTTTACCACTGTGACAATGATGGGAAACAGCTGGCCTAGGAGTCATTCTCCTCGACCTCCACACATTGAAATTGCAACCTCTGAATAAACCTGTCAGATGCGGTTAGCTACGGGCTGCCGGGGCAATTTTCCAACGCAGGCCACCTCCTCTCTCCTTCTATCTCCTAAATATGCGATGTTGATGCTGAGGTCCATGGGGAAGTTGCCTCGACGGTGCAGGAGGGGGGGGGGGGGCTCTCTTGGCAAGCTCACAAAGAGTCGGCTCTAAGCTTAATGTATTCATCTCTGGCAGCTGTTGATATTACAGACAGGCTCCCAAAAGACTCCGTAGGTAAGCTAAAAGACCAAAGCAAAGATAATTCACATGCTGCTAACTCTTTATGGTGGGAGACTAGAATAAACATGGTGGAGTTGAACTCGTAAAGGAGGTTTAAGCTGCTGTTTTTGTGATTTAACGGACGTCTTCAGCCCACAACGTTGTCGTTAATTAATTTCATGTGGTCGTGCTCACAGCCGTCGTCACTGGTTACACGGTCGCTACGTCCATGGAGACGTCCTTGTTAGTAATTCCTCCGACCAATGACATCGCCTGTCTCTGTACGCGGATGAAAGAAGAAAACTGGGCGGGGTTTGCACAGGAAGTCATTCATCGGTGCGGCGCTTGCTTTGGCTTGAAATTTACTTTATATCGGAAAATGTTTATTTTTCATCATACTGTACTTTTTGTCTCTCTGTCTTTTTAAATATAAATGCAAGTTCCATGAAGATTTGTTTCCCTGGCTTCGTCTATAGAGGAAATGAACATAAAACAGGTAAAAACAAAGCTCCTGGTGCACAGGACGTGGTGGTGTGAAAGAAATCCAGCAGCGAGCGTTCCGCTGCCAGCCTGCTGTTCACTGACAGGAGCCAATAATCCAAATGAAATGACCAGTTGGGGAAAATCAAATTCCTCTGTTAAAAAAACACAATGTGCGTGTTGGATCTTGTGAAATAGAATATCGGTCTCATACTGACCCCAAAAGCTGGACAGGCTTCAGACACCATTATTTAATGAATTACAATTCAGTAATATTTATTATCTGCACATTTATTTGCTACATTTCACTTTACAAAGTGAAGAAGCGATTGTCGTGCAACGCATTGCACGTTTATCGCCCACTTCTGCGACAGCTGCTAACAATTTCTCACTAAACGTGTGCATAGTTGTAGGTCTCAATGTTGCGGATTACAAAGGGGACCTTTAATCAGATTTAACGTGTGATTCAACTCAAGTTAAATCTGACACCCACTTCAGAGTGGATGCAAAAAAAACGAAAATGACCACATCTGAAACAGCAAAGGTTCATAGTTGTTAATCCACTCACATATTCGCCGTATGTGTCCTGCACTATCGGAGGAGCCGGCCGGTACCCGGCGGTCGGCGGGGCGCCTCTGGCTCTCTGAACCCCCCTCCCTCTGGAAGAAGGAGCCCGGATGGGCGGGGCCCCCCTGGGTGCCGCCCCCCGGGGCACGGCCGCATGCAGTGGAGGAACTCCTCCTCGAGTCCTGCAAAGGAAAATGCACAAACACCAGGAAATGATGAAATCTGTGGATTCTATGATGGTGCAAACTATGTGTACATCGATGGGACGCATCGGGTAACACAGAGTGCGTCCCGTTTCTGCACGACGCGTCGATTTTTAAAGCATTAGAAGATACTATTACAAGGGTAGAATTATACATGATGAATATGAGCCGCCACTGCGTCCCAGCTCTTTATGATGAGGTGCTGCAGTTTATCATGTTTGGAGTCGAGCTGCCTCGTCTGCTTCCCCCTCCGGGTAGTGATTTCCCACGTCGCCCCGGAACGACTCGGTACGACCGCGGCGGCGGTGCATGCGATACGTTCAGCAGCAGGTTACATGTGTAGGTGGAGAGACGGAGGAAAAAAAAAAGCGAGGGCGGAGGACGAGTTCCTCCAGTCGAGAAGAGAGTGAGTCACGTCCATTACTCAAAACACGGCGCGTCTCACGGCCTGCGTATTAAATGGAACGCAGGAGACGAGCGGCGGTGGATATTTTCCTTCCTCGTCCTAAAACAACTATTTGCGGCCGAGTGGAACGCGCGGCCAGTTTTCCCCAGCGATGCTTTTGATACTCGGGTTTGAGTTTGGTGTAACCGCACATGTTTATGTGCAAAGGTAAGCGACGGATATGTGCAGCCATCCACGTGAATTAACACAGAACGCGGAGCAAAAAAACGCAGTGTAATCATTACGGAGGCAAAGTCAAGCTGCTCCGCTGGATATCAAAGGCAGTCTGACCTTGAGGTCCAGCGGTGTTTTGTTGGAGCTTTTAAAGCTTTAAAAAGCAGATAACTGATCTGAAGCAGCAGCAGAAAACCGTCACGGTCACACTGCGAGGTTTCTATGCTTTCCACAGTGGAACCGCACAGATTTGGGGTCCGGAGGAGAACAAATAAAGAAAAGTCTCGCAATTTTGTGTTTAAATGCAACGGCGGTGGATGTTCGACAGACATCGGACCGACCTCAAGCGGAGCACCGAGGGTTGATTTCGTCGTTAACAATCCACAGTAATCCCACAAGAGCGCGAACGCGTGGAAAGGTTGCAGACGACCTCCAGCTCGGGTCTTATTACGCAAGCGTGCGCGTTTTAATTAGAGCGAAACATAAAAACACGGCAAATGATACTGGGTGACCTTGTTTATCTTGTTCATCACTTCCATGAGAGAAGCGTTTTCCTTCATAAACACAGAGAACAAACGACCCGGCTCTCTTCTCTCTCTCCCTGCAACGCGGCGAGACGTAAAGTTTTCAGATGGCCGTGAGTATTTTTTACTTGCAGTGTTGTGGCGTCTCAGAGGAACGGGAATTAGTTTGTGTTCACAGGGAGAGTATTTGGGAGAGCGACTCGTGGAGATCATAAAGGCTTTTATGTGTTCTATCAGCCACTATTTACCATCACTTCCGTCTTTCTATTCAAGCTAATTGCTCTATTTAATGAGCTAGTGGTATATATATATATATATATATATATATATATATATATATATCTATATATATATATATATATATATAGATAGATAGATAGACGGCAGGATGTGTGGCCCAGGAATAATGAGTGATCATGAACGAAAAGGGGCGGAAGAGTGAGCTGGTCCCACTGATTGAACATCAAACTTTATTGACAGCCCTGTCCGGAGACAGCGGGACTTGCCAGCGTTGCATCACATGTTTTGGCTCATTTGGTTTCTTTTGGCCGGCAGGTTCAGCAGATAACTTTAAATGAAAGAAGCACTACGTTGGTTCATAGTTCAATGCCATTTATCTGTGGTTGCTGCCTTTCTTTGTAGTTCCTGATGAGGTTTGCACGCAGTCAGCATGGCTGGTGTTTCTGTATTTGCTGCAAACACCTTTTCGTGGCTTATTTTAGGTTTTATTTCATTCAAATAATGTTGTATTATTATGTACCTGTGCACACCTGTGTGTGTAACAAGCTGTGCACAGCCATCCCAGCACCAGTCACTGGGACGTATCAATCATGCAATCTACTGATTTGTCATAAAGATTAGAATTGTTTGAGAAATAAGCACTTTGTTTCTCAAAGAGAAAACACAGCCTCAGTAAATCTTGTGTACTCAGAATCAATAATTTTATGAAACTCAACAGCCGGCCAATAATTGAGCATGCAAGCTCCGTCGCAGGATGAGTCCAGAAGAGGCCTGTGTATTGAGATGCTGCCCAAGTAAATCAGTGATGACGCACGCACTTTGCAGCCAACATTTGCACTGACACGTCCTGTGAACCGAGCCAACCCGGGCCACTTCTCAAAATGTAATGTCTTGTATTCATAAAAACCCCACGAAGGGATGGGTGACACTCGGTGCCAGACAGGCAGTCGTAAATGGTCTTTAACCCTAAATACTGTACAAACACGGCCCTTCCAGTAGCTCCTGAAGCTGCAAAAGGACACACGCACACACACACACACACACACACACACACTTGGAGGCGGGTTACCTCGGAGGCCCTGGAACAGGTGTGCCTCTGGCACGGGCGGCCGGCTTGCCCCTCACCGACGGCACCTTGGCATCCTCCGAGCCGCCGTTCAGGTACGTGAGCTCCTGCAGCTGGGCCTGTCTGATCTCATCATTGTAATCCTGCACACAGGGAGAGGCCGGCGCGTTCACACACACACACACACAAACGCACCCACGGCAACCGGCTCGCTTTCAATCACACCGCATTAAATGACGCGCTCGGTCTCCGCGGCCGCAGCTCCGGGAATATCTCGCCAACGTGCTCTCCGGCGATGCCTGTGAAACATTCGGGATCGCCCCGCTGATAAAATCTCTGCAAACACTTTAGCTTTTGTCTCTCCACACTCGCTTTTTGTCCACTAAATTCAAACACATAATTAACTTGAACCATGAAAAACGAGGGTATGCTTTTATGGCGCAGGTGGGAAGGGTTAACGCGGGAGGAGTTGGGGGAGGAGTCTGCCGGTAATTGATGGGGAGATGTAAATCTCCGTAGCTCTGAGCACTCGGGAGATCATGTATAATGAATGGAGGGAGAGTAAATAAGCTGCTTCCCGCTCTCGGATCGACAGAAGTACAGTGACAAAGGGAAAGAGCGAACGCACTGGTATCAGAAACTTCTTGATCTCCTCCAGAGCGTGACCCATCCTGGCGTAGGCCTCGGCCGGCGGGGCGAACACCTCGATGAGGACGTGCAGGTCTTCGTTCAGGTGGTGATATTTGGCCTCGCCGCTCTGCCGTAGCTCTTCTTCCTGATGGTACGGGAAAAAAAAGAAGAAAAAAAAGGAAGGGGGGGGGGTTAGGCATCATATATCCTCCGCGAGTCAGCTGTCACCGTCAGCAACATTTGTCTTGTTTTTTTGTCAAGGATTTATCGCGGGGAGCTTCACACAATGAGGTTCGAGTCCTCGGTGCTGCAGAGTTTTGAGAAAAAAGACACACAGGAAATGTTCCTGATGTATATATTTGCAACAGCAGTCGTTCCTACATCTTTTCTGCTGCGGCTGTCACAATTAACTGATCACCTTTGTCGCCACGCAGCTGCTCGTCCTTGTAACAAATGCACGGATAAAGTGCGTCCTGTCGCGCACTCAATCATAAGACATGTTTCTATTTGTGTCAAAAGTAGAGCATTGTGATTCTGCATAAATGATGAATAATGTGGCAAAGCACTGGTTCAATTAGCTACCACAATACAATGAAAGAGATATTCAGCAAACGAAAGTCAAAAGGAAAAATAGGAGACGTCAAATAAGACATCAAACCCTCCTTTGACTGGGAAGTGATTTCTGAGGGAAATAAGTGCACAAAGACGTCAACACTCACCGAACTGCACCAACGAGACTAATTAAAAGATCTAAAGGCTTTTCGCCGTAAGAAAAGATAACAGTCTTAAAATAAATAGATCCATGCAACCCTACTCAAGCAAACATGTGGGCACTACTACTGAAATCTGCACATTTTTGGAGAAAAAGTCATTTGGAGCCGATACGTAAGGTGATGCCCTGACGTTTCCTTTTGCCAAATGTTTACGAGTCAGCGCCTTTCTTCGTGCACCACCAGCATGTAGACATGTTAATCTTATCAGCGAAGTATCTCGACATGGATTGGTGCCGATGTTGGTGAAAACATGTAACGGCTCTGGTAAACACCTGCCTTTTGATTCCAGGAGCTGTTGGATGGATTAACATGGAACTTGGTTCTGCGATTTTTACTCACAGATCCACCATAATGTCTGTGGCTGATGGGGATGTCATTCAACGAAGACATTTCATTCCAAATAACAAATGTCAAAATCAAGGGGATGTTCAAGAAAAAGTCAGACACGTCGCTGAAACGTTAAACAAAAACAACTGCTGCACCAGACTTTTAACGCAACATCTGGATTTCACGCATTGCATTAAAAACCTCAAACTGAGTAAAATGTCACTTTACCATTGAGGTTTTCAGTAACAAAAACCAACTTCATCATATTTGCTTTTAACTACAGCATTATTTCCTCAACACGTTAAAAGTTACAGATGTTTAGCCTCAAACGGGTGTGGTTGAACAATGTGAAAGCATGGATGTCTTGTTTAGTACTAAAACGTACTAAAACCCCTTCTCGTCTGCAAAAAAGCGCATCGAGTTTAGACTGCAGCAGAAAAACAAGCCGCGTGAACAGCGATAGGCCGCTGAGGCGCGACAGAAGCGGGCCAGCACAATGTTATTGGTGGCGAGAAATGGGACAGCGAAACCCCCCAAAACGTCTTCCCACCGCGCGACACAGGTGGGGGCGGCCCCCGTGTCTCGTCTTCTCTGGGGCCTCTCCAATGGCTGCCACTTCCCCTTCCCCTTCTCCCTCGCCAGCACCACGCCAGCCAGTCTCTGATGTCACCTAATTATAAATAACCTTCTTTTAAGAGTGCCGGGGGTATGGTAATGATATGTTAATTCCCCCCACAAATCTGTGCTTTACGAGCTGAGGGCGCCCAGCGATGACGGAGCCGCCGGTGTCGAGAAGGTAGCGCGAGAAGGGTGTTAGAAAGAGACGAGCGCTTGCAGACTTGGCTCTCGTCTTCCCTTTCATTTGGTTTCAGGGCACATTTGCACGAAGAAAAGAAAAGATGAAACTGTTAAATAAATAACGGAAGACCGAGACTACGGTCACAATGCGTCGTCTGAGGCGTTTTACTCCATCTTTCCATCTATAAGGTCTATTTAACAGGCAAAGGTTCACTGTTATACCCAGTGCATATGTCGTTTCGTAGCAAACCGGCCTGTATGCGGGACCACGTCACATGCACGTGATATCATAACAGCAGACTTCATACACAGCGCTGATAAGAAGCCTCAGTAATCCAGCAGAGTCCTATAGCGGCTAAGCAGCCCACGGTGGGAGATTACAGCTGTCTGTATTTCATATCTACTGGCACAATCTTCCTCCCACTTTTTCTCCCCCCCCCCCCCATAAATCTGCTCATGAAAAGCCGCTCACCCTGGAAATGGGAGGCCGGGACGCCGCGCACGCTCCTGCACGCTCGGGCGCAAACAACGGCGTCGAGCTCGGAGCTTTTCTCATACAAGTCAAATTAAGGGGAGATGTTGGAAAAAAATGGGTCAAGTTCTACCAGTCGTCGGTAGGAACTGCGTGGCGTTGATCCTCGTCGTCTTAAACCTACACTGGGACGAAATCTACAGGCTCTTCACTGGTGACGAGTAACATCGATTCATAGATGCTTTCATTTACTTTTAAAGCGGAGAGCGGACTGAAACCGGTTCGTGTCTCCTCAGGAATCCGCCCCTGTACACAATCTCGATCTATTCACGAGCGCACACAGCTGGGGTTTGTTTCTTTTGGTGCAGGACTTCTCACACATGCCGAGTCGTGCTCTCAGGCAACGCGGCTATTTCAGCTCGCAATTAAACGCCGTGCAGGACTCGCCAAAAGTCACACAACGTGATTGTTGCGTCTATCAGGGAAGTTAAAGCGGGTCCAGGGAGGAAAATGGGTGAGTCAATCATCGTGGCGCTAACGGGGGGGGAGGAGGCCTTTCAACCCCTCCTTCATACCCTTCTGGTCAACACGAGACCAGCAACATATTCAAGCATTAACGACAGTTCTTTGCACCGCCGCCGCCAAAATAAAAGCTTTAAAAATGGAGTTTACTGAATATCGTTTCATCCTCCAACACGTACATTATGTTCTAGTTCTCCATCAGCAGTTTTTCATCATTAATTAAAGAGAGAAACGTGCCTTCAAGGCGCCTCACGCGGAGCATCGGCAGTAGAAGGTTCTTTTGCAGTGCAGCGAACCAGACCCGTGACCTACGCGGGGGGAATCTCGAGCGCTCGAAAACATGATGACACACGCTGCGCTGCTGGAAACAGAAAGTCAGCAGCCGGCTGAAGATGAAGTAGGGCTTTTGAAGCGAAGGTGTATCCTTCTTCCCGCCCACTTAAAAAAAAAAAAAAAAAAAGAAAAAAGAAAGAAAGAGGGAGAGCGTCCCGGACAGAAAGCTGTCAGTCATAAATCCTGCAGCGGGTTGGCGCAGACAGCTGAGGGCTGCCGAGGTCAGCACTTCTCCGTGACAGATCTCTCCTTCAGGTACTCCAAAGCAGTCGGGCCATCAAAGGCAACACAGTAATCAAAAAGGATGTTCTGTATGATAGCGTGAATCATCGCCACCAACAAATCAACCCTGACAAACAGAAGCAAAGATGCAGCAGCCTGCCATCAATTCTGCTGCTAAAGAGACGCCGTTGGAGACATTTATCTCCTTTTTTTTTCATGCACTGACATTTTAAGTTCTAGTCTTTTCAAGAAATCCGTCTTAAGTTTTCCTTAACGTTGAAATGATTCCGATGCATTTTCTTACTGTCTTGAGTTGGAGCTTGTGTGGAAACAAAGCCACAGATTTAGAGCCTCGTCGTCTGTGAGAGAACACGCTTTGAATGGTGTCAGGCGTGTCTGCTGATCCCAAAGATCCCATTTCCATAAACAACGGAAATTTGTTTTCAAGTCGGAGCTGTTCTTCAGAACTGGGTGTGACCCACAAAGTGTCAATCAACTGCAGAATGCTCAAACATTTCAATTTAAAATGAGACAGACATTAAAGGTTAAAGGGAGAAATGTAAACAGAAATGTAAATGACAGCATTGCTAATTAGCCAAAACATATTAAAGCTGCAGGATTAGCAAAGATCCCCAAAAAGATTGCTTTAGATTATAATAAACAAAACAAATAAAAACAATACGATTGTGATTAATTCATTAGTCAACCAGAAGAGAATTGATTCAATAGCTAAACTAATTTATTTTGTGCAAAAACTCGAGAAATTCAATGATTCCAGAGTCTAAAATGTGTTTTCTTCTTTACTCAGGTTTCAATGACAGTAAACTGAATGTTTTCTTTTATATTACACCATAGTATACATTTAAACATGTCATTCTTTCCATCGTCTTATTGTCCTATTGTCCAATGCTATGCACCACCCGCTATATCAAATTCCTTCTATGTCTAACATACTAATAAATAAAGGAATAAATGTTTCTGATTCCTGATGCTGAACATCTAAAATACCCTTGAATCAATGTTGTTTATTTTGGTTAATTAAACTTCATTAATGCATCACTTTGTCACAAAATCAGAATGTCAGCTGGATTTTCACGTGAAAAGTTATTTTTCTAAACTCCGTCCATAGAAGCCAAAGGGCAGCATGACATAACGCGGCGGGTGAAAGAGTGAAAGGAGGGGGGGGTGGGGGGGGGGTTACCTTCTCTTTGTCCCTCATGGATCCTTTTCCCAGAATGGACATCTTTGTGAGCGTGTCCTCCTGTAGCCTCTTCAACGAGTTCCCGCGTGGCCCCAGGAGTTTGCCGACAAAGTTAAACTGCAACAGAGAGCGAGAGGTCAGTCAGCGTCTGCGTGTTTGCAATCGGCTTTGCGAGGAATTTAAGTCAAATCTATGTTGCTGTGTTACGGTTCAACTCTTCCTATGATCAACTCTGCGTATATTTCCTTTAGGTTGACACAATACAATTAATAATGTAAATAAATATATTCCCCTGCAACCATTCTTGTTTTTTCTTTACGGAAGTATAGACGGTGAATGAAACCATACTGTACCAGGACACACTCTCTCATTGAATTGAATGAGAAAATGCGTCCACACATTTTGACTGTAGATGAAACGCCTGCAGGCCGCCTCCACTAATGAGGCGGAGAAGTCTGCACCTGTGGAACAAAACTGATAAACAAAACTATGCTAATCCTCAAATGTAATTACGTGGAGTCCATGGCAGCGACTGGCAGTCACTCCATGCGCTGAAGGATTGGGAGAAGAATGGAAAGATCGACTAACTCTAACTCATCCACGTTGTGATTTAATTTCCATATTTCTCATTCATCAGATTGATCAAACATGTGTTTTGAGCATTTGTTAAGACAGATGGCAGTAAACACAAGGAAGGGAACACACGGAACAACCTGCAACAACATTTCCCGGCCAGATGTTGCAGTTGATGGACTGTGTTTTGACCCCCTGGGGTCTAATGCCGCACCGTTCAGCCGCGATTCATTCTCTAGCAACACGTCGTCACAGTCCCGCGTTGGCAGATGCACCGCCGCGAAAAAAATTGACGCAACAGCCGAGATACCCCGAGTTTAAGCATGCAGGTCAAGCGTCAAAATGATGTCATTTGTTCATGTTTCTGACAATGAATTCCGTTTTCTTTAAACTATTTATGTTTAACACTTGAGTGAATGCAAAGTGCCCCTGTGTGTGACGATCAATAATCAATAACATCCGGTGCTTCAACCAACCAATTAGCCTCAAAGTAAAGGGTTCCAACAGGAGGCCGTCGTTCTGATAGTAAATGGGACAATCTATGCTGATTCATGCAGATTTTTTTTATGAAATCAGAACTTTACTGATATCAGTTTCATCCTCTCGAATGTCTGAATTTAAATCCGCATCATTATCATAATGCGCGTGTTTGCGCTGACATTGAACTCGAGCGCCTCCGGCGTGTCTCCATCTATCAAAGGCTTCGGCGCCTCGGATTACTTCACGAGGTCATGCGCTTCCTCAGCCGTGGAAAACACAAAACAAATGTCATGCATTACTGTGTGTGCAGAGCCGGACGTCCTCCGCGCGCTTCCACCGGCAGCTGGAGACGAAAAAGGAAGAGCGGCGCTCCTCCACCCCCCCCGACCCCCCCCACCTTCTCCACGCGTTTCCTTTACCAGTGAGTTATACAGCCGTCTCCCTCAACTATCTAGGTCATCAATTAGCTAGCAGGGTAGAGCCGGTTTGCTTCCACACCTCACCCTTATCTCTCCCGCCTTTTGTCCAGGAACCCGGGAGCTTGTTAGGAAGCCCTCCTGCCAATTCCTGGCCGAGGCACTCGAGCTCGAGTGAGTGGCTCTAAAAAACGCTGAGCGCCTGTTGATTCGCGGCCCCCGGTCGGGGCGGGCGGAACGTCCGGCAGCTCTCGGGCCGCCTTCAGCTTTTTTACGATTACCTCGAGTCCTGCGGCCGGGCGTGATATTCCCGCCGTGTCCCGCTGTGCTAATTTCAAAGTGGCCCCCTGCAAAGTTCTAACCTTGGACCGATGAATATGTAACGGCGCGTTGGCGTTGGGAGCGTGTGGACTTTGATGATAACTTCTGTCTGCGTCACCCGAAACATTTTCACGGCGCACAAATGAACTCCTTGTGTATCCAGTGGGACACGGAATGTTGGGTTAGGGAAATGCAATTTAAAGTTATCTGAGCAAACACGGCCTCTAATGTATTCAAACGTGTAAGAGGTCCATCAAAGGGGACACCGCCGGCGCCGGGGGGAAGGAGGGGGGAGTCGGGGGGGTAAAACACAAGGTGCGGGGAGATGTTTTAAATGTGCCGAGCTGAACCGCCCTCCATCGCCTCCATCGCCTCCGCCCGGACGGGGCCTCGGTCGCTCGCCAGCGTCAGGCAGAGAGCGAAGAAAGAAGGAGCAAATTCACAGGAAGGAGACTTTCTGCATCGGTGAAACTCCCCCTTTCATATCGCCTGGAAACGGAGCGCTAATTAAAGATTTGATCAATTTCAGAACGGGAATGGATTTGTGTAAACGATGTTTGTTTACGACGCGTGTCCTGTAGGATCGCTTCCAATTAAATATTTTTGTCTTCCACGCAACGTTCACATGAAGGCAAACAAAACACTAAAAAGGCTTCAGGGGTTTCACCATGTGAGATTTTCATATCTGGATTATTGTCAAAAGACGCTTCTGTGATATTTTTATCTAAGTTGTTTTTTATGTAACATTGGACGATGTTGGTCCAGATGTTGGATGTTTGAGGCTGAGTGATTCTCTCGAGGATGTTGGACCTCAGACCCCTTTGCCGTCACTATCTGGCTTCTTAATCTCTCTGTGCTTCGTCCAATAAACCACGGCGCTCTACGTCAAATTACATTTACTGTATTAAGTTCCCGTATCTGACAATTGAAATAAAGTTTTGATAACAGCATGTACATAGATTACGTATTTTATATCTATATATATATTTTTTTTTCCCTCAGGCCTTGAAGCAGGTTAAAGTCGTGTTATGGACAATACTATTTAAACACAAATCGTCCAGATTTTTCTTTGGATTAGTTTGACCGATGCCAGTAAATGTCAGAGAGAAATCTGCGCTTGGACATCGGAAGGCGCTTGCGGAGCCACGCGTCCGTCTCGCCGCGCCGAACAATCCTCCCAATATGAGAGTCTCACGGAACACGTTACCGTAATCCCCGCTGTTGATCGGGAATCAAAACCTCCCTGACTCCTTCTGCGACGGATGCTTCGTGGGGGGGTTAGCTAACGCTCTGGTTATCACGAGGGATTATGTGATTTACAATAAAAACCTGCCCGGGCTCCTCCGCATGTCAGCAAACCGTGTGAGAGGACGGCGCCCGTAATCACCACAATAAAAGCTCACGCGTGGAGAAAAATGGACTGAATTACACGTTTTGCGCAACATTCAGCTAAAAACAAAAGGGGGGAGGCCCCGTGCGAGGCGGTTTCATCGCCCGCTGCGAGCGCCGGGCGAAAGGTGTGCGCTGTGATTTGTGCTGAGGACGGCGGGGACGGGAGCTACAGCGGGGGGGGGGGGATAAATCACCGCTCCCAGCTCGGAGGAGCCACAGTCTGAACTGGAAATGAACCAGTGGGACTCCCCGCGGCTCGCTAATGGCCTGCGGCGCGTTCTGCCGAAGGGGGGTGAGAGAGGGCCCGCGGGCCGAGGGGAACCGCACGGATGCAGAGGCCGGGGTGTTATTTAGTTGCTGAGTAGGTGTGACTTTTTGTGTCGTCCTGGTTAAATCGGGATTTTAAAACGCGGACGTCTCTATTTCTGTAGCCGACGTTTCAGTTCTTGTTCTAAAATAACATTAACAGAGATTGCTTATATATGTTGTGCTAAAAGGTCCAGATTAACGTGTTCTAATGGTGAATCCCATCGTTCTGGTAAATTAAAACACAGTTGATCCCCTGATCAGCAGGTAAACGCCGCGCCCATTAATTCGTGTTTATGAGAAATGACAAAACTTCCAATTGAACTAATATCATAAAACTGCCAAATGGACGAGAACGCGACAACCGACTAACTAACAAAGCCGCTAAGTGGCTATTTTGGAAAACGTCCTGAATGCCCGGCGCCCAAAGGGTTGATGCCGGCGGCTCAGGAGAAAAGCCCATTGGAGTCAGGACCATCACTCTCGCCGTTTCTACCTGTCGGGTGGAACAAATTGAATTTGTCGTCCTCCGGTGGCTTTGTTGGAGCTCTAAACAGCGTTTGAGTGCGGCTACTTATCAAAGCTGCCAAGGCGGATTTGTTCGGCTGGGGACCTTGGAGACTTGGAAGCGGGGCCCCCGCGAGGACGCCATACGTGCAGAAGACTGGCGGACCGCCGGGTCCGGCTCGTCGTCAACGCACACCGGAAATGTCCTCAAAGACCACAGAGGGACCCGAGATTTGGTGATTAGGGGGGAAACAGACGTTCCGTCCACTGGAGTATTGAGATATAACCACTGAAATGTGTCCCGGACAGCGGTTATCAAAAGATATGCAGCTCTCGGGAGTAAAACTTTAACAGCGATATAGCATCTTACTGCACGCGTGTATGTGAACATGTGACATCTACAGTGATCGATCAGAATCATCAGAACCTCATTGTGGATATTTGTTTTAACACTTGAAAATAGAAGAAGAAGATTTTCTCCAGCGACGGTTATTTTAAAATGAAGAGCGTTGACAGGGAAGTGTGTGTGTCACGGGGCTCAAGCGGCCGCGTGTTGACATTTTAAAGCAACGTGTTGAGCTGATTGCTGGTTTCGAACGTGTGTTTACACGGCGTGTGTTGAACTGACAGGTGTTATTTTAACGTGCATGCGATATAATATGCTCGAGCCATTGTGCAGAAATGCACTTTTCTGCCGGGGGGGGGGGATGTAGCTGCAGGTTACCGCCCTGCTTTCCCCTTGGAGGGCTGAGGTGAAAACGAGAGCGTCCCTCTCGCTTTTACACCAACCCACCTCCCCATCGCGCTCCCACCGGGAAATCCCTGTCATGCACCGAGCTGCCGAAGAGCTCCTCCGCTGCGGCAACGGCGCTATCGCTCCAAATGGGGGGGGCGGGGGGGGGGCTTCATGTGCAGGTCATCGCAAAGCCGGCTGTCTGGGGGGGGGGGGCCTCAACATGTGACTCGCGTGCTGCATTGCAAGCGCACTCTCACCCCGCCAGGCGCTCACGAGAAGGAAAGGAAACACCTCAGAGAGGGTTGCAAGAGATCCGCTGCTCATTTCAAGACAACAGAATCCATCGTTCCATATTCCTTAAATATTCATTGACAAATATAAATAAAAATATACAGTCGTGAAGACTTTGACTGAGCGAGGTCGGTGGAATGTGGAGGCAATTATGTCGTCGAGGTGTTCAGGAACATTTCCTGCATCGGGACCTCGTGAATGGGAGGTTTATTGGTATTCAGGCGAATCAGCAGCGCCGACCTCCACCTCGGAGTGAGAAAAGGCGCATCAACGTAATGAGAGAAAAGGTCGTCCCAGTCACTCATTTGCTGTGAAAAGAGGCTTGGTGGTGGGAACCTTTCAACAGCTTGAAGCGATTTCTTAAGGAAGAAAGTTCCCCCCGACAAAGTCCCAGATCTGTCAGCAAAAAGACTCCAAGTGTTTTACGTCAAGGAACAAAAAGCTTCCCGTGGCTGTAGTCAGGAATCTAAATAGAAACCGGCGATACTGTAGTTCGGCTTCAGCGTCTATAAATATCCACGCACACTCCTGGAGAAGTCGGCTGCCACAACACTTACTTTGGGAAACTGCTTGACTGGTATTAAAATCTTCTGGCCCAGTTTCATGTTCTTGTTGATGACGACGTCGATGAACTTCTCCTCTTCCTTCTCCTCGTCTTTCTGAATTTTCTCAATCTCTGAAAAAGACGGAGAGACAAAAGGACTGAGTCGGGGTGGACGAGCAGCAAATGGGAAACACTGGAAAATGAAAAGTAACATGTTGCCAACGAGGAGGAGAGTTCCACACTCGATGGATTAGTTCAGTCGATTTAATACAAACACAAGTGAGCGTGAATTGTTTTTGTCTTTTGTTCTTGGACTTTTGGCAGAAGGGAAAAAAAAAAAAAAAAACTCAACAAATAATTAACTCGGATGAATCAATAACGAAATGAACACACGGCTCTGTGAATAATGCAGGTGGGTTTCAATCTTTTAGCAAGAAAGTAAGTAAACGTTCCCAAAATGAAACCTATTAATTAAAAATTGCCTATAAAATGTAAAGAATGACTATTCAGGTCTGTGAGTGCAGCGGTTAAAAAGCTAAATGAAGATATTGGATCATCTGGAACCAGCTCTTGTTTTAGAGGATGCTCGTGAGTGTTGGTCTGCAGATCCGCTCGAACCTTTCAGGCACAAGAAAAGGACGCTATCTCTCTCTCTCTTAACCTTTAGGCCACCAGAAGGCCAATTTGTTTATACAGAAAACAAATAACGGGTGTGTGGGGGGGCGGGGGGACACACACTCCGGGCTCTCAGGGAACGCCGGCTGTCGCAGCTCCTCCTATGGGAGCTGCGCACTTGGATGTATTTGGAGATGTAACCTTGAACGTTTAATCAGATGGATAACGTCGGTGGAAAAATGGTTTTGCAGAGAGGGCAGCTGGGAGGTGCAGGGGCGTCACGGCAAAGACTGTAGGCTAAAAGCACGGCGGCGAAGTCCATCACTGATTTATTTATGGTCTTTAAAAAAAAAAAAAACAGGATTCAAAAGAGAGCGCTCTGGATTTTACATTTTACAAAGCCATCGTTTTAACTGGGTTCAAGGGTCCAAATGAATCACATGATCATTTTTCAATTACATTAATCTGAGCATCTGCACCTCTGGAGACTATAAACTATAAAGGCATCGCTGCAGCAGTACGGCGGAATGTAATTAAAACCTTTGATTTGAGTGTTAACAAGGATAAAAGAGGTGAGATGGAGATATTCTTAAGCTCTGCTTTATCCCGGGGGGGGGGGGGGGGGGGCAGAGAGCGCAACATCAATGTTAATGCGTCGCCTAGCAACAATGCCAACACAGAGTTTCCTCTAAACAGTCCGGCTCTGATTCATCAGGAGAGATTGTGACTCGTGTTTGTCAACGTTTTTTTTTTTCTTTTGCTCTGAAAAAAATCCCTCTTGCCCTCAAAGAAAATATTGCATTTTAAATCCAAGTAAACCCAGACGGTGCGCGCCGCTCAATGGAGGTGTGGGTGTAGCAGGTGTAATGAGCTCTACATCGGAATCAGCCGGATCGAACCGACGGACTGAAGCTCGTGTGTGTGACGACGTGACCTGAGCAGCACCTTCGTCGGTCCAAGTGTTCCAAAAGAAAGCCCCGTAAACTGTTGTTCTTTTTGCTTGTGTTCAGCCTTGAGAATTGGCCGTTTATTCCTTTGCTTCCGTTTGATAAGGTCACAGAAGAATAGGATTCCCCTGCGTCGTGTTTGACTGCATGCGCTCTGGGTCACTCGGCAGTAATTATCGTTGAATATGACACGCCTCGGCTTTTCTTTCCGATCCACCGTTTGCATTGTTTTGCTTCCCGATCCTTTCTGAGGCTCCGAAGTGCTTCGATGAAACTCAGCTTAGAGTACAAATCTCGGTTAATACAACTGTGGTTTCATTTGATTACTTTTGGCCTTCATTTGCAAAAATGAAGACAAAACGAAAGCCGATGGAAAGATACTAAACAGCTCACAATAACCTCAGCTTTATATATATATATATTTATATTAGGTCCGTCACATTATTTGGCCCACTGCTCACTTACTCAAGATATAACTATGATTAATCCTATAAACAAAATCTGCTTCTATTTTTTCCGACGAATGCATCGAACATGAAAACTTTACCACCTTTGCACACGTTGAACACATCTCCACAGTCACCGGACTCCATCCCAGCTGCCCCGCTCTTCCATTAGAGTAAAGCAGCTCGCTGATTCAGGCCTCCCCGTTTAAAATTCATAAACTGGCTGGATTTCGCGGGATTATGCATGACTTGGGCTCCGTGCTGGAGGGTCGGGTGCGGAAGTGGGGACTGAGGCAATTGGGTCATTAAGTGTCCCGGGTTCCGTGTTGAGGGGCGCGATACATGATAAGTACCGTGCCTGCTCGCCGGGTGCATGTGTCCTTATTCTCATCTGTCATCACAGATCATATGTAAATGTTTTATCAGCGAGATCATGAGTTCGCACGAAAGTCAGTGAGCCTCTTTTCGCCTTTTATGCTTTTATTTGTGTGGAAATTTTGCCATCTTGAAACTTCCCCTTTAGGCTGATTTTACACAAATACAGTGACCAACACCAATCAATCTCATCTATATCTGGGCAATAGATGCTCTAACTGGGATATCTGTCTATCTGCGTTGCCCCGGGCGACGCGCTTTAGTTGCAGTAAATACAACCCGTCGGATGTGACATCCACTGTGGTCGACTTAATCGTGTTTGTTACGTCTTGAGATGCTGTTCTTACTTATTCTTCTGCTCATGAAATAGCAGAAAAAGCTCACAATCATTTGTATTTAATAGATGTCATTATGATTTGCACCACCTTGAATTTCTTCACTCTGCGGGATGCAACTTCGTCGCAGTGCGTTTCCTTGTGTAAATAACACGGCGACAAGCTTCTCTTTAGCGTCGAGAGTAAAAAACACTTCTTTTCTAAGTGGCACAGGGGTCGTTTCTTCGCGAGACCGATGCCGCGTGTGTCCGTCTGCAGCCCGACAGACTCATTATTTTTGTTGTTTTGCAATTACGGGTCAAAAGAAATAAATGGTCCAACGTGAACGCGACCTCGTTTATTCTCATTTCCCATCCAGCGTAGCACGCTTATACAAACACAATCAAAAGAACAATGAGGTCACCGAAGGATGAAATATTCAAACTAAAATGCAAAAAAAATTCCAGACAGAAGATTGTTAAAAAAAAAAAAAAAACATCAAGCTGCTTCCTACAATGAGCAAAGGGACCAGATGAGGTTATTTTTCCACTGTGGGTGGAGTGGAGAGTTGGAGAAAAGGTGAGTCTTGTATTTCCGATCACATCTGCGGCAGCTACCGTATACGAGTAAATGCTAAACACAGCACAGGAAGAGCTGACCGACCGAGTAACGCCATCCATTACTAACTCAGGGTTTGCTCGTATTACCACCAGTCGGTACCATCTAAGCGGCGGCAATTCAATGATGAATCGAGCGATCAGTTAAGGATCAATGTGTGGTTTTGTCTTGTCAGCATCCCAAACACACTGCAGAATCAGACAAAGACAGAAGCAGCAAAAGCAGCTTAAAAATAGACATAACACAAAGCAACCGGGTCTCGCGACGATTCGAATTCACAAGCATCAATAAGTCCTACGCTTTCTTTGGAGTTTTTTTATATATATATTTTTTTTTTATGCTCCAGCCGTTAAAGACGGCGGTGGAGTGACAGACCGCCGAGGGTCTCGGTGCCAGAAACCGTTTCATGTGCGCGCCCAGTGCGACCGCACACAATTAGCTTGAATCATGGTGTCAAGGCTGTGACCCTTGAGAAAGAAACACTAAGGCAGAAAAAAACACACACATATATATATATATATATATATATATATACACACACGCACACATTTATTGCCTGGACTCGCTCCTGTCCCGAAATCTCAATTTCACTCCGGCTCCTCAGCTGCCTCGACAAGGTCAGGCTGGCAGCGGGAATTCGTCTCGCCCCCCTAATCTGGAGATTACATTCTCGGCGGGCCGGGGAGGTTCCCTCCCTCCCTCCCTCCCTCCCTCCCTTTCTGCCTCGCTCCCTGAAACCCCGCCAGCCCGGCTCTCTACTGTGAGGTAACGAGCCAAGACCCGCTTACAGTGTGGAGATAATGTCCACGGATTAAGGCCGAGAACCCCTCGAGCGGCGCCTCCTTTCATTTCAGCATCCGGCCCGCGAAGCGCCGTAAACACATCCAGCTTCCTGCGCGTCGCCGGGGAAAGTCCCGCCCCCTTTCCTCTCGTGCAAAGCGCGCGATAGCGGATGGGTTTAATCCCCCCAACCAGAACTCAGTGGCAACGGTGAGAGCACTGGGCAAACGGAAACCAAAAAAAGCCGGGCTTCTTTCGCAATGCTCTCGTCGCCCGCGGGTTGAGTCGAAGTTCCTTCGACGTCGCCTCGAGTGGCGGAGTCGTTCAAAGTGGAGAAGCTTGTTGTTTCGAGGCCCTTTAAGGGTTCAACTCCGCCTAAAAGGCGGCAGACGCGCTGCGCTGCGGCGTCGTTGGTGTGACGGCGGTGCACAGACCTCCGGCTCGCCTTTGTTTGCTCATCCAGGCAGTCGGAGGGCGCTTCTCGTTTTTTGGCGCCTGTTCGTCTCAAATGCTTTGCTTGCACGGAGATTATCGTGGTGTTCTCAAGCAGCCGGAGAATTTTGGGCTTCACAAAATTTGTCCCGATCCACGAAATCCACAGCAGCTGCATTTTAACCGCGCGACGTGTGGCGGACGCAGGTTTCATCAGTGGTGGGTTGCGTCTGGTGCAACAATTGTGGCGAATGTTATCAAACTGTTCACAGAGAAAGCGGCGAGCATCGAATGGGATTGAAAGCGGGGCGGCGGACGAGGAGGAACGTGTGAATAAGCGGCGGTTGTGGTGAGAGAGGACGCAAACTCCCGCAGGGCCCATCCGTTGAAAAGCAGCACGTCCGCAGTCGCACTGAGCAGTGAAACAAAGTCAGCTCTTACTTCAGCTGTGACAAAGTAGACTTGTTGGCAGTATGAGCCCCTTTTGCTGAGCTGTTAAAAACAAAAAAAATACAATACAATGTTGTATTTTTACCGGGGGAAACTAATTCGACTGGTGATAAAAAAAATTTAAAAAAACCTTGACCTTGGCATCGCGGCAGCTCCCAACTGGAGTGTCAGGTGTGTTAATGGATATTCTAATAAGACACAACGCTGAACTCGCTGACTACGCTATTTATACACAGCGGATTAACACAACATTCAGAAGTGTGGCCTAAAAGATGCTGAATATGTGATGAGTTTGATCCGCAAGCATCCTGTGATACACACAGATACTGTACATCATTGAAGATATTCCTCCTCATAACACACAAATCACGGAGCTGCTCTGGAGTTTTCTTAAAATCGGGAGGAGGGAACCATGTGTTTTAGTGGCATTTCTTAATCCGATGTACGCGATCGTCTCCGTACTGTGAATATTTCCTAAAAGAGGCGCCGCAACCTCAGCGACCTTGAACCCCGTCTGAGCTATGAGAGTTTGTTCAGTTATTTCATTATTTATTTCCCTAACAATGTTTCATTTGGTGATGTATTTATTTTGTCTTTTTTATTTAAGAAATGAAAACAATAGACATTTTAAATCTTATGTGACCGATATTGTGAAATCATTTTCCAGTTCACATTATTATTACAATTACTATAATGGTTCTCGGCATACAGTTTGTTTTGCAACTTGAAATACGTACTTATTAATCGCACATTTGCGTGAGCGTCATTCCTTCCTGCATTCCGAGCGTTCGTCCTCAGATAGCAAGCAGGAGAGTCAACGGAGGAGCACATGACACCTGCAGTGCTGTTTCTTGTGTGTGTGTGTGTGTGTGTGTGTGTGTCCGTGGTGCTGAAACACACCCAGAGACGAGGAGACAGTTTCTCATCCTGCTCGCATTTCATGGTTGCAGATTGAACTTTGTCCCCCCGTTAAAGCCATAATCACGTTTTCCCCAGCGTACCAATGGAGCAGCAGACGGGGAAACTGCAGGGAAGCGAAGACAGACAACGGGAGACGCTGGGGACAGCTGTTAGACGCCTATTGGCAGACAAACAGGTGTTTCTACGCACCTCCCCCCCTGCTGATGGGAGAGAATCAATCAATAATTAGCTATAAGATTCTGCTTTCAAACTCCTTCTCAGATTTATTAAAGGTGGGCCCAGACTAAGAAATGTATAAAGAACCCTTTGTGTAATTTCCATTTAAATGGACTATAATGGTGTGTAGGCCAGTGTTGAATATACACATATATTTATATATATATATGTGTGTACTTCTCCAGGTACAGAGCAGTACACAGCGAGTGCGTGGACGGGTATTCTTACCCGTGGGCTGTACTGGCCTCTCCATGCATGTACAGACGGTTTCTTTATTTCAAGCCTAATACAGAGTGACCAAATACGTCTATAATGGTCGCTAAAGCTCTGCGATGAATAAGACTCCAGGAGGAAGAAACACCATGAAATCAATAAATAACACATGTAATAAGAGCATTGTGTAATTGAAAGGTCTCCATGCGGTCAGGGATGAGACGAGGACCACATGACTGAGATACTGATACTTAATAAGAGGCCTGTATGATTCCAAAGCCGATACATTGAACCCGCGGCCGAAGACACTTAGCGACCTGCGCTCGGATTACACCTCCGATGAATCACCTTCTTTGTTTAGCCATCCACAGCGCCTGGTGCATGCTGGGACGCTTTCTCTTCATTAGGAGACCGCTGAGACGGCGGGTGGACAGCGGCGCATCGAACCCCGCTGCACGGACGCCGCGAATGAACAGCGAGGGCGGCGGCGGGGGGGAATGGACAGATAAATCCTCTTAAACGAGAGTTAATTAACAATAAATCATCCATCTGGTCACAAATAAACCTTTAATACAAAGCTGGATATCAACAAGAAAAGGCCGACAGAAAGGCCACTTCGTCGCAGAATTAACACGGGCTGATGTTTATCGGTTCGACGTCCCTTTGCCTAATGAAGTTTCCCATAAAACTGTCATTAGGCTCTGGAGGGGGGGGGGGGGGGGGGGTTCGAGGATGAAAATGAAAACTGTGCAGCTTGATGTACATCATTATCAGGGCCTCATATCAGGGTGCATTATCAAAACACACTGAATCATCATAACTGGTAATGACCAGACCTCCTTCATTTTTTTTTTTTTCTATTATTCATCGCGTGTCGATTAAAACCGCAGACAAATGCATGAAAAAAGCGTGTAAGTGCCTCCTAAAAGCATTGGGCGCTGGCACACACACACACACACACACACACACGACGTCTCAGATTCTGGTAAATAGAGAAATTCATTCCCACACTAAGTCAGTGTGCATTAGAGAGGCATTAACGTGTGGTTATGATATCATCGCATGCATATTATATCCTAAAGTCTTCAAACACGGCGCTCGTCCTCTGCAGCTCAGTCCACCTCGCTGCTCCTCGCGCAGCCAAAATCAAATTAGATAGCAGTTTGTCATCTTTTCATGGTAGTGAGCGTCGAGCAATCCAAGAACAGAAAGATCAATATCGCAAATGAAATAAAGCACTTGATGTTCTCCAGCGGAGATGGCACTCGCGGAGACAGACGCGGCGCTTGGCATCGGCGGCGAGGCTGCTGGCATCGGCTCCCTGGATCAGCTCTGCAAATACATCCGCTGTGGTTTTATTACCAGAGATTACCCGATAGATGGAGCGGCGGCGTAGATGGAGATGCCCGAGTCCGCCCCCCCCCCACCCCCCCCCGTTAACCCAGTTCTCTCCTTTACAGGTCGCTCGAAAGGTGGATCCGACACTTCAGCTCAATATCGGTCCCAACACCTGGAGTTTGGGATGCATTGCACAAGAGGAATCAAACCAGTTAATGAGTCCACAGGAAATGTACAGTTCAGCCGCAGCTCTGTGGCCTTTACCAGCGGTCTATCGTTAGCTGACTAGTGACAAAGGTTGTTTCGATTCCACAGAGAAACTTTCATCAAAAGAAGGAAGAGAAAAGGTCTCCATCACTTCCTGCTCTTATGCTGTTATGGTGCCCCCAAAAAAAAAAGGTTATCTCACCGTATCGACAAGCCCAGCTAGCAGGCGGTGACGAGTTGGTAATTAGCCATAAAGAGTAGGAAACTCCAGAGAAGAGCTTTGCTGCGCGTTAGAACACGCTGTTATCGCTTTCTCTTTGACTGTGGTTAAAAAAATAAGAATAAAAAGGATTGTGGCTCAAACGCACGATGAGAACGATCAGCGTTTCCGCGGCTGCAGCTAGAGAGCGGCGCTTTGAGCAAAACGATCACATGGCTACGCGTCGCGCTGATGCCTCCATGTCAGACGAAGCTGAGCTGCAACCTAAAGGCTGGCGCATGCGTCGTTGCGTCGACGCACTCGTTTCCATTCATGGTTCTGCGTGTGTTGCATCGCCACTGCTGCTTTTCATCGCGGACACATTTGTCCCGTATTTTCCTCCACAACTTTGTGCACCTCTCAACCGGCAAACCGGCGTTTGCGGCGATCTCCCTCCGTGAATCCAACCCGCTTCTACAACCCGCTGATGACGGCTTGTATAAGCGCTCATATTTATTTTCCCGCATTTCTTCCCGACAAAAGTTCTTCAATCCGTTCTCTCGTAAACATTCTTCGTTTTAATAACGGCGCTATCGGGCTGTGAAAGCGGAAATGTGAGACTCCGTGAAGGACGTAGTCAGCGGACCAATCGCAGCCTGGTGCGCTGCGGGAGGCTAGAAAAATGGGTCGACAACAAAAAGACACGCAAGGGACACGCAAGGGACACGCAAGGGGGTCCTGCGTCTGCGTCGCCGCGAAAACGCAGAAGCATAAACCAGGCTTTGGGCGAGAAGTGGACAACGTAGCTATTTAAAATCTATACAGTGTAATTGCAAAACAGGGGTAACTTGACTTGACTTCTTCAAATTCAAATAACAACAAAAAAAAAGACTCGCTCACGACACACTACTGAAGTGCAGACTTCATCGCTGGGCGTACGACGTAGTGGTCAAACAGTGGCTGCTGTCGTCGGACGGGTCACTCACCTCCCCAGCGCACCTTGCAGCATTACCTCCATTAAAGATACGGGGCCTCCTTCCTGTGACGGCCTCCGCGACAAACGACTAGTTATGTGTTTCACTTTGACCCGTCAAACGTAGGAAAAGCTAAAGACGACTTAAGATCTTTTTTTTCTGTGGTCCGGGGAGCTTGAGCGTCAAGCGTTGGCTTAAAACGTAAACTGTCATAACTGGTACGTGGAAGACGCCGTGATCCAAGCTCGGCGGGACAAATCTCAGGCGCAGCGGTTAGCGGGAAAAGGGGTTTCGACCGCGAACTCGACTCCGCGCGGGGGATGTGAAACCAACAGCACTATTTTGTGTTTGTCGAATAGACGCCATTTATTTTTCCTTTTCGCCTGTGACGGCAACACGACTGTGAGAAGAGCAGGAGGAGATCATTAAGCTCTTTAAAGCCCTGGCATCTGTCTCCTCGCGTTCCGACATTTTTTTTTCCTTATTGAAGTTTGACGTAAAGGCTAAACTTGTTTTTCTCTTTCTGTTTGAACTGACCCAAAGTGCCCTCTCTCACATGAACGAGGGGCTTTATAGGCAACGCATGTGCAGAAATGCTCTAATGAGTTCGGGAACTAATTATACAGTTATGTGATATTTTCCACATTTCTTTTCTAGAACCTCCATTACATGACTGTCAAAAGTTTAATTACAAAAGGAGATTAAAATGATTTCACGCTGATCAAATATTAATACAGCGAGTCCGATCATTTTTCTTGGCACCCATATTTCTTCATAATAAGTTGAATGAGATTCTTTTTCTGGCTATATCGTTTGTCTGCAGGAGACTTGACCTCAATAAGAGCGGCAGCCAATTACTCAAGATGACGTTTTTTCATGCTGAAGAATTAAATCTTCTAAGTTCAGTAACTTAGACCACTTCTCAACAGATGGCACGTTTCTTTGTTTGTTTGTTTGTTTTTCTTTTACAGGATGAAGAACACGAGGTTCTCCTCACGGCCTCGGACTCGGTTTTGGGCGGCGCAGTGGAAGGTGCTTCTGGGCCCACTGGGCGTCGCGTGGCGGCGGATGGAGTTGCAGTAAGAGATATCGCTGAATGGGGCGAGACATCGATACGCACCCAACTCCTGTTTCCAAGCACACACACCGAGAAGCATTGTTCACTTTCAGCCTTTCACTTTGAAACTGAGGCTCCGCCAAGAGTGACGCACGGGTGCTAAATTTAGCGGAGAGAGTCGGATTATCACCAAGACAGGAAACCGAAAGGGATTATTCCACGATGTGGTTTTAATTCGAGGTGGTTAATTAGGAAAACTTTGAACTGTGAAGGATTCATTCCAGATTGGAATTTCATTCACACCTTTTCTGTAGATCTCTTATTATTCTCATGACCTGATGATAAGTCGGGTTGTTGCACAGCTAGCTAGCTAACATTGGCGGCTAATGGTAAAATAAAAGTGACATTACTGACTAGATTTTCTTTATAAAAATTAGATAAATGACATCTATTCAGGGCCTTATATTCTGTCTTTACTGATGAGTCATTCTAAGCAAATATTGCACATATAGAACTTTTTACTTTTCTCATCACAAGCTTAAATAACAGTAAATAAATAGTTTAAGGATTGAAAAGGACTAAGGAACAACTCTGGAAAGTCGCTGCAATGAGATAAAACAGCTTATCAGTGATTATGAATTTCTAGTAGTGAAAAACTGATGAGAGTAAGATAGCCGGTCCCCGCCTTGCAGTCTTTATGCTATGCTAAGATTACAGTCAGCTAGCTTTCGTTTCCTATTCAGCAGACAGGCGTGAGAGTGGTGTTGATTTTCTTATCTCACTCTGTGCAAGAGAGCCAAAGGTCAAATTTACCCAAAAGGTCAAGTTAAGGCTGACAATATTTGAGGCAATTCCACCACTTCCCCCCCAGCAAAACAACGTGCGTCGATCCATCACTGGAAATAGTCCCCTGCAAACGCAGCACCTGTCTTAGAAACCTTCTTTGTATTTTTATAAATATGCAGCTACGTTTGTGACCATACCTTTAGGGCTTACATCTTGAATAGGAACAAATGGGTTTAGTGCAACAAACAAGGTAGAGCAACTGCACTATATATAAAAAGTGTAAGATCCGTATTCCCGCCGGACACGCACACATCGCACCTTCTGGTTACTGCGCTGCAAAGGCAGCATGTGGTATATAATGCATCACTTAACATTAAATATTTGTACGGTTTCCCTATCTGCTGTGGTTAGGGCTCAGGTCAGCTGCAGATTATCTATGTCGAGGCATAAATTATAGAAAATGTGGGGAAGCTTTTAGTGTGCCCTGTTGCTACGCGAACGCGTCCGCAGAGGCGGATCATGACAAAAAGAGAGATGTTGATGGAGGGCTGGAGGGGCGGTTAGCAGCAGGCGGCGGGGGGGGGGCTGTGCTGAACGGGCAGCAGCCAGGCTGATGGATTACACCGGCTCTCTCCTGGGTAAACGGACACCGCCGCCCCCTCCCCTTGTAACGACGTCTCAGCCCGTATCGTCATTGAAATGTCTCCAAAGATGGAGGTGAACATGCAGCCGAGGCACTTAATCGGAGAGGCTGCGTTCCCGCCGCGAGCAAGTGGCTTCCAGAGGCCTCTAAAAAGAGGTTTTTTCTAAACTAAACCTGATATCAATTTCGCAGGAAAATGACCTGCGCACCGACAGCGATATCATCCGCGAGACAATCCAGCCGCATCGATTCAGTCACAACTAATTGCCGGGAATGATGCCGGTATGGTTTTCATACATATTTCCCATCTCGTTGTCATCTTTCTGCGGAGCGCCTCCTGTGCCGTGGCTTCACGGGACGCGACACGGCGAGGCCTGTGCCGAAAAAAAAGGGTCACGCCGCTTAAGAGCGCACTCTGCCTAAATAAATAATGAGGGATGGGAAAGCGCGAGAGCAAAGCAGCGCAAATTAAACACACACATGCTCCTTCACGTTTCCTCTCATGGTGTCGCCGTCGAAGGCGGCTCGTGTTTCACGGCGACACCAAACGAGTCCTCGGGAAGCCCCCCGGTGTTTTCTCAACTGCCCGGTCGTTGAAGCGGAGGAAACCCCCCGCAGCCGGGGCCCCCCGTGCTGGACGGCGGGGACACGAATTAGAATGAAAGTCACCGGAGGTGGAATTTTACAAGGATTTGTCAATCGTTTCCTCAGAAGTCTGTCTCGAGGCAAAGGCTTTAAATTAGGGATGAAGCATTTAATAATTGCAACATCATTGGCACAACACGTCATTTTAATAAACCATTTTCATGAAGAATCATGAACACTTCACTGGGACTCTCGATAATAGTTAAATCTCTCATAAACCAGGCGTGTCACTAACTCCAGACCGGTACCACGCAGACGCTGGAGTTAAGATTAGCTTTAAGCAGAGCTAACCGCTAACAATTAACCAAATTGGATTTGATTTTGTTATGATGCGTTCATGCTCAATTCAGTAAAAACTATCCATCAAAGAAAAATTTGGCCGGTGTTCAAATCCATCCATCTTCAAACCGCTTATCGCTTATCGCTTATAAGGATTTTATGACATATCCCATTGACATATCACTTCGTCTTTGGACAAGTCCTTTAGTGACACAAACGGACTCATTCATTTTGAGCCTCTCTTAAAAAAAAACAACCCTCTGCTACTTTGACAGGAAGCTCTCCGGCGGTCAGAACCTCCGTCTACTCTTCCCCCATTCCAAGTAATTAAATCAATCGCGGGTCCTTAGCCTCGCTCTGGGCCGCCGATTCCGTGTTGGCTGAGTCACCCGGCGTGCGCTGCCGAGCCCTCTCGCCCGCGTCCCCGGGAAGCACATCAGACCCGGGACTTTATGAAAGAGGACACTGCAGACCAGATTAAGGGGAAGAAAACGAGGGAAGGCAATAAAAAAAGAACAGGCGCCTCTGTGAGGCTCAGTGTGCTTGCTCAAAGCCCGGAGCGGAGGCCGCTCTCGTCCCGCGGCCTCTTACGCCTCTTTGTTCTGGTGGCCTGAAGCCACGAGTTGCTCGCGGCCATGAAGTTGCGAGGAAATCTGCAATCAATCATCCTGCACGGGGCTTAGCAAGGAGATTTGTTCACCATCTTTATTAAAGATATTGAATTACCGAGCGTTTTTTATTTCCATTTGTCCAGCGGATGTCTCGTCCCTCCTTCACCCCCCCCCCAAGAGGCGATATGTGCGATCAAGTAACCGGCAACCTGATGGAGGAGAATGACTCAGTGTTACCGGGTCGGCCTGCGAGATTAAGGAAATGAAAAAGAGTCCACATGGTTATTCATCCTCTCAAAGTCTCATCATCGACCGACCACCGCGGGGGGGGGGGGGGGGGGGGGGCGCGTCGACTCTCAGCACCTGCCTCCTCCCGGCCTCGCCGACCTCACCTGCGACCTCGAACAGCGTGCCGGTGGAGGGGATTGAAGCGGTGGGGGAGCGAGGCGTGGAGGGGGGGGGCCCTGCTGACTGACAGCTGGCGTGTGGAGGTGAAGAACCCGGGGTGGATGTGAGTGGATGTGAGTGGAGCCTCTGCACCTCGAAAAAAGTTAACTTTGCGATAGTTTTTTCTCCCGAGCAATGTGTGCTTCTGTCTGTTAAACACACGCTGCACAAAATAGCGACGCAAAGACGCGCGCGGCTCTCGCCTGCAGACGCTCTTCCCTTTTTCGACGTCTCACTTTGGGCCTTCTTGGCTGACAGACAAACACTCAAACGGATCTCTAACTCGGGTGGGCGGTTAGCTTTTGTACAGGACACCGACGTTTGAGGCTGAGCCGCTGCGCCGACTCCTCCACACCCCTGAAAGCTTTCTCCCTTATGCACATGAATACGACCGGTACGCCCGCCGCCTGTTGGGTGGCATCCATTCCGCAGATTGGAGTTTTTCAGAGGCAGATTTACTTTGGAAGCAGATGGTCGGGTTATCTCAGAATATGCGGGAGGCAAGGGAGGAGGAGGGAGGGGGGGGGCAACGCATTTTAGGGCGCTTTATGAGTTAAATGTTAAAAAGTACAACAAACTGTTTTAGCGTATTTTTTTCAGGAAACTTCTCCGTCATTCAGAGCTGCGATGTGTCGCCTTGAGTACAGAATGGAAAGTGTGTCCTTGCTCAATATGAGCAAATTTGCAAACGTGTCACTCAGAGGGCTTTGAATAGTCTTTTCTCCAGCTGCACTAATCAATATTTGTACATTAGTAACGGATGAAATGGTGATACATTCATGTGGTGGGAGGAGGCGAAACAGAACATTCTGGTAAATTCATCACGCAGTGTGGAATAAGGATTTTATTTATTAAAACAGACTAAAGGAGAGAGCAGAGAGTAAGGGAGGTTTTAAGCTGCACTAATCAATATATGTATTTTCCTAATGGATTCAATGACAGGGCTGTGTGTGTGTTGGAGTAAGGTGAAACATAATATACTGGTGAATGAGTGGAATACGGTTCAACTGAAAGAAAAACTAAATGTCAATAAATCAACATTTGTATACAAGCAATGGATTCAATGATTAAAAGAGAAGGAAAAGAGGGCTGCTGTAAATATCATATATGTACGATCATTTGTCCCGCTGTATAATCAATAATCCCAAAAGGGCAAAAATGTGACCATTATTTTGTGCCCATTGATGGTTTTAAATATAAAATGACGATCCTTTTTGCAAAGACACACAGATGTTCCAAAATTGTGGATGCAGTCGAAGGTTGAAAAGCCAGTAAATGGCCTTTGAGCTAAGATGATTTGTCCTCCAAGCACCTCTACTAAAAAATAAAACAGTCATTTTTTTTCTAAAAAGACTTTATGAGGTAACGGTGACCACAGCTCCCCTCTTCCTTCCTGCGAGGACACCCGTTCTAAAACAGCCACCAAGAAAACAACGCTAAAGTCCTGCATGAGCGATACGGCGAGCTGCGGCGGATCAGAATCTGGAGCAGCCTCGACCAACAGGAGCGAACGTGCAGGCTGACACGGAACCTCCATCTCCCTCGGCTGCAGCCGCTGCCGGCCTGTCAGGAAGATGAAAACATGCCTGGGCTTCATTCGGCGCTGTGGGGATCCTGTGGAGGGAAGGGGGGGGCAGGTAGAGCTAATGGACTATGCGCTGGGACGCGGTGGGGCTGTCGACTCAGCAACGCCGCCGGCTGTCTCGCTCACGACAGCGTCTCCGAGGCCACTGCGGGCAAAGAAAAAAGGGAGCGGGAGCCGTCACCTCCACGCCCAGGTTTCTGCAGGATTTACGATAAACAAAATCAATTCTCGGGGCAATTACATTATTTTCGAGGCCGCCGTATAATATAACGGATAATGAGGGCTTCTTTTTTTTTCCTACGCTGCAAAAAAAAAAAGATTGAGATTTTTCTGATTCCCGTCATGCAAATTTGTTTTATTTTGGAATACTGCGTCTTTACTTTGGGGGTGAATCCTCACCAAAACGACCAAACAAGATGGAGTTTTTGGTTTTTTTATATGTGAATGTGAGTGTCGCCTGCGTACAAGCGTGTGTTTGCATGCCCGTCCATGTAATGACACATTTCTGCCGTGAACTCGAAGGCCGGATCCATCCCGAGCTGTCATTCCAGCACAGTAATAAGAGAGATGCTGCAGCCGCGCTGATTGACAGAGAGGAAATTGAAGTGTCACATGAAACACGTTAACCGTATTCCGCTGCGCGTTGTCACCCGCTGGCACGCCGCTGCGGCGCGGGAAGAGGGAAAAAAAACAACAACAGGAGGCTGAATTCAAGTGGAGGAAAATGTGAAATAATGGGGATTGTTTGTTTCCTCAATTACTCGGCGTCTTAACCGGACGCTGAGACGTCGCTGTTTAAGGCCGGCGCCGTGGCTCCGGGGGGGGGGGTTTGTCTGACAGTAATCTCTGACAGCGATGCTGATTGTCAGACCCGAGAAATAGAACAAAGGCTTTAAAAATGAGAAAGAGAATCCGTCAGTGGCTTCGCATCCTCTCCGGGACGGACGGCCCGCGGAGCGGCGCCTTGGAGACGTCTGAAAGGGCCGCCGGCCGCGCTGCCCCGTCGTTAGCGACAGGGCCCAAGTCCGGGTCCGAGTCCGAGTGCTTTGAAGGTAGCGGAAGCTGTGTTTGCGTGACAGTTGAAAGGGAAAACTGTCCATTAAATGGCTGGAAAAAAAAAAAACCCGGGTGCGAAAGGCGCCTTTTAAGCACACATGCCGGCTGTGGGCAGGTGATAATGGGGAAGAATCTCAGCAGCTTAAAGGTCACGCGTGTGTCACGTGTCTCCAGGTGCTGCTCAGTGAAAAATGTGGGGGTTCAAAATGCACAAACAACCTAAAAACATTCAGGACTCTTTCAAATTTTTTTCTAAAAAGTCCTCTGTGAAGATGGACGCCGTGACATCGAAGAGACGAAAGAGAATTCAGTACCAGCAGGAAGGAATAAACAGGAACACCATCTATTGTACGGTTACTTCAAGTTATTTCTGCGCGTCTGCGCCGAATTTTCTCATTTGAAGAAACTATGTCGACTGATAAATTTGAAAATAGCCGTTGATCGAGATCCAAAAAAGCTGCTTCTAAATGCAATTATGTTGCTCTGCAGTGCCGGAGACATCATTACACAAGTTGTGCTTAAAAAAAAAGAACACGGTGCTTTGTTGTAATTGTGTTGTTTGTCACTCTGCTTCCGCCGGAGCTTTAAACAAATAAGACACACGAGCAAAACAACTCACAACCACTGTGCAGCAGCAGTTCGACAGCCGATGCTGAATAAAACATCTGTATGTGCGTGTTGGTGTTCCCCCTCCGCACCTTTTAGTGCCGCTGCTGGCTTTATGTTCAGGAAATACGAAGCCAAGTCTCCCCGTTTCCAGCTCCGACTCCCCGAGAGGCTCTTACGCATGCAGACCTGTGGCTGCACAGCGTTTAACACTACGGAAAAGGTTCTGTGCTGAATGGCCTTCACATCTGGGGAACCTCGCCGTGCTCTTCATAAGTCCCAAATCCCAAAACCCAACCATGTGCTACAGGCCTGCTGGTGGACAAGTCTTTGAAACGAGACTTGGAGCATTAAAAACATCGTTGCTTTATTTGGAGTACTATATAACTTCCACCCTGAAGAGCTCGCCCCCGGCAGACGTCTCGCACTGCTTTGCTCAGAGGAGAGAGAGAGAGAGAGAGACGTCTCATTAATTATGTCTCAGTTGAAATATCAGTCCGGAGCTGCCGGCCGTTTGACTATAAGGCAAAGGCAATAAAACCCACGTGCGGCGGAGCTAAACGAGACAGCGCGGGGACGGAGCGCTGAGGCTTAATCAACTCCAGGCTAAAGTTTGGGCCGAGTTTGTTCGTTTTTTTAAAAGGAAAACGCTGTGTCTTTGCATCGGCCCGACTCCACGTACTGACTTCATCAATAAACATTCCCTACATGTCAATCATTGAGAAGGTCACGCTCCTTTAGATGGATAAAGTAACAGCGGTTACCAAAAGATGAGGACTGGACCCCCCCCCAGCCAGACAGATAGACGAGAGACCCGTCTGCAGAAAGTCAATGTCTGATGCCAGCGGAGACGACAATATTTTTGCCTTTGTGCAAATTGGAGAAACATAACCATAAATTTGCCAGCGGCCGATCAATACGGCTCAGCCAAGTCCTGAGAAACGTATCCGGAAGAAAACCATTCGATAACTGGGCACAGAGACGGACCGCCGGGCCTGCTATTACTCTTCCATTACCAGCCACAGGTCAGCGGGCCGCTGTGAGCGCGCCGGAGACGGCCGGTGACAGATTCGGCCATTACGGCTGGCGCCGATGTGTGTACCTGGCAATCAGGCGGTGTTGTTGGTGCAATCGGGCCCATTCGTCAGATGTGGTCCATTAGAGCGGTTCCCGTTGCAAAAGGGCGGCACCGCGGCCCTCCGCTCGCCGCGTTCAACCGTCTCCGGCATTTCATCTCCTATTGCTCACATGACGGATCATCGATCCAGTGAGTTGGATTCCCAATACGTGAAAAGATCGAGTGACTTTTTTCCTTCGAGTCGTATTCTGAAAAAACGCTTCTTTGTTTCACTAGAGCGACAAGGTGACCACGCTTTAAAAGCCATGTTCCCATCGTGCACGGCGGCATCTCCGGAGACCCCGCTTAAATACGGGACTACTCAATCATGACGAGAGGAACGCATGTCGGGATTGAAATGGGTCAGGAGATACTTTAAATAAATATGATAATGAGGCGGACGCCGCCGGTTGCCAGGGGGCGTTATTTGTGATACGTGGAGAGAGCAGTAGGTAGATTGGAAGTTAATATTACTGCGGCGAAGAGGTGGCCTGAGCGGAAAGTGGTCCAGCAGATGGGCCGTGTTCTTCTGCTCTGCTCTGTGTGTGTGTGTGTGTGTGTGTGCGCGCTTTATTGCCGGTACGCAAAAGCTTCAGCGTGATCACAAAATGCAATTATCCTCACACGGCGGCTCGTGTGATATCTGAAGGACGTCGCCCCTCATTTTTTCTTACGAAAAGCAGCAACAAAATAAACCTCCCCCCCCTTCACAGGAGAACCAGCCGTTTGTGTTTAGGCAACCAAACCACTTAAGATTAGGAAACGATTTTTAGTTTTTGTTAAAATAACTAAGAAAGTTCTGTTACATCAACGTTGGCTTTTTGTTTCACATGGGGATCGAACCGCAGCCTCCTGGCTGAAAGATTTCCATTTCAAACAACACCAACCCGTGAAAGGAAAGCTATACAGCTCCAGAGTTGAGTTATATTCAGGTTCATTCGAGAGGACGTGAACGAATTAGATGCATCTCGTAAACAGAAACAAAAGGGAAATCTGCAGAAATGCCTCGCCTGCTAACTGGTTGTAAGGTCATGAGAGAACACGTCACGGCAGTTAATCCTGAAGGAAGGAAAGGATCGCCGAGGGATGAACGGAAGGTGGCTCTTCTCTCACTGTGCGATGGATCCACGACACGCCGAGCGGACATCACGTGGACATCACGTGGACGTCACGTGGACATCACGTGTCCCCCCGGGCTCAGAGACAACGTGCAAGGGAGCAAAAGGAGGGACGTCACTTTCCACGGGGGGGTTGATACGTATTTGAGTAGGCCCTGATATCTGGCTTTAGTTACACATCACATATTGATCAGCGATGGGATCCTACCTGAGTGGCCCACAAAGGGCCGCAGTGTAATGACATTTTCATCTTTTCATGTATTCTTATGCAGTAAATGAACCACTAGAACACGAGTTAGAGACCTTGTGCAATTTTGAGTCATAGGATTTTCATATTTTCTGCCCTAAAAAACAAGAAAAAGACCAAACATAAGATGATGATTAAGATTGTGATTTGTTATTCATTATGTTGCATTAACTGTAAATCGAACAACAGCACAGCAATTAATACAATAGGTGCTTTGGTTCTGTTTGTGTGAGCAGATGCTCCGGTAAACATAGATAAGGCATGCGGGGGGCTCCCCCGTGTTTGTGTTTTGTTTTGTATATCAATGCACGTTCCCTCATTGATTTTGAACATAACGCTCCGTGTGCATGCAGCTGTTTCACTCGTGTTACAAGGTTACAGCTTCTTTGCTCGTGCTCGCCACCTGCTCTGGCGTTTTCCCCCCCGTCAGCTGTGGACTCGCGGTCGCACCTCTCGCTTCCGTGAGATTTCGACCTGCTGCCTTAGCCCTCGGACCGTCGGCGCGGGACCTCCGAGGCTCACCAGACCCCCCCCCCCCGATCGGCCCATAAAGAAGCGCCCCGCTTCCCGTCACTGAGGCTCCCTGGGTCCTTTGCTCTTATCAGCTCCTCCAGGATGAGAGGCCGTCGATACAGCAACCACAGAGAAGGAAAAGCATCCCTCCTACTCCTCGTATCAACGCGGCTCCATCTTCACGCACACAAGCAGCGCCGGTCAGACAGCAATTAAAGCCTCAGCCCTCCGGTGCAGGAGTGGGCGCGAGTGAAAGAACCACAGATCCATAAACTTGATTTTCTATCCGTTCGCCTCCTGCAGCCTCCCATCGACGCGACCGGCTCGGGGAGGCGTCGTCTGTGTGGACTGCACTGCTCGCTGTAATTACAATCATCTTTTCCAGAGATGCATTACGCATGACAGAAGAGAATTGGGCCGTGATACCTGCGGTAGCGTCACGAATAAATTGCTGCAGCCGCAGTTATTGGAGCTTTATAAATATCTCTCTGCGACAGCGTCGCTGTGCACTGCAGAAAGCGAAAGATGCATCCATCCCGTTATTAAATACCACAATAGGGAGTTGTTCGTTTGAGATGCTTAAAGGACGAGGCTGGCAATTGAAACCAAAAGCCGTCAATCTTTACTACAAAACACCGCCTGCCAAATGTGCTTCCTCTGAGCCTTAGATCTTCATTATTGTCCTAAAACGAATGAAACACGTCAATGAGCCACACGGTTAAACCGGGTGACATGATCCGTCATTACCATGAACACACACAAACTGTAGCTTATTCAAAGTCGAGCCTAAACACACTGAGCCTCTGCTGTAAATACTCACCAGCGTGCCAAATGTGTATTAATCCACAGCTCCAAATAAGCTCCGACAAATGCACCATTTAACCCTGTTTTTGCTTGTTTTTTTGGAAGCTTTTAAGGAAAATCCTTCGTAAAGAGGAGAATGTATAGCAGTTGATCAGGTTGGATGGATTTACCTGCTCAATGGAACCAACGAGCTTGAGGCCAAAGACAAGAAAGACCGATAAAGATGGGTTTTGCCCGTTAAAATACTGAATATAATGGTGAATGCAATTTTACCAAATTGAAAAACAAAAGCGTTGTTTATGGGTTAGTCTGACCTTGTTGAATACTCACTATATTTCTATGTAAGTCTGAACGTCAACTACTAATTACTACATGGACAAACTATAATTACTATACAACCAATGCCTCTTCGGTATTAAACAGCCTGCAAATAACAAGAAATCTCCACGGCGCTGCCAGAGATTTCCCCCTGCAGAACAGCTGTCGCTTTCAAATAAAGGTTTGCACAATTAACACTCCGATGTGTTGCTTTTGAGAGAGCGGCGCATTCCTCGCAGTGCGCCGCGAGGCCTTTTGTTTTTCGACGGGGATAAACTGAAAAAGAAATGTAAAAACCAGACTCCGTAAAAAGCTCCGAGCCCTTTTTCTGTGGACTAATGACGGCCGCGGAGCGAGACAGAGACGTAACGAGCAGGCAGCCAGAGAGAGAGAGAGAGATCCACTTCCAGGTCAACATTTAACAAGCCTCTTATTGAGCAAATCCCGGGTCAAACTTTAACAAGAGGCGCCGCCAAATGGCAGCGCTAAGGAGCGCGTGTGAGCCGCCGGTCGGGCTGTCGAACCCGACAGCAGCGACACAACAGAATGAATTTATTACCAAGGAGATGGAGGATAATTGTGCTTGTTATCGGGACCGTATCCGACGCGACCCCTTGTTTATGGTTTGCCCGTTCGACTTGATGAATGTTTTACAGCCAATTGCGACAGCGGTGGCCTGTTGGCAGACAGAAAACAATAAGAATGCTGCATCTGCTCCGTTAATGGACGCGAGGCGATGAGATCATTCAGTAAGTGGAGCGCACGACGGGCCGCGCAGCGCTTCCTGCTTTCAATGACTTTGCCGGCATGCCGGTTGATCTGGGGGGGGAAAAGGGGGCACAAGAAGCGGCGGTGCGTGTTCCTCAGCACTCTGAGCACGATTGAGCTTTAACGCGGCGCCCCGAAAAGGCTCCAGGAGAGGTCTCTCGGCGCCGGTGGTAAATGAGCGTCCATCCCTCTCTGTCCCGCCGGTGCTTCGCAAGAGAACTTCTCCTGCTCCACAAACCCAGAAAATGCACTTAACTCTCTATTTACTGACATTCCACCACCGCTCGCCGATCACGGATTCATGGCCACCGCCGCCAAAGCCTTGTTTCCTGTTTCCAAAAAGATGATCCCAACCGTCCAGGAGGTTTTATTTTCTCTGCTACATCTGTGTGAATTACTTCATTTTCACTAAATGTCCAGCTGCGTATGAAGGTGTCCATCGTGAAGCCGACAGTGGTTCCCAAACTGGGGGGTGCGGCCCCTAGAGGGGGCGCAGCAGAGCTCTAAGGGGGGGTTGCAACTTCACCACCAACCCACACAAACACACAATACAAAGTGCAAAACGGCACGAAGAGAGAGAAGGAGAATCAAATAAAGAGATAAATAAGGTCGTGCCAAGATGGACACATCTGTGACTGGGACCAGTTACTGCAGTTTGACTTTATCATTGTGAGCTTTTGATTGGTGAAAACTACTCCGGTGAAGACTGTTTAGTCGTCAGTGTGTTCTTGTCTTGCCAAGCATCCGACTCACAGCCGAAATAAAAGGACAAAAATGGGCATCTGAATTCTCAAAAACTCTACAAACTCTACAAATTCGCTCAATAACCCTTCCGAGGAAAAACAAAAAAAATACATTTAGGTTATGATCTTAAAACTTGGCTCCACGCCACGGTGATGTTTGACGGGAGCTCCGAATCACAATATTCCTCCTCCTGCAGTATTCGCCGAGAGTGTTGGTGACTCGCAGCATCTGTTTATAGAGCAACAGACTCAAGCTGACAACTCTGCCAGCAAAAAAAAAAAGAAAGGCACGAGGTCCCCGGGCTTATCTGGGTGGAGGTGTGCCGCGGCTCCTCGGCAGCAGCAGCGAGGTGGAACGATAAACATAATTAAATTGAGTTGGATTACACAAAATGGATCGGATCAGTTTGGAGGGCGGAGGGAGCTAATCCAGTGCAATCCACTCCACAGAGGCGCCAAACACACACAAAAAAACAAAGAGGAGGGCAGGTCTCGGCGGAGGACCGCTCCGACGTCAAACATCTACTCGGACCGCAGTGTTTGGTGGAGGAAGCAAGAACCTGGCCCGTGAATACGCTTCTTTTTCTCTGCTCAATTTTCAGCGAAACACCCTCATCGTGTAGAACGTTGTGGGCGTGAAATGCGTTTGGCTTCGTAGTCAGAGGCTTTATTGGCGTAAATATAACATGCAATAAATTTACACCAATCTCGTTGTTAGAGGAGGTGGGAGATCACACTTGTCTTCCATCGCGGCATTAATTATAGTCAATAAATCAAGAGCGAGTTGTGTGGCTCCCTGCAGCTTCTCGGTTCAAGGAGACGAGCTTCACGCCATGAAAGCCGACAGTGGCGCCGACAGCGGCCCCCGAAGTTTCTGTGTTTTCTTTTAACTCATCTGAACTTTTTTTATTTCTCTGCGACAGCATTCCCATATAACCCCTTTTTTTTTTTCCAATTCCCGTTCCATTGCGCGCCTCCATTTTTTTTTTGTTCCTCCCCTCAGATTGCATTTCCCCTTTTTGTAACTGACTTTGGTAACAATCCCCTAACAAATAACCTTTCCCCGGGGAGACGGACTCTTACTCTCTCCGCTCACCCCTCTGCGCCTCCTCCATCCCCGCCTCCCTTTGTCTCCCTGCTTCAGGCGCAGTGGACAGATTGATACAGTCTGGGGCTTTTCTTTTGCCTTTTGAAAGTAATCCCGTGTAATCCCGGTCTGTCAGCGCCGCGCGGCCGGGCAGCGCCGCTGAGCAAACGATATCTTCCAATAAAATGAGGATTAATGGATGCATAAGCGATGCAAGGGGGGAAGGCCGCGACAGAGGACACGTCGTTGAGAGGTGATGACTTGATGAGTGTCGCGCTGCCGGATCAAAAAGCATCACGGCCTTTACCGTACGCTTTGATAAGCGCCAATCTCGCTGTTTGAAAAAAGAGAAACCGCAATGCTTCCAAAAAGACATTTTGATTGTACGGCTGCTTTAGTTTTTGACGTTGTGTAGCAATTGAGAACCTTTGGCTTTGTTTAATTCAAAAATATAAATCCAAGCGTGAGGTATGGGAAGAGGTCGGCGTGGCGTCGGCACCTGTAACCAAAACAAAAGACCCAGCGGCGCCGGCCCCTGCGTGAACTCCTCGCCGGCGACGTGGAATATCGGCTTACAGCAAATATGCAGTTTGCATAATTGAAGCCGCTCCCGGGGCCGGCTGCTTTAATTGAGGGTCTCCTCTTGGACAGCTGTCCTGCAGCGGACCGCTCGAGGCAGCCCTGAGCATCGGAGGAGGGAAGCGGCGCAGTGTGCGGGATTCCCAACGTGAGCGCAGCATTTGTTCGGGAGCAGCGCGCTCGACGTCGGAACTCGACAGCCGCCACATTAAATCAACGGGTGCAGGTCCGAGGGCGAGCTGCGGGGCAGGTGGGGGCAGGTGGGGGCGCGCGGGTTGGTTGTGTGCTGCGACGTTGTCAGGATAGCAAGATATCTGGACTCCAATTCTAAAACAGTTTTGTTGTTGTTGTTTTCGGTGTCTCGCTCTCGAAAAATACAGCCGTGTTTTAATTCTACAACCTTCCCTTTTGTTTAATACGATACGCCAAACGTGCATCATTGATTCATGTCGTTTCCTGTTGCGGACTAAAATACTTCATCTGTTTTATTTTCGGGTGGAATCAAATCCTTTAAGCAGACAGGTAGATCCTGACAGATAATCTGACTTCCTTTGGTTGTTTTCTTTATTCACATTTATACATTCACACTGCGAGCGACTAAAAGGACCAGAACGACCTTGCGTGGCCGACGGGGACGGCGCGCCGCTTCCTCCCAGCACGGCTGTCATGTATTTGATCATTTGTCATTGGCAACTGTTTGTTTGCAAGCAGAGGAACAGGAATAAATCATGTTAATACTGCAGGTTTGACATTGTAACTCCAGTAAAGGCTGCTGAGTGCTGCACGGGAGCTAAATCACCGCAGCACTGGCTCGTTATCGCCGCAACAAGTGGGAACGTGCAACCCGGAATCAATGCGGCCACGTGACCCGACGCGCCCGCTAACGAGATGCTGTTAGGTTTTATGAGGGGGTTTGTAGGGGGGGGGGGGGGGGGGAGGGGGTCTGCCTGTGTGAGTCCTGGCCTACATTTCGCCCCTGGACCCCAGTGGAGCAGAGCCGGAACACACGCGGCGCCACGCGGCGGCTCGTCTGAATGCAAAGCGTGTTGCTACTGGAGCCTTCCCCCCCACACAGTTTACTCGCAAGTTGGTCACATCGGCGGGGTCAAACAACCGGTCGCCTGCCAGGCCTCTGGAGGGGGGGGGGGGGTTGCGTCTCCTCCTGGCTGCGCGGGCCCAGCATGGCGGCCGGACACGGATCCACAGATCATTACCGCTATCAAGCACTGTTTCCCAAACAAAACGATATCGCTGCCTTTGATCACTGCTCCCACTCGGGGCAGAACTCGAGCACGGCTAAAAATCACCCCCCCCCCCCCCCCCCCCCCGCTCCCCCTGTTTGGATGATGAGATGGAATTGTTTGAATTAACGACGGGGCATCAGGTCTGAGACGAGGATGCTTTGCCCCCCACCTGCTCAGTGTGTGCAGATGATGTAGGTGTTGCTGTTGTTGTGACGTGAGGGAAGCCAGCAGTTCATTCAATGCAAACGTCGGGCCGGGCTCCTGCTGTGCAGGATCCAATTAAAAGCACCAGATACGCACGGCGCCGTGGTTATTGCGCTACAGCCGGGCCAGAGGTCCTGAAACATTCAGAATGCGCCGCACGCTGCTCCCATCTGATGCAGGCATTCCAACAGGCTGTTGTGGACGCAACGCCCCCCCCCCCCCCCCCACCCCCCCGTGGACGTGCGTTAGTGTCGGAACACGGCGATTCTACTCCGATGGAACAAGTCATCAACATGTGATGAGCAGAATAATCAGAATTGAGGCTTTTCACATTCCGTCTAAACCGGTGGGGGGGGTCAGACTGATTTTAGGTAGGGGGGGGGGGGGGGGGGCACATACTGTCCGCTTTGATGTCACGCGAGCCGGGCCAGTAAAATCATCGGCGATGGTCCGGTCCAGCAGGGGGGGTCTCCTGCCTGGAGGGACGCTGTGGTCGATCCTGGTCTCGCAGAGTGAGACCTCCAGTGGACGTTTTGGGACAGCAGCTACTTTTAGAGAAATACAATTTATGTCTTTCTATCATTTTTACGCTTCGCACTGCAGTTTTACTGTTACTGCGGTAAGTGACAAGCTAATGTAAATGTGAGGCTGTTTTCTGCACAGCACCGTCACACATTCCACCCTTTGTCAGGACTTGGAGACGTTTTCTACATTTTGCATTGGCGAAGACAGCTAAAGCAGCCCAAGGGCTTCGGGTATCGGGGCCCGTAATCGGTGAGATTCATTTTTATTTTGTTACTGCCACAAAATTTAGAGGTTAATTTGAATTCTAAATAATAAATTAGCAGCCCCAAAATGTGAAATTACTGTTCCCAAGGTCAAGAATTAACCTAAAATATAAAGTCAACAAATCTCATGAATGAGCCTTCCTTGCTGCTCCCCTTACCGCCCGCGTGCTGTAGCAGCGGACAAATGCACACACCAGATGCATTTCATGCCACCCGACTTGTTTTCATGCCTAGAAGCCCTCCATTAGTATGCTGCGCAGCATTTCTCCTTCTGCTGGTCCTGCTTGTCTCTTATTTTGGCTAAGGATATTTCCTCCAGCTCCCGGCGTCTGCAGCTGACTGCATGAGGCCCGTCACGCGGTTCAGAGATATGGTTCTTGTGGGATAACGGCTCCACCAATGGCCCGGACTTATCAAAGCAGCGCGCCTCGTCCCCGAGCCTCCGACACAATGCTCCCCTAATTTCTCCTGAATGGAAGCCCCCCCCCCCCCCCCCCGGACCCGGAGTAATCTCGTATTCGCCGTTTGCACACAGTTACTCTGTCTCTCTCCGTTCCCTGCATCCCCTGCCAATTGCATAAGCGAGTCCAGAACTCATCAGCGAGATGGCAGAAGAAGTGCCCTATTAAGCTGCATCGTGTCCCATCTGTTGTGTAAGAGAGAGATAACTGTATTTACTGTTTTGGAGTTGTTGAACACTGTTTTGGCCAAATTTTGTGCACCGCAGAGTTTCTGCTTACTCTCAGAAAATGTCACGGATTAATTCTGCCGCTCGCGACAAAGTCCAACTGCAATCTTTTGCCCCCAAGCGGAAATAACTCAAACTAACTTTCCTGGAAGGTTTATACCAAGAGCTTGTGCGAGGGGGAAACGATTTGAAAACACACAGGAAACATTTAGTGTTTGCGTTTTTTCTGCCTTACGTTCAAAGTATTTCATCGCTTTCCTTCAGTTTTGGGGAATAGCTAATGTTGGCAGTGACTATAAATACCTGCTGACGTGTGGAGAAAGAACACTAGAAGAGCGGCTGTGATGAAAGCGGTTGTCCACGAGGAACATGTGGCGAATATGTGCTGTTAGAATAAGAAAAAAGGCTCACCTGGACTTGAGTAACAAAAGCAGCTGATAAGACAAAGTGCTGGAGTGAAAACGCAGCATCATCGTCCATATGGACTGTGAACGTAGTGCACATGCATCTGCTCCCTGCGCGACGTGTTAACCTACGACCCGTTCCCAGAAAACGACACCTCGGCGGGCGCCGGATACCACCGAGGCCATCACATCCGAGCGACGCATGCGTTTCGTTTTGCACGTGGCTAAAGTCAAAGGTTGTATGACGGCCGGCTCCCACCGACTCCACCGATTCACGCGACAGCGGAGGACGTGCCACATTGTGGTCTCCTGAGCGGGAGGCCATCCGAGGACACAGCGGGAGACTCTTTTAGGTCAGAAACACTCGACAATTTTCGAATATGATTTTTCTTCTTCATCGTTTCATTGTAAACTAAATCTTTTACTTTGAGTGGCCAGAAGACAAGAGAGGCGAATCCAAGTATGTTACACACGATAGATAACGATGCAGCATCCAAGGGCTTAAAACATAATGCACAGTTGATGCAATGATGAAAACAAACAACTGTGTATTGGTGTTGCATATTCACAAGGTCACAGTCTATGCAGAAAATTAATTCTGTCTGTCACCAAACTAAACTCCAGTCAGTAAACAACATTCAAATGAAATCCTGCCTCACTTTGCAGGAGCCCCATTGGAACCACTTTAGGGACCCCTCGAGGAGCCGAGTTTGGAAGGCATCAGCTGGGAGGGACACGGCTGTCTCAGTGAAAAACATCTTGCTGCAGGAGCACCACATCTGGGGCGGTTGAATAGAATTAGTTACAGTGCAGCAGGACTGTTTACAGGCTATAGCAGTCCATGTGTGCCCCCCTTAAAGCCAGACACAGCGTGCCAGGCTCTACACAAAGCCCACGAGTGGTACTTAAGGAGGCACTTGGATGCCATAGCAGTGCACTTCCTCACATGAGGGGATCCACGGGGAGAGGGTGATGGGGGAAGAGGAGGAGGGGGGGGGGGGGGGGGGAGTGCAAAATTGTGTCGGCATCAAAGCACAGGGCTGTGCAAACGGATTAATTAAAGCGTCCGCGAGCGCCTCTGCGTGCTCCATCCGTTCAAAATGCAACTTCGGTCACGTCGCCTTCTTCAAAGGCGGAGACACATGTAGATGTGAATGAGAGTGGGATTACGCGTGTCTGCATGGGACACGAGCTGACTGCAGCCTGCACGCTGCGGGGGGGGGGGGGGGGGGGGGTTAGAGGTGGATTTCCGTGGATGTCCTCTCATAAACTTTGCAGGTGCATTCTTCAGTCAGACCCCCCCCCCCGCCCCCCTACGCAGGGCACATTGCTGCATGCCTACTAAAAGGACCCCGGCTATTTAACAGCAGATTGTAGGACGGACCCAGACGCCTCTTATTTATATTTACATACAGCAAAACTGCTTCACGTCACTCCAGCTGTGCACCGTCGACGTTTACCTTGATCCAGCAGCCGCAGGGAGTGCTGGAAAGACGGATCCAGCGTGTCCTTCTCTGCCATGAGCTCCGGCAAGTACTTCTCGCTCTCCATCTCGTGCGGGGCTGGGGCTTCGGGCTCCGGGCGCGCGCCTCGAAACGGGATTCAAGTCAATATCGAAGACAAAAAAAGGAGAAAAAAAAACTTGCACAACGTCCACCACGCGGCTCCGAGTTGAGGCCCCCGCCGCCGCGTGTTTGTTTCTCTGTGGAGCGCACTAGGTTGTCATCCGGCGCTATCGCTGCGCGCACACACACACACACACACACGCACACAAAGACACGCGCACGCGCAAACAAACAAACAAACAAACGCGCGGGCGCGCGGGATGGGTGGATCAAACGCGAGCGGGAGGTTTTATCCCATCGAAGTGTTGCTCAGCCCGCAGAGTCCCGCTGCGCATCACAGCCGCCGGTGGAGGTTCCTTCTCCTCTGTGCAGCGCGCCGCCGCCGCATCCACTGCTCAAGGGTTCGGGGGCGGAGGGGAGGTGGGAGGGAAGGAGAGGTGGGGGGGGGTGGGGGAGGGGGGAGTGGGGGGGGGGGGGGGGCGCTATTGGTCGCCGTTTTCAACCCGTGAAAAGGGGGCGGGGCGACACCACGGAGCTGTCCGCGGTGCTGATGCCCCCCGTCGTCGGCGCGTCATTACTCGTAAACTTTAACCGCGAACAAAGGCGGCGACTCGCAGACACACAGCCCGGGGAGAGTGCCGCCAATGATGGCAGCATTCAAACCGACCGAGTCTGTTTGCCTGTGTGTCAAATAAATAATACATACACAACCCAGCTGTGCAACCCAATGGGGCTCCCTGTTTTGTTTTGTTTTTTTCCGAAGAAGCAACACAAAAATATCAGAACATCTGCGTCTGATAAAAAGCTGGACGTTTTGGATGCTTTCACCGTTGAAATTGTTCACGCCGTTCTACATTATGGTGTCTTCATCGCTAGCCTTCGCCCTAAGAGGGGGGGAAAAGGAACGTTTAGCCAGCAAATCAACGTTGGCATGTGCAACATATCCTAATTTAGTGGTTCAAACCGCCAGATTGAATTCGGGGGATGAATTAACAAAAACCCTCTCACAGGGAATCCAGGGCCTTTTTCGTGGCCCTGGATCTCTGTGGCCCTTGACCAGTTGTCCAGAAAAGGATCTACTAAGACGTTAACACCGGTCATATTTCAAAGCAGCTGGTACAGTAAAGTAACTGGAACATCTCAAGAGGCTACATAATTGCCTCTCTACTCATTTAAGTAATTGATTAAGACCGCGTGACTCCTTAGGTTGCTTTTCCTTGTTAGGACAACCTGTCAATAGTTCTCCAGGAAATCCATTCACCTTCTCATAGGTCAAGCAAAGCGTTTCTCCCGGGCGTGTGTATGAATTCATTAAATCAGACAATCCTGTTGTTTATAAAACACACGCCGCAGGAAGAAAAGAAAAACGCCAGAGACCAACTTGGCTGGTCTCCAGTTTTGTAGCAGATGACAGACGGCGACACTCGTTGTCATTGAAAGGCAGATACAGAGTTTATCCAGACAGCGGATATCGATACTATAATAAGAGTTACAGCAACACATCGGCTTTATCAGACATCTCGAGCCTTTCAGTTCCGGGAAGCGTACAATGCATGCTAAAGTGTCTTTGTGATGTATTTGGCATGTTTAAAGGCCAGCAAAAACAGGATCTGTATACAAGCTTCATATTCGTAAGAAAATGTGGCAAAAAAAGATAAGGATTCTGTCAATATTTGTGGAGGTTGCTGCGGCAGCCTCAGGTGGGCGGCTATCTGTAGGCTGATCAGCACTGGTTATATAATTGAGATGAACGTTTCTATTTCAATAACTTGGAGAAAATGTGACCCGAAGGCCAAAACCGAGATGGGTTTGTGTGTATTCATCAAGTTTCCATTCTTAGTGAACTTTGGAATGTGCTATTCTGCTTTTGCTTGATTTGTGCTCTAGAATAGTCGCTCCCGGCATTAATGATGTTGGATTGTTTTTTAAATATATGAATATATACATATAAATAGTGTGCAGGGACAAAAGAATAGTTGGGAATATCACAGCTTGCTTGTTGAGGTCTGCAGGTTGAGAGGTCAGTCATGTAGAATCAGGTGCAGAATTGTGACGTTGTGTTATTTGCAAAAACGTTTTTTATTAACAATCGATGTTTTCAGATCCTCCAAATTGCAGCCGTCTTTCTATTCATATAACTTCCTGTCTCATGGTTGCTGCAGTTTGTTTGTTTGTTCTCCGCAGATTCTTTCTGGACTTGTGTGTTTATGAGTGATTCACCGCAAAGAGAAACGCATTATGCATCAGCTTACTTTTTAATCTCTCCGGCAGACCATTAAAAAAGCGGCTCAAATGCACTAATCCTCTATTCAGAAGAGCGACTTATTTATAGATATGCTTGCCATCTGTTGCGTCCCGTCATCGCACCCAAAACCTCACGGTGTCACTGATGTTTGAATCAAAGGGTCGTGCCCCTCCGTCTTCCTCAAGACAAATTCGCTAAGCGACGGCGATGCATCAAGTGTCGTGAAATCACGGTGACCGGGGCAACATTTTTTATATGTATATGTGTATATATATATATATATAAGTCACAGCCGGCAACAAGGGCAGCGGGCACCGGCGTAAACAAAGCCGTGAGCGATGTCGTGTCAGGTGGGCGTAAGGAACAGGAGACCAGTGGGCCGTTAAGTTGACAAAGTGTTATTTCCACCATTAGAGAACGGCTGCCCCCCCCCCCCCCCTTCCCCTTTCTTGCCCCTCAGCCCGCCCGTGCAGCGCCGCGGGGCGTCATATAAGGCCCGTGCAGCCGTGCCGCCAGGCCCGCACACTTCTGCACGCACAGTCAACGTTTCGAGCGAATTCTTTGTCAAATCCCGACTGATTTCAATGCAAATATTTGTGTCTTTTGCAAAACTGCCTTCTGGGCCAGGGGGTGTCATTGGGGCTGTTGTCGCCCCGAGGAATATTTAGACCTCCATGTGTCACAGAGAGGACGCAAACTGGCGTGTTTCTGCTTTGTTTAGGTTAAATGGCATAATTACGGTGGCAAATCAGGAGCACTTTAACGCCTTCATCCTCCAGGGCTGCGTTCCGCTGCCAGGAGAGTGGCAACACTGCCTCCCTGTGACCGCGTTATTTAAGAAGACATACGGAGTTCATATGAGAGAATAAGGCTTTTTAAGTGTTTCTGAAAGTATGATCCTACTGGAAAGTTGGAAATTAAACCCTATTGGAGCGTTATCATATTATAAAGGTTTGATATAAATGGTGCAGTCTGTGTTCAGCTTTGTTGGTTACAGTGATCCAAACACTTCGGGTTGCTCCTTTTTCTTTATTTAGCCCCTGTTTATGCGTGTTTGAAAGCAAAAGCAGTTTTCTACACATACTTTCAGCATAAGAGCGGAATTAAGGACAAAGTCTCCTCCGTCTTTTAGAGTACTCTTAACAAAGCTGTCCTTTCATGATATTGTTTCCCTCCTTATGCAGCCCAACAATGCTCCTTCACTCACTAAAGGCACCTTATTGTGCCTTCTAAATGGAGCGCTCACATCCACTAAACAGCCATTCAACAGAATTATACTGCCAGCGCCAATCCATCAGGTACATTGATCACGCATCGCCGGCTGTGAAGTGCAGACTGTGGTCTCCTCTCCTGGAAGTGTTGTGCAAAAGAAACCTAATGAGAAACTGTCAGCAGTGCACAGGTAAACAAATCAATGGCACCCAGCAGTGCTCCCAAGGTCGAGCCACACACACACACACACACACACACACACACACACACACACACTCCCCCTCTCAGACCTGAGGTTGAAGCCGTAGCCGAGACTCGCCGTGTAAAGGCTGCTGTCAAGATTTGACTTTCAGCAGAGGAACAGGGTTCAAATGGGATTACCTTCTGCTGCTTTACCTTCTCATGGCATCATTTTGACATTTTGGGGAATATGGTTATTTTCTTGGATGGAGATGAAAAGATTGATTCCGCTCTCTACGTCCGTTGTCTATGAAGCTGAAGTCGGCTGATTAAACTATAGCGGGGAAAATGGAAAGTCAGCAAAACTACCAGCAACTCTAAGCCTCACTTCTCTTTAGCCGTGTGCAGAACAATCTATTGGAAAAATTTGCTCTTTTTTTATTGTGATTACATAAACACAAAGTGTGGCCTTTAGAGGAGCCAGTGGTGCTAAGCTAACTAGCTGGTGGCTCAGCAAGAAAGGAAGAAAATATGTTTACCCCAAATACCCCAAACATTCCTTTAAGGTGCCAGAACGTAGGTCCCGATAACGTCAATCATTAGACATTTTTTAGGTTAGAGTTGGGCTGTCAGGGTAACCGGCCAGGAAATGCATTTAAGTCAATGTAGTGTCCCTAAAAAGTCACGCAAACCTGTGTGTTTTTCTGTCTTACCGAACACTAATAAGTCCAATTGCACTGTTCTGGAACATACAAGCAATATACAAGCTCAATCGATAACAGAGCAAATGCTGGGGGATTCGGAAATAATACACTGACACGTTCCATTAGGCTTTGTGTTGCGTCACATTATCACACCGCCTGCACAAATGCAGGTTTTTTACTCTGCTTAGCAATGGGAACATGACAGGACACCCAATGACAGTCAATCTAACACAGTGAACCAGACAGATCTTTTCATTTGGAACAGCGGAGTCACTGAAATCAGTTTGCATGTTTTTGGTTGCTCTGTTATGAGCACGAGCTTAATGGAGCAACCCGACGCGGCCCGTGACGTGCGGCGAGAGTCATCACAGTGCACTTGCTACACCGGAGAGATGCACAAGGTCAACAGCGGTAATTATTCCGCGGGAAGCGTGTCGGTCTTCGGCGGGTGACTCGGCGTCCCGTCGTGAGCGACAGCGATTGAGCACAAAAAGCAAAGCGTGCTACGACGCCACAGCGCCCCCGGGCTGTTCTCCATGTCCTCTCAGCGTCACTTTGCACCGGTTAACCCCTCCAGTTGTCTTTAAGCCCCCCCCCCTCTGCTAGTCTCCATTAGCAAATGATGATTATGCTCAGATGGAATCTCATGGTGAGAAACTGCAGCGTTCTTTGCACAAACAAAGAGTGTCTTTCGTGGAATAGAAAGGGATGAAAAGGCCACAAACAGCAGACAAATGCAGCTCGAAGGTCCATTTCTGTCCTCGGGCATTTGATGTACAATTTGCAAGTCTTGTTTTCTCATCAAGCTGGCGACATGAACGACGCAATCATTTCCTGCTGTGTTAATTTTAGAGACATTCCACCCGATGAATAGAAAAATGTTTTTTAACGACTAAATACAGTTGGAACATTTTGTGACATACATAAAGCCTGCAGGTCAAGTGTTTTTACATTCGCAGGTCGATTTAAACAAACAGTGAGGTGGCAGCTGAATGTGAATAGAAAAGCAAAACAAAATCTGAAAAGGAGTGACATCACACACTGAGCGAGCCGCTGTTTGATGGACTAAAAGGAGAGACTTTTCGTCTCAGATGGAGACAAAAACAATGGAAGCAAACCTCTCTCGCTGACTGTAATTGAGATTCATTCATTATAGCAGCATTCATATGCACAGATATCCGACACCCTTTTCAAATGATCAAGTCGGCTGTTAACGGAGCGTTACGGGCCGTGACGTTTCAAATGAAGAGATGAACTGGCAGAAGTCTGAGGTACATATAATTAAATTAAAGAAAATGCTCGTAAGACAAAAGTAGCTTCTATATGATCCCAAGCTAAATGTTTTTTGTAACGTTTGTGCGCGTTTATGTGCGTTTACCAAAGGAAAGAAGTTGTACCGGTCTTTGGGCTTCTGGGTCCTGTGATGTCAGATCAAAGATGGCGCTGAACGCAGCGAGAGGAAGTCACTGAGACGAGGATTTACCTTCCCGGTCTAGACATTGGATCTGAGGGGATAAAGAACACTGCTGTTTGCTAAATCCTCCATCTCCCTTCACACCATCACCGCGCTGCCTCATTAATGTCGGAAGCAGGAAAATGGCATACTTCTCCTTCTCTGGAGGGAGGGTGTTGGGTGGTGGGAGGTGGGGGGGGTGCTGTAGAAAAAACCCCCACAGATGTTTCTCTGAAAAGACTGAATTCTGTGAAGGAAATTAAAAAACGACGACTGCTCAGCAGGAAACTTGCAGCACATCGTCTCCTCTGAGATGGATCATCGTCAGTGCAAAGCGACCGGAGGACATAATTCGCATTGCTCACCACTGAGGTTTTTCTTCAACTGGGAGGGCGGCCTGGTGGCTCAAGGGTTTATTCTGGGACATGGAGGAGACAGGAAGGTCACAGGTTCGATCTCTCAACGAATGTCAATACGCATGAAAAGCAAAGCAGTTCACTCCCTGTAAGGATGTCGGGAGAAAAAAGGGTTGGTTACTTTAAAATGTCCTGCGGAAATGCAGACGATGATTTGAAATGCTGTATAGTCGTTTCAGGGCGAGGAAAATCATTGCATACTTCATTATTCAGCAGCGCTGAAGGAGTGTCTCAAGTTACTGGGCAATCACTACAGATATATACAGAGTTTAAATAGTTTGCTTTATTTATCTTCATGACTGGGTTTCATCTTTCCTACGTGGAGCTCACTGGGTAACGCTGTTTTCTTTTGTCTATTGGTGGTTGTAGAAGAAGCAGTAGGATTCTTTTAATTTGGTGAAACTACAAAATCACAGTGTGAAAACAAAATATTAAAGAAAACCTTTTCCTTCACGATATATTACATATAATATATATATATATATATATATATATATATATATATATATATATATATATATATATATATATATATATATATTATTATGATGATGCATATTTTAGTACTTTAGGATTAAAACACACAAATAGTCTGTAGTGACGGATGGTTGACCGCTTTTAGATGACTGAATAAATTCTATTTATTTGGCACTAACAAGCATTTTTTTAAATCCAGACCTGAATACTGGCATGAAGGTAAAGGCTTTTATAAACACACTCAATGCAATTATTGTGTCGAGCGAGAGGCCATTGGGATGAGATCAAACAGTTTTACAGTCTCAAGAAAGGAGAATAATTTATATTTATGTAACCAGTGGAAATGAAATATCCCAAAGCACTAGGAGGGAAAATACCAAAGTGCACACAAGGCTTCTCGTTTTCACACGTTGTACTGTATTTTCTCCTGGAATAAAGAACTGCCCAAAGTAAGAATAACCACAACTCCAGATTGAGCTTGTTATTTTAAACATGGACAATCCATGCATCAACAAAATCAATTTACAGCAAACCGCCCATTAACTCCAGTTAACTACGGCGGGAGAAGGGATGGAGAGCTGAGGGGGGGGTGGGGGGGGAGGAGGGTAATTGGCTCCGACTCACTTCCAAGCAGCCGGCGTGTGACGGGGCGGCGGTGCCGGGAAGCATCCCTGTCTGCAGGAGAGCGGCTTATTACACGGGCAGCGGCGCCGAGTGGCAGGTACAACGGGAAGGAATGATAATTATCTTTTAAAGCGGCCGGCGGGCCCCGGGGGAAACCATGTAGATTATATCGTGCAGAATTGACACGTGCTGATGTATCTCACAGGCGGGATGATTCGAGCTGCACTGAAATTTTCAATCTGTATTTGTTTTGACTTGTGTACTTTTTTGGTTGAAAACTGTAGCTGCCAGAGAATCAACTTAATGAGTTGCCTTGCATGACCTTTGATTTAAATGATCTTGCAGCGTAGTATAATAATGTCAAGCAGTAAGGTGCTTTGTGCAAAGTTTTAAAAAAAATATTATAATAGTGGCAAATAATACAAAGTACAAAAGTACAAAAGATACAAATCCGTATGCGTAAGTGTTGGGGTGATAATGCTAACAATAAATCCAGTCAATGGTCCTTTCCAACGGCAGACATTGGAAACTCACACTCAAAGGCTTTAGAATGCATTCTGAAGAAAACACTCGGCCTCTAAGTTGGATGCAAACTGTCTTTTGTCCTCAGAAAATAACCTTTAGAGATGTTTACCATGCAGCTATCTGGAAGCACTGCACACTTAAATGTGTTGTCAAGCTGTCAATGATGCAAATGAAGATAGTATATCAATACTTATTTTCATGGTCCACCAGTTGGTGGACTTCCAAGATGTCTTCAATCAAACTTTTTTATTTCAGACTCAAGGTCCAGATATAAAGATAAAAAATACAAACCGGGGCACAAGCAGAGTACATAGACCTACAAGGACCTCATGAACAGACAACTGTACAATGTCTCCACAGCTCGGACTGGTAGCGTGAAGTGCTAAACTTTATAATTGACAAACCCAAGATTGTCACGGTGTGGTTTTATTTCCTGTCTTATTTTGTAGTTTTCTGCTTCTTGTCTCCCTGGGTAACTTCACTTCCTGCCTTGTCCTGTCGTCGTCTGTGATTGTCTGATTGTTTCCACCTCTGTCCAATCCCCTGCACCTCCCTAGTGTATGTAAGCCGTGTGTGTCTCCTGTCACATTGTCTTTTGTCCTGGATGTCCCTGTCCCTGCCTGCCTTTTTGCCCCCGCCTGCCTTCCCCCCCCCCTGCGCCTGTGTGTGGTTTTGCCCGTTGGCCTTTTGTTTTGTTGCCTTTTGGACTATTAGAGTCTTTTTGTGTTCGAACTCTGCATTGGAGTCCTGCCTCCCACACATCCTTGACAAAGATGAAGGATACATTTTCAGAGGTGTTAACCTGGCAGATACATTTATACATAAGATTTCTTAATACAGCTTTGAAAGTATTGACTCCTGCAGTCACAAACATTTCACTGGCATCTCGGCCTCTTTAGTAATATTCGCCTGGCATCATTATAAGCTACTTGGAGTCTCTGTAGACTGCCTGTGATAAGATATTTTACCTTATCACAGGCAGAGAGGCAATTATCAGACAATTTAAAATCAGGGAATTTTAGAGTTCTGTCCCCTGTTCTACAAATTAAGATACTTACTAGCACTACTTGGGCTAAAAATGATCATCTGCATACATAATAGGATCAATTAAGGTATTACCGATCATGCACCCAGTATCACAGGCTTTCAACTGCTTGGAAAGATCATCAATATATAGATTAAAAAGGACTGGGGACAAAATCCCTCCTCGTCGGACACCATTGCTGACCCCAAATGGGGCCGAGACACTTTGGTCCCATTGTACTTGCATTGTCTGGTGGGCCACGCTGTTATTGGGGGCTCCTCTTTGACTCAATGTTTCAAACAATTTTCCATGATTAACACGGTCAAAAGCTTTGGAGGCATCAATAAAACACTTGAGAACGGATTAGTTTTGACCTCTATATTTAAGTCAGTGCCATGTTTGGCTTTAAAGCCTTTAACTGCATTGAGGCTGGTTAGAAGCCATGAGTCATGAGGCCGGTAAAACAGATGGCAAGAAGGGGAGCTATCCTCGGACTTGCATATTAAAGATGTTCAGCAGTGACCTTATTTATAGCTTGGTACACCTCTTGTGACATAATAGTCATTGACACATTCGTCTCCATATCTTCCACCTTGTTTAAGTCCCCACTAACACAGTTAAATAAGGTTCCATAGTGGCGCCTCCATAACTCAGCAATATTGCCGGCTGCTAAAATTCAGTGCACGGCAAAGATGTTTTTACAGTTGTTAAGAACTCTTAACTTCTTTCCAGGAATCCACAACATTATTATTTCTCAACTTCTTGGCCATGGAGTCAGCCCTCATGGCTCGCTCATTTTTACAAATTAATCGAATGTCACACTTATATCTCCATGCGATGGCCCATGCCTTTATTTTATGCTTGTAGTTATAAGGATATAAACATTGCCTTCATACAAAGTACTGTTTATATCCTCATATCTGGAGATCTCTCCTATGCTCCACATCCTTACATTAACATCAGTACACATAGTTGCATCTCTAGGTAGATGAATATTACTCACAGATTTATCCATTTTTCTGTGTTGACACTTATTCCATTGCTAGTTCCGGGAGATTTTCAACATTTATTGACATAGAAAAAGATGAATTATAATTTGTTGCTGCCCCGTAAAGAATGCCCATACATCCTAATCAGCTGCACTTACAATGGTCGAGCCGTGACGCAGTGTGCCAGCATGTTTCCTTGCTTCGGTCTCTCGTGCAGCATAACCAAACAAACAGACAATGTCTCTGTAAATAAAATCAGTGAACTCATCCCTCTTGCAGAGCGCTTCATGAGCTCCTCCAGCGGCTGTCAGGAGCTCCGTCTGTCTGTCCGGGGCCGGACCAGCGGTTCCTGCTCTCCGTCGGCCCCACTGAACGGCTCTGCGTGACCACGTTAAAATGTCATTTCCAATCCCCTCCACAGCCCCAATAAAGGCAAAGGCACATCGAGCGAGGCTGCGTGAGGAAACGACCACGAGCAAGGAGGAGGATGGGGCCTTCTCACTCACTGTTTGGGCGCAACGCCGCTCAATGCTGAGAACGAAGGAACGTTGAGTTCGACCGCTCCCATCGGCCCGTTTTCATGTTGCATCCTTTAAAGCCGGTATTTGGATGTGACCAAGTGATCCCTCCCGACGGAAAACGGTTTAAACACTCAATTTTCTGCTCGTCTGATATTTCAATGTCAAAACGCTTTGCTGGACCACCCGCTCCAGTGACTACGTGTCCACGCCGGTGCGTTTGCTGCAGAGGACCAACTTCATGTCGTGTTTGCTCACTGCCAGGCTCTCCTGCAAACCCCGCTGTGCTGTACTGGTTGAAATTGCTCTATTATTGACCTATGACCCTAGCCGAGGGGAGCAGTCGCGAGGTTGAGCAGTTCGCTGATGCGGTAGCTCTGCTGCGGGGCTCGTGAGCTCAAACACGCGCATTTATTCGGCGGCAGGGTAGAAAACCTGGCATCAATCTTTTTTCTTTTTTTTTAATTGGAGAGGTCAAATGGAGAGGTTTCATGTGTAGAGGAGCCTGGAAGCTACTCTGTAAGTGAGTGTTTCTCCTGTTTTTTTTTATCAGCAACTGGTGAAATGATGGTTTTCCATTGAACTGTGGCATTTAACTCAAAACATGATTCCTTCGTCGCGTCAGGAGCACATAGGCCACACGGCATATTCTATGCTCGTTTTTTCACAGCCTCCTGCCCAACACATCCGCTATTATCTGATGCCGCCGAGCCAAAAGAGCATGAAGCTCCAGCTCCAATGAACAGCCATTCATCACGTGGTCAGAGGAACTGCAGGGAGTCCACATAGGAGGTTGGATGGTTCAAACAAACACAGGACACCGACCCAGAAGACTGCTGTTTTTGTCCTCATTATTAACCGCAGTTTCATAACAAGCGTATAGTTACTTTCTCTATTTTAACTCAAACCAATGTCTTTTTTTGTTCCCTTTTTCTCTGGTTCATTGAGCTGAACGAGAAGTTTTCATTCGTCGCAGCGGGAATGCGTTCAATCTTCCTGCAATGGTTCTTGCTGTGATTGAGAGGCACTGGAGGTCTCTGAATGATAAATGGCACAATGTCCGACTGCCGATTATCTGTCAAAGGCCGCGTGGGTTGTTCCTGTCATGAACCGGAGCCTGCACTATCTATTACCTCTGTCCTCTTCAACCTTTGAGAGGACGAAGGCCCGTGTTTCTGCGTGAGAGGACATGGCTCCGGCATCAGGCGGCACATTCCTCCCTGTCTCGGCGGGGGCCTGCTGGGACCTCTTAGGTGACAGCGTCACTCGAGCTGAGGTCGAGGGCTTCCTCCAGCCGGCTTCCTGGCTGCCTGCCCGCCCCGCTTCCTCCGAGCTCGGTGGACATTGATCCCCCCCCCCCGGCAGCGACACCGTGTCCCAGGGAAGGGTAAGCAGATCCACCTCGTTGCCTCCAACAATCATTCTGCCCCTGTAGGGACAGGTCGTGGTAAATTAATAGTGTGCTTGCAGCGACTAGATATTGTTAATGTATTTGCTATTGATGGAGTGAGATAACATGAGTAGCTTCAGCCTTACTTAACACAAAACATAAATCCTCCAAGGCCATCGGAGAGCAGAGGTAGGGGCAGTGAATTATATCCAGCTTTTTTGCAGTTTAGAGATAGATCTTCACATAAAATCCAGCATATAACAAAAAACGTTGAACAGACACAGAAATATTTTAGAAGAATTAGATTCTTTGCTTTTTGACAAGAGGGCCATGAAGTGGCAAGTGAGGAGAAGGGTGGCACTTTTCCACTCAAAACGATGAATTCTTTTTTATTGACTGAAATAGTCGCAAAGGCAAAATTTAAAATGCACCGCTCACTTTTCTCATTTATTGAATTCAAGTTTCAGCCTACTCATTGTTCAACTAATGCTTAAGAAAGGTGGATAAATTGCCCCCCTGCTGTGTCTTTATTTGCGTTCCAAGGTACTTGGAACTATATTTTGAGTGGACAAATGAGACAAGAGGGCCAGAAGGCAGCGCGGCGGCACCCGGATGGTATAATCATGATGGTCAGAAGGTTGACAACAGAACGCTGGACACTTCTCCCCCTGCATGGTGTCCACCTTGGCTTTGCAGCTGCAGGGGAGGGAACATGGAACTCGGTGGAGGTGGCAGAGAAGGCTCACGAGCAAGTCGAAATAAAATCCCGTGAGCGAACGTCAAGTGAACATCACGATATTTTGGCGGGGCGACGAGCTGTTGCAATTTAAAAAAGAGGAACAAAAATTGTTGCAACCAGCCATGTTGGGCAAGCAGATAACTGAAAACACGCTGTGGTCAAACGTTGCAGGCTGAACACCTGCTCACATGAAGACGTCACACGCGGCGGACGCGTTTCCATTTGCTGATGAAAAATATCACAGGGTCATTCAGTTCGTCAAAGGTTCGCTTTACCTAAAACTTGGGTCATAATCCACTTGATCCTCCAGCAGAGCCGTCACACATATGCTACATATACGGCAACTGAGCCCACTTTGAACTTCTGGATTAAAGAAGCTTTGGTGTGCTGTAACGGGACTTATAGGACTGATCTGTTCAGAAGTTGCTCTCAGACAAAAGAAAGTAGGTCTTAATGGGTATTAAAAACTTGATTTTATTATGATATTCAACCCTTTTAATGTTCCTCACGTTGAAAACTGCTTCCTTACGTTGGCAAAGACTGCGAGAACAGGGCTGGATCTTGACTTTTCGTCCGCCCCCCCCCCCCCCCCCCCCTGTAACCGTGGGATTCTAAACTCCATCAAACACTCACTAGATCACTTTTGTTTTTTAGCCGGTGAGGGAACACGATCTGGCGACGACCTTCCGAGACGGAAAATCCAATTTCAGGCGTTGCATTGGAGATTTCCGAGAGGGAAATTGGAAACGGCAACTTCCACAGTTCAAATAATCTCCAACCCTTGTGAGATCCCGATGCAATAATCCCATCTTGGTGAGAGTGGCAACACATTGAGAACAAATTGCTGAATACCATAAATGAGGAAGTTTGTTTGTGTTTGTTGCTTTCTGAAGGCCTACTGTCTCTACTAGTGCATCATACTCCTAAAAATGAAAAAAAACAAATAACATTCCTGAATAAAGAAACACTTTATTGGCATTCATGAATAAAAAGTCTCCGCTCAGCTCAACTGTTGTAATTCCACCCGCAACAAACTTTCCAAAAAACAATGTCTCTAACCTCAGATGACCTTATTAGTTTGCCTCTCAGTCACGGCTCACGGTTTGATCGAAACATTAAGGTGGAGTAATAACCAGAACAAAAAAGAAAATCAAATTTTTGGCAATGACGCGACGTATGACAAATTTGAGGTAAAGGAAGCGAGCAGTTGCCGCCACAACCAAGTGTTCACGTCCGTCAAATGAAACACACGCGAGCAGCCCGACCGTCCGCGGTGAAGACCTCCACATACATGTGATCGTGATGTGAATGTTTGCCCTCTTTCTTTGCCGTCATACCCTGAACCACTTAAGATTCGATAAGTCAGTCAAAACGCTATTCATGGATTTATCGTTAAACATTTTGCTCACATTGTATTTTGTAGCATAATCGTTGGCCAACATCTGCTATATATATATATATATATATATATATATATATATATATATATATATATATATATATATATATATATATATATCTGTTCACATCTTGCAAAAAGGAGACTGTTCCACTCCACTGCACAGAGAAAATCAGTCTCTCCCATAATAGCTCCGGGCAATTTCAGACCACACAGAATGACAAGGGAATCAATTTTCCTGGTTAGGTTATAGATGGATTTTCTTCGCTCAGTCCTTTCATAATAAATAACTGAGATATGTTATATGAATTATTAAGAAATCTTGAGCAGTGTTACGCGCTGAGCGCTACACAGCTTTCCCGAGACCTAATGAATATTGTTATTATTATACATTCAGAGAGAACTTTCAGAAATTTGCACTTGCTGATCTTGCTTTACATTTCAGACCCTTGAAAAAAAAGAACCTGCACTCAGAGTTATGTCGTAACACATTGATGTGCGCTGAATATTAAATAGTGAATAAAGGTCCTGTAATCCATCAGAAGATCGCACTTAACTCGGCTCGGCTGAAATAAAGGGGAGAAGGCGATCGGACGGGTCCAGCCTGACCTCATGTGGAGGATACTGAGCAACGCGGGATCCAAAGAATGCAACATGAAAAAGTTTGCTTAATTCTCTGAAAATATCAGAAGGTTAAATTCTCAGAAGTAGCCTTCAATCTCTGCAACACGTCCTTGAGCAAGGCACTTAACCCCTGCACATTCCTTCGATGCTAATGTAACTAGCACATTAATATTCCAATTATTAAATGAGGTATTCAATTATCAAAATAACCATATTCTTGGTGAGTTTTTTTATACAGGCCATTTGACACAGCCGACTCATTAAACCATCATATGAGTCAGACGACACAAAAAGCAATGAATGATGAGAGGACCTTACGATTAGATGCTACTCTCATGCTATAGGGTTATGTTGTATATCCCAATCTGGGAAATACCTAGTCAGTATTGTTCATTTCTGAATCCAGTTTTATGTCCTGGGCTTAACACGTACACTTACTTTTTCTCTGCATACTGACTGGACTACTTTTACATTTATTTTTCTGATACACTCTCCTTCCTGTTGATGGTCAACTGGTTACTCCTCTACCGCTTTGGATTTGATTACACCGGGTTTTTCAACTTCATACGACTATAAAACTACATTAAAATGGCTGAATGTCAACAAGTCGGTGTCCACGACGTCACAAGGTTATAACATCCATGGTCCAGGCTCACGGTGGGCGGGGACTCAGTTGCCATGACGATGACGTCAGTGTTGGTGTCGAGTAACCAAAGGTCAAAATAAAGACAAGTGAATGAAAACGGAAGGAAACTTAACAGGCTGCACAGAATCGGGCGGAAAATCACCGAAACCAATTCAAACTCCACAACAATTGAGTGCGGCGGTCGTCGGCCCAATGTGCTCAGGTAATGGTCGTGTTTTTTTTCCCGTCGGTAAGGAAACGTCAGTTAGCGGAAGGTTGGGGGTCACAGAGAAGCTAACTGCAGCTAGCTGTGTGAGCGAGCTTGCTAGCCCGGGTCGTTGGCTAACCGGAGCTAGCGCTAACCACGGCACGGCGTCCGCTCTGCCAAGGCCGCCTGCTCGGACAAAGTTTACTTTGAGCGGTGCGCAAACGAAACTGGTGCAGTCGGAGCAATTGGCGTGCGACGGTTTAGGCTAGCATTGCTATTTAAAGTTAGCTTTTCCAGTCCGTTGCAGTCGCTCGGGCTAGCACACGGCAGCTGGCCTTGCGACAGCGAAGGTTTCCCAGCTGTGTAACTTCACTGACATTGCGCCAACGGCACCGTTATACCGCAACACTCTCACGGCTGTTTACCACCGTAGTGTTAGCAAATGTCATCGCCAGCCCACGCTCAAAGTTGCTGCCATAGCAAGCTAGCTTAGCTCCGTCATCTTTGCAAATTTTAGAAATATATTCAGATGAACAAAGTTTTGAGGTTTTCATTTTATTGACTATTTGCAGTTGATAGCAAATCATGAATGTTGCTCACAGATCATTAGACCTGGCAGTGAGCAGTTGAATGTCCCGGTGCGTTGTCATTGAAAGTTGTCCTCAGCATCAGCTTGTTTACCCAGTTAGAGATGCTCAGTGTGTTTGGGAAGGACGTCAGGCTAACTTCTCCTCATCTGCATTTGTTTTAGGAAAATACAAGACCATGATGCCTTCACGCTGGACTCTGGAGCCACTGCGGATGGCGTGTCTTCATGATCAAATGGCCATTTTCCATATGGTTTCCTGCCCTTATCCATTTACTCCTGCAGCCAGAAGCATTCCTCAGAGGGATATCTTGGATAAGAGGGAAGGCCCTCAACATGTCAAGTTCCTGCTGTCTAGATTTCCCATTACCTGTAAACATTGTGGGTTTGTCCCTGGCTGTGCACGTGAACAAGGTAGTTTGGGGCTGTAAACATCCCCGACTGGAAGCTGTCCATCTGCAGAGCTTTCAGTCCGATGTTTGCTGCTGCCAACTGCCTCCAGCTCCACAGAAATGGAAGCACTAGCGAGATGTGTATTTATTTATCAGACCTGCTTCTTTACGATCCGGACCTATTTGTCCGCGGAGGTTGTACTACAAGTAGGAGTCGTAACTTGTGAACAGTAGATCACGTTTTAACCATAATCTTTTTAGATTTGGTGACCCATGTCCTCGATATCAGTTATTCTGACTCAGTTCATGTAAACATCCTACACTCAGCTGTTTTCAATTGCAGCAGAGGCTGAGAGAAGGTTGTTTACTTGAACCGGCTGGAAGGGACACAGACATTGAGCGAGCATCATGGTCCTCATGGTCAATAACACTTATTTGTTTTTCAAGACCTAATACACTGAAGTCTTCTTTTCCTCCTGTCCTGCCATCGAAAAAGTCATCCTGTTGAAATGAAAACTATGCAAGCCAACCTAAAGACGGGATGTCCTGGTGTTTGCGTTCCTTGACTCATACTGTCTCGTATAAACAATGCGTCTCTGTCAAGGTTAGGGCTGCAAAGAGCCGGAAACGTATTTTAATTTAATTTTAATTTAATTTTTTTACATTTACCATTTTCCATTGATCTCTTGAAAACACTGCCAGGTACACTGAACGTGCACTCACTCGTGCGGCCACAGAGTGCGCATTGGAAAATAAAGGTATCGCGTAACAACATTCAAAACTATTTTAAAGATGTGTGGAATGCAGCACATGCCGTGTTTCTTTGCAAAGGATCTAGTTGTAGCTGTTGTACACAGAGTATTTTATTCTCTCAACCCGATTCAGGGAAAATCATAGCGAATACCCTATTTTCTTTGTTTTTGATCAAGACAAGAATAAAGTTCTACCCAAATTGAGTCAAATGTATTTTTTTTCAAATTTCTATTAGAAATGTTTGCATGTATATCTGCATATGACAAGTTAAATTACCATATATTCCCTTCAATTCCCAGAAAAGGTTTCCATTTTTGCAAAACTCAACATAAATTTGCCAAAGATAAGTTTTGTGGCATATGTAACGGGTGTTTGACTCCACTTGCCATCGCTAAGAGTCATGACAGGGTGTCACGTGGGTGCCCTCTAGTGGGTCCCCGCGGACGTGGGTGCGACACCCTGTAGCTACAAAGTTAGTCTGCTGCAGGGTGTGTAACCGGTAAATTGGCTGTCGAAAAGTCTCCTTGCCAATGCTATATCAACTAGCTCATATCTTTTATTTTTGTTTAACAGTTATGATGCCACGAGGTAGTCTATGAAGACGCTAACCTCCTGTATGTTCGGCAGGTGTCTTAACGTCACGAAATAAACGGCCGATTGACGCCGAATGTGGTCCGTGTCCTGGTGATAATTCTAAAAACACAACGCAAGAGAGAGTACAACCGCTACACATAAATGGTTGATAATTATTAATTACATTACATTTAGCTGATGCTTTTATCCAAAGAGACATTGCATTTGTAACCCATGGCTTTTTATATTTTTGCCCAGGGAGCAATTAGGGGTTAGGTGTCTTGCTCGGGGACACTTTGACATGGGACATGGAGCAGCTGGGGCTCGAACCACCAGCCTTGTGGTTCCCAGCGCATCCTCTCTTCTCCATGCGCCACCATCAAACCGCCTGCAGTTCATCTCCATCAGACCTCCCGGCCCTGCCGTCAAATTGACCTAAGCCAAGAAGGATGTTAACGACAAAGAGAGTTTATTTTTTACCAGAATTTGTGGCATCACATGTGCTTCTGCAATGAAGACAAGTGCTTGTAAACTGCAGTATGTTTTTTAATGAATAGGATCCTTCATTGACTTGAGTTGTGTACACTCAAGACATGTTGTGCAAATCTACGTATCATAATCAATGTTGAAATTAATAAAACTGAACATATCACAAATCCAAAGGTATTTCTTTTTCACATACTGTGGATGAACTGACAATTATTAGTTAATGAGAAAATACGCTGTGGTGTCATGATTTAGCATTACATTTGCCAAATGTAATGCTAAATCATAAAAAAAAATGGTGAAAAACAAACGTTTCGACAAAATATTTTCACATAATATTCATATTTTGTATTAGCTATCTATTCACTTTCCGCATTGCACACTGACAATGACTGTGTGTCGGTATCGATCATGCTGTGGATTCACCAGTAGATGTCACACCTGTGCTTCGCTTTATCCTGTTGAGAGGATAGCGTGACATGTAAAGTTGATCCATCCATCCATCTTCAGACCACTTTTCCTTCACACAGGGTCACAGGGGGGCTGGAGTCTATCCCAGGCAACGTTGGGCGAGAGACGGCGTACACAGTGACCTTTAGAGCAGTGGTCCCCAACCACCGGGTAGCGGACCGGTACCGGTCCGTTTGGTACCGGGCCGCACCACAGAAAGCTTATATATATATATATATATATATATTTTTTTTTTTTTTTCCAGAAAAATGTTTTATTTTGAAAATTGACCGTATTTTCTCCTAATTATTTGCGCTTGTCCCTCTGACATATTCCCCACGCGTCACCAGGCGTTTATAAATAATTATAAATACAAATAAAACATGCAAATTTGATAATGTTGTTATATGACATTTTAACGAAGAGAGAGATACAGGCAGGCAGTTTTACTGTTTCACAAATTAGACAATTTCACTAGTTTTGTTTAATTTAATTCAATTATTGAAATGAAAGGTAGGTCTTAAGTTGAGCTACATGTCTGGTGAGGTATATTGTGGTATATTATTAGTATATTTATACTTCAACTGTCAGAAAACAGTACAAGAAAATGTCAAATGAATTTATCTTATAAGAGAGACTACAAAGGCAAATATCCTCCTGTGGTTTTTATATATTTATTTTATTATTAATTTCATGAATAATTTTGGCGATGTGTGCCCTTTTGTTTTGGTTTGAGCACCTGCCCCCCAAAATGTCTGTGCACGTGCTTGGCGTTCCTCCTGACATCTGTGCACGATGCTGAGTCACAGTTGAATAAGACCAAACACTTGTTGAACCTCCTCAGACTTACGGACCAGAACGCACACCAACGGAGACGCCTCTTCCAAATCACAAGTTCTGCCGGCAATTTTTGTATTTTAGACTTTAAACTCAAAATAACTAAGTGGTTTACAGTCTGATCAGGCAAGACATATCTATAACAATTCTACTTTTCATTTCCAAAATGAAATGAATGCCAATGGATAATGCTTTCTACCTCTTCTGCTTGCATTTCTATAAATTAACAATCATCAATATTTTAACATGGTTTTCCAATGGAGTTCGTTTTGAAATCCTCCTTAACTTCTTCAACTTTCACATTTTCTTGCTTTGCCAATCTTTCAGCTACAGACACCATTTAAACTTTAAAATGTTGACAAATGTCTAAACTATTTTATAAAGAAACCGCTTGTTGATATCTATATTACTTTTGTCATAATCACTGATTGTGTTTCATTCGTTTTTTGTCTCTCTCTCTCTGCCCTCGGAGCTCGTTACAGGGCATTTACAGGCAGGTGCGTTGTTACCGTGGTGACTTGGCAAGGGGCAATTACCTCAATCACCTGTCCCAGTGGGGGGAAGGGACCGTGAGCAGGTCCAGGCAGGTAGATGTACTCCCTGAATGCATGCAACATGAAATGTTGGGTAAAGTTTTCTTTTAAATGTAGATGTGTTTCTTTTGTTTTAGACAGGCATTAAGGACTACCAGTGTTTTCCCCTATTTAGTATATGGTAGGCTTTTCAATAAGCAATTGCATGGGCCTTTTTATGTTTAATTTTCTTGTGGGGGTCGCTGCTGTGCTGAAGATAGAACAGCCATCTTGCATGTGTTTGTTGTATGGTTTGTTTTAGTCCTCTTATTTGCTGTGATTTGATTGGTTTCTATGAAGTGTTATTGTTTTATTTTGTGCCTTTTACTTTATGGTTGACACCTTTACATTGACCTCCCGAATGTTACAGGTTAATCCCACATGGTCTATTGTTGTTGGTTTTGTTTGGTAGCGATATTAAGTGAACAGTATTTAATCTTTTTATAGACTCATTTTGAAGAGTTCATTTAATAAACCGTAGTTGTCATGAAGCTGTCTTAATCAGGTTGTCCATGATTTCCTGTTTTATTTTGAAAATTAACCATCCTCTCGTGGCATTTTAATTCTTGGTGTCTTAATTTTTCCAGTAGAATTCATTGGTTATTTAGTTGAGAGATTCAACACTCAATTCCAAACAATCGTATGGTTTTGGCATTGACAAAGTCACCAATCTAATTCTTTAATGTATTATTAATACAGAGGTTTGTGACATCACTTCAACGTGTCTGTACAACATTTAATGTGAACACTAGTAGACTTGACCCAACATAGAGATGAACTTTAATGTTCATTTTCATAGATTCTGAAGTGTTTTAATGAGAACTGCATATTGGAGAAAATCCCTTTTGGGGACGTATGTTTAAAATGTCTCATGGTTGGAAATCTTTCATTCAATGTGTAGGTATTTTAAAGGAGCTCAGTCAACTTTCGATGAGCTGTATCTACCTCTGGAATAACCTGGATGACACGCCGGTGATGAGTCCTCTCTGCCTGTTGCGGTTCCCGTAATGTTGTGTGGGTAACATTAGATCTAGTCCACGGTTACGTTTTTAGAATCAATTTATTCCATTCTTGACATGCAACAGGTCCTGGTAGGTATAAACAATCTGTTACTGTTTAGTGGACCACCCAGTGTACAAAAAGGGGAACAGAGTTCCTACATCACATGTAGTTGACTCCCATCCATCTTCAAACCGCTTATCCTGCACACAAGGTTTGGCCAAGAGACGTGGTCGCCAGCCAAACACAAGAGACAAACAACCATTCACACTCACGGGACATTTCAGCAATACCAATCAACCTGATCCCCAGAGCATGTCTTCAGACTGTGGGAGAAAGCCAGATTACCCGGAGAGAACCCACATAGACACAGGGAGAACATGAAGACTCCACATAGGAAGGCCACTGAGCGGAGTCGAACCCAAGACCTTCTTGCTATGAGGTGACAAAACTAACCACCACATTACCCTTACAGGTTTATTCTCCTGAAAGGAAAATACATGAATATATGTACAACAACATGAATACATCTGTAACAAATCACAATTTGTTTGAAACTGAAACTACAATGTGCAAAGGCTCACCAAAATTTCCCAATCAACGATAGTAAAAACATTGCCTGGTCTGATGAGTCTTGATAAATGAATAATAATAAGTGGAAAACTATAAGCCATAGCTTCATCCACTTCTACTCAGAACCTTCCAAAGACTTTTCCTTTAGCCATTTATAGTTAATTTGTATGGCCTTCCTTCGCATTCATTTCATCCATTCAATTACCACCCCTTATAGAATTTGAGTACTTGATGACTTGCCAGCTCCTCGATCATTTCATACTCTACTTTACCAGGATGTCCACCAGTTTTTATTTTTTTGTTGGGGACTTTATCCCAGTAATGACTCCAGTTTCCATCACTGTCTGCTCCAAAACCAAACACATGGACCTGGAAACCATCGGTAAGCAATTCAATGAGTCTTGCTAAATAACATAAGATTATTTGTTCTTCATCGAAATTAGCTTCCACTTGTAAATCATCAGCGAGTAACAACATTCACTCCATTTAAAACTGAACTTACCTCGTCACAAATATGCAGGGCAAGAGCCAAAGCCATGAAGCCGGTGGAGGCATAAGCGCCCTTCTTTTGCAGCCACACTTGATGAATATTCCTCATAAAAGCTGGGTTAACAACCATCGCCTGTTGTGAAATCAGAATTAGTCTTTCAATGTATTTTATCAACCATTACCTCTGGAGCATATAACGTTTTTATTGTTGAATACATATAAAATAATACTCACCAAATCCTTGTTGAATAAGGATTTTCTTGGCACGTGTGAAAAGAAGCATGACATGTCAAACTCAAACATCTATTGGTTGCATGTAAGTAAAGCAAAGATATAATGAACGGATAACAGTGACATGTTATGTGGCCCTGAATGTTATGGATTTACTGTTCACCACAAATGAAACACAACCCCTCCATCAGTACTGCTGGTGGACTTTAGCAGGCTGGAACATCAGCTTCAGAAGACAAACCGCATCATCTAGACTAGAGCTGAAATGAAAAACATGACTCACTTTCCAGAAGGTTGTGTGCTGAGGACCCTCGTAATCCATTGAAGATCCCTCATCTTAAAGATAAACAGCACCGGACGAGTGGTGTTATCTAACTGAGAAGCACTCTCCAGGTACATGACATGATGAGTTGTTCTGTTCCCGACATCGGATTCAAAGCCTTTGGAACGACCCCTGTTGATTCTAAATGGTACAAAGGGATGTATTTTAAGTCAGTGTTATTTTCAGGAAAAAGCATTAGGACACTTAATTCTGACATTTATGCTTGTCTCAGCTCATTTACCTTATGACGTAGTCCTGGAAATCTATGAAAGGTCCATAATGTGATTTTAACAAATTACGGGAGTTTCCCACCACAGCACAAGTCCTGCAATATCCGGGGATGGATGCTTCAAGAGGAGGGTTGTCTGGGATCAGCTGAAAAACCCTGGACATGTTTCTTCTGTATTCACTGATGTTACCGCCTCCACGCTGTATGACCTGTCAGGAGCACCAAACATTACTAGCCGTTAGACCAAAGGAATCATACATACTACACACTGTAAGTTATGATATTGAGAGCCAGAAAACATTTTTGAAGGATTTGTTCATATTGTTAAAGGCATGAATGTTGTATTTTCTCCTGCATGAACTAAATTGAGGGATTATGCCTCTGACAAATAAATAATCATTAATTGAATGTATTATTTCCTCCAGGAGGATCATGCAGTGGGTTGCTTGTGTGTACGCTGCGTGCGCAGGTAATGACAGTGAGTGCATAAGTGAGTGTGCATCTACAAGCTACCGTTTTATACCTAAATCACTACTAGTGGTCCCAGGCCGGTAAGGAGCACAGGGGATAACACAGCTGAGAGAATCCCCAAAATGCGACTGTCAAACGTGAAGATATTTTACTTTCCGATCTGGATTTGAGCTGCAGGTTGAGAGACTGTTATGTTGTTAGGTCACAACTTACCCTCCACCATTTGAAATCCTCTTCTGGCAGACTGTAGTTGCTGGATAAAAATGGTTGTGGAAACTTCCTCAAACGCTCAATGGCCAACGTATCATTTTCAAATAGACATCGGTCACAAGCACAGGATCTTTGTTCCTGAGGCGGAACGTATTGTGACACTTCTCTCCAAAAAACACAGACGCCAGAAACACTCAAAAATAAAATGAGCAGGCGAGCTTTTGTTTTCATCTTGGGTGCGGCAGTGTGAATGGGAAGCCGCTCCAACCTGTGGCTAAAGGCTGTGGTGAAATACAAAAGGATAATGGTCAGTGACGGAAGGTATTAAAGTAGGTTTAATTAATGTGTGTAATTGTAATTACAATTCCATCAATCTTTTACTTCACTTTAACAGCAAGTATTATACTTGATTGAGGTGGAGTTAAGTTTGAGCCTTTTTCCACAATGTTCACTTCTTCTCAGTGCTAACACGCTTTGTTTGACAGCTCGGGCCGCTTCAATTTAGAGAACTTCTCTGAAAGATGCTCTGCCGTTGCCGTCACTGTAGTAAAATGGAAGAGAAGCTTGTTTTTGCCATGTTTTCTTTCTATCCTGAGTTTTTTTTTTTTTTGCCCCTAAAGTTGAATCGCCCTTGGATGTGGTTTGTGCTCTGGTGTAAATGATCCAAATACTGCTCAAGAAATATCACCGCAGGGCATGAAAAGCATATAGTGGAATACAAATAGGTTTAAAAACTGGAGGTAGCTTTTTGCTAATAATCTTGAGTAAAAGGTTGTATATCTGCTGCATCTCTCCATTTTGACAATCTAAAAGGGAAAAGCAAATTTCTCTATTAATAACTTACATAGGTTCTTATACAAAGACAAGTTTGTTATGCAGGTATGTGTTACAGTTGCAGCTGGCCCATAGAGGGCCACGGAGGGCCAAGGGGCATGGCCTCGCCTTGAGCCCCTCCGCATGTCTGCATGTCTTAGGTGGGCTCAGGCCAGCCCCAAAAGTGGCAGCAGCCACAACGCTGGGAATCAGCAAAGGTGTCAAAAGTATTCACATTCATTACTCAAGTAGAAATATAGATACTAGGGTTTAAAAATACTTATCACTTAAGTAAAAGTATAAAAGTACTTGTTTTAAAACTACTTAAAGTATAAAAGTAATGTAAGGGAAACAAATTCTATGAAGTACAAACTCTTAATGTGTAACCTCGACAACATGTCAGTTCATTACAATATGATCGAAGGTGCCTTCAGATCACGTGACCTGCCGGGACATATTTAGAACCCGGAGAGAACCCACGCAGACACAGGGAGAACATGCAGACTCCACACAGAAAGGCCACTGGGCGGAATTGAACCCAGGACCTTCTTGCTGTGAGGCAACAGTGCTAACCACCACGCCACCGTGCCACCCATGTTAAATAATATAAATGTTAAACGTAAAAAAAAGTTAAATATAAATGTTAAATATAATTATGAATGGTAAATGTTAAATGTAAATATACATGTTAAATATGAATGTAAATGTTAAATGTAAATCTAAATGTTACATTTAAATGTGAATAATAAATGTTAACCCCACATGTCAGATTTGACGACTGAACATTATAATAGGGTTGATTGGTGATTGGACAATTAGACGCAGCTCCAATATTCACTGAGAGACGTGTCACACTCAATAAAAAACCTGCAACCACTGCAATAAAATCAATGGATTCGAGGTTTATTCAATATTGTCGGTTATAGCCATTTATACAAATGACAAACAGGATTGGTAGATATTTCTGCCAGGGTGCAATTTAGTTTCATACATTTATGATTCACCCTTGAATGCGCAGCTAGTTCAGCCTCACATCCTGCTCTTCTCAAATTTAGATGATGACTACCGACCACTAGAAACGTGATGGGTGGATATTAAAAGTAGCTGACCGAGTGTCTGTTTGCTCTCTCCTCTGCGCTCCGGTGGTGAATGTGAATTAGTTTAATTCATCATCATAACTGGAATGATACCTCGAGCGTTGTAAATTACACTTGACTGAGTATTTCACCGCTGTTCACATTTATAAATAAGGAAAACTGTCAAATAGGTTGTTTGAACAAATAATCATCAAAAGTACAAAGCAGTTTGGCATTCGAGAGCCAGCATCATCAGAACATCAGACGTTTGTGCCTGCTGTACAAATTAATAACATATTTAATAACGCGATTGATTATTAATCAAAAATAAAGTTATTGTAATTGCGTTGCTGTTATAACAAAAAGTGTAATGAGTACATTCCAGTCATTAGTATTATGATGGTTGGCATTATTCATCATCAGTTATTAGTATTAGTTTTGTCTTACCGTAAAAGACGTTAAACGTACTTAGTTTAAAGTCTAAAAGACTTATTTTGGAGGTGGTGTCTCCGTTGGTGTGTGTTCTGGTCCAGAGGTTCAACAAGTAGCCGGTGGTTTTATTCTATCATTTATGAGACGCAGTGCTGTTCATAGACGTCAGGTGCCTGTCTGTCTCACAAAGTAAGGTGCGTGTGAAAGCTGATGTCTGTTACCGGACAGGCACGCAGGGACCGCCTGCTTGTTACGATGTTAAGGCAGACAATTCTTATTCTTATTACATTACATTACATGTCATGTCATTTAGCTGACGCTGTTATCCAAAGTGACTAACAATAAGTGCATTCAACCATAGGGTAACGCAATGGTATACTTATGATTTGCTGTACAACATTTACTTTCAGCAGATTGTACGATGTTTCTTCTACACTACGGATGTGCAGGGGGAAGTTCCAGCTGCATTAAGCAATGGTTAAATAAGACAATATAATTGTACAGTCTAATCCACTCTAATCTTTACAGGGAGCTGGAATGAAGCTGCTCAGTCTTTTTCCAGGATGATGGTTGGTTGCAAAACACCTTTATAACCCTAACTTTATGATCAGATTGCACTTAACCTAAAAACATGACGTCAGTTAAAACAAGCATCAGAGATCTCTGGAAATTGGTGCCAAGGCGGGCCAGCCGAGTTGAAGTCTGCACACCACTGACCTGCCAAGTTGTGGGCTTGCCCTCCGTCTGTTGGGAAATCAACTAAAATGCGTTTGGAGACCAACGCAAAACAACGATTTTGGTAAAAAAAAATATATATATACATATATATATATATATATATTTTTTTATATATATATATATATATATATATATATATATATATATATTTTTTTTTTTTACTAAAAAATGTTTTATTTTGAAAATTGACCGGATTTTCTCCTAATTATTTGCGCTCGTCCCTCTGACATATTCCCCACGCGTCACCAGGCGTTTATCTTGTCTTTTTACCGTGCACGGCAGTTTCTACTACCCCCCCCCCCCCCCCCCCCCCAACCGGTCCGTGAGGTAAAAAGGGTTGGGGACCACTGCTTTAGAGTCATCAATCAACCTGATCCCCAGAGCATGTCTCTGGACTGTGGGAGAACCCACGCACACACGGGGAGAACATGCAGACTCCACACAGAAAGGCCACTGAGCTCTAATCACCGCCCACATGCAAAGTTGATAATGTTGTTATATGACATTTTAACGAAGAGAGAGATACAGGCAGAGCATTTAAAGGCAGTTTTACTGTTTCACAAATTAGACAATTTCACTAATTTTGTTTAATTTAATTTAATTATTGAAATGAAAGGTAGGTCTTAAGTTGAGCTACATGTCTGGTGAGGTATATTGTGGTATATTATTAGTATATTTATACTTCAACTGTCAGAAAACAGTACAAGAAAATGTCAAATGAATTTATCTTATATAAGAGAGACTCCAAAGGCAAATATCCTCCTGTGGTTTTTATGTATTTATTTTATTATTAATTTCATGAATAATTTTGGCGATGGGTGCCCTTTTGTTTTGGTTTGAGCACCTGCCCCCCAAAATGTCTGTGCACGTGCTTGGCGTTCCTCCTGACATCTGTGCACGATGCTGAGTCACAGTTGAATAAGACCAAACACTTGTTGAACCTCCGCAGACTTACGGACCAGAACGCACACCAACGGAGACACCTCTTCCAAATCACAAGTTCTGCCGGCAATTTTTGTATTTTAGACTTTAAACTCAAAATAACTAAGTGGTTTACAGTCTGATCAGGCAAGACATATCTATAACAATTCTACTTTTCATTTCCAAAATGAAATGAATGCCAATGGATAATGCTTTCTACCTCTTCTGCTTGCATTTCTATAAATTAACAATCATCAATATTTTAACATGGTTTTCCAATGGAGTTCGTTTTGAAATCCTCCTTAACTTCTTCAACTTTCACATTTTCTTGCTTTGCCAATCTTTCAGCTACAGACACCATTTAAACTTTAAAATGTTGACAAATGTCTAAACTATTTTATAAAGAAACAGCTTGTTGATATCTATATTACTTTTGTCATAATCATTGATTATGTTTCATTAGTTTTTTGTCTCTCTCTCTCTGCCCTCGGAGCTCGTTACAGGGCATTTACAGGCAGGTGCGTTGTTACCGTGGTGACTTGGCAAGGGGCAATTACCTCAATCACCTGTCCCAGTGGGGGGAAGGGACTGTGAGCAGGTCCAGGCAGGTAGATGTACTCCCTGAATGCATGCAACATGAAATGTTGGGTAAAGTTTTCTTTTAAATGTAGATGTGTTTCTTTTGTTTTAGACAGGCATTAAGGACTACCAGTGTTTTCCCCTATTTAGTATATGGTAGGCTTTTCAATAAGCAATTGCATGGGCCTTTTTATGTTTAATTTTCTTGTGGGGGTCGCTGCTGTGCTGAAGATAGAACAGCCATCTTGCATGTGTTTGTTGTATGGTTTGTTTTAGTCCTCTTATTTGCTGTGATTTGATTGGTTTCTATGAAGTGTTATTGTTTTATTTTGTGCCTTTTACTTTATGGTTGACACCTTTACATTGACCTCCCGAATGTTACAGGTTAATCCCACATGGTCTATTGTTGTTGGTTTTGTTTGGTAGCGATATTAAGTGAACAGTATTTAATCTTTTTATAGACTCATTTTGAAGAGTTCATTTAATAAACCGTTGTTGTCAGGAAGCTGTCTTAATCAGGTTGTCCATGATTTCCTGTTTTATTTTGAAAATTAACCATCCTCTCGTGGCCATTTTAATTCTTGGTGTCTTAATTTTTCCAGTAGAATTCATTGGTTATTTAGTTGAGAGATTCAACACTCAATTCCAAACAATCGTATGGTTTTGGCATTGACAAAGTCACCAATCTAATTCTTTAATGTATTATTAATACAGAGGTTTGTGACATCACTTCAACGTGTCTGTACGACATTCAATGTGAACACTAGTAGACTTGACCCATCGTCGTGGCGCAGGGGTTAGAGGGGTTAGAGAAGGTGTGCTGGGAAGCACAAGGTTGTTGTTTCGATTCCAGGCTGCCCCATGTTCCATGTCGAAGTGTCCCTGAGCAAGACACCTAACCCCTAATTGCTCCCCGGGCAAAAATGTGAAAACGCCATGGGTTTAAAGTGTAATGTAAGTCGCTTTGGATAAAAGCGTCTGCTAAATGACCTGTAATGTAATGTAATGTAACATAGAGATGAACTTTAATGTTCATTTTCATAGATTCTGAAGTGTTTTAATGAGAACTGCATATTGGAGAAAATCCCTTTTGGGGACGTATGTTTAAAATGTCTCATGGTTGGAAATCTTTCATTCAATGTGTAGGTATTTTAAAGGAGCTCCGTCAACTTTCGATGAGCTGCATCTACCTCTGGAATAACCTGGATGACACGCCGGTGATGAGTCCTCTCTGCCTGTTGCGGTTCCCGTAAAGTTGTGTGGGTAACATTAGATTTAGTCCACGGTTACGTTTTTAGAAGCAATTTATTCCATTCTTGACATGCAACAGGTCCCGGTAGGTATAAACAATCCGTTACTGTTTAGTGGACCACCCAGTGTACAAAAAGAGGAACAGAGTTCCTGCGTCACATGTAGTTGACTCCCATCCATCTTCAAACCGCTTATCCTGTACGCAAGGTTTGGCCAAGAGACGTGGTCGCCAGCCAAACACAAGGCTAACGGAAACAAACAACCATTCACACTCACGGGACATTTCAGCAATACCAATCAACCTGATCCCCAGAGCATGTCTTCAGACTGTGGGAGAAAGCCAGATTACCCGGAGAGAACCCACATAGACACAGGGAGAACATGAAGACTCCACATAGGAAGGCCACTGAGCGGAGTCGAACCCAAGACCTTCTTGCTATGAGGTGACAAAACTAACCACCACATTACCCTTACAGGTTTATTCTCCTGAAAGGAAAATACATGAATATATGTACAACAACATGAATACATCTGTAACGAATCACAATTTGTTTGAAACTGAAACTACAATGTGCAAAGGCTCACCAAAATTTCCCAATCAAAGGTAGTAAAAACATTGCCTGGTCGGATGAGTCTTTATAAATGAATAATAATAAATGGAAAACTATAAGCCATAGCTTCATCCACTTCTACTCAGAACCTTCCAAAGACTTTTCCTTTAGCCATTTATAGTTAATTTGTATGGCCTTCCTTCGCATTCATTTCATCCATTCAATTACCACCCTGTATAGAATTTGAGTACTTGATGACTTGCCAGCTCCTCGATCATTTCATACTCTACTTTACCAGGATGTCCACCAGTTTTTATTTTTTTGTTGGGGACTTTATCCCAGTAATGACTCCAGTTTCCATCACTGTCTGCTCCAAAACCAAACACATGGACCTGGAAACCATCGGTAAGCAATTCAATGAGTCTTGCTAAATAACATAAGATTATTTGTTCTTCATCGAAATTAGCTTCCACTTGTAAATCATCAGCGAGTAACAACATTCACTCCATTTAAAACTGAACTTACCTCGTCACAAATATGCAGGGCAAGAGCCAAAGCCATGAAGCCGGTGGAGGCATAAGCGCCCTTCTTTTGCAGCCACACTTGATGAATATTCCTCATAAAAGCTGGGTTAACAACCATCGCCTGTTGTGAAATCAGAATTAGTCTTTCAATGTATTTTATCAACCATTACCTCTGGAGCATATAACGTTTTTATTGTTGAATACATATAAAATAATACTCACCAAATCCTTGTTGAATAAGGATTTTCTTGGCACGTGTGAAAAGAAGCATGACATGTCAAACTCAAACATCTATTGGTTGCATGTAAGTAAAGCAAAGATATAATGAACGGATAACAGTGACATGTTATGTGGCCCTGAATGTTATGGATTTACTGTTCACCACAAATGAAACACAACCCCTCCATCAGTACTGCTGGTGGACTTTAGCAGGCTGGAACATCAGCTTCAGAAGACAAACCGCATCATCTAGACTAGAGCTGAAATGAAAAACATGACTCACTTTCCAGAAGGTTGTGTGCTGAGGACCCTCGTAATCCATTGAAGATCCCTCATCTTAAAGATAAACAGCACCGGACGAGTGGTGTTATCTAACTGAGAAGCACTCTCCAGGTACATGACATGATGAGTTGTTCTGTTCCCGACATCGGATTCAAAGCCTTTGGAACGACCCCTGTTGATTCTAAATGGTACAAAGGGATGTATTTTAAGTCAGTGTTATTTTCAGGAAAAAGCATTAGGACACTTAATTCTGACATTTATGCTTGTCTCAGCTCATTTACCTTATGACGTAGTCCTGGAAATCTATGAAAGGTCCATAATGTGATTTTAACAAATTACGCGAGTTTCCCACCACAGCACAAGTCCTGCAATATCCGGGGATGGATGCTTCAAGAGGAGGGTTGTCTGGGATCAGCTGAAAAACCCTGGACATGTTTCTTCTGTATTCACTGATGTTACCGCCTCCACGCTGTATGACCTGTCAGGAGCACCAAACATTACTAGCCGTTAGACCAAAGGAATCATACAAACTACACACTGTAAGTTATGATATTGAGAGCCAGAAAACATTTTTGAAGGATTTGTTCATATTGTTAAAGGCATGAATGTTGTATTTTCTCCTGCATGAACTAAATTGAGGGATTATGCCTCTGACAAATAAATAATCATTAATTGAATGTATTATTTCCTCCAGGAGGATCATGCAGTGGGTTGCTTGTGTGTACGCTGCGTGCGCAGGTAATGACAGTGAGTGTGCATCTACAAGCTACCGTTTTATACATAAATCACTACTAGTGGTCCCAGGCCGGTAAGGAGCACAGGGGATAACACAGCTGAGAGAATCCCCAAAATGCGACTGTCAAACGTGAAGGTATTTTACTTTCCGATCTGGATTTGAGCTGCAGGTTGAGAGACTGTTATGTTGTTAGGTCACAACTTACCCTCCACCATTTGAAATCCTCTTCTGGCAGACTGTAGTTGCTGGATAAAAATGGTTGTGGAAACTTCCTCAAACGCTCAATGGCCAACGTATCATTTTCAAATAGACATCGGTCACAAGCACAGGATCTTTGTTCCTGAGGCGGAACGTATTGTGACACTTCTCTCCAAAAAACACAGACGCCAGAAACACTCAAAAATAAAATGAGCAGGCGCGCTTTTGTTTTCATCTTCGGTGCGGCAGTGTGAATGGGAAGCCGCTCCAACCTGTAGATAAAGCCTGGGGTGAAATACAAAAGGATAATGGTCAGTGACGGAAGGTATTAAAGTAGGTTTAATTAATGTGTGTAATTGTAATCACAATTTCATCAATCTTTTACTTCACTTTAACAGCAAGTATTATACTTGATTGAGGTGGAGTTAAGTTTGAGCCTCTTCCCACAATGTTCACTTCTTCTCAGTGCTAACACGCTTTGTTTGACAGCTCGGGCCGCTTCAATTTAGAGAACTTCTCTGAAAGACGCTCTACCGTTGCCATGTTTTCTTTCTATCCTGAGTTTTTTTTCATTGCCCCTAAAGTTGAATTGCCCTTGGATGTGGTTTGTGCTCTGGTGTAAATGATCCAAATACTGCTCAAGAAATATCACCGCAGGGCATGAAAAGCATATAGTGGAATACAAATAGGTTTGAAAACTGGAGGTAGCTTTTTGCTAATAATCTTGAGTAAAAGGTTGTATATCAGCTGCATCTCTCCATTTTGACAATCTAAAAGGGAAAAGCAAATTTCTCTATTAATAACTTACATAGGTTTTTATACAAAGACAAGTTTGTTGTGCAGGTATGTGGTACAGTTGCAGCTGACCCATAGAGGGCCAGGGGGGCCATGGGGCATGGCCTCGCCTTGAGCCCCTCCGCATGTCTGCATGTCTTAGGTGGGCTCAGGCCAGCCCCAAAAGTGGCAGCAGCCACAACGCTGGGAATCAGCAAAGGTGTCAAAAGTATTCACATTCATTACTCAAGTAGAAGTATAGATACTAGGGTTTAAAAATACTTATCACTTAAGTAAAAGTATAAAAGTACTTGTTTTAAAACTACTTAAAGTATAAAAATAATGTAAGGGAAAAAAATCCTATGAAGTACAAACTCTTAATGTGTAACCTCGACAACATGTCAGTTCATTACAATATGATCGAAGGTGCCTTCAGATCACGTGACCTGCCGGGACATATTTATTCACCGGCATGCTACATAACTTAAACAAATCAAACCAGAACCCATTTTACAGAACTGGCATTGGTCGGTTATCTAAACATTGGCCAAATGACCCGTTTTTTCCGGCTTTATGAGCAAATACCGAATCCCTTTGTGTTCATTTCTAAAGCCTCTCATTAAGACGCACATCACTTCATTTGCGCTAATTGAAAGTCGCTGTGTTATGCCAGATTCTCAATCAAGTAATCTAGAAAAAAACATTTACGGCAAACACATGGTCACGAAGACACTCATTTAACGTTACATGGAACTTGCATGAGGAGGATGGCGCGCCGTTTGTAAAATGTCGCACGTTCTCACATCCTGCGCAGTTTTACTACATTTATCATTTTCATGTGAACAAAAAAGCAATAATATTCATATGTCACTTTTTAAAACATTTAGAGAGAAATTCATGTAAATTCATGCACTTCATTACACTTGACTGACTTTTCCAAGGATAATGTTCGGCAGTCACACAAAGATGTTAAATAATATGAATGTTAAATGTTAAAAAAAAGTTAAATATAAATGTTAAATATAATTATGAATGGTAAATGTTAAATGTTAAATGTAAATATACATGTTAAATATGAATGTAAATCTAAATCTAAATGTTACATTTAAATGTGAATAATAAATGTTAACCCCACATGTCAGATTTGACGAGTGAACATTACAATAGGGTTGATTGATGATTGGACAATTAGGCGCAGCTCCAATATTCACTGAGAGACGTGTCGCACTCAATAAAAAACCTGAAACCACTGCAATGAAATCAATGGATTCGAGGTTTATTCAATATTGTAGGTTATATCCATTTATACAAATGACAAACAGAATTGGTAGATATTTCTGCCAGGGTGCAATTTACTTTCATACATTTATAATCCACACTTGAATGCGCAGCTAGTTCAGCCTCACATCCTGCTCTTCTCAAATTTAGTTGATGACTACCGACCACTAGAAACGTGATGGGTGGATATTAAAAGTAGCTGACCAAGTGTCTGTTTGCTCTCTCCTCTGCGCTCCGGTGGTGAATGTGAATTAGTTTAATTCATCATCATAACTGGAATGATACCTCGAGCGTTGTAAATTACACTTGACTGAGTATTTCACCGCTGTTCACATTTATAAATAAGGAAAACTGTCAAATAGGTTGTTTGAACAAATAATCATCAAAAGCACAAAGCAGTTTGGCATTCGAGAGCCAGCATCATCAGAACATCAGACGTTTGTGCCTGCTGTACAGATTAATAACATATTTATTTTTTATTCACTCGATTGATTATTAATCAAAATTAAAGTTATTGTAATTTTGTTAGTATTATAATTTTTGCCATGATTCATCATCAGTTATTAGTATTAGTGTTTTAGTTTTGTCTTACCTTAAAAGATCTTAAACGTACTTACTAATTCTGAGTTTAGAGTCTAAAAGACTTATTTTGCTCCGTTGGTGTGTGTTCTGGTCCAGAGGTTCAACAAGTAGCCGGTGGTTTTATTCTATCATTTATGAGACGCAGTGCTGTTCATAGATGTCAGGTGCCTGTCTGTCTCACAAAGTAAGGTGCGTGTGAAAGCTGAAGTCTGTTACCGGACAGGCACGCAGGGACCGCCTGCTTGTTCAGATGTTAATGCAGACAATTGTTATTCTCATTACATTACATTACATGTCATTTAGCTGACGCTGTTACAACATTTACTTTCAGCAGATTGTACGATGTTTCTTCCACACTACCGATGTGCAGGGGGCAGTTCCAGCTGCATTAATGGTTAGATAAGACAAATAGAATTGTACAGTCTAATCCACTCTAATCTTTACAGGGAGCTGAGATGAAGCTGCTCAGTCTTTTTCCAGGATGATGGTTGGCTGCAAAACCCTGCTATGAAGTTCAACACTTTTATAACCCTAACTTTATTATCAGATTGCACTTAATCTAAAAACATGACGTCAGTCAAAACAAGCATTAGAGATCTCTGGAATTTGGTGCCAAGGCGGGTCAGCCGAGGTGAAGTCTGCACACCAGTGACCTGCCAAGTTGTGGGCTTGCCCTCCGTCTGTTGGGAAATCAACTAATATGCATTTGGAGTTACATTACATTACATTTAGCAGACGCTTTTATCCAAAGCGACTTACATTACACTTTAAACCCAAGGCTTTTTCACATTTTTGCCCAGGGAGCAATTAGGGGTTAAGTGTCTTGCTCAGGGACACTTCAACATGGAACATGGGGCCTGGAATCGAACCAACAACCTTGTGCTTCCCAGCACACCAGCACACAATGTTTTCATTTGTGGTTTAGATATTAGGATATCGTGTAATAGCTTTTGTTTATTCAGGTGTTGATCAGATTAGTATTGTTGGAAGTTAATAAATCCTGTTATACTTTAAGGAGCAGTTTTCTGTGATTTCTTTGTGCATACGTGATCTGCATGCTGACTGGAAAATAAGCCAGTGTACAAACTCAAGCCTTCAAATCCTTGCTCTTAATGAGTTAATATAAATTATGAGACTTGATTCATAGTTTGTTATTAATCTCTTTGTATGGTGGTGCCCTGTTATTTATTTATTTTGTATTTATCTTAGTGATTATTAATAATTCTATTGATGTCAATGATTTAATTTCACACTAGCTGTTAACCAACACCTTTTCCCTACACCATTCCTAACAACAGCTGGAGCTGTCCCCTGCACGTTGATAGTGGGGAGGAAACCCCTTCCTTTACTGCTGAAACTAAACATCGTACAGTAAATTATAGACATCTCCAGGAGACCGGACCGACTCTCAACCCCTCAAAGTATCAGTTTGATAGGACAGTCCTTGACTATCTTGGCTTTATTATTAGCAAAGTGGTTGTAAAACCAAGCTCAAACCCTTTCAATCCTGTGGGTACCAACGATTTGTGCGTTGCATATTTTCCTCTCGTGCTGCCGCTCTCAAAGGTATAGGACCCCTATACTCAGCTGCAGAGGAGTGAGGAGGCAAAGTGTGCTTTTGTGGACCTCAAGGATGCACACAGTAACAACCCAGTTCTGTTTAATCCTGACTTACTAAAGACCTCGTGTTGGAAAGAGATGGCTCAGGGAGAGGTTTGGGTCACTGCAGGTCGTGGACAATCATTGTCCCTCAGTGTTTATGAGCAGGAAGTTTTCTGTTTTTATGTCATGCTATCATGGCGTGTTATCACAGAGAGTAGGTGTGACAGCTGCATGTCATGTTTTTAGATTGAGTGCAATCTGATAATAAAGTCATGGTTATTGTAGTGACTACAATCCGGTAGAGTCACGTGAGGCTAAGTACGGGAGATTGGTGTGTGGACTCGTTCCAAACAGACGCAGATTCCTCCTGTGAAGTTGATTGATTTTATTGTCTGAAAGTCAAGTTAAAAAACATCCAAGCAGGCGAAGCGATACATTCTGTGCGACGATGCAATAAAGTGCGCTGTAGAATACGGTCAATAAAAAGTCTCCCGACTCACCCCCATGTCCATACAACCATCACTCCGCCTAGATGCCTACACTCATTCATAAACCACTGCACCCCTGCCCACGTGACTCTGATGCGAATTACATTTCAAAATAAAAGTACCAACACTCACACACAGGAAGTGGCAAACGGCCGCTCCAGTTATTAAAGGGTTGATGTGGCGCAGGGGTAGAGAGGGTGCGCTGGGAACCGCAAGGTTGGCGGTTTGAGCTCTGGCTGCCCCGTGTCCCATGTCGAAGTGTCCCTGAGCAAGACACCTGCCCCCTAATTGCTCCCTGGGCAAAAATGTAAAAAGCCACGGGTTAAAAATGTCAGCAACCTGGAGAGACCTGTGAACCGCTCGTTGATATCGGCAGTTTGTTGTTGGAGTTGACGAGACGATCCACTGAGAGCATTCAGCAGTTTCTTCTCGTCTGTCTGCGGACTGGCCGAAAGTTGCTGAGCGCGGAGAGGAGTTGAAGGCGAGTTGAACGCGAGACGTCGTCCCGCCATTATTCACGAAGCAGCAAAAACCAAACAAAGGAACTGGAGACACAGTTCTTCTGAATATAATAACACACACGTGTCTGTTTGTATGCTCGTCTTGCAAGTACTGCTGTCTGAGGCATGCCTATGACCTCACACGTGATTGGACGAGGAGTCTAAGGGTCCTCCAATCACATACAAGGTTATTGTTATACGGAAGGACCAGTATTTTAGGAAGACAAATGGTTGGGACTTTGAAACAGCTGATATGCTTCATGTAAAGCAGTGTTTTAGTGTCAGCAGAACGATTTTCCCTAGAAAACTGTACAGTGGTGCCTCTTTCTCCATTCCACCAGACAATCATGACACATGACAATGTATCATCAGATGTACCCTTGTGTCACTGAGGTTGAATGTTTTGCCATGACATGTAAACGGGTAACATATATGAATGTAACTTACTCAATCGATAAATGCAGAGCATAAAGGTCAGTGTATGTTTACGCTAAGTGGTATGGAAACAATGACAGTTTTGAGGAACCCGTCCTTGACCCTCTAGCAGAACTACGACCAGCCTTTATAAAGCAGTTTATAGTTGTTAATGTTGGGTCAAAGGGTACGGCATTTAAACATGTTCTTGCACAAGTCTCCTGGCTTCATCTCCACCCGGACAGACATTTTTTTTATGGAAAGCCAATAGAAGTTTGGGGCTTGCAGGGAACAGACACGTCGTACCCAGCATCATTTCTGCCAGTTGAGCGCATTGCTAGAAGATGTGTGGTTAATACATCCTCTGTGCATCTAAGTAAGACCAAAGAAAAGGTCACTGTAGTCCTGCCACTATGCACTGTAGTCGAGCTCTAGGAGACTGTGATCTCTGTAGACCCCTCATTCTGATTCAAATGTTGTTTGCATGGAATGCTCATTTTACCTTGATTAAAACTCATTTTTTAAAGAAGTTATTTTGTGTATCTTTTTTACATAACATTTGCCATTGCTAATGGCGTACACAGTAATCTAGCATATTTGAATTAAATAAATCAATTCAAGCTAAAGTGTAAGAGTCTATAATTAGGCTACTGAGCCTGATCTATTTGTACCAGAGATTTTCTTACCTTTTAAAAAAATGTCACCTGGGCTAAAACTCCCTCTGCGACCCTGATTTGCGTTTGTATAGCTCACAGCATTTTCATTTACATGTCAAAGCCTCCCTAGAATTAGGAGGAGGGGGGTCATGGGGGGACAACTGCCAAGGGAGGCCCACGTCAATTTCTGACAATTTACAGCAGTTTTCGGTGTTGCCCGCAAATTTTTTGAGAATTTTTTAAGTGCGCCTTGGAGTGCGGAAAATACGGTATATTTACTTTAATACCACAAGAGGGCGCCCCATTTGACATTGTTTTGTTTGGCTGCGCCTTTTGTTGAATAACGACAATATTAAACAATATTAAATATGAATCTAGTGAGGGAGGGACGAGCAGTTTTGCAGATGCAGAGCGGAGAGTGCGGGTCGGGATGTATGGTTTCACCATGTCCTGGATCTAAGCCGGACCCGATCCATTCACAGCATGGTACGTGAGCACCAATGTTTTGAACTGGATGCGGGCAGCAACCGGTACCCAGTGAAGAGAGCGGAGGAGTAGTCCCGATCAGTTATACACATGTGTAAACACATTGGTGGGTGTCAAATACAGGATAAACTAAAGACAATTAAGTTCCTTATGAAGTGCGACTAAAGCCGAAAACTAGTCGAGGTGTAGTCGGTAGAGGTGGGTTTTTAGTTTGCATCAGAAGAGTTTACCACCCCTTATAGAATTTGAGTACTTGATGCTTTGTTAGCTCCTTGATCATTTTATACTCTACTTTTCCAGGATGTCTTCCAGTTCTTAGTCTTTTGTAGGTGATTTGTTCCCAGTAATGACTCCAGTTTCCATCACTGTCTGCTCCAAAACCAAACACATGGACCTGGGAAAACATTTTCAGAATCAGAAGACGTGATAAAGACTTTACTGAATCTTGCTCAATGACACAAGATTACTGCCACGGTTTGGGTTTATTTCCTGTTTTATTTTGTAGTTTTCTGCCTCTTATGTCTACGGGTTAGAATCACTTCCTGCCTTGTCCTGTCATCCCCTGTGATTGTCTGACTGTTTCCTCCTGTGTCACCTGCACCTGCCCACTGTATTTAAGCCATGTGTGTCTTTTGTCCCTCGTTGTGTCATTGAATGTCTTTCCTGAAGAAACCATTTGTGAGTTCCTGGTCCTTGTCTGCGTCTTGCCTCCAGGCATTTTGATTTTGAGATTTGAATTTACTGAGTACTTTTGTTTTCAACTCTGCATTTGAGTCCTGCTTCCGGCAACAATTACAATTACGACAATTACGTGATTTGTTCTTAATCAGCATCAGCGTCTACTTGTCAATCATCAGCGTGTACCAACATTCACTACATTTTAAAAATAAAATTACCTCGTCACAAATATGCAGGGAAAGAACCAAAGCCATGAAACCGGTGGAGGGACAAGCGCCCTTCCTTTTCAGCCACACTTTATGAATATTCGTCATGAAAGCTGGATTAAGGACCATCACCTGTTATGAAATAAGATTTAGTCTTCCAATATTTTATCAGTCAATTTTGGAGCATATAATGTTTATTGTTGAATTCATATAAAAAAATTAAACTTACCAAATCCTTGTTGAATAAGGGTTTTCTTTACACATGTGGAAAAAAAGAATGAAACGTCAAACTCAAGCATCTGTGTAAGTAAAGCAGAGAAGCTTTAAAAATGAACACTTGTCTTATTTCGCATGTAGACTTTTTTAAAGAATTACAATGGAATAGCTTCTTTCCTGTACCTACATGAAGGCAAAACTACCACCTTCAATGTGTTGTTTTTAAAGTGGATGATAGCCAGCAACAGTAGCTTGGATATTAGTAACATGTTATGTGGCCCTGAATGTTATGGATTTACTGTTCATCACACCAAAAATGAAACACAACTCCTCCCTCGGTACCGCTGGGGGACGTTAGCAGGCTGGAACGCCATCTTCAAAAGAAAGACCCCAAAAATGGCTCACTTTGATTGTTGTGTGCTGAGGACCCTCGTAATCCATCCAAGATCCCACATTTTGAATGCAAACAGCACCGGATGAGTGGTGTTATCTAACTGAGAAGCACTCGTTGGATACATGACACGATGAGTGGTTCTGTTCCCAACATCTGCTTCAAAGCCTTCGGAACGACCCTTGTTTATTCTAATTGGTACAAAGTGATGCATTTCATGAGTCAACGCCTTTGTCAAGGAAAAAACAGACGTGTGATTTGACACTTTCTTTCTGACTTTGATGAAAAACATCGTTCATGTTTCTTTCAGCTCATTTACCTTATGACGTAGTCCTGGAAATCTATGAGAGGTCCGTAATGTGATTTTAACAAATTACGAGAGTTTCCCACCACAGCACAAGTCCTGCAATATCCGGGGCTGGATGCTTCAAGAGGAGGGTTGTCTGGGATCAGCTGAAAAACCTTTTCGATCTTTTTTCTGTAGTCACTGATGCTTCCGCCTCCAGGCTGTAGGCGCTGTCAGGAGCACCAAACATTACTAGTCGTTAGACCACATGAGTCATACAGACTACACAGATTGGCAGTTGTGATATTGAGAGCCAGGAACTTATTTTGAAATATCTGTTTGTATTGTGAAATGCATGAATGTTGTATTTTCTACTGCATTAACTAAATTAAGGGAGTTTTCCTTGAACATGAGACAGTTTTGAGCTGGAGGTTGTTCTCTTTCAAGGTAACAATTTACCTTCCACCAGTTGAAATCCTCTTCTGACAGATTGTACTTCCTGGATAAAAGTGGTTGTGGAAATCTGCTGATATTCTGAATGGCCAACGTATCATTTTCAAATAGACATCGGTCACAAGCACAGGATCTTTGTTGCTGAGGCAGAATGTATTGTAAGACTTCTTCTCCCCAAAAAACACAGATGCCAGAAACACTCAAAAATAAAATGAGCAGGCGCGTTATTGTTTTCAACTTGGATGTGCGGCAGTGCGAATGAGAAGCCGCTCCAACCTGTGGATAAAGCCTGTGGTAAAACACACAAGGATAATGGTCAGTGGTGGAAGGTATTAAAGTAGGTTTAATAAATGTGTGTAATTGTAATTACAATTTCATCAATCTTTTATTTCACTATAACAGCAAGTATTATACTTGATTGAGGTGGAGTTAAGTTTGAGCCTTTTCCCACAATGTTCACTTCTTCTCAGTGCTAACACGCTTTGTTTGACAGCTTGTTTTTGCCATGCCTTCTCTCTATCCTGAACTTTTTTTTATTGCCCCTAATGTTGAATCGTCCTTGGATGTGGTTTGTGCTCACGTGTCAATGATCCATCCAAACAGTAATATTGAGAAAGAAGCATTTATTTTCTCAAATGGTCCTCAATTTTTATCCGGCTTCAAATAACATAATTGGCTCTGCAAAAATATTTTTTGAAATCTAGGGAAGAAATTCAGAAACCACCTAGCTAAATATCTGTCTTTAATCAAATACTGCTCACCGCAGGGCATAAAAAGCATATAGTTTAATTAGGTTTAAAAACTGGAGGTAGCTTTTTGCTAATAATCTTGAGTAAAAGGTTGTATATCAGCTGCATCTCTCCATTTTGACAATCTAAAAGGGAAAAGCAAATTTGTCCATTAATAACTTACATAGGTTCTTATACAAAGACAAGTTTGTTGTGCAGGTATGTGGTACAGTTGCAGCTGGCCCATAGAGGGCCAGGGGGGGCCATGGGGCATGGCCTCGCCTTGAGCCCCTCCGCATGTCTGCATGTCTTAGGTGGGCTCAGGCCAGCCCCAAAAGTGGCAGCAGCCACAACGCTGGGAATCAGCAAAGGTGTCAAAAGTATTCACATTCATTACTCAAGTAGTATAGATACTAGGGTTTAAAAAGACTTATCACTTAAGTATCAACTCAAGCTTTTTACTTAAGTAAAAGTATAAAAGTACTGGTTTCAAAACTACTTAAATTATAAAAGTAAAAGTAAGGGGAAAAAAATTCTATGAAGGACAAACTCTTAATGTGTAACCTCGCTCACAGAACATGTCAGTCCATTACAATATGATCGAAGGTGCCTTCAGATCACATGACCTGCCGGGACATATTTATTCACCGGCATGCTACATCCATCCATCCATTGTCAAACCGCTTATCCTGCACACAGGGTCGCGGGGGGGCTGGAGTCCATCCCAGCCAACTTTGGGCGATAGACAGGATACATCCTGGATTGGTCGCCAGCCAATCGCAGGGCTACACAGAGACATACAACCATTCACACTCACACATCTACGGGCAATTTAAAGTCCCCAATTAACCTGATCCCCAGAGCATGTCTTTGGACTGTGGGAGGAAGCCGGAGAACCCGGAGAGAACCCACGCAGACAAGGGGAGAACATGCAGACTCCACACAGAAAGGCCACTGGGCAGAGTCAAACCCAGGACCTTCTTGCTGTGAGGCGACAGTGCTAACCACCAGGCCACCGTGCCGCCCTCGGCATGCTACATAACTTAAACAAATCAAACCAGAACCCATTTTGCAGAACTGGCATTGGTCGGTTATCTAAACATTGGCCTAATGACCCGTTTTTTCAGGCTGTATGAGCAAATACCAAATCCCTGTGTGTTCATTTCCAAAGCCTCTCATTAAGACGCACATCACTTAATTTGCGGTAATTGCAAGTCGCTGTGTTATGCCAGATTCTCAATCAAGTTAGAAAAACATTTACGGCAAACACATGGGCACGAAGACACTCATTTAACGTTACATGGCGTCGTTTGTAAAGTGTCACACGTTCTAAAATCCTGCACGGTTTTGCTACATTTAGCATTGTCATATGAACCAAAAAGCACAACAATATTCATGTGTCACTTTTTCAAACATATAGAGGGAAATTCATGCAATAATCTTTCCAAGGATAATGTTCGGCAGTAATACAAAGATGTTAAATATAAAAAAAAGTTAAATATAAAAAACGTTAAATACAAATGTTAAATATAAATCTGAATGTTACATATACATGTAAATGTTAAATGTAAATCTAAATGTTAAATTTAAATGTGAATAATAAATGTTAACCCCACATGTCAGATTTGACGACTGAACATTACAATAGGGTTGATTGATGATTGGACAATTAGACGCAGCTCCAATATTCACTGAGAGACGTGTCGCACTCAGTAAGAACCCTGCAACCACTGCAATGAAATCAATGGATTCGAGGTTTATTCAATATTGTAGGTTATAGCCATTTATACAAATGACAAACAGAATTGGTAGATATTTCTGCCAGGGTGTAATTTAGTTTCATACATTTATAATTCACCCGTGAATGCGCATCTAGTTCAGGCTCACATCCTGCTCTTCTCAAATTTAATTGTAAAAACTCAACACAAAGCACCTCATGAGTGTTGATGACTACCGACCACTAGAAACGTGATGGGTGGATATTAAAAGTAGCTGACCGAGTGTCTGTTTGCTCTCTCCTCTGCGCTCCGGTGGTGAATGTGAATTAGTTTAATTCATCATCATAACTGGAATGATACCTCGAGCGTTGTAAATTACACTTGACTGAGTATTTCACCGCTGTTCACATTTATAAATAAGGAAAACTGTCAAATAGGTTGTTTGAACAAATAATCATCAAAAGCACAAAGCAGTTTGGCATTTGAGAGCCAGCATCATCAGAACATCAGACGTTTGTGCCTGCTGTACAGATTAATAACATATTTATTTTTTATTCACTTGATTGATTATTAATCAAAATTAAAGTTATTGTAATTTTGTTAGTATTATAATTTTTGCCATGATTCATCATTAGTTATCATTATTAGTGTTTTAGTTTTGTCTTACCTTAAAAGATCTTAAACGTACTTACTAATTCTGAGTTTAAAGTCTAAAAGACTTATTTTGGAAGTGGTGTCTCCGTTGGTGTGTGTTCTGGTCCAGAGGTTCAACAAGTAGCCGGTGGTTTTATTCTATCATTTATGAGACGCAGTGCTGTTCATAGATGTCAGGTGCCTGTCTGTCTCACAAAGTAAGGTGCGCAGGGACCGCCTGCTGGTTCAGATGTTAATGCAGACAATTGCTATTCTTATTACATTACATTACATGTCATTTAGCTGACGCTGTTATCCAAAGCGACTAACAATAAGTGCATTCAAGCATAGGGATACGCAATGGGATACGTATAATTTACTGTACAACATTTTGTTTCAGCAGAAAGTACGATGTTTCTTCCACACTACGGATGTGCAGGGGGAAGTTCCAGCTGCATTAATGGTTAGACAAGACAAATAGAATTGTACAGTCTAATCCACTCTAATCTTTACAGGGAGCTATTAATCCCTTTTTATGGCGGTGCCGTGTTATTTATTTATTTTGTATTTATCTTAGAGATTATAAATCATTCTATTGATGTCAATGATTTAATTTCACACCAGCTATTAACCAACACCTTTCCCCTACACCAGCGATTCCCAAAGTGTGGACCGCGGCCCCCTAGTGGGTCGCGAATGTACTGCAGGTGGGCCGCGAGAGGTCATTTACAATAAATAAAAACGTTTTTAATTTTGAAAAGTTCGAAATTAATATAAAAATATGTATGATGCGGCACATTAGTTATGTTAAACATTAATTGATGAAGCACAAACAATTTAAACGAACAGACTGGTTAATCGGTTGATCCACACTGGTCGTACACGGCGCTCAAGGCGCTCTTCCAAACACGCCAAAGCTCGTCTACGACGGCGAGATGCTGAGCGGCGCTCAAGCGCGTGAGATATGGAGCTGCTTTCAGGGCGCGTCGGAGAAACAAAGCTGTCGTTCTCGCCGAGCACTTCATGAGATTAAAGAGCGAGAGACGACGCCCTTTTCTCTACAGTAGCTGAACCATCTTAACGTGGAAATAAGTTATTCTAAAAGGAGCCCTTGGCAGGCGGCGCGGCTGGAGAGCAGCCGAAGATTTAAGGGGTGGATGGCGAGGGGGGCGGCGGGAGCAAACGCACCTCGCAGTATCGATCGGACCCTGAAAGCACCGTCTCCACCTCCCCGCACCCCCCCCCCCCATCCACCCGCCCCAACGTCAAACGTTTGACTGCTACGGCGGAAAATCACCAGCCGGTCTGCGAGCTGGACGCATTGGTCTTAATGGGCCGGTAATGATGGTAAATGATGGTTGTAGCTGGTTGTCCTCTACGGTCCACTACGGTAACATAAAGGTGTCGTTTGTGTTTTGACAACGTTTTATCATTTTTTAATTTATATTTAATTTCGACTTTCCATCCCCTTTCTCCAGTGCGGAAATGGGCTTCTATAGTTGTGTGAATACATCGCTCCAGCCAATCCAAAGACGGGGTTTGTAACCAATCAGGTGTAGAGACCATGTGACTGGCTCCGCCCCCTCACTGTCAGAAAGAAAAACAGCAAGCGCGTAGCAAACTCCTTCGAGCGCGAGCAGAAATTCTCCTCGCGAGCAACGAAGTTCACGTCTCGCAAGCAGGCAAATACCTCGCGCGAGATGGACTTTTGCTTTTGCGGCTGTTTGATTTACGCGCGCACATCAACCTGATTTGCGCTCTCTTTTGACAGTGATTTGCGCTGATAGACTGCAGTATCTTATGCGCCTTTTTGTGCGTTAAACATGAGCTCCGGAGAAAATGGTATACAAACCATACATTGTCGGTTAATACATTTTTAATCGGTTAAATTCTTAAGGTCATTTAATCATCCCTAGTTTATGTTTTGATCAGAGTTGTGATTAAAGGTTTTGGTGGGCCGCAAAAGATTTTCAGATTTCAAAGTGGGCTGAACATCAGCTGTCACTTTGTTCGCTGGTGCACTTTTTTTAACTTAACATTTTTCAACTTCTATTCCATTATTTTTAAATTAATACATAGCCTTATATTCTAGACTCTCCTATTGCGACAGATACCAAGACTTTCTTTTTTTCATTTATTCTTATAAAATGTGTGTATGACAATGATGCCTTTCACACTGGGACCTGGAGTCACGACGGACGTCATCCTCCTTGGCAGGAGGAATCAGGAATCAGGAAACATTTATTTGCCAAAATATGTCAAACATACAAGGAATTTGTCTTGGCGGTTAGTGCGCGACAGTAGACAGACAAGACAACAGTGCACAAGTAATAAAATAAAGTAGAATGAAATGCTAATGCAATGGATTAGTACAATAAGGCTATGGGTTAGTATAAAACAAGGGAATAAAGTTAAATTTTAAATATTAAAAAGAAAAATGTTAAGCATAAAGTGCACTAACGAACAAGTAACAGACAAGAGACAAAGTGACGAGTGACGACAAAGTGATGAATTGCAGTTAAAGTGACATGTGCAGTGTGAGGGGGAGTGACCGGTGGAATGTTATAGTCAGTCAGTGGGGGACCGGCTCTGTTGATGAGCGCGACTGCCGACGGGAAGAAACTGTTTGTGTGTCGGGAGGTCTTAGTCCTGATGGACTTCAGCCTCCTGCCAGATGGAAGGGGCACAAACAGGTTTTGTCCGGGGTGAAAGGGGTCGGCCACGATCTTTTTAGCTCGCTTCAGAGACCTGGAAGCGAACAAGTCCTGCAGGGACGGCAGATTGCAGCCGATCACCCTCTCTGCAGAGTGGATGACACGCTGCAGCCTGCCCTTGTCCTTGGCTGTGGCTGCAGCGTACCAGACGGTGATGGAGTGTCTGTCAACATCCGAGTGGAAGCTGTCCATATAGACTGAGCGTCACAAATCCAAATACATATTCTTTCGGACTTGTCACTATGGACCAACTGACATTTAATGATAATGTGGCAATACTAAGAGGGAGATCTGTATTTACTATTAAAAGCCAACAACATCACCAATGGAATTTCCGTAAAATCTTTCTCAGGTTCTCAGTCATTCAGGTTATCAAGGGATGCAACGTACAAAAAGGGGCTGAGACTGAGCGCTCACTGGCAGAGTTGACTTGCTGAGGGGGAAGGGGCCTAATGTTCCACCACCTCCTCCAACCTCAGTCGGCAGACAGGCTGGCACCGTCGATGACGCGGAATGGGGAGACACAAAAGACGCTCCGTGCAGCACATGGGACGCCACGCACTAGTGTTGTTACCTCCGACCCTCCTGCGTTGAAACTTGTGTCAAAATATGAACCAGTGCAAGGCAAAGCAAATGTATCAGTGCTCGGTTCGTTCGCTGCTGATCACGTGATCAGTGACGTCCGAAGCTTCGGTCCTGCGCAGTCACGTGACCGCTTCGATTTGATTCAGATGGGCTGGAAACAGGGTTGGGGCTTGTCTGTTTGATACAAAGTCAGTGTTGTTGTAGTAGTAGTAGTAGCAAAGAGTAAATTTACAATGGAACCTGTGGCAAAGAGGTCGCTCCGAGATGTGGCAGCACTTCAATTTGATTTCCTCTAACAAGGTTAGCAATAGGCAGGCAAAGTCTGCCATTTGTATTGTGTAATTATGGAGGTTTATTTTTATTGTGGAGACCACCAGATATTTGGCTGAATCAAACATTCCACGGAGTGAAGACCCGCTAAAATATTGGGTCAAACACAAACACGTGTACCCACATCTACTTGTATTAGCACGTAATCATTTCAGCATTCCTGCCTCATCGTTCCGTGTGAGCGCGTTTTCTCTAAAGCTGAGGAAACAGTATCTAAAGAAACCGACTCAACCCCAATGCTGGAGAAAATTGTGTTTCTCAATAAAAATCAATAATAATTTCATGCCCCATCCCATGTGTCCACAAGCACCTCAATATCCTGTCACAAGAAACCTGTCAGCACAATCACTTCCCCACTGACCTTTCCTCTGCAAATCACTTCCCACATTCAAACAATTCACATAAATCCCGGTGACTACCATGAACTGCACATGCAGTAGGAAGCACTTGCTGGTATTTTAAATTATATTGCTTACATACAAGTCATATATCTTCTATTAATTCTTCTGCTAGTATGATCACAAACATACATGCACAAAGGTGCAGAAAGATAAGTGTTTGTTCCACTTCTTTCCAATGTACAAAGAATTGAAATACACAAACAAGGACACAATTCAAACCTGAAAAATAGTTTTATTCATATAGGAATCAGATTGGGCCAAAAGATACTGGTAGTCCATTCGATACATTTGCACTACAAGTTTTCAACAGCAGAAGTCATCATAGAGTTTGCGATGCATTGAATGAATTAACCTTTTTCCGATACAATTGGCTGGAAAGCTTCACTTTACAATCACTACCACGCACACAACGCGGCAGCCACGCTCCCTCGGCTGCAATCCTCCAGCCAGACAAGTGGCTGACTATAGCCTGAATATAAAACAACCTTGTCCCAAAACTTACCTAAAAGTCTAAAACCGCCACGACTTAACCAGTTGAGCCACGCCAGACCAGACCAGTCCAGTCCAGTCCAGTCCAGTCACACTACCGACGGCGACATTCACCCCCGAGAAGAGGTAGGGAGACACACCTGCAGTGGATGGGATGTTCGTTCGTATAGCCTCAGCAGCCCCGTGATCAACCTGACAGGATAATCAGTCACAGCTTGGTGACACACAGTGGGAGGGGGGAGCCTAGATGGAAAGCCAGCTGATGTAGAACACCCCAAACACATGGAGATGGAAGTGAGCGGAGCCACTCTGCCACAATAAGTTAATCATAACATGTTTCCCTTACAATGTTATATTAATGAATAATGCATATTTTGTAATAACTATCTATTCACTTTCTGCATCCCTAAATTCACATTACTGACCACGATCAACAAGGTGGAGATTGTGTCAGTATCGCTCATGCTGTAGATTCACCACTAGATGTCATACCTGTGCTCCCATTTGATCATCCGTGTACTGAGTAAAGGCTGCCGCGTGCTCCCGCGTCTGCGCCTTTACGCACCGTCGTGTCGACGCACACGTTTCAATTCATGGCTCTAAAAGTTTTGCGCGTTTTGCAAAGCAGTTGGCTGGTCGTTGGTTTGTTTATTTATTTATCATAGACTTTATTGCCCCCGTGCATCGTCACTGCTGCTTTTCATCGTGGACACATTTGTCCCGTATTATTCTCCACAACTTTGTTCCCCTCGACCGGCAAAACGACGTTTGCGGAGATCTCCCTCCACGAATCAGAGGCTGATATGTTTTAATATGTTTGCTTTTTTTTCTAGAAGACTTGTTTTGTGCTGTCGCTACTTTTGGCAAACAGTTTTTGATTAGCAGATTCACTTCTTTTTTTGTTGTCGACGAGGCCCTTGTCCTGTCAACAAGAATTTCTGGTACATGACGTTTGTCATAAATATAGACTATATGAACTCAGGTGAATTTCTTTGTGCTTAGGAATGTTGACAGACGTTTGCCCTCAGGGCTTCGGAGAGCCATCCAACAAGTAACTAAAACTGAAACAACAAATAAAACTGGTTTAAGGCTTTACACGTAATTAACTTAACACTTAAGATTTTATTTTAAGGGACGATTCATAGACACAACAACAAGGGAATGACAAATTAGTGAACTACAAACCAACAAACATATAGTCAGCATATGGGAGAATGGGGCGTGCATGTGCATTTTTTTTTTAAAACTTTTTTAATATTTAAAATGTTTAACTTTATTGCCTTGTCTTATACTAACCCATAGCCTTATTCTACTAACCCATTGCATTTAGCATTTCATTTTACTTTATTTTATTACTTGTGCACTGCTGTCTTGTTGTTTATTGTCACATTGTCTACTGTCGCGCACCAACCGCCAAGACAAATTCCTTGTATGTTTGGCATATTTTGGTAATAAATGTTTCCTGATTCCTGATTCCTAGGTGTGCGTGTATATATGTGCCCGAACCCTTTTGAGATGGAAAACATAAAGGGGGGAAAAATAAATAACAGTTGTATATGTCTACGTAACCATGGGGTTAAATTTGTTTCCAGGCAAAAATAAATAACGAAAAAAACAAGTAAGGAAATAAGATAACAATAATCATTTTCAATATCAGTGTGATGGTAAAAACCTAGTCAAAGATGACCAGATGGAGTGGTGTTCTGTTGTATTGTAAGTGATGGGTCGAGGTAGTTTTCTTATTGAGATATGATCTAACATCAAGATTTTGCACTGTGCGGTATTGTTCCTTGATTTTTATCTCATGAGGATAGTTTTCTTGGCGATAGTTATGGCCGCGAGGAGTAAAACACCTACGTAGCTTCATAAAGTCCAACAGGTATTTCCAGTACACCATCATGGTGTGTACGTTATCTCATAAATACCAAGGGCATGATGCGGCTCCACACCTTGTTCTAGTCTATTCCAAACAATGGTACAGCTTTGACATTGACAAAGTCACCGATCGAGTTTTCATTTGCAAGATGTTGAAAATGTTTTTGTACTTCAGACCTCTAAGAGGTGAATTGGTGACATCACTCCAACGGGTTAGTACAACGTTAAATGTTAATACTTGTAAACTTACAAACTTACAAACATACAATAATATTAAATATGAATCTAATTCTGGAGTGTTTTTGATGAGACAACTGTATTTTGGAGAAAATCCCTTTTGGGGAAAAATTGATGTTTAAAATGTCTTTCTATACGTCTTTAGTCATGCTTGGAAATCTTTGATTAAATGTGTAGGTCTGTTTTATTCTCCGTAAAGGAAAATACATGCATGTATGTCCAACAACATACATACATTTGTAACAAATTGCAATCTGTTACTTGCCTGTACTTGGCCCTCCTCAATGTTCTTCTTTCCTTTGTTTGTTTTTAAAGATTATCTCGCCATGACCTGGGCCCTGTTCCTCGTACGTGGCTAACTGAGTTAGCCGAATCATTTTCAGGATGAGATGACGTAGATCAGTCAGAACAGGGCTCTGTTCCACCTGTTCCCTCTTCTCTAATCAGTTCATCACTACTAAATGTGGCTGGTGGACAATGTTGTACGGCTATCTAATCAATGCCAGCAAACATCCCAGGATGATTTCATGCAAAATTGTTATGGCAAACGCAACACTAATAGTTAAATATTCAACATTTATTGAAATACAAAAAAAACGTTCACATTGTTGTTCTGCATGCATTACTCTCTTAGATACGTGGGATTTGATCGGCTTCCACTTTGTTCTGCGCAAACATACAAATAAACAAGAAAATTAAAAAAACACAGAGACGTGTATGTCCGGTGTCCAGAAGGCCACTTGGTGTCTCAGGAGGATCAGATGTATGTCTCAGGATAAAGAACATGACGGTCCTTGTACGATGAGATCATTGTACGTGCGCAGAACCTCCCTGTTTATGATACCTTTTCTTCCTAGTAGTATGTGTGTCAACTCTGTCTCTTGTTTGCCAACGGTTTACTACCACCTTCTTTATTTTACCCACTAAAAGTGGAAAGAATAATTCGATCGCATAACGTTTCTCTTCGCCGCAACTTGTTACCCAAAGCTACCTGACTCACAAATTCTAAAACCAGACAGATTAAACTCAACTACAAAACCCTCCCCAAGAGAGGAGAGTATAGACTTGTCATTTTTAAATAAGGACAAAATCCTACACGTTGGTCCCCCATATCACAACACTGTTATTCCATAGAACCTTAAAATAATTATGAGCAGTAAGAAAAGTATAAATATTCCATTTTCATGTTGTATACCTTTTCTATTTTATATAAATAGAAGTTCATCTTGAATGATTATAGATAGGAACTGTGCACACATGACAGCAAGGCAAACATAAAAAAAAGACTTCAAGCCAGCCTCCACAATGGCACTTCACCTGAAGTTAAAGGAAACCACAGGTTGAATAAAGTAAATTGATCAAAACGTTGAGGAAAAACAGCTGTATAGAAAATAATTGGCTTACATTCATCTGCCAAAGACTAATTTCTAAAATGGCTCACCTGCGTCTCATTGAAGTGTAAAAGCATCCAAAGTAAGTCAACTCTGTTGCCGTTGGCACCAACGGATGTTGCTGAGCGAGTTTTGAGAGGAGCAGAAAATGCGCCGTCTGTTGTCGATGTACAAGTACAAAAAGTACAAACCAGAAGATTCCATTTGATTGTGAATAAAAGCACAGGCTGTTGTTTTATTAAACAACGACTGGTGCTGGTTGTGCAAAATGGATCTGCTGTGGGTAAATGTGGCGCGCCCAACCTGGACTGCCCCTAAGAACAAAAGATAATATTAAACTAAAACAAATGTTGATAGACTCAGTCTGGGGCCAAGTTTGTTTTGCTCCAAGCTTGGCGTTCTCTTCAGGCTGGTATTGACAGGCGCCATTCCTTACTGAGGAACATACACAGGATCGCCTTAATGCTCTGGCTATGATCTCCATGGACGCCACTTTCAGAGGACGGACCGTAGCATCTCAACTAGAAGTGAAACGAAATAAAGACTCACCTTCCAGAAGGTTGTGTGCTGAGAACCTTCGTAATCCATTCAAGATCTCTTATTTTAAATGTGAACAGGACCGGATGAGTGGTGTTATCTAACTGAGAAGCACTCTCTGGATACATGACATGATGAGTTGTTCTGTTCCCAACATCTGACTGTTTCTGACTTTAAAAACATCATTCATGTTTCTTTCAACTCATTTACCTTATGACGTAGTCCTGGAAATCTATGAGAGGAGGGCACCTCAAGTCTTCTGTGCTGGAGGGCACAGAAGACTTGAGGAGGGAAACGTGAATAGCAGGGTGAATCTTCAAAGACGGGGGAAGCTTACGTTTTACGGCACAGGGATTAATGATCTGATCTATCTCAAACGGTCCAATGAATCTGGGGGTCAATTTACGGGACTCTGTCTGTAGAGGCAGACCAACCAAACCCTTTGCCCTCGACGGTAATCTGGAGCCGGTGTACGATGACTGTCGGCGATACGTTGGTTCCGGGCAGAGGTCCGGATGAGGGCTGCCCGGGCCTCGCGCCAAACCCGACGAGCGCGTCGAAGATGTTCCTTGACGGTAGCCACTGCCACGTCGGTCTCCTGGGAGGGGAAGAGCGGAGGCTGATAACCATTCATAACCAAAAATGGAGACATACCTGTGGCGGAGCAGATCAGGGAGTTGTGTGCATACTCGATCCAGGGGAGGTGTGTGGACCAGGACGCCGGGTGTTTCGCCGTCACACAGCGTAGTGCTGCTCCCAGATCCTGGTTAGCCCGTTCTGTCTGGCCATTTGTCTGCGGGTGGTACCCTGAGAAAAGGCTGGCCGTCGCCCCCAAAGCCTGGCAGAACGCCTTCCAAGTTCTGGCGGCGCACTGCGGACCCCTGTCCGAGACAGTAGCCTACCAGTATATTTTGGCCCAATCTCTGATTATGAGTTGAACCAAGTTGAACCAATAAATCATCTAATAAATACATGAATTCTTATATGAATAAAACTATTGTTTTTCATTTTTGAATTGTGTTGTTGTTTGTGTATTTTAATTCTCTGTACATTGGAAAGAAGTGGAACAAACACTTATCTTTCTGCACCTTTGTGCATGTATGTTTGTGATCATACTAGCAGAAGAATTAATAGAAGCTATATATATGACTTGTATGTAAGCAATATAATTTAAAATACCAGCAAGTGCTTCCTACTGCATGTGCAGTTCATGGCAGTCATAGGGACTTATGTGAATTGTTTGAATCTGGAATGTGGGAAGTGATTTACAGAGGAATGGTGAGTGGGGCAGTGTCTGTGTCTTTTGGACGGATTTCTTATGACAGGATATTGAGGTGCTTGTGGACACATGGGATGGGGCATGAAATTATTATTGATTTTTATTAAGAAACACAATTTTCTCCACAGTATTGGGGTTGAGTCTGTTTCTTAGATACTGTTTCCCCAGCTTTTGAAAAACCGCGCTCACACAGAACGATGAGGCAGGAATGCTCAAATGATTACATGCTAATACGCAGCAGCTCGACTTTTGACCAGGACAAAAAAAACGCGACCACATTACACCGGCTTTGGCCACCCTACACTGCCTTCCTGTTTGTTTCAGGATTGAATTTAAAATTGTATTAATTGTTTTTAAAATTTTAAATGGGTTGTCGCCTTCCTACTTGTCGGAGCTCTTACATGTCCACACACCTATCAAAGCACTGAGGTCGTCTAATCAGATGTTCCTCGATATGCCTGGATCTCGGTTAAAAACCAGAGGTGACCGAGCCTTTTCAGTGGCTGCTCCAAACCTCTGGAATAGTTTACCTATCCATGTAAAACAGCTCGGACCATTGCAACGTTCAAGTCCCTCCTTAAGACCCACTATTATTCATTGGCTTTTAATTCAAGTTGAGCTTTGATATTTTGACTTTGTTCTTCCCTACTGTCAGATATTTTGTATTGTACATTGTGCTCTGTCTGTGTTTTATTGTATCGCTGCTTTTCGAGCTTGTTAAGCACTTTGGTCAACTGAGGTTGTTTTTAAATGTGCTATATAAATAAAACTGAATGAACTTGAACTTGAACTTGAACTAACACAAATAGATGTGGGTACACATGTTTGTGTTTGACCCAATATTTTAGCGGGTCTTCAATCCGTGGAATGTTTGATTCAGCCAAATATCTGGTGGTCTCCACAATAAAAACAAACCTCCATAATTACACAATACAAATGGCAGACTTTGTCTGCCTATTGCTAACCTTGTTAAAGAAAATCAAATTGAAGTACTGCCACATCTCGGAGCGACCTCTCTTTGCCAAAGGTTCCATTGTAAATTTGCGCTTTGCTACTACTACTACAACAACACTGACTTTGACTGTATCAAAACCGCCAAGCCGAACCTTGGTTTTGTATTCAGACAGGCAACTGAATTGAATTGACTACATGAATGGATTCCGACATCGGTTGTACGTGGCTGGGGAGAAGGCTAAGGAAGTGTTAGCTTCTGCACAGATGAAAATGAAGCGCCTTTATGACCGAAAGGCTGAGCTCCACCAGTTCAGTCCTGGGCTTCATTTATAAAACCTTGCGTAGGATTTGCGCCAGAAGTGGCGTACGGATGAAACATAGGACGTGCGTACGCACAGAAATATTCAAACCTACAAAACCGTGCGCACGCACGTCCTACGCAGTTTTCCCTTAATAAATCACAATCAATTCTAAATGCAGCGCAGCTTTTGCTGCTTCATGTCACGCCCAGAGTTGCCCATATATAGTCTGTGGAATGCCCACGAATTAATATTCATCGATTGCGAAATCATGGCAAACACTGAGAGGAGAAAGAAACGTAAATTCACTCAGTGTGAAGTCGAAATGATCATTGGTGAGGTGGAAAGGAGGAGTAAAATTCTTTTTGGAGGGCACAGTATGGACATTACTAATGCCAAAAAGGCACTCGAGTGGCAAAAGGTTTGCAGAGGCCGTGAACGCTGCAGCCTCACAACCTCGGACCGTGGCCGAAATAAAGAAAAAATGGTCTGACATTAAAGTGGATGCAAAAAGCGTTGAGCGCGCCATCGCCAAAGTGTGTCTGCCACAGGTGGGGGAAAGGGGACACCGAAGCTGTCCCCTCTTGATGAGAGACTGGCAGCAATGATTGGGGATCAGGTACAGGGGGCCAACATCGGCTTCAGGAGGTCGAGGCACATTTGGAAGTTGTGCCACATTATGTAGCACCGCACATGCCAGCACGATTTTGCACACCTTTTCAGGAGTAGACAATAACCTCCCTCCAGTGCAGTCGAGGCAGCGCCATCTGCCCTTAAACAGGCCGATGGTGCGCTGCACTACAGCGCCAATCCTTCCATTTGCATCTTCTAAGAGCACAAGATCAGCCATTTCTCAGTGTTACTTTAACACTGTTTTGTGAGTTAATAAAGGAACTCTGGTAGAGTGTTAAATGTTTAACTATTTTGAAAGTGTTAACTCTGGAGAGTGTGGAGCTATATAAACTCTCAAAAAGTGTTGAAATCAACTCTGTGGGAGTTAATTCAACACCGGACTTTTTGCTGTGTACACTCGTGGGTCACAGCCTTTTGCATCAGTGGGAAATGGGCAACCGCAAGCTGGTAGACTGGTTTCCCCTGATGAGAGTCTGTTGCGGGGTCAGTTAAATAACTTTGTTTGGGCACTTGGCCAAGGAACATTACACGGAGTTGTCTGCCCTTGTCAACAGCTACCCGTGTTGGTTTGGGGACCAACTCAAACACATTTGATGGAGCATGACATTGTCGTGGGTGGGGCACTGCGAATCCGCCAGCGTTTTTATAGGGTTTCACAACAGAAGCGCAGAGTAATGGAAGAAGAAATAGACTACATGCTCAGAAATAACATTGCGATACCTTCTTCATCCAGCTGGGCATCTCCCTGCCTGCTTGTCGATGAAGCAGATAAAAGTCCTAGGTTTTGTACAGATTATAGTAAGGTAAATGCAGTTACTAAACAGGATGCTTACCCACTGCTGCGGATGGAGGATTGTGTGGATCAGGTGGGATCTGCTCACTTTGTCAGTAAATTTGATTTACTCAAGGGTCATTGGCAAGTCCCCCTGTCTGAGCGAGCTAGAAAAGTATCTGCCTTTATAACCCCTTTTGGACTTTTCTCTTACTCAGTGATGAGTTTTGGGTTGCGGAATGCACCAGCAACCTTTCAGCGTCTAATGAACACGGTTGTGTCGGGACTGGATCGGTGTGCGGTATACCTTGATGTATGTGTAGTGATCTACAGCAACACCTGGGAAGAACATGTCTTCCGCATAAGGAAGCTGTTTGATCGACTGCGAGACGCCAGCCTGACTATCAACCTGGCAAAGTGTGAGTTTGCAAAGGCTACTGTCACCTACCTTGGGAAGGTAGTGGGCAGGTAAGGCCGGTGCAGGCAAAAGTGTCTGCAATTGAGCAGTATCCAGTGCCCACCACCAAGAAAGAGCTTATGCGCTTCTTGGGTCTGGAGGGTTATTATCGCAGTTTTTTTAGAAACTTTTCAACAGTAGTAGCCCTGCTGACAAATCTGTTGAAGGTTAGAGAAAAGTACCTCTGGTCAGATTTGTGTCAGCAAGCTTTTGTAAATGTTAAGTTCTGTCCTGTATTCACCTCCTGTTCTGGTGGCCCCTTGCATGGAGCGTCCATTTGAGTTGCAAGTGGATGCAAGTGATGTAGGAACCGGGGATGTGCTCTTTCAGTATAATGAAAATGGTGTTGAGCGCCCAGTGAGTTTTTTCTCAAAAAAATGTAACTCTTACCAGTTGAATTATTCGGTCATAGAGAAGGAGGCTCTTGGCCTTGTGTGGGCGCTGCAACATTTTGAGGTCTATGTTGACTCTGGGGTCCCTTTGGTGGTCTATACAGACCATAACCCAATCACCTTTCTTCATTCCTTGTGTTGCCTGAACCGCCGGTTGATGCGATGGTTCTTATTCCTGCAATCCTACTGGTTGGAAATTCGCCACATTAGTGGCTCAAAAAATATTGTTGCTGTTCTCTCTAGTTCACAGTTGTCCATCTCCTTCTTTTCTGCTACTTCAAAGCTGCATTTACAGGTACTCGCTTTCAGAGAGGAGATTGGAGGGCAACTGTGAAGATCAGTGCAGATCTGTGAGTACCGTGAGAAGCTATAGGCAATGGGTATTATTAAAAGTGTAGTTTTGAAGGCTTGCAAATACTGGAAATATTTTCAGGTTGTGTGGGGATTCCTGATGGGAACCCTATTTTTATGGGAGGTGGTGTGACGACCCTCCCACGTCCCAGGTAGGCTTGTGGTTGTGATTGTTGTTATAGGTGCTGCTTGGAGGGTCATCAGCTGGATGAGCCACACCTGAGCCGGCGTGGCTAGGCCATAAAAGATCCCATTCAGACACCCCGGGGGGGGCTGAGAGGAAGACCTGGGGGGTATTCCAGAAAGGAGGTTTAACAAACTCTATCCCTGTCTATCCTTGAACTCCGAGTTGACTTACTCTGAGATGGGAAACTGAGTATCTGGTTCCAGAACATCTGATCTGCATTAGTTCAATCAACTCGGAGTATGTTCACCTTGAGTTAAGCGCGTGCATGACGATTATAAAAAGCCATCATCAATGAGCCCCGATACTACGAGTCACCATGACAACAGTAAATAAAAGAGCAAGCTATTTCACTGCGATGGAGTTGGAGGTCCTTCTGCAGGCCTACGGAGATCATGAAGATATATTTCGCCGCAAATGCAATACAGCTGCAGCAGCGAAGGAGAGAGAAACTGCGTGGGGAGTCAACGCGTAAGTTTGAATGAACTGTTCCATTGACATAACATTTAACCGTAAGATCGTCGCAGCCTATAGATATGAATATAAGTAGGAATTAAATCTGATTTTCATTTAGGTGCAATCCAACGGGGGGAAAAAAGGACCTGGAAGCAGCTAAAAATGAAATATAAAAACATAGTTAAAAAAGGTATGGCATATGCTATGATTGCACCTCACTTTAATTTTAATTCATTTTCTTTAATTATTATTAATTAATTAGTTATTATTAATTAACTTTGGCTATTAAACAAAGTAAATATTAATTCAGTGGCTACTTGAAATAGTAAATCAAACTCCTAATAAAATGTTGTTTTTGCACGTCTTTTCATTGAAAATCCCACTTAGACGGACACAGTTTTGGTACCGTTAGAAGACTGGAGTAATACTTGCTGGAAATGGGCCTGTTATATATATATATATATATATATATATATATATATATATATATATTGTAAATTGCAGGTAATTTAGCCAAAAGCATCACACTTACATTACACTTTTAAACCCATGGCTTTTTTCACATTTTTGCCTGGGGAGCAATTAGGGGTTAGGTGTCTTGCTCAGGGACATTTCGACATAGAACATGGGGCAGCCTGGACTCGAACCACCAACCTTGTGCTTCCCAGCAGACCTTCTCTAACCCCTGCGCCACGACGATATATCTGTATATATAGGTGTGTGTGTGTGAATATAGATATAGATATATAGATATAGATATAGATATATGGATATATATATATATATATATATAGATATATAGATATCTATCCTACTTTTTATTTAATATATATCCACCCACCCAACAGTTGTAGGTGGTGTCATCTGCACAGTTGTAAACCCTGCAGATACTCAGATCTTGCCTCAGATGGTAGTTAAAAGTTTTCAGAAACAGTAACTTAAGTAACAGGAAGATGATGATGAGGAGGATGAAACGCTGTCTGCTTCCACTGGGAGAGAGTGTGTCTTAATATTATCTACCGGCAGTGCTCTGCTCATTCACATTCTAGAGTGGAATTTGGAGTTTGACATGTAGACCGAAGTGATGAGCATAGATAATGGCTAACTAGTACATTCTTGTCCTTGAACAGAACATGGTTGGGCATCACCAACCCACAGCACAGCTTGAAACCGTGAGATTTTCGGTCAATACCATGTTAAATCTGTATGTGGAACTGTAGGAATTAAATGTCGTCCATATGTTTCCTAGTTACCAATAAAGCGTTCTAACAGAAATTCCTCTGGAAATGATAAAACGTCTAATCTGGGTCGGAAGACTCTCCCGCGACGTGAAGCATTTCGAATCACTAAGGCTTCGATGTCAATTGCATTTGGTAGAAAAGGGCAATCCATGTCTACCAGCTTTCTTCATGTGGGAGGAGATGATAAAAACTCTGGGTTTCTTATAGTAAACCTGCCATTGAGCAGGTTATGTTCAGTCTGTTATCATGGTGATTGACTCAGAGTTTGTTACCTCTCTATCTGGAACGGATAACTCAGAGTTTCCCTGATCGCAGGGTTAACTTACTCTGAGTTTTCACATAACCCGCTTTCTGGAATACCCCCCCTGCTCATACACCAGGGGCCTGTTTCAGAAAGGAGGTTAAGTGAAAACTCTGAGTATGTTAACCCTGAAATGAGGGAAACTCTGAGTTTTCTGTTTCAGAATGGGAGGTACATTAAACCTGAGAAAGCAGAGTAAGTCAAGCCTGTTTCAGAAAGAGAGGTAACTTATACTCAGAGTCAGTTACCATGGCAACTTACTCTGTGAACCTAACCTGGTCGGGAGCAGGTTTTCTTCGGGAAACCCAGAGTTTATTTCGTCTCCTCCCCTTTTTTTAAGAGGAAGTGGTATTTAATCACCTCATTCATTCTTTCGGTATTCATTCTTTCGGTATTCATTCATTGCGCACATTTCAGTCACGCAGAGCGCATCAAATCGACACTGGATGCTATTTAGTTATTTATATGTCAAATGTTTGTAAAGTCAGGTAGACTACAACCATGATATGTTCAAGCCATACCTGATTGAATTATGTTTTTATATTTCATTTTCAGCTGCTGCCATGTTCTTTTAATGCCTGCAGGATTGCACCTACATGAAAATTAAAATTAGGTTGAATAACACACTGTTCTTCCAGTTTCACTTCTGATATTATAACAGTTGGGCAAGTCACTTATATTACTAACTACAACTGGCTTCTTCAACAGTGTAATTAGATTAATGTAATAATGACTATCTCTAGAAAGTATTGGTCTACTTATTACTAATTACTTTCTAAATCCTATATCAACCTCAACCACTTGAACAATACAAGGAGAGACAAGAAACTGCACTTTTAATGCTTTCAAATAAACATTATACAATTGCATGAATTATTCTTGAAAAAATATATCTTTTAAAATTTGATGTTAAATCCACTATTGTTTTATACAGAATTGCTTTATAGTTTATGCAGCATTTAATGCAATTACATCAGATTTTACTTTAAATTACGGAATTAAATTACAGTTTTTAGATTACATAGAAATTAATTACACACAACACTGTATAACAGTAATTCAAATCTAAACTTACGCATTGACTCAAGCAGCTATTTTCTCCCAAGCTAACTCTCTGTCCTTCGCCGCTGCAGCCGTGTTGCTTTTTTTTTTAAATATATGTTCGTACTCTCCATATGCTTGCATAAGCACATCCAGTTCTGCTGGTGAAAAATATGAAGACCTCTTTTTGTCTGGCGCTGTTGCCATGGTGACTCGTAATATCTGCGCTCCATTGATAATGGCTTTTTATAGTTGTGGTGCACGCGCTTAACTCAGAGTAGGTCAACTCAGAGTTGATTGAACTAACTCATTTCAGCTGTTCTGTAACCGAAAACTCAGAGTTTCCCATCTCAGGGTAAGTCAACTCAGAGTTCAAGTTTTAACTCAGAGTTGGTTGAACCTCCTTATTGAAACAGGCCCCTGGGCCGTAGTAAAGGACAACGATCACACCGTGGTCCTCTGTTTACCTCTGTCTCTTACTGCACCCGGTTCAGTCGCACACAGCGTGAACAACGCGATTAGTCAACAAGCACAAGCTGTCATTCAACTCACCTGGGCGTGTTCTCATGCGCCATCCCAAAGCTGCAGCAGCATGGCCATTCCGCCCCCCCCCCCTCTTAGTGCACCACTTTGCTGAAGAACTACAAAGTTTGAATGTAAATACCTTGGCCCAGTTCCCTTCATTTCACGAGGCTACACTGAATCTATTTGTTTTTGTTTTAAAACTTGTTTTTATGAACTATAATCAAAAAAGATACCATGTGAGGACAAAGAATGGGGGGAAAAAAGGCAAAACATTTGGAGGAATACATTTCCCCCTGTTATTTCTTTGTATATCAGCAAGAATACAACTTTTAATTTACATTACTCATTAGAATATGGTTGTCACAATTGACAAGACACTTAGGTGGTTATATAATCTACATAGTATATCCGTGTATAGAGCTTTGCTATATGCTGTTTTGTTTCTAAGTATAGCAACAATACAGCATATAGCAAAGCTAGTGTCTCTAAAGTCACACATCAATCTTTCAAAACTGATACTGTATGAATATAAATTAACTTTTCTTGTAATCTTGTGTGATTAGATCTTATAAAACTGTAGCTTCAAGTAAACAATGTGAATTGTGTTTGAACTATCTTTATTTACTTTGGTACTTTTTTTCTCTCCAGAACTCAATAATGTATTTATGTGGTGCATTAAAATAAAAAGACAAGGAATAAGAAAAAGCTGAGAAAATCATGTCTTGCTGGGATCATGCAGTGAATTGGAATCAATTTGGGGTCAATGTCTCTGAAGCAGTTTGTATAGTTTAAACACCAACATCCACACAAAGACTCACAACACATGTAGAGTCAGTTCAGTCCCGATGTCTCTTGAAGGCTTCTTAGTCTTGTTTTTCTTGGTAAGCGATCCGTTGTAAAGCCTTAAATAAGTTAAATGCTGAGAGAAACATTACCACCCTGTATAGAATTTGAGTATTTGATGCCTTGCCAGCTCCTCGATCATTTCATACTCAACATTTCCAGGATGTCCTCCAGTTTTTACTTTTTTGTTGGGGACTTTTTCCCAGTAATGACTCCAGTTTCCATCACTGTCTGCTCCAAAACCAAACACATGGACCTGGAAACCATCGGTAAGCAATTTATTGAATCTTGCTAAATAACATAAGATTACATGATTTGTTCTTCATCGAAATTGGCTTCCACTTGTAAATCATTAGCGAGTAACAACATTCACTCCATTTAAAACTGAACTTACCTCGTCACAAATGTGCAGGGCAAGAGCCAAAGCCATGAAGCCAGTGGAGGCATAAGCGCCCTTCTTTTGCAGCCACACTTGATGAATATACCTCATAAAAGCTGGGTTAACAACCATCGCCTGTTATGAAATCAGAATTAGTCTTTCAATGTATTTTATCAACCATTACCTAATGTTTATTGTTGAATACATCAAAAATAAGACTCACCAAATCCTTGTTGAATAAGGATTTTCTTGGAATGGACTTTCTACATGTGAAAAGAAGCATGAAATGTCAAACTCAAACATCTATTGGTTGCATGTAAGTAAAGCAAAGATATAATGAACGGATAACAGTGACATGTTATGTGGCCCTGAATGTTATGAATTTACTGTTCACCACAAATGAAACACAACCCCTCCCTCAGTACTGCTGGTGGACTTTAGCAGGCTGGAACATCAGCTTCAGAAGACAAACCGTAGCATCTAGACTAGAGCTGAAATGAAAAACATGACTCACTTTCCAGAAGGTTGTGTGCTGAGGACCCTCGTAATCCATGGAAGATCCCTCATTTTAAAGGTAAACAGCACCGGACGAGTGGTGTTATCTAACTGAGAAGCACTCTCCAGGTACATGACATGATGAGTTGTTCTGTTCCCAACATCTGCTTCAAAGCCTTTTGATCGACCCCTGTTGATTCTAAATGGTACAAAAGGATGTATTTCATAAGTCAACGTTATTGTCGGGAAAAAAAAGTAGAACACAGTGAATTTGGAATGAATTTGATGCTTGTTTCAACTCATTTACCTTATGACGTAATCCTGGAAATCTATGAAAGGTCCGTAATGTGATTTTAACAAATTACGAGAGTTTCCCACCACAGCACAAGTCCTGCACCGGCCGGGGATGGATGCTTCAAGAGGAGGGTTGTCTGGGATCAGCTGAAAAATCCTTGACATGTTTCGTCTGTATTCACTGATGTTACCGCCTCCACGCTGTATGACCTGTCAGGAGCACCAAACATACTAGCCGTTAGACCAAAGGAGTCATACAAACTACACACTGGAAGTTATGATATTGGGATTTTTTCATATTTTTGCAATTTGAGAATGTTGTATTTTGTGCTGCATGAACTAAATTGAGGGATTATGCCTTTGACAAATAAATAATCATTTATTAAATGTATTTTTTCTTCCAGGAGCATCATGCAGTGGGTTGCTTATGAGTGCATAAGTGAGTGTGGATCTACATGTCCGTCCAAAGCTACCGTTTTATACCTAAATCACTACTAGTGGTCCCAGGCCGGTAAGGAGCACAGGGGATAACACAGCTGAGAGAATCCCCAAAATGTGAATGTCAAACGTGAAGGTATTTTACTTTCCGATCTGGATTTGAGCTGCAGGTTGAGAGCCTGTTATGTTGTTAGGTCACAACTTACCCTCCACCATTTGAAATCCTCTTCTGGCAGACTGTAGTTGCTGGATAAAAATGGTTGCGGAAACTTCCTCAAGCGCTCAATGGCCAACGTATCATTTTCAAATAGACATCGGTCACAAGCACAGGATCTTTGTTCCTGAGGCGGAACGTATTGTGACACTTCTCTCCAAAAAACACAGACGCCAGAAACACTCAAAAATAAAATGAGCAGGCGAGCTTTTGTTTTCATCTTGGGTGCGGCAGTGTGAATGGGAAGCCGCTCCAACCTGTAGATAAAGCCTGGGGTGAAATACAAAAGGATAATTGTCAGTGGCGGAATGTTATGAAGAAACAAAGCTGTCAGAGCAGATTTCACACATGTCAAGCTGGTTCAGCAAATCTACACTTCTTTGTTAAGGCAGCTCTCTAGTGGAATGCTGTGATGTCTTTCTTAGCGTTTCTTTTCATCTCTGCAGCTGGTTGCTCCAGTCTATTGTCGCACACTTTTCTTTAGGTTGTGTTCGTTTGTCTACTCATTTTAATTTCTTTTGGGATTTTTTGGATACTTTTTAAAAACATTTAGCCGGGAGCGGATGGAAATAAGCCTCTCTAACTGGCTAACTGTGGCTCACTTACAGTACAACTGTTGATTAGTGTGCATTGTCTGCTAAATAAATGAATAAATAATTAAAGATTCAATCAGTGTGGTATTGTATTTGCAAACAATTTCAGCAGATATTGTACTTCCTTGAGGTTTAGATACGTTTAAGCCTGTGTTCACAATGTTCCCTTCTTTTCAGTGCTAACCCGCTTTGTTCGACAGCTCTTCAAATTTGAAATCTGAGAACTTCTCTGAAAGACTCTGCTGTTGCCGTCACTTTAGTAAAATGGAGGAGAAGCTTGTTTTTGTTTTATGTTTTCTTTCTATCCTGAAGTTTTTTTAGCGCTCCTGATGTTGAAACGCCCTTGGATGTGGTTTGTGCTCAGGTATCAATAATCCAACCAAACAGTTCCATTGAGAAAGAAACATTTTTTTGATCAAATCTTATACGGCTCTATATAATTTTATGACATAGTTAGCTCTTAAAAAATGTTTTTTGAAACATGGTCATGACTTAACCTAGTGAAGAAATTCAGAAACCACCTAATCTTTGCCTTTAATCCGAATACTGCTCAAGAAATATCACCGTTGGGCGTAAAAAAAGTATAGATGAATACAAATAGTTTATAAAAACTGGAGGTAGCTTTTTGCTAATAATCTTGAGTAAAAGGTTATATATCAGCTGCAGGTCTCCAATTTGGTAATCTGAATGGGAAATTTGTCTACTAATAACTTACATAAGTTATTATAGTAAGACGAGTTAGTTAGCTATCTGTAGATTCATGAATATGGGAAACTCCTGTAAACTTTGTGGGAGTTTTAACATATAATCGTGAAAAAGCACAGTTGGACACTGGAGAGCCAAACTCCATAAACTCGTCTTTATATCAGATATATACATTTTCCGTATGAATTAATAACATTCATGTTTTATTATCAGGATTGATTGTTATATTTTTGTTACTGTTATGATAAGAAAAGGCAGTATATTCCAGTCATTCGTACGGTTGAAAAGTATTATTGTTTTAGTTTTGTCCTACCTTAACCGATAGTAAACTAGATTTTATTTTATTCCTCGGGCACTGTTGTCTTCCGTCCATTGTCATACTTTCTGCTGTTACGCACCAACCGCCAACTCAAATTCCTTGTAAGTCTGACATATTATGCAATAAAATTTTCCTGATTCCTGATTTCTGACTTAGTTACTTTTAGTTTAAAGTCTAAAAGACTAAAATTACCCGCAGAACTTCTGATTTGGAAGAGGTGTCTCCGTTGGTGTGTGTTCTGGTCCGTTGGAGGTTCAACAAGTGGTCGGCTTTATTCCGCAGTGACTCAGCGTAGAGCACAAATGTCAGCAGGGGTTTACCTGTCTGTCTCACAAAGGAAGGTGCGCGTGAAAGATGAAGTCAGCTACGTGACAGGCACGCAGGGTCCGCCTCCTGGTTCAGATGTTAATCTGCTGTCATATTGACAGACAATTGTTATTCTTATAATTAATAACAATATAAACCCATATTGATGTACAAGGAACAATTCCAGCTGTATTAACCGATGGTTCCATTAGAACCTTTACAGGGAGCTGAGATGCTGCTCCTCAGGATTTTTCCAGGAGGATGGTCGGCCGCAAAACACCGACATGAAAGTTAATAAACCTTAACCTAATCAGATTGCACTCAATCTTAAAACATGACGTCAGTTAAATGAGGCGTCTCCATGTGTCCCATTTCGTTTAAAGAATCAGGAAACAGCACCTTTATTCGATTGGCTAAAAAACCATCACACCCACTCCGTCTGATGTCACGGCATGACAGGGTTAGAAAAAACATGCAGTCCAACAGGCGTTACAATGACAAAAGGCACAGAACAAACAAAAAAGGTGGAGGATTTAGAAAAATTCAACGTGTGGATAACTTTTAAGTTTAAAAAACTGCTGATACACCTGGGCCGTAGGAAAGGACAACGATCACACCGTGGTCCTCTGTTTACCTCTGTCTCTTTCTGCACCCGGTTCAGTCGCACACACCATGAACCCGAATAGCCACGGGATTAGTACAAGTACAAGCTGTCAATCAACTCACCTGGGCGTGTTCTCATGAGCACATCCCAAACCTGCAGCTGCATGGCCATTCCGCTCCCCCCCTCTTAGTGCCCCACTTTGCTGAAGAAGTTTGAATGTAAATACCTTGGCCCAGTTCCCTTCATTTCACGGGACTACACTGAATCTATTTGGGGTTTCTTAATCTTGTTTTCATAAACTATAGTAGAAAAGGATACTTGTAACTAAGACCGATGTGAGGACAAAGAATAAAAGTGGAAGGAAAGGCAAAACATGTTTTTTCTTTGTATTAGCAAGAACTTTTAGTCCACATTACTACTTATATGGTTAGGATATAAATGGTCACAATATGGTTGTCAAAATCAAGAAGACCCTTCTCCAGTTGCTTATATAATCTATATAGTATACCCGTGTATAGATCTTTGCAATTTATTACTGTCTGTATAAAGTCAGTATCACATCAGTCATCAAAAGCTGTCCTCAAGTTGTGTGCTGAGGACCTTTTTTTTATCAGCGATGTTGTTTTAAATATGAGCATGGGTGTGTAGTGCATTCTAACAGAGTGTAAAAAATGTTATTGTCCCACTGGGAATTAGTAAAACGTATGGGTTATGATTATATTAGTTATATATAGTACTATATTAGGACTTGATTGAACCAACTATAAACAGCTGTTCTGAAACCCAAAACTCCCAAAAGAGTTTCCCATCTCAGGGTAAATCAACAAGAGTTTGTTAAACCTCCTACTTGAAACGGACCCCTGAAGAAAAGGAAACTGCAAAACAATCAAACCCAGTCGGTCGAATAATGTAAATTGATAGAATAGAAAATCGTTGGTTTGCATTGGTATCTGTACACATTTTAGTGGATTTTCCAGTCAAACTCGTCACGTGGAGGGCAAGCCCACAACTTGACGTCTCACTGATGCGCAGACTTCCCCTAGGCTGTCCTGCTTTCGCCACCAACAGATGTTGCTGAGCGGGTTATGAAGGGAAAGAAATACGAGAAGACTGTTGTGTGGGAAACCATGTGATACCTATTTATAAGCTTTGGATAAAAAGCAAAACAAGACTGAGAAGCCTTCAAGAGACATCTCCTCTCAGATCAACTCCCCTGACCACGATGAACAAGGTGGAGATTCCCAACATGCACGCTCTCCGTGTGTCAGTGTCACTCATGCTGTAGATTCACCACTAGATGTCATACCTGTGCTTCTATTTCATCATCCGTGCACAACACGCTGCAACACACAGTCCCAATCCCATGTCCCCCCTGACCCCTGAGGGACTTAACTGACCTCACCTTGTAAAAGGTCATGTGTCCGTCACCATGACAACGCCTTTGATGGAGAGGAATGCCGCAATCGCTATTTTTAACTTGTATATTTTAATATGTTTGCTTTTTTTTCTAGAAGACTTGTTTTGTGCTGTCGCTACTTTTGGCAAACAGTTTTTGATTAGCAGATTAACGTTTTTTGTTGTTGTCGACGAGGCCCTTGTCCAGTCAACAAGTATTTCTGGTACATCACGTTTGTCATAAATATAGAACATATAAACTCAGGTGACTTTCTTTGTTCTTATGAATGTTGACAGAAGACATTTGCCCTCAGGGCTCCGGAGAGCCATCCAACAAGTAACTAAAGAGAAACTCAAATAACAAATAAAGTTGGTTTAAGGCTTAACACTTAATTCTTTTTTTTTTAAGATTTCATTTTAAGGGACGATTCATAGACACAACCACAAGCGAACGACAAATGAGTGAACTACAAACCAACAAACATATAGTCAGGATATGGGAGAATGGGGCATGTATGAGCATGTAGTTGTGTGTGTGCGTGTGCGTGTCCCCTTTTGAGATGAAGAACATACCGATAACGACAGTTATTGCCACAAGGAGTAATCGGCGGTTTGTTTTGCACAGGTTTATTGTTGAGATGTCTCCCAGTACGCATAGGGAAGGAGATATGTGATATGTGGAGAAGTCAAACTCCCATTTCCTTGATGGTATGGATGATGTTTTGTCAGCCTGTGATATTATTCTACAGATTTGTGAAGTACATTTTTTTGAAGAGGTGAAATTAATTAATAGTAACGTTGAGGGGGGTAACTTAGATTAATGGTCTTGATAAGTTTGAATTGAATGGTTGATTTAAGTTGCAGATATTCCAAAAAGTGATTGTACCCAATGCCATACATCTGAACCAAGTGGGGGAATGAAATTAGCTTATTGTTATTGAAGTGTGTTTAAAAGGAGTGATGCCTTTAGTGGACATGGGATCCGTTTCAAGAAGCGGGTTTAGTGGAAACTCAGAGTTTGTTAACCCTGTTATGAGGGAAACTCTGTTTCACAAAGGGGGTTAATTTAAGCTCAGGGTCAGTCACTATGGTAACTGAACCTGTGAACATCACCTGGTCGGGAGCAGGTTTTCTTCAATAAGTCTCCTCAATCTGACAGCCGCCCAGCTAATTACACAGCACGCGTTCATTTCCTCATTCATTCAAGTACTGTATCAGGCGGATTTTAGCGCAGTTTCCACATATGAACAAAATAAGATATGTTACGTTAAAGACTATGTTTTTTCTCAAACATGGCACATCCTTTTCTGGACGATCCTGTTGATAAAGAAGCGGTCATCCGTCCTCATATAAGTAACGTCCCCCATCGTGGACATGGCTCTCACATACGAGCACATTCTTTGTGTAGCATTACGTTTTCTGCAAACGTCAGTTTTCTTTACAACATTAGAATATTAGTAAAGCTGCTGTATGCAGAGCCGTGAGAAACGTGCACGTCGCTCTGAAACGTCTTTTAAACCTTTTTGTTCCCTGGACACAAACCAGTGAAGCCATTAAAGAGGAATGTAAAAAATGTGAGACCTCAAGTCCTCCTTGTGTTTATTTTTGAAGAGGCCAGTTTAATTCTTGTTTTTCCAGTAGAATTGATTGATTATTGAGTCGAGAGATTCAACGCTCATTTCCAAACAATGGTACAGTTTTGCAATTTGAGTGTTGAAATTCACCAATCTAAAAAGTTGTAATTTGCAAGTATTGAAAATGTTTTTCTCCGTCAGACCTGTAAGAGGTGACTCTTTCACGGTTCACAGCTGGATCAGGACTCAAACGCAGAGACTGACACTGGAGACCAGTTTTAACTTGAAACAAACATTGAAGTTGGTTCTTTACTACAAAAAAAACTCCAACCGGCAGCGAGCCAAATCCACAAAAGGGGCAGTCACAGTCATTAACCGAATACAGGGAATTGTCCCGAGAGACACTCGCGTGGGGGTCCAATAACGACGGTGTAGCTGTGTCTCAAAGTCACTAGGGTGCATCCTTGAAATGAAAAGGGGAATTCTTCCAGAAACTGAACCAAAAATTAGAGCTGCTGTTACGTGTCAGTACTGTGGGTGTAGCGACATATTCTCTTGAGCCACTCGGCAGGGTACGGAAGAAGATCCTGTTCCTCACTCGCTCACACAGAGATTCCAAGTCTTTTTGTTTTCTTTGGGTGAAGTTCCCGTTTATTAGTTTTATACTTTGCAATTCACAACTGCATCTATATTTCGTTCTGATCTCGCTGCGCATCTTGGGAGCGGTAAAAACCGTGCGATCTGCCCGTCGCCCATGCATCAGTACCCTGGCTAATTGCACCTGTGCCCCATATGTAGACTCAATAAATCTTATTTAAAACCGTTACTCCTACTTTTGTCTTTTCACATGTTTTTTGACCGACCTGTGTTCGTCACCCCCCCCCCCCCCCCACCACCTAGACAGTCCCAAAAAGGGGAAGTAACAGCTGGTGTAAGGCTCCACACCTTGTTCTAATCTAGTCTATTCCAAATGATGGTACAGTTTTGACTGTACCATCAATTGGAAGAGACGAAAGTCACCGATCTAAAGAGTTTTCATTTGCAACTTGTTTTGTGCTGTCGCTACTTTTGGCAAACAGTTTTTGATTAGCAGATTAACTTCTTTTTTTGTTGTCGACGAGGCCCTTGTCCTGTCAACAAGTATTTCTGGTACATCACCTTTGTCATAAATATAGAACATATAAACTCAGGTGACTTTCTTTGTTCTTATGAATGTTGACAGAAGACATTTGCCCTCAGGGCTCCGGAGAGCCATCCAACAAGTAACTAAACAGAAACTCAAATAACAAATAAAGTTGGTTTAAGGCTTAACACTTAATTCTTTTTTTTTTAAGATTTCATTTTAAGGGACGATTCATAGACACAACCACAAGCGAACGACAAATGAGTGAACTACAAACCAACAAACATATAGTCAGGATATGGGAGAATGGGGCATGTATGAGCATGTAGTTGTGCGTGTGCGTGTGCGTGTCCCCTTTTGAGATGAAGAACATACCGATAACAACAGTTATTGCCACAAGGAGTAATCGGCGGTTTGTTTTGCACAGGTTTATTGTTGAGATGTCTCCCAGTACGCATAGGGAAGGAGATATGTGATATGTGGAGAAGTCAAACTCCCATTTCCTTGATGGTATGGATGATGTTTTGTCAGCCTGTGATATTATTCTACAGATTTGTGAAGTACATTTTTTTGAAGAGGTGAAATTAATTAATAGTAACGTTGAGGGGGGTAACTTAGATTAATGGTCTTGATAAGTTTGAATTGAATGGTTGATTTAAGTTGCAGATATTCCAAAAAGTGATTGTACCCAATGCCATACATCTGAACCAAGTGGGGGAATGAAATGAGGTTATTGTTAATGAAGTGTGTTTAAAAGGAGTGATGCCTTTAGTGGACATGACACAACATGCGATATGGATAAACTTTATATGAATCTACTGTAATTAATTTTCCATAGATTCTGGAGTGTTTTAATGAGATAAAACTATAACAATGTTGTTGGAAAAATCCCTTTTGCGGACAAATTGCTGTTTATGGTTTCTTTCTATCCGTCTTAATTTATGCTTGGAAATCTTTAAATGTATATGTCTGTTTTATTCACCTGAAAGAAAACTACATGTAGTACATGCATGTAGGTACAACATAAATACATTTGTAACAAATGTGGCTGGTGGACAATGTTGTAGGGCTATCTATTCAATAATGATAATGCAAAATCGTGATTGCATCCAAAACGTAACAGTTTGAAGTTCAATATTCATTATTTATTGCAACGTAAAAAAAGGTGTAAAATTGTTACTTTGACATTGTTACATTCCACTTTGTTCTGCGCAAACATACAAATAAACAAGAAGAATAAAAATCACAGAAAACATGGAGATGTAGAACGGATGTAAGTACGTTTAAAAGATGTTGGAAAAACTGCAATGTCATGTATTGATATGAGGAGGGAGGAGCAGACAAAACAACACAAGACTATATTGATATCGTTTGTACAACAAGTTGAATGTATGACATGTCAGCTGAGATAAGATGACCGTGTGACGTGTATGTCCGGTGTCCAGAAGGCCACTCGGTGTCTCATGGGGATCAGATGTATGTCTCAGGATAAAGAACATGAAGGTCCTTGTACGATGAGATCATTGAACCTCCCTTTTTGTGATACCTTTTACTAGTATATTTATATGTCGGTGCAGGAAAGGAAAACCTTTCAGTAGGCTTGGTGGATGAGTGTGTGTCAGCTCTGTCTCCTGTTTGCCTACTCTTTGGTCCCCCATATCATACCACCGTTCTTCCACAGAACCTTAAAATAATAATTATAAGCAGTAAGAAAAGTATAAATATTCCATTTTCATGTTGTATACCTTTTTCTATTTTATATAAATAGAAGTTAATCTTGAATGATTATAGATAGGAACTGTGAACACATTCAAACAAGAACAGGGACAGCGAGGCAAACAGAAAAAGAAGACTTCAAGCCAGCCTCCACAATGGCACTTCACCTGAAGTTAAAAGGAAACCACGGGTTGAATAAAGTAAATTGAACATCATTGGCTTACATTCATCTGCCAAAGACTGTTTTCTAAAATCCCAACGTTAACTCTGTTGCCGTTGGCGGATGTTGCTGAGCGAGTTTTGACGGGAAATGCGTCATCTATTGTCTGACTCAATTTCCAACATAACAGCTGAGTTACCAAACAAAAAAACACAATGGTGACAATAAGCACGGGCTGTTCGGTCGTCGCCTTCCTTCGCTTCATTCGCATTCATTTGCTTGGTAAGCGATCCGTTGTAAAGCCTTAAATAAGTTAAATGCTGAGAGAAACATTACCACCCAGTATAGAATTTGAGTATTTGATGACTTGCCAGCTCCTCGATCATTTCATACTCTACTTTTCCAGGATGTGGTCCAGTTTTTACTTTTTGGTCGGGGACTTTATCCCAGTAATGACTCCAGTTTCCATCACTGTCTGCTCCAAAACCAAACACATGGACCTGGAAACCATCGGTAAGCAATTTTAGAATCAGAAGATAAAATAAAAGCTTCAATAAATCTTGCTAAATAACACATTACAAATGAGCTTGTCAATCATTAGTCACGATATTCACTCTATTTAAAAATAAACTTACCTCGTCACAAATATGCAGGGCAAAAACCAAAGCCATGAAGCCAGTGGAGGGATAATCGCCTTTCTTGTGCAGCCAGACTTGATGAATATGCCTCATAAAAGCTGGGTTAAGGACCATCACCTAATATGAAACCAGAAATAGTCTTTCAATGCATTTTATAAACCAGTACCTTTCGACCAAATCATGTTTATTGTTTAATATGTGTAAAAAAAAATAAAAAAATACTCACCAAATCTTTGTTGAAGTTTGATTTTCTTCGCACATGTGGAAGAAAGCATGAAATGTCAAACTCGTCGAAATGAGTAGTATGTAGATAAAGAAGAGATACTTTTTAAATGAACCCCTGTTTTATTTCACATTTAAATAATATACAATGAAATAGCTTGTTTTCTTGCCTACATCCAGAAAGAACTACCACCGGCACTCAATGTTTGCATTTCATCTAAATTATGCTACAGGAATTTTCCTGCAGAGGCCTTATTATGAACATTTGACTTAGTATGAGAAGCAAGTGGAGCAAGTGGAGCAAGCGTGACAGACGCTTGTCGTGTGTTAGTACCTGTAAGCATGCAGAGGCCTGCAAGGAAAGGCGGCAATTTTTTTTGTAGAGCACAGTTCAACAGCAAGGCAATTCAAAATGATTCACATTAAAAACCATTAAATAAATCCCAACATAAAGCAAGAAAATTAAAAACAGTTAATAATATTTTTTGCAACGTAAAAGAAAAAGTCATTAAAAAAGACAATACTCAAAAAATAGAATAAAATTCATGGAGCAAAATCCAGGTCAAAAGTTTTGTTCATTTGAAAATCAAATGTGAACCTGAAAGTTTAAGCTTTGGTCTTGAACATTGAAAAAAAACAAGAATGTATTCAAAATAAAAATTAGCGCACAAAAGTGGGAAGGGCGTTTAATCATGAGTAACAGATTCCTCAACCGCCTTGCCTTCAGGAGACGCACGCAAGACTTAACAATCAACCCTTTCTTTTCACTAAATTTAAGATTGGATGTAAAACCAGAGACAACGTTCTGTTTAACGAGCTGTTTTGGATCCTACTGCCATGAATCGCAGAACACGACCAATTAACTATCTGAAAATGTACCATTCATCAACCACACATGAATCTCCGAAGTTTCCCACTTCCACAAGCACCTGTCAATTCAGCGCATGGCGTCTGAGTTCGGTAGAGTTGGCAGAATATTGGTGGAGACGGTGCTTTCAGGGTCTGATCGATGCTGCGAGGTGCGTCCGCTCCCGCCGCCCCCCTCGCCATCCACCCCTTAAATCTTCGGCTGCTCTCCAGCCGCGCCGCCTGCCAAGGGCTCCTTTTAGAATAACTTATTTCCCCGTTAAGATGGTTCAGCTACTGTAGAGAAAAGGGCGTCGTCTCTCGCTCTTTAATCTCATGAAGTGCTCGGCGAGAACGACAGCTTCGTTTCTCCGACGCGCCCTGAAAGCAGCTCCATATCTCACGCGCTTGAGCGCCGCTCAGCATCTCGCCGTCGTAGACGAGCTTTGGCGTGTTTGGCAGAGCGCCTTGAGCGCCGTGTACGACCAGTGTGGATCAACCGATTAACCAATTGATCCATATATATAAGGCGCTCCGGATTATAAGGCACTGTCGTTTTTTGAGAAGATTAAAGGCTTTTAAAGGCGCCTTGGAGTGCGGAAAATGCGGTTTATTGACTTCAATACTACAAGAGGGCGCCGCATTTGACATTGTTTTGTTTGGCGGCGCCTTTTGTTGAATGACGTCAGGCGGACAAGAGCAGCCGTTTCGAGCGAGAGCCTTATTGTTTTATTAATCTGCTCAATCATCAACTAATGTTTCACAAAACTAATGTGTCGCATCATAAATATTTTGATATTAATTTTAAACTTTTCAAAATTCATCCATCCATCCATTGTCAATCCGCTTATCCTGCACACAGGGTCGCGGGGGGCTGGAGTCCATTCCAGCCAACTTCGGGCGATAGACGGGGTACATCCTGGATTGGTCGCCAGCCTATCGCAGGGCTAATTGAAAATTAAAAATATTTTATTTATTTATTGTAAATGACCTCTCGCGGCCCACCTGCAGGACCTTCGCGGGGGCCGGAAAAAAGCTTGAGTGGATGGAAGAGCCACATATCCAAATAAGTGAAATGACCGAAGGCCCTCAACACTCAGCTGAAGTAAAAATTATTTTGTTCTTTTTTCCACTGAATGTTATGGATTTACTGTTCATCACACCACAAATACAACACAACTCCCTCGGTACCACTGGGGGTGACTAGCAGCCTGGAACGCCAGTTTCAGAGCACAGACCGTAGAATCTCAACTAGAAGTGAAATGAAATAAAGACTCACCTTCCAGAAGGTTGTGTGCTGAGAACCTTCGTAATCCATTCAAGATCTCTTATTTTAAATGTGAACAGGACCGGATGAGTCGTGTTATCTAACTGAGAAGCACTCTCTGGATACATGACATGATGAGTTGTTCTGTTCCCAACATCTGCTTCAAAGCCTTTGGAATGACCCCTGTTAATTCTAAATGGTACAAAGGGATGAGTCAATGTCTTTGTCAGGAAAAACAGACAAACATTTTGACACTTCATGTTTCTTTCAACTCATTTACCTTATGACGTAGTCCTGGAAATCTATGAGAGGTCCGTAATGTGATTTTAACAAATTACGAGAGTTTCCCACCACAGCACAAGTCCTGCAGCGGCCGGGGCTGGATGCTTCAAGAGGAGGGTTGTCTGGGATCAGCTGAAAAACCCTTTCAATGGTTTTTCTGTAGTCACTGATGCTACGTCCTTCAGGCTGTAGGCGCTGTCAGGAGCACCAAACATAGTCGTTAGACCACGTGAGTCATTCAAACTACACAAATTCACAGTCTTTTGAAATATTTGATTATATTTTGAAATGCATGAGAGTTTTAAATTCTGCTTCATGAACTAAATTATGCGATTAATAACGAATAAAGGTTAATTGAATCCATTATTACTTCCGGGAGGATGATGCCAGAGTGAGTGCATGAGTAAGTGTGCATGACACAGCTAAGAGCATCCCCAAACCTCCCACTACAAGAATGAGCTCCACTTGGCAAACAAACCGAACATGTTTCATTGTTGCATTGAAAAATGGGGCTCTATGCCCCATTACCCAAACCACCAGGTGCCCGTCCCCTGGCCTGCCAACCACCCGTCCCCCCACCCAGACATGGCGACTGTCAAACGTGAAAGTATTTAACTTTCTGATCTGGATTTGAGCTGCAGGTTTACAGACTGTTATGTTGTTAAGGCACAACTTACCCTCCACCAGTTGTATTCCTCTTCTGGCAGATTGTAGTTCCTCGATAAAAGTGGTTGTGGAAACTCCCTCAAACCCTCAATTGCCAACGTATTATTTTCAAATAGACATCGGTCACAGGCACAGAATCGTTGTTTCTGAGGCGCAATGTATAGTGTGTGTTCTCCCCAAAAAACACAGATGGCAGTAATACTCAGAAGGAAAAGGAGAAGGCGAACCATTGGTTTCATGTTGGATGTACGAGGCTGAATAAGAAGCCGCTCCAATCTGTAGATAAAGCCTGTGAGAAATACACAATGAACGTGGTGAATGACAGAATGTTATAAAGTAGGTTCAATAAATGCATTGCATGTATTGTAGTCTGTTTGCATAGAATTTCATCAATCCTTTGCTTCACTTTAACAGTAAGTATTGTACTTCATTGAGGTTGAGATAAGTTTAAGCCGGCGTGCACAATGTTCCCTTCTTTTCAGTGCTAACCTGCTTAGTTTGACAGCTCAGATCTCTTCAAATTTGAAATTTGAGAACTTCTCTTAAAGACGCTCTGCTGTTGCCGTCACTGTAGTAAAATGGATTAGAAGCTTGTTTTTGCCATTATTTCTTTCTATCCTGAACATTTTTTATCGCCCTTAATGTTGAATCGCCCTTGGATGTGGTTTGTGCTCAGATGTCAATAATCCATCTAAACAGTAATATTGAGAGATAGAAACATTTCTTTGCAAAATTGTATATATTGAAATACAAATAGGTATAAAAACTGGAGGTAGCTTATTTTTAATAAAAGGAAATCTGTATATTAATAGGATGCTTCTTATACAGAAACCAGTTATTTATGCAAGTATGTGGATTTGTCACTGTCACGATGTGGGTTTGTTTCAGTGGCGGCTGGTGGATTTTGTTAGGACCAGCCAATCAGTTTCAAGGATATCAATAATTTCCCTGCATAATTTTTTGACAGTTAAATATTTAATAGTTATTCCAACAGTTTAACATAATAAGGACATCTTATTCAAACAATTCAGTATATTAAGGAATATATATATACATCAATATTCAGAATATGATATAACTACCATAACTTTTTTCAATATCCGATAAAAATATTCTATAATAAATATTTTATATTAAAGGGAAAATAAATTACAATATAAATATAGGTATATAAAATATATTAGAACAAGTAACTTAACTCAATTAATTATTTTCGATAAAATTTCCCTGTTTTCAGCCCCATCCTGATTGTGTGTCCTCACCGCAGTCCTGTGTGCGTCACAGCTGGGTAGTGATTTTTAACTTTAACACAGCAACGTGACGAGGTTATCGCTGCGGCCAACCAATCTTCACTTCCAAACAGTAATGCGCGAGTTGCGCGTAAATACGGCGTTAGCGCGTAGCTAAGTAGCTAGCTAAACCTGCCGGGTGTAGAAGTCTTGATCGGGAGGTTTGGCTGATCTGATTCCAGGTGTTTCACCTCTAGTTTCTCCAGCAAAGTTCTTTTCGCCCTGACGAGAGCGCAGTGTAGGGCGGCGAAGAAATGGCCCAAATCTCAATGTATTTTAGGGCTCTGAAATGATATGTCACTCATTAACTCTAGTTAGTGATTGGCTACCTGCTTCTTAGACCGGTCGCATTGGGACACGGCCCGATCCAAGCTGAGACATGCGGAGAGGACGTGCAGGAAAAGCATATATTTTGCACAGATATCTTAATTTACAAATATTACTATATATAGTCCATGTTTCTAAAACATAAATAGACACATATCGACTAGTTCTAAAATGTAATTTTAAAATAATTTTTAAAATGATCTTTGATGACTTTTTTTGTGGCTCAAGCGACTAGTTTCCTGTTTTATTTTGAATTTTCCTGCTGCTTGCTTCCATGGGTTGTCTTTCCTGTGTTTTCTCCGCCCTCTGTGACTGTTTACTTTGTCCCTGATTGTTTCGTGCTGTGTCCAATGACGTGTCCCTTGTCTCCTGGTCGGATCGTTAGTCATTTTAAGTCATTTTAAGTCTTTTGGTCGTTTTATATTCCTGGTCCGCAGTTCTGGTTTTTGGAAACCTCCCTGTCACCGGGACTTAACGTGACAGTCTGAGCGCATCGAAATCTGACACACGGTGTATTGTTATCATCACATAATAGAATATGACATAGGAAAGCATGAGCGTTGATTAGGTGGCTCAATAAAAAAATGTTATTATTTTCTACCTGTCTCAACTGTGGAGATATTGGTACAGTTGTCTGTTCATAAGGCATTTATTTGTAGGTCTTGTTTTACCATCTGGACCTTGTGTCTGAAATAAAAGTTTTATTGATTGGTTGTTTGAACATATCAAATGCACAGTTTGACATTGGAGAGCTTAACTCCATAAATTTGTCTCTATATCAGGCGTATACAGCTGCTCTATTAATTAATAACAGTTTTTTTTATTCTCAGTATTGATTATTTCTTAAATAAAACACATTGTATTTCTGTTACAAGAAGAATCATTCACTCATCACTATTATAATTATTGACATTATTCATCATCAGTTAATAGCTATTAATGTTTTAGTTTTGTCTTACCTCAACAGATGGTAAACCCACTTAGTTATTTTAAGTTTAAAGTCTAAAAGACAAAAATTGCATGAAGAAGTTTTGGTTGGAAGAGGTGTCTCCGTTGGTGTGCGTGCAGGTTAACTAGTGGCTGGTGTTATTCCACTATGGCGCTGAGCACAGTCTAATAAGGCGGGTTTGCCTGTCTCATAACTTATTATGAGATTACACTCAAACTTAAAACATGACGTCAGTCTAATGAGGCGTCTCCATTTGTGGCGTTAAAGAATCAGGAAGAAGCACCTTTGTTATGTTCGGATGACTATTTGATTAACTGGGGCCGTCCCACCCACTCCATCTGATGTCACGCCAGGAGAGTGTTATAGAAAAGCATGCAGTCCCACAGATGTTATAGGAATAGACCTTATGAGGGGAAGTTTCTTTTCCATATTGACCTCGAGTGATTTTCCCGCCACAAAAAAGGTGTCGTGATCCGAAAAATTCAGCATGTGGACACGGGTACCAACTGAACTTTTAAGTTTAAAAGCGTGTTCCCCATCACATTGCACATCTAAGACAAATTAATAAATTAGCATGCTGATTTTCATGTCTGACGTTCAAGCTACCCTATGATTTAAAACCAATAAAATTGTTAAATTGTTAGTATGGATACAAACCTTTATACAATGAGCTGGATATTTAGCTACAGATAATTAGTTATTTTTATGTAATTTAAGAAGGAAGTAAAATACTGTAAAAATAATACTGTAATTTAGGTTGTTAATTTATGCCTGTAATTTTACAGAGGATTAGTAGCTACTAGTATTTAAGTTAAATGTTGTCGAGACTTGAATACTAACTTTGAATAGTAAAGGTTAAAAATTCAAGAAACGTACCAAGCTTCTTCATGTTATTATATTTTTTTCCGAGCCAATAGCTGCAAATAAAGGCTCTTTAGATCTGTGACTTTGTTTGGAATAGTCTTAAACCAACTTTAATTGTTGGTTCAGCTTCTGTTAATCCGAAGCCCTGAGAACAAATCTCTTCTGTCGGCATTCATAACAAGAACAAATTTCTCTGTCAATCATGTCCTTGATATTTATGAGATACAAATGATACTAGAAATATGGACTTGAAGCTAAACAACAGAGGTGCAAAACGTTACACAATCCCATCTGTGCTTTTACATTACATGTCATTTAGCTGACTTTTATCCAAATAGATTAGTCCCCTGGTCCCAATCTAAAGCGACTCATCAAGCTGGCTCTAAAAGAATTCTAATGGTGCTCTTCATGTCTCTGTCCTTTGATGCAACCGGATGTGATTGGCTGCACATCCAAACGTTCTTCCTCCCTCTCAATTTCTTTTACTCCAAAGTATTTCTCTCCCTTGGCTCCATCTGAAATCCATCACTGACCTGACCGATGTTTATTCATTTGATACTACAGTACATTCAATGATCACAGCTCTGGCTTAAAGCTTCTTCATGTTAACATAACATAGCATGCATAAAATCATCATCATTAAAGTTTTTTTAATAATAACAATTAAATGACTATAAATTGTGTTTGACTCAGAATGCAGTTATTTAATCTAACATGCTAATGTTACACTGGCTACACTGAATCTATTTGTTTTTGTTTTAAATTTTGTTTTCATGAACTGTAATCAAAAAAGATACTTGAAACCATGTGAGGACAAAGAATAAAAGAGGAAGAAAAGGCAAAACATTTGGATGAATACATTGCCCCATGTTTTTTCTTTGTATGTCAGCAAGAATACAACTTTTAGTTTACATTACGCATTAGAATATGGTTGTCACAATCGAGAAGACACTACAGATGGTTATTTAATCTATAATAGTATACCAGTGTATAGAGCTTGACTATTTCTTAGTGTCTCTAAAGTCAGTAACACATCAGTCATTCAAAACTGATACCGTATGAATATAAATTGAGTGTGATTAGACATTATAAAAACGGTAGCTTCAAGTAAACAATGTGAATTGTCTTTAAAATATTTTTATTAACTTTGGTACATTTTTTTATCCCCAGAACTCCCTACTACTACTATTTATGTGGTGCATTATAAAAAAATGTGACGGCCCCAGGACGGCTGCCAGGGTTTTTGTGGGTGTGTCTCTGTCTGTCTTTTGTTACAGGGTGAACTTCCTGGTGGAGCTGAGGCCACCAGGCAGATCAGAGGCAGCTGGCCACTGTCTCTAGATTGGATTGTATTCTCCTGGTCACCAGCACAATGGCGTTTTTCTTTGCTGTGTTTTGTTTGTTTAGTTAATCTGGCATTACGTTTTGCCAGCCACATGGCATTACGTTTTGCCAGTTGTTAAGCGTTAAAAAGAAATTTGTTATATCCGTTCAATTGAATTACTTTGGTAGATAAACATCCTTTTCTGATAGTACCTGTAGTAGTAGAGCGTGGTTTCCTCTATTTGTTGTGGCCTTTGAGCCGGATCATAAACCAAAAAAAAAACGAAGCAGAGAAACTCATGTCCTGCTGGGATCCTACGGTGAATTGGAATCCATTTGGGGTCAATGTCAGTTTGTGTAGTTTAAACACCAACATCCACACAAAGACTCACAACACATGTAGAGTCAGTTCGGTCTCCGTTAGTTCCATTAGAGGAGTTGATCTGAGAAGTGATGTCTCTTGAAGGCTTCTTAGTCTTTTTTTTCTGGTGAAATGCTGAAACAAACATTACCACCCCTTATAGAATTTGAGTACTTGACGCCTTTAATTAAACACATCCAGTGTTTAAGCCAAGACTTGCACTTTAAATGGCAATAGTTAAAGTTCCAGTGCTTTGTAATTCTCAGACAACACACACTTCACGCCTCACACTGCTTAAAATGGAAATTTAACTCCTTTCAAACACTTGTTTACAGAGACATCACGCTTCCTTTGCCCAAATGAATACTATTTGCTTAGAATCAGAGAAAGTAGAGCAGCACACCACAATTCAGTGTCTTTCATTAGTGGCGTTGTTACGCACGTACAGCACCCCGTGAGGGGAGGGGAACATACACCGCGCTGCCAAGAACCCCAGACGGCCAGAGACCGGGTGTGGGCGCAAGTAATCACACCAACATCGATGGGTCTGGTTTAAACAGGCTATAGCACGTGCCAGTTTATTAATAATAATAATAATAATAAAACAATAGAGGGAAATGGGAGGACGGCTGAGCTGATCCAAAACAAAGAAATTAGCAAAACCCCACCCCTTACCTGTCCCAACGTCCTACACAAAACACTTATTTACTCTGGCGCTCGAGCAAGGCGCCCTAACCAGAAATACAGGGGGTGGATCGCTCAGATCTAACCTGGTGTGTATAACAGGAGATATCCCTACGGGTGATGTATGCCCAGGGCGTCTTTCCTAACACTCCCAAGTGCTTTCCGTTCTCCCTGGGAAGGACACACGAAATACAAATGATTAACACTTTCAATACTCCAAAACACTCCACCATGTACAACCAATTTCACAAGAGCACCCCAAACACAACCTTACACCCTGCCTGAGAGAGATGGACTGAACAACCAGAAACACATAAATACAGCTGATGGGACGATGCGATTGGAGGATGGGAAAACAGGAACCAGCTGTAGGAGATCACGGGAGGGCGGATGAGTAATGAAGACAATTAGCTCCACCTGAGGAGGGTTATCACACACACAGAACACAGACAAGACCGGGGGTCGTAACAGGCGTATAGTGACAACTCCACAGGTTGTGGGGCCATTTTGTACGCAAAAATGGCTGCAAAAGACAAATGAATGAATGCAAAAGAAGGGACGAGAGAATTTGATAAAACCTGAATTCAGGGTCTATGAACACTATGATGTCTCACATATACAAAACTACCAGCTGTAACCACTCTGCACCCGCAAGGAGTCAATGCTCACGTGCGTGCGTACACTCCCAAGAGCAGACTGCACAAGCAGGTTGACATTTGAAATGCAAATAGCCATTAAAATGTCAGAAATATCTTGTGCACCCAACTTCCTTGTTGAAAAGATACACATTTGCAGAAAAAGGACATATGTCATGATTCATTGTGAGAGCCTTTGAAGAATCCAATGAGAGGGTTCAATAGAGACATTCAGAACTTTTAACTGGTGAGAGTGGGTCTGTGACGGCTGCTTGTGTCATTTTACAGTGTTTATTTTGTACACATTAGTGTTGACTGGTCGTTATGACTCGCATCACAAAATTGACGAATTCAAGTCAATTTGCGGTCAGTGTTACCAACAGCAGGAAGAAAATGGAAGCATGCATATTTCTGGAAAAACAAATTCATCTATATTTTGCATATTTTACTAGTTATTTTATAGCCAAACATTAGCAAATTTTTGCATTTGGTGTTAAAAAAGTGTTGCAAAGATAATTTTTCTGAACATTTTGTTTAGTTTATCACTTATTTTCTGCAATAGTCCAAAATCCAATGAAAAATTGGAGAAGTTAACTTCCATGGTTGGGGAAACATCTGCACACAAATAGTTAACCAGGCCTTTGCAAAGCAGAGGGAGAGAGAGAGAGAGAAAGAGAGAGAGAGATATGGAGCAAGACTAGAAGTGAGTGAGAAAGAAAACAGCAAAGAAGAGAAAGAGAAGGATAGACAGAAAGGCAAAGAGAGGGAGAGGGTGAGTGAGTGAGTGAATGAGTGAGAGTGAGGGGGAAGGAGGGGTGGCGTCAGGATATCTATATCTATATATATATATAGATACCCTGACGTGTATATATATATATATATATATATATATATATATATATATATATGTCAGTTTGCAAAATGAGGTGTCTTAAGAACTCTGAATATGACCATGTGACCAACATGGGAAGCTCATTGCTCTCTGTTCATCCTCGTGGACAGCAAGGAGGCTTTGTTGGGTACTGGACAGACTGCGATGGGCGTCTCGGTCATCCGTCCCTATGCCGGCCCTGAAGAAAAGTCTTCAGATATTGGCTTTGTCTTTGAAGGCATCGAACTGAATTTGAAACACATTTGACTTATTTATGGTAAATCCATGAACCTGTTTGAATTCCAAACAAAGGCAGAGAAAATCATGTCTTGCTGGGATCCTACAATGTATTGGAATCCAATTGGGGTCAATGTCTCTGAAGCAGTTTGTGTAGTTTAAACACCAACATCCACACAAAGACTCACAACACATGTAGAGTCAGTTCGGTCTCCGTTAGTTCCGTTAGAGCAGTTGATCTGAGAAGTGATGTCTCTTGAAGGCTTCTTAGTCTTGTTTTTCTTGGTAAGGAATCCATTGTCAAGTCTTCAACCGGTGAAATGCTGAAACGAACATTACCACCCTGTATAGAATTTGAGTACTTGATGCCTTGCCAGCTCCTCGATCATTTCATACTCAACATTTCCAGGATGTCCTCCAGTTTTTATTTTTTTGTTGGGGACTTTTTCCCAGTAATGACTCCAGTTTCCATCACTGTCTGCTCCAAAACCAAACACATGGACCTGGAAACCATCGGTAAGCAATTTCAGAATCAGAAGACGTGATAGAGGCTTTAATAAATCGCACTAAATGAAACAAGATTACATGATTTGTTCTTTATCGAAATTAGCTTCCACTTGTCAATCATCAGGGATTTACATTCACTCCATTTAAAAATAAACTTACCTCGTCACAAATGTGCAGGGCAAGAGCCAAAGCCATGAAGCCGGTGGAGGCATAAGCGCCCTTCTTTTGCAGCCACACTTGATGAATATTCCTCATAAAAGCTGGGTTAACGACCATCGCCTGTTATGAAATCAGAATTAGTCTTTCAATGTATTTTATCAACCATTACCTCTGGAGCATATAACGTTTTTATTGTTGAATACATATAAAATAATACTCACCAAATCCTTGTTGAATAAGAATTTTCTTGGCACATGGGGAAAAAAGCATGAAATGTCAAACTCAAACATCTATTGGTTGTATGTAAAGCAGCGGTTAAATGAACCTGTCTTACTTCACATAGAAACTTTTTAAAGAAATTCAATGAAACAGCTTCTTTCCTTTAACTACATGAAAGAAAAACTACCACCAACACTCCGTTTTTGAATTTCATGTAAATTATGCTGCAAGATTTTTCATGCACAGGCTTTATTATGCAAATATTACTTAGTATCAGGAGCAAGTGGTTTTCCCAACGGATGGTCAGTTGTGAGGGACGCTTGTGGCGTATTTGTACCTGTAAGTGAACAGAGGCCGTCTTCACTCGTGCTTATTTCCTCTAAAGTGGTGGTGGGAATGCAGAGGAATATACAAAGCTAGTAGCATTCATTCAAATGAACCCGCTGCCATGTTTGGAGTTGGCGGCCTCGTTAGAGAAGTAATCCATGTAAAACCTCTACAAACTAACAGCTTGATATTATACAATTCAAAGAGGGTTGAGTCGCTTTATGCTGTACAATCACTAGGGATTTCATAGTGCTCTGTTCAATCGGATTAAAGTTCATGACAACGGTGGGTTGGATAATAGTGACATGTTATGTGGCCCTGAATCTTATGGATTTACGGTTCACCACAAATGAAACACAACTCCTCCCTCAGTACCGCTGGTGGACTTTAGCAGGCTGGAACATCAGCTTCAGAAGACAAACCGTAGCATCTAGACTAGAGCTGAAATGAAAAACATGACTCACTTTCCAGAAGGTTGTGTGCTGAGGACCCTCGTAATCCATGGCAGATCCCTCATCTTAAAGGTAAACAGCACCGGACGAGTGGTGTTATCTAACTGAGAAGCACTCTCCAGGTACATGACATGATGAGTTGTTCTGTTCCCGACATCGGATTCAAAGCCTTTGGAATGACCCCTGTTGATTCTAAATTGTACAAAAGGATGTATTTCACAAGTCAATGTTATTGTCGGGAACAAAACTGACATGTGATTTGAACCATAGTTTCTGACTTTGATGAAAAACATTCATGCTTGTTTCAGCTCATTTACCTTATGACGTAGTCCTGGAAATCTATGAAAGGTCCGTAATGTGATTTTAACAAATTACGTGAATTTCCCACCACAGCACAAGTCCTGCATCGGCCGGGGATGGATGCTTCAAGAGGAGGGTTGTCTGGGATCAGCTGAAAAATCCTTGACATCTTTTGTCTGTATTCACTGATGTTACCGCCTCCACGCTGTATGACCTGTCAGGAGCACCAAACATTACTAGTGGTCCCAGGCCGGTAAGGAGCACAGGGGATAACACAGCTGAGAGAATCCCCAAAATGCGACTGTCAAACGTGAAGGTATTTTACTTTCTGATCCGGATTTAAACTGCAGGTTGAGAGACTGTTATGTTGTTAGGTCACAACTTACCCTCCACCATTTGAAATCCTCTTCTGGCAGACTGTAGTTGCTGGATAAAAATGGTTGTGGAAACTTCCTCAAACGCTCAATGGCCAACGTATCATTTTCAAATAGACATCGGTCACAAGCACAGGATCTTTGTTCCTGAGGCGGAACGTATTGTGACACTTCTCTCCAAAAAACACAGACGCCAGAAACACTCAAAAATAAAATGAGCAGGCGCGCTTTTGTTTTCATCTTGGGTGCGGCAGTGTGAATGGGAAGCCGCTCCAACCTGTAGATAAAGCCTGGGGTGAAATACAAAAGGATAATGGTCAGTGACGGAATGTTATGAAGTAGGTTCAATAAATGTGTGGTATTGTAATTACAATTTCATCAGTCTTTTACTTCATTTTAACAGTACTGTAGTACTGTACTGTACTCCGTTTGGTCTCTCATTTGTGCTCCGGTGGTGAATATTAATTAGTTTAATTCATCATTATAACTGGAATGATACCTCGAGCCTTGTAAATTACACTTGACTGAGAATAAATAAGGGAAACTCTTATAAACAAATAGGTTGTTTGAACAAACAATCATCAAAAGCACAAAGCAGTTTGGAATTGGAAAGCCAAGCTCGTCTTTATGTCAGACGTTACGGCTGCCGTACAAATTAATAACATATATATATTTTTTTTTATCCTCAGAATTGATTATTAATCAAAAATAAAACATAATAGTTATTGTATTTTCATTGCTGTTATGATAACAAAAAGTAGAAGGAGACTAATACAGTCATTAGGATTATAATTATTGGCATTATTCATTAAAAAGTATTAATGTTTTAGTTTACCTTAACAGACGGTAACCACACTTTTCCGAGTTTAAAGTCTAAAAGACAAAAATTGCCCGCAGAACTTGTCTCCGTTGGTGTGCGTTCTGGTCCGTGAGTCTGCGGCGGTTCAACAAGTGGCCGCTGTTTTTATTCCGCAGTGACTCAGCGCCGTGCACAGATGTCAGGAGAAATTTGCCTGTCTGTCTCACAAAGGAAGGTGCGCGTGAAAGCCGAAGTCTGTTACGGGACAGGTACGCAGGGTCCGCCTCCTGGTCCGGGTGTTAATCCGCTGTCATATTGACAGACAATCTTAATTTACTGTACGACATTTAGTTTCAGCATAAGGTAAGAGGTTTCTTCCCCACTATCGATGGAGGGGACAGTTCCAGCTGTATCAAGCAATGGTTAAATAAGACAAATAGAATTACATCCTAATTCTCAGTCTAATTTCTACAGGGAGCTGCGACCTTTCTTTTTCCATCCGGCTATTTAGAAAATCTATTTATAACTTAACTGTTTTTCAGCGCTGTATAATCTGTCTAGTGAAAGACAAGCACCTGTCAAAGTGCTTAAACCTGCTCAGCAACATTTGTTGGTGCCAAGGCCGGTCAGCCGAGGTGAAGAATCAACTGAATCAACTCAGACTAGGCTCAGCCCGGGGAAACATTTGTTTTGCGACAGGCAATAAATAAATACATTTTGGGCGGCAGGTGCCCAAACCAAAACCAAAGGGAACCCTTCACCAAAATAAAATGTTTTCCTGTTGAGTTGCTCTTCCATGCTCTGGTCGCATAAGTGGTGTTATGACTAGTAAATGACTTGTGTAGTTTATGAATGTCTTGCCAAGGATTGTAATGGAAAGGAATGTAATGTCCCTGAATGAACTATGCAAATGAGGGCTGTACCTGTGGGGAAAAAAAAGAGCTGGGTCGAATTAGATGTGTGTTGCGCTGGGGTGGCATTAAGTTAGGTAATTGCCATCCAGAGCGGGGGTAGTGTTGTAAGAGGGTGCGCTGGGAACCACAAGGTTGGTGGTTCGAGTCCTGGCTGCCCCATGTCCCATGTCGAAGTGTCCCTGAGCGAGACACCTGACCCCTAATTGCTCCCCGGACAAAATGTAAAAGCCATGGGTTAAAAACGTAATGTAAGTCGCTTTGGATAAAAGTGTCAGCTAAATGACCCGTAAGGTAATGTAAAATGGTGCGGCCCCTTTTAAGAACAGCACGTACGGGGTGGATATGGCCGAGCGGGAGGCACAGAGTCCATCTATTTATGTCCCGGTTACTGGTACCGGTGCACGATGGAACCCAAAAGCACGACTCAGACCAAGATGGGAGGGACTAGTAGATTTAATCACCGGGCAGACAAGGTCAAAACCGGGAGATCCGTCAGTAGGGAAACAAATCTGAGAGAGGCAGGCAGGGAATCCGTAGACGGGAACAGGCAGGGGTCAGAACCAGGGCGGCAATCAGGGAGGCGAACAAATCCAAAAAAGGAGCAGGCAGAGAATCTGGGGTTGAAAGGCAGGCAGGGTCAAAACAGGTAAAACGGGGTAACTGGGAAAACGCTGGAAAACTCGCCAAAACAATCTGGCAGGGAACAACAGACGTGACGTGCTTAAATAGTGAGTGGCTGATGAGGGGATGTGCTTCATGGGTGAGGGCAAGGAGAACCAGGTGAGGGTAATGAGCTGATGATGTGGGAGGATCTGAAATGACAGTTTGATAACCTGCAGATGAAATTAAAAATGCAGTGAAGATAAAAATAACACTATGATGTGGTCAATTGTGTGACAATCCATCTTCAAACCGCTTACCCTGCACACAGTGTCGCGGGAGTCAATCCCAGCCAACGAGAGGCGGCGTATACCCTGGATTGGTCGCCAGCCAATCGCAGGGACTGTCAGGCCCACGTTTTAAGAGACGACCCAAGAGAAGAATGAACCGAAAAAGGCCGTCTTTATTTGGTTCAAAGATCACAAAACTCAAAATCGCTCCATTAGGAGGAAAACACAAAAAGGTACAAACAGGTTTGAGGGCCTGAATCCATTAACAGAAATTCTTCAAGAACGGGGAAAAGCAAGACCAAACCAGGCAGGCAGCGGCACACCGAGTCTAAGGCTCAGGCTCAGGCTGTAAGACTACGTGTTCAAGAATTGGAGCCTGGTCGGGGTTATCAAAAATTCAGCCGAACGACTTGTGGGACAGCAGGCTCGTGCATAGACATTTTGGGCAGCAGGTGCCCAAACCAAAACCGAAGGGAACCCTTCGCCAAAATTAAATGTTTTCCTGTTTAGTTGCTCTTACATGCTCATAAGTGGTGTTATGACTAGTAAATGACTTGTGTAGTTTATGAATGTCTTGCCAAGGATTGTAATGGAAAGGAATGTAATGCCCCACGCCCTATGTGTGCCCTGCACAAAGGACTGCAAATTGCTGTGTTGCACCCTGTAATGGGACGGGTTGTCCCTGAATGAACTATGCAAATGAGGGCTGTACCTGTGGGGAAAAAAAAGAGCTGGGTCGAATGAGATGTGTGTTGCGCTGGGGTGGCATTAAGTTAGGTAATTGCCATCCAGAGCGGGGGTAGTGTTGTAAGAGGGTGCGCTGGGAACCACAAGGTTGGTGGTTCGAGTCCTGGCTGCCCCATGTCCCATGTCGAAGTGTCCCTGAGCGAGACACCTGACCCCTAATTGCTCCCCGGACAAAATGTAAAAGCCATGGGTTAAAAACGTAATGTAAGTCGCTTTGGATAAAAGTGTCAGCTAAATGACCCGTAAGGTAATGTAAAATGGTGCGGCCCCTTTTAAGAACAGCACGTACGGGGTGGATATGGCCGAGGGAGGCACAGAGTCCATCTATTTATGTCCCGGTTACTGGTACCGGTGCACGATGGAACCCAAAAGCACGACTCAGACCAAGATGGGAGGGACTAGTAGATTTAATCACCGGGCAGACAAGGTCAAAACCGGGAGATCCGTCAGTAGGGAAACAAATCTGAGAGAGGCAGGCAGGGAATCCGTAGACGGGAACAGGCAGGGGTCAGAACCAGGGCGGCAATCAGGGAGGCGAACAAATCCAAAAAAGGAGCAGGCAGAGAATCTGGGGTTGAAAGGCAGGCAGGGTCAAAACAGGTAAAACGGGGTTACTGGGAAAACGCTGGAAAACTCGCCAAAACAATCTGGCAGGGAACAACAGACGTGACGTGCTTAAATAGTGAGTGGCTGATGAGGGGATGTGCTTCATGGGTGAGGGCAAGGAGAACCAGGTGAGGGTAATGAGCTGATGATGTGGGAGGATCTGAAATGACAGTTTGATAACCTGCAGATGAAATTAAAAATGCAGTGAAGATAAAAATAACACTATGATGTGGTCAATTGTGTGACAATCCATCTTCAAACCGCTTACCCTGCACACAGTGTCGCGGGAGTCAATCCCAGCCAACGAGAGGCGGCGTATACCCTGGATTGGTCGCCAGCCAATCGCAGGGACTGTCAGGCCCACGTTTTAAGAGACGACCCAAGAGAAGAATGAACCGAAAAAGGCCGTCTTTATTTGGTTCAAAGATCACAAAACTCAAAATCGCTCCATTAGGAGGAAAACACAAAAAGGTACAAACAGGTTTGAGGGCCTGAATCCATTAACAGAAATTCTTCAAGAACGGGGAAAAGCAAGACCAAACCAGGCAGGCAGCGGCACACCGAGTCTAAGGCTCAGGCTCAGGCTGTAAGACTACGTGTTCAAGAATTGGAGCCTGGTCGGGGTTATCAAAAATTCAGCCGAACGACTTGTGGGACAGCAGGCTCGTGCATAGACATTTTGGGCAGCAGGTGCCCAAACCAAAACCGAAGGGAACCCTTCGCCAAAATTAAATGTTTTCCTGTTTAGTTGCTCTTACATGCTCATAAGTGGTGTTATGACTAGTAAATGACTTGTGTAGTTTATGAATGTCTTGCCAAGGATTGTAATGGAAAGGAATGTAATGCCCCACGCCCTATGTGTGCCCTGCACAAAGGACTGCAAATTGCTGTGTTGCACCCTGTAATGGGACGGGTTGTCCCTGAATGAACTATGCAAATGAGGGCTGTACCTGTGGGGAAAAAAAAGAGCTGGGTCGAATTAGATGTGTGTTGCGCTGGGGTGGCATTAAGTTAGGTAATTGCCATCCAGAGCGGGGGTAGTGTTGTAAGAGGGTGCGCTGGGAACCACAAGGTTGGTGGTTCGAGTCCTGGCTGCCCCATGTCCCATGTCGAAGTGTCCCTGAGCGAGACACCTGACCCCTAATTGTTCCCCGGACAAAATTTAAAAGCCATGGGTTAAAAACGTAATGTAAGTCGCTTTGGATAAAAGCGTCAGCTAAATGACCCGTAATGTAATGTAAAATGGTGCGGCCCCTTTTAAGAGCAGCACGTACGGGGTGGATATGGCCGAGCGGGAGGCACAGAGTCCATCTATTCATGTCACGGTTACTGGTACCGGTGCACGATGGAACCCAAAAGCACGACTCAGACCAAGATGGGAGGGACTAGTAGATTTAATCACCGGGCAGACAAGGTCAAAACCGGGAGATCCGTCAGTAGGCAAACAAAGGCCAAAAGGTGCTTGAGCAACATTATGGGTTTATTCTGTACACGTGCTCGCTCACCCTAGCGCATCCACCATGGACCGCAAACGCCTGCAGAGAGTGGTGAGGATAGCAGAAAAGATCACCAAGACCCCAATGCCCTCTCTGCAGAGCATCTACCACCGCGGGGTTCACAGGAGAGCTGCCTCCATTCTCAAAGACCCCACCCACCCCCAACATGGTCTGTTCACGCTTCTACCCTCAGGCAGGAGGTACAGAGGTGCCAAATGCAGGACCACCAGACTGAAAAACTCTTTTTTTTCCCCACTGCCAATAGAGCCATCATCAGCTGAGAGGACTCTATAGCCTAATTCACAACTGGTCTGCACTTAGGATTTCACTTACTGTTACTGTACTGTTAATTTATATTGCACACGGTTCATTTAATTTAAGTTTTTTTCTTTTACAACGTGCTCAGTTTTGCACTTTTCCCCTTACCTCATTTGTGCCATATCCTTACCTCATTTTCATTTTTATTTCATGCACATTTATGTAAATATTGTATTTTTATTTTAAAATTGGTTGGCTTTCCAGAAAAGGCAAGCACAGGAATTTCAATACACAGGGCGTGTGTAACTGACAATAAGAATCGTTGAATTGAATTTACGCCTTTAGTGGGCGCCAACGCGTCAGAAAATGAGGCCCTCGGTGCCTGACAGTATCGCTCATGCTGTTCACCAGTAGATGTCAGACCTGGACTTCTATTTGATCGTCTGTGTACCGTAACATGATACAACACACAGGCTCAATCTCATGCCCCCCCCCCCCGAAACCCTGACTCCTAAAGGACTTAATTGACCTCACCTCCTAAAAGGTGGCTTGTGAAAGTCTGTCACCATGACAACGTCTCAAGGCGACCTCCCCCTCCCCTGTTTGGGAAGTACTGGGTTGGACGAATCCCAATCCATCCGTGGCTTCGGGGAGACCTGGTTTCTCCATCTTGTCATGAGAACCAAGCTATTCTGACAACATGTGATATTTGTGTCTACTGGCGTTTAAACGTGGGAGTAAAACACTGGATACTGGTTGGTCTCGCGGGGCCCCGTGTGTGTCCAACTTTATTCTTACCCTGTTTCACAACATGGAGCATCTTCTCTGCATTGTCTCAAAGTTGGACGACGACTGGCGAGCGCTTCCTCTAATTTGAAAAGCAAGAAAATTAAGAAAATAATCGTCCTTATGCAGTGATATTGACAAAATATATTAAAGCATGATACACAGAAAAATCTTTGCCTGCGTTCTGTGCCTGGGAACACAGAACTTAAATCACAGTTATTTAGTGACCTAGTACATTCATGCATTCCAACGACAATAATAGATCGTCAATATCTCATCTGTAGTTAAACGTATGATTTGTTAATAGAATCATTACAGGATGATGGTCTGTAACAACGTTTTCCATTCTGTACTGCTACTACTAATGTTATCCTATGATCTGGTTCCATCATTAAGATGCTGTATGAGATGTACCGTGCACACTCGGCAGCCTATCACTAAGTTTAAGAGAAAATAACAACTTTTACGTTATGTACAACAATATCTACAGCTGTTACTCAAATCGCATTATTTCCCATTCATTTAAATGTTTCCCTCCGTTGTCACAAACACCAATCAGAGAGTCTCTCAAACTCAGCCATTGTTAAAATGTTTAGACAATAAATGGGAAAATTGTGTTGGAACAATCATAAACAATTATACAAACAAAACAGCATGCACGGAAAACCCACAGAACATACATGTTCTATACATGTTAAAACAGAAAGAATCACAGAGAGCCTAGAAAATATCTATGGAGTGTTTAAAATGCAGGCAGAAAAATCACACAGCCCTAATAATTGGAAAAAACATGTTAGAATAATTTCACAATGGAGGCAGGGAAGGCACCGTTGAATGTAAATACAAAATGGAGGCGGGAAATACAAAAACTGAGTTATGTGTTACAGCACATGTTCTTTACCCCCCCTCTGCAGGCCGTGTGTGTCTTCGTTCTCACAGCCTCTGGCATTAAGAATTTCTCTTATTCTCTTTCAGCCGTCTTTTAACCGTATTCTCTATTCACCTCCTTTACGCCATGAAGAAGAACATAGAGGAGGCCGTTTTCTTCCTGTTCACTGTGGTTCTGTGCCCGTTCATTTTGCCTCCATTCCAACGATCAACATACCAGGTTAAGTTGTTCTTTTTTCAGATTTTACTGGAGCCTATAATCACATTACATGCAACAACATGGCGGACCATGTCGGATTCTTGAGTGAACGTCTCTCCGCCATGTTGGATTTTTTGAGGGGGTTAGGGTTAGTATTCTATTCTCACAATTTAACATTAATTTCTCGTTGAAAATGCAATTATAACACGTTTATTTTACATGGTTAGACTTCAAGAAGTGTGTTTACGGGGCGCAGGTCCCCGTTCACTTTGAATAGGGCGACGTCATCAGTCGCAGTCCGTATTTATTTAGTATGTATCACTACGAATTTGTATGTTCAAGATTTTCGTATACATTTTTACGAACAGGTTTTGGAGATCACGTTGGTCGCCCATATAGGATGACACCATTACCCACAGTGACACCTGAGAGGAACACAAGAATCACCTGAAGGCAGAAAAGTAACCACCTCAAGGTACCAGTTTGCCGGGACAGTTATTGAATATCTCGGCTTTATTATCAGCAAAGTGAGTGTTAAACCCCAGACTTACAAGCTCAAAAGTCTTTCAGTCGTGCTTTCCATATTTTACTCTCGTGCTGCCGTTCTCACAGAAATATGATGTAATTTAATGTAAAATATGATCCCTAGCTGCAGGGGGTTTGTGTTTTGCATCCTCCTGGAAAAAAAACGTCACAGCTCCCTGGTTAGACTGTACAATTCTATTTTTCTTATTTAACCATTGCTTAATGCAGCTGGAACTGTCGATGGGGGGGGGGGGGGGGGACCCATCTAAATGTCGTCCAGTAAATTAAGAATAACAAATGTCTGTCAATATGACAGCGGATTAACATCCGGACCTGGAGGCGGACCCTGCGTACCTGTCGCGTAGCTGACTTCGTCTTTCACCCCTGCTGGCATCTGTGCACGGCGCTGAGTCACTGCGGAATCAAACCAGCGGCCACCTGTTGAACCGCCGCAGACTCACGGACCAGAACGCACACCAACGGAGACAAGTTCTGCGGGCAATTGTTGTCTTTTAGACTTTAAACTCAAAATAACTGAGAAAATTTACCGTCCGTTAAGGTAAGACAAAACTAAAATATTACAGTAACGGAAATTCAATAACTTTATTTTGATAAATAATCTATCCTAAAAATAAAAGATACATTTGTTAAAGACGAGCTGATTTGTCTTTCCAATGCAAGACTGCTTTGCGCTTTTGATGACTATATTTTCAAACAATCTATTTGACAGTTTGTGAGAGTTTTCCCTTATTTGCGAATGGACACAGTGGTGACAATCTCAGTCTGAGTGTAACTTACAACGCTCGAGGTATCATTTCAGTCATAACGATGAATTAAACTAGAGACCCAACGAGCTACTTTTAATATCCACCCATCAAGTTTCCAGTGGTCGGTAATCAACACTCAATAATGTGTGGACATTCACAGGTCGATTTGGATTTCCACAAGGAAATGGAAAACAACGTTTATACTATTTTTATTTTTATAAATTGTATATAAATGGCTGCAGACGATATTTAATTTTACCAGAACAATCTTTAATGAATTCAAAATCGAAATCGAAATCGCAGTGGTGGCAGGTATCTTATTCTCTCGGTGAATATTGGAGTTGCGCCGGATTGTCCAATCAGGTGTCTGTGCGTCGGGTCGCGCGCCTTTGACTCCGCGTCATGCCTCTCTGACGTTCCTTGATTAAAGAGCTCCGAGCTGTCAAACAAAGCCGGTTGGCACCGAGAAGAAGGGAACTGTGAGCCGTCAGGACTTCGACTCGGGTGCAGAGCAATAAGGCAACGTAAAACTTCTTTCCAGGTTTGGAACCTTCTACTTGCAGAAAAAAAGTAACGTGAAACAAAAGGCACAGGCGGACTTCACACGCTCTGGTAGAAATGCAAAAAGAGGAAAAGGGCCTGGCAAAGAAGTAACACAACAAGATAACCACAAACCAACACTTGGAATACCAGAATACAAAACATGCAACTCGGGAAGGGACAAAAGATACTCTGACACAGACAAGAGGGGGACTGAGGCGTAAATACAGGTGGAGGTAATTGCAAACCAAACTCAGCTGTGGGGAGAAACGAAGGGCGAGGAACTAAATACAAGAAATGCACTGGTTACAGAAATAAAAACAGGAAGTTAATCTTCACAGTCCCTGCGAGTCGTCACAGGAACATTGTGGACACAGCCTCAGACTTAACTAATAAAGCACAATACTTCATGTTAACGTGAAGTAAAAAATGGATACAATTGGAATTAAAACACCACACATTGATTGAACCCAAAGGTGTAACCATGGTTTAGACATTGGGGGGCGCGGACACTACGGCCGACGGGGTGTGGGGGCGAAAACTACTATTTTCTCAATATTGGGGGGGGACACGACCCCCCCCAAAGGATGCGTGGTTGATTGAACCTATTCCACCACTGACCATAATCCTTGTGTGTTTCGCCACAGGCTTCATCTACAGATTTGAGCGGCTTCCCATTCGGCCTCACACGTCCAAGATGAAAACAATTGTTCGCCTGCTCATTTTCTTTCTGAGTGTTTCTGGCATCTGTGTTTTTTTGGGAGAAGTCTCCCGATACGTTCCGCCTCAGGAACAAAGATCCTGTGCTTGTGACCGATGTCTATTTGAAAATGATACGTTGGCCATTGAGGGTTTGAGGAAGTTTCCACAACCACTTTTATCCAGGAACTACAGTCTGCCAGAAGAGGATTACAACTGGTGGAAGGTACATTTTGATGCATTTGGGGGGGGGGGGCAGAGTACGGGCACCTGGTGGTTTGGGTATTGGGACATAGTGAGCCCCATCTTTCAAAGCAACAGTAAAACATGTTCAGCTTTTTTGCCACGTGGAGCTCATTGTTGTAGTGGGAGGATTGGGGATTCTCTCAGCTGTGTCCTTCCTTGTGCTCCACACCGGTCTGGGACCACTAGTGGTTAAGTTATAAAACAGCAGTTTTGGACGGACATGGAGATGCACACTCACTCTGTCAGTACCGGCGCACGCGGCGTACAACCAGCCAACCGAGGGCATCATCCTCCTGGAAGTATTAAAAGATTAAATTAACCGTCATTTGTTTGAGGACTAATTTGTCAATTTAGTTCATGAAGCAATATATACATTCATGCATTTCACAATATAATCAAGGAATTTCAAAAATATTTCTTACTCTAAATAGTACTGCCAATCTGTGTAGTTTGTATGACTCACGTGGTCTAACGACTAGTAATGTTTGGTGCTCCTGACAGCGCCTACAGCCTGAAGGACGTAACATCAGTGAATACAGAAAAAACATGGAAAGGGTTTTTCAGCTGATCCCAGACAACCCTCCCCTTGAAGCATCCAGCCCCGGCCGCTGCAGGACTTGTGCTGTGGTGGGAAACTCTCGTAATTTGTTAAAATCGCATTACGGACTTTTCATCGATTTTCAGGACTACGTCATAAGGTAATTGAGCCGAAACAGATATGAATGATGTTTTTCAGTGTCCAAATTTGTTGCATTGACTTGTGAAATACATCCCTTTGTACCATTTAGAATCAACAGGGGTCATTCCAAAGGCTTTGAATCCGATGTCGGGAACAGAACAACTCATCATGTCATGTACCTGGAGAGTGCTTCTCAGATAGATAACACCACTCGTCCGGTGCTGTTTACCTTTAAGATACGAGATCTTGAATGGATTACGAGGGTCCTCAGCACACAACCTTCTGGAAAGTGAGTCACGTTTTTCATTTCCGCTCTATGCTACGGTTTGTCTTCTGAAGCTGATGTTCCAGCCTGCTAAAGTCCACCAGCGGTACTGAGGGAGGAGTTGTGTTTCATTTGTGGTGAACAGTAAATCAGTAACATTCAGGGCCACATAACATGTCACTATTATCCAACCCACCGTTGTCATGAACTTTAATCTCATTGAACAGAGCACTATGAAATCCCTAGTGATTGTACAGCATAAAGCGACTCAACCCTCTTTGAATTGTATAATATCAAGTTGTTAGTTTGTAGAGGTTTTGCATGGATTACTTCTCTAACGAGGCCGCCAACTCCAAACATGGCAGCGGGTTCATTTTAATATATGCTACTAGCTTTGTATATTCCTCTGCATTCCCACCACCACGTTAGAGGAAATAAGCACGAGTGAAGACGGCCTCTGTTCACTTACAGGTACAAATACGCCACAAGCGTCCCTCACAACTGACCATCCGTTGGGAAAACCACTTGCTCCTGATACTAAGTAATATTTGCATAATAAAGCCTGTGCATGAAAAATCTTGCAGCATAATTTACATGAAATTCAAAAACGGAGTGCTGGTGGTAGTTTTTCTTTCATGTAGTTAAAGGAAAGAAGCTGTTTCATTGAATTTCTTTAAAAAGTTTCTATGTGAAATAAGACGGGTTCATTTAACCGCTGCTTTACATACAACCAATAGATGTTTGAGTTTGACATTTCATGCTTTTTTCCCCATGTGCCAAGAAAATCCTTATTCAACAAGGATTTGGTGAGTGTCATTTTTTGTACGTATTCAACAATAAATCTGCTCCAGAGGTAATGGTTGATAAAATACATTGAAAGACTAATTCTGATTTCATAACAGGCGATGGTCGTTAACCCAGCTTTTATGAGGAATATTCATCAAGTGTGGCTGCAAAAGAAGGGCGCTTATCCCTCCACCGGCTTCATGGCTTTGGCTCTTGCCCTGCACATTTGTGACGAGGTAAGTTTATTTTTAAATGGAGTGAATGTAAATCACTGATGATTATCGAGTGGAAGCTAATTTCGATGAAGAAGTAATCTTGTGTCGTTTAGTGAGATTTATTAAAGCCTCTATCACGTCTTCTGATTCTGAAATTGCTTACCGATGGTTTCCAGGTCCATGTGTTTGGTTTTGGAGCAGACAGTGATGGAAACTGGAGTCATTACTGGGAAAAAGTCCCCAACAAAAAAATAAAAACTGGAGGACATCCTGGAAATGTTGAGTATGAAATGATCGAGGAGCTGGCAAGGCATCAAGTACTCAAATTCTATACAGGGTGGTAATGTTCGTTTCAGCATTTCACCGGTTGAAGACTTGACAATGGATTCCTTACCAAGAAAAACAAGACTAAGAAGCCTTCAAGAGACATCACTTCTCAGATCAACTGCTCTAACGGAACTAACGGAGACCGAACTGACTCTACATGTGTTGTGAGTCTTTGTGTGGATGTTGGTGTTTAAACTACACAAACTGCTTCAGAGACATTGACCCCAATTGGATTCCAATACATTGTAGGATCCCAGCAAGACATGATTTTCTCTGCCTTTGTTTGGAATTCAAACAGGTTTATGGATTTACCATAAATAAGTCAAATGTGTTTCAAATTCAGTTCGATGCCTTCAAAGACAAAGCCAATATCTGAAGACTTTTCTTCAGGGCCGGCATAGGGACGGATGACCGAGACGCCCATCGCAGTCTGTCCAGTACCCAACAAAGCCTCCTTGCTGTCCACGAGGATGAACAGAGAGCAATGAGCTTCCCATGTTGGTCACATGGTCATATTCAGAGTTCTTAAGACACCTCATTTTGCAAACTGACATATATATATATACACGTCAGGGTATCTATATATATATATATATATATATATATATATAGATATAGATATCCTGACGCCACCCCTCCTTCCCCCTCACTCTCACTCACTCACTCACTCACCCTCTCCCTCTCTTTGCCTTTCTGTCTATCCTTCTCTTTCTCTTCTTTGCTGTTTTCTTTCTCACTCACTTCTAGTCTTGCTCCATATCTCTCTCTCTCTTTCTCTCTCTCTCTCTCCCTCTGCTTTGCAAAGGCCTGGTTAACTATTTGTGTGCAGATGTTTCCCCAACCATGGAAGTTAACTTCTCCAATTTTTCATTGGATTTTGGACTATTGCAGAAAATAAGTGATAAACTAAACAAAATGTTCAGAAAAATTATCTTTGCAACACTTTTTTAACACCAAATGCAAAAATTTGCTAATGTTTGGCTATAAAATAACTAGTAAAATATGCAAAATATAGATGAATTTGTTTTTCCAGAAATATGCATGCGTCCATTTTCTTCCTGCTGTTGGTAACACTGACCGCAAATTGACTTGAATTCGTCAATTTTGTGATGCGAGTCATAACGACCAGTCAACACTAATGTGTACAAAATAAACACTGTAAAATGACACAAGCAGCCGTCACAGACCCACTCTCACCAGTTAAAAGTTCTGAATGTCTCTACTGAACCCTCTCATTGGATTCTTCAAAGGCTCTCACAATGAATCATGACATATGTCCTTTTTCTGCAAATGTGTATCTTTTCAACAAGGAAGTTGGGTGCACAAGAAATTTCTGACATTTTAATGGCTATTTGCATTTCAAATGTCAACCTGCTTGTGCAGTCTGCTCTTGGGAGTGTACGCACGCACGTGAGCATTGACTCCTTGCGGGTGCAGAGTGGTTACAGCTGGTAGTTTTGTATATGTGAGACATCATAGTGTTCATAGACCCTGAATTCAGGTTTTATCAAATTCTCTCGTCCCTTCTTTTGCATTCATTCATTTGTCTTTTGCAGCCATTTTTGCGTACAAAATGGCCCCACAACCTGTGGAGTTGTCACTATACGCCACTAATGAAAGACACTGAATTGTGGTGTGCTGCTCTACTTTCTCTGATTCTAAGCAAATAGTATTCATTTGGGCAAAGGAAGCGTGATGTCTTTGTAAACAAGTGTTTGAAAGGAGTTAAATTTCCATTTTAAGCAGTGTGAGGCGTGAAGTGTGTGTTGTCTGAGAATTACAAAGCACTGGAACTTTAACTATTGCCATTTAAAGTGCAAGTCTTGGCTTAAACACTGGATGTGTTTAATTAAAAAGCAGTCAGGAGCTCGTCACTGTAAAGTTGAAACGTTTTTTTTTTTTCTTTTGTAGTGAAGATGGTGACAAGCGGAGCCGGGCAGAAAAAGACATGAAAATGATCAGACAGGCTGCTTGTTCCTGTTTTATTAATCAATCAGGCAAACAATCAAGGGAACTTGTATGAGTAGGTGTCCGTTTAACTCAGGCATCACAGCACAGAATGCGTTTGCGAGGCTGATTGAACACTTGCCAGGTTGATTCAGCCTTGAATCAGGTCAACTATATTCATTAAAAACCAAAAGAAGGTAGACATCTTAACATCCAAACACTGTGGCAAATGATGGGTTTTTTGTGCGGCATGTGTGGTGCTTATACGCACACTTTGTTGGCTGAAAAAAAACACACACTATATCCCTCTCATGATAAACTGACACTATTTCCACTCCTACAACATGCAGCTCTTGTCTGTTTAGTTCCAAATGTGCCAAGTTAAGTTATTAGCTGAGGGGATTATCAGGAATCAAAATATGAAAATATGTCAGATATACAAGGACTTGGCGGTTGGTGCGTAACAGTAGCCAGTATGACAATAGACGACAAGACAGCAGTGCACAAGTAATAAAATAAAAATGCTAATGCTATGGGCTAATAGAATAGACTATGGGTTAGTTTAAAATAAAAGAATAAAGTTAAAGTTAAAAATATTAAAAAATAAAAAAATAAAGTGCACTAGCGGACAGGAAGTGACAACCTTGTCATGTCATCCCCTGTGATCGTCTAATAGTTTCCACCTGTGTCCAATCACCTGCACCTCCCTTGTGTATTTAAGCCGCGTGTCACTTGTCGCGTCATTGTCTATCGTCGTGGATGTTCATAGTTTCATGCCTGCGGTTTTTCCCCTGGTTCCTATGTGTTTTTGCCCCTTATCCTTTTGATTTTGCCTTTTGACTATTAAAGTCTTTTGTTTTCCGAGAAGTCTGAGTCCTGTCTCCCCCACGCACCCTTGACAACAAGTCCTGCAGGGACGGCAGATTGCAGCCGATCACCCTCTCTGCAGAGCGGATGACGCGCTGCAGCCTGCCCTTGTCCTTGGCTGTGGCTGCAGCGTACCAGACGGTAATGGAGGATACAAGTAGACCAATATACACTTAAAATATTAAATTATTAGTATTCCCTTTTGACCATTGGATCCCCCAAATGCTGGAAAGTGCTCCTTTAAATGTAACCGACATCCAGGACAACACTGAAGAGACAAAACTCTCACCCCAAGGAAGACAATAAAGGATATGCAAACCAGTCAGCTTTGATCAATGCCGCTGCACGCCACGTCATCTGGATGTTGAAGGTTACAGAGCCTGAAAAGGCAAAACAGAGACAATGTTTTAAGCAGTGTGCAGCCGTGGAGGCCGGTTGTGGTGCAGAGAGGTCAGAGGGGTGTTGTGTTGGCCACATCAACGCCGTTGCAGAAAAATAAGTCCAGGAGTTTCAGGACGTCAAGGGCTACTTTATATAAAAAGAAAAGCGCCCCTCTTTGATGTTCAGCCAACTTTAAAAGGCAAAAATGAAAAAATAAGCATTCCTCAGCCTCACCGTCATGACTCATTGGGGGAGATTAAAGAGAAACCTCTCTGTTCCTCTTTTGGATTTAACAACACACATTTATAAGCACACGTTTAGTTGCAAAGTCTTTGATCGGTCTAAAAATCGGGGGAGTCGGGGTGGGGGGGGGGGGGGGGGGGCTGTATTTTTCTTCAGCAAATGTTTAGCGACAGAAGGAACCTTTACTTTTTCGTTTAGCCAAACAGTCTAGACACACTGTTCCACGGCCCGTCACAAGCTATCATTTCATTCCAGATTAAGCTGGCACGGTTCATAAATCAGTATTTATGAATGCGCCGTGTAGCTGCAAGCAGCCTTGTGAATGTGTAAATCATCAGGTTACTGAGAGGGCAAGTTTAATTCCCCGCTCGAGGGACACTCAGCGTCCCTACCTTACTGTGTCTTATTAACCAAACACTCACACGTCCTCCACGTTATATATTATTATATATCGAGTTGTACCCTTCAGACACAACATGAACCTTTTTTTGAGAGCTTTGTAGCCGAGGAAACAGGTTTGTTTTACAAACATTCCTTCAGATTCCAATGCAGCGTGTTTTTCTGGTGCAACTCGCTTTGTTTTATAACAAAGCACGATAATAGCTGAGGGAAAAATTCTGTGCAAATTGGAGTCCATAACAGCAAATTGGCAAATCCAGTGTGTGTGAAGTGTTTAATTGAACATTTGCTCCTCCAGAAATAAGTACCAAATCCTTTTCTAGTTTCTAGGCCATTCTTCACGTTCATGTGAAATGATGAGAAATGTAAGAGCCGCACAGCACGTCACAGCCTGAGATCATTAAACGGCTGCAGGATACTTAACACAAGTGAGCAGAAATTTGAGCACCTCAAAACGAAATGGTTTGTTTCACCCACGTGGGCTCTGGCTGGGCTTTTACACACGCCATACATACAGCCAAGGCCCCTCTGCTAGGTGATTAATGATACTCTGACTCGCTGTGCCAGAATGGGGCCATCTACATAGTGACTCTATCACTTAAGACAGTGAAGGTCAAAGCAGAATAACATGTAGGTTGAAGTAGCAATGCTCACTAGCATGTTTTCCAATACCACCAATGGGGGACGTGTGCTGCAAGCCAGCTACATGAATCACTCAGCCGCTGCATTAACTAATGATGTCAATGTAAAATGATTGCATTTGAGATTCAGCGCTATTTGCTATGCCAAGAGCAGCATATCCTCGTACAATGTACGACACCTTACAAAACGATTCTCCTCATTGTTATCGTTTGCTCTGTCTGGAATGTCTACAAGTTAGCATTGTTAGCCGCAGCCATCGTCAGCCATGTTGAGGGTCGTTAAGACGCAATAGAAACGCAGCCAAAGCTCATGTTTAGGAGTCACTTGTCGGGACAGATCAACACCAAATGATCACAGCATATTATTATTATTATTATTGACGCTTTAATCCCACAGATGGGTTTTCTGGCCCACGGCGTCTGCTGTCATCCATCCAATATTTCCTACAGGCCACCTCTCCAGCTGGAGAATAAATTAGAAACTTTATCAGTTAACAAGCCATTAACTCTCAGGCGTTGCTGGAGTAATAAACCACGCTAAAAGGCGAGTGAATATTGGACTCACATTCATCAGGTGGCCAGACACCCAATCCCAACCAATGCTTGTGATGTACGATGCTTGTTTAATGCATACGTATCCAAAATGATTCACCGTTGTAAATATGGCAAAACTTGGACACAAGCTTGTAGCACTATTTTAAAACTCCGGTTCGTGTTTCTTTCAACAATGTGTTACACGTGTGAATGGAACAAGGTCACTTTTAGCAAGCGTGTTTTTGCATCAAGCTCTTTGTTTTTGTTTTTACTCTGTCTCACGCCTGCGGCCTCTTTTCAGCAGCACGCAGCTGTTTTCAGTGAAAACACTGGGATGAACCCAGTGAACACCAGTACAGCCCGCGGGTCAACATAGTGGAGCTTTTAAGCCAGATATGAGTTAATGGAAGCAGAGATAAAGAAGAGTGGATGTTGGACTCCAATTCAAACCAAAAATTGAGGGAATAACCCCGCTGCGGCAGAAACATCAACCTTTCTCATCGAAAGGAACGGAGAGTTCTCAGTGAACTCCCAGGAGGCCCCTTGTTTGAAGGTGATACCATCAAAAGAGTCTCTTTTGGCGGAGAGGTATCCATCTGAAAATTGCAACGTGTAGGAACCCCTGGTGTTATTTACCGTTGTCGGAGGTCCAACAGAAACGTATCCTAATCCAAAATAGCAACACCCCCATCAGTCGTGAAATGACTACAGGGTGCACGTGTTTTAGACACATGACATGGATGTGGGTTTGGACTGGTGAGAGAATTTGCTTTCTGTTCTCTGTGCCTTTGTCTCTCCTCTGGCTGCTGCTGTTGGGTGAGTGCCTTCACCCCACGTGTCTGTATTCTATATTACATGCTATATTTCCCAGAGAATTGGCATGAATTTACATGAAATGACCCGTGTCCATTGTCTGACTCCGAATTTGCTCAAGTAATTGGTTTTGTCCTCAACAGGCCCTCGTCTCTTCATATTCATGTATAACTTGCAGCTGCTGGCTGATGCTGCCAATCCGCCGTATTCTCAGGTGAGGAAATGAGTTACGAAATCCACCTGGAAAGGGGAGGGGGGTTAAATTACGGCTAACAAAGGAGATTAAAAATAAACAAACCTTGACGGGGAAAATGTGAGAGGTGGGGGACTGAATGACTAAGAATGTTTGTTTAATTTATGGAAATTGTTCAAGGTCTATTTGCCACCACTGAAACGAAAAAGCCTCTCTATTCACTCCCTGCTGAAAAAGCGCTGATTATGCCATATCCTTGAATATCAGTGTATTCCAGGCGGTGATTCCCGGCACGGATTAGAGCTGCGGTGTCAGTCACGGATCGCCCGTTACAGGTGGGACGATGCCACCGGCTGCTTTGATCATGATGGCGGGGAAATAAATTATGCATATGCTACACATTAATTATTCCTCTTGTCCCTCCAAACCTGTTGGGATTTAAAAGGGCCTCTAAAAAAACATCTCAAGACTGTTTGCTATATAGTAAGATGGGAGGGGGGGGTGGAGTTCACCGGCCGTGTCCTTGCATGTCAGATGTAAGACTTTGCGAGGACAAACGTCTGACAGAACCATCGCGGTTCAACATCGCAAGCTTCTTTTACTTGTCAACTGAAACTTTCCCTCCTGACATCTGTGTTGGCTTTCCGTCTCGTTGGTAAATTGAATTTGAGATCCTCCTCCTTCCTGGTTCTCTCCCTCTCCCTCCCTCTCTCTCTCTCTCTCCCTCTCTGTCTCTCTCTCTCTGTCTCTTTCTCTGTCTCTCTGTAAAAATGAAAGTCCCACGTTAAATCCCAAAACAAGACTGAATCCACAACACCCAGGAATGAATTTCTTGTCCTGTGGTGCAGCAAATTGTGTTTTTTTTCCTCCCAGCTCAAAGGCATATTGCCTATAATTAATAAACATGAAGCAGAGTGATTTCTTCTGGAAAGATTTTTTTTTAAACGTTGGACTTTCTCCATCATGATTTCTAATTTGAATTATGCTCTGATGTAGATATGTGTGTGTGTGTGTGTTTGTGTGTCTTTATATTCAGTATATATAGAGAAATGTACCATGTATGTTAGGGAAAACCAATACGCACATGCTTTAGCACTGCCCATCTTAATGAGCACACCCAAATTGGATATGCTGACGGTTCTCGTTGTCTGGCTCACCTGTGCCTCCAGTCATACATCCATTCCAGCGCCGACGCACCATCGAACCAGAGATAAAAACCCATTTCAGGAGCAAATAGAAAAACACAGCCAAAGCTGCACATCGGAGGGGACAGGATCAAGTTCCACATTGTTTATCGAGTGTTTTGATTGTTAATGTGATTTCCTCGGCTGGGGAGTGGTACACAGATGGGTTCAGAGACAGACCACAGTAGCCAAATGTCAACTCCGGGTGTGGAATCAGTGCTTTGACAAAGCGCGAGTGGGCACGGGGACAGATGTGGCGCCTGAGGATGCAGCGGGGACAGAGACAGAGAGAGCGAGAGGGAAGTGGACGTCCCTCTTCGGTGCTGTGCAAACCGGTGCGATTTGAAAGACTATTTCACTCCTGAGAATGTAATTCACACAATGCAGTTGAACCGAGGAAGAGGCCATTCATTCATTCAAGTGAGAATCGGATGGAGTGAGAGCTGTGCTTTCGCTGAGGTGCAGCGTGTGGACGTGGGCTGGAGCCATACCTTTGCAAAAATCCCTTTTGATTGTATGTTTGTAAGGGCACGCCGCATAAAAGCTGATTTCGGTTTATTCCTGAATGAACACTGTGTCCCGATCTCCCATTGTGACTCACAAGGTTTAACATCAAAAGCATTTCAGAGAAAAGAAACCATCCACTTTGACATTTTTTTTAAGATTGCAAACCAAAGAATATTCTCTCGCCGCCAGTCATGCAGGGACATCACTTCAAGGTTGAAATGCAAAAGATGTAGCCCGTGTAAGACGCCTCTGACGCACGTCTTTAACCTTGCAATCTCCTTTTATTTTCAGTATTACAGATGGGTGGATGAATGCTGCATGCAACTACGGTGCATCCTTGAATTTGTCACACACACATTGTGAGAAAAGGATGGAAGAGGCTGAGGTGGAAGTAGAGTGTCTGGAAAGGACTGTTGTGTTATCCAAGAATTTTGCACCAAGCCTTTAAGACAACTGCCCCCTCTCCCCCCCCTCTCCTCTTTCCAACGATAACGCCGCAGTCTCTGAACACATCACACGAACGTCGACTTTAACGTGAGGACATTAAAAGCATAATTATTTTTTGCAAGCTTTAAATGAAAAAAACAACAATTCAGAGATAGATGTAGGCCCAAGTGACAATCAAATGCAGATCATTAATTCATTATTGTGATGTAGAGGCTGCTTTTGTAGTTGTGTCTAAATGCATAATTAATCAGCAGCATTGAAGCATTGGAGGAAATGTCGACTAATGAGAGACAAAGAATGTATAAACAGTGTTGAAATGAAAATTGGAGAAAAGGGAGGTGAGCATCTTGCCTGGAGAGGGTGTAAGTGTATTTTTGTGTGATTTATTTGCAAGTCAAGGTCTTGCTTCATAGTGTTCTTCCTGTGAAGAGGGAAGTCAAGCAGCGTGACAACATTACACGGTTCGAGGGGATTGCTTTTTACACTTATGGACCTGAAGCTGAAATATGCAGATAGGAAAAAAAATAAAAAACTCCCAGCACATGGTGAAGAAAAGGGGAACTAGGAAACACATCCTTCATCCCATCGAGGAAGACCATAAAATGTATATGTCACAGGGAGAATATAAAAATAAATACCTACCAATATGCTGAGGCTAAAACTATTTTTAGCCTGGATAGCATCTTCTCACAATACAAACTTTATCGCCCTGCAGCCTCATGTCTGAGATACAAAAATTGAAATCTTTGGTCAGATCTGTGGGTAATGATGTTTTTATATCTAAAAAAAAAAAGAGTGATTTGGTCACAATATTTTCCCATGTTATCCCCAAAAGCCAGTGGTTCCTATATTTGAAAATAACTGGTTCAAATATTATCCCACAGCGCCCAACTGTGTCCCGCCATAAAAACAAAAGATGAGCACAGCAACAAACATCACTCAAACTGGAGTGGATATTCAATGTTCGTAGGTACTATTTCAAGCTACGAGATACATACATATGTATATATACTGTATACATATATGTATTTACATGAATATAGCATTGCTCTACAAAAACGATTTGTATGTAACACCGAAGCAGACCGAAGATCGACTGCAGCGGAACGTTCTACGTCAGGCGGTTTTCAGTTTGAGGAAAGGACAATGGAGATCTATCGCCCAGAACGATATGTATCAGGCTTTGCAACACATGCGCTATTTTGTTGTAGAATCAAATCAATGCTTTCTCTGTCTCTCGGGACCTCGTTCTTTACATTCACTGTTGTGATGGTAGAGAACTGAAAGGCCTCCTCCCTCAATGCTTCTCCCCCCTGCTGATTTTTCAGTCTTGTTAGGTGGGTGGCGATGAAACCGAACAAAGTGGTGCAGTGATATCTGCAACAATCGCACTTCCGAAGGCTTTGTCCAAAGCGCCCATCTTATGGTGTTGTTAGTTCAGGAGGATGAGCAGAGGGAAAAGTGTTTGTGCTCCAGAATCATCTATTCAACATGAGGAGAATGAAACATGTGTGAGGCAGAAAGGAGATCAGAGCTTCCAGGGACGGCCTCGAAAAAGGTATTCACAGCAGCCTTGGGTGACCCAACATTTATGAAAGACTCGACATAAAGGAGAGATGGAACATGCTTTACGTTGGCAAAGGCAATAAAGGCCTTTTCTAATGTAGAAGTCTCAATTCATTTTGCATTTGTGGCACCATTCACATTATCGTCAGACAGAAGCTTGAATTTGGTTCTAAAAAATGAAATGCAATGTTTTTCTTAAATGCTAAAAAAATAGCAAGCAAACTAATAATTATTATTATTAAATCTGCACTGATCCATACTTTGGTTTCAGTGGATAATGTGTAATGTGAAAGAGGTGGGAATGATTCCTGGACTCCTGCAGTTCCCCTCAGCTGTAATTCAATTGGTCATTCGGATCATTGTTTCGATTTGCGTTTCATTTGCAAACTTTTGTTTTTGGTTTAGTCTCATTGCATTTAACAGCCTCATTTTAAGGTGCACCAGGTATTGGTTTACAGTAAAAAGGTCTTTATTAAACCCACTGCACTGTTGCACCAAACTGTAGGGGGAATAAATTAGCGACACAGTGGAGCATTTAGCTCTTGGAACATTTCTCACAGGCATTGTTTGCTTAAAGGAGAGGCAATGAACTCAGATGTCCAAACAGATCGCTAATATTTCATCTTCAAAGTGAACTAGGCAGAATCAATAAAGTTATTGACCGAGTCAGCAGCTTTATCTCTTTCTTCTCAGCTGAGAACAATGAACATTACTTCTTTTATGGAAGCGAGTTGAGAACAGGAATCATCTGCAACGCTGGGAAAATTATTAACAATTGTATTTTGGCAACAGTTCAGTACCAACCTTCCACTTATAAAATGTATTATATTAACAAATAACAAAACGTTCCTTTCTATGCCAGTTGTAGTGATCAGAGAACAAAATTTAAAAAAGTTGCATTTGTCAGGTCCCCAATCCCACCAAAAACCACATTCCTTAATTATGAGATGAAAAATATAGCACAGTCCCTATTTCTTTCTTTGGTAAACATGCAGTGAAAACAAGATTAAAGAGATCTTTTGATTTATTTTAACACAAGTCATATCTCCATGTTCAGTTCATTTATTAAACATTTGTGTTTTGTCTCCTAATCCATTTCCCCGTAGTTTTCATATTTTAAAATCTGCATAGATAAAAAAGACAAGCCCGAAATCCCTGGTGTATCACGATGAAATGAAAAGATCTCGTGCTCTGAGAGGATTGAAAGCTTTTTCAGTGCCGACTTGTCATGTTCTGTGGAAGAAGTGCTTAATTAAATACTGATTCCCTATTTAAACACCCTCCTAGCTCTGCTCTCCCAAAAGCAAAGGCACTTCAAATTAAAAAGGGCAGACACAAACATGGCAGCTGAGACAAAGACGTGCCTGCGGCGTGTCAAATGTCAAATGAAATGCCAGAGAGAACTCCGTGGTTGATATGTAGGCCGTGCAACCTCCGTCTCAGCTCCACAGTCCCACGCTGCCGTAAAAGCTGTATTACTGGAGCTGCAGTGACGCCGATGACACATATTTAATTCAAAGTGGCCATGAAAGAGTCAGCAAAGTGCCGGCTCCTTTGCATGTTAATAGTGTAGCTACACACGGCGCTTTAGAAAATGACCCTCCTCAGGTCTCAGCCTGAGACGCACTCGCTGTTAGCGCGGGCCTCCTGAGTGTACACGTCAAACACACTTTGAGGTTGTTGGCGATCTGGCAAAAGAGCCTGTTGGTTACCTCGGCAACGCGGCCGCACTCCGGCGAATTGAAGGTACCTTCCTCCTGTCCTCGGAGGTTGCATTGCCTTTACGTTCCTTTCCCGATGGGGAATAACTCGGTAATCCTCTGACCTTTTCCTGTACCCTCTAAAAAATGTCCCCGTAAATTAACCGTATTTTACTGGCAGCAAGGACGCCAGGAATTTACCGTTATTTTACGGTACAATACCGTAAATGGTGTTTACACTATGTTACCTTAAAATGGATTACTGTATGTTACGGTAAACTTGAACAAATTTTATTCAAAAATTGACAGCTTTAACTGTTTATTAACTGTATGTTACAGTTATTATGACATACTGTAAGATACCGTTAGAAATGCACCGTAAATTTACAGCAATTTGTTACAGTGTAGCGCCAGCAGCGGGTCAGCGTTTTTTTCACTGGGCCCGAACACACTCAACACAAGACAACATTGTAACAAACATTGATGTTTTTGTCAGGATTATTTGTGATGATCTCTGCGTTTCCTTGACTTTTTTACAGCATCATCATCAAGCAGTTACTTTGTCAGGCCGGGCCGTAGTTTGTGGTTAGCTGTAATCATGGAGGCATAATTTACCATTTCCTTCTTCAACATGGGATGCTCCCATGTAGTTAGACCCTTTCTGCTTTCCTCCAGACCCACAATCAGTTAATATCCCCTCTCGCAATCATATCCCATAGCAGCAGATGACCATGGAGGTTTGAGAGAACAGTCATGTTCCCAAGGGGAGGCACGCTTTTGATTTCACTCCATCCTGAAGGACAAACATCATGTTATTGCAGCCGACGTTCTACTTGACTATTAGCAGCGTTTTTTTGTCTCTGAACATTCACCCGAACTGTAATAAAGCGCCAAAACATGCCAACAACCCATCTGCATGTCTAACATGTAATCACACACACAAACACGCACACACAGCCAAGCTGCTCTTGCAAGAATAATATAATTGGACAAAGACGTTAGATATTCTCATCTCCCGGTGGAGATCTTTTTTCCTCCTGGCAGTGGTGAATAGATAATCCACTCTGTAAAATACTCCTGTGGGTCTTCGCTCTCAACTGGAGCTGCTGCCGAACTGGTGGAGGCAGAATTCAAGGGTGCACACTCCATTTTCCACATCTCGCTGTGTCTTATCCTACTGGCCCAAGGAGGAAGAGCTGCAAAACAGCAACATGGCAGTAAGGCAATCAACTACACGACATAAACCGTATTCGTTACAGCATCCACAGATCTCGAGTAGTTTGCTCTCTCAAAAAGTTTTTCTCCCCCGGATCACTGATGTGACGCTGCGACAAGGCTTTCCTGCCTCCACAATAATCTCGGTTGCCCTGTGGATTTCTCTCCTCAGGCACTTGTTGGAGAAAGGAAGGAGGAAAAAGGAGGAGTGGGAGCAGGTGAAGGACCCGTCTTTGGCGTGGAGCCAATAAGCAGCCCGGTTCGAGCAAGGAAGAGGCCCTTGAGTGTCGACAGCCTTTCGGAGTGTCAGTTGAAGTAGCGAGAGTGAGGAATGCTTCAACACCTGAGAGCAGCACAACAAACTGTTAATCCTTTTGCATGCTGCTGTAGTTAGCCAGGTGACCTTGGCTCTGTGTGAGAGGGAAATTGCCGCAGGCCTGTACACCTCATGCTGGGAGATATTGCTGTTAGGTGCACAGACACTGCCGTTGAAGACCAACATGCACACTGCGTATTCAAAGCAATCTCATGTGCCAATCACTGTACCCAAAAGCTAGTGATATAAAGTCTACCAAAGACTCTTTTTCTGTAAGTTTTGAAATATATTTAAGCAATAAAGTATGAGAGAATGTACTTTATTGTCCAATAATGCAACAGTTCGGGGGTGTTGTTATAAATATACATATATAGCATTCCTGAGGAATGGGACTAGAGGCATCACATACATTGAACTGTCTGTAATACCAATATACTGTTGAGATACTCGAGATACATTTGAGATACTGTGCCTCGGGAACCCTTTGGTTGGCATTACCAACTTCAGACTAGAGTAAAAAATCTGCTTCTATTTCATGATGTCCAATGGCAAGTAAAATTCTGAAAGTGCTGACTGCAAGCTGGACTGTCTCAAGCAAAATCTCCCCTTGATTCAAAGCAGATAAGTGTAATAAAAATGTTAACTCATTTGAAGGCACAAATCCTGACAACCAATTACCATAGAATCTATCATCCATTCATTGTTAATTGAACATCTCCAGGATGTTGCAGAACGTTATTGATTGGCCTGTACGGAGCCTTCAGAGCGCTCACAGCGTTGTATAAAAAGTATAAAAAGTACAAATCCAATCTATTTTTTTTTGCTTATTACGCACTGACATTATCTCCTACATTAAAATGTCATGACCTGGGCACAAAGGCATGCCTCTGAAAAACAAATCAGCCATGGCTGTCAATCAAACTATCTATATTACAAAAAAACGTTTGGAAACGTAACTTATGTGTTAGTTGACATGGAGTTGTTGATGAGAGAGAGAGAGAGGCGTCCATTGGCCGAGGTACACACATCGTCCTTTGTCACCACGGCAACACTAATTCAGCAGCGTCCGTCAGTGGGCGGCGACAAATATTAAGTGTGCTCTCCCTATCAGAACATCAAAATCATCTATGACTACTGAATGGTTGGAAGCTTTGAAGAAGTATTTATAATGTTGTTAATACATTTCACGGATATCCAGGCAATCTTCAGCACCATCAGGGCCCGTAGATCAAGCGCACCACAGTTCCTTTTAACCCCTCAGCCCACTCTTTTGTCCCATCTTGTTCAGGGGCTCATTCACTTAAGAGTGCCTCTGGATTCAGCTATTAGTGAATTTTACCACTTGTAAGGCTCAGTGGTTGAAGTAAGTGGTTTTCAAGTGCTTGTTCTGGATCGCTGATTGAGCTCATGCGTATGTCTAGACATCTCTTTCCCAATCAACCCAAGCAGCTGACGTTACCTCAATTAGCTAGTTGGCCAGCTAAATTGGAGCTGGTTAATAAACCTGATGTTTTGGTCCATGACTGACTGACATCAACAACCTATTCTTTATTATTAACTAAAGAGTTTCACATGCTAAATGTGCCTTGGTTTTCATAATTTTTCCAAAAACTCACCCCATTAAATATTAATTTCAATTATAGACAAATAAACTCTTTGATGGCCTAAAAAGCAAGAGTTTTCCTTTCCTCTCCTACTTCAGGTTCATGACATATACCCTGTTTAAATGGAAATGAGAGAAAACACACAAAACCACAATGAAGGCATTAAATATTTCACTTTCAATAATATAACACAATATCCTGAGCCAGTGGCTATATCGGGTGCAAAACACCATGGCAACGCATGCCACCAGATTCAGCAGCACTATCACCACATATGTTCCGCAAACAAAGAAGGAAGATTTTATAGAGGATCACAAGTCACGCTCTATACAATCAGCCTACTCCCAGTTTAACCATGTTGTCTGTAGCACTCCCCACACACTCCCACACAAGACACATTACATTACATGTCATTTAGCTGATGCTTTTATTGGGTTGGTATGGAGGGTTTGACCATGTCGTGAATGATGAAGACTGGACCCGATCCATTCACATCATGGTACGTGAGCACCAATGTTTAGAACTGGATGCGGGCAGCCACCGGTAGCCAGTGAAGAGAGCGGAGGAGCGGAGTAGTGTGGGAGAATTTAGGAAGGGTAAAGACCAGTCGAGCTGCTGCATTCTGGATGAGCTGCAGAGGTCGAATGGCGGTAGCAGGGAGACCTGCCAGGAGGGAGTTGCAGTAGTCCAGGCGTGAGATGACAAGAGGCTGAATCAGTACCTGCGCTGCCTTCTGAGTGAGAAGAGAACGTGTTTTCCTGATGTTGTAGAGCGTGTATCTACAGGATCGTGTTGTTGCTGTAATGTTGGGAGTCAAGGAGAGTTTGCTGTCAAGTGTTACACCGAGGTTCCTAGCAGTCAAAAGTAAGTTGCCAAAGTAAACAGTCAGGTCCTGTGTAGGAGAATCTTTTCCCGGAAAGAGAGGTAGTTTTAGATGGTGGGCGGACATCCACTGAGAGATGTGTCCAAGTGAGGGAAGGAGAGAATTATTTGGGTGTCATCGGCATAGCTGTGGTAGGAGAAGCCATTCGAGCGAATGACAGCGCCGAGGGAGTTGGTGTTGAGAGAAAAGAGGAGGGGACCCAGGACGGAACCCTGAGGAACTCCAGTAGTTAGAGGACAAGGTTGCAGGATCTCCAGATTACCCGGCGGGGGCGGCCATCAAGGCAGGATAAGAGAAGGGAGAGAGCAGAGCCTGAGACACCAAGTTCCTGAAGGGAGGAGATAAGGATCTGGTGGTGTTTATGGTAATCGATTGAAATTGCAAGCAGCTATTTTGTTCCTGCGTGCATGTTATGTTTTGTTTATTTAATTGGCTCGTCAACTTCAATCCTAGGAATAATGCTGTTCTTTACACTGATTATTCACTGTGAAGGAATCAAAGCAGCTTTAAACGCCTTAGAGGACTCCCCATTTAATGAACTTTATATATGGATAAAAGAGAAACTATTACTCACAGACATTGTGAATCAATACGTGTGTGAGGATTTAGTGGAGTGCGCAGGGGAGCCAAACAGTCCCCTCACTGATAAATCTGACCAACAGGTCTTTGCAGCCTGCAGGCTATTAGATTGAACCTTAGCGTGTGAGCTCATAGACAGACTGCAGTTAATCTACTCACCCGGCATCCCATTAGTGTGCTGCACTTGTGGAAACAAGTGATCTTAGACGGCTAGTCTACAAATCATTGTGTGGATCAAACGATGGGTTACTTCCTGTAAAGTTTTTACCATCATGAATAGTGCAGTGTAAAAAAAAAAAATTCAGGGTAGTAATTATGACCCATGTATATCATTGCAATTTTGCTGGAAGTGTATGAGTCAGCAAACAATTGAAATATAATATATACACTATTTTTGAACAGTAAGGACTGAAGCCTGAATAAAATCTACAAAAGATTATTAGTTTGTTGTCCACCGTGAGCGTGCATGTAGGATAATAGTCACCTATTTCTATCTAATAATATAAGGCCACTGACATGACATTAATGGGGCAGAGATGAATTCTTCATCTGTGTCTAGGAGGAGCAATCCTGCCGTGAGGGAGTGTGGGGGAGTGTGAGGGTGGGGGGAGGCTGGGGGGAGGGAGGGGGGCGCGAGGATGCCGAGGGGCGTAGCAGTGCTGAGCCCCTCGTGGTCACTGCTCAGGAATTGAGATGCGTGTCTCTCATCGCCGCGGAGCCAGTAGCGGCGCACCGCGAGGACGGACTGCTCGCGCGCTCTCCTCCCTCGCACAATGACGCGCGGATGTGCATCTTCGAGGAGGCAATTCAAACACAAAAAAAACATTCTCGGTGTCTTCCTGTAAAAAAAAAAAAAAACAACAACAACAAAAAAAGGCAATGGTGCGCTATTGTCAGGTTTCCCCTTAAATTGGACCCTCGCGCTCCGACCGGGCTGCTGCGTCGCTGTCGGTCCTCCGCGGAGCCGCCGCAGCGCACGGAGATGACGGGGCTCCACGTCGGGTGAGTCTCACGGCTGTATTCTACTCGCAGCCTTTACACGCAGCGCCTGGATAAACAGACCAGCATGCAAGCCCTAAAGTGAAGGACTCCAGGTGTAGAACGGAAACTTTCTTTCTTCTTCTTCAAAAAAAAAATGATGTCTCATAAAAATAATTTGCTCAAATACGCGCATGTGTCATAGTACGCGTGCTCTTCGTTGTCTCTTGATCTATTTTTAAACAACTGCAGATGTGGTTGTAATTGATTCCACGGTTGATCCAGTCTCAACTGGGAGCATTATTGTCCATTTCTCTTGGTTATAGTTTCTTGGTTGAGAAAAAGCATTTTTCGTTTGGGGGGGGGCTGGTTTTCATCTCTTGGCTTTGGAATCTGTGGTGTGTGTGTGTGCGCGTGTGCGTGTGTGTGTGTGTGTGTGTGTATGTGTGTGTTGGGTTTACTCAGCTCTCTGACTTCAAAAAGACTGTGTAGCATCCGCCGTGCGCGGACTTGGGCAACTGTTGAGCGCAGAGCAGATGTGCAGAGGAGAGATATCTGTGCCAGTAGGTGTGTTCGTCCTGACGTCCCGGACGCGGCCTCATCCAACGGAACAACACTGTCGCATCAGAGAAATCCTTTTATTTACTTAACATGAATCACTGCGCGTGTCACTGTCAGCGTGACATCCCAGGATGAGTGAAGCCCGGGTTTAAAGGGTTACGCGTTCTGCAGTGGTCCCTTGTGCTGCTGTGCTTTCCGTGCGATGACACCTCACTCACTAATGAGGGTTGTTTTCCTCCGCCTGAAACCTCTCCTCGCCGTTTTAAATAATAAGCGACGGAGCACATTAGTGCAGCCGGTCCCTCGTCGCGTTGCCAATCAGATTGGATGGCGTGACCTTGGGGGATCGGGCTGCAGCGTTTAGCGAGGAGGTCTGCACGGATGGGCGATGGGGGGGTGGGGGGGGCTCTCTGGTGGCATCCATTAGGAAGGAACCCAATTACATCTGGAAATTGCGGTTGCTATAAGCAATTGCCGTTTGTTAGTGATTTGATCGAAATGTGTCTCATCCCTGATAACGTGCTCTTCAGTCGGCCTTCACTGCGTGCTGTCTCATACGTGCCATTTAAAAGATCTGCTCGATTCCTCCGAGAGGAACTCCACCGTGGGCTCCTTCTTAACAATGGAGCACAGAAGAAGCAATGAGTCACCGTGAACAACGGAAACTCTCACCAGCTGGCAGCCAGACAAAGACAAGGCAAGGAAAAAGTCTGATGAAACCGCAGCCGCTTCCACTTCAAAGCACGTGAACGTACGGCGTTCCACGAGGAGGCCCAACGTCTTAGTGCAAGTTCCTCTAACGATCCAACTTTCGGTTTTAAGATCCCTCCCACGAGGCGCTTCATCCCCCCCCCGGTCGGTCTTTAGCTGCCATGGAGTAGAGGCTGAGATAAGTCAGCAATCAGTTATTCTGCTCTGGCATTCGGACTCGGAGGAATCCCCGTGGCTCACCAGAGACCCAATCAGACCCTCTAAGTGCACCGCTTTGCAGCGAGGTCCTGCAGCATGTAAAAGTATATTTCACTAATAGTTAGTGTCTTTTTGTTCAGGCCTCTCTGCCTCTTTACAGTCCTCCCCGTGGACTTCTCCCTTCCTTTTTGATTTGCCCTCTGTTTCCACTTAACAGTCCTGGCAGCGCTCCAAGAGACACCTCAGCACCGTTCCTCTTCTTCTCTCTGTTTTTTCTTCTTCTTCTTCTTAAAGCACGAGCGGGTTTCCCACCCTCTGCACACACGTGCACAACACGGAGCTTTAACGCCACGGCGTCCAGCCGCACCTCGGCTGCATCCCACGCCAGGATACCGGGGATGTTACGAGACGGCGGTTTTTATTTTAAACGACTGCTTCCGCGACAAAGATAGCCGTGCTGTGATAACCCTCCCTCCCTTGCCCCCCCTCGGCGCAATCAGAGACTTCGAGGCAACACATCACTCAATTAGCCTCGTCAAATTAGCACGTGGCTCTTTATCTGCGACTGCTTTCCTTGATGCGGTTTATTGGCAGGTGCCTTTGGAGCGGCGGAGTCCACACAGATGGTGCTTTTTTCGGGGTGGGGGGGGGGGGTGGATGCATTATGTAGGACCGTAATGTGCCGCGCGGCAGATGTTTCCTCCTATTGATGGCTACTTCCACACATCTTAACACCCCAACACCCCCGGGAGTACGCCTGCTTTTTGCCTCCATGTCGACGGAGACGTGAGCCGCGCAGGACTTTGCTTGTTTCGCGGGTAAAGCTGAGCCGTCGTCCCCTCGCTGTCCTATTTGTTTTCTGGTGCAATCAGTTAAGCCGAGAGCGTGTGCATCGCTCCCGCTGTCATCATTTTTTTGTAAAAGGCCTTCTGAATCTTTCATTCTCCTCGATGTCCCGTTGACGGGCTGGTTGTATAGACGCCCGTGTAAAGAGAAACCTCTTCATTCCCTATGGAGACTGAAACAAACTCGTCGTACACGTACACCGTCACTCTGCAAGGCTATTTCCTGTCTCTAGTTGCTTGGTTTGTCCTCAGTATTATTTGCCAACCATGTTGTCAGTAGGTGTGACATGTGGGTTTATTTGAAGGATAGGCTAATTGTTATGCCCCCGGAGGTCCATTGTTAATTAGAAGTTATCTTGGGCAGCCCTCACATGGTCACTGCTCTAATTGGCAGTGAAAGCTGGGTACCACCTGGCCTAGCCTTTAACTCACCGGGTGCTCCGGGCAGAAAAATAGAACAAAAGAACGGCCTGGGCGTTAAGTGAGTATGGCCTCTTAAAAGGAAACTGACATAGAGAGAGAGAGAGAGGTAGGAAACGAGGAGAGGAGACACGATGTGTGCCGATTACCGATGTACCAATTCTGCAAAAATGGTGGTTTATTTGAGGTTTTTTGAGCCGAACAAGTCTTTGGAAGCAGGCGTGAATAAAAGAAAAAGGTTCAGAGAAATAAGTGTTTATCATCACGCCTCTTTGTGTTCAGATTTCTAAAACCTCTGGGATGTTCGCTGGCGCCACATCAATTCTCCCCTCCGCCCGTTTGTTTACCTGGTGTCACGTGGGAAGGAAATAGTGGCGGGCTCGTCTATGCGCAGAATTTTTTAAAAAGTCATTTTGTGCTTTTTATCAGCATCTGTCAATACGGGGTATGATGATGGATGATGGGGGCAATCATGTCAACTCTATTCTGCCATTCATGAATGTGAAAATCGATTCAAGCGGAACGTTTTTTTTTCTCCCCCTGAAAGAGAATCCGGTCTGTTCTGCAGTGCAGTCAGAGGAAAGGCAGAGATTTAATCCAGGGACGGTGCAGCTGCTTTTCACGGGAGTAACCTGAACACGGTGAGATTCTCCCACAACGTGCACCGGCTGAGGGCTCGCGCTGGGGGAAAGTCCACCCGGGGACCTCGGTGAATCCGAGCTGGCCGGGCCCCCCCCCCGGGACCATGGGAATGTTTGCTTGTGTTAAGAAAGCGCAGACAGGTGCTCCGCGTACGGCACAAACAACCCTCTTATCAACAGCGCCTGGCATCGCTGTGCCCCGGAGGACAAAAGACCTTTGTCTCCCCACGCACACAAAGTCAATGGGGTCCTTCTGTCCTGGCCCCCCCTCCGGCTTCTAAAGTTCAAACCAATTCCCAAATGCGTCCTCCGTTTGTTCTCCGATCACAATGCGGAGCGGATTCAGGCAGTGTGCACCTCCATGGGAGGAGTGCTTGTGCACACGTGTAACTCGGCAACGGCGACAATAACTAGTGACCGACCCTCAAACTGAGAAATATATAGAACGACAGAGAGGCCTCGTGCAGACTGACGATAACAAACAGGCCTATCGCAGCTGTAATTGGAGACAGCAGATTCATTACTTTCAATGATGCTCCACTGCTCCACTACCATCGTTAATAACCGTTCATTAATTAAACATAGGGTGGAAAAAGAGCAGCTCCGTTTGGCGAAAAAAGGACTTCTCAATGACCGGAGCCGAGTGTGGCTTCATTTTGCTCTGGAGGTCATTCCAGAAATAATGAGGGGGGGAGAGAAAGGTAAATACTCCTCTTTGCTTAACTGCCAGGGAGCTTACAATACCTGAGACAAGCCAAGTATGACAGTCAGCCACATAACGAGCTGCTTATTCTCACACAAGCAGGACGCAAGTGAAAAAGAGGCTGTTGGGGGTTTTTTCTCCCGAGTCGTTGCTCATTGTGGCCTTCAATATAGCCTTTTTGCAGTAGTTTTAGGGGAAACTTCCCAAGCGTTGGGTCATCTGGAGTTAAAGAGGTAACGTCACGTATTGGCCTATCGATTTGTTACATAGACATGAAGTGTAGGGCAGCTTTGCCCTTTACTGACTTTTTGATTACTCGGGAACAAATTATTGAAACAGAAGCAGTAAGATCTAAGTCTGTTTTAAGCATCTAAAATCAGAGTTCCTCAGCGAATGTTATTCAGGCCCAAGGATCGGCCCTGCATCTCTCTAATGCACGGAAAATGATCTAGCATTAGATATTGATTTTCTCATTCCACAGGGGGGGAAAAAGGATATAACTTTTTTTTCCAGTGTTGAACTCGTCCAAAAACTCTTGTTTACGCATTCACAGGGGGCTATGATGCTGAGAGTGTGTTATTGCTCTATACTACTACACTGGATCCGTTTGAATTCACTGCACGGTGTTTCTGTGTGTGCCTCATCAGAATGCACGTACGTCTTCATCGGAGCACCACACACATGCTAGTTGGCTTCCATAATGGTTATGAATAATTACTGTCTTCAGTAATTCCGTAATCAGCGTTGGAGGTACATCTGGCTGCCGTCTTTTGTGAATACACCATGAATATCGGAAGTCCGCAGGCTCTGTCTAATTCTCTGCCTCTTATTGCCTCGAAGGCTGAAATGAAAACCAATTATATCGAACCTGATTTTTGTCTCTTTCATTTTCTTTAGTAAACGTCAAATCAATGATGAGCTAAAGCTAAAAACGACAAGGCGCTCATTTTAAAATCTGGTCTCGGTTGATGGTTGCACATCTGCGGTACTGACCGTTCAGGTGATAGCAGAGTGCAAAGTCAGCAATGTGTTACCAACTTGGCAATAATTTGCACCGAAAGGTTTTCATTCTTCCGCAGGAGATCGCTTGAGCCAAACTGCAGCAATTGTATCACAGCACGCAGCTGTTGAATAATACACACGCCTCTTTTTTTCAATGCACAAATTTCAGGAATATAAATTGCTGTTGGGAAGGAAAGAATATTGTCGGAGCATCTCTGGGATAACCTCTTGTCTCAGCTGGTGGGTGGTTTGGCTTTGGTTCGCTGTCAGGCTGAAGGATCGGGATTCTTCTGTGACTTGAACATTGTGTTTTTGGTCCAGACGGCAGTTGCTTTTCCGTCCAAATATCCTGTTATTCGGAGGCAGCGTTTCTTCCGCTCTCTCGTGTCCATATCCCCTGGCAAGCCTCGTAGCGCGATACGGCACCGGCACCGCTGAATGAATATACCAGTGACATTCACAGTTAGTTATCCACGTCTGGAGACATTTCTCACCCCAAGCATTCTGTTCTAGAATATGTAATATAGTCATTAATGTGTCATCGATTGATTTGCCCCGGGCGTCGTTAGGCATTGCGAGGTCTTCATGACGTGGTCCTTCTCTCCTCTTTACAGCTCAGGTTGTTGCATGTGGCATTTTGCCTCCTTGTCAAAAATGTCTTCATTTTTTCATTACGCAGGGGACTCAGCCCCCCGGGCTGAACTGTAAATTGCATTTGTCCTGTACATAAGCATAATAGTAATAATGATACAGTGTATATCAAAACGCAACACTATTAACTTTATAACTTGAAAGCAATATTGGCTCCATTTCAAAACCATCCAGAATCATTTCCAGTCCACCTTCCTTCATAATTAATAATTATTTTTTTTTTGAGGAATTTTGCCGCCGGACTGCACAGCCCAGAGACCATGCAAACACACGGTGCGTACTGCGGCTGTTAAACATCGCTGCTGGCCTCTTTGCTTCCATGATGATCTGCTCTCTGCAGCCGTTCATCTCAGACGGACCTCCTGATCCGGCTCAGAAGCTGCTGCTGCTGCTGCTGCTGCTGCATCACCTGCGGTGGTTGTTGTTGTTTTTCAAGCTGCGTTAACCTGAATCTTAGTGGCACCATCTTTGAGATGTATGGAGCCCTAGTTTTTAATTGCAAAATATACAGCCACAAATGACAGCCTCATTAAAGGTGTGCCACAAATTACCAATTAAAACTTAGATAAAATCAAAGAAGAGATCGAATGGGTTTGGAGGCACGTGATTACACATCAGTACCTGCAAGAATAAAAGAGACTAAAATGTTTCTGATCAGACACCCGTATAATCCCAATTATTGAACCATGGTATTGTTTATTCTAGATGTACTACGTTAAATAAAACAAAATATGAAGCCGGCTACCGGAAGATGTAAAAAGTTATGCTTTATGTTTTACATGGATTTGCATTTTCATTCACACTGAGATTCTATAACCTTGTTTTGGGGTATACGATTGGGAAGCACTATACATTCTCAAATACTGCATTTAATGTATTTACCTCCCCTTGCTCAACTTGCCTACAGCACGAAGAGTTGATTCAAAACAGGCTCTTGTCAGACCTCCAACTTATTCATCTCATCTCTTCTTATTTTTGGCTTCCCTGCTCTCTCATCTGCTCCTCTTTTGATTCCCCGTGGATGCTTTTTTGATCACGTACAAACAGCACTAATTCCAGCGCTAAATGTAAAAGCAACAGCAAAACGAGCGAGTGAAAACCCGCAACCTCAGATAAAAAGAGAACCTCAGAGCAGCAGGCCGTTGAATTAATGGCCGGATCAACCTGCGCAACACCTTCTCCTGCGGCTCGCTCGGTGCTTCAGACTGTGAGTCTCAGACGCAGCTTCCATCTGAGCGCGCTGAAATGCACATTTTTTCCTTCCCAAGGGTCCAATCCCACTGCATGTTTTATCTGCCCCCCCGAGTACGTCTCAGAACACGCAATTTGATGTGTTTGGGAGTGAGAGCGAGTTGACCTTTCACACAAGCGTGTTCTGAAAGCAGCACATTCGCAAAAGAGTAGCAGCTTCGGGGCTCTTTCCTGCTTCTACACAGCCGCCGGCCCCCCTTATGAACCCCCACCTGCCACCCAGCAATGTGCAGCGCAGACTCCCTGCAGAACTCACTACGTGTCCAACGAAATGTTACACACACCTGTTTAGAATAAATGCCAGAGACACTGGACATAAATAAACCAAATGCATCAAATTCAGATGTGCAATCAGTGTTACTTAGTGAAAGATTCCTCCTGCAAAGAAACGGGCTGGTTGTGTGGAGATTGGGAATAGGTTTTGAAGTCCAGTTTTTCCCCGTAAAGCCTGAACCCAGCGAGCTGTGCCAAACTCACCCACTGAGCTTCCCGGCGTGACCGACCCTCATCTCATCTCTTACAAACGGAAGCCGAGGCCGGTGCCTTTCAGACTAGTTTTTCATTTTCCTTGATCAAGCAGCAAGCGTCGCCCGTCAAGCTCGTGTCACAGATGTAGCTGTCAAAGAGCTGCCGACGACGAGAACAGCGGAGCGAAGGGAACCAAAGCGACGGATCCGCGCCGCGAGGCAACTGAAGGCAGTGAATTTGAGAATCATACACAAACTTTCTCATCACTCGAGCAGAACCTTTGTGAGATGAGGCCACGCCATCTCACAGGGGCCAGTAGTCGGCTAAAAAGGATGATACAAACATTATTGAGTACTTCTTCATCTCCGATGGCTGGTGACGTTTGAACTTTTAGTTTCTTTTATTGCTCCCGGTTGCCTCCGGAGTCCACGAAAAGACACCGCGCAGACAAAACATCCGGTACGTACCTACCGGAGGGATCGTGATGAAAGTAAGCTAACTGGAAATGGAGCCTTTCCTGAGCGCCCCCCCATGAAAGTTGGTCACCCATTGAAACGTGGCCTCATGGTGAGTTTGCGCTTCATAAAAAATAACAATATGTTGAATAAAAAAATGTTGGAAAAAAAGTAAAGAAATGTTAGGTCAAAAAAAGTAAAGAAATAAAAGTCTATGTTTTGTAAAAAAGAAACAATGTTACGTTGAAAAATATGGATTTTTTTTTTTAAAGCCTAAATATTTTATGTCAATAAATGTCAAGGAAAAAAAAACAAGAACGATTTTAGAGAAAAGCAAACGAGAATACAAGATGTGTTTAAGGATCATCGTGTCAAACTGACTCAGCAGCGAAAACCGCTTCAAAAGATCAAGATAGAAGCCGACAGGTCGCAGAATAAAAGTGCAACACTGCATCGCTCAGCGTCCGAGTCATAAGACAATGGAAGCGAGGAGCCCTGTTGCTGTAAAGCCGGGTCGCCCTTTATTCACTCCTCTAGTCGTTAAAGCAGCATGTTTAGTGAGCTGGTTCCTATTTAAGGTGTAAATCGTAAGTAATACGGATTAAGAAATTAGGGTTTTGTACACACACACAATATCTGTGTCTGTTCTAAATCACACAAAAATTCTATTTTAAAATGGAACACGTCAAGTTGCGTTCATCAAACAGGGAGAGCGAGCAACCCTCATCGAGATCCAACCGCTTCGTCCTTGATGCCAGAGAAAAGAGAAACTAAAAACTGAATAGTTTGACTCGCTTGGCCGGAAAATAAATAGCCTCTGCACATTCTCATTAACGCAGAGTGTCTAACTAATGGACGCCGAATGCAAACCATCAGAATCTCTGGAAATGTTTCCCGATGGCAGACACTGCACCGCCATCAAAGGCTGTGGGAGGCTCCCCGGGGGCCGGAAAACCTGCACAAACAAGTAGTGGGTGTCGCATTTTTTTAAAAAGTACTCCCGGTGCCCTTTGGAGCCGCGTTAAAAGTTAACGCATTTAACGGTAAACGCAGCCTACGCTCATTCAGAGCACGCTGAGGGGTCCGTCGAAAACACATTTCCTGCTAAATATTAGAATCCTCCTCTCCAGAGGACGAGACCTGCATCTGGAGCTGACATTATGTCGCAGGAAATGAAATATCCTGAAATTCTCCCTCTTAACTTAGGGGCAGATGACGTAAGCTTTATGTAAAATAGCACCTCCTGCAGGCACGGCGCAAAGACGGCCTCCTTTTTAACATCATTTCAACTCCTCGGACCTCGACACGTGTGTGTGTGTGACATCGGTTGTCATGTTTTGTTGGCAGAAATGTGAGCGGCTGTTTATGGATGTTACATGTTGTGGATTTATGGATTTTGATGGAAGTTTACCGCCAGTTCCCCGTGTTAGAAAAGTCCACCATAGCTATGCAATCCTCATTTATCTATTAACACGGTTTGGAGGTGCAGTTGCTGTACATACATTTCCCAATAATGTGTTAGCTTCAATGAGCCCACAGTGCAAGGATCCTCCTAAACCTGCACATTTGCTTCGACTAAAGAGGAAATTTCATCATGAAGCTCTGCTACGAAACGGAGCGCGTTCACATTTTAGCAAAAGAGAAAATGGAATCCAGGACATTTATATAAAAAACGAGATGATATTACGCAGCCGTTCGTCATGAATAATTTGAGGCAAAGTGATGGGACATTTGTGTAAAAGGTAAAAGCAGGAAGAAGTGAGTAAGAAGCACACTGGTCTTCAACACATGAAACATTTAAATGACTTTTTTAGAGATTTAGTCCAAAAAAAAATGGAGAAATCAAACAAGGGCGAATGTCTCCCTCCGCTTTCAGCCCCCCCTCCAAAAAGTGTTCTGTTTGCACATTTCCTCGCACTGCGGAATGAATTACACTTATTTGACTTTTCGGTCTGACATTCATGCAAAGTGGGTTGCCTGAGCTGACTGGAAGGTTTCAGGATATTTAGGAGATGAGCGGAGGCAGGAAACATTGCTCCACTCTGCAGGGCTGCAGCGTCTCCCTCCGGGCCGCTTGCTACTTATTCTTCGAATCATCAGTTATTGTTAAGATGTTCTTAGTCCCGGGAATTTCTTCCACCTTCCAGATGATATGGAACGTCACTCCAGCTCCTTTTTAAGATTTGGAGGAATTTGAAGGTTGCCGTGAACAGACGGGAGCTTCTATGAATAGTGCGTCCCAGCATTTGATCAAACATGAATCGGGGTTTCCGGTTTCAATCGAACCGAAATCCATTATGGAATCCATTTAGGGTTCGCCTTCTCTTCGTGCGCGAGCTGTCGCCGTCCTCTTTGTCGACGGTGCACAAGCAGGTTTCCGCGGTGGAAAAATAAGCTCTAATTAATTTCTATCGCTCACATCAGCGTGCTGGAACAAAAGAAGATGTGCAGGAAACCGCTGTGATGTAAACAGAGATATCGAACGGCCGGCTGCGTGGAGCCCGCGTGCAGATTCAGGCGAACACAGCATCAGATTACTGGGAATCAATGGGATTTCAAATCCATTGACTTGCTTCTCTCAGAGGTTCATGTTATTGATGTAAAGGACAAAGCGGCTGGGAAGGCAGCTTTCCCAGGACTTTATCTTCGTTGATCACAAATTAATTTCAGGCAGCGGATGAGGCCACAGAATGTTTGTACGAGTCAAAAAGGGGGGAAATATTGCATTGATGTATGAATACAACTGTCTTCTCTACCTGCGTTCCTCACTTTGTGAACAAATATTACAAACGCATCAATATGAATGTAACAAATCATTATTCATTGCAATGATGGCGTCTGACAACAAATAAACCGAATCATCACCACGACCCGACTCAGCTATTTGGGTCAGTTTTGTGCTGATATCGGCGCGTCTCATCTAATTGTAGTGGAATGCTCACTCTCATTAAGCGAATCCGATAAAGGCATCTAAATGTAACGGTGCTGTAGGAGAATGTAAGTCCTCCTAAAGATACTGCAGAATAGTGGTGCATTGCTCCAGGACCATGCCAGACCCCTTACCGAGTCTCTCTCTGGACCCCCAGTCAGTTCGCCTTCCAGGCCCCCCCCCCCGGCGGATGAGGCCATCGCACACTTCTTCCTCCCATTAACATGGCCCGTGATAACACGTTGTGCTTCTGCTGCTGTGCCGGGGGGAGAAGCCGCGGGCGGTGCAGGTGGATGTTCCTGCAGTGAGCTGGATCACGGGCCGACGGGGAGGGGGTGGGGGGGGGCGCGGTGTGCACCAATCCGAGGGCCTCCTTCGCTCTGCGGTTATTTCTTATTTGCCTTCTCATCGCCCCGACCTCGCCTTAAAAACTGGTGACGTGCACGCAGGTGTTACCGGCAATGAGCAACAATTCGGGCGGTCATCTGGATTTGTGGATAAGCGAAACATGTTTGAGGAAGGAGTTACTTTGGAAAGTTGCCACGCAAATATTTGAGTGACAACGTAGGGACGGCTGTCCTGTTTTAATTGTCCAAAAAGGTCCCAGTAAAAAGCCTCATGGACGATGCATTTAGTGATACCTGCTAACTGCAATAATCTCGTCGAGCGGATATTTGATTTCACTAATATTTCCTCAGATGCAGCAAAGCAAAAATCTTTCAGTTCAGATTTGCATTACCTTTTTTGTAGGTGTTTTGTGTCCCTTTGTGTTTGCTTTTTGTTGGTCTTTTGTGTCTTTGTTGGCCGTTTCACATCCTCCTTCTAATTTGCATTGCCATATCCCGTCTTCGTTGTGGTCTGTTAATGCCTTTTTAACCAAACGCCTTAAGTGTTACAGGCAGCAGCAGTTCATTCTGTGTGGAACATTGAAAAATTGTACACACAAAAGCCTCTCACTGTAATTTTCGGCTCAGTGATCAGCCCTAATGGACCGAGTTATAGTGCTAGTAGTTAAAAAGATGCCTCTGTAGGTCAGCTTCAACATGTACCAAACCCGCAGAGGCCCCTAATCATGCTCATTACAGATCTGCGCATGCAGGAGGGCAATAATTACCCTCCTAACACGCAAATATGCTTGTGCTGTTTCTGGGGATTTTCTCCGAGAGCCGAACACTCGACCCGAGCAGAATCACTTGTTATCGAATCCATTTGAGACCCGTTTTGATGTGTCAGGAGTTTGAGCTGATTGCCAAATGCCTTCGAGAGGCTGTATGAATCTCACATCTCTCAAAAAAGGGTTTTCAGGCTGTAGGGAAGAGGTGTGAGTTTTCGTAGGATGAAACGTCTCGTATCGATCAATTAGAATCAGTGAATGTGCCTGATGCGTTTGTTCCTCACGTCGTCATCAATGATGCAGGAACTTCTGGATTATTGATAAGTCAAATTTGGAAAATAAATACAAAATGATCACCTATTCACTTTGGGTTTCCCCCCATTTTAATATGACTTGTCAATGTGGAAGCGCAGCAGATGGAAAAGTGCTCTGAAGTTATTGGAGGAATGAATTTGCAGGAATTAGATCACCACAACAAAATGACCCTTATTGTGTTATCCTTGTACGTAGGATGACCTGTTTATAGTGTATATGTCAAATGAATCAAGGAGGAATTACTTTGCAAGTAATTATTTTGTGTATTTTCATTTGCTAAAATCCATAATTTTACTTGACGAAAAAAAAAAAAATCTCAAATGATTCAAAACACAGTGATTTGATTTACTTTTCATGTCATTTGTGATTACGCGCATATTCTCAATATGATTTTGCTTTCAATCAGGACTATTGTTAGAGCAGCTGTCTCGACTAAATTAAAAAAAATTGTTCTTTTAAAAAAAAAATTAGTTTAAGATAAAAAAATAATTAACCTTTAATTAAATTGCTAAATGAAGTTTGCCCTCTATTAGATCCGCAAAGTGGGAAAATGTGCAGGTTTACAGAGGCAGAGTGTTGTGCAACAGGAGGCACCGGTAGAAGAGTCCACATGCAGGGCTGTTCTTGGGGGGCTGTTCGCATTATTAACACACCTGCGGCGGCACCGATAGCACTGTGGCTGTAGATGAGGCCGGGCAGTGCTGGCTCACGTTATTTAATGCAGGCTGTCTTAATCCCACACACTCTCTCGCTGCAACGGCGTCCAGAAAGTCCATCTGCTCCCTGCACAAATACTTCTCGTAGCTCTGCTTCTTCAATGTATTAACTTCTGGAACTTTTGGGGGGGGAAGAAATTTGAGGTCCTTTTTGAAGGTGGGAGTGAAAAATAGCTCTAAAATGGATTTCCTGTGCTCTATTTAGAATAAGCAACATGAACGTGACATTTTCACTATGGTATCTTCTTGATCAATTTGTCTAACTGATTGAAAATATCTTCTCCCACACAAGTCCCTACCTATTCACGGATCACAATTAGCTCAGAAGGCTTTACAAGCCGTCTAAATAGCCTCTATCCTTGGACCGTGACATTGGATAACTTAAATAAATAAAGGAAGAGGGCAACAGATATGTACAGAATGCTTTATTCCCTTTGTTATTCCCCGACTTTTACAGGCGGCCGGCCTGTATTTTCCTCAAGCACGCAACAGTCAATTCTTCAATCGGGGTCAAAGAAGTGGGCCAACCTGCAGATGCATCGCCCCCCCCCCCCCCCCCTAAACACCTCCGGCGCGGCAAAAAAAATAAATAAATCAAAGGTCAAAGCGCGGCTGAAAGCTGCACAGAGGTGCGGATTGGAGCTGAAGATGGTATCTAATTGGGTGCAGCAGCAGCAGCAGCAGCAGCAGCAGCAGCAGCGGCGGCGGCGGCGGCCCTTTCACGTTGGATGATTCGATATCAGGTGGCAGACGTGTTGCTCACTCGCGGAGCCGCGTACAGGTCGGGGCGAGGAGATCGGGATCATCGGGGGGGGTCTCCGCTCCGGAGCGCGAGCTAGAGAGGGAGGCGTGAAAGCACAGAAATGTCAGCGCGGTCGATGCATCGGTATCGACCGGCAGAGATATCGATGCCCTGCAGATATTCCAGCCAGAGGGCTGATTGCATCTGGAACTGTTTACTTTGTGACGCGCTTATACGGCCAAACAACAAAATAGACGGTGTTCAGCCGGTGACCTTTTTTTGCCTCTACGGTTTGTCTTTTTTGTACTTTTTTAATGCAACAAAAACGTCCTGGTTAAGGTTATAAGGGGAAAACCGCGGCGGTGGTTCTGAGACGACTTTAATAAGTCTTTGTAGAGGACGTGATTGGGTTGGTGAGCGTCTTCCTTCCACCAGCAGGACACCGTCCCACTTCCCGCCGCGGCGTGTCGGCGCTGCATGTGAACACAAGTCCTTTTGAGTTGGAACAAACAACCAACGCCGTCGATCTCGTGAGAGGACAGCGTGCTCTTCGTGTTCTCCTTGACAGAAGCTTTTCATTTTTTTTTCCCCAAAATGCAGAAGTGGATCTGGAACAAGATCAGACGCTGACTGAACTCCTCGGTGGATCAGACTGACATCGGTGGGAAATCCATTCGCCGCAGCAGCAGGAGGAGCGAAGCGCGGCGACGGATCCGCCCTCGCGCCCTGACTTCTGAGCAGAGAAACGAAAAAAACAAAGGGAGCGGCCTTTAATCGCACGGCTGGCGCCGAATCCACCCAGAAATCTTTTTTCGCAGGATTTCCTCGTTGCCACGTCGGCAGCGCGCGAGCCGCCTCGGCCTCCGGCGCTCAACCGTCGACGCCAGGAGGAAAAGGCGTAGAAACTGCGACACAAAGAATGAAGAATCGTCAGCATCGCGGCAGACATATTTATGTCTACGAAAATGCAAATGAAGTGTTTTATTTAATTCAACCCTCCCCCCCCAGTGCTAATGATTAATGGGGCAGACACTGCCTTTTGGATGGAAAGCCTCCCTGACAAAACCCATTAATACTATAATGCTATTCTGTTCCCGGGCTGCATCTAGTTATCAGTGCAGGGGGAACAAAACATTTGTCTGCATGCGGAACGACCTCGTCACAAGATCGAGACGAAGAAGCGAGAAACCGAAGAGAAGAAGGGAAATCGCCAGCGTCGTGGGAACAAACGCAAATGGACCACACATTTCATTCCGTCAGGCGGCGTCGCCGCATCTTCCGTTGGCCAATGATTGATGGCGGCGGACGTCTCACTTCGGACGGGGGAACGCGCCCGGCACGAGGCGGCAATAAGCAGAGCTGCTTAACATTCTGCTCGCCCTGCTGTCAGGGGGGGGGGGGGTGACTTCATGCACGGGTTTTTCATTCGGAGGTAAACATCAAAACCAATTTTCAAGCAAGACCAGAGCCGCAGCTGCCTTTTAGTTTGGTTTTATTACATCAGGGGCTTCACCTGGAAATCTGAGGCTGAGCATGAAAGAGCGTTTTGGTTTGTAAGAACCGTGGCGGTTACCTGCATTCACGTGTGTTGATTTCAGCACCATGTTCATGCGTTTTGGTCTTTTTGAGCTTTAGGTTCGAACAATTTAACCAAAATATCTAACTGGGAGTTTTGGGGATGATGCCGCCATTTATTTTGCGTTGATTTGGGTCGTCGTAGTCAACGTTGTGTGGATTCGTGCGACATACAAACACACAAAGTTAGAAAGTGTCGTAAAGCTTGATAAGTCGTCGGATTGACAAAAAAATGCTTTTTTTACTTCAAAATTAACAATTTGCTTTTGTCGTTTTACAAATCTGAACGAAGACGACTGCTCCTCATCGCCCCCGTTTAAGAGGTCATTGTTTCTTGACAGATGTTTTCCTCTGTGATGACCCGCGGCGGGATGCCGGTCACACACTCACATCAGGATGAATTAACATTAGTCGCTAGAAAAAGCAAACCACGGCAGTTTAAACAAATCTGCTGCCGGGCAAAGACGAACCCTCTCACCTTCAAAATGTCAGCAGATAAAGACACAGCAACATTTTACACTCAGCATCTCCTGGTTTTGCAAAGGTTTCATCATGTTTTTCTGTTACAATTAACGTGTTTATAGCTTCTGAATGTAAAGAGCACAGGAAGTCTTCAAAAACTGAGTCCAGAGCCATTCGTCGGTGTATTTAAGTCTTGTGAGGAAACCTCGCCTCCACCTTTCAATGATCCCGAGTCCTCTTTACATGCTCGAGCAAGAACTGAGAGTCAACATCTGTGAAAATGAATTAGTCGCCGTCAAAGCCGAAGCCTCATAGATGTGCTGCGGTTGAATGTGAAATCTGGAGCTTTTTCATTTTCTATTCCCAGAGTGGTATTTCTAGTCATGGAGCGGATGTTTCACAGAAAATCCCCCTTCATATATATAGACGACCAGAGGTGTTTTTCCATTATAACTATATGTACCATTTACAGCAAATATGCTGGAAACCGGATGCAAATGTGCCACGTCTGCCCCCTTTAATACAGGCATTCCCAAAAGTAGAACTTGAAGGAAAGAAATCCCACCTTACATTTTTTTCTAAATCATCATTGAATTCGCTCTCGTATTTGCCGAACCTGCATTTCTTGTAATGCTTCTCTAAGGCTGCGAAATATAAGCCGTGGATATTGTTCTCACAACCTCTACATGACTGGAGCTTCTGATTTTATGACACTATGGACACATAGATACTTGTTAATGATTAAATAGATCGAATAGCAGTGCAATCAGAAATACACCCTGCTTTATTGTAGCCAGAAGTCGGGGACGTTCCCGCTCATGTATGCAAACAACTGTATCTGCGTCACTGTCCTCTGTGCCGTGGTTTAAGAATATTACACAGTGAGAAAGGATCCGTCTTCTTTCAACCTCCACAGCGATTCTGCCCGTGTTGCCTTTGACGTCTCTTCTCATTCAGTCCGTCTGGTGCGGTTTCAGCTGCTGGATGTTGATGATGAAAGAGATTATGTGACCTAATATTCTTTATGATCAGAAAGTGGTCTTTGGAGCTCCGTTACTTAAATTAAATTAACGGGTTCTTTTACACGACGAGGCGGCTGATCTGTATTCATGACGGGTTTTTCTTTTGTAGCTCTTTTGCTTTACACTTTACTTTAATTTGGACGCACGTTAGTCGAGTTTAAGTGACGTCCGTACTTTTTTCACCTTGCGCTTTACTCTTAAGTTCACTCAACCCGGACGCGTTAAATCGTGTACCGGGCGGCACGTTTCTGTCAATCGTCGGCGTTGTTCCTTTATCAAGAGTGTAATACAGCACACAGGAGCGTTCAGAACTGCAGACTTGTGTTTCTTAAATTGCTCAGAAGAAGCACAGATAAGCCTGGGGAGGAAAAAACAATCCCAACACAAAAGAAAAAGAAAGTGGAAAACGCTTCACGGTGACGACAACCTGCAAAGTCGATGACTTCCCGAAACGGGAGATTAGGGCGAAAATCACAGCTCACAATCCGACCCCCCCCCTCACCCTCCCTCCCCCCCACAATCCCTCCCTCCCCTCGGAAGGGTGAACAGACGCTTTGCTGTCTCAGCTTTCAGCGAAGTTTTGACGATGGCGGCCGGCCTTCGCTCGGACGAGGTCACGGGGTAGCGAGATGGCGGCCGGCCCGGCGCCACCTGTCTGAGCATACGCTCTGAGCCCCCGTATCGGCCTGGGGGGTGGGGGGGGTGGAGGGCTTGTTTATCGAAGTGTCCGTGTATAAGTGACCCCAGGCGCTCCTGTCAAACCAACCTTGGGCCGCATGCAAATGTGAGTAACCGATCGCCGCTGAGCCTCCCTGCCGATAAACGGCTGAGCGCGGTGTTTTTCTGCTCCGACAGGGAGGAGGGAGGAGGGAGGAGGGAGGAGGGCGGGCGAAATCAACAGCCGGCTCTCCAATCCTCCTTTGCATCCCTCCAGGGTGAGATTTGAATGACCTGATCAATTTCCAATCAGGAAAGACTCGAAAGCCTTTTCTCTCACAGCGATGGACTTTCCCACAAGTCTTTCATAGGGAAGGCTCGCGGCAACGGAGCGTTTCTTTCGGTATGTATATATATATATATATATTTAAGTATAGCGCTTTTAGTTAAGTCACTTCACAGCCGGGGCCAGAGGCGCTGTGTTTTTCGGGTCGTCCGTCCGGCCCGTTATTGTTAACGTGACGTCTCAGCAGCAGCTGGAGGACGGTGGTCAGTTCTTCGTGTTGAAAGCTCGCTCTGCATCCACAAACTAGTTTTCAGCAAATATGGCAATAACAGTGAAGATCTCACAAACGTCTCACGGCGTGGTATTTTTAGGTTATATAAATAAATACAAATCCCTTCAATTAATAGTTGACATTTTTAAAATGGACTCAAAGTCTTAATGTTAAAAAAGTTTGTCACTGGATCAATGTCTCATTCTGGCGTGTCAGTGAATTTTACACAACAACAGCTGTTTCCATTGACATGTCCTTTGCAGTGGCTTTTTCCCCCCCCAGGATATTTACTCAATCAATGCAGACAAATGTTGGTGTTTGATTGTGCTCATAGGAGCTTTAACAGGTTTTGTGTAATTGGGCCTTAAGACAAACAGTAGTAAACGAAGCCCTGAAGGCAACGCGGTCATCGTGCTGCACGTAAAGTGTGACATTATAGCTATAAGTTACAAGAACAGTGTTAGAATAGAATAGAAGAACACTCCCTTTCGTATTCTAATGAATTTTAACAGCCTCACGAGCAGTTTTTCTCAGCAGTTCACTGTCACTAAAACATCTCTTTATTTGCCTTTCAGGTGGATTGTCAAACAATGGATGACACACGGGCCAATCACCTCGCCGAGTCCACGTCGCTGGCCAAAAGCCTCCGGATCTCGTTAACCACGAGTCGTCAAGCTGACCGAATTTACCTTCGTCTGGGCTTCGCAAAGAAACCACACGGATTAATTCCATTATGGACATTCACGGGCCCGACCCCGTGTGGTGCAGCTAACAAGGAGGAAGCAATATACTTGTTCCCTGCTCATTGATTTTAGCTGCGTCAACATGTTTCTCCCCAAGCAGAGAAAAATCCGGACTTTTGCCCTGCTGATTGGCGTCATTACGTTCACAACGTTTCTGTTCAGTTACACCTTCAGGGACCCGTCGGTCGACTTCTTCAGGCACGCTTTCCGCCTCTCGGACGACTTCTTGTCCAAAGGACAATGTGCCTGTCCGCGGTGCGTGGCGGAGGCGGAGGACGACCCCTGGTTCGCCGAGCGCTTCAATCAGTCCGTGCACCCTCTGATGACGAGGGAGAACAGCGTCCTCTCCGAGGAAACCTTCAAATGGTGGCAGGTGAGACTCGGGGGGGGGGGGGGGGGGCGCTAAGAGAGAAGACAGGCTGAACGCAGGGATCGTGAATAAAAGAGCAGAGATCAAACGCCGCCGCCGAGCTCCCAAAAAGCGTCGCGTTTTTGCCATTTTTGATTATTTTGAAATACAAAAGGACCTTCGCGGGAATCAAGTTGTGAAGCAGACTCCCACGCACAATTTGTTCTCGTTTCACAAGTGGGATGGTGGAAATGGAAGTTGTTGTTTGCTCTCCCCATCTTACTTTCCCACATAAATAGACGAACATTTTTGATGTACGGGTGATTTACAATATGCTGGAAACAGGATGCAAATGTGCCACATCTGCTCCCTTGTAGATGCTTTAACACAGTCATTCCCAAGGAAAGACATTTTTTTAAATCAGCATTGAATTCATGAAACATCATAACTCTAAAGCGCTCTACTTGTATTTCTTACCTTTCCTTTCTTGTGATGCTTTTTTTAAGGCTGCGAAATATAAGCCGTGGAAATGTTCTAACAACCACTACATGACAGCTTGTACTTAGATGGCAGTGTGACAGGAAGCCCTTGTTAATGATTCACCAGGACACAAAAAACACAGCTTTAATGATTGGCCTCTCTGTACAATTAGTCGGAGGTCATGGACGTTCCCAATGCGATTCATTGGCAGTTAAACCGTTGTTTTCTTCACAGAGAATATTACACAGAGAAAAAGCCTCCACAATGCGCCACATGCCTTCATATCTTAACTTTCACAATAGAAGCCGAAGAAATATAACCTTCCTTGTTATTACTAATTAACTTATTACCCGTAATTCAATTTTATACGTATTGTACTTTCTGCACGTCCCATTATGAGAGAACAGCGCTCTCCTTTGTCTGGGAGGCATCCGGTGCCTTCGGCGTTCCCGCATTCACCTGCCACCACGTCCAATTAGAGGCAAGAATAGAAAAATTACTGCGAGGTTGCCGCCTGTCACTACTCGTTTAAAGCAGCGCTCCTCACCGGGAGCCCGACGAGGCCTCAACTCTCGCATATCAACGGCAGCCCCGGCCAGATGCTTCAGGGTCAAGGGCGCGACCTCCACGGACGGCTAAGTGTAATTACCGCAGAGGATCGGGTTTCGAATCCGGTTACCGTAATCTCGTTGTTTTTTTTTAATGCAGCCGATAGATTCTCGAGATTGATAGTCGTGTTTCCATAAATGACGCTGAATGAATTGAAGGAAAAACCCTTCCCGGTCACACTCAAAGCGCGAGTCACTACAACTCGTGACTTAGACTCTGAGGTCTGTTTCTGCCGTTGTCGCCAGTGGCTGCAGTCAGAGAGGCGGCCGGCCAACTTCAGCGAGGTGGTGGAGGAGCTGTTCCGAGTCATCCCCGACGAGGTGCTGTACGCCGACGCCGGCCCCAAGCGCTGCAGGACCTGCGCCGTGGTGGGGAACTCCGGGAACCTGAAGGGGGCCCAGTACGGCGCCCTGATCGACTCCTTCGATTTCGTCGTAAGGTCGGTTGACACGTCGGCCCGTTGTGTTTTTAGCGGCCACGCGTTTTTGACACAATAAATATAAGAGATAAAGATGAGCGATGAAGATAACAGATGAGATTTAAAGAGGTTGTAATTTTCCACCTTTGTGCAGTGGAAAAGATTTAAAAAATACACAGAAATAAAATCGTTAAAAACATCACTATATATACATATAATACAATCTATCCAAACCAGCAATGATTACTTTTGTCTCCTGACTAGTTCATTTCTTCCCGTTGTGCAGCGTTCTCTCTCTCTCTCTCTCTCTCTCCCACGCTCACCCGCCCTCGTTCTGGGATGGATAAATAAAATGGCAAAAATAATCTTGGCAAAGAAGCTGATAAAAACAACGGTGTTTTGAGTTTTCCAGTGTTTATTCAGTGCCTCGGGGCGGCAGGGAACAAGAGGGGAGCTGCCTGTAATCTGTTACGCCATTTGCGCCTCTGCAGAGAGCGAACTGTAAGAGATGCACAGCGCGACGGAGGAGCTCCTCCAGAGGCGTTGCGGTCGCGCTCTCTGCTGCGGATTCGAACCTTCCGGCGCTACGACCAAATTCAGCTGATGGGGACGTCGGCGGGCGAATAAACATTGTCGCTCGGACTTTAACCCAAGGGTGACATGTTCGAGTCCCGGCTGTCTTTTGCAAGTTCAGACTGAATAAGTACTGACCTGCAGTGGATTGCTATAACTCAATGTTACAGGCTGCTGTCATTCTCAAATCAAAGCAGTCTCCCAATATTATTTCTGCAGAGAATAGATGATGTCATCAAAATTAAAATAACACATTCGGTTAATGACAGTTTAGAGATGTGAGTGTGTGCAGAGATGGAAAAAACAAGGTCTTTCAGATATCCACAATTCAATTGGCCCAGATCCTCACAAGCCTCCTTTTTAGACCATTATGAGTATTAAATGTCATCGGCCTATCGGCTAAAGCCTCTTGTTCGCTCAGCAGATTGTACAGAGATTTGAATCATAAAGAGCCCTTTCATCCGCCTGACAAACATAATAAGCTTGATGGATTTTTCGTGAGGATGCTTCTTCCAAACATTTTTTTTTTTTACATAGTCATGATGAATTAGATTTGAATTATGCTTTTGTTCTTCTAAGAGAAGCCGATGTGTTCCTTGGAAATATTACGGCAGGGAAACTTAAGACACTCACAACAAACTCTTTAATTTAATTGGTAGATTTATTCATTCGTTTAAGCACTGATGCTTTAATCTGCAATGTAAAAATATGTACTGCTAACTTGGTTGTGAATTCTTTAGTGCAACCTCAAGGTGAGGTGCTTAATATAACTATAGTTCTCTTTAAATATGTCATGAATAAATGCAATTAAATTTGCCACATAATGGAAAAGACGGCAAAGCAAAAAATGATGCGAATGCTTGTCTGCACTATAATCCCACACAATTATAATAAAAACACATTTGGAAAACTATTCATCTGACAGGCTTATTTTTTCCACAATGAAAATGGGATGCGTTGAATAGCACAGGTAACCTTTGGGAATTAGGATGAAAGACATTATTTTCACGTGTAAGTTTAATGGAACGTATTTTATGTAATGTAAAAATATTTTCTCATTATTAAATGATGTAACCCACTTACGATTCGGCCTATTTAGCGAGGTTCAAATCCCTCCACAGCGGCAGTAATTACACCGAGGTGTCGTTCCCTGAACGTTTGGCTTTTGCCCTCCGGACATCTTCCTCTTTGTACCACTGTGGGAGTTTTGAAGGTAACCAGCGTTCTGCGCAGTAAAAAACAATTCCACACAATGGCAGGAGGGAGGTGATAAAACACTGAAACCAGGTCCCGACGTGGTTTGTGCAAACCAGGTCCGTGCAAAGCGTTGCTCTTTGCCCGTTAGCAGGAGCTACAGCGCGCAGCCAAAACGGCGACCCGAGCGGCGCGGACACGTGTTTCACAAGAACTTGGTCAACGTGCTCTCGGTCCAGAATGCATGTTCTATGGAATGCCGATTGCTCCAAAGTCCACAAAGATACCCCACAATCGCTCCTTTGTAACAATTGCTCTTTTGTAACGCGGGATGTCGAGTTCTCTCAGCGCCTCCCTCGTTCTCTTTGCCGTATTTTCTTTAAAGAAGGAGGAGGCCCGTCTTGACTGTGTGGTGGTCTCATCACTCATGTTTACTCTGCTGAACTGAGGATCAGCCAGGCTTATATCCCGTGCTGTGACGTACGCCCTCGCATACAATAACTCCGTCAGGACGGACCTCGGCGCCGGCGGGTGTGACAGGTAGAAACATCCTGTTTGTGGCTGAAAAATCCCTGTTTAAAATTGACTCCGTATCTGAGATGTTCACACGACTAACACGCAGGCTTCTCCAGCTCCGGCTGTCTCCCGTCTGCTGGTAATTGGCTTCTTCAAACCTTTCAGCGAGATTTAGCGCGCGTGTTTTATCGCCGCGCCTCCCGAGGGCCCCGCGGATGACCGCGGCGGTCCTCGCCGGTGCCTGTCAGCCATCAACAAAAGCTGCACTTTGTGTTTGTAATCAGCGCCCTTAAGCTCAAATAGAGCCCCTTGCTTTGTTTTCATGATTATATGGCGACGCCAACAGTGCTTGCAAAGATCCTCCATTACTAAAATTTCCCGACGTAAGCGTCGGTTTTCGTGTGTTTAAGCCCCTCTGAGATCCATCCCGGCCTTTGCACGGCTATTTGTTATTTTGACACAAGTATCGAATGGAGTTCAGGGGCTTGATTGCCACCTGGGCAACTATGAACGAGTGTGAGGGCGCTTAGCGGCGCGAGGGCATCAATCAAGGGGCCCGTTTGGTGACAGGAATTCGAATGACCGCCGTCCTTGATTTGTTTGCTATTTGTCTGGTTTTATTGACTAGACGGCAGCTCGGCTCCTCGCAGGAATCCCCTCGCAAAGATGATTCGTATTTTCATCTCATTGTTCGTGGGTCGGGGGGGAAACGTTTTTGTCTGCATTGCTTCAAATTCTTTTTGTTCACCGTGAAATCAAAGAAGCGCGGGTCACTCGGATGGCAAAGGTTAAGGCCTTAATTACTCACGCCGTAGCTTTGGATTCATGGTTTTTGCATCGCTGGTGCTGTCGTTGCTCCACACAGAAGGTCGAGAGCGCCGGTCGCCCGAGAGTTGTTTGTTAGATGCGTCACTCTGAAAAGGACGAGATTTATTCCAAGCGGCTTTAGTGAGGACCTTCTGCAAAAGGGTTTTAAAGTTGTTGATGCTTTGATGATGTCGAACCGGATAACCGATAAACCGGATTTTCGAGCATTCCTGAAGTATATCGTTTTTTGAACTGAATAGATTTTGTCTTTCTGGCCTGACAAAGAACGCAGATAAACCATCTGCTATTAATTTAAAACCGCGAGACAGAGCACACATCAGGCCTGCTGGAAAAATCTTTACCCCGAGAACATCACTTCTCAGAAAAGCTTTTATTTCCGACCGCTCCTGCTGTCCCACGAAGCAGAACAAACACACCCGTTCTCCATTCACTCATTCCCGTGTTTCCCCAGGATCAATTAATTCACTATTATTCATTTTTCTTGTTATGTCAAGCACCATGAATTTAATGTAATGAGTTGCAAAGTATTCACATAATACCTGTTTGGTTGCTTTTTAAAACTGCAGCCACACAGAGACCAAAACCACATTTTAGCCCGAGGACAATAATAATGTTTCCAGTTCTCAAACAGTCGAACAAAAGGGACGAGTACACACTGTTCGCGCGGCTCCGGGGCAACTGCAGGCCGTCCGGAGCGAAGAGGCGCGCCGTTCTTCGCACGACCTCGAGGGCCACTCTGCGAGTTAAGCATTGGCCTTTTTAATTACAAAGCCCGGAGCTTTAACCTCCCCCCACTCACACTCTGTGCCATCATCTCATCTGGTGACGTGGCCTCATTCTGGCCCGAATGCATCACCTACCTAATAATAAATGTGCAGAGCGTCCTTTCGTCCCGGTGGTTCATTAGTGCAGAGGCCTTTTGAAAATGTGCACGCACTCGGGCTTGAAATGCAGCTGACCTTTGAGGCGTCGGACGGCTTTTACTCGCCGCGTGACCCGGCGGCACCGTGAAGCGCCGGGTTCAGCTTTCTGCATTTCGAGGAAAAATGAATAACAGTTAGACAAATAGTGTTGAACTGCCTGCTGGCAGACAAACAGGCTTGACATTAAAGATGCAATTATTCGTGTATCGGCGTCAGTCACACTGTTCAGTTTTTCCTCCCTCTTTCGATCCTTCAACAACCTTTTTAAAAAGTCGGAAATTGCAGATTCACATATCCAAACATTGGATATATTTCATTTGAAGTCCCTTATTTAACTGAATATGATATTAACGTATTTAACTGTACCTATGAAGTCACTAGCGCACATCCACGCCCGTTAAGCCAAACTTCTGTTGTTTCCAGTGATCCTCCTCCATCATTTCAACACTGTTTTATGTTTTCTGTAAATGCCGAAGCACCGTAAGGGCCCATGATTAAGCCCACGCCAGCCTGCGAGGCAGCGATCCCGTTAAACTGAGCACTGATGAACGATTCAAGCGCCTGCCTGCGCGACGTTTCATTCACGCGTATTCGCCGTTTGTCTGACTGAACGAGTGAAGGCAGAAGTTGAATATCGATTAGAGCAGTCTGAAACATTCGCCGCCTTTTAGAAGAGTTCACAGCCAGCATTTGACCCCTGCGGCGAGTGATTGCAAAATGGGTAAGATATTCAAAAAGTCTTGTGAATGAATTACCAGGTTATGCTGCCCAGCGCCAGAAAAGCCTCCCTTCTTTATATTGTTGCTGTTCGAAGCATCCAATGAAAATAGTTTAATGAGAACGCCAAGGTAATGTGGTGTTGCAGTAAGATACGTCTGAATGTGTTTTTAGTGGTGGTTTGAAATGCTCACAGGGGCCTGCTGGGGCATCAGCAAGTTCAGGGAGACTCACAAACGGCCGACCCCCCTGCAGGCGGAGGTCCATTGGAGTTAGATTTTATTCGTCTTGTGCGTGGCCTCGGGCCTCTGCAGGCTGAATTCTGCTCATCGTGTGCAATGGTTTTCCCCTCTGAGCTGCTTTTTTTTATCCGCGCGGGACGACAGGGATCCATTCGGTGTGCAGGTTTAAAATCCCCCAGAAGCTATAGTTACCATTTAGAGAGAGAGATCCACAAAAACTGTTCTTTTCCGGCCAATACTTCGCTGCCTCTATGAACCTGCTTCAGAAGCAACATGCAGCGAAAACCGGCTCTTCTTTCCTCATAGTCAGAGATTATTATTCCTTTATAAGAGCACTGTAAATATGCAAAGAAAAACATGTAGAATGTTAACAATTTTATTCTGGTGCAAAAGTTTTCTGCAAAAATTTCCAGTTTAGAATGATTTTTATCTTCTGTGTAAAAACCTCCGATATCTTTGTGCTTTCTGAGCAGCTCTGTTCACCATTGTATTCATATATGTATATATATATACTAATACTTTACTATACCCTTTATGGAATACAACCATACCTTTGTTATTATTATTTGTGGTCTATCTACGACGTCAGAAGCACAAACGGCAACGTTTTCCCCCCAAATCACATCCATTTAAATCTCATTCCCGTTTGATTATATTTTCCTAATATATGTTCTATTTTCAGTTTCTTCTATTCAAATGCGCCCGAGCGCAGCCGACATCTTACACGTCATCTTACATCTCACGCGTTCATGAAACAGGAGAAAAATAGACACATCTCATCGGCCGGGCGACACAAAGTGCTTCTTTGCAGGAGGTTGTTTGTGAGCCCTGACAGGCTCGGGCTGAAAATGTCACGTTGTTATATATCTGTCATCCCCATCTGTAATGAGGAGTATTGCTCAGGCTGGTGTCGCATGAGAGGGGTGGAGGAGGGGGAGTCGGGGGGTCCTCTTCATGATTTCTCTTCTCTGTCTCACTTCCTTCCACTGTTTGCTGCTCCGGAGTGCGTGTGGTTGGACACAATGATGGAGGCCCAGCGCTTATTGTTGAGCTGCAAATGGACCCTTGATTGTTACGAAACGCCGTTTGGATTGCGACCCATTGTGGTTTTTGTCTCTTGTGTGTTTTTGTGATCTTTTTGCTTTTATCAAAATTGTGGTTGTGGCTGGTGTCGCGTGTTGCCTTTGCCGTTTGGATGAGTACGACAAATAGTCTAATTTATCACATCTTTGTGACACACGGGGGGGAAATAAACCTCAATTGAGATCAAATCATTTGAAAAAAGCCTGGAAGCAATTAAATCTTCTCCTCCCCTCCCGCAGAATGAACCAGGCGCCCACGACTGGTTTTGAGGAAGACGTGGGTGCAAAAACAACACATCATCTCATGTATCCAGAAAGTGCCAAAGACCTGGACAACACCACCAGCCTGGTGCTGATCCCCTTCAAGACTCTGGACCTGCAGTGGATCCTCAGTGCTCTGACCACGGGCACCATTAAACAGTGAGTCCGCGTTTGTGTATGACGAGTGGAACGAATCCGCCAAGAATCATCACTGCAGTCTGCTGATCCCACCCCGCGGGAAAAGAACACGAGCAAGGAGTGAAATCAAAGCGAGCGCACAGCGACGTTATTAAAAGGAGCAGCAGGTTTAAGCCCAAAATCCTTTCAGCATCTATTAAGTTTTAATATTTCTTTTTAACTTTATAGAAACAAATCAAAAACAGGATGCTCTCTAACTTGTAGTCTGTAATTCTTTCTCAACTAATACAATTTAAATATACATGCTTCATTTGTCAATTAAATCGCGGCTCGATAACTTATGGCGATGCCTCTTTCTAATTTGTTCCATGTCTTCGAATAGCGTCACACTCTCCGATTTGTCACAACACGGATAATCCCTCACGGGTTGATCTTCCACTACATTCCACCTGTCGGCTGCTTCATTCTCATCGACCCGTAATCATTAGCTTGATTACTGGAAATCCCCCCAAAGAAAGGGGAAGAAAAAAAAGTCAGGCACCTGCCTGCAGCTATTACGAGCCGGCTTGTTCCAAACGAGAAGGACTAGAGCGTCCAAACCGAATGTCTCTGCTCTCTTCCGGCTTCCGTTCCCTGGCAGCGATGTGCGTCCAGCAGGTCTGCAGCCAGTGTTGTGAATCCTTTTGTCACCCTTTTTTTTCACTCTTGTTTAAATAGCTGTCGTACTTTTTTTACCGGTAATTTTCACACTAATTCACCGTAAAAACACGAAGGAATTGGTCGGACTGCTATGTACAGGCGCATATTTCCAACCGTCATTAAACCTTTTTAATTGTCGAGTTTTAATGAGACACAATGCGGCGACGGTAATAGCCTAGATTAAAAAAAAAAAAGAAAAAACTACTTTAATTGGAAACATTTGTCTTGGTTGTGTCTTATTACTCTTCATTTCAGTCATCGCTGCGCCTTCCCTCTGCGTTTCAGACCAAGGGCCCCAACCGGCGAGGTGTAGAAACGCCACTGACTTTGTTGTTTTTTTGTCTTTCTTTGTTCGTAAAAAGACGGTGGAGACGCCGGGTTCTGCCTGTGAACATTTTCACATTCAAACTCTGCAGCACCTACGACAAGTCGGCCGTCGCGCGCGGTCAGACGAACGTTGCAAAGCGGCAAAACGTGACTGCGAGGATGTGTTGAATTGAGGATGCAGGGCATTTATTTTTAGACTATTAAACCAAATCCGTGGATGTGGATGCGATGACACTGATTACAGATGAAATAAAGCACAGCCCCGTGGAGATAAAACAACATTTTTTCACGGCATCTCAGAGCCCATAATCTAAGTTCCTGTTCTTCTCTTGTGTTACAGCACATATACACGGGTACCATCCAGGATTAAGGCAAACAAAGATAAAGTGAGTCAAACTTAATCCCCGGCATGTGGTAGCAATCTCTCATTACTACTCTGTACTGACGCCATTCAAGAAAGTAGCCATGCTGATATATGATTGATAACTGCTATGAAGTAATGTTCTTTCTCCTCTTTCACTAAAGTACAAATAGGTGAAATAAATCTGTGCACATTTTTTTTTTTTTTCCGGCAGGTGTTGATTTACAGTCCGACGTTTTTCAAATACGTCTTCGATACCTGGCTCGAAGGTCACGGGCGATATCCCTCCACCGGCTTCCTCAGCTTAATGCTGGCCGTCCACATATGCGATGAAGTAAGTCGAGCCCCTGATCTTACGGACGACCACCTCGGCGAGCGGGACCTTGCTCGGCCTTCACCTTGTGCGGCCGCCGGGCTTCTGACAACGTGCTTTTGTTCCCCCGTCTGCCGCAGGTCAGCGTGTTTGGATTCGGCGCGGACCAGTACGGAAACTGGCACCACTACTGGGAGGAGAACGATTTGTCCGGAGCGTTCCGTCACACGGGCGTCCACGACGGGGATCACGAATACAATGTCACGCTGCAGCTGGCGGACAAGCACAAAATTAAAATGTTCAGAGGCAGATGATCAAACAAACCTCAAAAACGTGAGCGTTTTTTTTTGTTGTTTTTGAACGAGAGAGACTTCGGGTTTTCATTTCTACAGACCTTCTCGGGTCTGACAGGCCGTCAAAAAGACAAAAGCACTGCCATCGGTTTGCATTGCCCCGAACCCAGTGTATCATGTGACACGCTTCGTCAGGACAGCTTTTGTACCGTTGTGCGTGCACACTCTTTTGTTGTGGTCTGCTGTGTATGTTCACGGTCACTGCGGATGGATTGTATTCATTGTGTGTATACGATAGTTGTCAACGTTCATCATTCATCACGAGCGTCGGACACGTAATACAGCCTACACACAGGTGCCTTATCACTCAAATCGATACTGTACATTTGTCCTTTACAACGTGACATTTTTCAATAAAAAGTAGTTTTAAGTGCCTTTAATGGGAGGTTTTTGCTTTTAAAATGAACTGTATTGTTATCATGTATTCTTACTTAAAACTATCTGCAACCTTTACAGGTTTACCACCTTAAAAAAAAGACTGGTCGTGTGATTTTGTTTCCTCAGAATGAACCGTTGTTATTTTCTATCGTCGCTTTCTGGAGCCAATCAAACTTTCACATCGTCCGTCTTCAGCTTTCTTTACGCGCTCGGCAGGTGAGACGAGCTTCATTTGGTTGCAGTCTGCAAACTCGCCACCAGGTGGCCGCCAATTCCTCCACACCGCATTTTTGTGTGACACAGAACATTTAAGCACTTCTGTCATTGTCATTTCTTGAGTAAATGCCAGAGACCAAAACGTTGGCTCGGCCACACATCTGGCTTAATTTAAAGCCAGCTCTGTCATCCAGGCTTTAAAACACCAGCTGTTTTTGTTGACACGTCACGTTCACCAAAGAATCTCTGATCCGCAGCATTCTAACTCTTGTCAGGAGTTCAGCTGGGTTACGATTTGAGATGATGGCAAGAGGAAGCGCATCATTTATTCAATTTAAATCCGACAGCCACCATGTAGATTTGTTATGAAGGGGGCACTGTCACCTAGTGGCTGAGATCATGTAGATGTCAAACTTGACCCACTAGTACGTCACACACCTGTATTCGATCTTCACTTACATCCAGCTGAGATATAAATTGTTGTAAAAACCAAACAAGCGGCAACTTCACAAAACAATTTTGTTGCGTAATTGATCACTTTTGGGTCATTAATACTGGCTTGTGTGGGGGGGCTTGATATTGAAAAACATTATTATTATTAGCATTATTCAGGGTTTTAGTTATCAATGAACTCTCACAATACAGAAACACGTCATTGGAGTTTTTCGGCTAAAATATTTGATATATTTTTCATATATTTATTCACTTATTGACAAGTACGGGAAGAAGTGTGGGAAGCTGTAATAAGCTTGTATAGTTTTCAGACTAGTATTCAGAATCCACTGTTCAATTTGATGATTTGATGAAATATGTCATGTTTTATTTTAAAGAAATGTGTAACATTTTGGTGGTTCTCGACAGCAAAACAATTGTTTCAATAAACATTGACATTTTCTTCCCTTGGGCAACGACTTTGATCCTTTTCCTCTTTGTGCTCTAAGTGAGATTGTGTTTCCTCTGCTAGATATTTATCTCTTTACCATCATTTAAACTGAAATCAGACACATTTTAATTTGTACACTTTAATTAGCAACTAGGGATTAGAGTGTTCATTTCAGTCCCCCCCCTCCCTCCTTGTTTGATCCATCATCACAGAGCGCAACTAATATGCTTATAATACAAATATGTGAAAATATGTAAAAAATAAGCTTTATTTTCTTTCCATTTAACATTCAAAAAATGCTGTGATACCATCAGCCTTTAGTCCTAAATATGAAATGATAAACTGTGCTTCAGCAGAAAAATCTTTGAGTTTTAAATTAAAAGCTTAAATGAGATAAAAAATGTAAGTTGTTATCCCTGCAGGCCTGGCCCTGCACGCTGCTACACATTTCTTAGCTTTTTCTTTTACTTCGTTATGAAGCAGCTCAGCGTCTCACAGCTTCACTTCACAGTACAGCTGTTTTCAGGCTGCTGTGGCAGAAACGTTCTCCTTTTTGCAAATTAGTATAATTAATGTGGTCGCTGAATGAGGAATCAGACTTTTTATATTCTCTATTCTTTTTTACATTTTTAATCTACTACATATGGATAAACAGCAAAAACTTGTATTGTCATTCTGACAGCAAATGATTATTACATTAAATTAAAGTTAAAGAACACATATATGGAGTTCTATTCACTCACTTGCGCTTGAGGCTCAGTCTTTATGTACATGTTGCATTAAACATTCAAAATGCTCAGCTTGGCTAATATTGAGATAGAAAGGTAGTGAGCTATTGAAAGCAATGCCTTGTATGGATGCTGCTCAGCCACTATTTTATTCATATATCACCAGGAATCAGAAACTTTTATTGCCAAAATATGTTGGATGTAAAAGGAATTTGACAGGGTGCATAAAAGTGGACAGTAAGAAAAGGAGTCCTGGAGAGAGCCGATCACCCTCTCCGCAGAGCGGATGACACGCTGCAGCCTGCCCTTGTCCTTGGCTGTGGCTGCAGCGTACCAGGCGGTGATGGAGGAGCAGAGGATGGACTCCATGATGGCCGTGTGGAAGTGCACCATCATCGTCTTTGGCAGGTTGAATTTCTTCAGCTGCCTCAGGAAGAACAACCTCCGCTGAGCCTTCTTGGTGATGGAGCTGATGTTCAGCTCCCACTTGAGGTCCCGGGTGATGATGGAGCCCGGGGGGTTCAGGGTGTAAGGCCTGAGGGCGCAAGGTGGACTTCGGGGATTCGGCCCCTCGAATGTCTGCGCGTTCCCCTTTAAATGACGTGGCCGATGACGTCATCCTCGGCCCGTCAAACAGCACAACACGGAAGTGCTCGGTGGCTCAACCTGTAGTTCAACGGAGCGACTTAATGAGCCAATGTTTCCCCTGTAGCACAGGTAAGTCAAGTAACTTAACGCTACAACACTTTAAATCCTCAGCGGAATGCGTATTATTATTATTATTATTAGTAGTAGTAGTAGTAGTAGTAGTAATTATTATCTGAGAATAAACACCAGCTGCGATAAAGCGCAGCGTGTCTAAACATGGCAGCGATGGCTAACTTTCTAGTTTCACTTTCTGGCTGAAGACAGAAAAATGGACGCTGCGGTTGGTGAGAAGAAGGGTACAGAAAGAGTAGAGACTCTTATCGGTCAACCGTTGAAGGAAATGCGTCACGTTCGCTCCCCGACTACCGGGGGGGTCAACCGGGCGGCTCCAGAGAGCCGAGCTGCCCGCCCGCCGGGCCGCGGAGGCCCGTCAACGGTCCTGACGGGCTGACGTTAGTTTACAAAAACGGCCAAAAGCGGCTGAGATTCGCCTCTCTGAAGCTAATATGTGTTAATAAGTATCAGCTAAAGACACTCATTCAAACATGTTCCTAAAAACACACAAAGGAATCTTTCCTTAGGCAACTTGTGTGAGAAAATAAAACTTAAAATCGTATATATCGTATATATTAAGTATTGTGGTAATAATAAGTATCAGTCTTGTTGTTGTTAATATGTTTAGATGTTAATAAAAATATTAAAAAGTCAATTGTCATACGATTCCAATTAAATTCCTCATTATTTATTACAAAAAAAGTACGTAATTTTCCAAAAATATATTTCTTAAATATATTTTAAAATCAAATGCTGTGACAGCTTTGATACATGTAAAAAATTAAACAATCAAGCATAGTTTGATACACAGTGTCGGGCTTCATTATTCAAACAAAAAAATGTGATGAATCTTTTTCTATAAATCATAATAATACGCACCGCGACTCCGTTCTCCGGTCTCTGAAGTTGATACACACCTCACATATTGGCAGTGGAGCCCTGAGACTAACGCATCACCGGAGAAATGCCCCCCAGCATCGAACAGACGCAAACCAAAGATGATAAACGATGTCGTCGGATGATTTGAGCCGCTCAAACAATGTTTTTGTATTCAGCAGAATGCCCGTTGAAAGCCCGGAGGGGAGGACGGTGGAGGTGCTGGCGCTGCCGGCGTCCGTGGACGAGGAGCTGCTCTCTCTGTACTTTGAGAATAAGCGGCGCTCTGGGGGGGGTCCGCTCGTCTTTGTGGAGAAGAAAGGGGACCGCGCCACTCTGGTGTTTGAAGAGGCAGAAGGCAAGTGTTTGACCTGACAACCTTTTGACATTCGCTGCTTCAAAGTCTTTTATGTACATCGACCACACGGTATTTACAATGTCACAACATCTTTATACAGCCTGTCATCCACCTGCAGAACACTTAGGCAGACACATAGCATTGGTTTGCTAATAAGACATTTTAAGACGCTTAATGGAAACGATGTGTCAACTTGTCATTGAAGCGCCGTGCTTATTCTGCCTTCATTTCTATTTCCACTTTGACAGCTGCAGCCCGAGTGCTGTGTAAAGGCCACCACGTTCTGCATAATGCCGAGCTGAGTGTGAAAAGGCCGGCCTCGGAGAGCCGATGCAGACTGCTGCTGCGGGGGATCAACCCCAACACCTGCACAGAGATGATCGAGCTCTACGTGGAGAACATGATGGACTTGAACGTGCCCGAGTACACTCTGCGTCCCTCGCCGGGGAGAGATTTCATCTGCATTCATCTCAGCCAACCCCTTACAAAAGGTCTGCTTAACACACAGGTTTACCTTTTGTTAATTATAAATCATTCTTAATTAGGTTTTTGTTTTCTTTTGTTGTTTAACACGTTTTGTGTTGTAGATTTCCAAGACCTCAGTGCTAAAATCGCAAAGAGGAAACTGGATGGGGCCGAGGTCACTCTCGAACAGATTGACCCCTCGGACTCCGTGTTGGTGGAGAACCTGCAGCCCGGCACCTCTCCAGACGTGCTCACTGTGTACTTTGAGAGCCTGCGAGGTGGGGGACAAAAGGTGAAGGAGGCCACGATGCTTTCAGAGCATACAGCCAAAGTGTCCTTTCTCAATTATGAGTGTAAGTCTGTTTGTTTTTACAACCTTTTTTAAAACTCTTTTTGTTACGTCATAGATTTCGAACTGTCTGTATTTCCTCTCGACAGCGGTGGGCGTCATTCTCGACCTTTCTCACCGACTGGACGGTGCTGATCTCGTCGTGGGGCCGTACTTTGACTTCCTCCTGCCCACAGAAAAATTAACGTCACGGGACTCTGCGGCTGGAAGTCAAGACGCGACTGAGAGAGACTCTGAGGAAGTTCCGATGCAGACCGCTCCCCCCGCGGTGGTCGCTGCAGACAGCGAGTCCTCATCTCCTCTGGCCTCGAAGCCTCTTGCCGCCCATGAAGCAGCAGAGAGGGAGGCGGCAGAGGTTGTCATGGCGGACGAGAAAGAACTACTCTCAAGCCATATTCCTATCGCTGACCCAGCAAAACTTGCTTTGTTTCAAGTCAGCAGCTTCCTACGGGACACTGTGAACGCCCACCCGAACCTCACCATCCAAGTCAAAGACGATGGCGTGCACATCGCAGGGAGCGACCGAGAGACGCTCGCGCAGATACAACACGCCGCCTCGGGCTGTTTGGGCCAAATGGCCGAGACTCGCGTCACCCTCGAGTCGGAGCAGGCTCGGCTCCTCGCAAGAAGAGACGTAAGAGAGCACCTCCTGCGAGCTCTGGCTCAGACCGGGTCCGCTGCCGCGTACGCCGTGTCGGACTGCGACGTGGCGGTGGCCGCCCCGTCTCGGGACTCCGCCGAGCAGGCGTGTCGCTTTTTGGAATCCCAGCTGTGTCACCTCAGCATCCCGGTGGACACGCAGCACGAGTGCATGCTGTACTGCAGGGAGTGGTCCGAGTTCCTGGAGGCCCTTGGTTTCTCCGCTGTGAAGGTGTCTGAGCGAGGAGGCAGCGTGGAGCTGTTCACTCTGAAGGGGATGGAGGGCGAGAGGCAGACGGCCATCACGAGCTTCCTCGCCACCCCCATCGAACGGGAGACCGTCATCTCCATGGAGCCGGGCGTGCTGAAGTACATCCAGATGCATTGTCATCAGCTGCTGGCTGAAATGAACCAGGTGTCCATCTTTCCTCTGGAAGCGGAGGACGTGTGCGGGTTGAAGGTGAGCCATGCAGCGGTAATCTGGGCCCTGCAGGGGGCGGTTTAACGCTTCAGGCTGCCGGCCTCTAACGTGGTCTTCTTTTTGTAATCGTTTCGTCTCTTTTGTCGTTTTCGTGAACGCACCCGACAGATCCACGGCCAAGCCACCGCTTGTCAAATGGCCGAGGAGGTGTTGCAAGGTGTCGTGTCTTTGGTCTGCACCAGAACCATCACAGTGAACGTTCCGGGAGTGACCCGGTTCTTGAACGAGAAGCTGTGCGCCAGCATCCTGAAGGAGATGGAGACAAAGTTCACGGTGTTGATCATCCCGAAGCACGTTCCCTGGGAATCCCTGGCGCACCAGGTAAAGACGGAGCGCAGGATTTCTGCTCATGTTTTTGTCTCGTGTGTTTTTCAGCCTTCCCCGCAGGAAGCCGGTCAAACTAGTTGTGATTCTTCTTGACGGAAAGCTTTGGGGCTTCGTTCAGAATATCCTCAGGCTGATTTTACGACAGAACTCGGGCAGAAAGGAAACGCTGATGTTTTAAGTCTAACCGCCCGTTTGCACGTAGCATCGACTCAAAAGTCTCTCACGTGCGTGAAAAATGTTTTTCGAAGAACATTTTCAAACGCGATATCTGTTAGAAAAGGCATTGCTGCATGTCAGAGGCAAACGTCAGATAAATGAGGACACGTTGCTAGTAAAATATCCACCACACCAGCAGCAGCCTGAGCCGTTGATACAAGGCCGGATGGATTCACGCTTTCATGTTTACCCCAAATTCTGACCCGACCACCTGAATGTCTCAGTTGAGTCTATGCAAGTTGTACTTTGGGTTTTCTGTAGCTTGAAGTCGTCTTCAAGGTTCTGCGTGCTCAGAGATGCTATTCCGCATTCCTTTGGTTTGAGTTACTGCTGCTTTTCCTTCATGGCAAACCTGTCTGCCGGCTCTCCTCTGACATTTCTGAACCTTTCTCTGTAAAACCTAGAGATGGTTGTGCGTGTCCCAGTAGATCAACAACCATGCCACGTTCACGAGTCCCTTAAATCAACTTTCCTCCCATTCCGATGGTCGGTTTGAGTTTCACCACGTCTGCAGGCCTGATTGCATTGAGTGGCGGCGGCGTGATTGGCTGATTAACAACAGTTGCACCCAATAAAGTAAATATTTAAAGCTGCTGCTTTCCAAAGCATAACAAATTTTAAGATTGAACGTATTTTGTAAAATAAAAGTCCATGAGAATTTCTCATTATAATGTGAATTCTGAATTTTGAATTTCTGGTTTTGTTTCAGGACATTTTTGATACCGCATGGAACATGATGTCGCAGCAAAACTTCCCGCGAGTTCCCTTCGATGGTTCTGCCCCGGATGCGAAGTCTGATTCCATGCAGACCGATCATAATGGAGCTCCAGATAAAGGTAACGCCTCCGCCTGCTGTCACATGTCATCTTTCCATCCCGCCTCCCTGACCTCTGACCTCTTTGAAGGCCTTTTAGACGAGGCAAAGAGAATCGTCTCGGCCGTCGAAGGAGGACTCGGGCAGTGTGTGACCGGTCCCGACCAGCCCGACGCCATGGATGAGCTGGACCTGTACACGGCGGAGGACCCGACCCCCCTGGCGGACCAGGACCCTCCCGGGATGGCCGTGGAGGACACGAGGGAAGGGAACGCAACGAGCGGCTCGCTCCCGCCGAATCTTTCTAGCAACCTCGAAGAAGAGGCCCAAATGTCTCTGGCCATCCAGTACTCCATGGAGTCCAGTCATTGGTCGCCGGAGGAGGAGGAGCAACAGCTGCAGCGGGCCTTGGAGCTGTCGAAGAACATGATCCAACACAAGGCGTCCTCTGGCGCTGACAAGCAGGTGGTGAAGGGCGTAGATGTTTCCTTACAGGAAGCCATCAAGGCAGCCAACACCACACAGATGGTTGTGTACGCGAGTTATAACAGCGACCTGATTCGGGTGGACATAGCTTTCGGGAAGAAGGTCAACCAGAGACAGGTGGAGGAGAAACTGGAGCACAGGTGTGTGAGGAACATGTCCGAGTACCACAGGAAGTGTCTGGAGATGATCAAGAGGAAGCACGCGGTGGAGATCCAAATCCAGGGCACCATCATCACCGTCTCCGGCTTCAAGGACTACGTGACCGGAGGACTGGCCGACTTGAAGCTGCTGCTGGAGAAAATATCCAACTCGGTCACCGACCGGGAAATCCTAAAGACCGTCCAGTGGGCGTATCACGACCCGGCGTCTTCGGACCCGACCCCTTATTGCCCCGAGGCCACCGTGTTCATCGAGAACGCCCTGAGGAGGAAGCTGCAGAAGGTCGACATCCTGTTGGACAATCGGCCCCACACCATTGACTTTGAGAAGATGCAGGAATGCAACGTAGCGTCCGGGAAGTCGGTGAAGATCTCCAGGAAACTGCTTGAATCAGGGGACTTGGATGCTAATGCAACCGGTAAGGAGAACTTTATAGTGCTTCATGTTTCCAAACTAGTGCCTGAAAAGGTTGCATAGCTAATGCAGACACCGTGTTTCTACTTCATCATTCATGCTTTCAAAGGCTTGCCTCCTGCCGTCATCCAGGACCACACAGGAAATATGTTTAGCGATTCCTTTCTGAACTAGCGAGCTGAGTTAGTTGCTCTTACCTGACTCGCAATTTCATTTTTTTAAATTTGAATAACAATCATTTCCCTCGTGTTCATTTTTCTTTTGCTGAATTCCTATGTTGATGATTGCCATGACTTCCATCAACAGAGGAGGAATATTCTCTGCTGTCAATGCTCCCCGAAACGAGCAAAGTGGACGAGGAGTCCGACGAGTTTCAGAACGTGGTGAAGAATTTCTACGCGACCATACAGGAATACCACAGCAAAATCCGAATCATTAAGGTGATTTAAAAACAACAACAACAACAACAACAAGGAGGCCATGTAACACTAACACTGACCCCCTCTAGGTGGAGAAGCTGATGAATCGCCTGCTGTACAACCAGTACAAGCTGAAGAAGGCGAGCGTCCTGCAGCGCGCCACGTACCCGGAGGTCGAGCGGACGCTCTACCACGGCACGAGCGAGAGCAGCGTGAAGGAGATCTGCGTCCACGGGTTCAACCGGAGCTTCTCGGGAAAGAACGGTACGTCTTCTCTCGTTACCCGCCCGCCCGCCGCGCCTCCTCTCAAAGTGTCCGTCCCTGACGACTCCGCCCCCTCTCTCTCTCCCCACGCAGCCACCGTCTATGGCCAGGGCGTGTACTTCGCCGTCAACTCGGCGCTGTCGGTGCAGGACCAGTACTCGCCGCCGAGCGCGGACGGCTACAAGTACGTCTTTGTGTCGAAGGTGCTGACGGGGGACTACACCAAAGGGTGCCACTCCATGATCACGGCCCCGCTGAAGGAGACGGACGGCATCCCCCTCCGGTACGACAGCGTGACCAACGACATCACCAGGCCGGCCATGTTTGTCATCTTCAACGACACGCAGGCCTTTCCCGAATATCTCATCACGTGCCAGAGGATCACCCGCTGAGCACCCGCTGAGCCGCGTGTTTAAGGACGTTACAAAGGGCGAGATATTGTTATGATTTGAGTAACAGCTGTTCTTTTTCATGATGGAAATTTCATCGCGTACTGCGGTTTTATGGGTGGCTCCGCCTTCGCTTCTCCGGTTCATTTGACTCTCACGAAGGGAAGCTCATTTTAATTAAGTAATATTTAATTTGGCCACACACTTTGGTGATTATTCTTCCAAAATGTGTTGTATGTCTGATGTCAAATCAAGTTATTTTCCACACAATGTTTTGGATTTTCTTTCATACAGAAAAAATGGTGGCTGTAACAAAGTTGTTGGTCTGTGATTATTTGGTGTTCATGTTCTTCTTAGTTATATGAGAAGACATTCTGAAAACAGGAGACCACTGGTCCACCGACGATGTTGTTGAAAAACAATAACCGGGTTTTCAAAAAGAAGAATTTGCCCTTGGTTGGAAAATGACTACAGTGGAACTTAATATTATTGTGATTTTATTTTAGTTACATGTTAAATACTAAGCCTTACATAACAGTCACGCATAGCTTACTGTGCACTTAAGAGCAATGTACAATTTATTAAAACGCAATAAACTGAGTTAAGTTGTGTTTGCAAAACATTACTGTTTGTTGCAGTTGTTCATGATTCAGATCACAACTCTGCTGGTCTCATATCCGTGTAACTCAAAATATATTTTGATTTTATTACAAAGTCATGTCATTTATTTTTTAGAAAACATGAAGACATTAGTCTCAAAAAGGTTAATTATTTTTTAAGAAAAATAAAGCTTCTTTAAATGACATACGGTTAGGAACTTTGTACCAGGCCTGTTGTTTCCCTGTGACTTATTATTAGACATTTGTTACACGCTTAAACAAACACTGATTTGGACTGTTTGCCCAAATGTATTTTTCCTTGTACATGGGTAGCAGGGGCAGACCAAAAAATAGAGGATAAAAGGGAAAAGCTAATAATTGTGATGAGATGTGTGACAAGGAGGGAATGAGGAGACTGCTGAACAGAAGCACAACATATGGATCAGACTAAAAAAACGTTTAAACCATTACCAATACCTGACAGGTGATGAGGAATAATCTACGTTATGGGGTGCACAAATATCATTTTGTTAGGTTCGGGTATAAGTTTATTGGTTGATCCAGAAGAGAAATTGGAGTTGTTAAGCCGATAAATTGGTTGCCGACCGCCAAAACCCAAAGAAGAAGAAGCAGCTGTTGTGAACACGAGGGGGCAGCAGCGCTGCTTGAGAGCAGCTAGTCTACCGTTAATTCGACGACGAAGAAGAAGACACCATAAAGGCAAATAAATTAAGCACCCATCCAGCTAACAGCCAGCCTGAGTCAGTAACGCACACACTATGACACCCTAACTGGTAGCAGAAGAGGGGACAATAAAGCTTCAGACTCTTGTGACGTGTTTGAGATAGGTACGTTCACAAGTTCAATTCACGATTTGCAAAAGCAAACATGCCAGAGAACACAACCGTTGGTCAGTTGCACGCGTTGTGCTAACTACGGTAGCTCACATGCTAGCTAGAAAGGGGACCGTGTTAATAACGTTGCCGACTATTCTGTACATTCGCGTTCCGCAGATAACGCGGAAGCCACGCTAGTCACAACACGACCGACTGTTCCGCTGCTAACGCTGCTAGCGTGCGCCATTGAATCGGTGTTAGCCAAAGCTACTTATCAAGCTAGCTGCCAAAGCTTTTATGAATGATTTTCTCTTAACCAGCGATCTTTTATCGCGGACTACACTTTCACATTAATGCCGTGGATTCCAGTAGACTTGCTTTAAGTGGCTGCATTAAATAACCCCAGCGTAAAGGTTTAAATATAGTACGTTTTACGTGAACTCTGCCGTTAGCCACGGGGTGTCCTCGCGTTACTGGAACGTAAAAGTTAAATTCAATGCGTTCACTTCAAAATAAAGCGCTTCTTCACCGAAGATTGGAGGCCGTGGGACATTTAATTTGGCGTGGAGGGTTGTTTTCCCTAACGGAGAATACGCGCTGAAAATCTTGTAAATAAGTTCCTTTATCCAGAAGTTGCCCGTTGTCGTCTGGCAGATGCTGACGGATCCCGCCCGCCATGTACGCCGTGTACCGACAAGCGCACACACCCACTGCGGTGGAGTTCTCCGTCTACTGCAACTTCATATCCAGCAAGGAGAAGAACCTGGTCGTTGCTGGAACATCACAGCTGTACGTGTACAGGATTATCCACGATGTGGAGGTAACCACGCGTCGCCACGCCACTTGTTTCACTGTAGCATGCGTGTTTTGTTTTTGTACACCCTTTTGGGTATTATGTGTAACATTTATGTCCTCGTTTTCAGAGCACGTCGAAAGCTGAGAAGTCTTCAGGTAAGGTCTGGACCTCACACTCCTGATGGGTTAATGATTTCCACTTAAATGAGTGTGTGTGTCATTTAACAGATTCTAAGTCCCGTAAGGAGAAGCTGGAGCAGGTGGCCTCCTTCTCGCTCTTTGGCAATATTATGTCCATGGCCAGTGTGCAGCTGGTGGGAGCCAACAGAGACGCACTCCTTCTCAGCTTCAAAGATGCCAAGGTATCCCCCCCGTCACGTCCTCATCCTGTACGACTAAACTGCTTCAGATTGTGTTTGACTCCAGTGTTTCCGTGTTCGTCCCCAGTTGTCCGTGGTAGAGTATGACCCCGGGACGCACGACCTCAAGACCCTGTCGCTGCATTACTTTGAGGAGCCGGAGCTCAGAGTACGTAGCCACAGGAACTCGGCACACGTTCGGAAAAAACAGCGAATGCCGACTTGAACCAATTAACTAATTTTCAACTTTTTTCCAGGATGGCTTTGTTCAGAATGTACACATTCCCATCGTCCGCGTAGATCCGGAGAATCGGTGTGCCGTGATGCTGGTTTATGGCACGCAGCTCGTGGTGCTGCCATTCAGGAAGGACACTCTGACCGATGAACAGGAGGGGGGCGTTGGAGAAGGGTACGCCCGATTCCCATTTTAATGTGTAACTGATATCGTAGTTGCTGTGAATTTATGTGCATGATTAGAGGGCCAAAAAAAGGATGGAAAGCTACAATGTGATTTAAGAATATCCAGCTCAATTTAGCAAAGATTGCACAGACCGTAGTTCTCGATGCATACCGTTTTAATTATTACCGCGCACACATTTGTGCGATCGTCTACATGCGGGCCTTTCTATCTTTGTTTCTGCAGACCCAAGTCCAGCTTCCTGCCCAGCTACATAATCGATGTCCGTGAGCTGGACGAGAAGCTGCTGAACATCGTCGACATGAAGTTCCTTCATGGCTACTATGAGCCCACGCTGCTCATCCTGTTTGAGCCCAACCAGACGTGGCCCGGGTCAGTCCGCCATAACAACCACGTAGTGTTGTTCCACATTAATCGACCAAGTGTCAGTTAAGATTGTCGCAAGTAAAGCCTTTGTTGGCTGTAAACCTTTCCGATGTTTAACTTCTGACTCCCGATCCTTCCCGCCAGGCGTGTGGCCGTGCGCCAGGACACCTGCAGCATCGTCGCCATCTCCCTCAACATAATGCAGAAGGTTCACCCCGTCATCTGGTCCCTCAGTAATCTGCCCTTTGACTGTACGCAGGTCATGCCGGTTCCCAAGCCAATCGGTGAGCTCGGAGGAATCTCTCCTTCCACCCAAAAGTGTTAAATATGAACTTTACCCCATGTGAGGAGGTGCGTGGTGATGACATGTGGGCTTCATTGAGCTCTTATCCCATCTAGGTGGTGTGGTGGTGTTTGCGGTGAATTCCTTGCTGTATCTGAACCAGAGTGTTCCACCGTACGGCGTTTCTCTCAACTCTCAGACGAATGGGACCACGGCGTTCCCTCTGCGTGAGCAACACCGGCGAACACACACACACACACACGTGCGCATTTGATATCCGTACGTGTTTCATCTGACACTCTGTGACTGGATGTCGGCTCTTGGTTTCCCAGGTGTGCAAGACGAGGTGAAGATCACGCTGGACTGTTCCCAGTCCGACTTCATTGCCTACGACAAGATGGTCATCTCTTTGAAAGGAGGAGAAATGTGAGTCATCACTCCCGGAATGTGCATAAAGAAGTGCTGGCACTTTTTTTTTTTTTTTTTTCTCGACTCCTCACTGAGGGTTTGTTGTCTTGCAGTTATGTATTGACCCTCATAACGGACGGCATGAGAAGTGTCCGAGCGTTCCACTTCGACAAAGCGGCTGCCAGCGTCCTGACAACCTGCGTAAGTTCTGCCTGTGGCTCAGATGAGACGTGGACATCTCAAAACCTCTTGTGGGGAAAAGCCACGTTTTTGTCACACCCGGCTGACTTTTTAAGGCGTAAAGCAAATGCTGAATATCTCCGTATAGTCCGGCAGTTTTTAGTGGCTTCAGCAGCAACTGATGTTTCACGCCGCGGCCTCGCCCCCTGCAGATGGTTACCATGGAGCCCGGCTACCTCTTCCTGGGCTCCCGCCTCGGAAACTCTCTCCTCCTCAAGTACACGGAGAAACTCCAGGAGAAGCTTCAGGAGACGCCGCCAGAGGAGGACAAAGATAAGCTGGAAATGGAGGAGACGGATAAAGATAAACCGGTACGTTTGGTACATTTGAAATGCCGACTTTCTGTTCACTGGAGCTGTTTGTACAACTTCAGTAAATACTTGGGATGGGCTGCTTGTCATTGTTACCTCACTGTTACATTGACGGCTTGTCTTCGTCACCGTAACCTTCGGTGTTCATTTAGAAAGCTTGTAGGTTTAGAAGAAAATACTTAGTGGTTTTTATAAAAAAATTTTATCTTATCTTTGTTTTTATCGCTTAGCTACCAGATAGATATGGTGACAGTTGATATCGAATGACGTTTGTGCCGTCTGGTCGTAGTCTGACTGAGAAACTAAATCACCGATCATGATTTCCAGGAAGAACCGCCGAGCAAAAAGAAAAGAGTAGAATCTTCCAACTGGACGGGTACGTTGCACTCTTGGTTTTGGTTTGTGCGTCATTGTGTCATCTAACGTCTTTGTTTGGTCAGATGAGGTGGACGAGATAGAAGTGTATGGAAGTGAGGCCCACTCCGGCACTCAGCTGGCTACTTACTCCTTTGAGGTAAACCCCCCCCCCACAAAAAACAAGGTAAACCTGAATGTTAAATGACTCTTGTCTAACATTAAAGCTTCTCTGTTGGCATGCAGGTTTGTGATAGCATCCTCAACATTGGGCCGTGTGTGAATGCCTCCATGGGGGAGCCTGCGTTCTTGTCCGAAGAGGTACGCACGTTAAATCCCTCCCCTCCGCCTCCTCGGGTTTGATTGCTTGCGGCCCCCCTTTTTAAAGCCTTTCCGACCCCGGATGTTCGTATCGCCCCACAGTTCCAGAACAACCCGGAGCCCGACCTGGAGGTGGTGGTGTGCTCCGGCTACGGCAAGAACGGCGCGCTGTCCGTACTCCAGGTAGGGCCCCCGCCGCCCTCCCAACCAGAGCTGCATGTCCTGTGTGTGTATCTACAGTAAACCGTCTGCTACTTACTTCCTCCCGTTCTGTCCTCAGAGGAGCATCCGACCTCAGGTGGTGACTACGTTTGAGCTGCCGGGTTGCCATGACATGTGGACCGTCATCTCCAACGAAGTGAAGAAGGACCCAAACGTACTGCGTTTGTTTTTTACCGCTCGCCAAGCCCGCAGGTACGTCTGATGATCGGGGGGAGCCTCTTTGTCACAGCACGATGTTTCTCGCTCGTTTTTCCCAGGCAGCAAAAAGCGAAGGATCAGAGGACGGGGCCGAGACGGAGACCGGCGAGGACGGGGAGGAGGTGGAAAAGGACAAGGAGAAAGAAGAAGAAGAAGAGGAGGAGGAGGAGGAGAAGGAGAAGACGACGGAACCTCCTCTGGAGGACGATAAGAAGAAGCACGGCTTTCTCATCCTGAGCAGAGAGGATTCAACCATGGTGAGAAACGTGCAGCCGACGTATCGGTTCGGAAAAGAGATCCGATGTTCTGGGGAAACCGAGCTCTGTTCTGGCATTTGGAAGTAAGCTGACTAATACGTAATGTGACCTGTGCAGATCCTGCAGACGGGTCAGGAGATCATGGAGCTGGACACCAGTGGCTTTGCCACCCAGGGACCCACTGTGTTTGCTGGAAACATCGGAGACAACAAGTACATCATCCAAGTGTCCCCCATGGGTATTCGGCTACTGGAAGGAGGTAAAAAATAGGTTTAGAAAACGTTAGGTTGAAAAAGTGAGAATTATACTTTTACATGCTGTTGTTATTTTAAGCAAATTAAAGTTGTTTCACGGATTCCTTCCATTCTGCTCGCAGTGACACAGCTCCACTTCATCCCCGTGGACTTGGGCTCTCCCATCGTGCACTGCTCTGTGGCGGACCCCTACGTGGTCATCATGACCGCGGAGGGGGTGGTCACCATGTTTGCGCTGAAGACCGACTCCTACATGGGGAAGACTCACCGCCTGGCCCTGCAGAAACCGCAGATCCCCACAGTGAGTAAACCCTCCTCATTTGACCAACGCCCCCCCCCCCCCCCCGCTACCGCAGTCTGAGTCCCGTCGTTCACAACCAATAATCCGCACAATTCGGCAGCTGTCGCGGGTGATCGCGCTGTGTGCGTACCGAGACGTGAGCGGGATGTTCACCACGGAGAACAAAGTGAGCAGCTCCTTCGCCAAAGAGGACGCCGCCATCAGCAGTCTGTCCGAAGCCGAGACCGTCATCCACGACCTCAGGTAGCGTGCTGGAGGACGCCACCGGTCGCTACACGTCCTACTTCTCTATGGGTTTACTGACGGTGTGTCTGTGCGTGTGTGTGTGTGTGTGCGTGTGTAGTAACACAGTGGACGATGAGGAGGAAATGCTGTACGGGGAGTCAAACGCCAACACGGGGCACGGAAGGGATGAGATGGGCCGGAGCTACGGGGCACACGGGGGTTTTGGAAGCGATGGAAACTCGAGCAAATCGGAGCCCAGCCACTGGTGCATCATCATCCGGGAGAACGGTGTGATGGAGGTACGGGGGGGGCGGGGGCATCTTACACCTTTTGGCACTTAAAACACTATACGAGTCAGGACGTTGATGCTGCTACCTTTTATATTAATGCTTTTATCTTTTTAATTCCTCCAGATTTACCAGCTGCCGGACTGGCGATTGGTTTTCCTGGTGAAGAACTTCCCAGTTGGTCAAAGGGTGCTGGTGGACAGCTCGTCTGGCCAGTCAGCAGCACAGGGGGAGGGTAAAAAAGAGGAAGTGACACGACAAGGAGGGATCCCCCTGGTCAAAGAAGTGGCTCTGGTTTCACTCGGCTACAATTACAGCAGACCCTATTTACTGGTGAGTGTTTGTGTGCTGAAGTCCTTTTGCGACTGTGGTGGACGAACCACACAGAAGGAAAGAAGGAGTTCCAAAAAAAACAACCCCCTTTTCTCGCCTTCCAGGTCCACGTGGAACAGGAGCTTCTGATCTACGAGGCGTTCCCGTACGACCAGCAGCAGCCGCAGAACAACCTGAAAGTGCGCTTCAAAAAGGTGAGAGCCGAGCCGAGGGCCGGGTCGGCCCCGGGCGGAATCCTGGCGCGAGCTGAATCTTTTAACGCCATCCTTGTACAGGTGCCGCACAACATCAACTTCAGAGAGAAGAAATCCAAGCTTAAGAAAGACAGGAAGGGGGAGGGCGGCGCCGCCGAGGAGAGTTTGGCGGCGAAAAGTCGGATCGCCCGATTCCGATACTTCGAGGACATCTCCGGATACTCGGGGGTGAGGGAGCTGATCGTCAGAGCCACACGTCGCCGCGAGGCGTCGCACGCTTTTTTTTTTTTTTTTGATTAACCAAACAACTCTCCATGACTCCTGGCGTCCGCAGGTGTTCATCTGTGGGCCGTCTCCTCACTGGATGCTGGTCACCTCTCGCGGCGCCATCAGGCTCCACCCCATGAGCATCGACGGCTCCATCGAGTCCTTCTCGCCCTTCCACAACATCAACTGCCCCAAAGGCTTCCTCTACTTCAACAAACAGGTACACCGGACTCCCTCTCGCTGTGCTGCATGGTAATTATTACCTTCCATGACTTCAGGAGCTGCCGTCAAAGGCTTTCAACTCTCCTGAGAATTAAAGTGAGTGAAGCACAATTCATTAAGTTGTAACAATGTGTGTGTGTGTGTGTGTTCCTTCCTGCAGGGCGAGCTGAGGATCAGCGTCCTTCCCACCTACCTCTCCTACGACGCTCCTTGGCCGGTCCGAAAAATCCCGCTGAGGTGCACCGTCCACTACGTCTCCTACCACGTCGAATCCAAGGCAAGCCCCCCTCCCGCCCCCCCTCCCGCCGCACCTTGATGACACAAATTGATGCTGAAAGAAATCCCCTCCGCTCGCACAACACGACGCGAAATAGAAGCACATCGGTCGAGCCGCTTTGGAAAGTTTGAGATGAAAGGCCTCGGGGCCTTACAGTGTGTCTTAGAGAGTGGGGGTGGGGGGGGGTAGTAGGAGGGAAGGGGGGGGTCAATGAGGGGGACTGAGAGGATCAGTCTTTGATGTGAACTTCTTCCCTCTCAGGTGTACGCCGTGTGCACCAGTGTGAAAGAGACCTGCACGCGCATCCCCAGGATGACCGGAGAGGAGAAGGAGTTTGAAACCATCGATCGAGGTCAGACACACACACACACACACACACACTTACACGCACACACTTACACGCACAGACCATCAGAACGACGTGAACATTTAATGTCACGATTACCACAATAGTTCCAAATAGCCCCAAAGAAGTGAGAAATACTCAATGCAGTGTGTTCTATAATCTGACTTCATTTCTAGAACTATGGTTTGCTATTTATTTGTCTCATTTATAACCAATCATACATACAGATTGATTGTTTGGTATTTTGACTTTGGCGCTGATGTTTACGTGTTTCGTATTGATTTGTTTCCTCCTCAACTCCAATAAGTGGACTGTTGTTTCTCTCGTGTCTGCAGACGAACGTTACATTAATCCTCAGCAGGAGAGGTTCTCCATCCAGCTCATCTCTCCAGTCAGCTGGGAGGCCATTCCAAACACGCGGTAACATTTTAGATCTTAGTCACTAGAAAGCTTTGTTTTATTATCAGGCAGCTGTGAGGTCCACACAGCTGGTAACACTGTTTAATGTGTCCCATTGGAGGTGTTGCTTATGGGTTTAATGGAAAGTCTCTGGTCATCACTCCCAACGTCGTGTGTATAAACCCATCCATGAAAGGAGTCGGAACCGACTCAAGTTCTATTTTAATGTGTGGTAATGATGGAATGAAGTCAAATCTGTCTCCCCCAGGTTCGACCTGGACGAGTGGGAACACGTGACCTGTATGAAGACGGTGGCCCTGAGGAGTCAGGAGACCGTGTCCGGGCTGAAGGGCTACGTCGCAGCGGGGACCTGCCTGATGCAGGGGGAGGAGGTCACCTGCAGGGGCCGGGTGAGCAGCGCGCTAAAACAACCAAAAGACGCTCTGTGTGGTCGCCACATAGCTGGTCCCTGATGGAGAAAACATCCGCTGACAGCTTCTTGCTTGGTTCCATCTTTGGTTCAGATCGTGATCCTGGACGTGATCGAAGTGGTGCCGGAGCCCGGCCAGCCGCTCACCAAGAACAAGTTCAAAGTGCTGTATGAGAAGGAGCAGAAGGGGCCGGTGACGGCCTTGTGTCACTGCCACGGCTACCTGGTGTCGGCCATCGGACAGAAGGTCTCACAACCAACAATCCTTCTAGTTCACTTCATTAGGAGAAAGGAACTCCTGTTTAAAGAACGTAAACGTGCAGAACAATGGAAGGTTGTAAGTTCCCTCGTGTCGCTGCAGATCTTCCTGTGGGTCCTGAAGGACAACGACCTGACGGGCATGGCCTTCATCGACACGCAGCTGTACATCCACCAGATGTTCAGCATCAAGAACTTCATCTTGGCGGCCGACGTGATGAAAAGCGTCTCGCTGCTGCGCTACCAGCAGGAGAGCAAGACGCTGTCGCTGGTCAGCAGGGTGAGGACGGAGCGAATCCATCCGGAGGACGTTGTGGGAGCGCCGCGGGTCTTTGCCGGAGTGTAACCGTTTCGTCTTTGCCGACAGGACGCAAAGCCCCTGGAGGTGTACAGCATCGAATTCATCGTGGACAACAACCAGCTGGGATTACTGGGTAACGCTTGGAAACCCTCGGGGAGCGAATCCCCATTCCAATGAATCTCCTCATCAACGTGTTGTTTTTTTCTTTCTTTCTTTGCAGTGTCGGATCGAGACAAAAACCTCTCCGTGTACATGTACCTACCCGAAGGTACGCGTTGACGCTGACGTGTAAACGCAGGTGTAAACAAAGGGTTTCCCTTGTGTAACGCGCGCTCTGTGCCTGCAGCTAAGGAGAGCTTCGGAGGGATGCGCCTGCTGCGCCGAGCCGACTTCAACGCCGGCGCTCACGTGAACACCTTCTGGCGGATGCCGTGCAGGGGGGCGCTGGACAGCGGCAGCAAAAAGGCCCTGACCTGGGACAACAAGCACATCACGTGGTTCGGTGAGTGGCCACGCCCCCCGAGTCACTCCGCTGTGTTAGAAAGTTAATATTAAGGTTATGTAATAAATGAGTATAGTATTCGTATACACCGCTGAAGTGAAGGAAAAACTGCTTCATTGCATTTATACTGTAGGATTTCTGTAGTAAATGCTTTTTATCTGCGTTTCCACAGCGACGCTGGACGGGGGTGTCGGCCTGCTCCTCCCCATGCAGGAGAAGACCTATCGCCGTCTGCTGATGTTGCAGAACGCTCTGAACTCCCTGCTGCCTCACCACGCGGGTCTCAACCCCAAGGCCTTCAGGTTTGCATCGGCCCGGGGTGGTTTTGGGGGGGGTTGTCGGGTCGACCGTTTGATGCAACTGACCCTTTGCTATGTTCCTCCCCCCCCCCCCCCCCAGAATGCTGCACAGCGACAGGAGAACCCTGCAGAACGCCGTGCGAAACATCCTGGACGGAGAGCTGCTCAACAAGTACCTGTACCTCAGCACGATGGAGCGCAGCGAGCTGGCCAAGAAGATCGGCACCACTCAGGACATCGTAAGTGCCCCGGCACAGAGGAGGGGGGAGGGTGGGGGGGCCGTCTTTGTGCTAATTCTCCCTCTCGTTTCCACCAGATCCTGGACGACCTTCTTGAGGTCGACAGAGTGACGGCTCACTTCTGAGATTCACATTCCGACGTCTCGTCCACTGAACGCCGTTTTTTTAAATTGAAATGTTTTGTCATGGCCATCTTTGTGCAAACCTGATTTGTTTTTCTTACTTGTTGGATGAAAAAAAAAAAAGAAAAGAGCAGCCACGTTTTGAGGATATTTTGTATAAAAGATATTAATGGTACGGAGTGTGTGTGTGCGTTATTTAACTGTAAGACACAAGTACCTGTATTGAAGGAGGTAGAACATTTTATTAGCATTGTTTAAATCTTTAAAATGATTTGGTTCGATGGCACTGGACTGTTCCTCTGACTGAAGAAATGCGGCCAAAACACCGACACGCAAGAGGTTCCTGCCGTCGCTCAGAAACCATTGATTTCATTTGACGGCGCAAAGATTCCTTTAAAACAAACCAGTTAAAACATTTATAAAAGCATTTGCTGTCCTAGATTCTTTCTCCAGAGTCTTAAAATGACACTTAAAAAAACCACAAGTGAATTAAAGTCCAGTCAGCTCTAAAGTTTGAAGCTCTGGTGAGTCCAGAGTCACTGAAGTGAGTTTGGTGTCAGCCGTGACACCTGAAGCCACAGAGTCCCGGTCCATTTGGTGTTGAAGCCTCGTGCAAATGTGAGCAGCACCATTACTATGGGAGGAGGTGAGGGGTGAGGGAGGAGGTGAGGGAGGGGGGGAGGGACAGCTCTCTCCCCTTGGATTGCATCGACTTTGCTTAGAAACGGTCTTTATTGTCCGCTACCTCAGGTAGTCGTACACGTCTGCGTCTAGAGATACGAGACCGAAGTAGGACAGCAGGCCCACGAGGGACCGCGTCAGACTCATCGCCGCCATCTCCCATCTGTCGAAGGGAAGAATAATCATCACCGTCACCTCGAGCGGAGTCAATCACAGGGCATCGCTTGCGTTCTATATGTTCACCTTAAAGCCAGTTGGAACTTCAGGCCCTCCCATGTCGTCCTCACCCAGCGGAAGAGCCAGAGCCTGGGCAGCAGCCCCGTCCTCGCCGCCTGAATCTTCCCCCAGCCGCGCACCGCACTGCAGCACAAGAGGGACGCCGTCTCCATCAAGCAGAGACTCAAACATGCTCGACAACGTGCTGTGAGCTTTCCTACAAACAGCCTCCTGCACGTTTTCCACCTGGAAACGTATCTCTCCATGTTGTTGTCTTAACAATAGGCGAATAATTGGGGCCGCGCGTTTCTGCCATCGATCCGGTACGGAGGCAGAAGAAGCGTCGCCCAGCATCATCCTTCAGATGCTGAATGGCGCTGAACACTGACCTCTTGGCCATGACGAAGTAGCGGTCCACCGGCGCTCCCAGCGTGATGTTGATGCTGCGCACCGTGTTGATGTTGCGGAACACGAGCAGCATGGGCCGCGGCATCGACTTCAGCACCTGCATGACGCCGTCGAAGCGCTCGCTGGCCATCTGCCGCATGTAGCTGGTCTCCTCCCGGCTCAGGATGTTGGACAGGCCGAGCTCCCGCATGTCGATGGGTCGCTGCAGCAGCATCTCGCAGAAGAGCAGGTACTCTGCGCGGCCGGCCGGGACACGAGATCGGGCGGTCAGTCGCAATGCGATTTCCCCAGAGGATTTCATTTTGATAGCCAAACAAAACGGTGTGCCCACCTTTGACTCCGAGCGCTCTGGAGTACTTCTCCATTGCGGCCTCGTCTCTGAGGACTATGGACCGCCACAGCTTGCAGAGGGCCGCTCTGTCACTAAGGAACACATTTTATTAAAAATGTCAGCGTTAGAGCTCACGGATAAACGTTCTCAGGTCACTGCACGAAGCCGAAGAGCCTCACCGCTGGCTGAGGAACTCGTACAAGCCGTGGTCCAACAGCACCAGCTCGGCCTTCTTGTCAGGACCTCGTCTCACCAGAACTGCAGACAAAAAGAATCCATCAGTAACAATAACTGCCTCTACCGCCGGTGTCCTCTTCAACAGACTGAGGGAAAGGAAGATGTCTCAGGGACGGAAGGATTGGGGAGAGCCAGAGAGATGTTACTGATGCTAAACACCAACGATGACATCATCCTTTAGGGGTGTGCTCACCGTTTCCAGGATGAGGGTCGGCGTGGATGAAGCCGGTGTAGAATATTTGCTCGGCGAACGTTCGGATCAGCTTATCGGCGGTCTGCAAAGCGAACATTCGATGAGGCGTTTCAGTGACCCCCCCCCCCACCCCCCCTCTGAATGTCAGCGGCCGTGTCGGGTGCACCAGCTCACGTCTTTCAAACTCAATCCCTGTCTTCTAATTTCCTCCACGTCGTTGATTTTGCACCCGTTGCAGAACTCCGCCGTCAACACCCTCTTCGGGTTGGGGAGAGAGAAAAAGCTTTAGCCGGGGGAAAGATCCGACACCCGGTCGCTTTCTACCTCGGAGCGCCACCTCACCTTGCTGGTTTGCTCCCAGAAGACTTTGGGTACCACAACAAAACTGAAGTGTTTCAGCTCCTCTGCGCACCTCTCGGAATTCTTGGCCTCGTTCTCAAAATCCAGCTCTTGACTCAGTGTCCCCTTCAGGTCCTGGTTAAGAAGCAGGAATCAATAACCGTGGGAGGGAGACACAGGCGTGTAAATACTGGCAGGTTAAACGGGTTAGAAACTCTTTTGACCTTGAGAACCCATCGGAATCCAAAGCTGGGGTGCATGAATTTCACAACATCCAGCAGGATCTCTAATGTTCTGATATCCCCGTCGAAGCGATCCCTGAGGTCGATGTACTGCACCTGTGGGCACCGGAATTTTTTAAAAACAATGGATGTACCACCTCCCGAAAACAGCAAGAGGGGACTTACAGCGCGGGATCGAGGTGGCGCTCACCTTCACGGCGACCGGTGTCCCGTCGAACAGCTCCGCCTTGTGGACCTGGGCCAGGCTGGCGGCGGCGATGGGCTCGTAGTTGAACTCTTTGAAAATCTGCTCGGGGGTCTTGTCGAAGTCTTCCCTGAAGAGGGCGTCCACCTGGTGCAGACACAGAGACATTTCAGGCCGAGCCGCGCGCCCCGCCGGGTCTCGGCGGCGGCGGCGGCGGCGGCTGCTCACCTCTTTGCTCCTGCGGTTCAAGGCCTTGTCTTCCAGCACTTGCAGGGTGCGGATGTACTCGGGGGGCAGCAGGTGGTTAAAGGAACACAGACCCTGGCCGAGCTTGATGTAAATCCCTCCGTTGCTGAGGGCTCCTTCCACCATGCAGTCCGCCGCCCTTTGGTGGCACGCTGACATCTCGGCCAAGTAGGATGGGCTGCTCTAGCGGGGGGAGGGAGGCGGAGACGTGATTGTACACCCACAGCGCCAGAGGGCGGAACGCAAGTACATCTGGGACCAACAGCCGACCAGGTATCCGATTCTCTATTCTGTTTTTGGGGCATTTTTTTTAAGCCGGGTCCATGAGCCCGTCAATCCCCGGTGCTGACCGCTGGCATTGTGATGGATACGTCACGCAGTCTTTTGGGTTGGATTCAATTGCACCAATGTTTATAAGAGACTAAATTTCATTTTTTATTATAAAAAGTCACAAATGACCCCTTAATGATACCAAAAGCTGATCAAAAGCGTAACAGCATTGTGAACAGTGAATTAAAAACGCTCACTACAGTTTGTGTGATTCCCATTGAAAATGTTCATATTTCTAAGTGACGTTTGATGCAATTGGAGTTTACTGTCGCGCAAGTTCGAACTCCTCGAACGTGCTTGAGAAGAGCCGCCCTGCGGTTGCGAGGGGAGGTCGTGATCATCAGACTGATCACGAAGTGGTTGGAGAACTTACCTCGTCTCGGCCCCGGAGAGCCACGTTACTGGTCCACCAGTAATCCACAGAGATCAGCATTCCCACAGAGAGACACCTGAGGACACACAGACACGAGGCATGGATTTTTGGTCATATGACTCAGGGTTTCATCTCGTGATTGACTAGCAGGGTATCAGTTGGCCGTGTACCCGAGTGCGGGGAATTCAGGCAGGAACAGCTTTTAAACATGTACACGTATATGAAAGTCCATAAGCAGACGGTCGGGTAGCTTATGATGTTCTCACGTTAACAATCACTGGCTCTTTTCTGCAAAACCGGTGCAGGACGCGTTCAAGGATTTCATCCCAAACCTGCAGAAGCGACCGAATCCTTCGATCAAAACCTTCGTCCTCCTCCGGTCGCTGGGGTCGGAGACGGCGTACTGGACGCCCGCCGCCACGGGGAGGCCGACCGAGACGCCGACAAGCGTCTTCCATAACAGGCCCCTGCGCTTTCCTTCCCTAAGGGCAGGAAGACAATCAGTTCATCGAGACGGAAACATCGGCGTGGACGGGAGCCAGTGGGAGACGGCGGCCCGGCCGCTACCTCAGTGAGCCGAAGGGTCTGTTTCTTTGGAGCGCTGCGCCGGGACGTGCACATCTTCGGAGCAGAGCCATGTGATGGTGACACAACTTTAACTAAAGAAAGGGGGGGGGGGAGGAGAGACACATGATCGTTGTCAGACATCCGATTGTCAACCATTGAACTGTGAATCATTACTGGAAGGTTCAGAAACATCTGATTTACTGGAACATCTGGAGCGTCCCATGTTCCCCACCACGTAAAAAGCCTGCGATCGTCAACAGTTGCAGTTCAGAATCATTGGCTCACATGAGAGACTCATCACATTGCAATTGCAGGCTAAATTGTAGCACTTAAGTTGTACGTATAATGGCACTTATCTATAGCGAGTAGTAAATCAGCTTATTTGAAAAAATTGCACTTTCTTGTTCTTCTGAGTTTGTGTCCTTATGGTTGAAATGCTCTTATTGTGAGTCGCTTTTGGATAAAAGCGTCAGCTAGACTAACATGTAATGTAAATATTAAAAGTTAATAAAAATTGGTTGCAGACACAGTGCAGCTCCGAGAAAGAGAGGCAAGGCGTTTTTTTCATGCGTTACTATTCTAAACTATAATCATTACTATGATGTGGATTATTTGAACCTTTTCTTGTTCATTGATTTGTACGCTGTTGATGTTTTTGAAGGTGCTTCAGTAATCATCTTACTTGGACGCCGGTTACTGTTCAATATCAGTCATGGCTTGATCTGCAGATTAATATCCCGGTTAAAATGGATAATCACTCCGACCTTCAGTCCAAAACACAAATACATTTGTGTGAGGAGTATAAAGCAGGTTGTAAGGAACTTGTTGTTTGACTTTCACTTGCTTCTTCACTCTTTTTCATCGCCTGACTGACTGGATTGATCAAGTATTCATGTCCTTTAGCACGCAGAGCTCTTTCTGATGGACTTTGCCCGGTAGTTGGGTAAGTTATTGAGGTAGATTGTTCCCTTCCTGAGACTTAAAAGCACGAGAAGCCAAAGTAGATTAAAGATCTGACTCATACACATGTGTACAGACACACACACAGATAATATGGAGTTGAGTAACAGCAGGGGATTGTGTATTTGTGTGTGTGTGTGTGTGTGTGTGATGAGAGAGAGGGACGGGGTCTAGATCAAGGCCAATACGACCAGCCGGGGGACTTGGTTTGTTTGTGTTCGCTGTCCACAGCTGGGGGACAAAATGTCTCCGCTGCTGACAAATTGATGCTGAGATAACAGTGATGTCAGGGACCTGAGCACCGAAACATCAACACGCTTCCCGTCACTCTCCACCTCAACGTGAAGCATATGATGAAACGTGTATAAGAGGCTCGTGTTGCTAGCTAGCGTTAAGTTATGTCAGCTTACATTATAGCTGCAGATAATAACGGAATATTGCAGTTTTGTAACCACAACACGTCCAGTTAGTTGAACGATACGCCGGTAAGTTGCCGACGTGGCCAGTGTGTCTTTTACACACCAATAAGGCTTCTACTCCTTAACCCGTTTAATAAGTTGGTTGTTTTATGTCACTAACGTGAACAATAACGCTGACCTTACATTTAAAGTTACGGAGACCTGCCGGGGCAACTTGCTAACTTCGGGCTAATGCTAAAAACAAAACGAGCTAAAATTACGATTTAAGAAAGAGTTATTTACCGCCCGCGTGGTCTCTCCTGCCATGTGGAATAATGAAATATCTGTGCTCACAATGGCTATTTAGCGTCCAACTTGCCCTTTCAGGTAATGTACCCAATCGGTGCACCCATTGGTGCCCCCTCCCCGGTCACCCGGCAGCTAGCATGCCCAAGAAGAAGGGCGAGAAAGAGGGCGGGAGTGTTCCCCCCTACCAGCTTCCGTCTTCGCTTTAATCCCGTTCGTCAGACATATGCTTTTTTAATTATTTTTTTGCTCATAGGTACAACTATATACTCCGTCCAGACCCAAGAGTTTAGTTGAGGAAGAGAAAGTAGGACATTCACTGGTAGAATAATTGCCTCTGTCCGTTTGAAGGTGTCTTTTTGATGACAACACCACAAATGCTGGCTGACGTTTCCCAGGCGCCGTGTGGGGCGGGCAGACAGCCATCTTGACGGTGGACTCTCTGGTAGGCGGTACCAGAATGATACGATTAAACGCAGTGTTTCACTCAATACCGCCTCCTTTTCATTGATATGCATCATGTCCCCTTCTCGTCCTACTCCAACTGCCCAGACATAACGTTAACGTTAATCAATGACGGTGGTATATAGGACTCATGTGCAATTAAACAAACATGCTTCCCTTCGGCAAAGCTTAATTAACTTAGACGTACGCCAACGTTAAAGTATACCCTTTAGATTATTAACCATTGCGTACAATAATAAATGCGGTACTCACAAGTAAGTAACTCAAAACGAGACTGGTTTAATATTATTATTTTTATGTTGCATCTTGCATCAGGTATTTTGGTCCCTGTGAGCTCAGACGTTCTCAAGGTTTATGCAAAGTTGTAATAAAGACAAAATAAATAAAGATCTATGTTGGCTTTATTGGATTTTTTACAGAGGTTGTTGAAATTGATCTCTTTCATAGAATATTGTCCGCGTGTAGCCGCTGATGACAAAACCCACTAAAATAAACAAAACTTTTGGGGGTTTGGAACTATCATTATTAACACTATTATTTTTATTTTATTTTGTAAAATACCGGAATTTGCGTTTCCGTGCAACAGGCTGCGTGGTCCGCCGGATGCTGGAGCGACCCGTGTCGCTGCAGTGTCGCGCTTTCCTGTTTACGGGCGGGAAGAGCAAACGTAGCTGACTGGAAGAGACCGCGTTTAAAACCGACAGCACGTTTGGTTTTAACTCCCTTCGATGCACACGGGTTCGCGGGGTTTTAATGATACACCGGGCACCGCGAGATCTTTTGGATACGTTTTAAAGTGGACCGTTGCAGAAAAGTAAAGGGGGTAGCGCGGAAACAGATGGCGGATCCTCCTGCAGATTCTGGCGGCGGTAGAGGTGTCGGCTTCGGCGGTGGAGCAGCAGCAGCAGCAGCGGCGGCGGCGGCGCAGCAGGGCCCCACGGTGCAGGTGGCCGACATCTGCTTGCCGAAGGGGGCTCTCCCTCTGCGGCTTCTGGAGTGGAAAGTCAAACCCGGCTCCCACGTCAACCTGGACTCCGTGCTAGCGCTCTGCGCTCCGATACCCGCGGAGAAGGGGGCAGAGGTTGCCAGGCAGCCGGAGAGAAAGGTGAAATCGGACCGTTCCGGAGTAGTCAAGGAGCTATGCTGTCAACTAGGGCAAGTCATACCTCCCGGGTGAGTCAGTCCGCTAGCTAGCGTACCCCCCTCCTGTACGGCCGCAGGCAACGTGTCAGCTGTAGTCTTGGTACCGCTTTGCTCGCAGTTGACTTCCCCAGTAGAGTATCGTTCCTAAGCTAACGAGCTAAACTTGCTATACGTGCTAGGCAACGTTAGCTTGTTTGCTAGCCGCGCCGACACTCGGGTCATCAAGTCAGTCAAAACAAACGAGCAGACGTTTCAAAATAAAATAGTGTTGTTTTTGATTGTTTTTCTCTGCGCGTTTTAGCCGTTTCGGGTACAGTGCGCGTACCAAACACGCGTTAGCCAAATGTAACCAAACATTACATGTAATTACTGTTAGCTCTTAAGTCCGATAAACCTGCTGTCACGCTGACCGCCAAAATACGTTTACGCTTTTATTTTGAAGGCACAATCACGTGAAGACTTGCCTCGCTCTGTTTGCCTTGACGCATCCGTCCCTCGCGTGCACTGAGCGCACAGGTGGGTCAGTTTGACAGTTACAGGACAGGCCCGAGGTAGCTGCTGTCCCACTGAGTTTGAACCGGCCGATTTTCATCCCAGTTTTCTCTTGCTCGCAAATTAGCGTCATGTGTGCCTTTCAGCAGCTTCTTAGTGTATTAGGTTTAAAACATTTGATTTGGTATCGATAATTAAAATGTACATCTCTGATGCCCAATTTTGTCCCGCCAGTGAAAACAAGTGCTGCCTTCAGGTGTCCCTTGTAAACTTCTGCTCCTGGCTCTGTAAATCAGTGCTGGTTGCACGATATAACAATAAAAGTGTTTGTAATATATATTAGAATATGAGAAAGATGTCAGTCAAATGGGTCTTTTTTATATATAAAAACAGGTGACTAATAAGTTTTCAGCTGAAGAAGGAAAAGAAACGTGCAAAAAACTTTTCCTCAATAGGTCAACTTTGTTAGTTACAAAGCAGCTCTGGGCCCAGATATTGATCAAGAAAAAACTCATTTTAAAACTCTGCATTTTCCTGTCACTCAAAGCATGTTGTTGACAGATAATCTATGAGCTTCAATCGCTAAATCATGTAACATCTAATTAATTGAATTTACACCTACGCCTGGCAAGCCGTAAGAAAATGTTCTTCTAATGAGAATCCTGCCTAAACAGGAGACTACCGAATGCATTATTACTGGTTTATTGATTAGCACGCATTCACACTAAGGATAGAGAGGGTGCAAGGTTGGTGGTTCGAGCCCTGGCTGCCCCAAGTGTCCCTGAGCAAGACACCTAACCCCTAATTGCTCCCCCGGCAAAAATAGAAAGCCATGGGTTATAAATGCAATTTAAGTCGCTTTGGATAAAAGCGTCAGCTAAATGACCTGTAATGTAAAATGTAATGTAACATTTCTTTTTCTTTTTTTTTCAGGGGCGTCGTCGTCAGAATAGAAGAATGCAGCCATCCAATAGTAATGAAGGGTTTATGTGCTGAATGTGGCCAAGACCTGACTCAGTAAGGAAATCCCCAAAAACTAGTTGTACCTATAAATGAATTTCTTTTCAATCTTGTGTTTAATGATGATATATATTGTGATCCCACTATGACCCTCACGACGCACAGACCTGAAGAACATTCCTGAAATGAATGCTTACATTTTCACACGGGCACCCACCATATTTAATAATCTATCTTTTTAACGGTGTCATGTTGTTGTCCATTCAAACTGGCGAAATACAAGTCGGGCCCAAAGTGTCTGGGGGATTCTGTATTGTTAGAAACCATCAGGGGGCACCAGAGATCAGAGAGTTGAATACGAGTGTGATAAACGTCTCTCTCCAGGTGTCAGTTTGATAGAGATGTGGAATGTAAAGCTGTCAGTCTGAGACGAGCTGCATTTGTAGCTGCTTTTATCGATTTAAAGAAGTCCCAGTAGGTTGTTGACCGTGAGGTTAAAGTGTTGCTTTAATGTTTCATGAGAAGTTGTATTAGGAATTGCACATTACAAATATTTTACAGCCGGGAATCTTCTTTTCATGCAATCTGATAACAACAACCCAAATCATTTGCTGTCAACTGTTGTATTTTCTGTACTAAGCGCTGATGAATAGTGTGTTCACACAAGCCCCTTTTCGGTTCAGCCCCGATGTGTTAAAGGTGCTAAGAGATACTCAAAGCACGTGACTCACACCATCTTTTTTTATCCTTCTCAGGCTGCAAGGCACAAATGGGAACCAGCAAACTCCCATCTCCACAGCAACCGTCTCCATGGTGCACAGTGTCCCCGAGCTGATGGTCAGCTCTGAGGTGAGTCATGTGACGGAGATCCATGGGCCAGTAGGCCATATCAAATGTATGTTTATATGTCATGGTTATGCCCTTTCTAAAATATCTGTGTGAAATGGTCGTGGACCATTGCAATATTTACCATCGGAATATACATGGACGTTTTTTTCCGTTGTCCTTACATTCTGTATCATCACATATTCGCTGTTATTTCATCCCTCATCTTTGTTCCCTCTCGAAAGCAAGCAGAAGAGCTGGGAAGAGAAGACCAGCAGAGGCTCCACCGGAACCGAAAGCTGGTCCTGATGGTGGATCTGGATCAGACGCTGATCCACACCACTGAGCAGCACTGCCAGCGCATGTCCAATAAGGTATCATCCAAGAGCATCACTCCTCTCCACGGTCACCCCTAGGGTTGCCAACTTCCTCAACCCCAAAAGAGGGACACTTTTTTTCCAGGTGTGCGCGGGGGGGCACGCCATGGCTAATGGATAATTTATCGGCGGCATACTGTGCAAAACGCTTTCCTGCTTTAACCCATGACATTTTGGCTTCCCGTTCTTTTTTTATAGCTGCAAAGTCTTTTTTTCTTTGAAGGTTCACTGCTCATTTTGACACACGATAACGCTCACCTCCCAGTGGCCAGTTCAAACAAACTGTCACCAACAAGCAACAACCGCGTCCCATAGCAACGGTCGCGTGAGTTTTTGGCGCGTTTAAAGAAGCCTATTATTGGCCGTCTAAAAAAAAAAAAATATATATATATATATATATATATATATATATATATTGGCTGTGATTGGAATATGAGACTGGAGCTGTCCCTGACGGGACATATCAGAATCACCCATAAATCGGGATGTCCCGGACAATTCGGGACGGTTGGCAACCCTAGTCACCCCGGATCAGAACGTCTCTCTCTTTTAATCTCCTTCACGTGAACTACTGGGTGCATCGTTCCCCCTCTGTATGACAGTCAGCATTTCACTCCTACACTTTCATGTGTTCACTGGAAAAACACATAAAAAAAATATTCATCTTTTATAAACAAGCTCAGTGGGGATTTCTTGGAAATGCTTATAATTGAAAGTTTTCAGCCCGTCAGCGTGGTTCCAACCAAAGTTCACGATCAAAATATTTTAAGTTGTTTAAGTGTTGAGGCTCTGAAATCTGTGCATTTCACCGATGGCGGCGGCGTTGTTGACGCTCTTGTTCTCCCCGTTCAGGGTATTTTCCACTTCCAGCTCGGGCGAGGGGACCCGATGCTCCACACGAGACTGCGGCCGCACTGCAAGGCGTTCCTGGAGAAAATCGCCAAACTCTACGAGCTGCACGTCTTCACCTTCGGGAGCCGCCTTTATGCACACACCATCGCCGGTAACGGCCTCTCGTAACCTCGTATCTAAATGTGACTTTCACTTGTACCTCCTGTTGCTGTCCATGAGAGGGGAGTGTCTGCTCATGTTTGATGGCATGCTGGCTCACTGCTGAGCATCTAGCGTCTCTGAGGGTCATCAGCAGGCTGATCGGTGACAACACTCTGGCTGCTTACATGCAAAAAATCTGCGAGCGGCTGAGTCCTCTGGTAGCTGACTAATACGACCTTCTAAGATGAAAATGTTGCAGTTTGCAGTTCAGGGCTTGATTATACAGAAGCGGCGGTTGTTTGTTTATATGCTGTCTTTTTGGCGTCCTTGGAGCACTTCTTCATCGTACTGTATTTAATAGAAGCGGCCTTGGTCCAGTACTATTCTATCTGCACGGTGTGAATGTTTAATGGCTGCACGCAGCAGAGCAAAATGCTAACAGCTAGCCTCCTACTGCGCCTCAATTAAAGCCGTGCAGTTGTCATGATCGGGGTAAATAAGCTTTATAGAGTCAAACCGTTGTTTGTACCAGGCTGTAAGCTTGTTAATTACTGCTGTTCACAAGGCATCTTAACACGGGGCTCGATGGGGATGGAACGCTTTCAGGCTTCAGCGCGGAGCCCTGAAGGTCGGAGGAAGAGGTCGGTCTCTTGTCCACAGGGCTCTGTCCACAGCCTGAGAGGGTTTCCAAGGCTTTATTCTACCAGAATACACCAGGGGAAAGGTAGTGGACAGAGGGGCTGTTTTATTGATAAGAGGATAGTTTGGTTGTTAGTGGTTCGCTGTAGCGTTTGTATCTTGGCGATACAAATGGGGAAGTTGAATGGGGATCATTTTTTTTTTCCACATCACCCCTTAATCTCCTTTTTGTTTTTAAATGTATTTTTGTAGGTTTTCTGGATCCCGAAAAGAAGCTGTTCTCTCATCGGATCCTTTCCAGGGATGAATGCATCGACCCTTTCTCCAAGACGGGAAATCTTAGGTACCGCGGGAATTTGCAGTGTCATCTGTTGAAGCACGACGAGACGGCGACGCACTGCGTGTCTCGTCTGGGTGGCGGCGAAACAGTTGGTGGAGGATCCACACTGCATGTTGGCAGCAGTGAATTTGTCCAAATTGTTTCCTTGCTTCTGCCGTTGTTATTGTGAACAATCTGTCTCTCGATTGTCGGCGATTTGAGGAAGAGCCATCTATTATTCTCCCTCTGTGTCGCTGCTGAACGGCTGACGGTGCAACTCCCTGCAATGAGATATTTATATATATATATATATATATATATATATATATATATATATATATATATATATATATATATAGTAGTTCTATAGTTATAGCCAAACACACTCTGAGTCAGTGCGACATCACTGCAGCCAAAGAGAGATAAATAACAGCCTCACGTTGCACATCTGGATTCCGTTTGTCTCACAGGAATCTTTTCCCGTGCGGCGACTCCATGGTCTCCATAATCGACGACCGGGAGGACGTGTGGAAGTTCGCGCCAAATCTCATCACCGTGAAGAAATACATCTACTTCCAGGGCACCGGGGACATCAACGCCCCCCCCGGGTCGCGGGAAGCCCAGATGGCAAAGAAAGGTACCGTGCCAACACGCGTCCGGGTTCTTTCACACCTGTGGGGAGTTTTATTTTGAACATGTATATGCTTTGTTTCATTTTAGTTGTAGTCTGAGTTGCAGTTTTATTTATTTGCTTAAACAAACCCAGAGGAGCAAACGTTGAAATTAAATCCATTAGCGGACAGAAGTTTGTGCAGCACTTTATTGTCTCTTTATTTCTGTTCTTTGGTGTCACAAGAAGCTAATGAAGAAATCACTCTGAGCAGTTTCATCCAACTGAAAACCGTCCGTATGTCACGATGACCCAGCGGGGGGAGACAGAACACAGATGTGCACGAGGCGTCTCTACACCCCCCTCAGGCACCTTTTTAATGGACATAACGGGCTGAAGTCATGGACAAAGTGGTCCGACACAAGCACAGCCGCTTTGACTGATTTCTCCTTTTATTTATTGAGGAAAATGCCTGTGCTGATTCTCACGCGTGTTGATTTGCATAAATAGGTCACATGGTCTTCTAAAGGTCAACTATGATGTCGTTTCATTAACAGATTTCACAACAGCAGATTGATTTCGGAGCGAACACATCTGCTGTTTGTTTTCACTGACAGCTCCAGAGTCCACCTTCATCTCACAGGGCTCCGCTCCCCGTGTTTGTTTTCGTTATGATTTTGATTGGCTGCTGTCAAATCAGACAGAGGCACAGAGCGTCCATCGCTGCGTCTCACGGACACCGAGTCCAGTGTAACAAATTCTGGGCAAACCGTTAAGAAATTCAACGAAAGATTTGATTCGGTCGTTGTTTATTGCCTCACTGCTGTTGAAATTTGGAGAACACCAAGACTTTAAGTCCCACTAGTATATCAGATATTACACATTTTTATTGTGATGAAATTATATTAATTATGATGCTAGCTACAACGTCTTATATTCTCTAAATATGCGCTTGATGCAGAAGACATTCATGTCGGTATAAAATATATGATTTATAAATTAGGATTCTTAACTGACTAAATTTGATTTCACCAATTGATGCTAAAAAATTTAAAGAAAAAAGGAGAGGAAAGTGACGGCATGTTTCCACGACAACGCTGTGACGCCTCTACCGCAGCAGCTGGTGAGCGAGCGATTAACGTCCAACTGCGGCTTGAAAAAAACCCTTTTCTCCGTCAAGTTTTCAGTCACTCCTTCGAATAGTTTTCTCATTTTAGCCCGTTGGTTGCGGGTCGCTTCCTGCCTGTCATACTCTCAAAGATCATCGTTCGTCTCAACAGACCCGCCGTGCAATAAACGAAGCGATGACTCTGTCCTCGGTCACGCCGTTCATCACACAGGCGATAAATAGTCATCAACGCTGCACCGCCGCGGCGTCAGTTTACACGATGAGCCTCCACACCTCGATCCGCCGACCTCATCGTGAATCAAACGCAGCTGTCGAGGGAACGAGAGAGACTCAACGGGCGCCGGTACTTTCCCCTCTGCGCGCTGAGCTCGCCGCGTTACTCTTCATTATCGCCGGAGCCAGCCAGTGTGTCTCCCCGGGGACTTTTTGGAGGGACCCCTTCATTTACACCCACTCTCGGGCTGTTACGTCAATTACCGACGAGTCGTGGCTGCGCTCAACAGATGCCGGGCTCAGCGACGGCCCGAGGGTTGTGGATCCGTCGGAAAAAAGACACAAAAAAACCCCAACATATTTTACCCCATGTAAATACAATTTGTTCTCCCTTAAGCAAATCCACTGCTGCTTTGCAAGTCAAATAGTATAAGTTGATATGTTCTGGCAACTACACATTTACATAAAGGGTTTGACTAAATCTGCATTTCTCTTCTTTTTATTTCTTTTAGTTGCACAAGAGGCTTTAGACACAATGTTGATGTATGAAAGGCAGCGAGCGGCTCAACAATGTACTTAAACGTTTTCTTTTGGAGCTGAAGGGAGCTAATTAGTCATGTGACTCACAGGGAACCACCCGTGTCACATGACACGGCCATTTGACCGTTGATCGTTATCGCATTACTGATATGCACGGCGTGATTGTCGTCCTGTCCTCTAGATTTTATCTCGCGCTCAAACTGAGTCATTTGCACCGGAGGGACTCGTGATGTCGGCCAAACGCGGGCAACCGGAGCCGCTGAAGCACTAGTGTGAAATGTCAGGGAGGTTCTTACCAAGACGGGCCTCCCAGAATGCATTTGTGCTGCGTGCATGATCACTGCTCAGGCAGGTTACATTGTGTTTCACACGTCGCAGCAGCTTATTTAAAAGACTTTTTTTTTTTTTTTTTTTTTTGAGGGTATCTATGGACGTGGTGCTAAAACGTGGTCAAACTATTTGTGTGCGCTCCATTATCTCCGTGGTGGTCCGGGTGGGGAACCACATGTAAAATGTCCTGATTGTCACAAGCCCCCACCGGGTTTATGGCTTCATGTGTTTGTTTTAATGTGTCTCGTTCCAGCTGGAGGCCCGTTGGGTCGCCCGGCGGAGAGCGCAGAGGCCGCGGGGACGCCGAACGCCGACGAGCAGAGTAACGGCGACAGGAAACGGGCGAAAGACGCCAGCCTCCTTCCCGGTAGGGAGGAGTCCACGGCGGCGGCGGCATCTTCTCAGGGAACACAGGCGAACGAACGGACACACCTCACAGAGGCGGAGGAGGACGAGTCGGGGAAGGGTCGAGGGTCAGAGGCGGAGCCTGGGGCGGCAGCGGCGGCGAGGGAAACTCGGGTGGGCGACGGGAAGCTCGCGAAGGAAGACGAAAGCAACAGGACACTGGAGACACGGGAGGCGGAGGGCGGCGCCGGCTCCTCCGCGCCGAGCCACGAGTCCAACAACCTGGACTTTGATCTTTCTAGCGACAGCGACAACGACTCCGCCGCCGAGAGGCCTCCCTCATCAGAGAGCGACGGGGAAGCCAAGTCGAGCCGGGCGAAGAAACCCGGGCGGGAAGGAGTCCCGCCGGGCGCCGGGGACGGAGACGAAGAAGGCCGGCGTGAAGGGGACAACGGACGCGAGGCGGCAGAACCGTCGGGAGTTCTTCCCCCCGACCCCGAGCTGGGAAACGGCTGCTCGGACAGGACGGAGCCGGAGACGGAGTCGCAGAATAGCGAGCAATCCGGGGTCACCATGGGGGAGGAGCTTCTGGACCAGAGCATGGAGGACGAAGAGGAGGAGGAGCAGCAGGAGGAGGAGGAGGAGGAGGACGTCGACCAGGACGATCACCTGATCTACCTGGAGGAGGTGCTGGAGAGGATCCACGCGGAGTACTACGCGCGCTACGAGGCCTACCTGAGGAAGGAGGCCGCCGAAACGCCGGACATCCGCAAGATCGCCCCGGAGCTGAAGGGCAAGACGCTGGAGGGCACGACGCTGGTGTTCAGTGGCCTCTACCCGACCAACTACCCCATGGAGAGGACCCGCGAGTTCTACCACGCCAAGGCACTCGGCGCCAAGATCGCCAAGAACCTGGTCCTGAACGCACAGGACGCCGGTCGGACGACGCATCTCATCGCAGCGAGAGCCGGTACGTGGAGGCGTGTGGGGGGGGGGGAGGGGCGTGCATGGGCATTTGTCCGCCTTAAAGTCGGCCGTGAAAAGATCTTTCATGCACTTTTTTTTTTTAGTTGGCTGTGTGCTTTAATTGGTGCAAGTTACGGGTTGCTAATGAGGGCAGAATCCAACAGGGGTCATGTAAGGATTGTTTAAATGCCCGAAATATTCCCAGACAAAGTCAAAACTTTGACTGGGCGGAAATAATTGAGATCGAATACAGTGTCATCAAGGTCCGCCATTCCAGCACGAATGCAGCTTTAAATAATTAAACGCACAATGGCGTCACGCAGAGCTCCTCGAGGCCGCCGCTTCTCGTGTAATTAGACCCACTTGATTGACAGAAGCACGGCTCACTGCGTTCCCGCGCTCGAGCACTATTATGAGCCGAGAGGCTGTTTGTGTTTCCCTGCTTCAAAAGGTCTGCAGGAGAGCTTTTGCATTTTCAGGTCCAAGAATACGCACACGGCTTAAAGGGAAGTGACCGACTCGATGGTCAATCGCCCTGTTTTTTTGCGTCGATGCCGCACAAATACAGTTGTCGTTTTTTTTTTTTAAGCACACTCCCGTCGTCAGTGGTTACCGCGGGGGGGCTGCAGTCGCTCTCTTTCTGCGAGGTCACGAGTTACGTTCAAGCCACCGAGGACTCAGTGGAAATGTTCTTCTGTCTGAAGAGCACCCGAAGCGGATTCACGCCCGCGTCGCCTCCAATCCGGTTTACCTTCTGCAAAACAAGCACCGGGGGGGGGGGGACAGCGTTGCCGTGGGAGCCGGCTCTCCGCTGTGAGCGGCACTTGGAAATCAGTGCTCGTGTGCTTCACAAGGAGAGAAAAGTCAGCCAACGACGTACGAGCAGTGGGTCATTTGGTCTGGAGAGAGAAGGCACATTCGAAGGACATTTCTCTCAAAAAACTGGTAGATTTCAGTCATTATTATCTGTTGCAAGGCATTTATGCAACGAGGTGTTACACACAGAAGGAGGCTTTTTAAAAACAGCCCCATTGATTGATTCTTTGTTGGCGGTTGACGACACGGCCCTAAAATAATATCACGTTTTAGTAATATTTGTGTAATAATAATAAGTAAATGATAAACAGCATCGATTCTCCATTTCACTTCAAATATTAAGCAAGAAATTAACATTTTATCTCTTGTTTTTTTTTTTTTTTTTTGGTTTACAAACTTATTTTAAAGATTAGAATACATTGTCTCTATTAAGTGAACCATATTTTCCGTTTCAGACACAAAATGACTAATAATTAACTCCTCCAGAACGGCTTAAAGATAAATACCACTTATTTATCTTCATACAGTCAGCTATTATTTCTGCACATTACCATGAAGCTGATGGAGAAACGTTCTCTTCTGTGAGCCCGGTTTGCCTGAGAAGACCGACGGTTCCTTTTGTGTTTGATCGTGTAAAACAAAAACAACCTCCGATGAAGAATTCACTTTGTTGTCTCCTTGTCTGACGTCAGTAAGACTCATTCGTGCAGAAACACTTTCTCTCTCTCTCTCCGCGCGGATTCAACCAAACCAAACGCGGCTCTCTCAAATCCAAAGAAGGGTTTTCAGTTGTGAAGAAAGTGACTTCAAAAGAGAAATTCTTCCTAGTTCTCCTGGTAATTAAATAAGATAACAACTGAGACACACACACACACACACCGTTGCTTTAAAGGTTAAAGCCTGTTTTCCTTCATCCAGGCACCGAGAAGGTCCGTCAGGCGCAGGGCTGCAGGCACCTCCACGTGGTCAGCCCCGACTGGCTGTGGAGCTGCCTGGAGCGCTGGGAGAGGGTGGAGGAGCAGCTGTACCCGCTGAGGGAGGACTGCTCCAAGACGCCGCGGTAACGGACGACCACCACCTCCAGACCTAAATCCTGACCAAACGCGCAAACCGTGACCCTTGTTGTTTCCCTCCCCCGCCGGGTCCCAGGAGCATCAGTCCGGCGGCGTTCCCGGACACTCAGGGCTCCCCGCAGACGCACGTTTTCCAGCCGGCCCCCGTCCACAGCAGACCGGCGGCCCCCGAGGTCCGGACCTACGACCCCGTCACGGGGAAGCTGATCCGGAGGGGCCCTCAGGCGCCGCGGCCGGCGTCCTACCTGCAGGCGCCGGGGTCCTCCGGAGAGCAGCCCGGTCTCAGGTGAGCATCATAGCCGATCGCTGCCTACGTGCAGCATGTGATAGTGATGTGAAGTTTTGGGGAAAAGTCATGAAATAAACAAAAGCTTCGTGGAGGCCTCGCTGTCTCTTTCAAAACTCCGAGCCCCGGCTGCGCCGACCCGCATGACATAACCGAGCTCCTCTGGGGCGCCACGTAAGACATTACGCAAGAGTTTCCACAGGGCCGGGCGGTGCTCCGTCACGGCACTCGACAAAACATTTTGAGGGCGTGACGTTTTTTAGATTCCTTATTAAAAGATAAAGATCGGCGTGTTCTTCAACTCGCTGTCAGAGGGGAACAGAGAGCATGTGATCTGATACTTTAAAACACTCCTCCTCAGCGATGGTAAACTGCTGAGCGGTGGTGTATTTAATGATGACACCATCTTGCAACCCGAAGACCCCTGTGTGCACCGCGGACCCATAGCGTGTAAAATATAAATGACGAGTATACTATCGATGGTGCTATTTATTGACTGCAGAGCGGCTCGTAATAGATCCTAAATGTATTGATTTGTCCTCTGGGCCTCATTTGCATCTCTCCCGTCTCTGTGAAGTACAACAGCAGTCGGTGCAGCGCTACGCTACTTCATGAAGGACCCTCAGTGGAGATGAGACGGCAGCGCAGTAACCCGTTTGAGCTCCTCAGTCACCTCTGTGCACCTCCACGCCGTTTGGCTTCCACCTGTCACTCACGGAATGCTCATTCCTGTCTCCGGGCGCATTTGGTTGTCGTTGGCGACACAACCCCTGAGGGGTGCTGTCATTTGAAATGAAGACACTCTTTAATTAATACGCGCACGCATGAAAAAGAGACTGGATATTATTCATGGCTTAGTGGCCAAGTTGAGTTTGAGCTGGTTGCATTAACTTGGATTTAACCTTTTTAATTCACTTTTTGCAAATCAATGTTGTTCCCTCATTGTGGTTGAAGACAGAGATTCTTTTTCTTAATTAATCGTAAAGGTAATAACCTTCTCATTATAATGCAAATTAACATGTCGCCGTAGCCTACCGGCTTATTAGTCCATTTATTCAGCTGCACCGAAGCGGTTCACGTTCCCACTCATTTGTCTGTCATGTGACCACAGGGGAACTTCACAGCGGCAGCAGGACGAGGCGGGGGGGTCCAGCCGGGACGACGAGCAGCCGGGGCCGTCTCGTCGCAAACGCCAGCCGAGCATGTCAGAAAGTATGCCTCTGTACCTACTCTGCAAGGAGGACCTGGACAGCATGGACAGAGAGGTACGTCCACCCGCTGTTTGGCGCCCCACAATGAGACTGGGGGGGGGGGGCTGGGGTGTTGGGGGAGTGGCACACGATGCTGGACAGCCGGTCACAACGAGCTTATGTCTTGGTACTTGGTAAGTCAGGTTCATTGTACCTGTGATTGCACGCCTGCCTGTACGGGGTTGTGTCCACGGTTACCGCGGCGATCGCATGCCCTCTTCTCAGCAGCGACTCCCGTGTTGTTCTTCTAGGGTTCGATTTCCACACCGACCTGGCCGCAGAGTGCTGTGTTTCTTTAACAGTTCTTTGCGCGGTGTGTTGTACGTTTCTGCTCGTGCTCTTTGTACCTTTTTTTTTATGTTGCATCTCCCACTTATTCTGATATTTAAATCCGTCTACGCTCTGCAATCGTTTTGCCATCCTTGCGGGGCAGGTGAAGTGATTACTGATGAGCGAGTGCTCTGAACCACCCGCTTGGATAATACTTCTTAATGGAGTCTGGATTGTGCTAATGCATCAGCAGGGGGAAATGTGCAAAGTGTGCCACTCGGCGGCTGAGGATTCTGAAGAAAAGCGCTCGCGTGTCGCGGCTCGTTTGGAGTCGAGTCACGTGTCGGTCGCGGGTTATTATTTTATTTTTATCTCCTTTTCAGATTTTACGAAAATGTCATTGGAGGGCTGCATTGTTTGCCACTCGGGTACTTTACATGGTTTTCCCTTTTTTAAATGACTTTCAATGCAATATTCTGTTATATTAAGTGCTGTTCATTGTTATGAATGCAATGAGCTATTTATTAAACCATCTTACAGCTACACAAATAGTTATTGACTGGCTGAATAAATGTGTGTATAATAAATCCGATACTAAATCAGGTATTGTTACAGTGGGTGGATTTATGTAATTAAATATTAAGCAACGTATGTGCTTGATATTAGAAATGTTAATGCTCGTTAATTTATTTAAACAATAAATGACAAATTGGCGTAGTCGCCTTTAGTTGAGAGACAGGTTGTAGATACGATCCTTGAAGTTGAATAAATTGAATAATCGGCGTCGGTGTGATTGGTCGCGCTCTGGGAGACGAACCGAATCCCGTTACTGGGATGCAGAACAGCGCGCCTGCTTATTAACTCAAAGTTAAGTGAGTTTGTTGCTGCAGGCGACGGATCAGCCTGAGAACTGCTGCGCGTTGCCTTTTCTGGAAATAGACCTGCTCCCTTTTCTACTTCTGCTACACGTGGACGTTTGAAGGAGATGCATGGCTTTATCCAACAAAAAATAAAAACACTGCCAGCGAATATTATATTACCCACTTACGATGTGTGTTGTTTTATTGCAGAATGACGGACGTGTCCTCTTATGTAGAGCAGGTTGTCCTCTATTCGATCTCCAGCTCCTCCTGTAAATGCTGTGGAATAGTTAACACGGAAAGAATATCTACATACATATAATTAAAATGTGTGTGTGTGTGTATATATATATATATATATATATATATATATATATATATATATATATATTGGACACTGATTTTCATTTTAGTTAAAGGCCTCATCCTCATTTTAATTTGTGTTGGTTAATGAGGGGTTCAGTGCTCAAACTGGCCATAGTTTCCCAAATACCGGCAGCACTTATTGTGTTAATGTGACATTTAGAACAATGCTGAGTGGAAATTTGATCATGTTTTTTCCCTTCGGTTTGAATAAAAACAAAAAATATTGTATTTCCTTTTTGAAGGCTTTAAAATACTAAAATAATCACCCCGCCCTTAACGCTTATGTTATGAGTTATGACGTATTCATCGTGTAATATTACATGAGCGAATACACAATAACTGCGTTACGTTCACAGGCAGTTTCACGTAGCGGTGTACAAACACCTGACTATTTTATTTCTCTTTATTCCAAATGTCCCCTTCCTCAGAGCGCCTCTGCTGAAGGGCAGTCGGGGATGTTTTAAACCCTCCAGGTCTTCAGGGCAAAGCGAAAGATCCTGTCTTAATTGGCCGGAGCAAAGTGCACATCTCAAAGTGCACGAGTCGTACTTTCAGAATGTCACCGGTGGTTACGTGCTGGTACGTGTCAGTTCACCCGCAGCAGCGAGCACGCACGCGTCCCCGCTGGGTGACCTTTCTGTGAAATCGCTGTTCTCTTGTTGGCCGTGTGATGCTTTGGACAGGCGGCTTCGGCTTCTTCCCTCCTCCGCTCCGTCTTGTGTGGAACATCGGCCTTTTCGTTAGATGTTCTCAGGAAACGAGATATGAACTCGTCGTCCATTCTGGTTCGTTTGAACGCAACCCAACGTCACTCGGCACGGATGGTTTCCTTTGTGCGCAAATGATGTATGGCCAAGTTTTTAAACCCCGAACGCTTCCGCGCGTCCACAAACGGAGCATCGGCTGGGTTTACAGACAGGACCACCGAGCCGGCGATGAGTTCAATACGTTGCCATGGCTACCGCCGGCTAACCCTTTGAATACCTCCGCCATACAACGCCTGATGAATGTGCCCCGTCTTCCGTTAAGATTCAACCGAACAGACAGAAAGAAACCCAAAGTATGTGAGATCGACCACTTTTTGCTCCGTTTCCACGGATACAGAAATGCCGAAAGGACCTTGCATGATGTGACGTCTATTCCCTTGATTTAAAGACAACATTGCGCTGTGCGCTTCTTCATTCATGGCGTTGTCGCTCTCTACTTACATCTCACACGCGCACCAAGGGACATTTAGACACAAAAAAAGAAAATATATTAATAATAGATGACTATAAATATAATATTAACAAAACTCTAAAATGGCAAAAGTCAACTAGCAAACAACACAATGATTATAGTGCATTGACTTTTGGGATTGTTTGTTGTAATTTGGCATTAGACCGTTGTCTAGTATTGTGATGTTTGCATTAATTGTCTAATCACATACTCTCGAAATTCATAAAAATGTCCATATTCCTTCTCCTTTTTACTGTGTTTTAAACGGATCACCGGAGAGCTCGTCGCTCGCTGTGATCTCAGCCTCCGGCCATCCGTCTCCCACGTCGGCGCTGAGACGTGATCCCGAGGAGAACCGCTTTCTGCTTGAGTCTGCAGAATAAACCGACTTCATATGGAATATTTTCCACGTTGCATAAGATGGATTTTCACACAGCTGTGAGGCTCCTCCTCCTCCTCCGTGTCCTCGTGTGACTTCTGCTTGCCGTTTCACCGGCATCAGCCCGTCCTCCCAAGCTCGGATCAAAAGATGAGGTGTCGGGCTCGAGCAGATGCGTAGTTTCGGCTGTGATGTGACGATGTCATCAGGTGGCTGTTTTGAACCCTTTGAGCAGTGGGTGCCGAGAGGCCTGAAGGGCGTTGACACATAAATAACTGGTTTTGCTCTCATGCAAAGTCTGACAGCCACCGGCCCATTCTTAATGTGTTGATCCCTTCATGCATCATTTTGGTACATAAACTGTAATACAATAGAAAATGCCCGTGTTAATTTCCCATAGGAAAAGGGCTTCTCTGCCAGAGCAGCATCTTAAAACCGAAAGCAGCCAACAAATTGTCCCAAAAAAGCTGCATTTGTCTTCATCTTTTGGCCTCCTGTGGCAGTAGGCCGAGCGCGTGGCGTTAGAGGCCGTGAGACATCAGACCGGTGTCCCGGAGGTCCGGCTCAGTCGACCATCACGCCAGCTAGTCGATGCTCCCAGACGAGCCGCTGCATAATCCAGAGTCGGCCCCATGAATATTCCCCCCCGCGCCTGTTTCCATCTGCTCACAGTTTCCCGACAGAAAGACCCGCGTCATTTGGCTGTGGCCAGATTTGCCCCCCCTAACCCGCCCCCATTAGAGCATCCATTACATCAGAAGCAGTCTGGAAGTTTTTCTAAGCCAAACAGAATAAGAACCCTCCTTGAATGAACCCTGTGAAGTGTTTCATGTTGGAGACGGTTGCGAACTAATGTTTTCCAGTTATGTAACCGCCCCGACTAACCTGGTGGAGACGATGCTGAAAAGAAGCCGTCGTCTTCTTGCTCGCCGAGCCGCTTCAGAATTCTCCTCCTCAGAAGATTCTGCATGCGAGTCCCAATGTGCAGCGCCAGCAGAGGTGGATCCAGGCCGTGGATTCCAGCTGTGTGTAAATAATGGGACTCGCCTTTGATTCTGCATTTTAATGACTTTTCTTTTGTCGGTTGAAATAAGAGTAATTAAATGGCCTTCATTGAGTAATCCCCCCCACCCCCCTTCAACTACCATAGGCTCTTTACTTAGTAAAGCTTGTGTAAACCCCCTTCAGAAGAAATCTACACCTGTGCAGGCCAGTGCTCCTGTTGTAATAAATGTCGTAAATTATTCGGGACAATGAGCGCTGATTGGCTGGCTGCACTGAAATGTGTCGAGCTCTCCGTGTGTGCGTTACAACATTAGACATTTTAGAGTCAGACCTGGGATGAACCTTGATACTTCCAGGACTGGGGATTATTACTCTTCTCAAGGTATCGACCGAAAGCACTCGGTACCAAGAAGGCTTCAAACTGAACCTCCAATCTGACGTTTCACGGGGAAAACTGCCGTAAATAAGCATGAACAGCTATTGAATTTGAAAACAACTGGCAGACACTACTTTTTTTGTACCTTACGCAAGCCACTGGTATTTTGCAAAACTTTTTTTTATTATATGGCAATAAATTGGTATAGAATTACAATAATGTGGACATTTAGCACAAAGTGAAACACAGCAGGAACTCAATCAGATTTTCCGCCACTCCAGCTGAAAATGGCAGCGCTCTGGGCGTCAACAGTTCGCTGCTCCCACAGTAACGGCGACTCCTAATTGCTGGCTTTCATTTAAAATGAATGACTGCGGGCTGCTTTTGTCCTACATGAAAAGGTAAAGAGCTCGGGCTGGTTTTAACTTCACGGTGAAACCCGGCTTACGTCCGAGGTTTAGAGGTTGCCTCCTGATAGCTGGACGGGGAACCACCAACGTGTCCGTTCCCGTCGGCTCCGCGAAGCTCGGCGCTCTTTTGCACAATCGGCATGTTTGGTCGGCTCCTTTTTCACGCTTCACATCCACCTGCAGTCAGCAGGATGCAGGCTGGTCGCCGACCTCCTCTGTGGTGCTAAATTTTAAAAAATGAAGGATTTATTTGGCTGTAGAGCAACGGGTGCCGTTTCTACACGTATCTGTTCGAATGTTGTTATTGTGGCTTTTAAGTGTTGTTGTTTTGCAGGCCGGCCGGCTGTCTGAAAGGCAGATGAATAGGCCTCTTTTTAAATAGTTAGTAGTTGTCACAATGCGTTGTTACTGTCAGCGCCCTCAGGGAGGAAAATGCCGTGAGCAGCGTAACGTTTTAGCGTTTTAGTTGAAAACAACAACAACAACAATCTGTGTGTTGTCAGAAGCTGTGGAGCAAATGAAGGCGCTCATCTAATCCGTATCCTCCTTTGCAATTGGTGGATGCCCTGCAGGGTCGTTTCCTCATTCAACTCTGTTTCAGCGAAATGGAATCGGGGGGCAACCACCAGCCGGCCAACGCGCTCGCCGCCTTCCCCTCTGGCTGCATTCGCCTGCTGATCCGCAGCACCTGTGGAACTGAAGTGTAGATAAACAGCTGCTCAGGAAAATACGAGATGGAGAAGCGATGGAGGCGACCGCGTCAGCTCGTCAATCGCTTGCAGATTGTCCCGCTAGACGGATGGACATAATTGTATTTGACACAGAACTGTTTTCTAATGGTAGAACATTATATATAATGTGTTTATTGCATATTACAAATATGTGTATGCAACATGTGTGGCCTGTGTCCAAGTCCAGGAACCTATAGTGAGGAATCTTTAATAACTAATTCAAATAAGTCACTTTTAGGAAGTATGTCGATTGGATCTCTGGGGCGAGTGAGAAGATCGATTCCACTCTCGTCTGTACGAAATACAAAACTACTGCCAGCAGTTGTTTAGCTTAGCTTAGCTTAGCATAAAGAATGGTAAAAAGGAAATTACTACCCTGGGGAGTTAAAGCAAATAGCTTATTATCATGATTCTTTGAAATAGAAACAATAATTAAATATATTTCATTAGTTTCTATTTTTTATAACTTTTGTAATAGTTTGGCTGTATTTCTTTTCACAAAATGATTAAAGCACTGATTTGTATTCAGTGTAAATAAAGAGAAATAATGAATCTCATCTAAATTGAATAGTCCGCCACTGGCTGAAATTGTTGACTGAAGGAACTTAAATGCACCACATTATTGGTGCACAATAGGCAGTTTGACGCATCAGTCCAACGCTTGGGGAACAATTTCTCACAGCTCATTTTTTTTTAAAACCAAAAAACAGGTGGATGACATCTTGGGCGAGGAGAGCGACAACGAAAGTGAGGGCCGAGGGAAGGAGGCGGCGGGCCGAGGGGAGCGGCGGTCAGGAGCTGGAGGGACGGCGAGAGGCGGAGCACCAGGAGGAGCAGGAGAGCCCTGTCCCGAGGCCATGAGCGTGGAGGAGGCCGTCCAGAGACCCTCCGGCGAGGACAACGTGACGAGGTGAGACTCGGATGGTTCCTGGCGACGAGGAGATGATGTTCTCGTCCCGGTGGACCTGCTGTGTCTTATTACACAGTGAAACGGAGCGGATGCTTGTGGGCCGTGGCGAGTTCGAAAAGAGAAAAATCCTACACATTTGATTGGACCGCCAGAAAGTGGGCGTGCCTGGATTTTTATTAGGAAAGAGGAGTCGCAGAGCGCCGTCCACCTGTTGTTAGATCAGAGGGGACGACGAGGGAGACGGAAATGGGAACGTTGCAGATTCTCAATCGTTGTAATCACATGCAGCGATACACGAAAGCCTCCCGGCGTCCCGACAACGGCTGAGCTGCCGCCCTTTTTGATGGAATGAGTGCAGCAGAGTCCTAAAAAACACCCGGCGTAATGAACATGGCTATCACACGATTCTCTCTCTCCCCGGTTTTGTTTTTAGCCCACATATTTAGCACGTTTCCCCCTCTCTCACTGCTGAACCTCCACATCTTGCATAAAGGACGGATGCTCCACTTGAGAATACTCAATGTCTCCAGGTCTTATTTCCCCTTTTGATTATTATCAGAACACACCACTTCATCAGCTGTGCTGATGCCAGACGGTCTGATCCGTTGCCATGGAGACGGATTTGAAACAGACAGCAGGCAGTTGGAGAGTTTTGAACACATTGGAGCGTCTCGCTGCTTTGAGGAGTTGTGCACAGCTGACGGGTTAATTGGCGGTATTTCCTGCATCCGTAGCATCTATTTGTCCGTGCAGTTGTATGACATTGTGAAAATTGATTGATTGAAATTGTCTTTTCTATTTCTCCATATTGAAAACATCAATTTTCTTAGTCCAGACCAAAGAAAAATACCGCATTCACATCTCACTCCAATGTGCCTTAGTTCTCCGGCAGACATTTGTTCTGTCTCCGGTGCGTCGTTGCAGACTTTTCTTCTTATCGGCGTTTGTGTGATATTGTTTTGGCCTTGATGTTGTCATGGTTACAACATCCCCATACACCTGTGGTGGGTTTAAGGCAGGACGGGTCTTTTGTCAGTGCTCTTTGTGTTTGTCCAGACAGAACTGCACCGTCTTCCACTCCGGAGAGAAGTAGAATACAGATGTTGCTCATCTGGGAAACGCTCTGCTCCGAGATACCTTGTTTGGGTTCACACTTCTGTCCGTATCCATGGCTACCCAAGCCTCAGCAAGCAGCAGCACGACGCTTCTTCCCCCTCGTTTCGGTCTCCTGGTCAGTCCTGGTCCGACACCTTCGCTTGCTGCTAATGAGTCACGCCTGAAATACGCTGTTTGCTATTGCGAGAAACATCTGGATGTCCAAATCCAGTCTGTGGAGCTTATCAGGAGGTGTTGTCCACAGAAAGATCCCAGTGAAGTGGTCTTATAATGTCACATCTTACTTCCCTCCTCTTAATCTATATTTTGACCCCCAAACAAACTTCACGCGGTTACATTTAACCGCTTTGCGTGCGCTCCTTTGCATTCACCTTGACTGATTTTGGTTCAGTTTTTTTTTTCTGCTTGTTTTTCTAAGTGGCTTGAATCTGTTTCTCAAACATAATGTGTTTGGTAAGCGCCTCATCTCTGCTCCACCTCACATATTCCTATAGGACCACTTTACAAACCACAAGAAGAGCCGACGTCTTCAAAAGAGCGACAGAGGAATGAAAGATTTATAAGCAGGAAGCTTGCAAAGCTTTGTGGTGCAGCTATGCGGGTTCCACTGTAATGTGTGTGTGTGTGTGTGTGTGTGTGTGTGTGTGTGTATATCCCCCCCCCCGTCTGATAGGAACATTCTTGTACCATCTAATAGAAGGCTTCCCGGTTCAGACGAGACTCTGTGGGACCTCCACTCCTTAATAGTCGCCATTCCGTCGTTCTCCATCCCCGGCTCTCCCACTTTCTCATCTTCGGCACGAAATAGACGTGCATCTGTTGCTAAGATACTGTAGTGATGTGAATGTGTGTTTTTGTTTGCTCTGTACGCGCTCCTGCCTTTTTTTCTTCTTTGCTCTCATTTCCGCTGTGTTTTCCTGTTCTTATTTAGCGACTAACTGCCTGCAAATGTGTCTTTTGTTATTTATTTGTTGTCTCATTTATTGTTTTTCCCAACTTGAGATCCCCCCCCCCCCCCCCCCCCCTCTCCCCCGGGGATTCACACCCACAGCTCGAGCAAGTAACAATTAAGCAGCGCCGCGTCTGCCCAGAACCGATGCTCGCTGCCGCCGTTTGAGTCGAATCAAAGTAATTGGCTCCAACAAAGGAGAGCCGGAGAGGATCCACGCTCATTCTGAGAGGATCAGTCAAGTTCCCCCCGGCGCTGCCACGGGACGTCCCGCGAATCCGTCCGCTGGGGCGACCCTTTTTCTGTAAGAGCCACGACTCCTATTTCTCCACGATGCAAATCTCTCCTTGTGTTCTTGTGATCATCACAGAGACGAAAACGCACCGTTAGGACCCTGTTTTGCGTTCTTCTTCACCATTTCACACACGCTTGTTTTATCCCATTAGGGGAACACAGGCTCCCAAAATAAAACATGCAAGGTTTTGTTTAATAACCCTTTGGTTTAATTGGATGTGCAGCGCTTCAAGGACGCCGTACCCGACCTCGTTTGGTTGGAAGCGCTCCATTCCTCGTCTTGTTTTTCCACAAACGTTTGTGTTAATTAATGCAAATCAAAAGGACTCATGAAGGAGTTTACTGACCCCGTTGCATCTAAATGGGCCCCGCGGCGCCTCCCTTTGCTCCGTAACACCGAGGCGCGAGAACGGCGGCCACCCCGTGGGCTCCGAAACCGGCTTTTGTTTCATGGCGCGTTTGCGTTGCAGGTCGTTAAACTGAGACGGCCGCGAGAGACTTATGATGAGCGGTGCCGTTGCCGTGGTGATCCTCTCGGGCGGACGGGGGGGTTTGTTTGTTTTGTTTTTCCTTAAAGGTTTTTCATGTTTCGTGACGTTTAGTGGAAATCGAAGGAAATAATTCTTATTGTTCAAGTGATATGAATCCAAGTCTTCGTCCCGTTTTGTAATTGACGTTAAATCGTTTCCTACGGATATCTTGAGTTGTCACATAACCAGAGTAATGGCCGCTGAAACCAAATGCAACGATGAAAGAAAAAGAAACGAGAAATATTTGAGTGACTTCCTCTTTGCATTGCCACGTTAAGCGTGTGCGTGTGTGATTGTACGGAGGGAGCTAATCAACAACGCGCGGTGGAGGATTAGTTAGTTAGTTGTTGTTGTTGTTTTCCCCTCTCTCTCTAATTGCTGAAGCTGCTTTAACGAGGACAGAAGAGCCAGAAATGACGGGAAACAATCGGCGATGAAAGGCACCCCGATTAACTAATTCAGCTCTTTTGAGCTCGTGTTGCGTAACGCGCCCATTCACTGTCAATGACCTCAAAAAGCTATATTGGGTCCATTCGGGCCTCCTCGCCGCTAACGTCCCGTCTCTGGAGGCGACATCTACTCCGATCCGCTCACCGCTCTCTGTGGGCCGTGTTTGATGAAGGTGTGAATCTTGTCAGCTGCAGCGAGCGCGTTGTTACAGCGTCGCCCGAGCCGAGGTGACGAAGGACGCGAATGGGTTGTAAAGTGTTCCTCTCTCCGGGTGACGAATTCAAAATGGCTTTGATCTTCCTTTCTCTCTCTCTCTCTCTCTCTTCGTCGGAGGTGTTTTTCAGCCCGCCGGTTTCCACCTTCTTGCGTTCCGCGCTCGGTCCGCCGTGTACTTTCCGTGTAGCCGCTTGTTCCGGGGGGCGGAAGGCCGCTGTGTTCTTCGCCAATGGCGCGCGTGTACGTGGACTCAAAGTCCCCAGAGTAGCGACACAAAGAACTGCGCGGTGGACGGGACACTCGGAGAGTCCTTTCTCTAATCGTTGAGAAAAATACCAAACACCTTTTTCATACAAAAAGCAATTTTTTCAATTTCATGAATTACTTTTAAAATGTTCTAGAAGAGACTCGACTGGTTTATAGGTTGTAGATGGACACCTGTGCGTTCCCGTACGCCGGGTTACATTGTTCAAACGTCACGTGACGAGTCGCGGCCAATCAGACGATATTTGATTATTGTTTTTATGATTACAGTACATTTTAAATTACATTTAAAGAAGCAACTCTATCGTGGTTTTGTCACTTTGATGATGAACTGCTATGTCGTTGTTTTCCTCTACATTAATGAATGCATGAATTAAGCGTTTTATTAAGGTAATAATAGAAAGAAGCTAAGTCAGGTCTGCTACTTGTTTGATTAAGCGAATAATAATAAGCGGTAATAATACCGCTGACAGCTTATTGTGCTTAGAATTATAACCGTGACGCTGTCGGCCATTTAGGCTCCATGACTTCTCAAGCTGTCCGTCAATCAGCCTGCTAAGGCGCCGCGCCCGGCCTTGCACCAGTTGTCACGATGGCGCCGGGGTCAGCGACTGCGATCCTCACCGCTGACAGCTCGTCAAGACGTCCCAGATGAAGCGAATCAGCATCGCGCTCATTTAGAGCTCCACCGCCAGCGACTCCGCTGCTTCTTTCACGCCCCTCTGCTTCTCCCGCCGGACGCTCGTAACTCGATGGTCGCGTTTGCCGCTTCGTCAGCATCGACGTTTGATCGCCGTACGGATTTCTGCTACATGAAGCGGAGGAAAGGAGCGCGTGTGACTGATTTTGAGCTTGAGCTTTTATTCCTGATGTTTTGTTTGTGCCGATTTGGCTGTTTTTGTGTGTGCGCGTGTGGATGAATTATCAAAGCTTTTACATCATTGTTTCCGAGTGCAAACATAAGTAGCTCCGAGACTTCCGCTGGCCCGACAGGCTCTCAGGAGCAATGTGCTTTTCTTTCCTTCAAAAAAACCTGCAGCAGGCACTCAAAGCCCTTTTGGGAAGCGGCCCGAGCTCTGCATTTTTATTTCATCCCCCCCCCCCGTTGTGCCACAGAGGCCGTGTACCAAGACCTCCAACACTGGATATCGTGCCACGCGTGGACGTTTCTCCCCCACATACGTTGTGCTGATGATTGGGGCTCATCCTTAATACAAAAGTCCTTTCGGTCGGTCAGGTTTGTATCGATCGATCCCGTTGCAGCAGACTTAGGTTCCAAGACAGCTTCCTGGCATCTCTCATTCTCTCGTGGAGCTGGCACCTCGAGCCGCTGATCGCCGCGCGTTCAGACGAGGGACTTTTAGGGGTTTTAAAGCGGCAAACACAGCCGGCTGTTCCTGGCGCCCGCCAAGAGTATTAAACAGCAGCTCCCGTGGAGAAAAGGCGTTAGTTGGTTGATGAGTCTCTCGTGTTCTTTCAGCCTTTAATCAAAGCCTCCACACGCTGCAACCCGATCCCGCGCACTCAGCTTCCAGATGTGTCTGGTGCCAAAGGGGAGCCGATCCCCGGCGCCGCTTTTTGGTCCTTTTGTTCGATAAAGTGCAAATTGTCTTCTCGCCTCCTGCGCTCCCGTGACGGCTGAGGTCACTCCGGCTCCGTGCCGGCGAAGGGACCTGGACCCCATGGAGCGATTCCGGTACCGGTGCCGCTGGGCCCACAACCACGGGGGGAGAATAGAGGCTCCATTTTTATTCTCTGCTGGGGATTTCTGGTCAAATATGGATCTCAGTTTGGGAGAAATGGAGAATTGTAATTTGTTTTTAGGCCAAAAACCGTTGTGTTCTTACATCAATCTCTATGCAGCTTGTGTGTTTTTAGTGGCTTGTGTGCTTATTGCAGTAATGGATGCGCTCTCTCAACAAACGGTATCATTATGTCACCTGCCGGCTCGCCGCTCAGCCCATTTTGTTCGGGCCGCTTATGATGAGACAAAATGAGCTTTTTCCCCCAAACTGTTTTCTTTTTGAGAATTTATTTGAGGGCCGCGTGCTACTCGTGGAAACACCTCAGTCACGTGACCTCGGGGGGTGCGGCGGCGGCATCCCTCCCTTCACGCACGAGGGGGATCCCGCTTCCGAAACAATCGAATCAGCGCAATTCAAGGAACAGTGAACTCCACCCACGCCTTCTGAGACGCGCCGTAGAGCCGCAGACAAACCCGATTATTTAAATCCCACGGCTTCCTCTGCGAGCAGCGGCCCCGGCGGTCGCTCTCGCCGCCTTTTGTTCAGCGTTCAGCTTTGACCGCGATGAAAGGGAGAAACACAAGTGCGGCCCGTCTCCGTCTCTCGCCGTCTTCCTATGACGCCTTTCTTCCACCCCAGTACCTTTTTTTTTTAATTCACATTCCTCTGTTTTATTGGATTCTTTTATGCCGTGTGGCATCGTGCCCTCAGAATGGGGATTAGCAGGAAGCTGTGCATATGGACGACGTGTTCTCACCAAATGTCTGTCCTTATTTTACTGCTTTTAATCATTCGGTGTGAAACCTCGTTATGTAATTATTCTCTCTCTCTCTCTCTGTCTCTCAGCTTATTTGATGGCATTTATCTTTTAAGCGGTGTAAAAACAATCGTATTGTCGGTACGAAGGCGAAAAGGAGATTTCTAACGTCTGCTTTCTTTGCTCAATGTTATCTTCCCCCTTGGGAGTTGATTCAACGGTCCTTTGTGACTGCTCCGTTTGAATGAGCGTGCATGCAGATAAACGGGGGGCGGGGGGGGGGTTGAATGCTACGCTAATGATAGCATCATTCCGGGCCTTCTGTTATCCTCTGAATGCGCCTCGGCCTTATCACAACACGCGCGTATCTCGGCTGGATGAGTCAATAAATAGAAAATCTCTCAATTCAACAATTTCCTCTCGTGTGGTTTTGTAGCTCTAAAAGTGTCGGCTTGGTTTTTCCTCTCAGGCTAAATTCATGCAATCTTCTCGTGAAGGATGAAGGATGTTGAGACTGAATAAAGGCGCTTTTTAAGGCAACCGCTGTTTTTGGGAGGAAGAAAACTGGATTATTAAACCCATTTATCCATGTTCATGTTAGACTACCAGTTTGAAAGACATTATATGTATTTTATTAATAAGTCAACCAATTTTATAATGAATTGCTTGCAAAAATACAATGTAGTCTGAAGTTTTATTGTGATGTTCATTACATGTGAGCAGCTGGTGTGTAACATACACGCCAATGGAGGTGATGAGGCATCAGAGAGGAAAAAACATGTAACTGGTTCTAAATGCCTGTATAGAAAGTTCGATTCCATGATATTTCCAATTTGAACGTCTGCACCCGAGGGCCACGTAATCGTTTTTAAGAATTGGGCCCCTTAACTCTGCCGCAATGGCACTTTACCGCTCGAGTGGTTCGGTTTGCGCTCGTGAACACTTTCTAACTCACACAGAACTCACACCCCCCCTTTCCCCCCCTGCAGGGCACGTTATTTAAATGTGCACCATTACAGCTGCAGTGTATGCAGGTGTCGAACAGTGTGAGTGTAAAGCAAACACACCGCATTGAGCTTGTCATTTAAAACCGCGCGTGCGTGTGTGCGTGCGTGCGCTGCAGTAAGAGCTGCTTCTGGTAAACTGAAGATTTGTTCACTATTGTGCAGCTGTAGCCGTCTGCCGTGTGTTCAGACGTACGTGTATTGCAGTTTATTGGAGTTGCAATAAGGTCAGCTGTCAGATCTGTTGGGCGGGGTGGGTGGGGGTGGGGGGGTGTACGGGACGGCAGTGGAGTGTTTCGTAACTGTAACAGCGCTACAGCAGCCTCGCTGTCTATCGGTGTGACCTTTCACCTCCCCCCCCCTCGTTGCTTTAGGAGGTATTCAGCCGCGAAGGTGTCGGCAGTGACGACTTGCCTCCGCCTCCCCCGAGGCGGATCGGTCCGTCAATCCGGCCCGTTCCGTCAGCGGAGCGAGAGGGGCGGCGGGGTTGTGTGGGACAGGACTGCTTACTCAGGCTTTTCATACGCGTGGAATACATGAAGCGGGAGGAAAGAATCTGAAACTGAGAGCAATCTGGCCCAGTTTTCCCCTCTTGGCTCGTGGCTCCAACCTGGTGATGCAGGCAGTTTTTCTATTCATGCTCTTTGGCATCACGATGTGAGGCAAAGACATGTGTCTCGGGGGGGGGGGGGGGGGTAGCATTGTTTAGCACCGCGCGCACACACATGCATGAGCTCTTTCTCCTCACACACAATCGGGCCGACAGGATGGAGGAAAATCTCCTTTCGCTTTGGTCCGACCCTCATCCTCCATCTCTGTGCAGCACCGTGTTCTCATCACATGTCACCATCACTGTGTGTACAACATGACAACGAGGATCGTGAGTCAGGAACCGACACGTTGGCGCTGTGTGTTAAAGCGGCCCGTGCCGGCTTCAGGTCCGTTGGCGGTTTGAAATGGGAAACAGGAAGTACTCTTTGATCGGATTCATACACTGGTTCTGACGCTTACAGGCTTGCAAAATTAAAATGGAATCGGCCGCGATTGTTGCCGATTGACTCTTAACAAAACTAAATGTCAAGAATTGACTTTTGCCCCGACCCCCCCTCCATCTGATTAAAGCCCCCGAGCATGGCCTCTGCTCATTACGGGGAAATAAATGAGCGTCGGCCCGTTACTGGACGGCCCGCTGGCATTAGAGGTGTGAAGAGAGGACCACCTCGTCCCGCTCGGCTGATGGGGGGGGGACGATTCTCTGCGCTCAGACTCTGCGGGGGTGAGGAGAACGCCGGCGGCGGGAGTTTCAAAGCACTCGTGATTTTAAAGCCTCCGCGTTCTCGCTCTCCTTTTTTTTTTTTTTTTTAAAACCTCGGTTTCATTCGCAGGATTCAATTTGAGCTCCGGCGCCTCGGACGCCTCTTTGTGATGAGCCTCGGCGGAGCGAACGGCGTTTCGGCTCCATCAAAGAGCATCCGTCCACGCCGTGTGCCTCAGCAGGTGTCCCCGCCTCCAGCGGCGCGGATCTCGGCGTCAACATCGTAATTACCTCGGACCCGGCGTATAAACGGGGAAGGAAGCTCGCAGGGAGACGGTGTTTTTTTTTTTTCCCCTCTGTACACGTGTACGTAGACACGCTGTCCCCGTCGGCCGCCGCCATTGCCTGCGTGCCCCCCTCCAGCGAGGCTCTGGCGTGATGAGATGCGGACAGCAGCGGCGACATGATGATGATGATTTCGTTTTCTATCAGAAAAACACGGGACCTGAGATCCCAAAGTGCTTCTGACGCGCGTCGATTTCACGCCCGCAGTTGAACAAATTAACGCAACGGTGTTTTTGCACATTCTGTCTCGTTGGTTCGAGCCATTTTATCAAGATAAATCTACAAACCCCCCCACACACAGAGCTGCAGCTACTTGCTGAGTTTGTGAGGGCAGATTATCCTTGACAGCCCTGTTTTCAACACCGGCTCCTTCAATTACTGAGCAAACGGCTTCTGGGAGCTTGTTTTTGTCTCTCGAGCTTGTGAATTATTTCACATTTCTCCGAAGATGTTTTTCGCCATCCGGCTCAGAGACTCTAGGGCATCAGGACTGTATCTTCAGAGGATGAAGCGGAGCGTTGAACGATAACCGACTCCCATGAAGAGCCCATTTGGATGCTCCGACGTAAAAACGATTACAGTTTACTTTGTAAATGAAAATGTGACTCGTCAAATTCCAGTTTTAGTCAAAACGAGAACCGTCGATCATTTTACCCAAAGTGTGTTTGTTAAAATGAGAATAACACACAGTCCGCTTCGTGTGGAGGAAAGCGTGTGTTTCCTCCTGCGGTCGGGTTAATGGACGAGGATTTAGATTGGATGAGACGATGCGAGGCGGAAAGTGCCTCCCTCACACGCACACGCAGTCTGCGGGGGTCCACCGTGACTGTCACGCCACCGAGGCCCCTCCGCGTCGCATCAGCCGACATCTGACCTTTAAATGAACCCGCAGCTGGAGCCCCGGCGCCGCGGGGAGGGTCGGCGAAGGCGGCCGGATGAGAGGGAAGCGCGAGGGCCGAAGAAGGGAGAAAACGTACGCGGCTCACGAGCGCCGCGCTAACGAACGTTGCGCTAATGAGCCGCGGCGCGTGTTCACGGGCCACTTAGCGACGCCAGCTCTCATCTCGGAAAAAGGGGAAGGATCCATTCTCGCTGCTCTTTTGCTTTCTTTTATATTTTCTTTTGTTTGAAGATCAAACCCCATCGAATCCAACTGGTCTTCAACCCTTTATTTTGCTCGTTATAAACTCCCAGCGCATTGGCGACATCGCCAGAGCGCACGTTTCTCTCTGCCTTTTTTAATCGCATCGCATTCACTCAGGAACAGATGTTGGAATAGAGAAACACTGATTTCCAGAACGGCCGCCATGTTTTTTTGATTAAAGAGTTGAAAGCAGCCGGCGGAGCTGCAGATATTCGCTCCGGTTCTTCCAGGAGAACCGTTGTTCTCTGGCACCTCGAATAGGTTCCATTGTCTTCTAATATAATCAGCCAGTCGTCGAAGCCCCAGTTGAGGTAAAAACACCTTGTTGAGCCGTCGTTGTGAAACTGGAGCTGAAATAGTTCACAACATCCCACGGCTCACTTTGGAAATCATTCTGGTCTTTGTTTTAACAAATAATGTGAGTCTTAAACATTTAGAATTATGTTTACACTGTAAAAACTGGGTATTATGGATGATTATACATATTTTACTTTATTAAAATAATTGTAAATAATCCGTACATTAAAATGTTGCACAGTGTCATTGTGAAGCTTCCACACCCTTTTTGATTAATAACAATATAATAACAAGATAAGACCTTAATAATTAGCCTGTACTGGTAAATAAATATCGTGACACCTTCATGTTCCTCCTGTACATCTGTGCACTACTTCCCTTCATTAAATCCTCCTCTTTGTTTCACCGTAGGGGCCACAAACGTAAGCACGACGAAGCCCAGGAGGAAGAGGAGGACGGGAAGGAGGAAGAGGAGGAGGAAGAGGGATCTGCCGACGAGTCTTCTAAAGACTCCAACGAGGAGGGAGGGGGCAGCAGCTCGGAGGCGGACGAGATGGCCGCGGCCTTGGATTTGGAGCTCAATGACTTCATGTGACGTGGAGAATGATGGGACTCTTTCACAGCAAAAGGACGACGACAAAAACAACTTAAGATCTGAAGTGGTACCTTTAAAAAAAAAAAAAAATTACTATTTTTCTGCTTTGGATGTACGAGGCACGAACGTGTGCTGCCACAAAAAACGAATGTCCTGTACAGAGATGACGCGCTGCCGTGTAAATAAAGTTTTTTTTTTTTGTTTTTTTTTCGTAGCATCGACGTACGGCCTTTTTGGCAGAACATTTTTGGATGTTTAACATTTTATTGTAAGATAACAACCCGTATGAGGCATCGAATTTGATACTTTTTTTGGTTTTACTTTTTTTCTATCTCAATTTTTATATTGATGAGGAAAAAAGACAAATGAAATGACGTAAACGGTCGTACATGCCAAAGAGTTTGGAGTCGGTTTGCCACGGCGTGCAGCTAAGTATTTTACTCTGGATTTCCAGTTTTATTCTTTGTGTTTTGTTTTTCGTTGTTTGTTCGGGTCATAAATGCCACCAGCGGATCGAGACGTTTGAATGTCTTCCTCAGAGTCATTTCTTCCACCACAATGTGTCCGGTGACGTTACGGTAAGCTCTTCCCACCAGCGCGAGCTGAACCCAAAGGCAACGCCCCCATTGTCATGCGTTGCCTCACCTGCTGTACAGTAAGGACTCGGCTACACTGGAGCTCGACGTGTTTTTCTCAGCGTGTTCTATTCTAATTATTCAAATAGTCAAATTCAAATAAGCTACTAGTCTCTGGGATAAATGGAACTTGAAACCAACTAATTTATGATTTATTCTGGGGAGCTTGAGGGAGATGTGACTCAGATTTCTAGAAGGAAAACGTTTTTTTGGGGGGGTTATTTGGGGTGAGCGAACCCTTATAAACCTGCAGGAGGCGAGACACTCAGACGGCGTGAAGCCGCCTTAAACGAGCCCAAAGGATGAGGTCTTTTTTTCTTTTTTAGTCGTCTGTGTGACGACGGAGACGGGCGTCCTCCGGTTCACCCAGCAAACACGCCGTGCACTTTACTGCCACCACACATGGCGGGAGTTCCATCAAACGCGCCCAGCTCTCTGACCTCTGACCCTCACTGTGCCAAGGGTGGGGGGCAGGGGCATTTACCCTCACCTTCACCCCGACGACACAAAGACGATTCTTGTTTTGTTTTTTTTAGTTTCAATCTAACGACTGACTTGTACAGTTTTTGTAAAGTGTATTTCCTACTTGACCCTGAGAGAAAAGATACTTTCATCAAATAAAAATGTTTCTAAGCAACACAAATGCTTTTTTCGGGGGGGGGAGGGGAGGGTTGGGGGGCACTAAATGTATCTCGTTTCCGCTGAACGTGGTCATTAAGTTGTTTCTCCAGATGGAGTCCATTAGCGGGCCTCTTCAGTGCCGGGTATTAAACGCGGTGACGATGTTGCCTGATGCTCGATGAGCCTCCCAGCAGGAAGCGCTCCTCGGCTAATGGCCTCTTGTGTTTTCACCGCGACCATCGGGCGTCGGGCCTCGGCGACGCCTTGTTTAGATGCGCGTCGCTGGCGTCTGCAGACGCACCTCACCTGTGCAGGTTACAGGCTCAGCGTTTATGAATGAATTCAACGTGGCCTTGTTCTATTCTTTTGGAGGACTTGTCTCGCTCGCCTGGTAACCGGGGGAGTCAAACGGTACTTGAAAGTATTTTAAGGGCCGGGACTCGGCGCTCTTCTTTCCTCCCGAAGCAAACGGCAATAAACCGAGAGGCGTTACTCACTCCCAGAGCGCAGTGGTCATCGAAGTCCACATTTTAATTTAATTTACTCCAATTTGCTGTTTTTTTTATCAATCAGCAGAGGCCAAATCTCACTACTCAAAGAAGCCATATACGAAAAATGATTTACATTTTTAGCAAATTAATCAGTGTTAACATGACCTTTTATTTAATTGCTTGTGGGTTCAAAATATGATCCATTGACATTTCGCCGTTCTACGCTGCTGGACGAAGCTGACCGTGTGTTAAATAGACACAAAATGTACACAAAATCCAGGATCTTGCCGCTTTAAGTCTTTAAGAAAAGTTTTTGGAAAAGCTTAAAACCATTTTGTCAGGCTTGCATGAAGTGTGTGCGCTTCATCTGGGATTAACCTACAAACCTCTCGCTGTTACGCCCGGCGCCTTCATGCAAATGAGGCTGCACCCTTTCCTCCAGATGTCTTCACCTAAAGCTAAAAAAGAAAACGGCTTCCGTTCCCGTGCGTGTGTGTCAGCTGCTCACTGGTAACCCCCCAGGGAGAAACGCACCTTGGTACCTGTGATCTTCTGAAGCCTCCGTCCTGACGGATGCGATTGATCAGGTTACAGGTGAGAATGCATTCAGGTCATTTGTATTTCCATTTGTCGTATTTGTTTGTGTGTGCGTTAGCCAGTTGGCTACTAGTTAGCTTGTTCGTGTGCCTTGCACAAACTGGAGTACCAAAAATAAAAAAATGTTAGCCAGAAAATTACATCATTTCTTACACATTGCAGTACCTTTGCAAGTCAAGAAAGCCCAGAAAAGTTCTTTGGAAAAAAATAATGACAAATATAAATCCTCCCTCCAGAAAAGTCCATTACAGTTATAGGGCAGATTTTCCATAAAAGGCCGTTAAATCTGCATTTAATGAGCGATAAAACCTGGAATGGTCTTCAATCCTAAATCACAGGACATACATCATCGGAGAGACTATTAAAGCTGTAAATCTAACACATAGTGTACCTGAACGCACCAGTTACTAAGAAAACCTACTGTGAGTAGTTTGAAATTTAATTTCGTACCAAATGAAATTAAGAAAAAGTGTTTTTAGCTTCATGAATATTTAAGTATCATTGCAAAAGAAGAAATATGTACAGAAGTAATCATAATTATCATTATCATAATGACCCATTTACTTTGACACAAAATGGACCTCATCTTAGTAATAATGACATTCATTACCCCAATCATCATCACTAATGACATTTAACATCCGTCATTGGTATTGGATTGTTTTGACAACTGGAAGTGCGCCAGTCAAACTGCAAATGAACAAAAGAAGGTCTTCGATCTCTTCCAAATAGATTTATCTCCACTTCCACTGGATGCAGCTATGCGCCTCGTGGTGGATTTCACTGCACCTCAGAGGTGCAACAAAGTGAAGGGAAATAAGGGGTCTCTGATCAAAGGTCGTCCGGCCTCTTCCTCGCCTTTTGATTGCCGGAGTGCAGACATGCAGCAGCAGGGCAGCAGAGGGACGGGGACGGGGACGGGGGGGGGGGCGGGTGAACGTGACTCGGCGAGAGCTTCCGTAAATAAGGATAAATTACAAAAAGGACTGATTACCGCAACTTTGGCAACGCTATTACAGGACCCGGCGCTGTTATTGCTTCCATCTGTTAAATAAGCGTGTGAAACAAACTAGGAAGATTTGATCAAACACCGGATCATCGTTCATTTTCTATTGAATCACCGCCCCGCCCCCCCGCCGCCGCGTGATGCACGTGTTCCCGGCCTCGTGACCCTTTAAAAATCCCCGAGAAGGTTTATCTGGAAAGGTCCACGAGCACGATAGATAACAGCGTGAGCTCGGCGCTGCAAAATGAAAATTGATGAATCGAGTCACACGTGTGATCTGACTGCTGGAGAGCAAGGTCGGAATAACACGCGTGTTCCTTTTTCCGAATCGCCGCCAGTCGAGGCAAAGATTGCAAACTCTCAAAAACAGAACAAATATCGATGATGTTACGTTTTCATTGGTTCCATAAATAAATGAGTGACACTATTTTAAAGTCTGCTGTGAAGAAGTGGAGCTGATAACTGGGCCTTCTGTTGTGATGCCAACCACGTCCTACGGGATGGAGCTTCCTCTCCTTCTCGCTTAAATTGGGCAATTTTGACCCCCGCCTTAATTTCCTAGTGTGACTTTTTTCGGGAAACACACTTGCCAGGAGCTCGATGAGTGGACGGATACCGCTGTCTGTGAGGATTAGCTTAGCTTAGCATAAAGGATGGATGGAAGCAAGTGGAAAAGGTGATTTGAAATCAGTTTTGTTTACCAGGATGAAGCTATCCGGGCTCAGGCACATTTCTACATCCGCATACTTTTACATCTAACCGCCAAGAGAGACATTATTCCCCAGCATTGCTTTAAATCCTTTACTGCGTAGATGAATGTGTGTCACAAAAAGGAAAGTCGCCGCTAGATTGCAACAAATCATGATGACTAATGACGGTTTGCCGTATGCACGCGGATCAGACGCCTCTCACAGGGTTACCCGGCTTTCATCCGCCAGCAGCTCTCCGGCCATGACTCATTAGCGTCTGAAAATATTAATCAAAATCCCACACCTCGGCTAATTTCCGCTCCTCCAGAAATACGGGGCTCCGTAATCCCCGGGGGTATTTTTGTCCACTGCCATGTAGCCACTGCTTCTGCTACTGCTTCTTCTCTTTTTTTTTTTTTTGGAAAGCATCAAAACCTTTATGTGTCGTTTGATGTACTGGTGGGTTTCTCCACGGCTCTTTGGGCCATTATGCGCTGTTTATGTAACAAGGATTTTCCAAACACCTCGGGAGCTTTGCAAAGAAACAAAGCTTCCAGAGGAGCAGAAATGTGTTGATTTGTCTGACTCTTAAAATTGTTTTCAATGCTTCTTGTCCACCACGCAAAGAAAGCCTTCAGCTCATAATAAAATATAATCAGACGGCTTTGTGATGATTCGATTGTATCTTCTGTGGATACGACCTTTAAATCCAGGATGTGCGTCGGTGACATCAGCAATCTCATCACACACATACTCCAATCAGACGCAGGGTCCAATCAGACGCAGGGTCCAATCAGACGCAGAGTCCAATCAGACGCAGGTCCAATCATAGGCAGAGTCCATTCAGACGCAGAGTCCATTCAGACGCAGGGTCCATTCAGACGCAGAGTCCAATCAGACGCAGAGTCCAATCAGACGCAGAGTCCAATCAGACACAGAGTCCATTCAGACGCAGGTCCATTCAGACGCAGGGTCCAATCTGACGCAGGGTCCAATCTGACACAGGGTCCAATCATAGGCAGAGTCCAATCAGACGCAGAGTCCAATCTGACAAAGAGTCCAATCATACGCAGGTCCAATCAGACACAGGGTCCAATCATACGCAGAGTCCAATCAGACGCAGGGTCCAATCTGACGCAGGGTCCAATCTGACGCAGAGTCCAATCATTCGCAGGTCCAATCATACGCTGGGTCCAATCATACGCAGAGTCCAATCAGACGCAGCTCCAATCAGACAAAGAGTCCAATCATACGCAGGTCCAATCTGACACAGAGTCCAATCTGACGCAGGGTCCAATCATACGCAGGTCCAATCAGACAAAGAGTCCAATCAAACAAAGAGTCCAATCATACGCAGGTCCAATCAGACAAAGAGTCCAATCAGACAAAGAGTCCAATCAGACGCAGGTCCAATCATACGCAGGTCCAATCAGACACAGGGTCCAATCATAGGCAGAGTCCAATCATAGGCAGAGTCCAATCAGACGCAGGGTCCAATCTGACAAAGAGTCCAATCATACGCAGGTCCAATCAGACACAGGGTCCAATCATACGCAGAGTCCAATCAGACGCAGGGTCCAATCTGACGCAGAGTCCAATCATTTGCAGGTCCAATCATACGCAGGTCCAATCAGACAAAGAGTCCAATCATACGCAGGTCCAATCATACGCAGGTCCAATCAGACACAGGGTCCAATCATAGGCAGAGTCCAATCAGACGCAGAGTCCAATCTGACAAAGAGTCCAATCATACGCAGGTCCAATCAGACACAGGGTCCAATCATACGCAGAGTCCAATCAGACGCAGGGTCCAATCTGACGCAGAGTCCAATCATTTGCAGGTCCAATCATACGCAGGTCCAATCAGACAAAGAGTCCAATCATACGCAGGTCCAATCAGACACAGGGTCCAATCATAGGCAGAGTCCAATCATAGGCAGAGTCCAATCAGACGCAGGGTCCAATCTGACGCAGAGTCCAATCTGACAAAGAGTCCAATCATACGCAGGTCCAATCAGACACAGGGTCCAATCATACGCAGAGTCCAATCAGACGCAGGGTCCAATCTGACGCAGAGTCCAATCATTTGCAGGTCCAATCATACGCAGGTCCAATCAGACAAAGAGTCCAATCTGACGCAGAGTCCAATCATACGCAGGTCCAATCATACGCTGGGTCCAATCATACGCAGAGTCCAATCAGACGCAGCTCCAATCAGACAAAGAGTCCAATCATACGCAGGTCCAATCTGACACAGAGTCCAATCTGACGCAGAGTCCAATCTGACGCAGAGTCCAATCATACGCAGAGTCCAATCATACGCAGGGTCCAATCATACGCAGGTCCAATCATACGCAGGTCCAATCAGACGCAGAGTCCAATCAGACGCGTTCCCGCCGTCAATAACCGCTAACGGTTTGACATTAAAGGGAGAAAACCGTTTTATTTTTGGGGATATTTTACTCCTTGGATCTGGATTTTACAGTGTGTGAGTTAACCACACACCATCAATGATATAAACAATCTTTGATTTGATTAGATGGCTGATTTTTAATAAGCGTATCATATTGGAGGGAATATACAGTAAATACCAGCTGGCACACCGACCTTGAAATCATTGGGAACTATATCCTCACTCACAGCAACAGAAGTTGATATTTTTTCATTGTTCACCAAAAACAGCAGCAGGTGCACCAACAAACTTTGTGACTCTGTAAAAAAAAGAAGAATAATTACACTTTGATTTACAGTGCTCATAAAGCTAGTGGCCCCGGGGCCTCGTGGGAGCCACAGTGTGTTCTCTCATGACTGATATTAGAGCGTCCAAACCTCATTTAATTCATTAAAAACTCACTTCTCTGCAGCAGGAGCCGGACTTAACGGGTTATCATCACTCCAGCAGTTCCAGTCATGCTCGGTGTTCGGCCCTGGTTGCCATATCGTCTGCAGGGGTTGTTGGTTCGATGTAAGAGCACATTTTATGACTCTTAAATGCAACTCCAGCAAGAGAGACCTGGTGGTCATTACATAGTTCTCTCCACCTTTGTGGTAGTAGAGGCAGGACGAAAAAGAACATGAGAAGTATTTCTGAGTATTTCGTAGAAGTACTTCTGACGTTTGTGCAGACAAGAGCTTCTCAAACAGCAACACGGAGGATTATGTAGAAGAACCAAAACAACCCATGAACATCAGGTCCCAGTTAAATCAACAAAAGCTTAGCATATGATGCGTAGGTGGAGGTGACAGAAGGAGCTGCAGAAGGCTGAAGGCATGAAGGTTCCACCAGGGTAATAATAGAGAAGTGTCAGTTTATAAAGGTTGCCATATGAACCCATATGAATGGGAGCCCTTGTTACTAGTCAGACGGTTTCTAAGCAGCTGATGAATTCGCCACTGGCGACACATAAACGCTACAGTTAAAGCCAATTAGTTGATAGTTATGTTGTGGGGACTGTCGCAGCAGCGTTGAAGGACGTTACTCTCCCGTCCACCTCTTCAACGTTGCACAACAGCAGCGGAACTCTGGGTCGACCAGATGGGGGGCGACGAAGACGAAAGTACGGTTCATCTTCTTTCTGGAGCCGCCTCATCGCTGCCGGGTGAAACAGCGGCGGACTGCGCTACAAATCTGTGCTTTTTCTCAGCAAACAAAGGCACAAACATCCACTCGGGGGAAATGCACTTCCTTGCCACTTTGCACTTTACTGTCTACTTGTCGAGTGCTGGATGAGACCAAAAAAAAACAGCTGTGATGGTGAAGAGGACCCTGCAGTGCTTTAATTCACGCGGATGCTTTTTGCACAGCCTTATGTGATGAAAGTACACCTTTTTAAAAGAAATCCAGCTTAAAGGTATTTCTTCGAACAAATAGTCCCTTCAAAGTAAAATCTGAGACCATCAACTTTCTCAGCAGGTCTTGCAATGAAAGCTTCATCGCCCCCAGAAGCTTTTCACGGCCTTGAAAGTCAGATACCACTTTAATCTTTTTATGGTGTCACGGCCGAGGATTAAAGCATGATTCATTCATTTTGACCAACATGCATTTCATCAGATTGTGGCAGTTATCCAACTCACAACTAGTTCAAGTTGTGAAAACTGCCAGTAAAAGGACACTAAAGGTTGTTATCACGGTGAGTAAACTATTTCACAGCACAGACACTTTAACCATGGTTTCTGTAATAATATTGATTAGTGCGGCGTTAAATGTTGAATGGGAGCATCTTAATCACAACGCACAACCTCGGCTTCGGAGCATTAAGCACCTTTTTCTCCGTGAGGCCACTTGGGTGGAGGTCGAGTGGGACTTCCTGAACCCGCCCGCTGTTTAAAGTTGAATGACATGTACAAAAAAAGGTGCATGCATTTATGTGATGTATTTAACTCAAAATAGACGCCTTTTTTTTTTTCTTGACCATTATGACTCATTATATCATAATGATGGCTTTCAGGCGTCGGCGGGAGGAGGAATGTATATTTTCACTGGAAGGTAAATGGCTGCGAGGGTGACGTGGGACTAAATGCCATCCAGAGTGACATTTGGCTTTTTATTCTTTCCTTCTAAGCGTTCCGCTCAGATCCCCATTAGCGTTCGCCCCGGAGGCCACTTTTCTCGCCACCGCCTTCAGAATTAAATAAAATGTTTGTCGTTATGCTTGACAAATCCTATCTGCATGTTAAGATTTTACCGTCCAGGATCTGCAAAGTTGAAAGTTTATGGAAATGGGCTGTGGATTTTAACACTTGGTAAATGTTAAATCGCCCTTATTCACTCGTTTAAAAAGTAGAGGTCTCAACCTTTAAACCACCTGTGCAACTGAATCATATGGAAAAGAGTCATTAAACCTTTAGGTTCCCAATTATTTATCAAGAGTAATTTTTCAGACAGTGATGTATAAATAAGGATGTTATTCAATGTACAGAATTTAAAATGTCGTCGGACGGGATAGTTGGCATAAATCTGTTCAGTCCAGTTCTGTTTTTATAATAAATATTCTTCCTGTTAGTTCCTCTCACTCCTTGAAAATGTCACAGCGGTTTCCTCCTTTTTGTATCATCCCAGTTCAAAAATAGTTGATTTCATTCAACAGAATTTGATAAAACAAAACTTTTGCCTGTGATCCGCACCACGGATCTACTAACCGAGGACACGTCCCTCCCACTGTCTCACTGTCTCTTCTTTCCCCGGGAAGGTCTCCACTCTGCCTGATGTCGTCGAGCTGCGTGAGCCAGCGAGCCCCCAGCAGGCCCCCAGCGAGCCCCCAGCGAGCCGTCAGGTTGCTACTCATCCACCGCTCGTGTCATTAATATTGCATCTGGAGATGTTCTGCAGGGTCGTAATGGTGAGGAACAGACCTCGTGTTGGCGAAAAGAACACGGATCAAAAAAAAAAAGAATAACCTGTAATCTGCTTTCAACAACTCCAGCAACAAGCGGGATCCCAACCAGGAGCTCTTGGGCCCCACGAGGAGCTTCTTTTGGATACGTGGGGGGGGGATTGCAGAGCAGCTCAACTGGCCTAAAGAAGTAGAAATCCCGAAGGGATCAGGATAAGGGATTAAACTTTGTGTTTGTACATAATTGAATACTCAATTTGTCACATGGCGGGTTTGTCCCGCTATACGGCGCTAAAATAAAAGCGCGGCTAATGATCCTTAAAGGCCGAGGGATGTGTATTTTTCTATTAATTAGCTGCTGCACGCGCCGTTAACCAACTGCAAACACTTGTCAGCTCTGCTGGAAACGAGGCTTTTTATTACCCACGTGTTTGGGTTCCAGGCCCGAGAGGCGCGGAGCGCGGTGCTTACGGTCCGTGGGGGGGCGCGCTTCATCTTCCTGCAGAGGTAGAGGGACCGGGGATGAAGTCAAAGTTTATTGCGTGCCCACAAGGCTGAGGCAGCATATTCGGAGCACAGCTCATCAACGCCAGGCGCTTGTGCAGAGCGGCTAATGGCTGCATCAGTGGGACTCGTGGTTACTCATCTCGCTCGCTGTGACCTCTATTTGTGTTTTTCTGGCTTGGTCCTCCATCATGACTAGCCTGCGTAAGCTGTTCACCTAATGGATGAAAAGCTAAAATAGCTGTCTGACTCAGACCGGTTAAATTAAATATGATGTTGCACAACAACAAACTTCTGTTTTAATTTTGTCAAATTTGAATTGCGCGGCGCACACGCGCACACACACACACACACACACACACACACACACTGTGCAGCAAGAGCCTGGATGGCAGATTAATAATAATGTCTGTCTGCAGACTAAAGGATCTCTTACCACGAATAAAGTCTGAGGCCCAAACAAAGAGAGGGAGGCGACATCTGGAGGGTTTGCGTTTCACCCGCTCCTTTAAAAAGTCTAATTAGCTCTCACTAAATGTAACGCAACCCTCATTATCAAGTATGTACGGACTTTTCCCGGCAAAGTCATCTCAATAGGTCATTTTTGATTGCAGTAGGACATTTTTCCAATTATCTTCTCACTAGCTGACCTCCTGGAGCCCCCCTCTGGAGACCAATATCTAATGTTTGCTTGGGTGATATTTGTGAACTTTATAACATCATGTCATGTTCTTTTTGCAAAAACAAACATGCAGCTCCAAAAAAAACAAAAAAAAAACACCTCCTGACCTGGATTCTATTTTTAGATCTGGCCAGACATATTTTCATGTCACCACACGTGAAGCCCATGAGATGAATAGATGCAGATAGATAATAAGACTCCAGGTCTCTCATCGGGAGCTCAGCTGACGTCGTGTTGACTGAAAACCAGGAAGACAGAACCACACCTTTGTGTCCGGGGTAGTTGTCTCACTCCCGAGACGCACAGAAACACACGTGTCTCTACGTCCAAATGAATTTAACTACGGTGACGCTGCACATCGTGTCAGAAATGGCAACTTACCAGAACTATTTCTACAAGAGAAACACGGGAAAAGGAGAGGATATATGCAGCGCGTGGTTGGTGTCCTTGGTCGTGTCGTAACAGGGAGCCGCGCCGCGCTGCGCTCTGCGCGCTTTCCCACAGACGCAGTTTGCCATTTGAGCGCAGCGCACCGCGGAGCGCGCGGCTCGGGACGCACCTGGACGGCATCAGGTCCGTCCACGCGCACGCACGCACGCACGCACCTACACACACACACACACACACACACACACACACACACACACACACACGCGCACGCACGCACAGTCTGCTCCGCAACATCTGCCTCGTCGTCAGCGGTGGAGAGCGGCGCAGTCTGAGCGGAGCGCTGGTTGACTCGGACTAACGTGTCCATCTGCCTCTTTTTTGGGGGGGGGGACCGAATCGGTGTCTTTCGGGGGACCCGCGGGGACGTCCGGTGGGTTTAAACTGCGACTTCAAGGAGACGCTGAAACTCCGTGGGGGGGAGGAAAGAAAGAAAGAAAGAAAGAAATTGCGCGCGGATCGCGGCGCGATGTCCCGCGAGGGAAACTTAACGGGATGCTGCGGATCCGAGGAGCCGGCCGGGGGACGAGATCGGCTGCTCACCGGGTGAGTCCGGCCTCCCGGGTTCTCCCCCCTTTCGACAGCACAACAAGACATCTCGATGTTTGTTTTAATGAGACGACAAATGTCCCCCCCAAAAAATGGTCAAATGCGTTGTGGGCCATGCGGAGGGAAACGGAACGGAACCAGCGCGTTTCACACACGTGACTAACTTCTTCCACGTATTGGTAATATCCCACAATTATTCTCAATTACTGCGTCCACAAAGGTGTACGTGTTGTTGAATGGACGCGTGTCCTTCTTGTACTTAATTCATCTTATTATTACATATTGGGCTCACTAACCTTACTTAAACGTAACTCTCCTCACATATTTCATCACATGTTTGTCTTTGTCTCCCAACAATGTCCTTTTGTTTTAACCTTTTGTGGGAGCGTATCCCTGCTGTGCCGCTGCTTCCTTCCTCCAGCAGCCCAAACACGCACCTTTCCACAGCATTGACCATCGACATTCACCTGTCAGCATCTGAGTGCATGACTTTTACCCGACGCACACACGGAGGGGCTGTTTAATCCTCGTGCTTCTTCTCCCCTCTCCCGTTCCTGCATCCATCCTCCAGCCTCTGTGCCGGGATCCTCCACCTGTTGACACGTGGAGATGAATGCGCTCCTTCGCGGTGAATTGGGGCCAAAGCACGGAAGCCCGGCCTCAGTGGCCCCTTGAAACCAGGGAGGACAAACTAACGAGGACAGATCACGTAGGACGTGCACTTCCTCCAATTGGTCCTCCTGCTGGAGGTGAGCTGATGGGGAGGCGGCGCGGCGCCCTTATTGTGTTGCACAGACACGTAATAAGAATGGAAAATAGAGGAGCGGGAGAGCGTCGACGGGCTCTGTGTGTGTTAGTCTGCTGTTTTCTTTTCTTCGTGTTGGGCTGTGATTTCTACACCCCTGCGTCCTGATGCCTGAGCCTCCGCACCACCAAATAGATCCGATCCCTTCCAGCAATTCATTCAGCCCATTGTCTCCTCACACATTTGTTTAATGCAGCTCTTTCACTCCACCGGTTGAGGGGCGACTGGCAGGCTTCAAGCTCAGGTTTAAACTCATTTCAATTGGAAATTGTCGTGCCGGTTTTGGAGGTTTTGAACAGCAGCGCGTGAAAGTGTTGAGTTCTGGTGTCTAATTGGGGAGGCAGATGAGGTTGACGTAGGAACTACTTTCTGTCCGTCATACAGTTCCTCCTTGAAGCTGCTCACAGCAAAGTCTTTAGTAGCAGGTTCAGGATTTCTGCAGAAAGACACTGCTGTTTGGGTTTTTTTCTGCAGATGTTCAGGTATTTTTATCCACACTGCTCTACAAGCCCATTGTCATTACGGCACATTATCTTTGAGAGACTGATATATATATATATATACTCACACCAAAACAAGCTTGATTGATAGATAACACTAAAGGTAAGAAGATATTCTAAAGGTGAGCTGTCCCCTCAGGACTGCAAGTAATATTAAAGGGGTTTTAAAAGAGTTGTCCTTTAAAATGTCCGTCTCCCCGGGGAAGACCCGTGCTTCAGGCCTCTTACGAGGAGGAAGCCCGAGTGGGAAGGCAGACGTCTCCGTCACGCACAAGTTGCACGTTTATTCAAAGTGGCATTTAAAGGGTATTTGCATGAGCGGCAGGTGGTGAAAGAACAAAGCAGAGTTCAAAAGTACACCGCATTTCTTCACCTGCTATCTGGGATGAAAGGAAAGACATGAATCCCCTCCCTCCCCCCTGGGGAAGGAGGCTTGTCTTTTACTGACTCTTCCGTCACGGATTCGGTGTCAGAGACGCCGCCTGCGAGGCGTTCAGGGTCACGGCTCTCTGGCAGAAATCATTTGTGTTGAGGATGAAAGGAAACACAACTTGACATGATTGAATGTACTTCAGTCACCCCGACTAAGGAGCATGAGGGTGATGTGATGTGCTCGGAATGAACGGCAATGTCTCAAATTAGAAAAACGCATTTGTGAATCACTGCGTTGTCGTTAGTGGGAAGGTGCATTTGTTGTCATTGACTTGTTGTCTAAATTGAATACGCTGGCCGTGTATTTGAAAGAAGAATTGACATGCAGTGCACAGAGCAGCCAGTCTTTATGCTAAGCTACGCTAACCATCAATCCTCGATCCTCTCACGTAGCGAGATAAGCAGTGAGGACCCAGCACACTAAACTCCTCGCAGCCCACCCGAGGGCGCAGCTCTTTGCCGAGTCGCTGCTGAGGGTTGGAAAACGATTGGCCTCACAAAAGAGGAGCAAGCTCGGGGGGGTAGCTGAGGGGGGGGGGGGGGGGGACGTGGAGACGTGGACGGGGTCCCAGTCTCGTGCGTTTGTTGTGATGATGTGCCCGTCCCTCCCTACGTCAGCTGCACCGCCGCGGGTCCCCGCTGCAGCCTGTGACATCCAGTGTAACGATAGCCCCCGACGTGTTAAGACGCCGCGGCTTCACGAATGTGACATTGAATCCCAGCACTTCTTTAGGAAGACGTGAAAAGAGGATGTTCACTCAAACGTCTCGGTGTTTGATGAAGAGAGTGATGAGACCGGACCGGGTCAACGGTTGGAGATGGAGTCAAAGACTTGAAAAGCAAACTATTTGGTTACTTAATACTACTAAATACTACTTGGAATCCTAAACTCTGGCTTTTGATGGCATTCCATAATGCGTACAGGCAATAATTAGTCCCAAAAACAGTGAAATCGACATTGTGATGTTCATTCACCAGTTTATTTTGTCTTTAAATTGTCTTATTTCTGAGCCCGGTGTTGCAGAAAAAAAACAGCTCTATTAATTTTTTTTCAGCTTGGGGTTCAGACTGCAACTTGACATCTAGTTGTTTTCTTTGATCTTCCATTGCAATTAAAGTCCGCAGAAGAACACTTTGACTCGCGGCTTGTCTGCAGCATGTGTTTACACTCAGGCGAGAAAGGTAATGAAAAGCAATCGAGTAGGAACTCTGTGGATCACTTTCATAGACTGCTACCTCTCCTCTGTGAGGTCTGCATGTGCTTCACTCTGTTGCCGCTCCGAGTCTTCAAACCACATCCAGTGAAATAAGCGTTTGTAGGCTCGATCGCGCCCAACGAAGAGGCCCAGCTGAACAAACCGACTCTGATCATTTAACCACTAACATATAAACCGAACGTCTCCAAACAAATGAAATACCTGCCCTGTGGTTCCCTGCAGGGACCTGCTGCGTTGCTGAATGGCTGACGAGCTCCCCGGCACCTCACGTACCCTGTGAAGCCCCCCACCTCCCCCGCCTCGGACCCCGCATCGCGCCGGACGGGGTCCCCCGGCGAAGTGGGCCGTGATGTACCAGGAGGTGGCCTTCCTGGCCGGCAGCAGCGAGCACCAGTTCACCCCCTTCCACTTCAAGCCCGTGGAGAACCCGCAGGAGGTCCAAAGCAAGAAGGGGCTGTTCTACAAGCGAGCGCAGCTGCTGCTGCCGCAGCCTCAGCGCCGCCAACAGGACGGGGCCGAGGGCGGCCCGGGCGACGGGGCGGCCATCATCAACGTGGGCGGGATCAAGTACCGCATCCCCTGGTCCACGCTGGAGGAGTTCCCCCTGACCCGGCTGGGCAAGCTGAGCGGCTGCAGCAGCGAGGCCGAGATCATGGACCTGTGCGACGACTACGACGGCAGCCGCAACGAGTACTTCTTCGACCGCAGCCCGTCGGCCTTCCGCACCATCGTCTCCTTCCTGGCGGCGGGGAAGCTGCGGCTGCTGCGGGAGATGTGCGCCCTCTCCTTCCAGGAGGAGCTGCTGTACTGGGGGGTGGAGGAGAACAGCCTGGACTGGTGCTGCCTGCGGAAGCTGCGGCTCCGCCAGGAGGAGTACAAGGAGCTGCAGAGGCTGGAGGAGGAGGAGGAGGCCGAGCTGACCTCGCCGCGGTCCCGCGAGGAGAGCCCGCAGCCCCCGGGGGCCGGGCCGGGGCCGTCGCCGCCCCCGGATGAGGAGGAGGCCCAGGCCGGCGGGGGCTGCATGCGGAGGCTGCGGGACATGGTGGAGAACCCCCACTCGGGCCTGCCGGGGAAGATCTTCGCCTGTCTGTCGGTGGTGTTCGTGGCCATCACGGCGGTGACGCTGTGCGTCAGCACCATGCCGGACCTCAGAGAGGAGGAGGAGAGGGTGAGTGCCGCCTGCGCAGCGCTCCACTCCTTTAATTGCTTTTTTTTTTTTGTTTTGCTCATAATTTCATTTAAAACGATCCAAAAAGTGCCGGCTCGTATCTGGCTGCCCGTATTTCTTTTTTTTCTTCTTTTTTTCGGAATGAACCCCCGACGGTTATTGGATGCGAAATAATTCAGCCCGGCGAAAGCTGCGGCACTCAAATAATTCAGCTGCGACTCAAAAGGGAAGCATCTCCCGCTTTTTAATTTTAAAAGGAAAATGAACAATTTTAGAAAATTGAAAGGAAAAAAAAAAACAGGCTGCAAAGTGATATCAAATGTAATGTTTCCCCCAGAGTGAAGTAAAGCGCTCTCACACACACACACACACACACACACACACACAGAACTATTAACTTAGGGAACCTGGCACTGAGGACCCCTTTTTATTCCCAGCAGCCTCGGGGGTGTCAGTGCTCTACAGCTGCTACAGTGGAATTGAGATTATGTTGATGCAGCGTCCCACATACAGAGTCGTCCTGGTGTTTTTTATGGTGAATCATCGCGCCGAAGACTCAGGGACTCAGAAGCTTCTTTCACTTGAATGGCGGATCATTGCGTCGACTGCTTCTGCAGCTTAAAGGAGCAACACAAGACCCGAGTTGTTGAGTCGTGCAGGCGGTGATTGACAGCGAATACGCAGCACGAGGAGGAAAAAAGGCTCCGTGTTTATTGATACATCTTAAAATGAAGCCTGTCCTGGTTTTGTATCTCAGGTCTCTGTTTTTGCAAAATTCTACAGATATTCTTCCCTGTGTATTTAATTCGACCCGCTTACAAAAATGAATACGAAATGGGATCAACTGAATGTTAAATGAGCTCATTATTGTTATATAACACGATGATTATGCAAATTATAGCCATGCAGTTAAAGGCTTGATTGCCCAAAGCATCTCTGGACCAGCTGACCAGTAAACATATTGGGAGGTTAAAATGGAATGTTCACTTTGACGCTCCATAGATCCTTTCTAACTCTAAATCCTACATGGCATTTTTTTTGGAAAGCTGCACTCCCAACATTCGCTAAAACATTTGACCCTGAACAACCAGAAAAAACAGATTCCTCTAAATTCAACATTTGGGAAAGAACTCAATCCACTTGTTGCTGGATGTTCACCTCGATGGAAGAGAGGTTTTGCTCCCACTCGCTGCGCACGTTGTCTCATTCTGCGACACAAAAAGCATATTTAAGCATATTAAAGCCTACGATGTCTCCCTCCCGAGATCTTTGATGCCCCCCCGCCTGGCCTCTAGAGTATGATTAAAGAAGAGCCGTCAAACACATATCTTCATCACCAGGCGGGGGGGGGGACGTTCATGTCAGCATGAACTGTACAAGCTTCAAAGGGAAAATCTATCAGGAAAACAAAGCGGGTGAAAGCTGAACAAAGAACAACTTAGACATCGTCTCATTTCATCTCCATCAAGTGGCATCGGTCATTACGCGCCTGCATGGAGCCGCCGCTTTGAATCGGAGGAGCCACGGCAGTGATTCAATGTTTCAGAGTCTGGGCGGCTGGAGAAAGGTGTCACCGTGGCACCAATTAACCACCCGGAGGTGTCCTGAAGTACCGAGCCCCACTCGCTCCTCCTGCAAGGGAACGTTAGGTGGTGGCGGTTCATTAGAAGTGAGAAGCCAAAATAAGTGGGCAAACGCTAAAGCCCAGGGGGTTTATGGGTATAATGAGGCGGCTCTGTCATCCTTTGAAAACCTCCCAATGAAGGGAGGCAAACCGCAGCCTGACGCTTATTTTCAAATACCTCGACGGCCACAAACAACGCGCTCCGGCGCAACTAAAAAAACGCTTCCCTAAAAGCGGCGTGAGCGCGAGTTGCTCTGCGTGTGACACAGTAAACGTTCCCCCTGTTTGGTTCCCCGGCAGTTCGAGGTTTGAGTGCGGCGCCGCGGCGTCTCCTCTCCTCGGGGGCCGCGGCGGCGGGAAGAACTCGGCCTTTCGATTTCCGTCTGAAAAACGCGCGTCAGCGCGACGCGAGTGGGCCGGACTTCCTGCTTTGTCTTCGTTCGCGCGGTTGTCAGGCGATGAAGCGTTTCAGCAGCTCAACCCTCGCATTCAGCTCAAATCGGTGAATCGCTTTCGGCTAATTGCCGCGTCTCTTTAGGGGAGGTCCGCCCACTCGCGCTCCCCCATTACAGAACTTATCCCAATATCCATTAGCTTTGATAGCCAAGCAGATCCTCCCCATAGCAATGAAACTAATGAAATGAGCGTTCCCAGTCCGGAATATCAAACGTTGTGTCATTTTAATGTCGCCTGACGTTTGTGAGACTTGGGTTTCGTCTCCACAGTTTGTGCTGAAATGAAGGAAGCAGCGTCCATGAGAAACACACTGGCTGCTACGCCTGAACAAACCGACCGAGTCTACTCAACTAAACGCACGGCACTCATTTATTATTCATTCAAACCTGCAAAAATGAACTTCCTGTGCAGTTTGAGGCATTTCAAATACGCTTTGGACACCACGTACGTCTTTAGGCTTATATGACATGTCGAGGATATAAAGCGGAGGTCTTTTCCGGCCTCCCGGCTCGTCTGTTTGGCGTTCAGCAACTGCTGAGGGAAAAATGAGTCTCTTTAGCTGCTGAGGGCTCCGATGAGTCCACCAGCAGGTTGTCAACGGCGGCGCCGCCTGTGGCGAGGCAGGTGGCGTGCGGACGTTTTTATGAGACAGCACATAAAAGAAGAGCGTATATGAAAATAGAGGCCGAGGTCACCCCGAGGTCACACGCACAGCGGTGTGTTGACTGGTAAATGAGACATCTGACGGACAGAAAACCCGATGTAAAAGATCTGATATGAAAACAATAAAAGGATTAACGTTAAAAAGGACGCATTTGTCTTCACGACAAAAAACGTATCAAGTTTAAAGTAAAGGGCCAAAAAAAACGGTGCTAGCGCGCGAAACTAACAGCATACGGCAAAAAAAGTTTCACGTTTCCATTCGCGGTCACGCCACGATGCTCTCAGTTGTGGATTCCGCCCAAATTAAATTGCACAGCGGGGGGGAAGTAACGCAACCTAAATCCAGGAAGCGTCCATTTTAATGCACTTGAGGAGGGAGTTCGGCCAGAAAAACTGTTTACAAAGATCCTCCTGCAATAAAAAGCACTTAGCCACGCTTTGGACGCTAATGTGGCTCTCAGAGAAGCATTTGGGGGGCTAAGAGGCCTTTCTCCTCCCCTAACACACAAACACACAACCACACAGTACAAAAAAAAGAGCCCATATTGCATTACGCGTTTCACGGCCGCTCTCTGCTCTTTCCGGATGAATAGCGCATTAAACATCTGGCCCGCTGTGTTCACTGTCTTCTTGTCCCATTCGTCTCCGGTGGGAATGCGGATCCAACCTCTCGCGCCGCCTCAGGGCCCGACACACTCCACCTCTGATGAACATCCCATCCGCTTTAAAAGTGCAACCTCACCACGGGGGGGGGGGGGGGGGGGGGGGGGCTGACTTACACCTGAGCGTCTACTACGTTCCACCTTTCACCTGCACGGGCCCCTGAGAGCCTCTACGGGCTGCTGCTTTGCCACCTGCTCCCAAACCCGCTTGAAGGTTAAATAACCGAACGTGTTTCTCCAACCCGCCGGTTTGCTTCCTGTAATTGCTCTTCCCTGCGGAGCAGCAAGCAAACCAGCCGAACAGCCTCTCAACGCATGAGGGGGGGGGGGGGGGGCATCACTGACTTTATCAGAAAACACTTCTCCTGTTACCGTAGAAGCATTTGCATTAGCAAACATTTACACCCGGAGCCGTCCGCCTGCCGTTGACTGATGATACTCAATAATTCAAGTATATTTGAATACGCGTTTTCCCGGTTTAACCACAAAGGAAGCACTTTGCTTGTGTGGCTGTTGAGAATATCGACCGATGAAGCTCCAAGTGTGAGGAAACCGCTGATATCGAATCGGGTCCCAGGAGACTGAAACTCTCTCGTCGTGTCAAATCCATGCGGATGGAAGCCGTTGGTTTCAGCCCGCTTGCCCAGAAATGTGCTCCCGCGAGCCCCTTTTACTGATGACTCCAGCTAGAACACTGTTCATAGCATGCGCTCGCTTTGGGAACGGGGGGGGGGCGGGGGGGGGTCAGAGCTGGAGACGCACCTTTGTCAGGCTGCAGCCATAATTATCGATGGTATTATAGATTGCGTCAGATCAGATGGAACTATAAAGACGCCCACGGGGGAGAACAGGAACATAAATATCTGCTGCTGGTTTTGCAGCCGGAAGAGGACGGTCGGTCTATTCAGCTGCTGCTATTGTAGAAACAATGCGTCCATGTGCAGGCTGTTACCGCAGCAGGTGACCAACAGGTAACGTGCATGCATCACGTTGTGCAAATGAGAGCGCGTCTTCTAAAAGCTGCTTCGTGTTGAAATGAACAAAACATTTCTGCTCCGCAAAGTACAGCGAGCATCTGTCCCAAAGCTCTGGAGCCCTGTCTGAAGAACCACGAGTAATAAATACATATTGACGAGCAACAAAACAGGCTGACGCCGAGATCAATGCCCACGTGTGTGTGTGTGTGTGTGAGTTACAGCAACGTTTTCAGGCCACTGAAATAAATAAATAAGTATCTCTGAAATGCTTTTGATCAGACTCCATGTCGGTGGTGGATTAGATTCCTTCTTCTTGCCAAAGATGTTGTTTTATTAGATGCTTTAAAAAGTTCCAGAGACAGTAATCATGCTTATGTAATTATTACCTCTGGGTTTGAGCGGAATACTTTGTCTGCTAATTATGATTCTGCAAGCTAATCAGACACACAAACACACACACACACACGCACACACACGCACACACAGCAATGCACTGGAGGAAAGTCACAGAGCCACAGTGGGGGAAATAACATGATATAATTTGGTCATTCTGAGAAATGATTGCACTCACAGCACGTCGCTAAGCTATTAACTCAGTGGGAACATCAATCTTATTTGTTATGGTTTGTGCCAATTCACTTGAGTGAGCTTCTATCTGCTCATATTCCCCCCCCCCCTTTGCTCTAATGTCACACACCTCAGTCATTTTAAGGTTGTGCGGGCAGAATTAAGACGAGGGTGCGCTGTGTGAGTGGCACGAGGGCGTCATTCGGGGTTATGAATACATATATATATATATACATATAACTAGGTCACGTGACTATCAACGAAAATTCTATTATGTGTGAAAAACACAATATTTTAAGAAAGCATCAGCATTTGTATGCATTTCGATGGCGTTTCTAGCGAGAAGTATGCGCTATATCTTCATAATCTTCTATCAGAGAATGTAGAAGACCTTCTGTTTATTAGTTTCTAGTGACGTAGTTGCAAAGCGATGTCAATGAACGGGCCGAAATAAAACGTGGTATTCTCATGCTTTTGGGGAGAAAGCGTGAAAATACCACGTTCCACAACGTAGATTTGTGCACAGGTATCACCTCACGTATCCGAATATGGAAATAAAGGAAAGTCACACCCTCCACGGCACGGTGACCTTTCCGACATTGAAATAACGTTACAGTTCCTGCACATCCAAATCCACAAAGAGCCTCAGCTGTAAATGTAAATCGCAATGGTGACGACATTTTCCCGCTAAACATCCCGTCTGCATGTGTCTCATGCAGTGGATACGACGTCCCCACAAGGGACCAGCGTGGCTGTGCAATTTACCACAAGGATTCTCTTCACGTGTAAAACGTTTTTTTTAACATGTGTATTTATACACCGGAAGAGTTCAAACTGAATCCCAGTGAGGTGGATGAATAAATTAAGAGCCCGCTCGTGCCCCCGTCGCCCCCCCGACAGAGAGCGATACAAATACGCTGGTCGACGTACGAGGCGGCGGCAGACGGGAACAGGCCCGCAGGCCCGTGAAAGCCAACGGGCCCCGCGAGGAGTTGGACACGGGCTCGTTTATTGGTCCTGGCTGGATGTGGGCTCATTGTTCTGGACGTGGAATGGACGGCGTGCGGGTTGGAGGGAGGCCTCAGAGGTGGATCGATGACAGAAAATAGGCCAGTTATTTGGCAGCGGAATGAAAGAGCCGTTACTGAATATATTTCTATCGCACAAATGACTGTCGCCTCTATAATCCATCCAAATGTTTTTGGCATTTTCGAAATGGGAGAATAAAAACGAGACAAACATCTGAGCTCTTATGCCTCACAGTTACTTTGTCATTTCCCACTTCTAAGTGAGGACACATATGCTTGGATCTATGCTGTGCTAAGGACAGAACTTATCGGTCATTTTAACTCAGTGGAGACTCTATATCATAAACTTATATTCTATATGTTTCTACCCCTTAGCAAGCCGACCAAACCGAAGCTGTGCGCTGCAGGCGGATCGGAACGAGCCTCCAGTAAATCTGCAGAAACGCAGCCAACAACGCACGTTTCCGTGCAGCCAAATGCACGTCGGCGTGTTAATAAATTGTGATTCTGTCCGACGGCTCAAGGAAAGGCCGCTCCAGGCCTGCAGGTTTCCGTCACAGAGTTCAAGTTCAATCGGCTCTGAATGTTTTGCTTGCATTACGCGTTTCAAGAAATCCTCGTCCACGTCGGTTCGTTTCTAATCGTTAATAACGGCCTTTAATTTCACTTTGAAACCGGTGTGGTGAGACTTAAAACATCTCCCGTCATCGACGGGCTGTGAGGGGAAAGGCGTCTCTGTTTTACTCTGAAGGACATCGTGCTGCATAAATCAATCCCACTTCTGATCACCGTGACGACTTTTCCAAACTCCACCGTTAATTGCTGCCGGCGCGTGAAAAGCTGCAACTCCAGATGTGCCGATCAGTGACGTGCGGGGGGGGGGGGGCTTCCTTCCTCGAGTCAGTCAGTTGGAATGACGTCTCCGTGTTCATTGAGCAGAGGCAGATTTCGGGGGCTTTTGCATTCCCCCCTTGGAGCTGAACTTTAAAAACCCAGCGTGCGCGTTAGAGACCCCGTCGGCTCGCTGACGTCATCGCGTGCACGGCAGGGAACTCAGTCCCATGTTCCATATCTACTTCTCTGGATTATATAACATTTCAAAGAGATTTTAAAGGGTTTTTCAGATTCTAATTAATCCACAAATAATTCATTGAGTGTTGTAATTAATAACACTTAATTAAATGCAGAAATATGAAAAGCACACACTTTATTTTCTGGGTTCTCCGTGCGGGGGGGGGGGGGGGGGGTGGGGGGGGGGCTTTGACTTAATAACCATGTGATCTCTTATAATTATACCCTACAATATTTATGAGTCTTATTTCAGCGTCTTGATAAAACAAAGTATTATCGTCTGAAAAGAGGAGAATATTTCAGCCGTGGTGGCGGAAAAAGGTCCATTACTGATGTACTGATGCTCGGCTCTCGCTCGCTGGGGTTTGACGCGCGAGTCGGCCGCGTTTTTTTTACTAAACGAGGCAACGCGGAGCCTCCGTTTCTTTACGCCTCATCAATCTTTCAGCTCCGTTTCTCTTTGCTCGTGTTCGGCCTCACCTTCCTTGTCGCGAGATCAAACGATCCCCAACGCGTCAGCCGGCGAACCCACCAGTCCGACAGCAGGGCTTTGAAATTCTCCCCGCTGACTTCAGGCGCCTCGTCTGAAGCGCCATCCACCTCTGAGCGGGGTGGGGGGTGGGTGGGTGGTGTTTGCTGCTGCTTTGCAAACGTAACGTCTTTCCCCCCCCCCCCCCCCCCCCCCCCTCTGCAGGGCGAGTGCTCCCAGAGGTGCTACAACATCTTTGTCCTGGAGACGGTGTGCGTGGCCTGGTTCTCCCTGGAGTTCACGCTGCGCTTCATCCAGACGCAGAGCAAGTGCGCCTTCCTGCGCACGCCCCTCAACGTCATCGACGTGGTGGCCATCCTGCCCTACTACGTCACCCTCATCGTGGACTCCCTGTCCGTTGGGGGGAAGCCCGCGGGCTCCGGGAACAACTACCTGGAGAAGGTGGGCCTGGTCCTCCGGGTGCTGCGGGCGCTGCGGATCTTCTACGTGATGAGGCTGGCGCGCCACTCGCTGGGCCTGCAGACGCTCGGGCTGACGGTGAGGAGGTGCACGCGCGAGTTCGGCCTGCTGCTGCTCTTCCTCTGCGTCGCCATGGCCCTCTTCTCGCCGCTGGTGTTCCTGGCGGAGAGCGAGCTGGGCGCCAAGCAGGAGTTCACCAGCATCCCCGGCAGCTACTGGTGGGCCGTCATCTCCATGACGACGGTGGGCTACGGCGACATGGTGCCCCGCAGCATCCCCGGCCAGGTGGTGGCGCTCAGCAGCATCCTGAGCGGCATCCTCCTCATGGCCTTCCCCGTCACGTCCATCTTTCACACCTTCTCCCGCTCCTACCTGGAGCTGAAGGAGGAGCACATCCGGGCGCTGAGGCAGAAGCCGGACTCGCAGGACAGCACCAAGTCCCAGAACAGCGAGGACTCCCAGGAGACGGACAGCTACCACGGCGTCGCGGAGGCCGCCGCCTCGTCCATGCGGCGGAGGAGGTCCATGGCCGCTCGCAGGGCGGCTGAGGTTACGGCGTGAGCAGCACACCTCGGCTAAACATCTCAAGTGGAGTTTTTTTCCCGTAGTAGTTTATTAATGACGTGCGACGCCGTCTCCCGTATTGCATATGACAAACCAAATGACTTTGCTGTAGGAGGTACACACATGCACACGATGATGTCAGCGCATTCATTCGCATTGAAGCGGTGCTCATCGATCTACAGCACAACGCGATGGACGATTTATCGGTCAATGGGCTTTGCACGCACGCTGCTGTCGGCATTAAACATCTGGTTTTCGTTGCCGGTTCTTCAAAGGAACAGTGTGAGTTTTAGTTGCTGCGTTTGTCTCGTACGTCCAAAGGGAATCTGCTATTGATCCTCCTGAAGCTTTGTGTTGCATCATCATCATCATCATCATCCGGTCAAACTATCACATGTTCTGTAGAAATAAAGAAATGAATATTCATATATATTACCAGATTTCCTTGAATATTGTCTGGCAGCAGTCAGGATACTCTGAAAGAATGTGGCTTCTTCTGTGGAAAACTAATTATTTTTGTCTCTTTGACCGATCCTGAAACCAAATCTAAAAGGTTTGCATGTTTCACTGGTTTTAACCCCCAAAGATCCAATTAAACAACAGTGAAGAACATTGTTAGAATGATTGAAGCGAAGCACACTTATAGGGATGTGAAGTCACAGTAGGATTTTGGTCACTGATACAGCAGCACATGTCTAAACATATTTATAATAATTACTAATTCTAATAATAATATTCCCCGGCTTAAAACATGTCCCCACACGATTGGAAATAACGCTGTTTGGGGATCGAGTGACTTCTTTTGTAGTGACATGAAAAAAACATTTCCCCAAATTATTGTGCGGTTGGAATCTTCAAAGTGCAGTTTAGTTTTTGATGTTTTCGATGTGCCAAACAGGGTGTAAGGACACATTTAATCTGCTTACTGTGAATCACACTGAATTGTCCAACACCAGGGAAATATTACTGTCTTTAAACTATTATCTCTGCAGTATTGCTTTGAATATGAGACATCATTTGAACGGAAAGCCATCTGAAATGGATTTGTGCTCCGCGTCATGAATCCGTAGCCTGAGGAACTTCTTTTTGACAAATAAAGATCATATTGAACACAGTCCAACGTGAAGTGGCTTTAATGTAACAATTTATTATACAAAAGGACTTTGAACCTCTTAAATATTTTTTCCTACATTTACTTGAAATTTAATTGAAAATACATTTATTCTGTTAATTCATATTTGGACTTTCTATGACGTCTTATACGACATACTGTACAATGAGTGTACTACTGTTAGTTTTATGTCAAACCACAGTATGCGTTGTAATGATGTTCTAGGACTAAAGCTCGACTTAATATTCTAAACTCTGACTTTTTATGAAATACTTTAATGATGTATTGTATGACTTATTGTCATTTTAAATTCTTTATGAAATCATTATAGCATGTTATAATTGATAAAATACTATTATAGGCCACACTGATATTCTTTCAAGCGCTTAATACTCACTATGACACTTCTATGATCATATTTTCATTACACGTTATGCTATTTGATATATATTTTATTACATAGAATACTATGATTTGTATAGTATTAATGATAAATATTAATAATAAACTGCAAAATTATAACACTATGACTTGTGATTTCATGATGACATTCAAAATGACTAATACTAGTATTAGACTTTACTAGCTTTTCATGATATTTTTCAACATAATATTATACTGTGACTTGTCAGCATTTTCGACATACTATGCCTTTTCTACTAGGACGTTTTTTGGACATTGTACTATACATTTTGTATGATACCATAGTTATAATTACTAGACTTCTTTCTATAAAGTTTGATTTCATATACAATGCTTTGTTAGTCATCATATAATGCTAATAATGTTTATTTGACACACTATGCGGTTACTTAAAAGCGTTCATGTATACTTTGGCTTTTATGACATTTAGGCAAATTAACAGGCAAACATCTTGAATCAACATAAACGTGAACCTATGCGCGACTAGTGAGACACATCTGCAGTAGAAGAGACGGCCTCGATTAACGGGAACTGTAACCTGCTTTAAAAAGAAAACATGAATCTGCATCTGCTTTTAGAAAAATGCTCTTTTCAAATCCTCCTCACATCTACTAGCCGAGCACCAGCGTGGCGTTCTGCGTGAGCGCATTGCAACGCGTTGGTTTCAGACGGCACAGGACCGAAGACGCACGTCCTCTGGTTAGCTTGTCCTTCTTTTGACTTTTTTGACTCTTTTGACAATTGATGTCTGCAGGCCCGACCCAAACCAAACACAAATCCCTCCACGTCCTCTTTATTGTGCGTCAGTCAGTTGGACTCTGGACCGAACATGTGGTTGGAACAGATGGTGATGGGTGTAACTATAGTAACGGGCGAATGGCAGTTCACCAAACATTGTAACGTGGTAAAAATGGCATAAAAAGTGAACATACAAATATTGGCTGCACAGATAAGACGACGCGTAACACGGACGTTAATATGAGATAATACGTCTTGTGGGAAGATCACATGATACAAAGCAAATACATCGGAAACGAAAGTTTGAAGTGAAAAGGTCATTTTGATCCCGATTGTCAGGTATCAACACAAGTCAAGCCCCCACAGCGTGAATAAGCAGCAAGTGCACATCATCTTACACTGAGATGTATAGAAAAGGATAAATAAATAGGGTGACTAAGCAGTTAGACACAAAAGGTGCACACCCTCAACTCACCAAGTTGACACCACATGTTGCATTTTGTATATTTGAGAGCGAGGACGTAATTATTCGTCCCGGCCTCTGGAACAAAAGGGAAGTTACATATCTTCAGGCTGAGGACAGAATCCCCCCCAGAGAGAGATTACAAGTACGATAACACACTTCGCTGTGTGGCTGCTTTTCCCCTCCCAACAGGAAATTAATGTCTTGAGACCAAATGACGAGTACCTGCCAAAAGGAGCAGCACGCGGTGATGTGGAGGCCCGAGAGGGGATAACAGACGGTTATTGGCTTTTCGATAATAATAAACTTGAGACGTTTTGCTGAACAAGTCCATCTGTAAAAACTGTACTGTAGCATCATTTGGCTGTAGCCTCGATTGGCAACGAATCGCTGTATTCAAGTTATTTCTGATGGTAACATTGTCCTAAAATCACTTTGGACTAAAAGCACATCCACTCCTTTGGCATTTTGTAAACTTGTGGAATGAAAATGCAGAATGTCCGTAACAGCTCGAGTACAGAACCGCCGTACGCAGCCTGACGCTTCAAAGGCCGATTAGCTCATCGCTGCGTTTCCACCGAGGCCAAACGTGTCGGATCCTTTTTTTCCTTTTTAAGAAGCAACTTTGAAGCCTCGGGGATGTTTGTCTTCTTCTGGTGCTCTGATTGTAGTTTCTTACAATTGGTTTCCTTTTGTTAACGAAGGAGATTGATGTCGCCCCCTCCCCCCCTCCCATAACCCCATAACCCCGCTGCTGGGAAAACAACAAAAAAAATTCCATTTTGTGCTTCCGGTAACGTTGTGCAACATCATCCGGATTGGTTCGTGCATGCGTGTCGCTGTTAACGCCACGTCTGAATGTGTGTGTGTGTGTGTGTGATTTAAGGCAGAAGGTCCGTGCAGCAACAGTCAGACACACACACCTGCAGAGAGTCACTTCATGTGTTCATTCATGTGCATTAAAGCCTCCACATGCACCGGTGGATTCGAGGGTACATTATTCCACCACGCAAGCACACTGCCTCAAGTGTGTGTGCGTCCGTGCCTTATTTATATAAGTGTGTGTGTGTGTCATCTTGCTTTGGCGCTCGTGTGTGTTTATAGACGTCCGCAGCGCCTCTGCAAACGCCACAGAGGATCTCAGAGAGCTTTGGCGCTGGTGGTGTGGGAGACGGTGTGGGACGCCGGCTTCTGCGGGTAGCGGCTGTAGTAATACACCTGGAACAGGATGGTGAAGTCCACCAGCACCTGCAGCAGCCCACACGTCCAGAACTGCACCGGGGCCTGCGTGAGCAGGAAGTAGCCCGTTTTAAAGGTGTCGCCGCTGGTCCACATCAGCACCATCTTGATGCTGGAGACAGAGAGAGAGACACGAGGGACGATCACGGTTCGAGTTCAGCTTTACTTAAAGAACTGATGGTTCTCTCAACGACCAGAGGAAAATACCTCTATTGGAACTGTGAATAGCTGCTGCCGCTAACGACGTCCTGTTTAGTTAAATAATGTAATTAATGTGCCTCATTAGCCTCTAGTTTATTGATATATTGGGATTGTTGTCGTTTTAACGACAAGGTAACTAGCTACATTTTTGAAAAAAATACTTAAATGGATAGAAATGAACAATAAAGCTCAACGATAACTCAATACAAAAAGGTATACATTTTGTAATAGTTGATTTATAATAATTGTAATTCTTCACAAATTGCATAAACATTTCCACATCTTCTCTTTAATGCTTCCTCAATAGACACAAAAGCACCGGTAAAGAGAAGAGGAAAAGGAGACAGCTCAAGAAAAGAAAAGAAAAGCTAATTTGCCACAAAAACAACGATGGGAAACTAAAAGGATGAATATTCTCATATCAAATATCCTCATTAACTCGACATCCTGTGGCAAGTTTCTAAATACAACTGGCAGTGTTTCCGGTACACAACGAGCCGACGGCCCACGAGACCCTCGATGGAAGCAGTGAGCTGAGGTCTCATCACGGTGGTACTAGAAGGTAGAAGTTCCTTTCAGCACGAGCTCGGCCCTCTCGCTCGCTAATGAGGAACGAGGGGAGCAGAACGAAACCGGGAGGAACCGCGTCCCTCCCCCAGGTCCAAGCACAGAACTGTCTCTGCTCGTAGGGAAACACACACACACACACACACACACACACCGACAGAATGAAGTCAAGTCCACTCAAAGTCCTTAACAGCTTTTTCCACACCAGTTTGTAACAGCGTCGACACACATCTCCACCGCGCTGTGCTGTTTTTGTAAACTTTGGGGTTTTTTTATGCTTGAGTCAGCTTTACGTGATAGAAGGACTAAGCACACACACACACACACACACGCTTCAGAGGCAACCTGCCTACAAACACATCGGCCGAGACATTTTAAAACGTGGTCGGTCAGCACTGTTGGAACGAGCTTTGTAGAGAAACATTGTTCGCTGGCACGGAGACACGTGCAGCCTAAACGTGTGCACAACGCACAGCGGTTATGACCACGGCGACCAGCGACGTCTAGCGAGCGAAGCCCGTGTGAGCGCCGCGCTGGGAGACGTGCACGCCTGTACGTACTCCGTACGCGTCTCTGCGTTTACCTTTGAAGGTGTGAACAGATGGACCCTCGTTTCACTTCGGGGCTCTAAAAGGCGTGCGTGTGCTGCAGAGCCAGAAGGGGGAGCAACGTTTTTTTGTCAAAGACGACCTGGAGAAAACCGACCGTGTGGAAGTCGCTTTGTTTATTTACTCCCGATGTTTGCGGAGGTCTCACTCCATGAATCAGAGGCCATCTGCGCGTCCTTATAGTCCGCCAATGACGGCTTGTAGAAGTGGTCATATTAAGCATTTCTTCCAACAAAAGCTCTTCAATCTGATTCGTCCTCTCGCAAAAAAGCTTTGTTTTAATAACCGGAAATGTCCGTAAAGGATGCAGTTAGCAGACCAATCACAGCCTTGCAAGGGGCCCTTGCGTGTCCCTTGCATTTACCTCTTTACCCTGTCTGTTTTTCCTGCAGCTTCTCCTCGGCCCCTTTTCGTCTGCAAGGACAATTTGTGCAAACCTTGCGCTTCCTTCCTCTCACTTCTGTTTACCGGCTCTTTCCCTGCAGCATCTCTGGATGTCTCCGCTCGCCTCCATTCATCTTCCCACCAGCTCCTTCGCCTCCCTGCATCTGTTTGCAGGTATACTCCCCCCCCCCCCCCCCCCCCCCACCATCCTCCTCCTGTCCTCACACTTTTCTCTTCCAGTAAGGACCTTGTTAGCTCTGTGGGGAGAAACCTTCCGGTCGCACGCTTTTCCTTCCTCGCTCCTCGGCGGATGCTGTCTGAGTTCTACGACGTAAACCTGCAGGTAATGATGCGAGAGGCTGGATTCACCTTCTCGGTAACGAGCAGGAAGCCCGCTGCTGCCGGCTTTGTTTGCGCTGCTTCGGCTACGTACGGGAGACGCCTCGAGGGCCGAGGTTTATGTTTGGGCTGTTTTAAGACGAGATGAATGGTTTGGCAAAGAACTCAAGCTTTTGTTCTTGGTCTTTACTCGTTTTCCTTCAAGTTAAAGTGTGCAGCGGGTTAAAGCCGTTACAAGGCTCTGGGGCGCTTTGCGGAGCTCGCCGTCCTTTGAAGGCAGCAGCCGGCGGTCTAGAGGTCCCACCGTCCTGTTTTAAGTGTCTGGGAGTGTTTTTTGGTTTTGTTTAACGACGTGCTGTTAACCATCAGCGGGAACCTCTGGCTCTCCAACCTGGGGACCATCGAATAACCGGCACAGACCTGACGGCTATTAACACAGAAGCGTGTCGCGCACTCAGAGATGTGGCCTGATGTCCCCCCTTAAATATCTGCCTGAGGATTTACACGGGTTACAAGTCCAACTTTAGCTTCTTTAGCTTTTTCCACACGTGCGTCCTGAATGGGATCGGAGGCGCTGGACTGGTTGAATAAAATGATGATCAGGACGGAGTCCCGTTTGTTATGCAGAAAGAATACTTAACGGTACGTTGGGTACAGTACACACAGACTTGGGCTCCAGTTACAGCAAAAGGCAAACCGTCCAAAGAGCGAAACCTTGAACGGCGTGCGGAGGGAATGTAACCTAGCAACAGCCCTCCAGACCCAACAGGCTCCGAACGGAGGGACGGGCGCAAACAATGAAGTCAACTGGAATGACGATGTCCTCGTGCTCCAGCGCCGCCTGCTGATTGGTCAAATATGTTGCTGGTTAAGACATAAGAGGAGAAAAGAAGAGTCCGTTTCAGACTGATGTTGGACTGTTTTAGAACTCATTTGGCTGAATATCATAAGTTACAATTTGCGGCGCACAACAATATTTTATCTATTTTATCACAGCGTGCATAATATGTATGTGTTCATATCTCACCACGTGTACCATAAGATCACAATATTGTAGGTGTTTTCCTACTGGAATCAACATGACTAATTAATTCAATTAAAATTCAAATGTCAATGTTACAAATGAAGTTTGGAAGCGGTCACTTATTCGGTTAAAAGCTCCCACATTTTGGATTGAACTTGTTTAGCAGAGGATCATTTAGAAAATCGAAGCGCTTTCCGAACGTTCCCGCTCACGGGGGAGCTGCGGGTCAGGAGCAGATCGCTGGGTTGTTCCTACGCTTCGGTTTGACAGCAGAAAACTGAATAAAAGAATTCTGAATAAAAGAGCTGTTTTAAAAGAGCTCAATGAAACACGAACTGCAGAATAAATAAAAGCGGGTCGCAGAGGGAAGGGAGAGCCCAGCGTGGGGGCGGTCGTGGCCGGTTTAGTGGAGGGGCAGCTCTGCTGGAGCTCCGTTATCTGTCTGCTGCAGAGGGGGGGGGGGGGGTCTGCAGGAAGGGGCTCTGCTCTGGAGGCAGAACGTACGCAGCCAGAAAGCTTTTCATCAGGACTGCGTGCGTCCAACTCACAAGTCTTTCAGCTCGTTATCAGCTCGATCGTTCGGGGTTCTTTGTTAATTCATTCTTTCCAGGGGCTCCAGTACCATTTAAAAAGAGCTGTTTTGCCGCGACACAGAATGCGTTTTAAACCGTACCCAGCTTTGACTAATCTTACATCAGCGCCTTTGATTACAGCCTGTGGTTTGATACAAATCAACATTAATGAGCTAAAACGATACATTAGCAGAAGATACAGAAGACAGAATAGCTCGTTATCACATTGACTTTCGGAGGGTTAATCGTCATGTCAGCATAATAAATGGCCGCCAGGATCCAGGTCCTTCGTACTGCTGGTTCGACAGGTGCCAGAAAGACCCAATGAGCAGTTAATATGCACATGGATCATCACAACATAACCTGGAGCCATTCCTCCGAAGCATGAGGTCCAGCACAGCGCCGCCTCACCGACGCAAGTGTTCTCGCCCCCCCCGGCTCCGTACCTCATGCCCTCCGTGCACTTGTTCTGGTAGTTGCGGTAGAGCTGCGGCGTGCCCAGCATGGCCTCGGTGAAGACGGCCAGGAAGCCCAGGCTCTCCACGAACAGCGCCGAGTCCAGGAAGAGGTAGGTGACGTAGGCCGCCGTCAGCGTGAAGGCCAGCACGCACTGCATGTAGTCCAGGAAGCGGCTCCACAGCCAGAAGTAGCTCCAGTCGAAGTCTGGAGACGTGCACAGCAAATGAGACCTCAGAAATGGATTCTTTTTTTTTTAAAGCACCACCAGCTCATGGGAGCCATTACTGCTCAATTGATGTGCTCAGGTCCTGTAGAAACAAGGTAAAGCAAAGGAAATACTAAACAGAGACATGAAACAGAAACGTTGCTCCTGGTGGAGAAGAACAATCGCCTTTTCAGACACAAAAGGGTTTCGTTCCAATGGCACTTTTGGGGAGAAAACAAAGTGTAGCTGAAGGGCTGAGGTTGCTGCTAAACAGGAGATGTGTATTCTGTGGCAAAGTATTCTTAAAAAGGGGTGCAGAGCTTTAAGATACGAGTTATTGAAGGATTGTGATGTGAAATGCAGGATCTAGTCAGCCTCCACGGTGTTTTCCACACGGCAGTAATGGGCTGCTCGGCAATCGGGACACTGACGGATGATTAACACTCGTTTTACTCCCTCCAAGGAAATGATTAAATAGTGATTCTGAGCACAAAAACAAGGGCTTCCTGTAACAAGCAACACGGCCGAGGGTTCAGAGATGCCTTAACCGGCGCTGACGAGCCAACGGCTACAATAAACCACGTCAGACACCACGGGCTCAAATAGTTTAGCTGAAGAAAATCCCATTTAACACGTCTTCACAGTGTGAAATATGCAAAACGAGGCCCGACGAGCTGCTGGTGTCGCGTGCGAGCGAAAGAGTTTATCATGAAAATCTAAAATCGTGGACGAACGGCGAATTTGTTTCTTCACTGCTGCAACGTGAACGAGACTTCCCCAACAAATGGAGCCTCTCCGTTTAAACGCGGCTCTCTGGGGCGACGAGGCAGGTCTGAGCGCTCCGCAGTGCACAAACCGTCGGGAATAAAGTCAGGAGAGAATCACGCGGCCGCACCAACAAGCACGCTTTTCATCCAGGCTTGATGAGATCACAAGCGATGACATTTCAGATTTAATTAAATATTGTTTCATTAGGATCTCAACCGGCCGAGCGTGACATTTAGATGGTATTTCTGCCAATAATGGCGCCGATTCAGATTGTTCCTTTCCGCCGCACCACTTCAGCGATTCCGGTAAATGTAATCGAATGAATTCCAGTCAGGTCCCGGCCTTCTGACCCCTCTCGGCCCCCCCACGCCCCACGCCGAGGAGGAGAACGCAAACCCCTGGCGCCATGGTGCTTCGGTTCTGGAGCCGCGCAGACAGAGGGCCGTTAATCTGGGCGCTGCAGGTGAACGACCACCCGCCGCTTCGATACTTAACGCCGTCTCGTGAAGAGCGCTGAAAGAGCGCCTGGCTTGTGAGGTCAGAGTGACCTTTGACCAACGCATTCCGATCACGCCATCTTTGAGGGGAAGTGGATGTTCGTTTTTAGACATTTTAAAAGGCCGACAGACCTGAAAACAAAACGCGGAGCGCAACGCGGCGGCAGAGAGACGCAGCTAAAATGAGCAACGCGCTTAGTTGCAGCGGCACTTTTGATGTAGGACGTCAGCTTGTTCGACGCGTGTCGTAGTGAAGTGCGGGCCTGGTCTCATGCTTTAGTGATCACCCTCCCTCATGCCGCCGCCAAGTCCTGGGTGTCGGCACTCTGAGGATGCGTGCGAATCCGACAGCGAGTCTGAGCACGCGGATCTTGTAGGCGGATGTCGGCGTGTCACGCTATTCCACACAGCCGCCTCCTCCTTAAATCCCGGTGCTGTGCTGCAGCGTCGCTGTGTGGAAACAGACACAACACCCAACCCCCCCCCCCGCTGTGGCCAAACGTCTTGTGCACAGCGCGGCCTGAAGTCACACCGTTTAGCGACCGTTTCCTGCCGGCCTTCGCTCCGCCCCTGGAAAAAGTCTTGGGGTGTGTAGTTGAAATAATGTCACGAGATTTTGAACGAGCTTCATTCTCCCAAATGTTCACGATGACTCCGCTGCCGAGCCGAAGCAAAGGGACTTCAGTGAGGCTGAATGCTTCACCTGCACCTACAGGATAAGAGGGTTTCATTCCACACCGCGGGACCAGAGCCACGAGCTTCTCTACGGAACAATCCATCATTGTGACATCAACCAAGATAGCTGTGGCTTCATGAACGATAGCGCAGGGACGGGGAATCAAGAGTTGTCAAATCAGGCAAATACTGTGGCGAACTCGAGTGTTTTCTCAAGATTTCACAAATGTTATTGCGGGAACGCAAGAGCAGATCTTTCACTCAATCCCACCCCCCGCAGTGCGCCCGGCTACCCAGACGTCCTGACTGGAACCAATTCAAAGATTTCCGTTCACAGAGCTGATGGAGGGCCCTGAATTGCGCGCACAGAGAGGCCGGTCTGATGACGCGGAGTCATTCATGTGCGCCTAAACAAACTCCACCAGGGTTTTCTTTCCCTTCTGGCGGCTCTCTGGAGAGAACTCAAGTTACAAGAGAAGTTTGGCACCCCGTAGACAAGAGTGAGACGTAACATTTTACCTCCACCTGAGCGATCGACTCTTTTAATCTCCTAAAAGGGTCCCAGAAGGAAGCCTTCCGTATAAAATTGATCGGAGCGGCTGTGACACCAGGATTTACCCAAACGGTGCCCAACGCGGACGGCGGGTTTGAGGCAGCATGACTGTTCCTCTCCAAAGTGCTCTGACAGACACATGCACGACAACACGGAGGAGTCTCTGCTGAGCTCCTCGTGCTGCTAGTGAGGCACCATGCTGCCATCTAGTGGCCGCAGCACCAACAACACACACTATGTACTCCGGTCTTATACACCTAGAACTGTACAATACATCAACATGCTCCACATGTTCATACAAACAGGAACATATTCTAAAAGAGACTAGATCCACGTGATGCATTGCGGGACAGTAGCAGGGCATTAACTGTTGTTTTTAGGGTTTGTAGTTAAATGAGCGGCGCTGCATTTTAAAAATCACACCGCTGACACTCTGCAAATAAAAAGCAGCAAAATGAGTAAAAGCAAAAACACTTTACAAAAAGCAATTTAGTTGCTTTGGGATATTCAAGTATTTTGGGCTCCAGTGAGAGTTTCTAGCAGCAGACAACCATGGAAGTTAATGGCTTAGACCTTAGAGGAATCATAAATACCAAGCTCATTATTTTAATAAATTACTTGGTTTTGTTGAAAATAAGAAAAATGTAGAATATCACCAGCCGCGCCATTAAATTAAGCACCCGTCCTTTTAGGTTTGAAACTCATTATCTTCTCAGTGAGCTTGATAAAGCAAGATAAAAATCATAAACCAAATATGGATAAATTAAGCAGACGCCAGCAGCTTTTCACCCGAGTGATTCTCTGACTCATAATGAAAAAGGGGCGTTGTGCTGACACCAAGTGTAGTTCAAAGAAACCTTTCCAAAAGGCTGTTAGAAGACATCAATTTGCATTAATCAGCCATTAAACATATACTTACGGTTCACATGTAAGTGCTAAAAATAGATCAAAATGAGCATGCATCGATTACGGTGCCATTTAACACAGCAAACACATTTGGTTCGAGAGCAAATATCACACAATCATCTCGAAACTGCAAAAACGGGAAGCGTAACGTTAGAAAAACGACAGGATGTCAGTAAAAAGCCTCAGCGTGTCAATCGTCAGTACATGCCTTCCAAATTCAAGCACAACAACAACATGCACAAAAGGGTTTTGTTTTAGATTACATTCAGGTTTTGGAATGAAAGCTGGTCCTTCATTGGTACCCAGGGTTTGGGGAGGGTCACATGCATTGGAAGCATCACAGCGGCGGCTTCAATGGACGACCAGAACTGCACTAATGGGGTTAGTCATGTGTCCCGAGGGTCGTCATGCACACACAAATGGAGAGGCGGATGAACTACAAGTGATGTTTCACGGCAGACGCGGTAAGTTGTGTACGTACCCAGAAAGAGCCTCTTAAGGATTCTGATCTCCTCGTCCTTATTGTCTGTCGCTACGGCCGGAAAACAATGAAGAAATACAAAATAGACAGCACCATGAAATAAATAATCCATCACTCGGTGCGGTTTTTAGGGGGGGAAATAGATACTCACTTCCTGCCGAAAGCTTAGGGTTGAGTATTAGGCGGAATCCAACGATACAATACGCGTCATTCCGCTGAAAATATTTCTATTTGGAGACATACTACCATCTAAAATCTTAATTTATTATTTTCTGATCCTACACGTGGCAAAGTTAAACCTGCTTCAACAAGTGTTGAAGCAGGTTTAACAGGTTTATTCAGACACAAACAAACAAAAAAAAGCTGTCTAAGGAGCAGCCCGCTGGTCACTCACACCGGGCGGGGGGGAGAACTGCTCAAACGCTCTGATAACAACCACTCAGGCGTATTTACGTCTCTGCGGAACACCCACCCACGCACGCCAGCCTGCGCACATCCACTCTCACACACAAGCGCATCTCCATCACGCACCCGCAGCCCCTCGCTCTCAGATGCGCACTTTCATGCACATGACATTTGAAACCACACACACACTTTTGCACTGTAGTGCGGCCGAGGGGGGGAAGCGATCCTGACCTACGAAGGAGCGCCTCTTGGTGTTCAGGTCGGAGGCCACGCGTACGTCAGTGCACAGGTTCAGCATGATGAGCATGGTGGCGATCATGATGATGCTCTGCCACAGCAGCAGGGTCTCGAAGTAGCGGCCAAATCTGATGGGAGAGAGAAAATTGCATTTGAACAAAATGGGGTAACTTACTGACACGTAGGAGAAAATCACAAGGCATTCTTGATGAAACTATGGAGCTTCAGCAGCAGCCGCCGCCTTTTGTGCAATTGTAAATTAATGTATTTTTTCTCATGCAAAAAACATCCAAGTTGGAGGAGGTCGTTACCTGAAGAGTATCCGCAGGATGTTCGCCACCAGGAGAACCAGGCACACGTACGTGGAGAAGCCCTCTGCATTCTGAGTCCGGCGGATGTCTCTGTACTGGGGGATGTAGGGCACCACCCCGCCGAACACCATGGCGCCGGCGGCCACCCACGACACCAGGCTGTGGAACGCGGACACGACCTGATCGAACACCTCATCTTCCATGTTCGGTCCGAAGGCGCTGGGCCAGGAGTTGTGAAGTGACGTCACCTCCGCTACGCGGCGTTGATACTCCTCGGGTTGCCTGGGGTGACGTTTTTTTTTTTTACGCGTAACTTAGTCCGTACGCGTGTCGAGAGGGAGCTGCTGCCACGCCATCACACGCCGACGTACAATCTGAGAACAACAGTCGTCGACGCGACACAACAACGCTCACCAACGGCGGCGGCGGTGGTTTCCAGTGGGAGCTAACGTTAGCTCTCGATCCGCTCATTACGTTCCATTTCCCAACACTTTTGACGCTGGCTTTCGTTTGTTTGCGCAAGCTGCGCTAAACTCAGCAGAATAGTTCCCGGTATTGCATAAAATGCCATAGGAGTGGGCAACACACTTGTAAGTGGCATTCGTTAACGGACACGGCTCACGGAATTGGAACCGTTTATTCGTTGACTGGCACGTCACTGTGCAGCAGCTTCTTCTTCTGCTTCTTCTTCTTCTTCTTTGGTGTTATTTGGGGGTCGACAAACCAGCTTAAAGGAGCAGCACCGCCACCAGCCGGACTGGGGTGTGAAGCAATAGATATATATTTGTATTTTATGCTAGTTGCCGTTAACTTATTCATTGTAATTGTGTACTTTACTCGGCCTTTTTCTAAAAAAAAATACAATATTCACTATTGTGTCATTATAGCACAGCCGTTGCGCTATGACTTGCCCACCACCCCCCTATTTCCGCCCCGCTTCAGACAGAGCGCGCGAATGCACCCACGTCTCTCGGCTGCTCGGTTAGCCGTTAGCTTAGCGTCTTCCACTAGGTGCCTTTTAATAGAACCGGGGGGGTGTCCGCTGGCACACGAGTGGAGGATCTGAGATCTCTTGGCTCCGCATCTCCTATCCTCAATTCTCCGTGGACTACCGGCGACTTATATCTGCAATGGCGGACAAAGAAGGTAAGGCGAAAGCCTTTGTTGTGGTCAGTGTTTATCTGGCATATCTTCGCTAACGTTAGCTACCTGGCTAGCCTTGCTGGCAGCTAACCGTAGCTAGAGTAGCGCAGCAGCCGATAATAACAAAAGCCGGGTGGCTTTTTTTTTTTTTTTTACTATTGTGGACAATAACAATCTCTATTTCTTGTTTTCACATCGGTTCTACATTTCCTACCTGATATAACGTTACGACGCTACCTTAGTTGCTATTGCGGCTTGCAGTTTGCGTTACGATAAGTAACGTAACGTTATGTTAGGACTAGCAAGAGCGTTATCCCGTTAGCCTCCTGAGCTAACTCCTGAAAACAAACTCCCATACCGGTAAACTCGCATACTGTCTCTGCATAAACAACATTAAATAGCTGTTGATCATCATCAAGTGCCATATAAATAATTAACTATATTGTTAACTCCTCACTGGTGGCTCACAACATTCATCTTGCATCCCCGGTGGAGGCTTTAATCTCTGACTCGCAGTTATTTATTTATTTATTTATTTATTTATTTATTCACCCTGTAATCCTCCCTCAGTCGGAGCGTTCGATGATGCAGTCGAGGAAAGGGTGATAAATGAGGAGTACAAGATCTGGAAGAAGAACACCCCCTTCCTGTATGACTTGGTTATGACCCACGCGCTGGAGTGGCCGAGCCTCACCGCGCAGTGGCTGCCCGACGTCTCCAGGTGACGTTGCACTTTGTACCAACAAGCAGCCATGTGTGTGTGTGTGTGTGTGTGTGTGTGTGTGTGTGTGTGTGACATCAATAACAACGAAGCAAATGTTTTTCTCTCCTCACCAGACCAGAGGGGAAGGACTACAGCGTGCACCGACTGGTGCTGGGCACCCACACGTCTGATGAGCAGAATCACTTGGTCATTGCCAGCGTCCAGCTGCCCAACGATGACGCCCAGTTTGAAGCTTCGCATTATGACAGCGAAAAAGGAGGTGGGAGACTCTCGCTGTGAATTACACAATAGTTAATACATCGTTGATATTCTCTCTTTAATCACAATCCCTTGTATTTTCCTGCAGAGTTCGGAGGCTTCGGCTCAGTGAGTGGCAAGATCGAGATAGAAATCAAGATCAACCACGAAGGAGAAGTGAACCGTGCTCGCTACATGCCCCAGAACCCCTGCATCATTGCCACCAAGACGCCCACCTCAGAAGTGTTGGTGTTTGACTACACCAAGCACCCCTCCAAGCCAGGTACACTGATGCCACACATAGAACACACAACACAAGACACCGATGACTGTAGCATGTGCTTTGGAAAGCCGAGGAGGAAACCAAGCACAGGCTGAAAAGCATTTTGTTCAACATCATCATCGGTGTCGCCGCGTACCAGCTTGTGTTGCGGGGAAAGAAAGGGGCGTTTTGCATTTTTCTTCTCTTCTCGTCTGTCAGTCGATGCGTCAGGAGAGTGTCACCCTGATCTGCGTCTCAGAGGCCATCAAAAAGAAGGCTACGGTCTCTCCTGGAATCCAAACCTGTCCGGCTCTCTCCTCAGCGCGTCAGATGACCATGTGAGTGACATGTCAGATTTAATTTGTCCGTGTTCAACTATGGCATCTTGAGTTTTAATCTCCTCTTTTCTAATCCACAGACAATCTGTCTGTGGGACATAAGTGCCGTGCCGAAGGAGGGGAAGATAGTCGAGGCAAAGACGATCTTCACGGGTCACACTGCCGTGGTGGAAGACGTCTCCTGGCACTTGCTTCACGAGTCACTCTTTGGATCCGTAGCCGATGACCAGAAGCTCATGATGTGAGGAGCTGAAGTCTAAATCTGCCAAACAGAGGAAACAGTTCACTTGGAAAAGTTTTGGTATCTTCCATCTCCACAGTCCATGAAAATATTGTCTTTTTTTTACCCCCCCCCCCCCCCCCCCCCCCTCAGTTGGGACACTCGTTCGAACAACACCTCCAAACCGAGCCACGCAGTGGACGCGCACACGGCAGAGGTCAACTGTTTGTCATTCAACCCGTACAGCGAGTTCATCCTGGCATCCGGCTCGGCAGACAAGGTAATGGAATATTCCGCCGCTTTCACTGAATAAATACAGATTATATTGTTGCCGTTCTACTAGAAAATCTGACAGGTATGCGTCATATGTCACTCTCTCCTGCTCGCAGACCGTGGCTCTGTGGGACTTAAGGAATTTGAAACTGAAGCTGCATTCCTTCGAGTCACACAAGGATGAGATCTTCCAGGTGTGATATTTTTCCCTCGTGGTTTTTTATTGAAATAAGAAAATATGTACAGAGTCATTTTGATCACAATGATGATCAAAAAAATGTTCCTGGTTCTTTGAAAAACGTCTCTTATAGAAGTTATTATGAAGACAATAATCAACACTCCCCACTGAGGTGAATGTTGCGAGGAGGGTTTTATTTTTGTACGTCTGTCGCTATTTACGGACCTGCCTGTACTTCTGTCCGTTGCAGGTCCAGTGGTCTCCTCACAATGAGACCATCCTGGCATCCAGCGGAACGGACCGTCGCCTCAACGTCTGGGACCTCAGGTACACAACTCGACTATTCTTCTACCGCGGTGCGTTCAGGCTCTCGTTGTGGTTGCCAGAGATCTTCTCGTTGATGTTGGTTTATTCACACCGTGACATTGGGATCAAGTTTGACCCGTCATTTCTGTTTTTATTTAATGTATATAGTAAAATCGGAGAGGAGCAGTCACCAGAAGATGCGGAGGACGGTCCACCGGAGCTTCTGGTGGGTCCCGTTGAAGCCTGCTGAGATTCTGAATTATTGGGAAACATCTGCTTGCATCATGATAATGAAAACGTGGTCTGTTCTTCTATCGACCAGTTCATCCACGGAGGCCACACCGCTAAGATCTCCGACTTCTCCTGGAATCCCAACGAGCCCTGGGTCATCTGCTCGGTGTCTGAAGACAACATTATGCAAGTCTGGCAAATGGTAAGGCGGCGGTTTAAGGCGTACAGAAGACCATTCAGAAGATAATGAACTTTGCTAAAACGTCTTTATGGCTGTGCTCCGGGGAAACCTCGGAGTTGAGCCCTTCGCAGTCTTTTCTTTGAAACATTTGGCTCTCTTAACCCCCCCTCTCCTCCTCCACCGTTTAACTCTTTCTTGACTCATAACCACATACGAATACAACTGATTGAAGCCGGTTGTCTTTCCTCAGGCCGAGAACATCTACAACGACGAAGACCCGGAGGGTTCGACGGACCCCGAGGCCACAGCGTAACTCTCTCAACCAACCACCTCATCCCGAACCGCCATCTTCTGTCCTTCCACGTGGCTCCTTCCTCCCACCTGTCCTCTCTCTGTCACCGCGGGACGCCGAGCGCTGCGAATCGCTGTAAATACTAGAAAACGAAGGATCGCGCGCGTCGTTTTTGAATACTCGCAGTGAAGAGCTCTCCTTTAACTGAGTAACTTATTTAATGAACAATCTCACTTGTCCTTTTTTTTTTTTTTTCGCACACTGCGTATAAAATATATATTTTTGTAATCAAATTGGCTCTCCCTCATTAACATTTTTGGATGTTTTAGCAAAGTCCTCTTCATTGATAGATGGAAAAAGTCTGACATTTTTTAAAGGACTAAGAAAGTAATTGAAAGTGTAAACAAGTCCCTCTGCAGTAAATGTTTTCTGACTTTGATACCTGAAGGTCCTAAAAACATCTCATCGTTTCACCGTATCAGTCAGGTCATCACCTAATTGTTTAGGTCCTGAATGAAATAAAATACATAATAAAAGTCCAATATTTGTGGTCCCGCCTTCCCTCACCTTTGTGCTTCACTAATCATTTGTCGTGATATAGATTAGCGGTTGAACTTTTTCTATGTTCAATATTTTGTAATTGTACAGTGAGTACATTCTTAATAAAATGTGTTTCATTGGTCTTTGGCTGCGCTTGTTTGAACTATTGTACAATGGAACGTGTTACTTGCATATTTCACTAATCCGGTCAGTGCTTTGCTATTACGGGTATTTTTAAACCACCTTTAAAAATAATCCTCCCGGTGAGCGAGCCGGCTGCGCCTCGTTACTCTTTGCTCTTGTGTCCCACTGTTCAGCCCTTATACGTACAAGAACCCCTCACGCCGACACGTTAAGTCACAAACGACTTTTATTCCTAACAAAAATCCCCCCTGCTGCTCCAAGCAGACAGCAGCATGTCACAATGTGTGCGTAAAGTGCATGAACCGAAAAGTGGAGTTCGCTACATCGCGGATGCAATCATCACAGAGCTGTAGTGTGTTTTTGGACGTCATGATTCCTCCTCGTTGTCGGACTCGTTGTGCTCCTCGATGGCGGCCCTGTAAGAAGAAACGTTTCAATCGAACGTTTCTACCCCCCCCCTGCAGGATTTCCTCGGCCTGATTCAGGTGAAGCCATCTCACCTGTAAAGGTGCAGGCGTTTGTCCAGGCTGTCTCTCAGCTCCTCCACCTCTCGGGTTTTTCTCTTCTGGATCTTTAACTCCGTCCTCAGCTCTCTGCTGCTGTCCTCCAGGCAGGAAACCGCCTCCTGTAAGAAAGGCTCATCTTCAGTGCTTTGTGTGTCGGGGTTACTGACGCACGGGTGAAGAGATCTGTTTCATACTCGCTCACTTTATACTGCCCCACTTCCTCCCGCCGCTGGAAGTGAAGCAGCTTGAGCTTCTCCTCCAGGCAAGCCCTCTGCAAGTTCAGCTTCTGGGTCTCCTCCTTCAGGGGTCCCAGCTGGGCCTTCAGCTCCCGGCCTTGTTCTTTGGCTTTCAGCAAGGCCACGGCCGTTGCCTCCCTTCTCTTCAGCAACGTGAGCAAGATGGGTTCGTACCTGGTGGAAAGACGCATTTACAATGTAATGAGTCTGTAAACCCGTTTGAACCACGTGACAAAAGCATCCAATCAAATGAGGGTTTGAGCAACGACAACGTGGCCGTGAAAGCGCTCCTCGCTGACCGTGTGTGCTTGCTGCTAACAGGAATGTGCAGCGCGAGAGGACGAGGTGCGTGTTTGCAGAGCAGCGAAACCTTTTGTTTTCATTTCCAAGACTAACTGACCGTGGTCTGATCTATTCAGCGGGAACATCGGCGCTGCGTGCAGGCCCAAGCAACCAGCTGTTTGTTTCTCCTGCGTGTGAGCGAGACTCTGGGGAGCTTCAAATTCACCAACGTGTATTTCAAGCCATTTCTTACCTGACTATCGCACGTTTTTCTTAAGCTGCATTTGCATTTTTAAGTGTAAAAAACATGACGAAAAGGTGATTATCCTGTGATGTTTGCAGAGGTTTCTAAGCTGCTGCACAGCGACAGCACCTGTCCTCCAGCGCCTTCAGCCCTCCCTGCAGATACTGCTGGAGGTCTGCACAGGACTGCCTTCTGCACTCCGCCAGCTCCTCCTGGGTGCTGGAGGTCGGACTGGAGGTGCCGGCGTGCAGCGCCGCCTGCAGGGCTGAGACCTGCTGCTGCTGAGCCGCCCGCTGCCGCGAGCCCTCCTCCGTCAGCTGGAGCGCCAGCGACTGCAGCTTCTCCTGGAAGGAGAAGGAGGGAAGTTCTGTTATGGAGGGTTTTACCTCTGAAATGCACGGAGAAGATCTTTGAGGAGTCTTCCTACCTCCTCTCTCTTCAGCAGCTCCACCTCGTGCCGCTGGTGGTTCAGGGCGGCCTGGTGGTGCGCGCTGTCCCTCGCCGCGGCGAACAGCCTCCGCCTGAGCCTCATGAGCTCCTCGTGCAGCGCCTGCCTCTCCAGGTTCACCTTCCACAGCATCCTCTCCTCCTTCGCCCTCTCCGCCCTTAAGCTCTGAATCTCCTTCTTCTTCTCCTCCCTCTTTCCCTCCTCCTCCCCCTTGAATGCCTTCATCAGCTCCACCACTTTGCGGTCAACTGGCTCGTCGCCTCCATCTGACTCGCCGTCTTTAGTCCCTCTCAGCTCCAGCACCTCCGTCAGCAGCTCCTTCCTCCTCCTCTCCAGCCACTGCACCTGCTCGATGCACTCCTCCATCTGACACCCGAGGGCGCCTAGATCGTTCACACCAGGACCCGGTGCGACGGTGTCCATCCGGAGCTCTTTGTCTACTTCAACCCCACCCACTTCTCCCTCTGTGTGGGTGCCCTCGTTCGTGGCCATGTATCCCGTCATGGCCGCCTCGCAGCTCATTGGATCATTCCCCGTGCAGACCAATGGCGCCGCAAAGCCGAACTGAGGATCAAGAACGCGTCGGTCTCGCCATTCCAGTGATTTCATTGAGAAACCATCCATGTCTTCACATCCGGGCAGGCGACTCCGCCGGCCTCCGCCTGCCGCCGAACCCGCTGTTTCCCTGCAGGCTTCGTCTCCCCCGAAGCGCCGACCGCACCAGGGCTCCGATTGCATCGGCTGCGTCGTCTCCAACGCCATCGGGCTCTCTCGCTCCACCGGCCTGGGAGGACGGGCGTTCTTGCCGATGTGTACGTATTCCTGGCCGGCGTCCGGAGAGCAGCCTTGGGGCTCAAAGTCCATGCCGGATTCCTCCATGGAGCTCTCCAGCATGGCCAGCATCCCCAGGAGCTGACCCTCGTACGCCACCATGGTGTCGCTCAGCTGGTTTCCCGCCGAGGTGAGAGGCATCTCCTTTTGGCGGGAAGCCGCCGGGGTTACGCCGCACCTGTTGCCAACGGCGAGCGAGACATGCGACCCGTCTGGTGCCTCGGGCCCGTCGGCGTGCGTGTCCATGTAGCTGGTGGAGAGGTACGCCCGCGGACAAGCGCTCGTTTCTCCACAGCCGTCCGGAGGCGCGCCTCGGCCCTCGCCGTGGCTGCGGGGGGATTCGGCCGAGCTTGTGCTGCCGTGAGCCGCTGGGAAGCGAGAGGCGAAGGGGACGCCGACGAGCTCCTCGCAGCTCTTCAGCAAGTCGTCCATCTCCCGGAGGTACGGCTTGATCGGAGGCGACTGATCCCGCCGCGCTCCCCTGTAGGCGGGGAGTCCGGACCGCTCCGAGCGGGTGCTCCCCGGAGCCGCGTCCTCTTCTTCGATGAAGAGCGACTCGAACCCCGATGACCTGGAGCCGTCCTCGTCCATGGGCACCAGCTCGATTCCTGCAGCCGCCTCGTCCCTCGACAAAAAGCACACGGACACGTCAGACAGCACATTCAACGCGACAGCTGAAGTCGTTGACGCTTCTGCGTCACGTCGCACCTACAGGGCCGGGTTCATTCCTTTGCCCCCGGTATGCAGATGGCGTTAGCGCGTGTACAGCGGGGAGGGGAGGGGGGGGGTCAGGGGGGGTCAGATGGTAAGCTACGAGCAGCTGTCCGGCAGGGCGAGATGCCACGGACACCAACAACCAGACAAGGCCGCTCACGCCGGGCACCGCACCACCACTCGGATAAACACCACCTGAAGGCCCGAAGCATCCAATCATGTGGTTGTGCTGATGAATGGGCATTTGCCCCCCTGCCCCCCCCCCCCCCCCCACCTTGTGAATAATGCAGCTGTAATTTCACCCTGTGAGGTGTTTGCCAAGGCGCTCCACAGACGGATCGAACGGACCCGTGCGGGACATTTCACTGCTTTATGCCTCCAGCTCGGCGTCTGAAGTCGTATCATGAAAGAATAATGCGTGCGAGTGCAAAACTCCGCGGGGCTGGATAGTGTTGTGCTTTATGCATGGCTGCAGCTCCAGGGAAGACATGACTCTCAGCTGCTGTCCTGCCGCAGGCCGCGCTCGGGCACAAGTCACATTCCATTAGACCTCCGGAGTTATCCGAGCGTTCTGAAATTTCCTCCTTTTTAAAGATGAATGACGTTCCCTGAAAGCTTCCCGATTCGCCTTTCGTTGCTTTGTGTTTTTGAGGAATCAGTGAGCGAGTTATTCCTAAGCTGGCCGGACTCCATTTTGATCTTATTTCCCATTCAAATTTTAATCAGTTGTGACAAACAACGTAAACGTGAAAAACTCCATTGCACTTACCTGTAAATACGCGTTACGGTTGTGTTTTTCCGAGCGTCGTCCTCAGCATGAAGCCGCCAGAAAGACGTCGAGGTTCCAACAACAAAGCAAAGAGTGAGCGGGAGAAGTGTGTGTGCGTGTGCACATGAACTTAGACAGTTGACCCAGCCTCCTCCCTCCCTCCCCCTCTCCCCCTCTCTCTCTCTCTGTGCCATGTGTGACCATGACTACCTCCATTCTGTTTAGGTATATTAATAAAATCTGGGCCTGGCAGAAAGAGGAGACACTGCCGGCTGTTTCAACCCGAGAGGCATAAAGGATGCGGCCTGAAACCTGTTTGTCTCATTTTATCTGTTGGAAGATGCAAAATGAGCTTCACAACAACGCCCCTGAGAGTGGTTTTTATTCTTAAAGAACCTCCTTAACTGTAATTGTCTCGCGGTGTAATCTTCCATATTTAAAAAACAACAACAAATAAAGATAAGGAGAAAATTTTGGCAGAAGGTGCAGCTCATAAACGTCACTTGGTTTTACCTTTACAATGTAGGCAGATACACCCGGGTTTTTATGGCTGTTGACAGGTGTGTGAAGGGTTTATGGTGTGTGTGTGTGTGTGTGTGTGTGTGTGTGATGAAGGAGAGCATGGCTAGAGATCCCCCCCCCCCTCGTGCCGCCTCATTATCGAGGCGTCTTTAAATAGCAGCCCTCACTTCTCCGGCTGCGTCCCGGGGGGGGGGGGGGGGGATTGGTTTTCCCCTAAACTTGTGACCCCCAACAATGCAGCACAGGTGGTCTTCTGCGGTCTGAGGGCGCAGAAGAAGAACGCTGCCATGTGGAACATGTAGAAGATTTCTCAAATACTGCACGTCTTTTTATTTTAGTTCATCGTCATCCATTTTAATGGTTTATATGTTGTCTCAAATGTTTGGTTGACAAGACTTTTTAATTAAAAAGAAGGCGGACCAAACTCCGTAGAATAGGGGGTCCTTGCTCCATCTCGCCGTCGACCATGGCCAGAAAAAACGTTGAAGACCCCTGTGTTAATCTACAGGAACACACATGACAGTCACACACCACTAGATGGCCTCATAGTTTAATCCTGACTCCTCTCGTCTCCACATTACAGACATGATCACTGTGCTGCGGTTTATAACCTTTCACGTCTGTGTATGTCTTATTTTTTACTCCACCAAGTTACTTGGTTTCTTTAAAAAGAGCCGTAGAGCAAAAAAGAGGATGATGCACTGTAGTGAACAAAAAGGTCTATGGTTCATTCCCCACAAATCACAGTATTTACAAGATCATTTTCTCCTAAATAAACTTTTATTTGCAGTTAACACCACATGAAATAGTGAGCGCTCCATTGAGATTCAGTGCTCGCGTGATAAGATCAGGTCCCTCGTGCTCAAGAAGAGACGTAATGTTGATCTAGTTCCCCCTGTTGGGCGGCTGTGACTCTGTTTTCGTCTTAGTCTGGGCTTTGGGAGGTTCGGGGATTCACAGCAACACTGTACCGCCGGGACCCGGAGAGACTCTGAGACTCTCCCTCACATCACTTCCACAGAAAAAACATCACATTTCACATCACAATTCCCTCCGCAGAGAATAGACAGATCACCCGTGCGTGTTTGTGTGTTTCTGTCCTCTGCCCCAACTCACCAGGACGTCCTGTCAGTGTGTCTTCCTCCTCCTCACTTTGTGGTGTTTGTAGCCGTCCTCTGGGCCCTCTGTGTTCTGAAGGGATTGTTTAATATGGGGGGGGGGGGGCCGAAGCTACAGAGTAGGTCCCAAAAACGCACAAGGACACGAATAAGGACACATGCAAACGCCTCAGCTGATGCAGACGGACTATTTGCATTTGTTTATTTGGATGTGACCATCAAGAGACAGGGGCTGGAAATCTCCACTCTGAAGGAGAGACTCCGAGATGTCCAGATGGTGGTGAAATATCCCGCGGCAGAAGTTCAGAAGCTCTCTGGAGGAAAGCTTATACTTAGTCGGAAGGCAGATCTCCTGAAGTCCACCAACATCGACCTTGAGAAGTGCCTCACGGAGAACAGAGGTCTCACTCACAAGCACGACAACTGAACTCGCCCAGATCCAGACAGACTGTAGAGACAGACCCTGAGGAGAGAGTAGGAGGTTCTGAAGGGAGAAAGCACGATTCTGGAGAGAGCCTTCTGTGCCGAGAAGATGAAAAGCGAGCGACTGGAGGAGGATCAGCAACTCCTGGAGGACATCTGGCTCCTCATACTCATACTGACAGTATGAGTGACAGTGTGTGAGACACTGTATGAGAGAGACAGTCTGTGGGACAGTGAATGCCCCCCCCCTTTCTAACTCTGCTTCCGCCCCCCCCAAAAATCCCTTCTATCCACCCTCTCTGCCATCTTATCTAATCCCCCTCCTCAAGTATCTCCTCCGGTCTTACTCTTCTCCCTCCAGCTCCTTCTGGTGCCTCCATCCTTCGTAAAGGCTCCCAGACGTAACGTTAGCGTGCAGATGTGTCCATTCAGGGATGTTAATGGGACGGAAATGTTGAGCTTGAGGTACTTCAGTAGATATTAACAGAGCTTCATGACTTTTTAGAGCGTAAATGTGTTATTAATCCCCGTTGTTTCCAGAAATGCGTTCGCCAGCTCTCTTAATTAGAAGTTGCACGATGGCCAATCCTGTTATTTTGATGAAGATGTGAGAGAGGTCACCTCGGGTTTCCTGGCTGTGACGTCAGGGCCTCATTTAAACGCCCCTCCGACCCCCCGACCCCCCGGAGAGATTGAAAACAGGCTGATGGCTCCTCTGCGAGGGCACAGAGGGAGAGACAATGGAAGAGAGAGAGGCAGATGGTCGGCTGGATGGAAACTTTGCGGCCTGTTTTCGTCCCGTCCCAAACAACCCCGAAAGCAACCACACCCGCTCAGGAATTCAGAACAATAATTCATGTCGTGTTTTTAAAGGGGCAGTTTGCTGTTGCCGATTTTTGCGCGTGAAGATGTGACTTTTGCAGTCGAGAGCCTGGTTTTGTTCACTATGTGTGGACTTAAGTCTGTTACGAGTGGAGGAAAAAGAAATGAAACAGTTGCCCCGCCTCAGTCCAAGAAAAACAACGTTGTTCTTAATATAAAATATCTTACATCTCTGCCTCAATGTGTCCTCGTGTTTTGAGTAAATTGTGTGTGTAATATTGAGTGTTTGTCTTCACGCGTGAGGAGGTTTACAAAATGTTTTTTGGATGGAAGTGATTCTTAGCTTCGCAATGAATGTGTTAACTCTTAAGATTCTCCCACTGCCGGAGTTTTGGGGGGTTTGGCTTTGTTTGCCAGTGGAGCCCTCATTGCCTCAGTCGTCTCAGGCGTCCGTCTCTTGCACAAAAAACGTCCCCCGGAGGCACCGTAAAGCTCCCTTCAGCGCTTCGACCCGTGTCTTTCTCTTGTCCTCGTGTCCCCCGCGTCTCACACCCTCCAGAGATGCGACTCGACAATATTTACTCCACCGTCTCCCTCTCGTCGTGGAGGAACGTTATATTATAAATGTCTTTGCTCCTCCATTGAAGGCCGGTCAGAGGACGCCGTCTGTCCGTTCTTTCACCTCCTCCGTTCTCCATTTCTTGGCTCTTCCTCGCTCTTCATCTACTTTGGTTTATGCTTTTGTTCAGTCCTCAACCCCCCCTTTTTTTTTATGTTCTCGACCAGAACTCACTGGCAACTGAGACTGTAACGTCCATTCCAGTCGCCGGCCGGTGAGACAAAGCTGTCCCTGTTGCACAGAGGAGCCTGTGCGTCTCCCAGTATCAACCTGGAACCGCTCCCTCTTCTCTCTAAAACTGTTATTACTGCTCTCCGTCCTCATTCCTCCTTCCATCACCTCCCTCTCCAACCCTCCCCTCCCCGCCGTTATAAATAGTGGACTGCGGAATGCAACTTTGGGGATTTTTTTTTTTTGTTCTGTGTCTTTCTTTTCTCACAAATGTCTGTGAGGATGCACTGCAGGGTGAATGTGCACGCGCTTGTTGTGAAGGTAAAACATGTGCAGTCGGGGGCCTGTCGGGTGTATTTTAACAGGGCTGAATGCTGTTGTTGAAGTGAGTGGACGGGGGAGAAGCAGTCGGTGCAGAAAGAATGTGTCTGTTGCCGGACAAAGGCAGGTTGGGGAATGGCAATGCGGGTCCGAGAGGGACGGGCTTATCCCAACCGGTAGTGTGGATTTCCTGCCCGCAGCCTCCTTTCAGTCACATCTCCCACGCACACACACACACACACACACACACGCACCCAAGGTTCACGCAGCTGTTATTACAGTGATGGTGCCATCTGTGTGTTGTGCGATTGGTCGTTCCCGAGGCTTCAAATGTCCTTGAGCAAAGTGGCGTACTCCTCCAGTAGACTGTTTTCACATTTGGACTCTTTAATCACTCATAGAGAGGTTACGGGAGGCAGATATAGTTTCGCGCGTGATCTTTTGCGCGTCAAGAAAGTCCGTTTTTTGAATGACATATTTTACATTTTTATGCTAAAACTGCTAAATGACTTTCTGTCTGTGTAGAAGGATATTTTAAGTGGACTGATATCAAATGATTAGCTCACATATCAAATTAATATTTGTGCCCCACCATTGCCTTCTGTAAAATGTGCCCTGTGCTGGTCAACGCAAACAATACAAATCCAGTCACTGTTTACCCAAAGTTCTTATTCCTCTATTTCACAATTTGTTCAACCTTGTGAACCTTGTGTAACAAATTACTGACGAGGACAGTTTTTTCTTTGGAATTTTCCATGAACGATGGAATCCATTTATAGTCACTGTCACCATGTGACCAGATTAATGGCAATGTGAGTTCAATCGTCACATCAAAATCCCCCAAAAGAACTAAAGTACCTGCAGAACCTCAGCTCTGCTTTGTGATGAGCGCTAATGAGTGAATGTTAACATGCTGGACTGAGTGCGTGGTAAAAATGCTAAACCTTAGCATCCTCGTTCAGCTCCAAAAAATGTAAATATTTAGGATGTAAGATTTTATCCATGTTGCTATCTCGGCTTGTGAGACTTGTCTTCAGACTGTATCAACTATTATCACACATACATACATGTGTTTATCAAACAGACATACCAATGACCTGTATGTTACATTAAATAACATCTATTTGGCCATGTATGCATTTGTCCTTTTGCCTTAAAACATTGTTAGACAACATTGTCTTTCAAACAAAAAGTATTATAAAGGTCATAAGTTTGAGGTTTTGGGGTTTCTTTGGAGCGGGTCTAAGGCCTGGAGAGTGAGTGTGCATGTTAGCGGAGCCAGAACTGAAGGAAATGAGCCCAGAACCCGAGGAGGGAGCTTTGGTGATACATTCCCCGGGAGTCTCACAGCGCTGTGGCGGTTTAACGATTTTCTACTTTTCACTCCAAACGTGCAGACACTCTGCAGCTCCCTCGCCGACGCTCGGGAGGGCGGCTGTTGTCGATTGCGTCGCCGTGGAAACGGGTAAAACACTCTCAATCTGTTAGGCGCGAGTGAACTAAGCTGTGACTCATTTTGACCCCTCCCAACACAGCGGGACACACGCAGCCACGGCATGGATTCACCCGGAAAACCATGCATCATGATTTACAAAAACTGTGCAATGGTTCGTATTTTTGGGGAAGAAAAGATATTCATAACCAGCTCTTTTTTTCCCCCAAAAGTAGAAGCAGGAGCATCTTGGCTGAGGCAGACCTGACAGTTCCTGCATGATGTTTGCTTGTGTGATTTAGCAAGAGGCTGCCGACCCGCACCGAGAGCGAGTGATCTGCTTCACCAGTGAAGGCCAATAAAGTTGCAGCATATGCGAACCGTACTGACGGTGACATCCTTAGATTGTGTGCCAGATCCATCCCTGGAATCTCAACGGACAGGTGATTTATCTGGCTCACCGCAGGAACCATAAGAAGCCGGTGAGCCGTGGAGCTGCGCTCACACTTATTCAATCCGAAATGTACCTTTCATACCGATAAGGGCGGCCGAGTCTCGACGCAAATGGAAGTCTGAATGGAAATCCGTTGACGATCAATAGCAGATGATGGTTTTATCCCAGAGACCACATGAACATTAGAATTGATACTGACACCTCCTCCTCCTCCTCCTCCTCCTCCAACCTCCTGCTTTGCCTCCATTATCCCACATTCAAACCAGACGGGCCTCCGTCTCCCGCGACACCATCAATGCTCACCACTTCTGACAAGTGTCTCCCCACACAGCCCCCCCCCCGCCCGGAGACCCCCACCTCCACCCGCAGTGATGTCAGCTTGTCCCGTCCCGTTTGGAACTCACTTCCATGTGGTGGAGCCTGTTATGTTTTGTTGGGGGACAACTGGAGAAGACTTAAAAGTCAACTGTCCCATCGAGACTAGCCTCACAGTGTGTGTGTGTTTGTGTGTGTGTGTGTGTGTGTGTGTGTGTCCACCTGGCTGCAGAGTGACAGGATAGAGCCGCTCCCTCTTATCTGCAGGGGAGAAAAATCCCTTCTGAAGCTTTGCCAGGCCTGGACCGCTTCCTGGTTGCCATGGGAACTCAATAAACCCCAATGACTTTGTGTGTGGCTCATGCAGTGACAAAGGTGTGTGTTTGTCTCTCCTAGTGATGCCCGGCGACCCGGGGAGGAGACCCCAGGTGGAGGCACCTGATCCCGGGACTGTCGGCTGGCAGAAAAGACAAACGACAGGACAAGGAACTGAGGGTGACCGGCGCAGCTCCGGCGCAGCGTCTCAGTAGGTAAGAATGTAAAAAGAAAAAAAGGAGGAAAAAAAAGGAGAAATCAGCAGTTTGGAATGCGAGGAGACGCAGCGAGCGCTGGAATGGCTAACTCCTCACAGCACTGTGGGAGGTGGGAGGAGAGGCTGGCTCTCATACAGAGGGAGGGACTCGGAGAGCATGGAGCTCCATTCACTCTGCTCAACACACACACACACACACACACACACACACACACACACACACACACACACACGCTCCGCAAAACTGTTCTCAGGCTGAGAGGCAAGCGGAGCGGAGGAGACGACTGCACGCTTGCTGGGTAAGTTGTATGAAGTTTTTCCGTCCTGTTGTGACTATTTTGTAGTAAAATAGTCTTGTTTGCTAACGTGACGCAGTGGAAACAGACGAACCGCACGCTTCATCTTTTTCTGTTCAAATTGGTCTTTGTGGTGCAAAAAGTATCCAAGTATTTTTCCACTGCTGCTTTTTATTGAATTGAACTCAGTTCTCTTCTCCAACGTGCTCTTTGCAGTTCACCTTTCTTCTGATGTGAACCACATGTCAGACATGTATACACACGCACACGCACACACACGCACACACACACACACACACACACACTGTGCAGAGGTCCAACTCGCTTCCCTGGTGCTTTTTCCTCGTCATGCACAAAAGTGAGAGAATAGAAAAAGGGGGAGGAAGGGCGGACTAGTGGAAGGAGAACTTTTTGTGGACGTTTGGATTTGGGAACGCTCTAACAATACACCTTTAACAGTAGGTCCGATATAGGTTCTATGCTCTGTTTAATTTGTCTTCTTTTAGCTTTTTAATAAGCCAATGCATCTGCTCTTTTTTCATCTTTTCTTGCCTTGTCACTCTCTCCTCCCTCCGGGTTTCATTTTCATCCTTTCTTTCGGCCTTTCCATCTTGCCGTCTCTCTTTCTCTCTCTCTCGTCCTACTGATCTCGTTTCCGTCCCAGGTGGTGACAGACGGAAAGAACAGGGACATCGAGTGAGGTCAAAGAGGGTCAGAGGCGTTCATCAGACCCTGGAGGGACTTGTCCCCTAACTTGTCCTCCGAAAGAGGACACTCTCCCCCGGGTGGAAGCGCAGGGGCTCAGCTCCTAGGACCGACCTCCGGGATGTCCCGGAGGAGGTCTACGGGCGACCTGGTGCCCAGTGACATCACTGAGATCTTAGCCAGGGAGGCGAGGGCTCAGCGTGGGCAGAAGAAGCCGGGCAGCGCCCTGGGACAGGCCTTCAGCTGGTTAAAGGGGAGCAGGAGGAAGAAGAACCTCAACAACGAGCTCAACCGAGCGGCTGTTGGTGGGACGGAGGGCAGGCTGGGAGTTCAGAATCACGACCCCGCGAAAGGTGAGTGCGTCTTTACACGTAACACTGAAATGAAGGGTTCAAGTCGCAAAACAGCACGCGTCCGTTGTTCTTCACTCTGTATTTATGAAGACAAAAACAAGGCCCATCAGGAGCCTGAATATGAAGAAAACGCCCCGGTGTTTTCCGTCTGTTGGACAGGCGTTTCTGTCGGGAGGGATCGTCCTCGTCCCGGTCCGGTTAGGCTGAGGATCTGAGGTTTGGAGACAAGACTATCTTTCGCTCTTGTTTCGTCTGACCCGATCACAGAGTGTGCGGTCGGGATGTTTCAGGGAAACGTGTTGACTTTCAGATTAAGATGGATTCCGTTATCGTAAGGACATCAGTCTGCACATTTACAAATCACGGAGTGACGCTCACACACACTCAGGTCGACACATGGTCTAATCCCCCTTTTTTGTTTACTGATGCGATTGTACAAAGATTACCCACAATCCCCATTTCCTGTTTTTGTTCCACCTCCAAAGCCATCTCCCTGTCTTCTGTCACACTGTGTGTGTGTGTTACTGTAGTTACGATCCAACAAGTCCAGATTCACGGTGGGTCAGACCTTGTTCGGTCTCTTAGGGTTTTTTTTAGAACCTCACGATGCCTCTTCGTGCCGCACTTTGTGATTCCGTTGGGGTCCGTGAGCACCGGATGGGCAACAGTCAGCGTCTCTGTTTGGAACCAAAGATTAACTAGAAGTACGGCTAATAATTCCCCAGCAGGGGGACGTGGTCGGAAGGCTGAAACTCCGTGGGAACCATGTTTCCGTCTCAGTGATTTTCTGTTTTTCAGACCGAAGAGGACGGCGATAGCTGGTGTATTGTTTTACTTTGCTCACTGACTCTCCTGGAGCAGCTGTGGGAGCTGAAGACTGCTGGTTTACAGTTTTATTTAGGAGAGAAAACGTGTGAATTGAGAGGAGCAGGACGTGGAAAGTGTTTTGTTCGTATTCTTTTCCGTGATCCCTGACTGGATCTTGTCAAAGTGAATAACTTGCTGTCAACATGCACAATGGGTTTGTCGCTGTATGACAGAAAGCATCACACGCAAGAACGGCTTTGTCTTTCTGTCTCCGTGTGTGTCCCCGTGCTTGTGTGCACGTGTAGGTGTGTGTGTGTGTGAACAAATTTATTTGGATTTTTATCAATCTGTTTGGCTTTTTGCATCTTACAGAGAAAGTGAATGAAGCCTGTTTTCCAACCGGTAAATAAATGGTGATTGCATCTATTTTTTTCTCTTTGCTAACGGACCGCGGCACAGTCACACACACACACACACACACACACACACACACACACACACACACGCACACACTCACTCACACATTCTGAAACCGTAACCCGCTTGGCGACTTTTTCAAGCTGACAAGACAAAGCAAGAATCTTTCGAAAGAATTCTCTCAGGTGATGTGCTGTTTGTTCACAGACCCACATGCGTTGCTACACAATCACACACATTTTCAATATGTAGATGTTGCCATCTCGTTTTTTTTTTACAAGAACTGAAAGAAAGTGTTGATATTTGGATATGCGGAGTCTGTCTGAAGTACACTGTGCGATTGTACGGAAGAAGAATGTCACGTTTACGCTGTGAGCGGTGGAGTCGCCCCCCGATGGCCGTTAGAGAGAATGCGAGCTGAAGGAACTTCCCCATTGGCGAGAGGCCAAATGCTTTCAAAATGCGGCACGTACACGCTCACATGATAACCGGTCGTAGTCTCGCTTATTAAGCCTCACCCTCCGCGGTACAAAGGCATGGTGATTCTCGAGCATCGTATTGGGGATATTAAATGAACAACACGGGACGCAGGCAAAAGGCTGACAAGCTGCGAAGGAAAGATTTGTTTTTGCAGTAGTGAACAGAGATTTGACGCCATGCTTGAAATGATGACACAGCAGTGAAAGAAAACCTCTTTCCTCTTTCTTCCTTGTTCCTCCTCGATGCGTCTTTGTCTCGGCGTTCACGCTGGCCGCGTCATCTCTGATCAGATCTGCTCGTCCTGACTCCCAGCTGTATTTTACAGAGACTCCTCATATATAAAAGAAGCTCTTTGATGTGCTGAGTTCCCGAGAGCCGTGGATCAGTGTGCCGAGTGTGTGTGTGTGTGTGTGTGGCACCCGGGATGCCAGATCGGGACCAGAGTTATGCGATGAAGAGGAGAGATTACAACAAATCACAAAGCCCCATTCAGGCTCGAGACGACTCTCAGGGAAAACTCGCTCAATGCTTATTTTAATTAAAACTTAACGCACGCACACATTTCTATTTCTCCCCAATTATTCCGTCTCTTTGCCTATTCATTACTGCATACTACTGTTCTTCAAACCCTCCATTCCGCGGGTTTGTAGGTCTCCACTGCTTGTTATTGTGTAATCAGTGTGTGTTGAAACGTGTGTGTGTGTGTGTGTGTGTGTGCGTGCTGAGCCAGGGTGTGTGACCGAGTGCTACCCCGTATCAGAGGGTATCTCTGTGTTAGTGTGTCAGCAGCATATTGCTCGGCTTAGGGCGGCGCCGGCGCTCATTACATCACCTCAACGCACGCACACCGACACACACACACACACACACACACACGCATTAGGATGCAGAGCGACCCCACGACTACCTGCTTTGTCCGGCGCGTCCGCGGTGAGGTCATCCTGCACTTTGTGTGTAGTCATTGTTCCCCGTAGAGATCCCACTCGTTTCTCTCCCTCCACGCGTGTGTTTTGTTTGTGTGCGTGTGTGTGTGTGTGTGTGTGTGTGGCTGCCACATCACAAAACACAGTCAGGGTGTGTAGATACACAAACTGTAGTGCAGATTACAGACGTGGTTGGAGAGCAAGCGTCTCATTACGCAGAGAACGTTGTATATATATACGGGCTCCAGCTTCATTACAGGCCGCAGCCCGGAGGGGGGCTTTGATACAGGATGGAGGCAGCGGGCGGAGGGCGAAGGGAAAGCAAGCGGCGGAGAGGGAGGGGTGTAAAAGTTTAATGCCTCCACCACACACACACACACACACACACACACACACGCCTGGATAAGAGAGGAAACTTTACCTGAGTAAGCGGATACCTTCCGGGCCACATCCGTCACCGAGGGCGCCGAAGCCACGGAGGGGGGGAAGCACACGTCTCCCGGGGCAACGACCTCACGAAACCTTCTCGGGGCGCACGTGGACCCTCACGTGCGCAGGACGGGCGTCACTGGAGCGGCTCCAGAGGTATTGTTTATGTCATAAGAACTAATGGCTTGCTTCATGGGACGAGGGTTTGATGTGGCGCAGGAGCAGCTGGGAAACATCAGCGTGGGACGGGGGGGAGAGGGAGTCCGTATACAGCGGGATATACAACGTATTACCCTTAAGACGGTGTGTGTGTGTGTGTGTGTGTGGCTCCTGTTACCTAACGTCTTGTAATAGACGCAGGTTTTATTCTATCTGTGAAGGGAATAACAGACCAGATGATGACAAGGGGCCTCAGGAATCCAGTGGATCTTCAGTAGAGAGATTCTGCGTCTGATGCTCCGGGTCCATCCTCATGCAACACTGACGACAAGACTTTAGCTCATCGCTAATATGTTTCCGCTTCAAGCTGCGATGCCAAGCGACAATTCGGCCTCCCAAACGTATTCACATATTCAGCAAGCAGCAGATTCTCCTCAGCAGCGTTGTGTATTTGGGTTGAATTGATGTGGATGAAAACACGGCAATTAACTTCAGACATCGGCGTCATGTGATATCCTCTAATAAATCAGTTTATAGATCAGAAGTATAAAATGGGTTAGAAACGACAATCTCTCTTTTCTGACGCGGTGACATTTAGGGCAGCGTGAACTTCACCAGCAAACCAGCTGCAGTTCACAGAGCCGTCTGTATTTGGAGATCCAACACCTGGAACACACCTGGGACACACCTGGGACACAAACAGCGTGACTGAGCGCTTAGGTTGCTTTGCGCCCTCGGGGGGTTCTTGTATTGTCATATCGTTCCCGGGCCACAAGATGGGAGTGCTGTGCCGAAGAACCGCGGGAAATGACAAAGAACGAATATTCTAACGGGTCTTTTGGGGGGTTTTGTGACTTTTAAATGCAAAGGTCCGAACTCGAGGGAAAGTACGCAGAAACACGCAGGCGCAGGTAGATACGTTGAACCTGCGTTGAGGCCCTGGCAACCGTCACCCTGACAACCACCTTCCCCTGACCACCATTCCCCGACAACGGCATTCCTCAAAGCAACTTCCCTTTAATGTAGCGTGCGTGTGCGTGTGTACGTGCAGCCGAACACTTAAATCACTCCTGACAATCACACACACACACTCACACACACTTTGATCACACTCCTATTTAAATGTATCTAGGCCATGTTCGGCACGTTGTGCTGCAGCTGGTAGGGGAACACGCACACACGCACACGCCATGTATACACACACACAGGCACTCTGTGACAGTTGGGATGGGAGTTCTCCACCAGCACAAAGGTACTGGGTGGGGTTCTGATGCAGATGCATGAAGAGGCAGCATCTCTCTCTCTCTGAGTGCTTTTATTGCAGATCATTTTACGTTGTGAAGCTGAAGAGCTATCGTCTGCTCGTCTTTCATCTCTCTCTCTCTCTCTCTCGTGCTGATATGTTTATCCACATCGCGTTCTTCTTCATATTCTCTAGTTGCCTGAAGCTCCTCCTGCTCTTCTCACACCCACATCGATTCGTCTCAGTTCTCAGTAGTCCAGCGCACCTCCTCTTCCTCGTAACTCTGCCCCGGACAGTAAATCTGCTTTTTATCGAAGCCTTCTAATATATACCTCCGAGCGGAGGGTGAAGGGTGGAAACACAATCTCGTAGACTACCTCTTCATCTTCATCTTCACCACTCTCCCTTCCACTTCCCTCCATTTTGTTCCAACATGGAAGCTCACGTTCTTGTGATGCGAGCAGCCTGTTGGATGCTGATGGTGGTCATTCACCTTTAGGAGTGAGGAAGATGACGACTTGCTGTAAACATTGAGGCTTTTTTTTTTTTTGCTCTATATTTGGATCATGGAGTTCTAACTGCGCTCTGGTAAATTTAAAGTTACATTGCCTGAAATCCCCCATCATTCCTGTGTCTGCATCTGGCTCAGCATCTGTATTTTTCCTCTCAGCATAGAGGAAACGCACCTGAAGATCCCCTGAGTTGTGGAGCCTCCCTCTGCTGCTTTTATGTCGGTGTTTATACTCTCATTCTGTCACTCAGACGCTTTCTATGTGTGTGTGTGTGTGTGTGTGTGTGTGTGTGTGTGATGTCGTAGAGGAATCTCTGTCGTCTACATCACCACGTTGCGTTGACAGAATCTGTCAGGCTTTCTAAAAATGTTTTTTTTTAGGGTTGAGGGACACATGAGAGAAGAAAAGGTGTCAATCACTTGTTGGGAAGATAAGTGTGTGTTTCAAACACACACTTATGGGAAAAGGCTCCGTGGTGGGATCGCTCAGCTCGGGAGCTGAGAGAGTGGGAGGGGCACTCTCACACACATGAACACACACACACACGCACACACACACACGCACACACGCTAGTGGTGAGCTCGTCAGTATCGGATGCTGCCGTTGCTTCGGCAGCTGGATGTGCGGGACTGGAAGTGTGTCAGCACGAAGAATAGGACTGGTGGTGTGTTTTAGCCTGCTGGATCTGTGTGTGTGTGTGTGTGTGTGTGTGCTGTTTGTTTTGTAGGAATGGTGTCAGCGTGTCTTTAGCACACAGTCACTACACTGTGTGTGTGAGACTGAATCCTCGGGTTCGGTAGTGAGTTATTGACTTGCATTCAGGGAGCGTTTCCTCAGAGAGAAGGAATACAGACATGTGATGCTGCAGGACGACGGGATGGTGGACCCCCTTTAGGGGCTGCAGGTCTGTCCCCCCCCCCCCCCCCCCCCCCCCCCGAAAAAACATGGGGAACAGCGTCCAGAAGAAGAAGAAGAAGGTCCGGACGGAGAGCAAATGGAGCCCCAACAAGGAAAGGACTAAGAGCCTGTGGCCGTTTGGACGGAGGGAGAAAGGGAGAGCCGGTAGGTGGATATCACATTCTCCTCTCCTGTCGGATGGACTCCTTTTGAGGAGAGTAGTACGCTGCGCTGTGTAGTTGTGCGTGCATGTGTGTGTGGGCGACTGTGGGTGAGTGGGGAGCACGGTCGTCCTCCAATCAGAGGGTTGTGGGTTCGATCCCAGGCCCGGCTAACCCGCATGTCGTTGTGTCCTTGGGCAAGACACTTAACCCACCATTGCTCCTGTAGCTGCGACTACAGTGTGTGAATGGTAGTTACTGATGGCAGGTGTCACTGTGTATGGTTCTCCTGTCATCAGTGTATGAATGGGTGTGAATGGGTGAATGATGTCATGTAGTGTTAAAGCGCTTTGAGTGGTCAGAAGACTAGAAAAGCGCTATACAAGTACAGGCCATTTACCATTTACCATGTGCTTGTGAGTTGGTTTCCACAGTGAGCTGTTTAGGTGCAGAGTGACTCTATTCCCATGCTGACTGCACCTCAGTCAGCTTCCAGGCTTCCTGCTTATTGTGCAATAAGTGCATAAGAGGGTTTCTGGGGCAAAAGCGTGTCTTTTTTTTATGTGTTTGAACTGTTTATTTGTTTCTCAGTAACAGTAACTTTTATTTTTTATTGTCCCGTGCATCTCAACGCTCACACATTCTGTGAGTCGTAACAGTTTATGCTGATCGTTGTCTCCTGAAGCAAGTAAAAAAAAAGCTGGTTTAACACAGATTGTCAGATAATTCACACAGAGATTTGGTCTTTTGCAAAGCTCCTATTGGCGTCTTCTGTTTCTTTCAGCTCTTATTCTCTCTCCGCACCCGAGACTATTTTTAGTCACCATCACTCCGCCCTGCCTCTGTCTCCTCGATCACTCTTATTGATGAAAAAGTAAACTCAAAGAGTTGGGTGTTTGTTGAAGTTACGTGTTCATCAAGGTGATGAGGTAACAGGAGTTTGCAGCTTGTTCTGCGGCTGTGGTCAATGGACGCCGGAGCCCTGCAGGTCTTTTATTAGCTGTGACAAACAAATAATAACTGCTAATATTCACACACGATGGTGTTCTTTCTTTGGAAAGCCGCATTAAATATTTCTCCTGTTACAACACCACGTTCTTCATGGTTCTATGTTTTGGGCGAACAGATCGGTGGACGGTGTCGGTTGTGGACCGGACGTTAGCTGGAAACAACAGGTTGGAATCCATTCTTGATCCTTTTTTAATGGCTTTTTTAAAAAATAGGCCTCCGTGCTCTCTGTACCAACCGCATCCCAAAACTGGTTTCCTTATTGAGGGCGCCGATGTGTATACGCGGGCGCGTGCGATCATCGTCGTCTGTTTCCCCCAAATTCACCGCCTCATTCCCAGGGAGTTTATTCAGAGAGTCGGGGTGTGAATGCATTCCTGCATTCTGGCCGATGCCGTCGCGCATGAGCACCCGCACGGCGGCACGGAATACACATCTGTGGAAATGAGGCTCAGTTCCTGTTTTGCTTTAGTTTTTTTACGTGATTGCAGCGACTTTTTGTTACACAATATCCCCAAAAAACCAAGGCCGATTGAGCAAGAGGCATGAGAGCAAAGGGCATTTTACTACAAGCTGTTTCCGTATCAATGAAGAGCTCCTCAAGGCTGTTGACTTCATACCAGTAAAACCACAGTGGAACTCGGTCTCTCAGCAGGCGAATGAAACACGCAGGGGAAGAACCCGGTGACTTCCTCCTCGCCATTTGTCACGTGTGTAGCTTTGGTCGAGTTCCTGGCCGACACCTGACAGGTTGTTTATGTCGGGGAAACGTCTGGAATGCCGCAAAGGGCTGAACCTTTTTTCCCCGGTGGTGTGAAGGCGAGGACAGTAGCTGCGCTGGAGGACATTAGCTCACTATGCTACGCTACACACACACACACACGCACACATCCGTTCATTCTCATGCCCTTTTTGAGCTTTTAACATTGTGATAATCCTGTCGGGCCTCCAGACGTTTCATGCTAAGCGTGCACTCTGCAGGGAGATCCTCGGCCGGCTCCCCATTGCAGATCAGAGTTTGTTTCTGCACAAAGAGGAGCAGAGCGATCCATCTAATGAACTGCTCCTCCGCCTCTGAAACCCTCCACCTCGGTCCCTCCACGCGCTGCCCGCTCTCCTTCCGGCCCGCTATCTTCCTGACCTTGGATGCGTCGGCTGCCGGTCCGCGTGCCAGATTCTCACTCACTTCAGCCTGGACGATGTGAAGCTCCGCCGCTTTCGTCGCGACTGTCTTGTGCGGCTCGCGATATTCCATATTCCATTATCCCGCTGGGTGAGGCTCGCCTAAGCCTTTTGATATCCGTAAGCTGGGCTAAGACGCCTCTCTTGTCGCTCCCCCTTTGAAGATCCCGTTTGCAGTGGACTCCCTGCAGAGAGCTGAGCCAACGCGCAGTGCGATCCGCTGTCGTTCCCCTCCCACGATCTCACCGCTCAAAACACCTGCATACATGTCCCCCACCCCGTCCCCCCGCGTCCCTCTTTTACTTAAATGGCACGTTGTTTTTTTAAAGGTGTATTTGCTGCCGTGGGAGATGAAACAACAGGAGGAGGGAAGGTTACATCACTAAGATGGAGTTTGTTCTGTTTTAATCCACGTCTTGTTCTGGCCTGTCGCCGGTCTTTGGAGACGGATGGAGGTCGTTAGCTTCTTCCTCCGCCCCATCCGCTCGTGCCCTTTAGCTGTAGGAACATTTGTTTTTCCCCTCTGCATGAAAGCAGCATGTAATTGTGGTTTGTCTCCGTACGGTCACATATGTATGATGGTCATTCTTTGGCCAATGGGTGGTTTATCCAGAGCTCTTTTAACTCAAGTTAAAAGTAGTTTTTACTGCAAAAAGAATGATCAAAAAGAAAAAAAACAGTACTTTTGTGTCAAATAAATTGCATCTAAGAAACGCAATGAATAAAGAAAAGCTGCTTCATGTTGTTTCCGTAGTTTTGCTGAAGTTGGAGTAAACATTAGCGAGCGATGTGGCTGCTCAGAGGCAGCTCTCTGTCTGCAGCACAAAAGGACTCAGTGTTTCCTCTCAGCTCAGTCCTAACTGAATTAAAGCATCAGACCGTACCGTTAAACATCACATACACACACACACACACACACACACACACACACACACTCAAGCACACACAAGCGCACGGAAACGTGTGTGACCTCACCATTTAAAGGTCACTACTTCAACTCCGGATGTTTATTATTATAAACAAGAACAAAATCGTCTTTTATTGCTCTGGTTGAAACATTCAAGACGTCTGAAGAAAGCAACACTGAATCCTCGCTGAAATGAAGTCAACAATTAACAAGATTGCTTTTCAGAGATTTCCTCTGACACAGATCACACTTGCTGCAATCAAGAAACCTTCAATTGTTTAAGCACAGGGGGGAAAGGAGGTGGAGTTCTGTTGTTGTTGTTGTTGTTAGTGTGAGACGTGAAGTGACGGAGGAACTCAAATGACGCCACGTACGCTATTTTAACCCAAACAACAAATTTCCCGACAGCTGAACAAGTCGTTTCCTGTGAACTTTATTTTGAAACACTAACCCTTTGCTGGTCTTTCGCGGGAAAGCGCACAAAACAGCGCCGATGAACGCACACGGTTGTGCGTTGCTGTGTTACACGTGTGCTGCTTCGAAGACGGGCCGCGTCGGTCCGTGTGTCACGTCCCTCTGATGGAACCCAAACGCAGACCAGACCAGATGGGTTCAGGTGAAAACAAAGAGTCTTTATTGACACTGTGCAGGAGTAGTCCAACGTGCAGAATGGCGAGTCAAGGTGAGGTGGTGGGGGTGGAGGCGTCTCCGTGGCCAGGCGAGGTTGACGGGTTCCCAGGTGCAGAACTAGAAAACAGGACAAAAGACAAGTAAGTGTTTCTCAAGGGAATTCTCGGGATCTCAGTAAGTAGCGGTGGTAGCGAATGCAGGCACACGTACTACTTCGTCTAACAATCCGGCAAGGACTGGATGTCGGTCTCAGCTTAACTAGGGTTGGCTAATCAAGATCAGGTGTGTTGGCTTGATTGGCCGCAGGCCTGGAACTCTCCGCCTCTCCACGTTGCTCGGTAACCATGAAAAACAAACAGACAATAGGGAAACATGCTCAGGGAGCTGGGGTCGTGACAGTACCCCCCCTCCGACGGACGCCCCCGGGCGGACCACCCGGTGCACCGGGGTGGCGTTGGTGGAACACCCTCAGCAGGTCAGCGTCCAGGATCTGACGCCGCGGAACCCAGCACCTTGCTTCTGGACCATAGCCCCTCCAGTCCACAAGGTACTGGAAACCCCGGCCTCGTCGCCGGGAGTCCATGATGCGTCGCACCGTGTAGGCAGGACCTCCGTCAATCATCCGAGGGGGAGGAGGCCGAGAGGGAGGGGGTAGCAGGGGACTGAGAAGGACCGGCTTGATGCGGGATACATGAAAAGCAGGATGTACCTTGAGGGATTTGGGAAGCCTCAGCCGGACAACTGCCGGGTTGATGACCCTCTCTACCTTGAACGGCCCAATATACTTGGGGTTCAGCTTCTTGGATTCAGTTCGCAGTGGAAGGTCCCGGGTGGCCAACCAGACCTTGTCCCCCACCTTATAGTGGGGTGCGGGGGAACGGCGACGGTTGGCCTGGGCCTGGTACTGACCAGAAGCTCTCAAGAGGGCTGCCCTGGCCTGGTGCCATGTCCGGTGGCAGCGCCGGAAATGAGCCTGGACCGAGGGAACCGCAATCTCCTTCTCCTGCGAGGGGAACAACGGGGGTTGATAGCCGTATAGGCATTGAAAGGGCGACATACCTGTGGCGGCGGTAGGGAGCGTGTTGTGGGCATACTCAGCCCAAGGCAGCCGGGAGGACCAAGTGGTGGGGTTAGAAGAGACCAGGCATCGCAGTGTTGCCTCCATCTTCTGGTTGGCCCTCTCCGCTTGGCCGTTGGACTGGGGGTGGAATCCGGAGGAGAGACTGGCAGTGGCGCCGATGGCAGTGCAGAATGCCTTCCATACCGCCGATGTGAATTGGGGACCTCGGTCGGATACGATGTCCCTCGGCAGACCGTGGATCCTAAAAACCTCCTTGACCAGGATAGCAGCAGTCTGTGTAGCTGAGGGTAGTTTTGGGAGGGGCACGAAGTGTGCAAATTTGCTGAATCTATCAACTACGGTTAGAACAACTGTGTTACCTTCAGATAGGGGAAGACCGGTTACAAAATCCAGAGCCAGGTGGGACCAGGGCCGCCTGGGAATTGGTAGAGGGTGAAGTAGTCCTGCACTGGGTCGATTTGTTCCCTTATTCCGTGCACAGACAGGACAGGCAGCGACAAACCCCTGAGTGTCCTTTCCCATGGCTGGCCACCAGAAGCGTCTGCGCAACAGCGCCATGGTACGGGCCACGCCCGGATGGCAAGCAATCCTCGAGGCGTGTGCCCACTGGAGTACCGCCGATCGAAGGGGTTCGGGCACAAACAAACGACCCGGTGGGCCATTACCTGGACCAGGTTGGCTCCGAAGGGCAGTCTTTACCTCCTCTTCAATCCTCCAGACTACTGCCCCCACCACGAGGCTCCGGGGTAGGATGGTCTCCGTCCTGGCCATTGTCTCCTCGGTCCTCGCGAATACCCGGGACAGCGCGTCCGCCTTGCCATTCCGGGAGCCTGGTCGATACGTGAGGGAAAAGTTGAAGCGACCAAAAAATAATGCCCACCTGGCTTGACGTGAGTTGAGACGTTTAGCCGATTGCACGTATGCAAGATTCTTGTGGTCGGTCCAGACGATAAATGGTTGTTCCGCTCCCTCAAGCCAATGGCGCCACTCCTCCAAGGCAAGCTTGACGGCGAGTAGTTCTCTGTTCCCCACGTCGTAGTTTCTCTCTGCTGGGGAAAGACGACGAGAGAGAAAAGCACACGGGTGGAGCTTACCATCGGCAGAGCTACGTTGGGACAGGATGGCGCCTACGCCAACCTCAGAAGCATCCACCTCCACCACGAACTGACGTTTGGGGTCCGGCTGTGTGAGAATGGGTGCCGTGGTGAACCGGTGCTTTAGGTCCCGGAATGCTCTGTCCGCGTCCGGGCTCCAGCAGAAGGGCCTGGCACTGGACGTCAGGGCTGTCAACTGGGCGGCCACCCGGCTGTAGTCGCGGATAAACCGGCGGTAGAAATTTGCAAACCCCAGGAACCTTTGGAGTTGCAATCTAGTAACAGGCTGAGGCCAGTCCAGAACCGCCCTCACTTTCTCGGGATCCATCCTCACCTGTCCCTCCGAAATAATGTATCCAAGGAATGATGTTGTGTGGGCGTGGAAGTCGCACTTCTCTGCTTTAACGAAGAGGCGATTCTCCAAAAGGCGTTGAAGGACCTGCTGGACATGCTGGGTGTGGATACTGTAGTTCTCCGAGAAGACCAGTATGTCATCCAGGTAGACAAACACAAAACGCCCAATCATGTCGCTAAGTACCTCGTTTATCATCCTCTGGAATACTGCAGGGGCGTTAGTAAGGCCGAATGGCATGACTAGGTACTCGAAATGGCCCATGGGGGTGTTGAACCCAGTCAGCCATTCGTCCCCTTCTCTTATTCGGATGAGGTGATAAGCGTTGCGGAGATCAAGCTTAGTAAACACCGAAGCGCCCTGCAGGGAGTCAAAGGCAGAGTTCATCAAGGGCAGAGGGTACTTGTTCTTGATGGTTATATTATTCAAACCCCGGTAATCAATACAAGGCCGAAGGGACCCATCCTTTTTACCCACAAAGAAGAATCCAGCCCCTAAGGGGGAAGATGAGTGACGAATTAGGCCCGCTGCCAGGGCATCCCTGATGTAGGTCTCCATGGCCTCGCGCTCCGGTCGGGAGATGCTATAGAGGCGTCCCTTGGGAAAGGTGGCGCCAGGAATCAGGTTGATTGCACAGTCATAGGGTCTGTGAGGAGGAAGGGCCAGTGCCTGTTGTTTACTAAAAACCTCACCTACGCTGTGATAAACCGTTGGCACCAGAGTCAAATCCGGGGGGGGGGAAGACACCACCTGGCGGGGGATAGAGTGGGAGCAGGCAGATTTAAGACAGTTAGCATGACAGTGAGTACTCCAACTAGTTACCTTGCCTGTCACCCAATCCAGGGTGGGGTTGTGTTTCCTCAGCCAAGGGTGACCAAGAACCAGGGGCATGTGTGGTGAGGACAGGATGAAGAAGGAGATGTCTTCCGAGTGGTTGCCCGATAACTGCATCTTCACTGGCTCCGTTCTCATGGTTACCCGTGCTAGTAGTCTGCCGTCGAGGGTGGTCGCTTCCATGGCCTCCGGAAGTTGTTCCTTGGAGAGCCCCAGCTGTTCCACCAGACTAGCATCGATGAAGCTGTCATCTGCGCCAGAGTCAACGAGTGCATTAATCTCCACAGACTGGTCTCTCTTGGTGAGGGTGACAGGAAAAAGGGGTCTGGCACGAGGGGAGGGGGTCTGAGTGGTTTGGCTCGCTAGAAGGCCTCCCAAATTTAGCGAGCCCGGGAGTTTCCCTGGCGCTGAGGACAGGAAGAGATGTAATGGCCCGCACGTCCGCAGTAGAGGCAGCTCCTGGTATCTCGCCGCCGCTGGCGCTCTTCAGTGGACAACCCCTGTCTGCCCACCTGCATTGGTTCAGGGTCAGGCAGTCTCACCTCCCTTGTCTCGCTAAGTGTCGGGCGATTGGGGTGCTCTGTGCCTTGAAAGAAATTGGGTGACCGTGGATGGTTTGGCAATCCCAACCGTCTCTCCCTTCTTCTCTCCCGACATCTGTTATCCACCCGGATGGACAAGGCCACCAGGTCTTCGAGATTCTGTGGCTCAGGATAGGAAATTAACTCGTCCTTCAGTGGCTCGGTCAACCCCTGGTAGAACACTGCCTGTAGGGACTCGTTGTTCCACCCACTCTCTACAGCCAGTGTTCGGAATTCAATCACATATTCTGCCACGCTGCGGTTTCCCTGACGCACAGCGAACAGGCGCTTTGCTGCATCCTTACCCCGGGTGGGGTGATCGAACAGCCTCCTCAGCTCTGCCGTGAATTCCTGGTATGCGGTGGTACAGGGGTCTCGTTGCTCCCAAATAGCCGAAGCCCACTCCAGCGCTTTTCCCCGGAGCAGCCCAATAACAAAGGCTATCTTAGCCTTGTCCGAGTGGTAGGTTTGAGGTTGGAGGTCAAAAACCAGACCGCATTGTAACAAGAAGGATCTGCAACCTCCCAGATCTCCCTCATACCTCTCCGGTGTGGGCACCTTGGGCTCCCGGACCGATGGGGAAACTTCTCCAGTCTCGACCAGGGCTGGGGGTGATGCAGTTGGCGGAGACGCAGCAGGAGCATTTAGCTGGGCCTGAATGGCAGACAGGCTGGCAGATAAGGCTTGTACCGACGACATGATCTCCTGTAGGGCGGTGCTGTGTTGCCCTAACAAATTTCCTTGTAGGGACACCGCATGGCTCACAGAGTCTAGATCCGCTGGGTTCATGGTGGCCGGATTGTTCTGTCACGTCCCTCTGATGGAACCCAAACGCAGACCAGACCAGATGGGTTCAGGTGAAAACAAAGAGTCTTTATTGACACTGTGCAGGAGTAGTCCAACGTGCAGAATGGCGAGTCAAGGTGAGGTGGTGGGGGTGGAGGCGTCTCCGTGGCCAGGCGAGGTTGACGGGTTCCCAGGTGCAGAACTAGAAAACAGGACAAAAGACAAGTAAGTGTTTCTCAAGGGAATTCTCGGGATCTCAGTAAGTAGCGGTGGTAGCGAATGCAGGCACACGTACTACTTCGTCTAACAATCCGGCAAGGACTGGATGTCGGTCTCAGCTTAACTAGGGTTGGCTAATCAAGATCAGGTGTGTTGGCTTGATTGGCCGCAGGCCTGGAACTCTCCGCCTCTCCACGTTGCTCGGTAACCATGAAAAACAAACAGACAATAGGGAAACATGCTCAGGGAGCTGGGGTCGTGACACCGTGTGATCCGGATGAGAGTCAATGGACTTAAAGTCACTAAAACTCACAGAAATGCTCCTCGTCTGGAGAGTGTTTAAACTTGCAGAGTGGACATGAAATAACCTCAATCTGACATTTCGCTCGTGAGGGAAGTCAAACGTGATGAGAGAAGCCGGACTGTGACGTTTGGGATGTTGTATCGGTACGGCGATTGAGGAAAGGTCAAGGAAGTGGGGAGTCCGAGAAGCTGCTCGATGTGAAACGCCGTCTTTTTCCTGGATGAGAAGATGTCTTCCGTGTCCGTGGAGGCTTCTGGGCCTCGCGGCTTATTTAAGCAAAGTGAAAAGCAACGAAAAAGGTTACCGGCTGCGATTCACCCTCGGGTGTCTCCACTCGCTCTCCAACACCTGCAGACAGACGACGAACCACCCAGAGAGGCGGACGACACCACGGGGTGTCACAGCGGGCGAGAGGGACGTGGGTGACGTCGAAGGAGTGGCACCAAAATAAATAAATTGGCTTGAAATCTTTCCCTCAAACCAGTAAAACGATCTTATTCTTCAAATACATTTGCCTTAAAGAAGATTCCTATGTGCTGTCGCCTGTGTGGTTTTACTTTGCTGTTTAAACAACTTGATGCAGAGTCTTTGAGTCATCGGCATCTGTCTCTGTGACTCTGGAAACAATGAATCACGACCTTGTCCTCTCCGGGGGCTTTAGTCTGGAGGCCTTCGCGTTCCTCCAAACACGCTGTTTTCCCAGGGACACCCTGGGGACCGCCGCGAGCCCACTCCCACGCCAGTCAGCCATTCGCTATCTCGTCTTGAGGCTGTAGGTGGACGGAGGGACCAGCGGATCAAGCGTTGTGAGGCGTCCGTATCGAATGTCTTGAAGCTTTTTGATGCCGTTTTCCACAGATTATTTTCCCACTTTGTCCTCGTTCCCCACTTCTATTGGTTCCTTTCTCCTCCTTCCTCGTTCCCTCTTTATCTCACTCCCTCTGTGACCCACCCGGAGGAAATCAGAAATGCGCTGGTTCCCGTGTGGAGACATATGCAGTACTTTAGATATATCTCCTTCCCTTTGCCTCCTCCTCCTCCTCCTCCTCCCATTTCCTCGGCCTTCGTCCCGGTGTCTGTCTCCACCTCCCCGGAGTCCCATAGTTCAGCTTTTACGGTTGGTGTGATTCTTTTTTCATGCTCTTTGTACAACTGTTCAGTCACAGTAACAAATGAGCCTCGTCGCACACAAAATACTTACATCCGGTCCTGTTGTTTCCTTAAGACACGTCAAAAGCCTCACTCACCGGTTCATGCTGCAGCGATGGAGGGGAGCTCATAGATCAAGTGCACCTCCACAGCCATGGAAAACACATCAGGGGAGCAACAAAGAGTGTGTGTGTGTGTGTGTGTTGGTGCGAGGCTTATTGCTGGTCACATTTGAACTCCTTTCTCCTGTACGACGGCAGTTTTATTACCTCTAAGAACCCGTAGGCAACCTTAAGCGACCAACGGCACACACGGTGTGTGTGTGGGGGGGCAGTGCTGGACTTTGGATGACCCCACACACACACACACACACACACACACACACATACACACACAGAGTGTCGAAGAAATATTATATTGTTGATTAAATCAGTGCTTCTACCAACTTTTCTTCTGGAGTCCTACGATATAAAAATGTTATGACCCAGTTGAGCCCTTTGCATAAAACATGAGAAGAGGGACTTTTGGGTTAATCAATGTTTCTCAATCATCTGTTTTTACGCCCATCGCCTTACATCAACTTGAGCAAACAATTTTAAAGAAATATACGCCTGGCTATCGAAAGCTTTCACAGACATTGTTCTGCTGCTGTAAATACTGGAGCACCACACTGTCTTCATCCGCTGAGGAAAATAGTACCCAACATGTGTAATGCTGGTGGAAATAAAAAGTTCTGAGCGGTCCAAGCGAACTATTTTGTCTTTCAATGGAAAAGAAAGTATTTCTTTATGACTATTGTCTTTACAGCCAATCTCCCAGACCCGGGAGGAAAGTAACAGAAGCTCCATCCTGTGTTTGTGTTCCACAGCTGTGACTGTGTGTGAAACCTGCAGCTCTGCAGATGTTCCCCACACCTGTGAGCAATATCGCCGCCTCTATCTCTGTTGTTGTGTCTTTAAAGCCCACCCCCTCTCCCCGACCCCAACATGTACGCACCGAACCCACTGCCCATCGATACGCGCGACACACAGCGGCCTTTTCTTCCAGGCCGGTCAGGCGTGAAGTGGAAACCGGGCTGCCTCTCACTCGCCCAGCGGCCTGAATGCTCACCTGACAATGATGACCGCGGTCGTGACAAGAGGCCGAACGGCTCTCACTTTCTGTTCTCTCCTCCCAAGCAGCCGATGACCTAATGAGGACACGCGATGGGCTAATACCCACCCCCACCGTTGCATCTTCCAATCGGTGTGTTTGCGCTGGCGTCGGTGCTCGGGCCTGGTCGTCCACCGGGAGTCATGTTTCACATTTAGCTGCTGTTTTCGTTTCGTCATCAGTAGAATCCACAGGAAGTGGTGTCATCCGATGACCTGCGGTTTCTGCACTCTCATACTTGCAGGCCAGGCAGAGTCGATACAGTGCCTTCTAGTGGACAGAGAAGGTCCATGTGTGTGGATAAAGGACCACGTCCCCTATGTGTTCTCGCTCAAAGAGAAGGGGTTTCTGTCTGGTAAAACTGCTTCATATTTACCTTTTATTTATAAGTCAAGACTGTCCTGTCAGTCATTCTTAGGTATTATATACCGGATTTGCTGGGAACTGCAAATGAATATATTCACGATGGGTTCTTCAGCCAAATGTTTTTTTTTACAAACACCCACTTTGTTGTTACATCTGGAGAATCTGCATTGGCATAAAGTTTGCATACGCTACTTTCACAGTGTAATTTAGCTTCTGCGTCCCTTCTCTTCCCTCTTCCCCAAGACCAGATGGTGTCTCTTTAGGCCCTCTAATGAATATTGATATGAGGGGTCTTGGAGAACAACAGGGGTTGGGGAGGGGGGGGTTCCGAGGCTTGGCCAGAGACTTAGTAAAGGTCTGCATAGAGGGGACTGGGTTTGGATAAAAAAATACTTTTTGGAAGAGCCACAGCACTTTTTTAGTCTTCTGAACATAAAGTCCCTCATGGCCCGTATTGGTAAACTGTCTCGCAAAGATGGATGTGGGTTAGAGGCTAATGAGTATAGTCCCCTGCGTGATATTATGATAAACTGTACGGGTAAAATAAAAAAAGGAGTGAAATTGTCAAGTGAAAGAGATGTTTTTTTAAGCAGCAGACTGAGATGACTTACAGGGGGAAAAGGAAATGCCAGCGTGACAGGTGAACAGGTTAAGCCACTGGCAGAGTAAATCCTCTGGCACGAGTAAAGCTGCCGTCCCGAAGTCGTTCGGCTTATTCGAGCCCCCACTGGACCCAAAAGGCCGAGCCACCGCCGAAATTTGTGCGTCCAGCGTCCAGGGTCAAACGCGGGCCGAGAAATTTCCTCACTAGGTTTGTGCCCGGCAGGTGTTCGGATAAAGGTTACTCCCTCCAGCTGGTGTATAGACCAGCTGTAGCCCCCCTGCTGGGACATTTTATCGGGAACAAACATCCATTCAGAGGGTGGATTGACTGCTGCTTCTATAGAAAGGAGATAACCTGTAGAAGTCGGCTCCAGTTGTTTATTTGGCAAAGAATCTGCCTTTTTATCCGTTGTTTTTTTTCTTCTCACAGCCGTTTTGTATTTCATTCCCTCTACATTTTGTCAGGAAACATCAGTAGACGCGTGAGAGCTGCGATGATGAACCGAGGCTGTGTCAGCTATTTTTAACTCAAACTAGACCTCTGTGGCTACGAGCCAAAGGGGACCAGACAGGAAGAGGGAGAGAGAGATGTGAAGGAGGAGGGAACGGAGCAGACTGAGGGAGGAGACGGGGACACTGGTGAGAGTGATGGAGGAAGAGCGTCAGAATAGTTGTTTTCCTTTTCACTGTGAGGACATAACCTCTACTGTCAAATGTAGAGCCTCTAGCCTGAGATAATGAGACAATGTCAGACTCATGCAAGGCTTTGATTACAGAAAAGAAAACTACATGAACCTTAAATAGATCAGTGATGTCCTCGGAAACAAAAATTTTTAGGTCGAAAAATATTGTGCAAAAAAAGGTCTGAAAATATTGTGTCAAAAGATTTTATGGAAAAAAAGGTTTAAAGTATTAAGTTAAAAATGTTGAAAAAAAAAAATTAGTCTAAGAATAGAAGGGAAGATATTTTAAAAATAAAATAAAATAAATTTAAAGAAAATATTGAAAAGTTGAAATAATAAATTATTATTATTATAATAATAAAATTATGATGGTTTGAAAAATGTTGATGATAAACAGTAAAAATATTTTAGGTTGAAAAAAATAATGGAAATAAGATCAAATGTGTAATGTTGAAAAGTTTTAGCTTTATTTATAGTTATATTTGACACGTGAAGCCATAAAACAAAGTGGGGAGTGTTTACTTCTTGGTCCGGAGGTCTTGAGTAAATCTGAGAAAGCTCAAATTTTTGCTTTCTTTTTATCTTTCAGTCTCTCTGCATTCACAACCACACGCGCCTGTCTGTGTTGAGTGAATTGGGGGTGTGTGCCTCCTCAAAGCCAAACTTTGAAAGCCGTTTTGCTAATTCGGGGAGGGGGGGGCCTTCATTTGACAATAGAGAGAGCATCGCAATGGAGAGCGCCAGTGTGAGCGACAGAGCAAAATAGAGAGAGAGGGGGAAGGGAGGAGGGTATCTGACTTGGGGATAAGGCAGCTGGGACGGGCTGCTTGGCTGGAAGCAGATCTTATTGTGCACTTGTCCTTCCCGAGTCCCTCACACACTCAGAGACGCAGAGGGCTTCTCGCTCTGCTGACACGCCATCAACGGTCGCTCGCATTCCTCGCAGCATCTGGATCCTTTAATTTGTAAAAACAGACAGATTTTACACACCACTGGCAGAAGGGGGACTCGTCGGACTTTGCTTTTGCTCCACCGCAATGTTTTAATTTTGTATCTGCCAGGGCGCTGGTGTAGGCATGGTGGTCTACCTGAGGAAGAGCATCCACGCTCTGCTGTCGGTCTTCAAGAAGAAGGGTGAGTGATGACTCGCATGGAGGAATTTGGTAGACCGCTGATTTGACTTTAGTAATACTGAGGTTTATAGAGCGCAACAGACCCTTTACCCAATTCTCAATGCCAACCAAGCCAAGTGTTTGTTGCATGGTTGAGGGTATGGAGTGGTGGTTTAGTAGGATATTTCTTTTTTTGCGGCTCAATGTCTCTCTAGCATGCAAGAATTAGAGTTGAAGGCAGTCCGGGAGAGGAGGGGGCTTGTCTCCAATGAGATAAGGGGCTTAATTAACTTTTTTGGCGATCGTCTAAATCAACCAAAAAGCCCTAAACCTCCCGCAGGGATCTGGCGGATTCTCATGAAGAGCTGCTTCTCAAATTATTCCCAACTGGCAGTGAGATCAGAGCACCTTAAACTTGAGCAATGAGCAGCGTTTTCTGAGGAACCCGGGTTTGTGTTTCTTGGATTGCGTCACACAGGCCGAGGTTCACAAAGACCTGAGATTTCCCACAGCCACACACAGGGGAGGGCATTGTGTCTGGGCTGCCTGGCCCCGTGTGAACGCCCGAGGACGGGGGTGCACACAAACACGTACAGTGTGCACATCCACACCCGCGCAGTGTCACCTTACCAGGTGAGATCCAGAGCCACGCGGTCGAGAGTGACAAAGGAGCGAAAGCTGACACCTCAGGTTCACCTTTGATGGGCAAACAGACAATATGCAACTTACATAACTCACACAGCGAGCACTCAAAGCAATCAAACACGGCGACCAAAAATAATAATGAAATGAAAAAAACCTCTCTGTAGTTTACATAATTCACAAGACGTCATGTCAATGATGTCCTCTAAAATAAAGCCGCTCACAGGCAAACCACCAGCAACGGCTGTCTTTGGTGTTCACATCAAAGATGAATTTCTTAGCCAATGGTGCAACATTTAGGACCAGAGGGCTTGCATCTCGGCTTGTGTCCACACACTCGACGCAATCTCCATCTCTTAATCAAGGGAAGATTAGTATAACTTAATTTGAGATGGCTGGCAACGCAGACTCCGTGGGCAGTTTTAATTTTACTTTAGTTTTGGGCTGTATGTTGACATTGACGTAAGCCATCCTGGGGGGAGAGCTCAATCCAGATCCCACGCAGGAGGTCCCTCAGCAGGGGGTCCTGTGGCTTCTTAACAGAGATCTTTGCGGGCAATCCCAATAATCTAATCCACCATTGGCTAGAAGACAGATACAGCAGGAGATTAGCCCGGCGTACAGTTTAGTGCTGGGAGACTGGTCAAGCTGGGACGTCTGCCCACCAAACCCCTCGGCTGAGGAGATTCAAAGAGTGCGATGCTTCAAAGGTGCACGGATAAACACGTGCTCGCGACAGGTGGAGGTGCTGAGGATTCCCTGTGAAGCTGATGAATAATTAACAAATTGACCAAAAAGCTGAGTGTGCTTTTGTGTGTGTTGACGTTTGTCTCCTAAGAGGACGAGCAAGAGATTGAGGAAAGTTGGTTGGAATGACGTGAGGAGACCGTGTGCGTCTCGGAGTAAAGTGTGGTGTGTTTGGTCCATAGAACGAAACAAATGGCAGATACTAAATATTAGGAAGAAGTGTAATAAAGCTGCTGTTGTGTCAAACTGGTTCTAATTCCAGCTTGTCAATAATGAAACTTGAAGTGCACACTTTAGGACACAAAAACAAGTTGTTTTTTATCATGAGAGCCTTGTTTGTCTTCTTCTCCGTTTAACCCAAACCCTTTCTTTTTCAAACCCTCCTAACAGCTGGCCCGAAAGGGAACGAAGACCAGAAGAGGTTGACCGTCCACTACAGGACCTCCCAACACTACCAGGAGAATGTCTTCATTGAGGGCAGCAGGCCGCAGTACCTGGAGGACCTGCACTCTGAGGCCCAGGAGGGCCTCAAGATACTACAGCGGGAAGGTGAGGCGCAGCGCTATCAACGTGAAACCACACGAGTTCACACTTACTGGCCTTTATTTGTGTTTTATACTCATGTACAATAACTGAAAACCCACCTGAACATCCTCGTCCATTTCGTTCCCACAGAACACACCAACGGAGTGAACTCACCCGACGATGAGAGTGTTGCTGTAAGCGCTCCAAAAGTCTGTTGGTCACGTCCCACACACTCAGAATCTGGCCAAACTCAATAAACACTGTGCGTATGTGTGTGCCCGGCAGTCTACAGACACCCTGCGTCCGGAGCAGGACATCGGCTCCAAGGACGGAGGCGGCTCCCCGGTGTCCACATCCACCGCCGGGAGTACCGACACCACGTTGACCTCTGCTGCGTCGAGTAGGCCTCCGCTCACCCGCCAAGGTAGACCATATCTCTGTGTGCTTCTTCAGAGACAGGCTGCCAAAGGAAGTCGGCCACGTCTCGTTTATATCTGAGCTAATCACAGTGCTTGTGCGGCAGGGCAGTTTGCGCTTCGTTCCCGGTTTTGCTGCTTTTATGGCAAATCACCAGCATGTACTTATTAAGCATGCATGTCACATCTCAGCTGCTTGGTGCCTGCAGTTGATGGTGGGAAATCAAAGGAAAAGCAACATGCACAGTGCACACACATCTGAGGCTTATAGTCAGTTTCTCAAAAGCTCCAAGTTCACAGCTCCCTGCCTTTGAATATCTAAGCTGGACGGCAGAGTATGACATTCTGTGTGTGTGTGTGTGTGTGTGTCAATGTGTTACCGTGTATCATAATTTCACCAATTGCTTTATTGCAGCTTTCCCATTTAAAAAATAACCTCATTCAGTAATGGTGATGAGAAAGGTTTATCTCTGTTGCTCAGGTTCAACATTCAAGCCTCTGAATCCAGTTAAGGCACAAGATAAGAGCAGGAAGAGGAGCCGGAGAACCACCATCATGGGTATTCCCAACCAGGTCCAAAAGGAGCTTGGTATGTCCACACAGGCACGTTGAACCAGTAATCTTAATGTGTCCTGAGTGGTGAACTCTTGACTGACAGTGATCTGCCCTCTTTGCAGCATTGCACAGAAGCTCAACCTTCCAGCAGCTTGATTCCACCCCTAATCACGACGGAAAGCTCATTAACAGCCAATCAGGTGTAGTTACCGTTCCAACGGTGGATGTAGAGACTCCAGCATCGCATGAGGAGGAACCGAAGGTGCACCTTTCAGAGCTGGAGGTAAAGCGTTTTTCACAATAGTTGCGTATAATTCATTACAGATTTAGTGGTTGTTGTTTTTGTTATCACTTAAGAATGGTCTCCTTTCCAATACAAAACAGTCTACCGTAGAGGAACAGCTGCTAAGGAAGCACCTCAAGGCAATGTTCCATGACGAGCAGACATCTAACCACCAGGGCTCCGGAAACTGCTTCTGCCCTACCTCAATCGCGAGACCCAAGTCCCTCGCAGTACCTGGCACGACCACTTCTTTCTCCTTGTGTCCTTCAGCAATTAATAGATTCCTCCAGGAACCTCAAGTAAGAATCAATTCAGTTAAGATATTGCTTCAAGACCCATTGTTTGTGTTTTACCTGGTTTATTGTTGTTTATTTTTAAATGTATGCTGTGAAATTTACATTCCTGTTTCTTTCTAGGGTCCTGTGATGTCCATATCTCCTCAAGCCACCTACTTGTCTACAATCATCCCTAATGCGGTCCTGCCAGCCTCAATTGAAGTCATAGAGATTGACCTCAGCAGCAGCAGGACGAGAGGCAGCAGTGTAAACCAAAGCGGCCATATCCATACTGTGAGCAGGAGCAGCCTTGCATCTGGGGACTTATCAGTCAGCCCTTTGTTGTCCAGAAGATCAGATGGTGATGGCGACAACTCCCACGACGAATCCGCACTGATGCCTCTATCGGCTTTGGGGTTCAACTGGAGCGAGTCACAGTCATCAAAGACCGTGTCAAACTCCTCGCCGGTATCCTCCAAGGGTAGCACGCTTAGTGGTAACTTACGGAGGGTGAGTCTGAATGGACGGGAAAGCCAGACAGAGAAGTCAAGCAGGGACCAAGACTTTGTCAGTCTTGCTAGCTCAATTAGCATAATTAGCAGCTTCAGCAGTAAAAGGGAAGATGTTGGTCAAGGATCTAAGTCTGTTTCTGGGTCAGTGGCTTCCGGGGACGATGAAAAGACCACACAGAATTTCAATCGTAGTTTGTCTGTTATGAAGACGAAGCAACCCCCGGCACCTCCGAGGAGAACGAACTCTCTGCATGGTAATAAGATCAGTAGCAAACCCAAGGTGCTGGTGGACTTCAATGACTCTGTGTCTGGAGATGGGGCAAATGCCACAGAAAGAATTGTGACAAAGGATGAGATGAAACCAATCATCTCCACAGAGGGAGCAACCGAGCCTCAATGCAGTAGCTCCTCCCCTCAGAAAACGTCCTCGGAAGAGGGTAAATTTGAGCGGACCGTGTCTCCTTCCAGTGGGTACTCAAGTCAGAGTGGCACTCCGACATTCTCCCCCAAAGGGATCTCCCCAACCTCCCCTGACAAACAGAAGATGAAACCTGTCAAACCAGAGAGATCAGTGTCTCGGGCCTCATCCTCAGCAGCTTCTCCCGCCTCCTCGCTTACCTCTCTATCGTCTGGTACGTCCGACCCTGTCAATCCAGATGTTTTCACAAGCGGCCCCACCCTGCCCCCACAGGGATTGTCACCCACTACAACCGCAAAAGACTTCACTCCGGATAACAAGTCTCAGGCATTGGGAGCTGAAGTCAGAGAGTTATTGAACCTTCCACCACCTCCAAAAGTCAAAGCGCCATGTGCTCCTCCGCCAGAAACGTGGGTTCACAACAGGCGCACCTTTGAGTTCCTGTGTGGGCCTTGCCCTAATGTAAGCAAAGTAACCCAGCAACAAGCACAGGCGCAAGACAGCACAGTCAAACAGGCGGGAACCCAGACCGAAGCCATTGACGAGATTGGAGACCAATCTGTCTTTGGAGAATTGTCAGAGAGCAAAGCAAACCTCGAGACTTTGACTGGAACAGGTCCCGATGGTGTTCACGAGGAGATTGAGAGTAGGGAAAGTTCGAGGACTGAAGAAGAAAGGAAGGAAGTCAGTGCAGACGTTCAGAAACAAGAGCAGAGTAACAGCCCTTCGGTGAAGGGCTCCAAGAGTCCAAAGAAAGATCCTCCTCCAGTCCTGAAGAAACCTGTGACAGTACTGAACAGAAAGGTCTCACCGGAGCAATCACTGGACCAAAGGCAGAGGCCAGAGAGCGGCAGCCTCAAGTCAGATGTTTGTTTAGTGGTTGAGAACAGTTCAACATCCCCAGAGCGGGGGGTCACACTTTTAGCCGATAACAGTGATGAGGCGATGGATAAAAGTGAGGTTACGTCCACGCAGACACTATCTGTGGAGGTCCCCAAAGTTGGCAAGGCCTCTCCGCCACCTACCCCTCCTCCATCATACCACCCTACACCTCCTCCGTCAAGAAAGACGCCTCCTTCATCGGTGTCAACGCCACCTGGTGAATTACACAGGGTACAAGAGGAGAACCCTCCTGGAGAGTCTTCTTGGCCACCTCCTCCGCCACCTATGGAAGGGGACTCTGTCTTTTACGGAGGAGAAGAGGTGGACTTTCCTCCACCTCCTCCACCCTTACCGACGGACAGTGAGCCAGATGTAATGGACAGTTGTGTGACAGAGCTGGACGTTTCAAAGGAACACACGGAGGAAGTTGGAGAGCCAGCTGAGGATGCGGGTGAAGCTTGGACAGCCGTGCATGGACCAATTCCAGATTTGTCCCCGGCTGTTTCTCAAACCGCAACTGACACCAGTCAAGCGATTGTACCATCTCCTCCAGGGGCAGCACACCCTTCACCATCAAATACAAGAGCAGAGAACCCAGCTTCAGTTCCTCCCTGCAGCTTCCTGAAGCACGATGCTCCCACGGAGCGTCCCGTCAGTGCCCAACCTCCCGCATCTGTCCCAGTAGCACCCGCCTTACCAGCAGACAACTTCCCCCAAGGGATTACTTTCAGACGACAGCCTAGTGTGCCAAACAGAGACCCCAGGAGCAAGGAGCTGCTTAATCGCCACAAAAGCGCACCTATTCCTAAAGAGGATGCTAACATACCTCTAGTCACCCCCTCCCTGCTTCAGATGGTTCGTCTCAGATCGGTCAACATGACTGAAGATCAGGAGAAAGCTCCATCTGAGGACAAGTTGGTTCAGGAGAACTGCTCGACCTCGGTCCCAGGGCCTCAAACCGTTCCGCAGAAGCCAATCCGCAAATCTCTGTCAATGAAATCTCCTCAGGCAGTAAAGACATCCTCTGCGTTGCATCCTCCTTCCATGCGCTTACAGGAAGCCATACGTATGAAAACCGCAGCCATGTCCTCTCGAGATGGTCTCCCATCCCGACTGGGTGTGAGATCCTCCACTTACAGCTCCGTCAGTGAACAAGGGTCCCTAAAACCCCCAGAGGGATGTGACATGCACAAGTCCCCCGCCTCCACCGCCAGCTTTATCTTCTCTAGGGGCACAAAGAAGGTCATCTTTGAGACCACGGGAGCCTCCTCCCCTGAAGCTCAGGCAGGTCTGAAGCAAAGCTTGGCAGCCGAGCTCACGCGGGTGTCCGACCGATCCAAATGCATCGCTAACGGAGGTCTGAAGTTGGACAAAGTTCCCCCGCCGGTAGCAAAGAAACCAACGAACAGTCCCACGCAGAATCTTCCTGCCTGTTCGACAAAGACGGGCTTCGGTGTCGAAAGAAAGGGAGCACAACACTCCGGTGGAACGACACTCCCTGAGACGACAAGTAAGATCACATTATTTCCCCAAAAGTCTAGTCAGGACTTTCCTTGTGTGTTAGACTCACTGAGGAACAGCTAAGCAGTTTCACACAGCATTTCACACATGCAAAGCGTGAGCTTCAGCAAGCCTTGTGACCACGTCTCAGAGGCTCAATTACCTTAGGACAGAATACTCATCAAGCGTGTTCCTGTATTTGTGTTACGTTGTCTAACCTCCTCTTGTCTTCCCCCTTCAGCCACACGAGTGACGGCGGACACGATTGAAACGCTGTTTTGAGAGAGAAGTGGAATCAGGCTCCCGCCGTACGGGCGAGCAAAGACTACAAGTTAAAAAAGAACTGAAAAAGGACTGACACTAGAGATGTTTTGACAGTTGAGAGGGTTGTGTGTTGAGTCTTCTCCAAAAGCCTTAGCCTGTAACGGCCTTCCTACATATTTATGCAAAAAAAGAAGTGTTGCTCCCAATTTCTTATGATAGCTTTATTCTGAAGTATTTTTCTAAGGTATAGTTTGTCTCTCATTAAGGCCCCTCAGGATGAAATGGTGTAAATATTTGTCTTGCATGAGATTGCTTCCCAGAGGTAGTTAGGTAAAGGTCCCTGCAGATCAGAGGAAAGGATTTTGTCTTGATAAAGCGTTTCTGTACAGAGGTTTAATGTTAAGCCCCCCCGTAATATAATATACATTTAAGACGTTGTCATAAAAATGGCATTACATGACAGAACATCATTTTATCACCTTCTTGGCTTAAAAACACATCACTACACTTTTTACTGGGTGGATAGATATACCTGGAATAGTGTGTGAGAGAAAGGGATGCTGCACACTCACAAGAATCAAAAGGCAGGAGGATAAAACTTTAAGACCTGATGCAGAAAAGCATCTGATGACAGCGACTGCTAAATACTTTCCTGCAACCTGCACAATTCATCCATAGTAACACGGAGTATTATTTTAGTCACGACAGTAACACAAGCATCCTATTTATTTATGTGTGGTTGTTTCCACTTGTAGCACTGTCACCTTTTCCTACCAAATATTTAAGAATCTATTTCATCCGACAAACCACTCTGTAGGGCAGTGGATGTGATCGATACACTGGAGTAGACTCAATATGAGGTCAGCTGTTTTTTTTTTAATGTCGTGTGCATCGAAGACTTTCAACCTTTTCAGTGGGAAATCCAGCTCATCCCTACCTGCACAAAAATGCTTTTCCCACCACAAAAATCAATGGAGACTGAATTATACTGACCCCGTACAACGGTTTAAAAAGAAAAAAAGTATGTCTCGATAATTATCAAGAATTATGTACAGTTAATACTTCTATAAATAAAATGTAAGTGCATAAAAGTGTTTCCCTGCTTTCTTTCTAGACAGATGTGCAGACAAACACATCCTTCACCCGAGACATAAATTCCTGCAGACGACTGAATTCAGCCAGCATTTGTTTTAAAGTAGAGGTGATGCATCGGTTTTATTCATCTTTGTAGATTGGCCATATACATTTACAACAAAAGGTGATGTCAGCCCAGAAACCAAGTAATGAAACATTAAGTCTATTTTAAACAGTGTAGATTCCAGAAAGGTCTCTCTAATTGTACTTGTGGCTTTGAGTGTGTTAGGAACACCATAAAAACAACAGGTAAAAAATAGAAAGAAACTGTAGTGAATCACATTGTTTAGCACTTTTAAAAATTAAATGTTATAATGCACTCAAAGCCAGGAAGCAGAATTTGTCACAGCATTTCCAAAGCATCCAAGACTTTTGGCATCAATGTCCCATAATTCTCCAGATGAAGTGTTGCCACGGCGATTAGTTGGCAAAGGTGTGAATTGGCCGGCGGGAGCAGCTTCGCAGGTGAAACGTGATGCTTCTAGCTGACGTTTCCCCCTTTGAGCGTCTTACATGTGATCTGTCCGAGTTTAGTCAGCAGCCGCTTGTCTCTCCACTGAGCCACACACTCATCCGATATCTTCAGGTCGGCCTGCGGATTCCCGAAAATAACACAATGGATAAGCACATACAGTGAAAACCTCACGGATGACACATACTGATCCAATATGCTGTGATGGGAAAATCATGTTTAATAAAATATTTTTGAAAGAAACACATGGTTCTGACTGCTTTTCCAGTGATCGTTTTCGTTAAAAGTCAGTGTCAAGAGTCTGTGGCTTAACTGGTCTATGAGACTACCACTTTGAAATCGATCTTAGGATAATGTAAAAATAAAACCAGCAGTGACTAATATTTGCATTTTAAACTAACATCCTAACATCATCCTGAACCCCAACTCTTTAAGTTTCAATATCCCAGTAGTTGAAGAAAACAAAAAAGGACATTTATTTTGTTTCCCAGGATGCTTTGGTTTCTTTCCGAACATTTAAATAATCAAAGTACAATCTTAGTAAAACATACCTGTACTTTCTCCCACACCTTCTTCTTTGGGTTGAGTCTGTCGTCTGGTTTGCCGGTCTCATACCCCTCGACAAAGACCCGCTCTCCTGGGGACGACCCCTCTGGAGGGTCCAGAGGCTCCACCCTCCTGGGATCCCCTTCGCTAAAATCAACCAACCAATGAGAGTGAGTGGAGGATTTATGTTTAAAAGAACAGCAGCAGCATCGATGAAGCTGGGCGCTCGTTTTTACTCACATAGAGGCACAGAGCAGCATGGCTTGAGACTCGATCCCCCGCATCTTCTGAGGTTTCAGGTTGCACAACACTAGCACCAATCTGTCCTGCAGGTCCTCCTGCGAAATAAAAGCCACCAGCCCGCTGACCACCCTCCTCGGCTCCGCCTCTCCCACGTCGATCTTCTCCAGGTAAAGCGAGTCGGCGTCTGGATGCTGGAGAGAAACAAAGAAGACCCATCATGTGAACACAGAAAAAGAAAAAAAAACACAAAACGCCACGCTGGTCGGTTGATCACGCATTGAGGGACGATCTTGACGCCCTACCTTCTCCACGCTGATGATCTTGCCCACCCTGATGTCCACTCTGGAGGGGGCCAGGTCATCATCTCCTCCTCCTCCTGTTGCTGCCTTGGCACCCTTTGCTGCTCCTTCTGATCTCACACAGACACACACACAAAGCTAGTTGACATCCAAAGTTACGGATTCGAATTAAAAGGCTGTGAGACGCCAGAGGGGATTCTGGGTAAAACACTGACTCGTCTTTGAGGGGTCCGGGTAGGCGGTGTTGGTGAGTTTGCGGAGCTCGGGCGACTCAAACTTCTTCCTGATTGGCTCTAGCAGCTGGTTTAGCACTACTTCAACAGAGGCCTTCAGGTCTCCCGGATGGACCGACTAGCAAAACAGGAGGAGAAAAGGAAGATTATGAGCAGCGATGTTCATTGAGAGGGAGGAATTATCTTGTGATTGAAATGAATGTGTCTATAATAAAAGGGACGGGCTGATATGAAATCAGTTTTTCTCTTCTACAGTCGTTAGTATTTCATAAAAGAGTAAAACGGTCTTTGCATATTTTTTGAACGTTCATGTTTACACATTAAATCCCCAATAATAACAGAAATGTGTTCTATGACTCATTTGGCGCGGTCATCCTACTCTGTACTTTACCTCCTCAGCAAAGTCCTTCTCCACCTCCTCAAACGCAGTGTAGATTTTGTCTCCGCCCCACTTGGCGTCTCTTTTGATGGAGAACTCTGAAACGCAACAATCCCAACTTTTACGGACTGATTTCACACGAGTCACAGGAGAAGTCTGAACGGGGGACTTCCGGAGTTTCCTACCTCCGCGTAGGGGGAAGACCACATGTTTGACGAAGGAGAGGACTCCGTTGTTGTCGATGTTGCCCGGCTCACAGAAAGCCTTCTTCAGCTTCTTCTTCACATCTCCAGCAGAGTCCAGCAGATCGATCTTTGACTCCTGCAGACCACAGAGAGGATGTTATCACCACAGCAGACGTAAATGCCAGACACGTGTTGTAAATGTATTTATTTTAACTGGGACCCACTTCCTCTGAGGAGCTCATCTTGGACCCAGTCAGTCCTGGTACCATCGGGTTCATGAGATGGGAGCGCTTAGCATAGCCAAGTGAAGGCAAGTACTGGAACAAGAAGATGTTTTACAGTTTTATTTCTTCTGAAAACTGCTTCATACGATCACCCTGGCCGGCATTTATTGTTTAGCATTTCTATAAAGAATCTTCTTTTTTTTTTGTAAAAGACAAACAGCACCTCGAGTAAATACAGTCCAAAAGAAAAAGGAAAAAAAAGGGATAAAGTAGGTGCTGTACATACATACATCTGCTGTATTGAATGTGAAGATGTTAGAGGGCAGTAATGTAGGAATGAGAGACGGTGAAAGGATGATAAATAATGTGCAGAGATGGAGGTAGACGGCACCTTCTCTGCCAGAGTGAAGATCTTCCTCTGGTCAACTCCTCCAAACTGGGCGTCCACCTTCAAGTACTCCTCATCCAGGGCCTGAGAACAAAGAAAGATCACGCTTACTACACAAATCCATCAGGACGGTAAAAACAGCTTTTGCGTTGAGTATTCATATTTATTTAAATCACAATATGAGGATACTGTGCTGTTCAATTAATAATAATAGTTTCTACTCCATCTAGAACAGTGGTGTTACCTGCAGACCCGGGTAGAGCAGACCACTCAGTAGGGGATGCTCCACCTGTTTGACCACCTCAGCTCCAGCCTTCTTAGCATCATGCTCCGTCACCATGGAGGACAGACGGTACACATCCAGAGTGTACTCTCTGACAGAGGGGAAAGAAAAGGGCTAAGATGTTGGTTGCAGGTACAAAAGACCATTTCTAAGGATACCAACTCAACTAAGCAGCCTGCTCCTGTCTGATATCCAGCTGCATGGAAAATAAAATGATGAAAAAAGGCCTCAGGCTAACCCAGCGATGGGAGGCCGGTGACTTTGGTGCCCAAATATTTACAAAGACCTGGCTCTCAGATCAAGCTGCACTTGACCCGTTGTTTGTTTTTCCTGTGTAGCAAATGTGTAACCACTGCATTTCTTCATCAAACTCTGTGTTGTATGATGACAATAAATAAACGATAGAGTGAATGAAACCCTCAGTCTTTGACCAACATATTGAGGAAGTCTCGAGTCCTGTCAGCAGCACAACTGACCTGCTGAGCTGGAACTCAGTTCCTTTGACAAACTTGAGTTTATCTAGGGGCACACCAATGCTCTCCAACATGGCCTTGATGACCTGTTCGTAGTACTTCACCCTGAGCTCCAGCAGCTCCCAGGGGGCCTTCATGTTGTCTAGAAAGGCGTGCAGGTCTGCAAACAGAATGGTGACCTGAGGGAGAAGAAGCAAAAACATGGAACCACCCATATAAACAGGGCTCAGACTTAGCAGGAAGTGCAGATTAAATCAAATTATTTAACAACACACAAGATGCTGAATGAGATCTTTCCCACCTCACATCCGGCCTTGAGGAAGTCTGCTATCTTGGACATGGGGACAAAGTAAGCCACGTGGGGTCTGCCGGTGGTCGCCGTGCCCCAGTACACCTTCAGCTCCCTCTCCTGAAGAACCTGCTTCATCTTCTCCTCTCCGAGGACCTCCTGCAATTCACGCGTATAAGAGACGTATTGCACCAAGCTACTGGCGTGGGTTCGCTCACCCGGAGTGGGTTTGTGTAATGCTCCACCTGGAGGTTCCTAGTTATGAGGTGGAGCTTCTCATCCGGACTCAGCTTGTCCGCCATGGTGCAGAGTCTCCTGAGGGGGAAGATGGGAGTTTAGGCACAGTATGGACCGATGGCAGCTGTTTGAGTTAACATGCATACAAGCAGATATTGTTAGAATACTAACAATCAACATTGATTTAGCTAAAATCTCGTTAGTTGCAAGCAGCGAGAATTCCACCTAAATATCTTTATTATATGAAAAAAATGTTGCTCAATTTATGTCATAGATGCCGAAGTACAATACGGTTTATTAAATACATTGGGCCTTCACATCCGAGTAAGTAAGACACAAGTTAAATATACTCGGAGCCGTTTGCCGTTGTACTTAAGACAGCACAAAAAGGCAAGCTACTCGCTAACGTTAAATAAGATTCATTATCAAGTCCCAGCGTTTTGCTTCATATATGAATAAACTATTCGCTCAACTTTAAGGCCAAATGTAAGCTGCCCTGCTATCGTTGGACGGAACGCTTTAAATGAATGAACGAGCCCGCTAGCGCTACGTGGCTAACGTTAGCTAGCAACAAACCCATGTGTGGCTAACGCTACCAAGCTTTGGTGACGTTTCGGGTTAAAGCGACAACCGTTTTGGAAGCTGTATCTTCACGTTATCAAAAATGAGCATAATTTTATCTTAAGGCCATAATGTACAACCGGCTGACTCACCTCGAACCTGTCTTCTTAGAATGAGACGTGGGTGAGTTTGCCGGTTGCGGGGGACCTGTCAGTGTGTTGCATCAGCGTAAGCTTACACTCGGTTATCGATTCACAATAAACTCCAGGGAAAAGCAATCGAGTGCAGAGCCCGTGATTTTGAGGTGTAGCTTTGTTATTGCGCAGTTGTTATTAGTCCCCAATTACGGGAGGAAAAAAAACAGAACAACCATAAATAAGCTGTTGTTGGACCCATTCTTCCCATGAAGAACTATATCCTGTATATGAACTGTCACCTCCAAATCGCCTTAATATAAACTGCATGGAAACCGACAGTAGTTACAATAATACCAATCTGAACAAATGGACTCCAATATCGTGTATATTAATTAACATTGATTAATTACAAATTAATATATTCAAAAAGGCAACGAACTCGGGGCTTTGGAGTCATTGAGTGTCTACTCTGCTTGGTGTTCCAGCCTCTCTGGCTTTTGACATTAATTATTTACTTGACATGCAGTCCCTTAAAAAAAAAGAAAAGTAAATTATTTCCTTCTCTTTAATCAAATGTATAGCTCACAGCTTGATAATAACTCGTGTTATTACACGGTTATATCTCTAAATCTCTCACAAGTGACCCTCCTCCCGTCCAAAAAGTAGAAGTCAATGAAAATAACATTACTTCATAATTAACACCAGAATTAACTTATCTTAGGAAGTTGTATTGTGTTTTTTTTTTACCTTAATATAACACCCCCGCTAACTAGTCGCGTACAAATGTATTTTCAATGAGTCAGTAAAGTTGATCGGGGTGCCTCCATCTCAATTAGGTCCATCGCAAAGTAAAGAAAAAAAACACGACAGGACCTCATGTAACGGGGTCGTGTAACGTCCACCCGGGTGGGCGGGGTCACACGTCGGCCTCCAGTCGGGGGAGCACCGGGAGGATGAGGTTCCCGAACGCGGAGTCCTGCGTGATGAAGAAGCCGGACGAGTGGACGTGTGCGTGCTGCAGGGCGGCCTTCTGCTGCGCGGCGACGTGCTGCTGCTCCGCGCTGTGCCTCGCCTCCTTCCCGCCGGTCCCGGACGACAGGGGGGTGTTGGCCCCGGGGCTGCCCGCGGACTGGCTCTGCAGCAGCAGCCTCTTCTCCTTGCCCAGCTCAGCCAGGATGGCCACACGGGTCTTGTTGTGGAAGCCTGGTCCTGGAGGGTTAGCGGCAGCCATGGCGGCTTAGCGGAGGTAGTGAGCGGGGAAAAAAGGTTTCTCAAGTCCATGAAGTTGATAACGTCAATATAATAGTATCTATATATATAGTTATAAGGATGTTTTATGTGCTTTTTAAGCTGACATCGTTGCAGTTTTTGTTGATATTGACAGAGATGGAGCAGAAAGACACAATTAGCCATTAAGTTTAGCTAGGTGTTTTTTGCTAGCTGCCGAGGCTAACAGAACCGTTACACTTCCGGCTGATTTTATTTCAAAATAAAAGCGCACGGTTTTTACTGTATATATATCGAATACAAAATGGCATAAAGCCCCTAAAATTGTGTTCATAATATTTCAGCGTCATATCCTACATACTATGTTATGTGCAGACGATGAGATTACCTGTGGTTTATAAAGTGACAAAATACTTTTACCTCACACAGGAAAATCTAGAATCACAGCGTCATGAATTTAATACATTTCAATTAACTTTGTTCTTAATTTTTGATTGGATGAGTACATATTTGCATTAGACACATCGGCTCAAAGGAATGTTTGATTCAGGCGAAATTATAAAATTGGAACCAAACTCAGACACTTGATGGCAGTAGTTCACTGCAAAACAGTTGACAGTAATGTTCCAATTTTAGTTTCTCCACATCATGTTGAGTTTAACATATTTCTTCATCCCAGCAATCTTCTAAATGTTCAATTTGAGTTATGTTTTTGAACAGATTCAATAAACATTTTTTGCCCTCTCAACCTACGCGGACCGTTTCGGGATGTTTTGAAAAACAGATCGGCTTTAGAGTTATGTCATTATTTGTAGGCATTGGGTTTTGGTTCATTCTCCAAATCAGGCTGTCGTGATATTAAAATATGGACGAATTAGAAATGAGCAGTTGGTTCGGCTCCAAGAAAAGTAAACTCGTTCACAGGCCACTTATTAGTATTTATTAACATTTTGTTCTCATTCTTCACATTTCCATAAATAACTACATTAAAGCGTTCATAGGTCTGTTTCACAGCCACAAATATCAAAGATATTTACAGTTTTACAATATATACATATGCACAGGAGGCATGTACACAAGGCGTCTGTGTGTCCCTATCAGATTAAAGCTCACAGATTTGGCTACAGCCTCAAGTCACGAGGGAGGTTTACCTACCAAACCATAACTGACAAAGTACTGGTAAATAAAACCAATTATTATCGACCCAGTTGGGGGAAATGGCACGGTGTTGGCATTCAGAGTATCCGCCACTAGAAATAAGGAATATCTAAAAGGAGGGAAAAAGGTGACTGAAGGTGAACATTTTCCCCATCAGCAACCCAGTTATCAGAAACATGTTGCAGATGTACAGCATGCGTAACATGACACCGTATGTACACATTTCCATATCATTAGATGACATGGACTGACGATCACAAAGCCTCGTGAGTGTTCCTTCATTAAAACACACACACACACACACACACACACACATTATACAAAGAAGAACAAACATTCAAAACAGACAAGTTCTCTTGTCAAGCCCATCTTCCAGTTGTCTTTTTTTTTCCACAATTATGTGCTTCCCTTTTTGAATGCAAAGACAGCAACTTGGCAACACACATTGAAAGGTGGCAGTTTTTTTCGAAGATTTGACTGCAAAAACCAATCCAGGTGGAACCTCAGAGGCCTTAAACACTGCACGAAGCACGACTTCCAGTAAACATAATTCCAAACAGGAACAGTCGAAGAACTAACAAATATTTAAGTAATGATATGACTGTCAGTAACAGCCGTGGTCACCATTTGCTCAGTATTAAGACAAATTAAAGAGTTCACAAAAAAAGCTGCGCTTTTGCCATTTTCAGGAGCACAATAGAATGTAAGCAATGCAAGCAAACTGCTTTACGATTACTATTGTAGTGGTTTCAGCACTTAGCGTCATCGAGCATCACATTATAACAGCTTCTTAAGCGTGACGGGATATTAGATGCAAAAAAACCGAAGTATTATTTGTAAGATATAAACATGACAGGCCACGACTCAAGAGCGTGAAGTGATTGGCTCGCGTGTCGGTTGTGAATATTAAGGCACCGTCACCGTTGAAGTTTAGCGGAACTATAAAGTCGTCTTTAGCGTAGCGCTCAGTCGTTCGTGGTCCCCGTGGCGTCTTCAACGACAGAAACCGTAGCACCAACAACCAACAAAAACGCTCTCATCACACTACAGGGATTATGCAATTTAACAGAGAACCCCCCCCCCCCCCAAAAAAAAACATTGTTTTCACAGTGCTCAAAAGAAGTGATACAAAAAAAGTCAGGCTTTTGAGATCTGACAGTAGAAGAGGAGGCAATGAATATGCTGCCGAGTGTCAAGACACAGAGGGAGAGGAGGGTCGCTCCAGATCATGGATCAGATCATGTGGACCAGTTCTGTCGACTCAGTTTCGGAATCCGCCTCGTTATCCCTAAAAAAAAAAAGAAATAAAAAATCCCCATAAATTCTTCAGTCTCACACACGCGCACACACGTATGAGATTTCAAGCCAAAGGCCTACCTTTGTTCTTGTAGCAGTTTGCGGTTGCCTTGACGCCGCTCCTCTGTGATTGGATACGAATACAGAATGAGGAGTCCGATCAGGATCATAAATATGGGTGCGGCAGAGACCAGAATCTTCAAGGTTATCCCCACTTGCTCTGGTTGAGAGCAGCCTCTACTGATGTAGCCTGCAAAACTGAACCAACAACACTCAGTTAGGAAAACTTCACATTTTCACACAAAGCTGGGCTTTGATATTGATCATCTATTTATTAATAAAGCCAAGATCTTGATCAAAAAGGCCAATGCAGCAATGCTATGTGTGACACACACACACACAAACACACACCTGACATGACTTAATTGGATGAAAGAAAAAGGAATTCCTTGCTTTGATGTGGGATTTGGAATTTGGCTTAACCTCATTTAGTTTTTGGTCTCGGTGCAGTAGAAAAATACTTGATGAATAACTGGCAAAGCCGCTTTGAATGATTTACAATATTGGTGTGTGTGTGTGTTTAAGCAACGACTTACTCTAAACTGAGAGTGGAAATGCCGAGGGAGACTCCGGAGGCGAACTTGGTGAAGAAGACGTAGAAGGAATAGAAGAGGGCCTCGTGGCCGGTGGACTTGGGGTTCCGCACTTGGAAGTCGTCGACGACGTCGGGCAGCATGGACCTGCAACAGATAAAAGCTGTGAGTCACAAACGCCTCCATCATAACTGGAAATACTGAGTACTGAATACTGAGACAAAAAACTAGGAGTAAGCGGGGGGGTCTCACCAGGGCAGCAGGAAGGCGGCGGCCACTCCGACGCCGGCGGCGAACGAGACGAAGTAGGTGACGATCAGATTGCTCTTCATGCACACCACCAGGATCATGAAGGGAACCACCGACTGGACAGAAGAGACAACGCGTCAGACCACCGACGCCCATTCAGAGGGAACTAAAACCCTCAAGCAGAGGAGCGAGCGCGGCCCTCACCAAGCTGCCGGTGTAGACCGCCGTCTTCTTTCCGAAGCGCGTCAGGAACCACTGCCAGAAGGGGATGGCCAGAGTGGCGGACAGCTGAGGGGGAAGAAAGAAAGAAACAAACAACAGTCACGGTCTGGTCGACCCCTCCAGGCAAAACCAGCCTTTTTCCTGCACGATAACGAGGTTTCAGACCCTGCAGGCCACATGACGCCGCAGTGATGGAGCTCCACACGCGATGCATTCACAAAGAATTGGACTTGAAGCACCGGACTCCTCGTAGCCGCCAAGCACGACAGCGAGGAGGGGAAACAATCGGGCTCCCGCAGCTTTTCCGAAAACAAATTTCAGCTCATTGCGACGCAAAATGCCACAGGGGGGGGGGGGGGGGGGGGGGTCTTCTTCCCGGGACTCCACATGGGGGTCCGCTTGGCTCGGTCAGACCTCGCGACCCGCCGGTGAAGATATTGGCGTTCATCCACCATCTCTCACGGTGGGCCAACAGACACACGGCCCACACATCGAGTCGGTACTTTTATCTTCAAAGCCGCCGGTTCATCGACACGACTTCAATGACCTTTTCTCCCTCTTCTAAAACCTTCCTTATTAATGTTTTAAACAACGGACCTCAGTGTATCCATGCTAAAGGACAGGGCCTTGGAAAGGAGTTAACTTGTGTTGCATCAGGAAAGAATGTGCCACACATTAAGAAAAAAATAAAAAACATACAAGGCGCTTTTTGTTTGTTGCAAATGTCAAACTCCCCGCTGCTCTCGTACATGTCATTACATATCACATCTGCGAGGTCCTCCGGTCCTTACATAACACCAGATTTGTGCAGTTTGAATCCATCTTTGTCCCAAGATCTAAGCAGAGCCTCCCGGGTTAGTGCGACATCTCCGATTACTGAAGATTAGCATCACTTCCTGCTGACTCGCACCGCTGGAACCTGAAATTTCACTAAATAAATGTACTTTGAACAAAAAAAAAGGCCAACGCCTCGCCTGCGTAATCCTCTCCATAATGTAAAGGATCAAAGCGTGTAATCTGCCTGACCTCACTACCCACTGCGGTTTAATACGAGAGAGCTTTCTTCACGGCGGGTCCAGAGGGATTAAACAGGCGGTGAGACGTGGCTCCGCCGCTCTGTGGGAACGAGGTGGCATTCAGGCAAAGGAGACACCGGCTCCGAGGAGCGATTTACGCGTTGGCCCGGGGGGGGGGGGGGGAAGCTTTTGTCTGCACTCTGGAGCTAATGGCTCGACACGAATGATGGGGCTGCTCCAGGTCCATCGGAGGGGATGGAGCCTGAAAGAGTGCCACCAGTGTGCGCTCACCATGATGACCAGCAGTATGTTCTGGAAGTCGTTTCTGAAGCCCAGAGTCGAGCTGCAGAACAGGGCGAAGTTTCCCTCCAGGAGCTGCGGGAGAAAGATTTATTCGGTCAAATTCGACTGTAACACACACACACACACACACAACTCTGGACAGGAGCACACGAGCTAGCGAGTGAAGAAGAGCCAGTTTGGACTCATTCACACACCTGCTGAGCTCACAGTGAAAGAATGCACGTGCACGCACCATGAAACCTAGCGAGGTGAAGAGGAAGACCATGACCAGCTTGGCGTACGGCCCGTGTCCCATCACCAGCTTGATCCCCTGGAAGAATCCCATCGGCTCCGACTTGGGACGACTGGAATCTGGAGAAGAAAAAAAAACATTTCAACTTTGGTCGATGTCCCATTACTGGTCAAAAAAAAGTCGGCCCACTTTTAAAAGGTGCACGCTCTCGCGGAGCCGGTCGGACGAGTGCTTGTGTGCATACGTTCAGGGGGGAAAAGGTTTCGGGGTAGGGCTGCATGGTGTAAAAAGTTTAAAAAAAGTAACTAAATGAAATTATTTTGGGCTAACATTGCAATTGAACGAGATATTAGAGGGGAATAATAATAATGAACGATGTCCTCATGCTGGCTTCGGCTGGGACGAAATAGGATTTAATATTTAAAACAAAGATTTTCACATGTGTCACCTGAGAATAGAAAATAATAATTGTTGCAAAATTCTTGCAACGCCAAGAACTTCACTAAACACGGTGAACTAGTTAAACAAAACCACTTGATTGGCCTCTCATTCATTGTGCAACTTAAAAGGCGCCGATGAACCATTTAAAAAGGAAACGAAAGACGATGACGCAACTGAACCCCGCTGCAGGACGGAGATTATCGCCTCACCTTTCTTCTCCTTCACGCCCAAGAAAAGAATAATGGCACAGACGACGTAGATGATGGAGATGACCCCGGAGGCAATCATGTAGGCCGCTTTCTGCGAGGGCGGAAACAAGAGGACAAGCGGTGAGCAAACGCCGTTGGGGGCTGGAATGCGCCTGTACAACCCCCCCCCCCCTCTCGGTTAAAAAGGGGGCCCCGTTGTCTTACCGTGTGGTCCAGGGAAATGACGGGCCCCGACGCGTTCAGCCCGGCGGACAGGGACGAGTTGCTGGCGTTCGCCACGATGTCGAAGGGCCCCGGGAGGCAGGGAGCGTTGGCCATGCCCACGATCTGCCCCTGGACGGCTGTGCCCAGAACAGTGCCCAGCACCTCCACGGTCATCCCTGATGGAGGCAGGTGATGGAGGAGGAGGAGGGGCGGAGTTAACCATCAACGAGGCGACAAAACGATCCGAACGCGTCCCACGCGGCGACCGGGATACTCACTGTAGGCGGTGGCCGAGTCTCTCTCCTTCTGCTCCGAGCTGATGAACATGGTGAGGGCCGAGTACGGCACATGGAAGCACTGGTTTGGAAAAGAAGGGCAAAGAAAGAGCGACATGGTGAGAAAAAAGAAAAAGTTAGAAGATCCACTTTTTGGTCATGCAGAGGAGCAGAATTTAAGTTTATTTTATTTAAAGAAGGGACAATGTATCTGTCTAAAATCACCACGTGATGCTTTGCATCACATTGGAGCTTTCATGAGTAAATGGTTAAATTCCAACACCGGGCTCGAGGGCGGTACTCACAGTCTGCAGGGTCTGGAAGATGCAGTAGAAGAAAAGGTACCAGATGACTTTGCCATCTTCAAAGGGGGGGACGAACCATATGAGGAAATAGGCCACCACAGCCAGGGGGGTGGAGAGCACGATCCTACAAGCAGAGGGGAGAAGGACAACGTCAGGGGACGGAAACGTGACCCTACTGTACACAACGACTAAATGAAGGGAGGGGAGGGGGGCAGTTTAAGTCTTTTATTCCATTCGGGTTTATTCCCCATCTGGTCCTGGTGTTCCCCTGGCGCCTTCGGTTTACGGGAAAACAATCGATGAGGCAACGCCGTGTGTTCAACAATGATCCTCCTCTCACGGCCGACAGCCTGCAATTTTGCGCCAGGGAGTAATTTTAACCGATCAATTACGAGCCCCTCCTCCGGAATACAAGAGTTTGGCCGCGTGATGACGAATGCGATCACAGAAGAATGCAACTTCTCGACCAGGCGATTTCCAACGAAAAGAGCTGTGCGACTGAAAAGCTCCGCTGCAGATGAACCGTGTGATGTGATTAACTGTACACCATGTAAGTCCCGGTTCCAGCTGATGTCAAACGCAATTAGGAATGCATGCTTTTTTTATTTGACCAAACCCTCATTTCTTCTTCAAAATGCCAGTAAACGCACAAAACCATAAAAAGGCCAGAAGGAGCACAAATGGATGTGATTTACTTCATTCTGATCCGCTACAAAAAAAAAGAAAAAAAAAGAGAGACCACATCTGGTTCGTCTTAAATAGACTTTCCCATCAAATCAGTTCCAGCCCGTAGCTTTGGAACAATGTTCTCGTGAAAGATCGTCGAGGCTCAGCCGGGACACAGAATGCCACGAAGAGCTGCGACGGCCTTCCCGGACTCATAAACCACAAACTGCTGTGAAATAGCGTGCAGACTTTACAGGAAGGTTGATTACACCCCAGGGAAGTCAACTCCGCAGGTGACAGCTCAGTCTGGTGCATGTAAGCAATTTACTGTGTTTTTAAAAAGGAGCCGAGAGCCACAAAGGAATTTATTATCATCCGGCCGGGTGTGTGATAAGCATGTAATAAAAGTTGAACAAAAAAAAGGTGACATCGGTTTATTATTCATGATGTAGAACGGAGAATCTGAGAAAGTCCAAGTAAAAAGTCTGAAATTAATGAAAACCTCAATTCGGTGGTGAAGAGCAAACATTGACACCTCGACACTTAGAAGAGGCAGTCGCTAAAAGTAGCAAAGTAAACTCAAGACCAAGGTCCAAAGAAATTATTTTCTACTCATGTTTACAGCTGCGAAGCTGCAGCCGGTCTACAGAGACACGGAGACTCTTTCTTGGTGAAGCTCCAGAGACTCTTTCTGGTGAAGCTCCAGAGACTCTTTCTGGTGAAGCTCCAGAGACTCTTTCTGGTGAAGCTCCAGAGACTCTTTCTGGTGAAGCTCCAGAGACTCTTTCTGGTGAAGCTCCAGAGACACGGAGACTCTTTCTGGTGAAGCTCCAGAGACACGGAGACTCTTTCTGGTGGAGCTCCAGAGACACGGAGACTCTTTCTGGTGGAGCTCCAGAGACACGGAGACTCTTTCTGGTGAAGCTCCAGAGACACGGAGACTCTTTCTGGTGAAGCTCCAGAGACACAAAGACTCTTTCTGGTGAAGCTCCAGAGACACAGAGACTCTTTCTGGTGAAGCTCCAGAGACACGGAGACTCTTTCTGGTGAAGCTCCAGAGACACGGAGACTCTTTCTGGTGAAGCTCCAGAGACACGGAGACTCTTTCTCGTGTCGCCTCACAACTTGAACTGAAGTAAACTCCAGAAAAACCTGTCCGGTCTTTTCAACGAGCTGCCGAGCCACCAAGAGCCGGCCCCTCATTGGCTCACCCGTGTGGTGTGTTGTGGGCTGGACCAATGAGAAACCAGCCCGACTCGTCTCCCCTCCCCCGCTTCCTACACGTTGCTTCCAGGACACAGCAGTTCCCTTTTTTTTTTCTCCTCCTTTTCTGCGTATTCAACCACACCCATCTCCTCCTCCTCCTCCTCCTCCTCCTCCTTACTACTGTGATGAACATGCCGATCATTCCTCCATCCTACGAACCCCCCCACCCATCCACGCCCCTGACAACCGATGCACCGGCAGCATCTCGATGTTAAGGTGATGCTCAAGTCTATCAAAGATTTTTCTTCAAAACAATATGCATGAAATGATCATTTCCTTGATTACGAAAGTCAAAGTGTGTAGCAGGCGGCAGTTAGATTTGTCGACGCCGTGCCAGAGGCCTCGGTGGGAAACGACCGGCGCCCGAGTTGTTTGGAGAGTCTCCGTGCCTCTGCATTCCGACTTTGACCGCTTACACTTATTTTTAGCCGATCATCTTATCGCCTGGGTGTTCAGCCGCGTGTGTCCTCCGCAAAAGAGAAAGTGTGCGTGATGTCGACCGTGTGTCGCAAAAGCCGCAGCGGTAATCGCCTCAGCCCACAGTAACCTCCTGAGAGGTGACACTGGAGATCTTCTCGCCACGCCCCGCCCCCAAACCCCTGACACATGTAGAGTGAATGGGCTGGAAAACTTTCACATGCAGCTGCCCCCCGGCCCGCCCTCAACATGTGATAAGGGCCCCAGTGACGTAACTGGGCTTCATCAACAACGTAATGGAAACACAAAGATCACAGGTCACTTACTTTGCATTTTTAACCCGTGGCTTTTTACATTTTGCCCCGCTGCTCAAACAGCGTCCCACTGTGTGCGCGTGCAGCCGGGAGTCAGACTCACCACGGCAGCATGCGCCCGAACCGCGTCCACGGGCTCCGCGACACCAGGAAGCCCACCGTCGGGTCCGTTACGGCGTCCCATGCTCGGCCCACGAACAAGATGATGGAGGCGTAGAAGGGATCCAGCTGCGAAAAAAAAAAATGCGTGAATTTTTTTTTTTTTTTTTTTTTTTTTTTTAAGTACACAAATCTCAATTTGGGGGGAGCCTTTTGATGCTGATTTAATTGGTACGTGTATAAACGATAGAGTATTTGGCTTCCCAACATGACATTACAGTGAGGAGTGGTCAGTGGTTACTTTAAAAAGGCACCACTTAGCAGAACAAACGGCGACGGTGCAGCTCGGCCCGTCTGCTGCTCATTCCGCATCGCTGCTATAGCCGAGCCGGATGAATCCCCCCGCGACTGTACAATCAGCGGACTCTTGATCTACAGTCCCGGGCGCTGAACAAAGCGAGACCCTGGGTAGCGGTTGACTTACACGCCATTTGAGGCCATCAACCGTGAGATTAGTGCCAGAGCCCATTAAAGCGAGCGCCTCCTCATCACGCCACCACCCTGACCCCGCCCCCCACCCACTAAAGCCTTTTGATACAGTGAAAGCCACATCATGGAATGCGTACTGGAAACAACTGAGAAACTTTACATCTCTTCATTTTTTGGGGACAACGGGCCCTTTGTTGAAGAGTGTTTGGCAGCCACATTGACTCACCGACTCACCTGAGCTACGTCGAGCAGATAGATCTGCAGAAAAAAACCCAGGGCGGTTCCGGTGATCTGGTAGGGGGCTCCGCCGATGGCGTAGCACAACTTGTTGCAGACCGACAACTTGTTTGCTTGTTCGTGCTGAGGGAGGGGGGGAGAAAACAGTTAATCAAGTGACATAAGCGGAACGTAAATCCTGAACCAAGGAGGATGGTTTCAGATCTGACTAGGCACAGACATTTCCAAAAAGACTGATTCAATTCTTGGAGACGGCGTCCTAAAAGGGCAGCGTTTAAGGCTTTGGCTGAGCCCTTCAAATTATAGAAGGGTTTGATTCTGCATAGCAGCCGTTCGATCCGCTCAGTGCGACTGAAATACAGCAGCAGAAATCTTCGGTTTCTCTCGGAGCACTTTAATCTTGGTCCGATTAAGACAACACAAAAGATTCCCGGTGCCCCACAAGGAGTGCGGCCTAAATTCTTAACCGCCACAGAGTCTTGAGCTGGCAAGAAGCTAATCGTCATTTTGAGTTTTTGGCAAAAAAAAAAAAAAGAAACTTGTGAATTCTTCTTCGCCACTACAGATGTGTTTATTTGCTCAACAAACAGGCCTTGCAACAACTCCTCTGGCAGCAACACAACTCAGTGCAGATCAGCGCCCGGGCATGACAACACCGTGGTGGTGCCACACACACACACACACACGCTCTTTTGCAGTAGCCTTGGCTGGCTGGCTAAATACGCCAATGACCTGCCAGTTCGACCACTCCTGCCCACAGAGGGGAGGAAACACACCCTCCCCGCTGACCTATCAGAAGGTAGCGTTTGCTGCACTTTTTCAGCCTGTTAAATAGGAGGGGAAAAAAAAAAAGTTACAGCCTCAGGAAAAACAACATAAAAAGATTCAGCCTCGCACGGCAGGCACATTTCTGTATTCTTCTCACGGATGTGCATGAGAAAGACCTCATCCGGAGATCACACCACACCACGTCGGCGTGGCCGCAACCACTGAACGAACCGGCCTTTGTCTTGGTGATACACCTAAACCCGGCCTTTGTTAAGGTGACAAAAAAACAAACCCTAACCGCTGCAACGTTGTGATGCTGCCGTGTTCCTATTTCAACCCGTTGTTCAAACTTAAGTGAGTGAACACAACGGCTGCCATTCACCAGGTGGACTACCTGGTGATTTAGTGTTCAGTTGGCATCGCAGGTAACGTCTTGTGTGGCGGTTTGATTGACAATGCACTAATGTATTTTTAAATCACTCATCCCAATACCAGAGACAGTAGAGAGGATGTGTATTAAATGTAAGAAACACCCAATCTGCCTTATCTAATGTTTAGGTCTCAACATTGATATGTAAGCCTTCCGATTACTGCTCCAAACGCTACTTAATACTTGTGTTATCGGAGTAATAATGTTCAGCTACGTTATTATGGCATCACTGCCCGACGGCAAAACACGGTCACGTGAACATCCGCAAACGTGGGGAATTATTTTCCAAATACTTGTATACTAGAAATACTAGAAAAACCGATGGTGATGGAGATGATGATGGAGATTCTTAGAAAGGTTCTCATCTGCCCGCCTCTCCTCCGGTGACTGACACGTCGTCTTGTCACCTCTGCGGCGTTCAAGGAATCGGAGATATGGATCTCGCCCACTTCACCACACGAAATTAAGCCTTCGGCGTTTCCAGCTGCGGCGTCTCTTCGTTCTCATAACACGCGGATGCGGTTTTTTCGCCTCCCGTTTTTGCTACTGCGATCTCACGTTGCACGTGAAGCAGAAAAGAGACGCCTGTTTCCAATCAACGCAAACTGTTTAGTTAAATCCAAACACGTGTCAGAGGCCATGAACGCAGCACTACAACACCCCTAACCTTAACGTCATTGAATTCCACATAATAAGACAGAGACAAGTTGATGTTTGCAATAAGACAGTCTGTTGATGGTCCACGTCGCCCTACGGCGGGGACTATTTACCCCTAAAGGGAGAGAGACATTTAGAGCCTGACTGCTCATCTTGTGACCCATTTTAATGACTGGATTAATAGAGAACATTATGCCAATGATAACTCGTATAAAGACGAGCGTTTGAAAAGGCAGCCGGCGAGACAGAAGAGCGTCAACGCGAGTATTGAGGTATACGTGCAGCTACAAAAAAACACCTCATATTACAGCCGAAAAACACAAAATAATTGTGACTTAGCGTAAGCTAAGCTAACTAACGCGGATTCATTTAAACGATTTGAATTGTGCTGCGTGGTACTCAGGCGGGGAGGGGAAGGCGGTGCGCCGGGCGGTTGCCCGCTAAAGTGGCAATTAATCACCGATTTACCGGCCGAACACGAGTCATATGTCTCGGTTTTTAATCGCCATCAATCATTTCATTCACTCGTTAGCCCAATGAGTCACGCACGTGAAGAAATATCACAAACGGCGACGAGGCGCCGGGCGGATTCTTCTAACGTGACTCCGTCCGCTCTGGGACGCCTCGCCGGGCGCTTTTTTGAAACCTTCTTGCTCCATTTAAACAAGAAACCGATTTAAAATGAATGAATGGGACGCACCTTCCTGGAGAGCGCGATTCCATCCGCGCCGACCGGTTTCTCCAATAAGCTCGCGTTGGAGTATTGTTCGCCTCCCTCTCCTTTAGCCATGGCGGAAAGAGCCGGTTTTCCTCGCGACCGAACGAAGAGACGTGGGAATGTCTAACAGGTGGCCTCTGAGGGGAGGGAAAGCCGTACGTCTAGGTTGTACAATCTGTGCAAACTAAGAAGATGTGGAGGTAGAGAGGGTGTACGTAGTCGTTTGTGGAGGCCCCACCCCCGCCCCGCTCCGCCCCCTTCCGCCCCGCCTCCACGGGGGGCGGGGCCTCTGCGCTCGCGCACACATTCTATCTTGGTTCTTTACCTTATTAAAAAGGGGAAATACGACGTTTTCGAAACATAGGTGTATATTTTATTAGTGAACACAATGAAATGCATCAGTTGCACACAACATCATTGTGTCCAAGGAACAAAACCAACAAAACATGAATTTCACACAAAACCATAACTCATTGAATATATTTACTGCAAATCAATGAAACATTTGCTGTTACCTACCTACCACAAAGGTGTGTATTACTTGAAACAGTAATCCACCCCTTTGTGACCACTCGGCTGGATTTCTGCAACGCACTTCATATGGGGATCAGTGGGTCCTCCATTGCACGTCTTCAACTGGTGCAAAATGCAGCTGCACGCCTTTTAACTGGCACGAGGAAGTTTGAGCACATTTCACCGATTTTAGTTTCACTCCACTGGCACTGTGCATTTCACAATTTATTTATATAAAAGTCTTTTATTTGCTTTTAAATCTCTAAATGGTCTTTCCCCATCGTATACCTCTCTGAACTTCTGCACCCCTACACACCCAGCCGATCTCTCAGGTCGGCTGACCAGCTGCTCCTGAGGGTTCCAAAAATGAGGCTGAAGCTCAGAGGGGGCCGAGAGCATTTTCTGTTGCAGCAGAGACAGGCCTCCTCACTGTTTCATTTTAAAACTCTTCTCAAAACGCACATCTTTTCTTTGGCTTTTTACACTACGTAGGTTGTTGATTTTATGTGCACAGATATTTTATCTGGGGAGGACAGTTTATTTATTATGTTTTATTGTGTTTATTTTATTGTACAGCACTTTGGGAACCTTTGTGTTCATTTAAACTGTGCTTTAGAAATACAACGGATTGGATTGGATTGGAAATGCACTATTTGGCCTTAGCAAGTGCCACTCTAATATCATTTCCGCAACAAAGTCTGTTCTTTTTTTCGTTTTTATGTCTTACCTGAGAAGGATTGCTCGCAAAGATACGTAGCAAACGGTGTGAGAATCTCAGGGACTTTCTTAGCAATAACAGGGTTTGGTACGATTTGGTGACACCAAAACGTTGAGAGCGTTGTTGTTCTGAAGAGTTGATTTTGTCGAGGTATTCACTGTTGCTATCAGCTGTCCCAACACTAAACATGAACAACAGTCTGACCCATGCCAGATATGACTCTCTGGTGGGGAGCTATCCGCCGCTTGCAATAATACGAGTGGGCTGAATTCATTTTTGCTAAGCAACTAATTATTTTCAATCTAACACGGCGGAAAAACATTTTGTGTTGCCAAATTGTCGACAGCCAATTTTTGTGTCTTGACCCCTGCCGAACTCATCGAACACCTGGGGTTAAGAACCACTGTTCTATCTTAAATTCTCTCTATATCATGTGATATGTTGCAGATCCTTTATCTTTATCCTTAGCCTTTAATGTTACCAATTCAACCTTGCATTGCATATTGCTGTGTTGAAACAGCATTGAGTCATCGTGCTTTTCAAATAATTACTAAATAAATAAGTACTCACCCTCTTCCAAATCTCCGGTTGTATCAGGTCATATTTTTTTAAGAGCTGCAGATACAGAAACACATTTTGTAATATGTAGACTTGACAAAAAAAGATGGTGATTTGTTTTCTTGTCAAATGTATATTCTGCTATTCGGGCTGTAAATCAAAACAGTTTTGTTCCTTCTTGTGCAAACTTCAGGGACACGTTTCAATTATACAAACATGGTCGCAAAATATAAGTAAATGACATGTACACGCACTGCCTTTTGCATTTGCGTGTGTTTCCAAAGAAGTATCTGCACAGTTTGTGTGTGTGTGGGTGTGTGTGTGTGCCAGCTCAAAGTGACCTCCTTCCTCTGTACTGACCATCAGTGAAGACGGTTCAAAGCGACCGTTTCACCGTCTCTCAATGCCGACGCTGCATTTAGGCACAAACTAGATTCCTCATGTGTGGCCCGAACAAACATGGAGTTTACTCATGGCGGCGTAGCTGCTCGCCTGCCTGAGGGCTTTCTCAAACTCCCTCTCTCAGCTTTTTATTTGCTCTGGCGAGCTGCTCTGCATGTACACGTTCCCATTATAGCTGAGCACACACACGTACTGTACACACATGCCGTAAATAAACTGGTTTGAATGCTCATCTTTGTCTCCGGTGCTGGAATGCAGGGGATGTAAAGATGTTTGCGGTGTTTAATGATGGCTAAGCCTGCACACGGTACACACACACACACACACACACTGGCAGGCCCCCACACAGGTAGGAGCGCACACACCTGATCCCCTTGAAGATCAGACATGCATTCACAATGCATCTTCATCTCAGAGTGAGGAAGCACCTATTGGTCTGTTGGTCACACGTTCCGACCGTGGAACCACAACCTCGCCAACGGTACAACTGTTGTGTGTGAGTCCTCAGCGTACATGCAAATCAACGCGCTGCAGGTTTGGTAAAACACTACAGCGCTGATGAGGAGCTGTACCGTATGTAAACATGTCCCTTCCTGTTCCTGAATTTCTCCAGGCTGCTTGATCAACCCTCCGCTCACCATTGGAGATCATTTTGATATCATTTAAGAGTTTGTTGCGATGCTTTCGGGGGAAAGACTCGCTGACATGGATGTTGAAATGTTACTTTTATGCCTTTAGCAACGTTGTCCGTCTCTCAGGCTTATTTTTCACAGGAAGATGGAAGGTTTGAAACATTTCAATGGTCTTTTTGCAGGATTTACGGCCTGAGGAAGATGTCAAACTACGGGAAGAAAAAGAAGAAAGACTACTACGTGGAGTAATGAAATGGGACATTTCAAATACAAAAGTGGCTGATTATGAAGTTTACTCGATTTATTCCTGGCCGACTATTCAAAACGAAACTGCACAACTTTTAAAAAGGGGTTTTCTACAGCCTCATCAGACCAGACGTTAGTTCAGGCTAATTTTAGGAAACTTGCTGGAGAACTGACTTTACTTCTGCTACTGTTATCAGATAGCAGTTACAAATTGGTTTCGGACTGACCTGATTTTCATGGTCGTCTCATGCAGAGTGTTAGCCTACAGTTTACAGCGACTTAAGGATTAAGTCTTAGCCATAAGAATATTTCATTAGTTTTCAAAACCTTTCAACTGCATCTGCCAAAAAAATGCATGTCGTTTGTGCATCATGGTAGGAAGATATTGCCTAAGAACAGCGTACCTAGTTATCTTTATATAACCACCATTCATGTGCGATTGTACGACAAAATTACACCATCTTATCTTAACTATTTGCATGAGAATCCCGGGCAAACAGCAGCCGCTTATTGCTTGTAAGTAAATACCCTCAGAGGGCAAACGAAGGCCCAGATTCCCACAGCTCATACGAACCAAAGGGCACTTGTCCTCACCGGGAACCCAAACTCCCTCACCTTTCATCCCAACGGATCCCCTTACCTGGGCAGGGGGGGGGGGGGGGGAAATCAAACCGCTGAGGCGAGGTTTGGGATTTTAACCTTCTCTCAACAACTGAGAGTTGTTGGGCGAGGGATTGAAGATGCTCTGTGCGTGTCTTTGCTCGAGTGCTAGGTGTTGTTTCAAGCCCCGGCCTGTTGTTAATAGCCGTAGATCATGTGCCGACTGCACCGTGTACCAAGGCATGTATTTATCGCGTGTGCGTGTACGTGTGAGAGAGCTATGCGGCGAACGCTGAGGCCGCCTGAGGGGTCGCGCTCTGTGTGCGTCACGTGGACCCGGCAGCGGGGAGGGGGGGCCGCATAGCTGCAGGTGGGACGGAAACTCGGGAGGGACAGCAGGATATTCGATGTTATGTAACGTCGCCATGTGTTTTGTGTCCCGACCTTCAGGTATTTTCCCCATCTGGACTGTCTCAGGGAAGTGAATTTGCAAGAAGCAACTGTGCGGGGGCCGTGTGTTGAATATGTTGGAAGCCGCTAACAATAAGCGTTGTCTCCGTGAGACAAAATACTTTTTTAAAGTGGAGTAAATAGAGACTGAAAAAGAAAAGACGTATTCAAACCAGTAGGATTTTGTGTGTTGAGACCTCTGAATTATTTAATCCGCTCTTCGTGGCTTCCATAGAAAGTAATGTGACTGAATATTATATATTGCATAAGTATCATAAACGTGTGTTTATTTTTATGCAGTAATCCCAAAGGCGACGGAGGAAAACCTTTGGCCTTTTGTGGAGGGAGTGTGATGCTAACAACATCAATATGTCGTACCTGCAGCTCTGCTGTGATACCTGTAAACCCTCCAGGGCATAAACAAGATTCTTCTTTAATCAATCGGCCTGCTGCGACTCGCCCGCCGCTCCGCTTTTCTTAACATTTGTGTGATTCCGGATTACGCAACACTACTTGCAGCTGCATCAAGACTTTGGGACAAACTGATGCGTGCGGTTGAGATCGGAAGTGGAGGGAGCAGGCAGAGAGGAAGAAACGTTCAAGCTCACTGCTGTTTGGTGGAGTTCGTTTCAGTTGTTGCATTTCTTTGCCCTCATCGGTTTGGATGCTTCTGGCATGACGGCGCCCTCATCGGCGTTGGAGACCGGTGAAGCACAAAGGCCTCGCCTCCATTCCACATCCTGCAGGATGTGTCTAATTCTGCTGTGATGCACCTTCCTCTCAAGTGGCCTTTAGAGGAACTGCAGTTTTTTGGAAACGTCACATCTCCACACAACACCAGAGAAGAAGGTGTTGGCTCGTTCTGTGGAAGCTGGGGTGACAAGTTCAAAGTTCCCTTTCCATGGCCGCGTGGCTCTGAGGGCCAGAACATTGAACCTGGCTGTTATCAGACGTTTGCCTTCAGGATGGTGGTGTAACTGTATTTTTGTTGGCACTCCTTGTCGTCCGAGACGAACAGGCCTGAGATGTTTGCTTCTGTCGGAGAGACTCGCAGAGCCAACTGCTTCCCGTATTCCTTGGCTGGGGCTGCTTTCCACTGTGTTCCCATGGATAGGGTGATGTCATGCTAATAAACTTGGGAGGAGTAGTCAATACAATTGACAGATCTTCAGAGTCTGGGGATTAGTAAAGATGTCATCGCATTACATCGGGGTTCAACTCGTGTCAAGTGTTATTCTCTGCACAGCCAGAGAAAGAAGATTACGATGCCATGAAATACTGTAGATCAATATGGAAAACGTCACACCTTCCCAAAGTCAACAGTGCTCCTGAGGAGACGATGCAGATATCAGAGAAGATATCCAGGGAAGATCCAGGCAAAGGCTACAGAATGGGAACACGTCTGCGTGAGAAAGGAAGAACAGACAACGCTGACAAAAAAAAGCATACAATGTGCTGCAGCTGAATTAGCAGGAGAAACAGGTTTTTTTTTGTGTGTTTTCGATGACTGTAGGACCTTCGCCGTCTCTGTCAAACCACTCCTGCCCTGAGGTCTGTAAATATAAGAGTGAGTGAACCCAGACGCTCCTCCTGAGCAAACCTGTGTCCCGTACTGCCCGTCGAGCTGGTTGTACCTCTCTTTGGGTGCTCTCAACACGTTGGCATGTTATGAAATATCAGTTGAATCTTGGCATCCGAGCGTGCGGCTGCTTTCCTCTCCCTCCCGCCACGTCACCCCTTCCTCCTTGATCCCACATGAACTCACACCGACATCAACAACAAGTCCGCCCGCTTTGTCTGTCGCAAAAGGAGTTTGATAAGAGGAGATATGGAAGATATGGCACTATCTTGTGAATATACTTTGTCACAGGCCGGCTCATAGCCTGTGGCAAGAATGAGGGGACACAAACACCAAGTATAGGCCAATCAAAAGAAGAGTTTATTATAAATCAAAAACTAGTAACTTTAAACAAAGAAAAGGAATGAGGTGTGCGAATGTCATAGTGTAAGGTGTATGTAAGGTGCATGGTTGAGTGAATCTGTATGTGTAAACATGACTGAGTGTGAACAACGTAAAACCTTCAAAGGAACAAACAAAACAGGATCATACCTGGAGGAGCAGAGAGCAAGAGAGAAGTGGTTAGAGGCCTTCTTATACCTAGAGCCCAGGTGGCTCCAATCGCTAAAGACCCTCCTCTGCCTGCAGGAGGAACCGCCCCTGCAAGGCCGAGGAGGAGCCGTGACAACTTTAAAAAGCTTTAAAAGTGCTCTACGTCCGTTATAACAAATCAGCCAAGGCCGTTCGACAATTTCTGCACAGAACCGATGTGTCGAGGGGAACGTGCAAGCTCACATTTGGACATTTCAAACCTTCAGCCGAGGCAGAAGAGTGTAGGGATTCATTCATGTCTTTAATTCTCAGAATGTCACAGTTTACTGGGAATTCCTTGCAGACTTGGCGCGGAGTTGAAGGCACGGTGGCGGATCAATAAAGTGCTGGATGTTCTGACGCGAGGAACAGCGTGTATGAACAACAGCAGCAGGCAACGTGGAGACATTGACATTGACTCGGTGAAGGGAGGAGGGGGCACTGTGTAGTGATCTGCTCAGAGGTCACTTCAGGCTGCCGGAGGTCATTTTGACTCTCCACAAAAGAAATACAGCCGCGTGTCGTCGGTCAGAGAAGCTCGGCCTGTTTCTCCCACCGGGTGTCGTGTTGACACATCATGTGAGCAGAGGAGAGGAGCAGCTGGGGAGTCATAATAGACCCCGTGCAGCTGACTGTGTATGGTGGTGCTCTCAGGAGCTGTATTTATGTTTAGAACGGAAACCGTGACGTGGCAGCGAGTGCGTGTGTGTGTGTGTGTGTGTGTGTGTGTGTGTGTGTGTGTGTGTGTGTGTGTGTGTGTACCAGCCCCCTGGCATGCAGCCATGGTGAGGAAATAGACAAGGACAATCAGAAGGAAGTCCGGCCTGTTGACTCTTAAAAGCTGTGAGACCTGGAGTGTGTTCACATAGTGTGTTATTCCTTCCCCCCTTATCACATATAATAATATTTGTAATCAATCATTCCTTTGAATATTTTCATGAATATTTTTGAGAATATTTTTTGAGAATATTTTTTAAATATTTTTTGGAATATTTTTGGAATATTTTTTTTAACCAACCATCATCCCACTGGTTCCCTATGAAGATCACTCTTTTTGTTTTCCTGGCAAAATTATAGAAAGCAAGATATGTGGCAAACAGGTTTCCTTCCCCCTTATCAAATATAATAATATTTGTAATCAATCATTCCATTAAATATTTCTTAAATACTTTCTTGAATATTTTCATGAATATTTTCGTGAATATTTTTTCATTATTTTTTTAAATATTTTTTTAATATTGTTTTTGACCAACCATCATCCCAATACTTCCCTATGAAGATCACTCCTTTTGTTTTCCTGGCAAAATTGTAGAAAGCAAGATATGTGGCAAACACAGGTTTCCTTCCCCCCTTATCACATATAATAATCTTTGTAATCAATCATTCCTTTGAATATTTCTTGAATATTTTCATGAATATTTTTGTGAATATTTTCGTAAATATTTTCATGAATATTTTCATGAATATTTTCATGAATATTTTCATGAATATTTTTTCATTATTTGTTTGAATATTTCTTTTGACCAACCATCATCCCACTGGTTCCCTATGCAGATCACTCCTTTTGTTTTCTTGGCAAAATGGTAGAGGGCAAGATATGTGGCAAACACAGGTTTCCTTCCCCCCTTATCACATATAATAATCTTTGTAATGAATCACTCCTTTGAATATTTCTTGAATATTTTCGTGAATATTTTCGTGAATATTTTCGTGAATATTTTTTTGAATATTTTTTTTGACCAACCATCATCCCACTGGTTCCCTGTGAAGATCACTCCTTTTGTTTTCCTGGCAAAATGGTAGAAAGAAAGATATGTGGCAAACACATGTTTCCTTCCCCACTTATCACATATAATAACCTTTGTAATCAATCATTCCTTTGAATATTTCTTGAATATTTTCATGAATATTTTCTTGAATATTTTTTCATTATTTGTTTGAATATTTTCTTGAATATTTTTTGAATATTGTTTTTCGACCAACCATCATCCCACTGGTTCCCTATGAAGATCACTCCTTTTGTTTTCCTGGCAAAATGGTAGAAAGAAAGATATGTGGCAAACACATGTTTCCTTCCCCACTTATCACATATAATAACCTTTGTAATCAATCATTCCTTTGAAAATTTCTTGAATATTTCTTGAATATTTTCATGAATATTTTCTTGAATATTTTCTTGAATATTTTCTTGAATATTTTCTTGAATATTTTCTTGAATATTTTCTTGAATATTTTTTCATTATTTGTTTGAATATTTTCTTGAATATTTTTTGAATATTTTTTGAATATTGTTTTTCGACCAACCATCATCCCACTGGTTCCCTATGAAGATCACTCCTTTTGTTTTCCTGGCAAAATGGTAGAAAGAAAGATATGTGGCGAACACATGTTTCCTTCCCCCCTTATAATTACATATAATAATCTTTGTAATCAATCATTTCTTTGAATATTTCTTGAATATTTTCATGAATATTTTTGTGAATATTCTTTCATTATTTTTTTGAATATTTTCTTGAATATTTTTTTGAATATTTTTTTGAATATTTTTTTTGACCAACCATCATCCCACTAATTCCCTATGAAGATCACTCCTTTTGTTTTCCTGGCAAAATGGTAGAGAGCAAGATATGTGGCAAACACAGGTTTCCTTCCCCCCTTATCACATATAATAATCTTTGTAATGAATCACTCCTTTGAATATTTCTTGAATATTTTCATGAATATTTTCGTGAATATTTGCGTGAATATTTGCGTGAATATTTTTCCATCATTTTTTTGAATATTTTTTGAATATTGTTTTTCGACCAACCATCATCCCACTGGTTCCCTGTGAAGATCACTCCTTTTGTTTTCCTGGCAAAATGGTAGAAAGAAAGATATGTGGCAAACACATGTTTCCTTCCCCACTTATCACATATAATAACCTTTGTAATCAATCATTCCTTTGAAAATTTCTTGAATATTTCTTGAATATTTTCGTGAATATTTTCATGAATATTTTCGTGAATATTTTTTCATTATTTGTTTGAATATTTCTTTTGACCAACCATCATCCCACTGGTTCCCTATGCAGATCACTCCTTTTGTTTTCTTGGCAAAATGGTAGAGAGCAAGATATGTGGCAAACACAGGTTTCCTTCCCCCCTTATCACATATAATAATCTTTGTAATGAATCACTCCTTTGAATATTTCTTGAATATTTTCGTGAATATTTTCGTGAATATTTTCGTGAATATTTTTTCATTATTTTTTGAATATTTTTTTTGACCAACCATCATCCCACTGGTTCCCTATGAAGATCACTCCTTTTGTTTTCCTGGCAAAATTGTAGAAAGCAAGATATGTGGCAAACACAGGTTTCCTTCCTCCCTTATCACATATAATAATCTTTGTAATGAATCACTCCTTTGAATATTTCTTGAATATTTCCATGAATATTTTCTTGAATATTTTTTCATTATTTGTTTGAATATTTTCTTGAATATTTTTTGAATATTGTTTTTTGACCAACCATCATCCCACTGGTTCCCTATGAAGATCACTCCTTTTGTTTTCCTGGCAAAATGGTAGAGAGCAAGATATGTGGCAAACACAGGTTTCCTTCCCCCCTTATCACATATAATAATCTTTGTAATGAATCACTCCTTTGAATATTTCTTGAATGTTTTCATGAATATTTTCGTGAATATTTGCGTGAATATTTGCGTGAATATTTGCGTGAATATTTTTCCATATTTTTTTGAATATTTTTTGAATATTGTTTTTCGACCAACCATCATCCCACTGGTTCCCTGTGAAGATCACTCCTTTTGTTTTCCTGGCAAAATGGTAGAAAGAAAGATATGTGGCAAACACATGTTTCCTTCCCCACTTATCACATATAATAACCTTTGTAATCAATCATTCCTTTGAATATTTCTTGAATATTTTCATGAATATTTTCATGAATATTTTCGTGAATATTTTTTCATTATTTTTTTGAATATTTTTTGAATATTGTTTTTGACCAACCATCATCCCAATACTTCCCTATGAAGATCACTCCTTTTGTTTTCCTGGCAAAATTGTAGAAAGCAAGATATGTGGCAAACACAGGTTTCCTTCCCCCCTTATCACATATAATACCTTTGTAATCAATCATTCCTTTGAATATTTCTTGAATATTTTTATGAATATTTTCGTGAATATTTTCTTGAATATTTTCGTGAATATTTTCGTGAATATTTTTTCATTATTTTTTGAATAATTTTTTTTGACCAACCATCATCCCACTGGTTCCTTATAAAGATCACTCCTTTTGTTTTGCTAACAAAATGGTAGAAAGCAAGATATGTGGCAAGCACAGGTTTCCTTCCCCCCTTATAATTACATATAATAATCTTTGTAATCAATCATTCCTTTGAATATTTTCATGAATATTTTCTTGAAAATTTTTTCATTATTTTTTGAATATTTTCTTGAATATTTTTTGAATATTGTTTTTCGACCAACCATCATCCCACTGGTTCCCTATGAAGATCACTCCTTTTGTTTTCCTGGCAAAAAGGTAGAAAGAAAGATATGTGGCAAACACAGGTTTCCTTCCTCCCTTATCACATATAATAATCTTTGTAATGAATCACTCCTTTGAAAATTTCTTGAATATTTTCATGAATATTTGCGTGAATATTTGCGTGAATATTTGCGTGAATATTTTTCCATAATTTTTTTGAATATTTTTTGAATATTGTTTTTCGACCAACCATCATCCCACTGGTTCCCTGTGAAGATCACTCCTTTTGTTTTCCTGGCAAAATGGTAGAAAGAAAGATATGTGGCAAACACAGGTTTCCTTCCTCCCTTATCACATATAATAATCTTTGTAATGAATCACTCCTTTGAATATTTCTTGAATATTTTCATGAATATTTGCGTGAATATTTTCGTGAATATTTGCGTGAATATTTGCGTGAATATTTGCGTGAATATTTTTCCATATTTTTTTGAATATTTTTTGAATATTGTTTTTCGACCAACCATCATCCCACTGGTTCCCTGTGAAGATCACTCCTTTTGTTTTCCTGGCAAAATGGTAGAAAGAAAGATATGTGGCAAACACATGTTTCCTTCCCCACTTATCACATATAATAACCTTTGTAATCAATCATTCCTTTGAATATTTCTTGAATATTTTTGTGAATATTTTTGTGAATATTTTTTCATTATTTTTTTGAATATTTTCTTGAATATTTTTTTGAATATTTTTTTTGACCAACCATCATCCCACTGGTTCCCTATGAAGATCACTCCTTTTGTTTTCCTGGCAAAATGGTAGAGAGCAAGATATGTGGCAAACACAGGTTTCCTTCCCCCCTTATCACATATAATAATCTTTGTAATGAATCACTCCTTTGAATATTTTCATGAATATTTGCGTGAATATTTGCGTGAATATTTGCGTGAATATTTTTCCATAATTTTTTTGAATATTTTTTGAATATTGTTTTTCGACCAACCATCATCCCACTGGTTCCCTGTGAAGATCACTCCTTTTGTTTTCCTGGCAAAATGGTAGAAAGAAAGATATGTGGCAAACACATGTTTCCTTCCCCACTTATCACATATAATAACCTTTGTAATCAATCATTCCTTTGAAAATTTCTTGAATATTTCTTGAATATTTTCGTGAATATTTTCATGAATATTTTCGTGAATATTTTTTCATTATTTGTTTGAATATTTCTTTTGACCAACCATCATCCCACTGGTTCCCTATGCAGATCACTCCTTTTGTTTTCTTGGCAAAATGGTAGAGAGCAAGATATGTGGCAAACACAGGTTTCCTTCCCCCCTTATCACATATAATAATCTTTGTAATGATTCACTCCTTTGAATATTTCTTGAATATTTTCGTGAATATTTTCGTGAATATTTTCGTGAATATTTTTTCATTATTTTTTGAATATTTTTTTTGACCAACCATCATCCCACTGGTTCCCTATAAAGATCACTCCTTTTGTTTTCCTGGCAAAATTGTAGAAAGCAAGATATGTGGCAAACACAGGTTTCCTTCCTCCCTTATCACATATAATAATCTTTGTAATGAATCACTCCTTTGAATATTTCTTGAATATTTCCATGAATATTTTCTTGAATATTTTTTCATTATTTGTTTGAATATTTTCTTGAATATTTTTTGAATATTGTTTTTTGACCAACCATCATCCCACTGGTTCCCTATGAAGATCACTCCTTTTGTTTTCCTGGCAAAATGGTAGAGAGCAACATATGTGGCAAACACAGGTTTCCTTCCCCCCTTATCACATATAATAATCTTTGTAATGAATCACTCCTTTGAATATTTCTTGAATATTTCTTGAATATTGTCATGAATATTTTCGTGAATATTTTCTTGAATATTTTTTCATTATTTGTTTGAATATTTTCTTGAATATTTTTTGAATATTGTTTTTCGACCAACCATCATCCCACTGGTTCCCTATGAAGATCACTCCTTTTGTTTTCCTGGCAAAATGGTAGAGAGCAAGATATGTGGCAAACACAGGTTTCCTTCCCCCCTTATCACATATAATAACCTTTGTAATCAATCATTCCTTTGAAAATTTCTTGAATATTTCTTGAATATTTTCATGAATATTTTCGTGAATATTTTTTCATTATTTTTTGAATAATTTTTTTTTACCAACCATCATCCCACTGGTTCCTTATAAAGATCACTCCTTTTGTTTTGCTAGCAAAATGGTAGAAAGCAAGATATGTGGCAAGCACAGGTTTCCTTCCCCCCTTATAATTACATATAATAATCTTTGTAATCAATCATTCCTTTGAATATTTTCATGAATATTTTCATGAATATTTTCTTGAATATTTTTTTGAATATTTTTTTGAATATTTTTTTTTGACCAACCATCATCCCACTGGTTCCTTATAAAGATCACTCCTTTTGTTTTGCTAGCAAAATTGTAGAAAGCAAGTTATGTGGCAAACACATGTTTCCTTTCCCACTTATCACATATAATAACCTTTGTAATCAATCACTCCTTTGAATATTTCTTGAATATTTTCGTGATTATTTTTTCATTATTTTTTGAATATTTCTTGAATATCTTCATGAATATTTTTTGTGAATCTTTTTGTGAATATTTTTTGTGAATATTTTCGTGAATATTTTCGTGAATATTTCTTCATTATTTTTTTGAATATTTTTTTTTGACCAACCATCATCCCACTGGTTCCCTATGAAGATTACTCATGTTGTTTTCCTCGCTTTATCTTAGAAAGCAAGATATGTGGCAAACACAGGTTTCCAGGAATCGGGAAACATTTATTGCCAAAATTTGTCAGACATACAAGGAATTTGTCTTGGCAGTTGGTGCGTGACAGTAGACAGTGTAACAATAGACAACAAGACAGCAGTGCACAAGTAATAAATTAAAGTAAAATGAAATGCTAATGCAATGAGTAAGTAGAATAAGGTTATGGGTTAGTATAAAACAAGAAAATAAAGTTAGAGTTAAAAATTTAAAATATTAACAAATTTAAAAAATATTAAGCGAACAAGTAACAAACAAGTAACAAACAAACAAGTAACAAAGTGACGAGTGACGGCAAAGTGACGAGTCTACTGTCACGCACCAACCACCAAGACAAATTCCTTGTATGTCTGACATATTTTGGCAATAAATGTTTCCTGATTCCTGATTCACGTAGTTGTGTACATTTCCCTCCATTTGGATTAAAAAAAACGGCCAAATGAACTGAAACCATCACCTTTCATCGGTATCCCTTATCTTTATGACCTGCTGTTCTCGTTAATGTTTCCTGCGCCCTCTGACCTCTGGAGAGCGCATCATGTGGCACATCAGTCACGGGTCGGTGTAATGGAGTCAACAAAGCCGATAAAACTGTCAGCAGTGGTCAACCTTCAACAGGGTTGTATGCCCTGTACGTCGGTGCCGCGGCCTGCATGCGGATTGATAAGAACAATGTGAAGGGCGGGAAGGGCCACTTCATAACTGTTTGTTTCACAGCTCCACCTCTCAGAGACTCTGAAAGTGAGAGCTCGCAGCGCCGGCCTGAAGCCGCAAGCTATGGTTCGAGATTGGACAAATATGTCCAGCAACAAGAATGTTGTGCAACACGTGGAAATTCTTTTCCTGGTAATCTGTGAGAATTTTTCACAATAGCACCTATAGGCGCCTGCGAGCATTTCAATCCTTAAACCTCTGCAGATAATTTTGCCTCACCGACTATGTCCATTGTTGGGGGACTGTGAAGTTTCCCTTTGGTCCCTGACACTTTATCTTTGTAGCTTTGCTGCCACCTGCTGGATCATTTGTAGAGATACAGACAACCGCTCTGCATCAAGATGCATTTCTAGAAATATCACATTCTGTTTCTACTCCATTTGTGTTTTTGAATCCAAAACAACAATGTGTACATTAAAGCTTTAATGCATTTTGCATTATTTACGCACAGTCAATGCTATTATGAGGTATCACACACAAGTTTATTTTCTGTTGGAGTTGACCCTGAGAGGTGTTTTGTATAGCTGCAGCTATTAGCTCATGTGGACATTTCCTGACTTTATCTTTACAAAGCAGGTCCAATGTATCACTTCTAGGTGAGTTGCATGTCGGTAGTCAGGCGTGTGTGTTTTCTTTTTAAAAGAAGTCATAAAAATGTGCTGCACCAAAAAATATTATCATATTTAAAAGGGACATATTGTCCTACATTTCAGGAACGAACATGTATTTGGGTTTTGCAGCCTGTCCAGCAGGGAGCAGCACAAGTCAATGTTCCCGCTGTGGTGGGAGGAGTCGCTCAAGTGTGCTGCAGATATTCTGGGAAACGTTCCTCCTTCAGCTGTAAATCCTCTTTTCGGACGGTTTGTCTCAAGTGGGATGACCCTCGACCCCCGACCTAAGGAGGAGTGTACTCTGCACATGAAGCAGTTAACAACACAGTTGGGCGCGGTGGGAATGAACCGGTAATCCCCACTCCTCTCTTCGGGGGACCCCTAGTCGTGCACGCAGTGTTCAGGGTCACGTTGGTCTTCTCCTTGAGCCCGTGCTGTGCCGAGGTAGAGCTTTAGTGAGAATATCAAGTATGCAAATTGGCTCATTTCTTTTCATGAGCCATGGAGTCGTCTCCACTCCACCTTCTTTATTGTCACCAAGTGAATGCAAGTCAATAGGATTACTTTGGGGGGGGGGGGGGGGGGGGCATTCTTTCTCTTTCATTTTCCTTTCCTGTTGTCCTCACTTAGCTGATCGCAGATCCTCAGTGTGCTTCTTTAAGGCGGAGTGTTGGATGACGGTGATGTCACACCTACCTGTCCGACTGAAGGAGTGATTGATCACCGGCGGGCCCTCGGACGGGGGAGTGTTGGAGGAGGGGAGGGGGGCAGGAATCAGATTGGAATGAGGAGGGGAGGGGGCAGGAGGCTGATCAATCACTGTGATTTACAGGCCCGATCTGAGGATGAACGACCCCTGGAGGATACCACGTCGCCGCAGGCAGACACTGGCGAGGGCGGGCGAACAAAACACCACGTAGCATCATCGCAAACACGTGCACGGAAAAAAAAATACAGCGGCCGCATTGCCGTGGCTGAAGAACGCGTCGCGTGGGTGAGAAACAGATCCAGACACCGGTCGGATAACAACCGCCTCGGCCGATGGACACACAAACAAACACACACACACACACACACACACACACACACAGGAGGGAATGTGATCGTCAGCATGTATTCGTGCTCATCACGGTCACCGTGTCTTGGAAGGAGGAGAGAGGAGTGAATGAAAACAGCGCAATATGTTGCCACGTCAAGATACAGACATCTCATATCTACAGGGAAAGTAAGCCCCCCATCCCCTCCTTGCTCTTTGCCCTTACATCATCCTTACACCCCCCCCCCCCCCCCCCCCCCCTGCTGCTGCAGTATCATCTGCTGATTAGCGGTGAATTGTTTCTGTTTCTTCACAGAGGGAGAGAGAGAGACATCTGTCAGTATCCGGGGGCCGACACATGGAGACCCCCGAGGCAAGAGTCCTCCACCTGAGGCCCCACGGCCCCCCCCCCCACCCCATCAGAGGCTTTCCCCTCAGGTCTGATCACTTCACCCCCCCCCCCCCCCCCCCACTTCCCCCCACATCTCTTTACATCACCATCACCGCCGCATTTAACCCCCATTACGGTGGCCTGTCTGCTCGTTCCTCAGATCTCCCTCATCTCCTTTGTCTTCTCCTCGACTGCTGCCTTTTGTTTTCCTGGATGCACAAAGGGTATTGAGATTGTAGAAACATTAGCATTTCACTGTCTTCATCCCACCCCCCGACCCCTTCTAACCCCCTCCAGCCTCGCCCTCCCCTGACCCCCCCCCCATCCCTTCCCCCAACGTGGTAGCATCACAATGGGGGTAGTGTGCCTTCCTCCCCACGGTTAAGATGTAACAAGATACTCCTCATTGATATCTGCTCCTGATTGGATCTGGCCAGTCTGAATGTCTGTGTGTGTGTGTGTGTGTGTGTGCGTGTGTGTGTGTGTGTCTGTGTGTGTGTGTGCAAAAGTCACGGTTCCACCCATAGAGAAATCCACGAGTTTTCTTTTGCACGGTGCAGAAGACACTCCACTTCTTTTGAAACCGCGCTTAAGAAATGTCAAACTTCTCGTCAAGGAGACGGGAAACGAAAGCGGCAAACAGCGAACTGTCCTGGTTTTGAAGAGCGATGAGGATGTGAGGAGAGACGTCGTCATCTTCTCTCGGAATAGGAAGCATAACGCTGCTCTTTAAGGATCTCAATGACGAAGCTGTTTATCTGCTTCTCCGGGATGTGGAGGGTAAAATTCTTCACTCACTACTGAAGAAAACTGAAATATAACGATGTTTACAAAAAAAAGAAGAGGGTTGCGACGCTTTCGGTAATCTCGATTCCATAAGTAAGAGAGCAAAAGCAAAAAAAGGAAAGCAGTACCAGCAATAGAAGTCAAAGTAAAGACAAATACACATGAAGAATACAATATTTCATCTGCACGCTGCGAGTGAATGTCTGCATATGACTGCATGGGGATTATCAGGTTCACAGAGTCTATTGTGGATTTATTGAAATGCATTCCAGCAAATGTGCGCTGTTTCTTTAGGTTTGCGCGCATGTGTGTGTGTGTGTGTGTGTGTGTGTGTGTGTGTGCTTTCAAGCGTGAGTGCCTCTCAGCTACGTTTCTTAGAAGAAGAACGGCGGCAGAAAGATGCCCAGAGTGACATGAATTCCTTTAGACTGTGACCTTCTGCCTGCAATGTCAGAAGGCCATATGCTCCTCAGAACACACACACTCACACGCACACACACACTCACACACACTCACACACACACACACACACACGCACTCACACAGTGGCTGCTTCAGTTTGGCAACATTTGAGGAGGAGCTGCAGGAGTTATTGTCAGAGTTCACCATTGTCTCCTCCTCAGCGGGAAGGAGGGAGACAATCGCTGAGTGTTTTTTTTGTGGTCGTGTTGGGAGGGGGCGGGGGGGGGCGAGGACCGTTTGGAGGACACAAAATGTGGACGACGAGGAGCTCCCGCGACTCATCGGGTCCTCCCTGGTCAGTCGCGGCACCACGTGACCTCGTTGCAGTCGCTCCAGCGTCCCCGTGGCTTTTAAGCACCGGCTTCTTGTTCCTGCTGGTAACTTTTCGTCGACTACTTTTTATTGGAAAAAATCTGTCACGCTGCGATCGAAATCACAAAAAGAAATAGAATCATTAAAACAGCACTTGCATTCCTCAGTTAACGCCAACGGCTTCTGTAATGTTTTGCTTTGTTTATTGACTCCAGGGTTTCGTGCTCATTCTCAGCGACGTATAAACATTAATGTAACGCATCACAATAGAAAACGGCCTCTCCCCTTTCTGGTAATTGTCTCCCTCACACTTCTAGTATTTAGTTTCTCAGTTGAGATGAATGTCCCCTTCTGTTTGAATAAAGCAGGCACTGTACTCTGAGATCCCGACGCTGACAGCCTGGTTTTGATTTGAATCATCCCCGTGTGGGAGATCCCACCCACGGGGCCCAGAGGAATCACCCCGGCTCTTCAAAAAGCAATTACTCTTAATCAGGAATAATCAGCAGGCGAGATGTTCTCTCCTGGTTCCTTTCATCTGCACTCATCCTCCTCGGCTGTAGGTCTGCAACAGGAGGGGTCGCAGATGCACCGCAAAACATGGATTCATCCTCTCATTTGCATTACGGGATTTTAAAAAGCTCTCAACGTGGAAAGTGGAGTTCGGAAGAGTCACAGCAGCAGTTATTTCACAGCAGTCCTGCTAAAGGATTCAGCCCTCACCAACTTTCTGGAATGCAGTCAAAAATGTTGCCTTGATGATAACGAATGGATCATCAATCGTGATTTTATTTAGTCACAGATCACAGAGACTCTCTCAGTTCTCGCTAGTTATCACTCTCATTATTTCTAAGCTTACGTAAATTCAGCTCGGACACGTGAAGAAAGGATTTATTCCAGAGAAACTCTGTATGTTGTCTGCACCCACATTTTATAGTCAGCCAAATCCACAAACACACTTTTATTCACAACAACGACCACAATGACTTGTTTATTTGAAGTAAAATCCACTTATTACGATTTAAAGTTCTCCTGCTTTTTCCTCTCTCCATCCGACACAGATGCCGCCGTCCATCAGTCTTCTCTGCTGACAGGCCAAAGCCACGCCCCCTCCTCTCATCTTCTTTTGTGTGTGTGTGTGTGTGTGTGCGCGCCCATCTGTGTCCGGGTAGTCCATCTGCAGGTTACCACACATCTCCCCCCCCGCCTCCCCTCCTGCCTCCAGGCAAGAAGACCAGTCAAGGACCAGCATTCATCAGTGGACGTTCTTCCCCTTCACAGTCATTATGTGTCGTTGTCATGTAGAAATGAGGCCTGACACATGTGGGCATGTACGACTCCGATGGGCTCAAAGGTCAGGTTGCTTCAGAAACAGCCACCTGAAGCGGGCCGCTTTGGAGGAACAGCCGACAGCGGAGAAAACAACGAACATGGCGTTAAAGTGAAGTTGCGAGCGCAGAGCCCAGATGCGTCTGTCGTGCGTCCCCCGGGAGACGCATCTGGCTCTTCCGAATGCTCCTCCGCGTTCCCCCTCGGCTGGTCCGCTGTTTGTTGCCGCGCAGGTGTGAACGCCAACAATGAGTTTCGCCGCAGCCCACAAAGAATAAACCTCTAAAGCGACGGGACAAACACAAACAGGGAAGCTCTGGGCTGTAAAAGGCAAAGAATGCGTTTGAAGCTAATATGCTACCTGGAGCTGCGGCACTGAATTCTTCAAACAACCCAATCACGTGTTGACATTTCCCCGTTTTGGAGTTTGGTTTTAAATGCTCACCTGCACAACTTTGGGTCCCGTGCAGACCATTGAGGCACCTGTGGATCGTGGCATTTAAAGTGCATTTTAAAGTGCTCATACTTTTAACTGTTGCAAGCTGTTGTTTTGACATCTGCTCTGCATTAAAGTGCTGTCTGCACACACACACACACACACACACACACAGACACACACACACACACACACACACACAGACACCGTTCGGTATCAGCCCGTCAAGGTTACAGCTTCACTGTGTTCAACAGCGCCAAGTGAAGTCTTCGTTCTCGTCCCCGGCAGAGAGCAGATTCAAGGACGGAAGGAAGAAGATCTTTGGACGTATTTGTGTGTAAATTCTTGGCAATGATAGAATTTATATTTGGCTGCTTTGAAAACCATTTGCCCCGTTGCGATCGGCTCCGTGCACGTCGCGAACATCAGGTGTAAAAACCCTTTGAGAATTTGAGTGCGTGACAATAAAAGAAAAAGGTTTAAACAGAGAATGGGCCTGCACGTCTCAGGGAATGTTCCCCGGCGCCGGATGTCTCTGCTAGACGTCTCCTCTCTGCTGCAGGATGAAGTCTGTGTCTGTGCTTCTGTTCAGGCGATGTATCCAGAAGCTGCGTTTTAATGTTACTTCGAGATGATGTAGTGGGTACGCAATTGTTTTCATCACTCTCCTCTTTCATTCGGGGATTTAAAACGGCACCGTGTCTGCAGGGTGTGTAGCTGTGCAATCTTTTTTGTTGTTTTTCATTAAATCTTTATTTAATCAGCCGGTGTCATTGAGATTAAGACCTGAGACGAGTCGCCAGAAAGCAATCTGCAAAAGCAGAAACAACACAACTACTCAAAGACAAATAAAGGAAAAACAATTACAAGAATCGCAACAAACAATTCTAACCAGGAGGCATCAGAGGCAGCGTGGGGGTGTGGTGGGCAGCGCTGACGCCTCGCAGCGAGATGGTCCCGGGTTCAAACCAGGACCAACGGTTTCGCGTGTAGATCACTGACTTTCAGACACACAGAATAAAGACGGGGACGAGAAAGGATGTGTGGCTCAGTTATTTTAGATATCGCCATGAATTACTCAGAGCATGAAAAAGAGAATGTGCAAAGTTATGTGAAGTGGTTTAAGCCTCCAGAGGAGCTTTAGATGAATAACATTGACCTCCATCAAACCGTGTGATCTGAGGAGCATTGATGAGAATGATACGCGTGGTGACGCGGAGGGGGTTAACGTGTTGATGGGTGCAGTGCAGAAGGTTTGGCTGAGGACGGACAATGAAGGTCGACAGAAATCCCTTCGTTCCGTTAAAAGTCCGGTTTGATTTTCAACTGTTTTGGGTCGAATGTTGAATCTTGAACGTCGAGTCTGATTCCTAAAAGAGAGCAAGAACAATGTGAGTGTCTTTTAAAGTTTTAACGGCAGGAAAGAGTCACCGGCGTCTTTAGAATGCCACCAAATGGGTCCAGGACAATCGACGCACGACAGCTTTATGAGGGGACAACGTGTCAATGTTGTGTTTACTGCCTGTTTTTACTGCTCCCAGTTGGTCAAATCACAAGTTCGGGCAGCTTGAGACGTTGTTCCTTCAGCATATAATCTGGGGACTGGAGTCTCCATCCACCAACACGAGGGAATGCGTTTGACCATCACCATCTGGACGCCGCGTGTGACCCACCCACCCACCAACGTCACGGGGAGGGGGTCCCGACGTCCGATGCTCAACGGGGAAACACCGGCGTCCCGGTGGAGCGCCTCTTCTTCAGAAAGGATTAAATGGCGAACTTCAACGTGACCGGAGACTCGGCCGGTCAACCTCCTTCCTGGTTTCCCTCTGCGGACGCGCTCCAAACAATCCCCTCAGCCAGTCACCGCACGAAGACACACACCGGTAACACTGGGAACACTGGGAACACTGGTTTGCATTTACGTTACATGGCCTAAATGCAAAACAGGCTAAATGTTATCGGGCTATTTGCTTGTATTTATTTAGGATGGTGTGTATTCATATATGTGGGATTATCTGTAGCCTGTGTAGACTGAAAGCGCGTGCGTGTGCGTGTGTGTGTGTGTGTGTGTGTGTGTGTGATGCTCAATAACGCTGCCCTGCCAAATATCAGTTATGTAATTGCGGCGTTTTCCTCACGTCTGTTCCTGCGAGCTGCTTCCTCTTCACCTCCCTAAATCTCCTTCATGCTGATGCTTTTTTGTTCTTCTCACCCGCTCCTGTCACCCCCCCCCCCCCCCCCCCCCACTCCCTATATAATACCCCCCTCCCCAGTTGTCTCTACATTCTTCACACCCCCCTCTTTCTTTCGTTCATTACGCTCTCCTCCTCCTGCACACACTGGTTATTCGCTTGCTTTTTGACACACACATGTACCCCGCTCTTTTTCACACTCACCCTCTCTCTCTCTGTCTCTCCCTTTCTCTCTCTCTCTGCAGGGAACAGTCTGTGCCGACAGCCTGTTCCTCCTGAATTGATTTCTGCACAGAATGCAGTAAAAGTCACTGAGGAAAGAAGAGAAGCAACTGAGTAACATCAGCTTGTCAATCACTGCCATTTGCATGCGTGTAATTTGGGTTTTCTATGCGCTCCACGCGCACACACACTCTCACATGCTCACACATGCACACGCGTGTACGCGGAGAGTTGATTTACCTGTCTAAACATAACAGAGACGGTGTGTTCTTCACATGCGAAAGGCTTTGAGGAATGCTCTCTCGCGGCCTTCAGCCTCCAACACGTGCCACAGATTTCCTGCCACTTTGATGTCTCTCCTATAACCTCTAATCATTAGCCGTGTTTCTGTCTGATTAAAATCCATTCCTCACTTGCTTACACAAACCTGTTGGCCCGTGGTTGGTGTGCAGAGCCGAGACGGAGCCATGCGTGCACATGATACCCCACGTTTGCAAAAAGGAAAGGGAAGTTCACAAAAAAAAAGCAAGTGTTGTGTGTGTGTGTGTGTGCGTGTGTGTGTGCCTGTGTGCAATGGCTCCACGCAATGAGCATCTGGCCTGGAAGACGATGCTCTCACTTTCTGTGTGTAGGGCTGTGTGTGTTGTGTGTGTGTGTGTGTGTGTGTGTGTGTGTGTGCGTGCGTGTCAGCACGAGGTCAGCCCCATCCAGGTGGTAGCAGCTGTCCCCTTTCCTCTCCTGTCGCCCAAATTACATGACCTGAAGCCGCGGCCGGGTGGGCGGCGCCCAGACGAGGCGTTCATTGATCCGTCTGGAAGGTCAGAGTCGGGCGGAGACGAGGCCGTTGGAGGAGTGGCGCGAAGGGTGACCCGGGAGGGGAGACCAGGGTGAGCTTCTGCACATGTTTCTATTTCTATGTGTTCAATCTGAGTGGCATGATGAGAGTAAGTGAATCTGATTAAAACACACACACACACACACACACACGCACACACACACAGGTTTATTCAAGCGAACCCGTCGACGTCGCTACTTCACTACTGTTCTATCTCTTTAAATAACAACAGCGACGTATTTATTATCATCTGCAAAACTCCGTATGATGGAGGCGTTCATCATAAACTGCACTTTGCTGCTGCTGCGACGGCCTCTGGGGATCGTTACGGCCTCGTCTAATCTCATCTAATGTAATGATTAGAAGCTCCATAATGAAACAATTCTATGCTCAGTAGGGAAGTGTGGGAGGAAAACAGCAACTATTGTATGTGAGCGGCTGAAACCTCTTTATTTAAGGATTATTTATTCAATACCTGTGCGCAGTGATTTATTTAAAAGGTCTTCAACTTATTACTCAGCTCAGTTTTAATGTGGGTAAAATAAATTGCTTTACTTGTTGATAGTAATATATAAATATAAATATATATTTTTTTGTTACTTGAACGCAGCCTAAATAGCTGTTTCCCCCTTTTTTCAGTCGTTGTGCTATGATAAGCTAACTGGCTGCTGGCTAGCTTCACATTTACAGCTTAACCTCAGCTGGAAAGAAAGTTAGTCCCTGGTCATGGTTTCAGTTATAGCGAAAAACACACTTAACTTTGAAGCCATTTATTAATAGCTTCTCCTTGGAGCAGATGTCACTTCATTGAGACATCGTGAATGGAAAGGTGTCACTAATAAGAGACTCTGCATGTCTGTTGTATTGAAAAACAGGGGAATGGATCAAAGGTTGATCGCGCCTCACAAGCCGGGCCCTCATCATTTGCATTTGAACGAGGATCCCTAATCTGTAGACTGCAGCTACACACATCCACGTAAGGATCTGCAACGGCGAGATCTCCAAAATCATATATTGGCATTTACAAAGGGGTGAGTGCATTCTTTTGTCAATTTTAATCATTTAAAAGCGCGAGGACGGTCCATGGGGGGCGGATCTCATTTGATCTGTGTATTTCAGATCCAAAAAGAACTTTTCTTTTCATTTGAAAGATCTGGTCCGAGCACCTTTGATGATTAATTCAAAGCGAGGAGGCAGATTAAGCATTTCAAAGTGTGTAACAAGGCCCAAGAGTTAGAGGGAGGAGATGAAAGCGGCGAGAAAAGAGGATCAGGAGCAGAAGGAGCTAAAGAGAGAGAAGCGATACAGATTGGGGAAAGATGCAGTCGGTTAGCTCTGTGTCTTCGCGGTGATCTCTCCCGGGACACGTCCCTCTGCTCTGCCTGTTTCATGTCGGGTCAAGATCTTTGTGATTAGGGTGAATGAGAATGGCAGCTCACAAGAGGGGGGCTGGGAGAGCGAGGAGGGAAGTAGGCCAAAAAACCGAGGAGAAGAAGAATAGAAGATGATTGACAGAAGATGGGTTTTGTTGGAGAGATGAAGGCGAGGAGGAGGCGTCTGAGTTTTGACGGGACGATGAGGTGGACAAACGAGATTTCCTGCTGTCTGCTTCTGAATCGAGCCGGAAGGTGGAGGGTGTGTCTGTGTGTGTCTGTGTGTGTGTGTGAAGGGGGGGGGGGGGTCCTTAGGGGAGCAGTTGTAAAAAAAGGATGTTTCTCAATCACCATCCTCAAGAGCAAGTGTGCGAAAGTTTAGTGAAGATCCAAAAGGAAAGAAGAAGAAGAAGAAGAAGAAGAAGAAAAAAATGGCAAGACCGAGAGGCAGTTTCGTTTGGTAAGAAAAACAAGAGTCAGCAGTCGTGTGTTTGTGTGTGTGCGTGTTGAGGGTTGCTTCCATAATAACTCCCTGAGGGGGGGTGGGGGGGGGGGGGGGTGGGGGGGGGGGGGGGGCAGGGAACATCACAAGCAAACATATTGATTACAGACTGTGATGATGCATGGGCGGCATCGGACACTGCAGCTGGATGAGACCAACTGTAACCGGACAGGATGCGCCCCCCCCCCCTCCCCTCCCTCTCCCCCGCTGCAGAAGATGCCCTCCTCTTTTTTTTTCTCTTTTGTGTGTGTGTGCATTACAACACGCATACACGTGTTAAATAGTTCGCGCTGATTAGCACAGAAGCATTGTGATCCCATTAAAAACCCAGCGCCTTGAAATCACCTCTGCAGAGCACCAGAAGCGCGGCTTTTTTTTTTTTCTTCTTTTTGAGCGTGCTGCGCCTTTAAGCCGCAGGGCGTGGCTCTCCCTACTACGCCCCGCCCTTTATGCATAACAGCCAGCGCTCCTTCCCGCGGACCGATTAGTGCGGTAGTCGGCAAAAGAAAGTGACCGCAGCCGAAGCCCATCCGGCCCCTCTGCGCGGCGGGACTGCGACCAAACCGACTCGTTTACCTCCCTCACTCCCTCCCCCCCCCCGCCCGCCCCTCCTCCCCTCGCAACACCCCGCCCTCCGCCCCCACAACACCGTTTACAACCTGAAGAAGACGCCCCGGTGGAAGCGCTCTCATTTAAGGGAGATCACACTTAAGGATTCATTGTGGCCGCTGCGCCCGGTATTTTTTTTTTTTTTTGGACACCGATATTGCGCACGGCGGATCTATGAGGACGCAGGCGGCTTTTTCACTCGCGACACCAGGTACAACTCGCTTCTATTCCACGCCGCCCTCTCTGGGGAAAGGGTGTTTTAACAGCACTACGTGGGGTTAAATGGTCCAAGGGAAGTTTGCGTCCTTCCTCGCGCGCCTGCTGCGCAATTAACTGATCAGCGCGGATGAATTTTTGATCCTGAGGAAGGAGTTGAACCGAGGAGGCGCGAAGTAAACCACCTTTGCATCCGACTACGCTGTCGCTGCAGGACCGGTACCTGTCTATCCAATTAATCTAGTTCTATCTAATTTAAGTGCGCAGAAAATAGACCCGCCGCCTCCTCTCTGTCCAGAATACTACTGAAGCCGCGTTATGTAACGAGACCCTGTTGCGAAACTTCTCCGAGTTGCTTAACTTTCTCGGTGACCTTAGAAGAACCCAGTAATTGGCACACCTTGGTTGATTGGCCGGAGGTGCCGCGTTTAACTGTTTGCCATCGGGGCTGATCCCCAGGACGGTGTTTAGCTGTAACAAACAGTATTTAATTAACCATTGTGCGCATGGGTGAATGTTTTTGGTGTATAAGCTGAATTCTGACAAAGCTGTTTGTCCATCTCTCCGCAGACAGAGGGAGCAGGGAGTGATCCACCCAACACCCCAGCACCCCACCCTGCCTGCAGCCCCCATGCCGGGCATTAGCACCACCGCGCCTCGTTATGAAAACTGGGACATGGAACAAATCGACCACTACCAACATTATTTCTACGACGACCACCACGACCCGGACGAGGATTTCTTCAAGTCCACGGCGCCCAGCGAGGACATATGGAAGAAATTCGAGCTGGTACCGACCCCGCCCATGAGCCCCATCCGGGCAGTGGAGGGGCCGGGCAGGGTCGGGCTGCTGTGCCCGTCGCTCGGGGACAAGCTGGAGTGGGTGTCTCAGTTCCTGGGGCAGGAGGACGAACAGCAGCAGGAGCTTCCCTGCAAGCTGAGCGCGTCCAGCGACTCCTTCGGCAACCTGAGCTCGATCATCATCCAGGACTGCATGTGGAGCGGCTTCTCCGCCGGACAGCAGCTGGAGAGGGTGGTGGGGGAGCGCTGCGCCGCCTGTCCCGGGACGGCGGGCGCCGCCAAAGCCGCGGCCGCCTCCCCGGGCAGGGCGCAGTGTCCCCCCGCAGACGCGTCGGTCGCCAGCGGACTGGCGGCGGACTGCGTGGACCCGGCCGCGGTGCTCACCTTCCCGTTGACCGGGGGCTGCAAGAAGCCCGTGTCCTCCGGTTCCGAGTCTCACACCGACTCATCAGGTCGGTAACGGTCCGAATGTGTAATGCGGTAAACGCCTTGTGTGTGTGTGTGTGAGAGATACTTTATTGGTGGTTTAAACACCACGACACGGTTTTTATATGGAAGCTTCCTCCTGGTGTTTTTAATAATTTTCCAAAAGCAAGATCTACTTTATTGTTTGAATGGAGCTTTGTGCGAGTTCCTCTGTTCTCCTAACAGAGTAAATATTTCGCTGTGATTGATCGTTGTCCCGCACATGACTGCATTGCGTTACCTGGGTGCATGCAACACATGCTTGAAGCTCCAAGCCGACACGCCCATTGAAACATCTGCTTGGCCGGCCTCCAGCAGACCAGCTGCTCCCTGTCTGTCTCCCAGTCTTATGATAACAATATCCTCTCTTCCACCCCCCCCTCACATTTGGGATGGATTCATGTTTGAACCTGATGTTGCATGGAAGGGAAGAATAATCAAGCCTGTTTTTAGTATAGTTAGTTGCCACATGACGACTCCAGAGCTTTTACTTTTGCCATTCCCGCTCCGTAAAGTGTGTGTGTGTGTGTGTGTGTGTGGAATGCCACAATGGGGAACTTGTTGCTGCATTCCGCCGCTCAACAGGCTGCAGCGCCAATTGTGCCAGTGGGTGGATCCGGGCCGGCCCGGGCTGTGAATGGAGCGGGATTAGCTGTTTAGGGAGGTCGGCTAGGCGTGCAGAATTCCTTGACGCAGGGTGTGAGGCGGCATTGTGCCCCATTACGGGGGGGATAATGCGCGCTCAAAGAAGAGGCGCTCGAGCAGTCATTGGAAACGCATGTGCGCCCTCGGCTCTAATATACGGCCACTTGAGGGAATCAATTCTGTGTGCCTTGTGATATGAGATTACATCTAGCTGTCTTATAATTGCTGTTGCACATAATAGGCGGGTGCCCCCCCCCCCCCCCCCCCCCCCCACACTTTGCTGTGTTATTCATACAGAGATGACTTCTTCTTCTGGAGCATTCAAGGCCTCAGGGGGGCAATTACTTTAAAAGTGGGTTTCCGTTGAGAGTACTGAAAAGTCAATAAGACCTTTCCTCATATTTAATACCTTGTTTCTGCTCCAGCGACTCGGGCAGCTAAATGGCTTCAGACGTGCGCAGAGTTAAACATCCGTGGTCTTATTGTGACATGTCGATTTGCACCCGGGGGCTTTACAGCCGATCACCTTTTGAAGGTGTGTGAGGCTTTGAGGATGTCAACAGTTCATCGGTTTAAGGGCGACTGGGTGTGTTTTTGGCTCCTCCCATTGAGCTTTATTTTTCCGCTTTCAGCCAAATTTTAAAAACGCGTCGTTTGATTGCTCCCCTCCTGTTCCTTCAGATGACGAGGATGACAAAGACGAGGACGAAGAAGAGATCGACGTGGTGACGGTGGAGCACAAGCGGCAGCGCAAACCGCGCCGACTGGTCAACGCTCGCACACCGGTGACCATAACGGTGCGGGCGGACCCGCTGGACCTCGGCATGAAGCGTTTCCACATCTCCATACACCAGCAGCAGCACAACTACGCCGCCCCCTCCCCGGACACGCTGCCGCCGCCACCGCCGGTCGAGCCGCCCCGGAAGAGGGTCCGGCAGGAGGCCTCCTCCCAGCCGCACCAGCACTCCCACCAGCCCCGGCCCGGCCACGCCCCTCTGAACTTAGACGGCCGGAAGTCCGCCGGGGTCCGGTCGGAGTCGCCAGACCTCGGCGCCTGCTCCCCTACCTCCTCCTCTGCGCCTTCGTCCCCTCCCTCCTCCTCCTCCTCCTCCTCATCTTCCTCCTCCTCAACCCTCTACTCCCACAGCTCCCCGTCGAAGCCCCACTCCTTCTCCCACCTCTCCAGCCCGCAGTCCTCGGACTGCGAGGACACGGACAAGCGCAAGGCGCACAACTTCCTGGAGCGCAAGCGGAGGAACGACCTGCGCTCGCGGTTCCTGTCGCTGCGGGACGAGATCCCGGGCCTGGCCAACTGCCCCAAGACGCCGAAGGTGGCGATCCTGACGCGAGCCACGGAGTACCTGCGGCAGCTGCACGCCGGCGAGAGGCAGAAGGCTCAGGAGAGGAAGCAGCTGAAGTCCAGGCAGCTGCAGCTGCTGCAGAGGCTGGCTCTGCTCAAGCGCTCCTGAGCGGCGGCGCCGCGGCACGCATGTGAACGCTGGACTGGACTACATGAAGGAGGAGAGACACTACTGTTCACTTTTGGTCACGTTGGAATAGTGCGGGTGGATTTATTGTGTTTGTTTGTTTGTTGTTTTTTTTGTTGGTTTGCACATTAGCTTCTGAGTGATTGACAAGGCCGCAAGCCGGGCCGGACAGGACAGTGAGCTCAGGACCGATTGTCCCGGGGCATCTTACGGGCAGATTAATATGTCCATGGCTATTCAGTGTAGATTTAGTCTAGAACTGTTCTATTTCCCCCCCCCCCCTTGCTGAAAACTGTCGCTTGTTGCGGGGAGGCTCGCTGGCAATGCGGCATCTTGGCGTCCAGCTGTCTGACCGCTGCATGTTCTGGTCAGATGTCTCCTGGCTGGAGGTGCGGTCGCACAGCGGAGACGTCTCCTCTTTCCGTCTGTCTTCAGGACACCGACGTTTCCCCTCGATGGTCTCCTTCGCTTTCCGTTTTTCTTCTGCAGTCTCTCGCTCCTTGGCGCTTGGCACACAGACAGCTTGCACATTTAGTTATGGAGTTGTGCCTAGTTTATCCTTTTTTTACTTTTTCATTTTCTAATTTTGTTTTCTCGACTCGCTTTTTCTGTTCTTCACTCTCTTCCTTTTTGAGGCTGCAGCTCCCCGGTCGTCACTTGGGGACAAAGAGGATTGAGCCATGCGTCAATGATGTTACAACAATACGTTCTGCGCCTCTGGAAAAGCTGCGGCCGGGTCCTAACTTCTGTGCCTGCTCAAGCGTTTCCTTCTTGCGTCGCACGCGTTTTAAACGGCAGCCCCGTGGCCACAGAGACGACGACGAGTTTTGTTGGATTATTTGGAAAAAATTTGGAAATGCACAAAGGCATTGTTTTGAGATTTGTCCTGTTTTCAATCAACATCTGCAAAAACACTGAAATTTTGTAATTGTTATTATTTTTGTGCCATGGAGACCAGCCAAAAGATGAATGTTGGATTTGAATGATCAACCAAAAGAAACTTCGCAAATGGCTTTGATTTAAATCTGTTTGTTTAAGCAACATCCAAAAATGCCAACTTTTGCTTTTGAGATGAAGCCCAATGAGGTCTGATTTGTAAATTGTTTTGCATTTGATGTAATGCCTTTAAAAGCCTTTCAACGTACGTAGACTAACCCTTACTGTACAGTCCCAACCAAAACCAGAGCTGTCTACTATACTCATCCTAGTTTTTGTTCGGCCCTAAACCTTACTGGCTTTTCAAAGAGAACTCGAAGCTTCTATTTTTGTTAATAAAATGATTATGAAAAAAGTCAAAATAAAACCTTTACGAAACATTGATCACACTAGACACTTTGTTTTTGGATTTGCTTTTGTTGCAATGCCTACTTGTCGTCTTTACCGTTCAGTACATTTTTTTTTTTTGTCACTGGGGTTTATTTTATTTGTACAAGTCAAGAGTTGACAAAAGTTTTATACTATATTTTCCTACAGAGTTGTGTTTCAGTGTGAGCTAATGACTGTTTTGGTTATTGCGCCTGGCAGGGCTCTATTGGTGGTTATGTGCTGAACATTGGCGTGTGCGGTCCGCTTTCGGGAAACACCTGAAATTCCTCAATCCAATCACTATAGCTGGTGGTGGGGGAGGGGGGACTTAAGAGGATCTACCGATTAAACTTCTGGCTGTGTGTAGCCTTTAGTGACGTTACTGCTTTTTTTGGTTGTTGCTGTCGCTGCTCCCTATTGTTCCCATAAGCCATGCGACTGAACACTGTAGCCCTTGAACTAGTACTGTAAATGACTCCGTCACAAGTAACATGCTCTGATCTTACCAGCACTCAGGAAACTCCCACGTAGCCTGTAGCTCTTGTGATTGGGCCATAAACTGTGCTTGAGAAAAACAGCCACCCACCCCCTCCACGCCGCTTTAATCTGCTGTATATGTAACACAAGCTGAGACCCACACACAGAAACACACCGTTGGATCAGGGGACTCAGGATATTGTCCTTAATGTCCCCTTAAATCTATAGTTTTCGCTAATTAATTCAGCACAGACCACCATTGGCCTACCCCCCCCCCCCCCCCCCCCCCCCCTCTTTAATAGTGTGCAACCACAGCATTGGTTTGCACAATTTTCAATTTTGTCTGACTTGTATCAGTCACTGGTCTCTGCTTGTTGTCACGGTAGCAGTGGATGTTTTCTTACTTTGAGAGATTAAAAATGGTGATTTTGGAGCCTTGTTTCAGCACTTTGTTTTTTTTCTGTACCTCCATAAGCCTCTATGTAAGAAGAGTAAGTCAGAAAAATAATAAATACATGGTTCGACATCAGAAATAACATGTGTGCCTTATATTTGTCTCTTTCCCGCCACAAGAATAATCTCCGTGTATGAGTGAACGCGCATCTCCCCATATGCAGTTTTCGCTGAGCGGTCTCCAAGGCAACTGATCCTGGCATCTTTGCCATGGCAACGGGCATCTACGCTCTCTGCTGCAGAGCCCCGGCAGTTTCCATAGAAACAAATATAAATATACTGCGATTCCTCCATGTAGAGGCATTTCATAAATGCAACCCAACAGGCTGCAGCAATAAAGCGAGATGCTTAATCTCCTAGAAGTTATTGACTGGAGGTTGTTAATCTCGTATTAATCAATTTCATTAGCATGCAAATAGCCCAGATTTACCAACGACTTTCAAATACGTTTATTAAGTCTCACGAGATGAAAACCCCATCAGTCGCCGTTGCCACAGTAACGGCTGCCTGTTGCCTAGTAACGCAGCCCACCTCGCATCTCTGCGCCCTCTGCGCGTGCGCGGTGCCGTCAGCTGGGCGCCGTGGATAGCGGCATCATGGCGGCGTCCGCTGGTAGCGTGCGGCGTGCCTTTCGGCCAGCGATGGTCCCGTCCTTGGTGGTGATTTTGGGAGCCACCGGCACCGGGAAGTCCAAGCTGGCGATCGAGATCGGCAGGCGGCTTCAGGGAGAAATAATCAGCGCCGACTCCATGCAGGTAGGAGGAAAGGAGGCGAGGAAACGAGGAGCCCTCGACACGGCGGCCACAATGCTTCGGATGACGCTAGAATAAGTCGAGTAAACCCGAATAAAGTCGCCTGCTGCCGAGTTTTAACCCGCCGGAGACCCGCGTACAATTGATCAGACGGTGGACTAACTGTGTGTTTCTGAATGAGGAGGTTTTATTCAGCGAAACGGTCTCCGAGCAAGACCGCAGCCTGTTAGCAACTTAGCTTTAGCAATTAGCAATTTAGCTAACAGGCTGTGTCACTATTATGCGACTATCGCTCTACGACGGAAAGGTCTGCAGCCACTCAACCTCACCTCAGACATGTATACATCATTTCTACAAATGAATCATGTCATTTAAAGCAAAGACAAACACATTTCGGTCGTTCAGACTGGAAAGAAAATAGAGACATGAAATACTCCATCCGATGGCGCTTTGCAGCTCAATATGTTTTGGCATTAAGTGAAACCTCTTAATAAGTAACTTCTTTATCATGCTTTATCAGCTATAATGTTCTATACTGCAAAAGCCAGACAGCATTGGTAATTACAAAGTGTATTGATGTGATCGGTCTTGGAAACATGAAATACAAAGACATATGTGAAGGTTATTGAATAGTGAGTATAAACAAAAATAATCCCCTTCTGAAAAAATGCCCTCTCAGATTTTCGTTGTCGGTAAAATGTAACTATTAATTATTTGTTTAGATACTGCAATATAAAAGGTTCTGGGCTATTTAAATCAAAGTATCAATGAACCATGAATAAAAGAAGCAAACATGACAGGAAGTAATTTAAGCATTTATATGACAATGAGGGAGATCTTAGAGATGTTGGCCAACGGGAAGCTTTATTGAAAATGTACAGTTTAAATTCCACTAGTGTGTGGGATTGTGTGTGTTTGTGCGTATGTGTGTTGTCAAAGCAGTGACATTTAAGAAATACTCAGGGATGCTCCTCTTTCCTCCCTTTAAGCTCCGCTCGCTCTCTTTTTTGGTTCTCAGGCTGCGTTGCCACAGCAACCCCAGGGCACGTGCACTAAAGAAAAGGTTGTGCACAGGTTTGACTTTGGGTCACACCCCTCTAGGGACACACACACACACACACACACACACCAAGTTCAAATCGGCCAGCGCTTATTCCTTTTGACGGTAGAATTCATCACATGGAGTTCGGGTCTTTCATCACCTTGCTCCTGTTTCCCCCCCATCTTTCTTCCCCCTCCTGCTTGTCGTCGTCGTCATGTGTGTGCGTGTGCGTGTGCGAGGGTCCCTGAGGGTGCGTCCGGCAGCGGAGCTGCTCTTCCAGCTGCCAACTGGGTAAACTGGGTTACACTAATAACATTTCAGCCCAGAATATCTCGCCGACTGGCAGCAGCGGCGCTGGCGGAGGGAACCGGTGGCCTACTTGTGGCACGGCAGCCCCGGTCCAATCCCCACAAATCCCCGCCGTTGTTGCCGCCCTCCCGCTGGTGTGTGTGACAGCGAGAGAGCGATGCAGACACATCGACTGCCCGTGTGAGAATGGGACTGTGTGTAGGCTAGGGCTGGCCTGTGTTGTCTTTGGGAGAGGAAACAGTCTGGTCTTGTTTGGGAGAAAGCAGCATTGTGCTGAGCTGGTGCATATTATTCAGCGCCGCGCTACGCCGGCCCTGCAGCTGATAGTGAATGGGCCCGTTGTGGCCACTGGGAAGTGGCCTATTGTCCCAGGGAGAATCGGTTCCCACACTCCCCAACACTCCTATTGTGTTATACCCCCCCCCCCCCCCCCCCCCCACACACACACACCCCTCCCCTTTGCCCCCCGCCCTGCCCCTGGCCAATGCCCTCAACCCCCAGTGCATTGGACATGGAGGGGGATATTATTATCCACTCATTAAATGAACATGCTATCTATGGCACACACACAAGAGCTCTGCTGTACTGTCAGTGAATGAGGCACTGCCAAGTAGTGTAAACCCGAGGTTCCCAAAGAAGGGGTCCAGGAACCAGCGGGGGGGGGGTTCCCCTTCAGAGGCTTCCAGAACAAAAACGTCACCATTTTCTCACACCCTAGAATTTGGAATTATGGGAAAATGTGTGCATGTATAGGAGAGCTGGGCAAACCTATCACGTTTTAAGTAATTGATATAATCTCTGTCACTGTGGGACAGAGCTCAGGACACGCGGGTGACGTGTGCAGGGTTCTACTACGAAAGGCTACGCAACTGTTTCAGCCAGAGCGGGCAACGTGACAAATGTATGTAAATAAATGCAATAATCCTGCAGACCAACGTTTACCCGCTTCATTTGGAGCAGCAGCCTTTTTAAATATTGACATTAACGGCAGTGAAGTTTCAGATAGTTTAGTTTTTTCAGGTTGGTTTTTAAGTTAATTTCATTGAGTAGATAAATTAATTGAAAGCAGCTGAAATTAGGAAATTAATTTAGTCATTAGCAGTGCAAAGTCTACTCAGATTATGAATAAATTGGCTAAAATCCCAAAACACCAGCAGCTTGAATTTGTTCACACTTGAGGAAACATTTGAATTATTCAACACGTTCATCCCTCCAAACAAGACGGTGCATGTTTCTTTGTCGTGCCCGAGCACATTTTCTCATCCTCACTCACTGTCACTGCCCAGCGCATTAACCAAACACATTGCCCTCCCCCCTCCCCCCACTGAATAGTTTCACAGCGGGGTGTAAAAAGGGGCGTGTCTGAGTTATGTGGAGGCGCGGCTGTGTGGTGTCACGCCGAAAGGACCATCCGAGGGTTAGGGTTAGGGTCACGCACACGTATGCACCGCCTCTACAGCCGGTGGGACTGCTGCGCCCATCGGTGCACGCCGACCCCCGTCCCCTTTTCTGCTCTTTTCGCCTCCGTGAAAGAAGGTGAAGAAAGGCGGACAATTTGTGTGGCGTGTGGTTTTGTGTTGAATGTGAGAAATTGGCCGACGCAGCAGGAAACCGGCCATGTGTCATCTCGACCCTCGACGGCGCCATAAAAGAGGAGGTCTTGTTGTAAAAGCACAAAAGGGGCCGATTTGCCTTTTAAGTCGTAAATTTGGAAATGGTGCAGCCGACTGATTTCACCGCTGCGGGGGAGGGAGGGGAGAGGGGAGGGGGGGAGTGTTCTTTTTCAAAGGTACTCTCATTGTCGGCCAGAGGTTGTTCCGCACCGACACCGACTGCTTATCTGCGTATTAAACACATCACATACTCTGCAGCTACGTGTTATATCCCGGTCACCCCCCCTCCCCCTCCCTCTCCCTCCCCCTCCTCCCCCCTCCCGGTGTCTCTGTGCGTGTCTGGTGTGGCTGTGACCTGTCTGGGCTTTGACGTATCTGTTAGTGCCGTTGCTCAGGCGTTGCCGTCTCCCACATCCGATCTGCGAGGCATCTTTTGAAGTAACGTAAGCCCGTGTGGGAGCGAGCCGGAGAGGCTCATTAACTCTTTATTTTCTCTCTGTGTGTGTGTAAATAGTCGTGGGTGCGGGTGTGGTGATGCGGTCACCACGGCTACAGTAGAGCAGCGAGGGAGAGGAGGATGGAAGAAGAGGAGGAGGAGGAGGAGGGGTGGAACAACGCCATGAATGATTTATTAGTCTGGCATTACTGGGCCGTTCCCCACAGGGAGAGCAGAGGGAGATGGAGGGATACATTGTTGAAGGATGGTGCCTTGAGGGCAAAGGATAGAAGGGGGTGAAATAAAAAGCAAACTAGCGGATAGGTGCTCTGTGCCGGGTGTAATCGAGAAAGCGATTCAGAGGGAAGGGTAAAAACAAAGCGTCGCAGCCTACAGCGTGTTGGTTGGATGTGTCCTCGGGTCAGAACAAGGACGAAGCAATTGTTTTTGATCCGACCTTTTCTCCAGCGGGTCCAATATCCTGTCGCCTCACGCAACCACCCGTGTCTCCGCAATGTTGTTTTTGGTGAGAACGGTATCGTACAGTAAATGGTACCATCATCGAGAATAAACACCATTGGAATGGAGTCTTCGTGAGTCCCAAACAATGAATGAAATGCTTCAGCACCTTCTGGGCCTCTTTATTGTGTGATGATTAAAGGGATGCCCTGATTCACCCTTCTCCATCCCGATGCTGAGCTCACTTGCTCTGGTAGTAGTCTGGAGGTTCCCGTCAAACGGGGTGATGACTCTGTGGCATGAGACGAGATCTCCTGCAAGGTTTCAGATATGGCAGCTGGACATGCTTTCTGATTTCAGTTACAAAGCAACTTATCTGACTTGGACCTTTCATGCATAAGCCCATCTTTGTGCTACAAACCATTAGCTTGAGGTAGCTTCATAAATAACGGCAAGTAAGTTTACTAGAATGTCTTTTGAGTAAACCGAGTGGATGTGAACACCGTATTTGTGTCAATACCAGGGTTGCAAAATTCCGGGAATATTCAAAGTTGGAAACTTTCCATGGGAATTAACGGGAAATTTCGGGGTAATTTAACTGTATTTATCTTTTCATAAGCAGACATGCATGCAAACATTTATAATACAACTTTTAAAAATGACATTTTGTGAGTAGAACTTTATTCTTTCATCGAACAACAAAAACATGAACGTTGAATTAAAAAATCACCACCCCCAACCCCAATTTTTTTTTGTGTTTTTCCCTGAATCCTTTCAGGTCTAAATGCTTTCTTCCTGGACCTTATCAATGTACTCCTCACTGTCCACATCCTCAACATCTGACTCGTCGTCATCTTCTGTTTTTGTGACGGTGACATGACGTCATACAAAATTGCCCCACCAGAAATTTCAGCCTAAAATCGCCACTGGTTTACGTGGATGTTTCTGGCAGACAATGTTCCCAACCAGCTTCATTCAGGGTCCAGCTAAGCCAGGCGTGCGTAGTCTTGTTCTCAACTACATTTAAGTTCCCTGTTATAGGCTTTTGCAAAAAAACGTTTTTTTCAAAATTCCCCAAATTCCCGAGCCAAAATTCCCGTGGAAACTTTCCGCCCCTTTGCAACCCTAGTCAATACGGATCATACAGCCGGATCATCGGCATTTGCATGCCTAAATAATTATCAGGGAAAACCAGCTCTTTTAGCCCGTTGGTGGTGTGGTCGGTTTTGGGCGTCTTGAGTGAGAAATCTCTGCATGTGAAATTCCAACGCTGGCGAAAGGACGCACTGAAAGATCTGCAGTGTCTCTTTGGCTTTCTCTGACCCTTATTTCTTGTCCCCACGAGTTTCTCTCTCTCGCTCACTCTCTCTTGCCCTCGTTCTTTCACCCCCCCTCCCTCCACACATCTCCTTATTTATGTGGCAGAGGAACAGCTGTCTCGTGCAGGGCAGAAGGTTGGCTGGCTGCAGGCGCCGCAGAGCTCCAACACTGAGCTCATTGTGTCTCTCTCTCACGCACACGCACACATGCACGCACCCCCTTACACAAGCCACATGGTCACATCCAGTCACGTCCATTTAAAGCGAGACAGGAAGGAGAAGGCAGCTGAAGCCACGCTTGATGGCCGTGAATTTTGACGGGTGAATTTGGGAAAAGCCGACCGGGGCGACGCGCTTCTCAGAAAAAAAAAAACGCCCCGGGAGTCGTCTTCATCGGCGATGAGATGAAACGGCACGATGAGATCGGAATCTTCTTCGATTCTGATGACTTGTTCCGTCCCTTTCCCAGTTAAAACACCTGACCGCCTCCTAGAAGGGAAGCGCTTTCTAGCTCAGAGGGCGTGAAATATGAGCGGCGTCAGAGAACGACGCGGCAGTAATCAATTCTCCCTTTGCTTTTGCTCCCAAGCCTTTGATGTGGGTAAGGCGTTCATCCTCTTTTACTGTGACATTTCCTTTTTAAGTTCCCTCCACGGGGCGCGTGTAAACGTGATTAGCTGGGTAGATTAGTTTATTCCTTCACGACTTCATCACTGCTGCATCGCTGAAAATCGCTGCGATCTGTAGCTCATTTCTGTTACAATTTCCACTCCGACAAGAGACGTCTCCCTTATTTCCTCTCAATTACAGCTCCACCTCAAAGCATATATCTTCCACCAAAGTGGCTCTTTTCATTCTTCTGATTTACCCTGCACGCTCTTGGTCGCGAGCGTTGGAGAAAGGGTGGAGAAAGGATGGAGAAAGGGTTTTAACAGCCATAAGTTCCTGTCGATTTTTGTCCCGGGTTTACTTCTCAAAGAACTGTAATTTCTACTGATGCAGATGGGACAACGTATGAAATGCAGAAGACGAGAAGGAAACTCCTCCTGCATCATTTAATGATCTTTTGCGTGTTTGGATGGTTATTTATTTGTGTTTTTAGCACGTAAAACGCCCCGGTTTACTTCAAATGATTTTTTCAAATGATTTTTCAAAAAGACCTCCCCTCGTCCTAAACCGATCACGAGTGGAGGTCTTGTTTTATGAATAAAGTCGAGGCAGCGGCGCCGTGGGTATTCGACCAATCAGCAGCGAGCGGCGTTCCCTGCAAACGGGGCCTTCGGTCGCTGTTCTGTAGCTTCCAGCCACATCACACGCTTCTGCACAGAAGAGTTCTGAGGCAAGACGGAAGAGAACGAAAAATAACTTGTGCTTTTTAAATAGAGCTTTTTGTCCCGTCGTCATGTGAGTGTCCTCAAAATGAGACACACACACACACGCAGATTAATCAGATACCAACCTCTTTCTCTCTGAGCGTCTCCATTTGTCTTGTTCTCGCCATCCTCCCGCTTCCCGTCCGTGAGGAGGGAGGGAGCGTAGTGATTGGAGGAGAAGGGGTTTTTGGGGGGATAAAATGTGCAAATTTGGCGGGGAGCATCCTGTCCTCTTGAACAAGCACCCGCCCCCCCTCTAGTCCTCTCGTCCTCTCCGGTGCTTTTTACAGAAATAATACAAAAAAGGTTCTCCAAAAAAAGACTCTTTCCAGGGATTCATTTCATCTCTTCTCCATCCAACCATACCCCCCCCCCCCCACCGTCTCCTCCCCCACCTCCCCTACCTTCCCTAGGCTGACAGTAGTGTCGTGCAGAGATGTCGTGAATAATTTATCCGGCTCGGTTCCCCCCGCCGTGCCCCCCTCCCCACCGCTGGCGAAGCACACGCAACCCACACGCCAACGCCTTCACCAGCGATGTGATCAATAACCCTCACGGCTGTATCGATCACCGCGGCGCACGTACGTTGGGTTAAACATTCTTTACTTTTTATTTCTTTAAAGGATGACAGGAAGCTGCTGTTACTCAGTTGTTGGGGGGTGGGGTGGGGGGGGGGGGGGGGGGGGGGGTCCAAGAGGATGTGGGCAGAACAGAAACGCTTCCACTCCTCATGCTGTGAACACTGACCACTTCCTTTTAGTCTGTTTTTTGTCTTCCCCTCTGCCCCGAAAATATGAAATAAATACAGGTTAGCTGGTCCAGAAGTGCTCAGGCAACACTTGCATTAAAACTGAAGCTGGCGATGAACATAAAAACCCCCCTAAAACATGCAGTTTACAGTGAATGAGTTTGAATTCCCATTGATTTTACAGTCTTTCAACTTTAGCTAAAACCATTTTATTTTATTTCCTGGCAAAAAATGGCAGCTGCTTGCAGGGTTGGTTGAAAACACTGCTGCCTTGTCCCAACATTAACGCTGCAGAGAGGACCTTTCATTTTGTGTTGATCTGGGAATGTGGAAAAAAGCAGCTCATTTTGCACAGACCTGTTTGTCCCGTTACACCCCCCCTCCCCCCCCTCTCCCCCATGGGCCCAGCATCACGTTATATACACGTTATAAAAGGACAGAAGAAGACCTCTACAAACCAGAGGTAGAACGTGTGTGTATGTGTGTGTGTGTGTGAGAGTGAATCTTGACAGACTCCTGTATGCGACACCCCGCTGTCAAATTCCACCCGGGAGCCGATGATAGAAACGGGCGTAGAACCGGCGCTCCTCGTCCTCCACAACAACCAGCTTCTTGCATGAATAAACGCACACATAAATCACCGCTTCCACACATTTTAATCTCCTGCCCAAGTTGCTTTCTGGCCGGTGGGATTCTCGCACCGACAATGAGAATCCGACACGAAATGCGTGTCCTTTTTTCTGGCGTGATTTCATTAAGCTGTCATTAACCCCCCCCCCTCCCTCCAGGTGTACCAGGGCCTCGACGTCATCACCAACAAGGTGCCGGCTGAGGAGCGCGCCCGCTGCAGACACCACATGATCGGCTTCGTGGACCCGCTGGTCAGCAGCTACTCGGTGGTGGACTTCAGGAACAAAGCGCTGGCTCTCATATCCTTCCCCTGGAAAGTTGGACTATCCCACGCCCCCCCCGACCCCCCCCGTCCCCCTTCCTCCCCCAGATTATTAAATGGAATTGAGTCACTAATTGACTTTCTCTCACACACACGGACTGATCTGCCATGTCCTCTTTTCGTCAGCGTGTCTCACTGCAGATGTTGCAGTAAAAATGAGAAGAGTGGCTGAGATATTTATAGAGGTTCTCTCTCTCTCTCTCTCTCTCTCTGCGGGCAGTCACACCATCCCGCTGACACCAGCCGTCATACAGATGTGGAGAGAGGAGGCGATGAGTAGAGACTGTATTAATAGATCTAGGAGGACACACACACACACACACCAGTGCGGCGAGGGGCTGCGGTAGCTCCAGGAATAGGCTCAGTGCGCCGCGAACTCGCCGGTGGGTCGAGGGAGGAATGGAAAGCGAGGAATCCAGATTAGTAGGAGGAGACGCGACGTGGAGGAGTGCGGACCAGGAAGGAGAGGAGGGGTGTGGGGGGGGGGGGGGGAGGAAAGAGGGAGAAGAATGCCGACAAGCTCGAGAAGTTCAGAGTCGCAGGACCTAATGACGCGTCCTCGGCTATCAATGCTTCACTCAACGTGCTATAAACTCCCTCCTCTCTTCCTCCTCCATTGCTCGCAGTCCTGCAGCCCGCTTTCGGTTTTCCCTCCCTCGAATTCTCCCCCATCTCCTCCGTGCCTCTCTGCAAACACAGTGATGCACCCCTCTCTGTTGTGTGTGTGTGTGTGTGTGTGTGTGTAAAGAGGGAGGGGGGTGAGGGATGATGCGGGCTGATGAGCCTCCACCTTGTTTGAGTGGTTATTTGATTATGTCTGAGCGGAGGAGGAGGGCGAGGAGGCAGGAAGGGAAGGTGCAGGGCGAGAGACGATGTGATTGAAGAGGGGAGATTAAGAGCACTAAGGTGGGACAGACGGGCAGGCAGACAGACAGACAGACAGGCAGACAGACAGGCTGTGTGAGCAGGGAGGTCGGGTTTCAATTCTATTTGTAGTTTTGATTTGTAACCAAACTGTTTGGTGTTAAAGAGTTGGTTTGTTTGTTTATGAACAAATCATCAATTATTAAAGCTTTTAGGTTGTAAAGAAGAACCATTAAACCTTTAAAATAATGTATTCAGCTCGCGTTCATCTCGTTCCCATGTTGCAATACGGCAATTTGAGCCTGAATTTATTAAAACTTTTAAATATTGATTTAAAATAGTGATGTATTTATAAGCAACCAGTTGCAGCCTTTAAAAGCTATAACAGAATAGTGGATAAAACACTGTGGGTCTTAATTTAAAGCATATCACTCTTCACTAACTTTCCTGAAATAATACAATGACATTTTTACATAAATGTTTTCCTCAATGAACAATTAAATATTAGAGCGACAGATCACATTTACCAATAACTAATCGATGACGGTGTACTTGACTTTTTGATTTTAATAATAAATCACCACCTCCAGCGTATCTTCATATCAGCCCCCTGATCCGTGTTCTTCATCCAGCGCTTTATGAGCTCATGGTTCGTCTTGAACGTCAACGCTTGTTTTAAACGCGTGTCCGGCGCGTTCCTGTAAATACTCGCTGGCGGGATCCGTGACGCGCGAAGCGTTCCCCCTCGCACCCGTCTGCTCCTTAACGGCCTCCCACATCGACGACATGCACGGCAGGAACAAGCTGCCGTTGGTCGTGGGCGGGACGAACTATTACATCGAGTCTCTGCTGTGGAGAGTCCTGCTGGACGCGGCGGTGAGTCCACCTGAAATAAACCCGTTTATGGCTTCATGTCTTTATTTTTCTTCACCGGAGCTGCTTTGTGGTATTTTAAAGTGTCACTTAAATGTGTCTTCTAAGTTCCAGCTTTAAAAGCAGAGCTCTTAACGCTTCAGCACCTTGAGAGTAGACAAACCGCGCCGGCCCTTAAAGAGGCTCTATGGAAATGCGCTTTGCTGCGGCAGGAGGTGGAGGAGCCAGGGGACGCCGGAGACGAGGCCCCGGACAGGAAGTTGGAGCTGGAGAAACTGGGAGGAGCCGAGTTACACGATCGTCTGGCCGAGGTCGACCCCGAGATGGCGGCCATGTTGCACCCCAATGACAAACGCAAGATAGCCAGGTGATTGACGGGTCGCCGCCACGGCAACGCCACCCTGAATGTTTGATCCTACAATTAATCATACAAATGCAGAATAACGCATTAAGGAATATTCTATGGAAACTGTGGAAACGCGATTGTGTAAATTGTTTGTTTCATTTGAGCGCGCGGCCTCCACACCGACATGCGCGCACACGCACGCACACGCTTGATGAGTAGCAGCCTGCTGTTCCGTGCGAGCGGGTCAGGTTACTCTGTCCTCCTGGATGACAGCAGACGACAGGAATCATCTTTTCCTCATCACCTCGAGGCGCCGCTGAAGGATTTGAATCTCGCCGAATGTCAACTGTGTGATTTTATTTACCGCTTGTTGTCTCGTCTTTGGTATTTACTGCTGCCGCCGTGTTAATCATTGAGACCACTGTCAAACTAGACGTTTAATTTACACTGGGTTTAATAGATGAGTGGATGCGTATCTCATCTCAGTTTACCCGTCAAAGCCCGGCGGGGGGGCGGGGGGGCGGGGGGGGGACTCGTAGTGTGCTGCAGATCAGAGAGGCCTTTGTGTTTGTCTGCTGGTTTCCGACATAATGTTTGATTTACCCGTCTCTGTTGTCCACAGGAGTCTTCAAATCCACGAGGAGACGGGCGTCTCCCACAGCCGCTGGCTGGAGGAGCAGAGGGGCCAGGAGGGAGGCGGCGGGCTGGGGGGGCCGCTGAGGTACCCGGACCCCTGCATCTTCTGGCTGCACGCCGACATGGACGGTGATTTTTTTCCCGACGTTGCCAGAGCGACACCAACCGTTGCCACGCAACCAAGCGTCTCACGTTCGTCCTTTTTCATTTTTGTTGATGTTTCCATCTCCCCCTGTCCCCTCACCCCCTCACCCACCCACCCCTGCAGCTCTAGACAAGCGCCTGGATGCCCGCGTCGATGAGATGTTGTCCGCTGGACTCGTAGAGGAGCTCAGAGACTTCCACGTCCGCTTCAACCTGCAGAGGGTCCAGGACAACAGGTGAGAAGTGAGAGAAAAAGAGACGTCCTACTCGTAGCTGAGCTAACGGCTAACGCTAACGAAGGTTACACTGACTGAACCCCCCCAGGATTGAGCTTCGGTTGAAATGTAACGTTATCCTGATGTGTTCAAATCTAATCGTATGTGTTCTTGGTGAGAATCTTTTTCAACAATATAAAATTCATCTCCTGTTTAGCGTCCTAATCTTAACTCTAAGCAGGTTATAATACGTAATGCTGAAGGTTTATTTAAATGGAAGCTGTGATGGAGGTTAACCACGTTAACTGCCTCTAAAATCGGGTGCTGGAAGCATCACCAACGCCAAACTGCTGGAACAATCTATGCAAATCTACTTCTGGTTATTAAAATGCGAGAACAACGGCAATGTATTCCCATTTGAATTGTGTGTTTTTATGCAAATAGCCACTACAGAGGACGATCACCATTTAGAATTTGTAACTTGGAGGGTTGAAGTAAAGAGCCTCGCTGTAGCCGACGGGTCCCCGAGAGAAAACGCGTCTCCGTTCACGCTCCCATCGTCCCTTTCCTAAACAGATCCGGCCTTTCGGTCCGTAACCACGGCGATTTCCCGGGTATTTATTCCTCCTCCGCCGGCTGGCTCTGTTCCAATGGCCGTCGCTTTTCCCCCCCCCGGCGGCCCGCGGACCGATTTTTAGAAGCCGCGCACACCGGAGCGAGTTCAGCTCGGGACTGGTACTTCTTCAGGACGTCCTGTGACTATTAATAACTGCAGAGATGAGAGCCCTCCGCAGGACCTCAAGCACCGGCGGGGGGAGTCTGGTGATCGGCGCTAACGACCTCGGAGCCTCTCGCATTGATGCATTGTTGGAACAGGTCCAAGGAAGCGGCCTCTAGTGTTCTCTAGTTTCGTCCCTCCTTCCTTTCCTCACCCCGTCCCACCTCTTGCACCATCCCCCCTCCTCTCTGTCTTCCTCCACTATTGCCCTCTCAGCAATCTGATCACCCAAGCACTTTACCCCCCCCCCGTCCCGCCTCCCCCCGTCCCGCCCTCCGTCTCCCTGTCTGACTCCTTTTACCCTCTCGTCTCCGTCCTGCAGCTGGCTGCTGCGGCCGGACGTCAAGGTCAAGCCTCTCCCTCCGTCGCTCCATCCTTCTCTCTCCTCCCTCCATCGACTCCACACTTCCTGTCCTCTGTTGCTCTTCTCACATTTCCAGACAGACATGGTTTCCAGTTCACTCGTTCAGTGGGATCTGTTAATATTATCCCAATAGGATTAATCTGCTGGAATGTGCGTCCAAATGATCCCTTTAAACGATGCCATTTTCTTTTGATTGAGGCCTACTGGATTATGGCTCTGAAATTGCAGTTTAATTGTGTTTTTAGCTTTTATTTATATTTAGTGCTGTTCAAACAGGGATATGAGCACATTTATTTCCCTGGTGTGTGATCTCCATTCATTAATCAATAATATATTCAGCCTTTCTCTTTTTGTTGTTGAAGTAATCCAGTAATGGTGCAGCAAACAGGACCTGCAAGTAGCCCCAACAGACCCAAAAGGCCTCGTTCTGCACAGTCTAAATATTCAGACCCTGTGGGGGTTCAGTTCGCTGTTGGTTAGTTTGGTAATCGGTTAAACAGGTGCAGGCTCGATCTGTCGTTCCTCAAGTCAAATGTTGGAAAGAAAACCTTTTCTTGTTGCAGTAGAAATAAAAATTGCTATTACTATAACCCATCGAGAACAAGCAGCGGGGATCAAATTAAAGCGATAGTCTTGACGAGGATTGAAATATTACGTTTTTATTGTCTGATGTCCGGCTGCTGCAGCCAAAGAGACTTGATTTTAGACTCCGTTAATGTTGCAAATTGAAAACTGCAAAACTACTTTGTCATGTTTCACACGTAGTGGAAAATGCACATTAGTTGTAGTGAACGTTTTGCAGACTGAGTCCGGACACCCGGGGGCTCCGCTGCAGTTTTTTGAATGTCATTGTGTCACTTTTTGTCGGCCTCACGTCTGCTCGGACTGATCCTTGTTCACCGATAGAGGAGGAAAAGGTGAAACGAGTCCCCGCCGCGTGTCTGGAAATATCCCGCTGGAGACGGAGACCTTTTTGGTTTTATTGATGGATAAAGTTTCATCCTCTCTCGTCTCCAGTCAGAACTACCAACACGGGATTTTCCAGTCGATCGGTTTCAAGGAGTTTCACGACTACCTGACTGCTCCTGAAAGCAGCACCCAGCAGGAGAAAGACGCTCTCCGAGACAAAGGTCAGCGGGACACTCAATCTACGTCCCGGGGACGGATTTAGATTCAGTTCAAGCAGAAGAATTCATTTAATAATCTACAACAGCCTCCTTTAACTGCAGGTATAGAAGCTTTGAAGATCGCCACGAGACGTTACGCCCGCAAACAGAACAAATGGGTCCGTAACCGCTTCCTTAAACGTGAGTACCCTTCAACCACGTGCCCGTGTGTGTGTGCGAGCATTTGGTATCGCTCTATATGTTTGAATGTGAGCTGCTGTGACATCACGGGTAATGTTTGTTGCACACAAGCCGCTCGAAATCTTTGCCGCCGTCCCTTCTCAGCCCCGCAGAGCGCAAAGCTGCCAAACAAACGCCAGGAGCCCAGACAATGTTTTAACATGCATGTGAAGGCTGAGCGTGTTTCTGCCCCGTATTAACCCGGCCTGCTAATCCCGTTAGGCCCAAGTGGCTTATGGGCCGCGCCGGCCCTAAACCCCCAATACCCCTCTTTTCTGACCGCACGCACCATCTGATCTTCCTCGCGTGCCTTGTGGCGGTGACCTGCGCTCCCACCCGGACGGAAACTATTTAGTTATGGTGGTTTTGTTTTCGCATTTCAAGCGAGTTCTCGAAGTTGTCGTGCGCGTGCTCTCAAGCCGCCGCTCATCCCGCCCTCCTGTCTGCGTCGTCCGTGTTCACCTCGCTCCCTCGCGGTGACCGCTGACCTCGTTTCTGTTTCGTCTGAGCCCTGTGCACACACACACACACACACACACACACACACACACACACACACACACACACACACACAGCCTCAGCTGAGCCGGCTAATCTCCTGAAGCATTACAGAGCTGCCGGGAATCCACCCCGACCACACAGACTCGGGACAAGGGGGTCACCGGGGTCACTGGGGGGGTCTACGAGGACCAACCCGAGCAGACGCAGGCCGGCGGGCCGGAAGGGGAGGAGGAGTCGGACGTGGCGGAGCGCCTCAGGTCTGGGTGGGAAAAAGATCCCCCGGAGCTGCTCGTAGATGTGCAGGAGGCCGACTCCCTGGAAAGCTCGCGCCTCACCTGGATTCGGGTTGCGGGGGTCGGGGGTGGGGGGGGTTCAGGCGGGCGTTTCGCTGTCTTAAATACTTTCCGGCAGGATGCCCGCGTTCTCCAACGGGCTCGACTGTGGCGGCTGCGGGGATTTAAGCAGCCAGAGCGAATTAAATCAAGCTTAATTGGTCTCGCCTCTGAGTGCATCTGTATGTGGGTCCAGGCTGAACAGACGCGCGTGTTTTTAAAGGGGAATGGTCAATTAGCAGATTTAATTACCCATTAAGAAAACGGTAATTTGAGGTTAAATTAATGTTAATAAGCACCACGTTGTAATGGCGAAAGGTGCCTGCGCCCTAAACGTCTTTCTTTAATTCCCCCAAAGGCCGGCACACACACACACACACACACATATGAACACCCTCCCTGTAACCAGGATGCCCAGGTGAGTGTGATGTATGTTTAGAGAGAGAGGGTGAAGGACGGAGGCAGACAGAAAACAACACATGGGGAGCTGTGAGGGGAATCTGACACGGCCGCCGGCAACAGGTGTGAGGCCAGTTTACACACCCGTGTGCCCTCTGCGGTGTCATACACACAAATGCAGCCTCCTCGCCGGGGATGGGGGGGGGCACAAAGACCTTTCTGTCACCTACACGGGTCGGAGGGCTGTAACAGAGAGGAATGACGCAGAGGGTTCGAGGAGATGCGGCGCCGGGTTCTTTGCCTTCATGCGTCGGAGTGGAAACAGGCAGCGAGTCCATGAGAAACCCCCCCAAAATTAATATTACTAAGAAAAGCAGCCACTTTTCATGTTGGGTTTTTATGATTAATTACTATAAAACTACAGAAGCCTTGTCGTCCCCCCCCTCTCTCTCAAACACACACACAAGCAACCCGCTCCTTCATCTCTCTAATTATCTTTGTCCAGAAGTCAATCATTATTGGCAAAAAGATTTACAAAATGAACGTCTTTTTGTTGGGGGATAAAACGAATCATCAAAACCTGGCGAAACGTCCTTCACATGTTTTTGACCCGCTGCCGAAATGTCAAACGCAAACAACACGGAACGAAGGAGACGACAAAAAGTGGAAGAGGAACTCCGCGGAAAAAGAGGAAGGAGGCCGTTCAAAGCGAGCGAAGGCAGCTGCTGAGCTGCAGCCGTGGGCGGCAGCCAGAGGAGCACAGCTGGGCGGCGCTCGGCCTTTTATAGCGGCGGCAAAAAAACGCCAGGAAGACACGACAAATGGCTGCCGGCCGCTTTGTTTCCGTTGCAACAGGTGGACGCCTGTTTCCGACACACACGCACACGCACACGCACACGCACACGCACGCACACACGCACGCACGCACGCACGCGCGCCGCTCTGGCCAGCAGCTGCCAGGCGACAGGAGATGCTCTCTCTGGTTGGCAAAGCGATCTCCCTCGTGTGCTTGAAAGGCGAGGCGATGTGTGCGTGTGTGCGTGTGTGTGTGTGTGTGTGTGCGTGTGCGTGTGTGTGCGCGTGTGTGTGTGTGTGTGTGTGTGTGCGCGCGTGCGTGTCACCCTGCTCTTTGTCCATTCTGTGTTGTTTTTATTTTATCGACCCTCGTTCACCACAGAGTGGATTAAAGGGGATCAATTTCACCAGATCCCCGTGCGGGAGAGGGAGGGGGTCCGTCCAGCATCTGGCAACCTACCACACAAGATCTCCCTTCTATTCACCGGCCGGTGGGGGGGCGGGAGGGGAGGGGGGGGCGCGCAATACGAAAGCGAGATCTCTCCATTTGTACGTCTGGTGAAGGTATGCCAGGTGAGGCTTGCCGCCGCCTGCCTGCTGTTGTGTCACAAACACAAAAGACACACACACACACACACAGACCGTGAACACACACGATAAACCCGAGGCTGTGATTAACAGTCAGTGATGTTTTTTAACAAAACACGCGGTCAACAAATTGACTGCGTGAACACAAATGCCGGACAGGTGTTTTCTGCGGATGAGTGGTTTCCACGGCGACGGCAGGGATGCAAAGCGGGGCAGGTGCTGGCGTGTGCGCAGGACGCGGCAGTAAGTAGCGCTCCGTGGCGCCCGGAGTCGGTCCCTCGCGGTTCAGCCTCTGTGTGGGGAGGATTAAGGCATAAAAGCCTGCCGGGTTAATGGGGTTCATTCACTCGGTACGTGTTCTCCACACCTTTTTATCGGAGGGGAAAAAAAAAACGCGTTCAGCTTTGTGCCTTTTTTAAAATGAGTTCCAGCAACGTCGGCGGCTCTTTCCGCCGCTGCGGATTTAAAGGTCACAGCAAATATTTGAAGGATTTACTAGATGTTTTTGGACGGGCATTCGGGGTCCCCACAGGATAAACCCTTCTCACTTTGGTCACAACCCGACTTTTCCTCAGGGCCATTTAATCAGTATTTCGCCAATTCTGGTACCACGAAATCCCTGCTTTAATGTTTAATGCCAAACAGCAAATGTTAGCATCCTGGCACGCTGCTCCTTTTTGTTGTGAATCTTGTGCTTTAATACACAGTTTTACATTTAAAAAGCACCCGCTTTATACAAAAACATCTCGCCTTCCAGATCATGTTTTCTTTAAATAATTTAGTCGAACCCTTGCAGGTACTCAAGGATAATTTTTGTTGTTTTGACATTTTTTTCTACAAGTTGCACACACCGATTTCCTGAGCATCTTTTCTTCAATCAATGCAGGGCAGTGGCTCTTCATGCAGACAGACAGACAGACAGGGACTGATGCAGCTCTTTTATTGTCCAGGTCTGACCTGGAGACTGCTGACCGGGGAAAATAGAAACACGGCAGGTGGAAGAGTTCGTGGGAGGAAGAGAGAGAGAGAGCGGGTGAAAGCTGAAGCCGGACTGACGGAGCGAGAGAGCGAGGGTGCACAAGAGATGAGAGGGGGAGGGAGGGAGGGAGAGACGTTATCGAGCCGGTGTGAGTCAGCGGGTTGACGGAGCTTCAGGGTGCGGCTCCGGGCACGTCGCTGCTCCTGTAAATGTCCCTCCCCGTCGCATCCATCCCGCAGTCGTCGTCGTCGTCGTCTGATGAAATGTTCGTTTGTTCCACGAGATGTGAAAACAATCCGCAGCTCCGCCCCTTCGATGAGCGTGATGGTGCGACACGTTAGAGGGGCGCCGAGAGGGATCAGCACGCCGACCTCACACATTGTAAAGGAAGTCGGGCGGCGTTGTGTTACGTGTATTTTCTGCTCGGCTTTGACCTTTTGTTTTCTGTGTGTGTGTGTGTGTGTGTAGGACCAGGAGACAGCGTGCCGGTGGTGTACGGCCTGGACGTGACGGACGCGTCGCGGTGGGAGGAGACTGTGCTGAACCCCGCACTGCAGATACTGGAGAGCCTCAGCAAGGTGGGGCCTCGATAGCTTCCTGTCCGTCAGCGGCACTCGTAGATCTTCCTCCTGCGCTGCTCTTTGTTCCTCCAGATTTCATCATATTCTCTCTTCTTTCCACCACCTTATTTGCCTCTTTTTACCACCGTTTGTTCCTTTCTTAATACCTCTAATTTGTACAATCAAATACTACTTGTCCTCCTTTTGTGTACTGAAACTTATTTTTAAAGTCTCCCAGCCTTCCTGCTCCGTTGGTATTCCTAGATATGCGAGCACAGCCTTGCATAAGCGCTCTATTAAAGGAGCCCTGCGGAGCCTTTGACCGTTTTGGCTGTTACTGTTTTGTTCGTTGGTGGCAGTAACGTGGCAACAGACGCAGCCAAACACCAGCCAAGGTCGCGCTGAAGAAGAGCCAACGCATGTGTAAACAATGTTTGAAATACGAGGACAGAAACGCGCTCAACGTGTTTGTCAAAGTTAAAAAGAAAAATATTAAGCATAAAGTGCAGTAACAAACAAGTAACAAAGTGACGAGTGACACCAAAGTGATAAATGACAGTTAAAGTGGCATGTGCAGTATGAGGGGGAGTGACCGGTGGAGTGTTATAGTCAGTCAGTGGGGGACCGGCTCTGTTGATGAGCCCGACTGCAGACGGGAAGAAACTGCTTGTGTGGCGGGAGGTCTTAGTCCTGATGGACCTCAGCCTCCTGCCAGATGGAAGGGGCACAAACAGGTTTTGTCTGGGGTGAGAGGGGTCGGCCGCGATCTTTTTAGCTCGCTTCCGAGACCTGGAAGCGAACAAGTCCTGCAGGGACGGCACATTGCAGCCGATCACCTCTCTGCAGAGCGGATGACACGCTGCAGCCTGCCCTTGTCCTTGGCTGTGGCTGCAGCGTACCAGACGGTGATGGAGGAGCAGAGGATGGACTCCATGATGGCCGTGTAGAAGTGGACCATCATCGTCTTTGGCAGGTTGAGTTTCTTCAGCTGCCTCAGGAAGAACAACCTCTGCTGAGGCTTCTTGGTGATGGAGCTGATGTTCAGCTCCCACTTGAGGTCCTGGGTGATGATGGAGTGCAGCTCCAGCCCTAAAAAAAAAATCCTAAAAATCCGACATTTTTGCTTCATTCAGAGCGAGGAGCCAGCTGTTCAGCCAATCAGAGCAGAGGGGGCGCAGCAGAGGAACAAGCGGAGCCGCCACGCGTGTGATCAGTGTGACAAAGTGATCATCGGGGACCTGGAGTGGACAGGTGAGGCTGTGCAACACCTGTATCATCGCTGTCATTTAAACACGTACTTGCATTCATTTTATGTGAATGATTGTTTATATACATATATACACAATATCATGTTGGAACATATTGATTTAGTTTAGTAAATGGTGTGTGTATATATATATATATATATATATATAATAAATAAATAAATAAATATAATGTATATGTGTATGTGCATCTATATATGAGGAATAATCTGTTTATTTGAGCAAAGTCATTTTCTATAAGTGTGTCGTTCCTAAACAAGCCGACACGTCAGCTTTCCCGCATACGCGGCTGCGGAGAAACATCATCGCCGCTGATGCCCAGCGGATGTCCCATATCGCTCGTCATTATATTACATGTGTGTCGACGGCGTGTTCGTTCTAAACAGATGTGTTCTTAGCGGGTTCTCTGTGATATCTACGCTTTAGATGCCTGTGGAATGCAGCATAAAATAAATGAGTGCCTCAGACCCTTAAAACCTCTCTCCGTAGCAGAGTGTGTTTTTAGTGACTCTGTAATGTGATGGCAGTAGTGACATTGCAGTTTTTGGAGGCCAGTGAGCCTTCTGCTTGTTATTCTATGTGGAGAGGCCACTCAAACCACTTCAGGCTTCTAGTTTCAGGGACAACAACAAAAAAACACATGTTGCAATCCTCCAGAGTGCACCTGATGAGTATCACTTCTTTATACTAGACTATATTTATATATATATATATATATATATATATATATATATATATATTTTTTTTTTTACTTGCAGCTCACCTGAAGTCCAAAAAGCATCGCCATCACGTGAGGAAGAAGTTGAAGTCCGATCCGGCCGCTGCCCCTCCGGCCTCTGCTGCAGGGACGGTGGGGGGCGACTCGGAGGACTCTGGCGGTACCGTTGCCCCGGGCTGCACGGAGGCGGCGTCTGGAGACGTCGGGACGTCTCAGGAGGACGTCCCTGTGACGTCGTAACAGTGGCGCGGACTCTGGACTTCGTACTTTCAGGTTTCCACCCGCTGACCTCTGCTCACCTCCCGGCCCTCTCAGGCCTACTTTCTGCTCCCAATGGAGTCCAATTTGAACTCCAGTGCCTCTATTGACCTTATTTGTGGGCTGAAATGGGCTGACCGACCTTCTACGTCCTGCAGGTTAAAGAATTGATAACACCAGATTATCAAAAAGACTACTTTTGGATGGATCCTTGGAGTTTCATTTTGAAGGAGATGTACTGTTTTTTCCCCCCCAAATATCTTTATTGCTTTTACTTTAAGATATAGCTTTATTTAAAAGAATACATCTCAAATTTGCTGCAGCCAGGAACTATAATTGCCAAATGCCCTTTTTTCCCCCTTACCGCCTGTTATTATAAAAGCTGTTTTTTGTGATGTTTTGTCTTCGTGAGCATTTCCTGGTTTGTTTCTTTGTCTTTAACTTGAACCATCATGCACTTTAAAAAACGTTTCTCAATAAACCAAAGAAGCTTCTCAACCGGAGGACGACCGCCGGTGTTCTGGTTTCACCTTCTCACCTGATCGCAGGTCACCTGACCGCAGAGAGAGAGAGTGTTTTTCACTGCGCTGTTTATCTGGCCGGGGTGTGCCTCCCATCCACGCCCTCCCTCCCCCCTCCGCTGCTGAACCGCATGCACAATACCTGGCATCGCTTGGCGCTCCCTTTCTATCTCCTCACCTGCCGCTTTTCCAAGAATCGGACAATGGTTCCACGGTCCCGGGCAGCACGCCGTCTTCTCTCTAAGGCTGAGACAAATTCTTTCACTCTGAGTCGCGTTCACAGGCTCCCGGCGCTTGACCTCGTCCACATGACTGGAAATATTTCCAGCCATATAATAGCTGGAAGTGTGTGTGTGTGTGTGTGTGTGTGTGTGTGTGTGTGTGTGTGTGTGTGTGTGTGTGTGTGTGTGTGTGTGTGTGTGTGTGTGTGTGTGTGTGTGTGTGTGTGTGTGTGTGTGTGTGTGTGTGTGTGTGTGTGCGTGTCCCACATTCTCTCTTTCCAAACTGGGTCAGGCCTCCAGCGTACTGAAGGGGTACCGTACAGTATGTGGTAACACGAGGGCAAAGGTCACCGTGTAACTGGTTCTGTGTTGTTGTTTTTTTATGACCTTTCACTGTGTTTTGATCCAGGTTTGTTTTTCTGTCCTTCTTTGTATTGTCTCTGGTGCAATGATGCACCTTTTTTTTTTTCTTTTTTTTTATCGAAGCCTCACGTTCTCTTCACCAACTAATCGTGGAATGTTCTTATCTGGACTTCCCGGCACCTCCAGGCGCTGCTGAATCACTCCACGTTTAGAAGGAGACGACACTGACATCAGGCCTCTTGGGCCGCGCAACAAGGGCAGCGTCCACGGTCACAAAGCCAATTAGGGATTTACGCGCCGAGACGCAGTAGATCATCTATGGACACACACACACACACACACACACACACACTCACGCACTGAGTGAACTCGTTAGCTCCAGACAGTGAGCACAAAGAATCAACACACTGGGCCTGTTTGAAATGGGAAACCTGCCACTGTGGCTTCCCACGCACACTCAAATAAAAGTATGTGTGTTTTTTTTAGATGTCTCAAATGTTTGATTATATTACTGCTGTTTTTTTATTTTGTTACTATTATTTTTTTTAATCAGTCGTACCAGCCGCTAGATAACTCACCCAGTTGTAGCGCCCCAGTCTCTCCCCTCTCTCCCTCTCTCTCCTCCCTATGGCGGCTGGCTGTGTGTGTCCACAGAGCACACTCTGTCCTATGGAGGGGGCCCACCGGAGGGGGAGGGGGGGGGGGCACAGGCTTCCTTATGTAAGGCAGCCTATAGACGCTTGTTGTCTGGCCTCTTTGCCGTCAGGGTTTCAGGGCCTCCGGTCACTGGCTTTACTGCACATACTGCATCCAGTGTAGTGATTCAGTAGTGAAATGTTAGGTTTTATTTAATAATCCTGAAAATACCTTTTTTTTAAAGCGTTGGTCTGTAAATTGAACCAATAATTTGAAGATGTGATTTTAGCTGAAGCGTCATTGCACTGCGGGTCGTTTTCTTTTAAATTCCTTGGTTACGGACCAAAAAATCTTCTTTAGAAACACGATTGATGTTTAAATTTGAAACCTAATCAAGAGATAATCCTGACAGAAATGAACGAGTTGCAGCCCTGAGAAGATTTGTTAAGACTTTTGGGGTTGGATAGGATGGTCAAATAATTCTCATTTGCATACGACAAACGCGTAGTCCGGTTTAGCATCACGGGCGGGCGGCTCGTGCTTTTCCTTTTTCTTTCTTTTGAAAAGCGTAATTAGACAAAAGGAGATGCATATCGTGTTAATTGCTTTAATTAAGAGGTGCCGCTAGGAGGATTTCACAGACTGAAGGCGTGCCAGCCTTTTCCTTCTGTTTACGCTCTTGCTATGCTAAGCTAAGTAGCTTTGTGCGAAGAGACTGATATCTGCCATTAGTGTATTTTTGTTTGTATCCCCTCGTACACAGTGTGTGTGCTGCTGACCTGCAGAGCCTCTCTGCTGTAGTTGTGTCATCCAGTGACTGTGCGTCTGGGTAATTTGGAGTGCACTTAATCCTAATCTCTAATCCCATTTGACTAAACATTCCCTGCCATCTGGCCTTGGCCAGACAAAAAGGGGGGAAAACACGCAACTACACACACGCAGACAGACATGCGAGCGGCTAATCAGATCGCGTCGCAGCTGCGGGTCGAAGACGCCGATGACTCGACCACGACGAGGGAGCTTTATTGCTGATCAACACGCTGCGGTCTGAACATGCTTACAGATAGTACAGAAGGACACATATTCGGGCGGAACACTAGACGCCACACGTTTTTTTTTTTTTGCAACCTCGGGCCGGGAGTGTGTGGAACGCGAAGGACTCTGTTAGAAATGTGTCGCTTTCGTCTCCGGTAAACACGGCGGCGAACAGCGAAAGGTCAGCGAGCGTCACGGCGAGCAGAGAACGCGCAGGCATCAGCTCCTCGTTTATGAGGAGGACACGGACGGTTCAGAGCGAGACGCTCAGGTGTGACCCAATCATACATACTTGGTTCCTTTATATATACTCATGTAATTGTTGTGTTTGTGGCTTTATAGATGAACGCACGCACGCACACACACACACACACACTGAGGGATGAGTGTGTGGCGGCTAAGAGACGGTGGTTTTGTGATGTTTCAATGCAATCCGATGTAGACTATGCATCCAGAGTGCACACCATCATTTATTGATGTGTGTGCGTGTGTGTGTGTGTCTCTATAGGGACGAGTGAGGTTCAGCGGGTTTATGCTGCTGCTCCTCCTCTTTTTGTCTCGCCGAGGAGGCCGCTGTTTACAAGGAGACGTGACAGAAGGACGTGGAGAGGAAGAGACGTGATTAGATGTGAATAGCCTTCAAGGAAAGTGTCATAGGTGCAGTGTGCCTACACCCCCCCCCCCCCCCCCCCCCCAAAGTCCACCCTCCACACACATTTCCTGCCGGGTTATGTAATGCGGGGGGCGCTCGGTAGTTTTTTCCCTTCGTCGTCTACCCTTCCCAGTCCAGAGCATAACACGCCTTCCTGTTTTTCCAACAACCCAATGAACCCTTTTCCCAACACAAGCACGCGCACACACACACACACACACACACACACACACACACACATACAGCATTGTCACCTTTTGTAAGTAATTTGCTTATTTTATTTAAAGCCGCTTACCATTGATGTATTGTGTCTAGTGGGCCATGATAATGTGTCTCACTCCTCTCACACTGTGTGTGTGTGTGTGTGTGTGTGTGTGTGTGTGTGTGTGTGTGTGTGTGTGTGTGTGTGTGTGTGTGTGTGTGTGTGTGTCATCAACTTCATATCAAAATCAATCCTCAGTCCATTTCCTCTTTAATCTATCTGTGTGTCCACTTAGGCGAGAAATGGGTGTGGCAGCCGATACATGACAAACAATACAAGTGTGTGTGTGTGCGTGTGCGCGTGCCCGCGCATTTGATTCCATCTGCGTGTGAAGAGCAACGCGCACTCCGCGGTGCATAATGTGGGAGACGCGCGTGCCCGTTGTCAGTGGGCTAAAGCGCTGGAGCATTTTCCCGCCAGTGCGGCGTTTTGTGGGAGGGGCTCCGGCTGGGCGCAGTAGCAACAAAGAGCCGGGGCTTCCCGCTCGATATGCAAATGAGGGGGCGGTGGGCGGGGCGTGGAGCCTCCCATTCTGCGGCGCTTAACGCTTTCACTGCCACGTCCGGCTCCTTCTGGTCACTCAGGTTTGTATACACTTTTTTTGACGTTAGTGTGAAAACATAGTGTTCTTTGTGCAGGTCAAAGGTTAAATGAGCTGCTGAACATTATTCACCCTCCGTTTGATTTTCCACTGTCTTTGCAATGTGTTACTTTACTGGAATATTACATGGTCCCAGATTACCAGTGTGGAAATGTGATTTACCATAAATTAAGTTAGTCATTTTTTAATGGAGGTTGTCCTTGAACTACATATTGTACCGTCAGGATCTATAAAGGTCATAAAATAAATAATTTGTTATTATACTGTACCTTGCAATTAGTTATTTTATAATACATTTATTCAGCACTATTCATTTAAATTGTCTACTCACTGTATTGTACAAAGCTACAATATGGATATTCTACATTTAGCACGTATTATAAAACAGATGTGTGTGTGTGTGTGTGTGTCTACTTTGAACTGCCCATGACATGCCCGTGTTGTAAGTGTGTTATGAAGCCAACGTAACATTAGACCAGTAGCAGCTGTCGCGCACATACATGTGCGCTCCACGCACATACTCATCCCCCTATTTCAAACAAAGGGCTCTTTTGTATGAACAAACCGTGTGCTTCGACACGCTAAGCAGGACTCCCACTCCCCTGTGCACTGATATTTCAGATATTCACTCACCGTTCTCTCCATTTGTGCATTTCTCTGATTCAAACTCTGATTCTTTGACAGGAGCTGCATGCTTATTCCTGTGACTTGTGTCTATAGAAACACGGTGTGATTCCAACAACACCACCTTGGTTACAGCTGGGTTGACACCCCCCCACCCCCCCCATGTTAACTATTTAGCGCTGTTAGCATCATTGTGAGTTTTGCCGGCTAAACTTCAGCCCTGTCCAGAGCCGTCTGGATGCAATAGAAATGCCCCTAAACCTCAAATGTAGCCAATTTCACCCAACAGCTGAATCTCAAAGACAAAAGTTTTAAATGTACCAAATAACTGCAGACTTTTTCCTTTTGAATGAGAGTCTTTGTCCTCACGCAGCTGCGGAAATGCACTCGCAGGCACACACACACACACCCATGAGGTGCAAGTTGAGTGCAGGGCATCGCCCGGTGTTTTACCTGCGAGGAGAGCGACCTTCTGCTGATACCAACCAGGTCAGGGCGGCGTGTGCATCAGATAGACGTGTGGGAGGCTGTTTGGGCGGACAGAGTTGAGTGAAAGGCGGGACGGGAGGCCGCTGTTGAACGGACCCACAGTTTGGCTGATAAACTGCCCCCCCCCCCCCCCCCCCCCCCTCTTCCCTCCCACAGGGCAGTTAACGGTTAATAGCTGGGACTTAAAGGCGCAAAGCCACAATGTAAGCGGGTAATTTGCAAAACATTTGCGGGGAACTTTAGGATTAACTGATGGCCTCGGGAATTCCCCGACTCGTGACCCCGTGTGACCTGCTCGCCGCTCAAAGCGCCTCCTGCACAACGACAACCGTCCAAACCCCACAACACTTTGCCTATTGTACTTCCTCGTTTCATTGTGGCATTTGTTGAATTACTTCTTTATTGGAAGGCCCAGTGTCCGCTGGTTGTGGGTTTTATATCCCATGCTGGTTAAATGGGGCCAAACCAGAGGAACTCTTATGACTCTTATGTAGGTCTTGGCTCAAAAGTAGAAAATCTACTCTTAATTTCCCTAAAACAATTATCTGCAGCGACTTCACTGCCTTCAGTGTCTGTCACTCAGTACACAGAGTTACAATGCATGACCTACCCATGTGATTTAGCGCTTGTTATCTTGTGCTCACGGCGTCTCCTGAAGGGCAGTAAATAATTAACATTTGTCAGTTGTAAGGTGGGTTTTTTGTATTTGAATGCATGCCATCGGGGAAGTAAAGTGAGACATTTGTTCCTTGTTTATTACACGACAGTTAGGGCACAAAGCCAAAGCCGCGGATGCGCTGCAACACACACACATGCACACACACCTGTCACATCCCGCTGCTGACCAAACCACCATTTGCCTACAATCTTCTTGTTCATTCCACTTCCAAATCCTCCCGTTTCTCCTGCAGCAGCTTGGTTCTGTCTGCGCTGGTTGCATTCCGCCTGGCGGGATGCTGCAGCATCTTCTTGCTGCTCTCTTTACCAGATATGACTGCTGGCAGGCCCCTCCTGTGTCCCCCGGCCCCACTTCACACCGTGCGGTGCAAAAAACCCTGTCGGGACCTGAATTCAGATGGCAGGAGTGATGGTGATGATGGTGTTGCGCTTAATGGATGTTTTAAAGGTGTTTTGATCCACTGTTACATATTCGGAAAAACAGATCAATGCCATCTTTCCTCTTTTTTGTAACATATTAAAGCATCGGAAGGTCTTTATTAAAGGGAAATAAGCCTCTTCTTTTTTGATCCGATTGTATTTTTTGCTCAGTCTTTCATTTTCTTATCCTTTGCTGCCTCCTTGTGGCCAGTACATAACTACATAACTGTCACAAGCAATCGATTCCCAATTCCAATCCAGCCCCGATCTCATTCTGGGTTGAGTGAGTTGTGGGAGAGCTTCCTCTTCAAGCTTGTTTCTGCACCTTGAAGAAGACGTCTTTGTTCACTTCGCACTATACGAGGAAGACGACTCGCGTGGGAACTGACGCTCACTGCCGGGCTGGAGGTCATGTGAGGATTTCAGTCTGGATCTAAACGAGAAATGTGTGCGTCTGTGTTTGATGTGTGTACACTAACGGTTCACACCCTTCCTGCGATGTCCTTCCTCGCGACTTCATCAAAGTGCTGTTCACATCGTCTCGACTGAATATTCTTGAGAGAAAATTAAAACTATGCAATATTACACTTTGCAGTGCTAAAATAGCCTCATGCATGACGTGATGGGTTTGTGCACATTCTATTTGAACGAATGTCGAAAGGCTTCCGCGCTGCTCTGAGGTGCTTTTTTGGACATTTCTCTCGTTTTATTTAACAGTAGCTTGATTTCACCTCTGCAGACGTTTTCTTACCGCCGGTTGTCAGGTGACCTTACTAAGAACAATAATAACTAATCCACACCTGCAGTTTAGGTTGAAGCAGGATTCATCATCCAGCACAGATGGTTAAGATGGTTTAGTGCATCGAAAATTGACCTTTTATTTCTTATAAGAGAAAATGTAGCTTCCTTCCTTAGATTCCTTGTGGAGCCGCGATGGCTCTTAAAAAGCTTTTCTGTTCATCAAATTAGCAACGGCGTTAAATGTGATCATGGATGGAGCTCTAAAGCTGTACGGACACACACCACGCGTTGTTGAATGTAATAAATGACAAGTTTATTGTTGCACAAAATGTACAAAATAACAAGCAAATGGACGGCTCCTACACCCCCCACCCTCCGGTTCACCTGCAGTAATGAAGCTGATTTTCTGAAACCTATGACTACGGCAAGTCCGATGGCCCAAGCCAAACGCATGGTACTTCTGAGAGACAACACATACCCAATTTCAGCGTCACTGAACAATTAAAAATGAATAAAAACACCTTATTTACACATTTCTGTCAGAACTTTTACAACATGCCATCTATATATGTATACAGACTATGCTTGTTCGCATACCCCTGTATAGAAAATATATTATAAGATCAAATTAAATTAGACTAAGGGCCTATAGACATCCAAAGTACAGCACTTCTTCCTCCGTTTGATTTTTTTTTTTTTTTGATTTTTATTTCCCGCTTCAATTATTTCGTTCTTTGACAACCTCATACTAAAAGAAATAACTCTTATCGATGCAGATTCCCACGTATGTTCTGTTCATCCCTTGAGGACCCAAGGCGACCGCACGGATGCCCGTTGAGAAAAGCCTCACATATTTACACCGGAGCGCTCAGAGATCTGCCTTTTGGAAATGTGAATCTGACGGCCTTATTTGTGAGTATCGTATCACATATTATGTCCTTGAAATAATGATCGGCTGATGTTTCACGGGACCGCAAGACCCCGTCTCCGCCCCTCCGCCCCTCCCAATCCTCAAACTTGGCTTCATGGTGGAAGAAAAGCAAAAACAGCTTTGGCACTGGGTGAAGAAGTAAGTGTGCTGTGGTTTCCTCGAAGGCTTTTTGAGGCCTTTTTGAGCACTAATGTAAGAAGCTTGAGGCAGATGTTCTCTGAACGTGAGCCTCAACGTATCCGTGCAAAGCCAAAAAGGGACGAAGTGACTGATATCTTACAAGATACAGCTGCGATATCTGGACCACATCGGCACCATGGAGATGGAGAGAGAGCGGCGTTGTTCAAGTAAAGCCGGAACAATCACATGATGTTTTGTGCTGGAACACATTGAGCTTCAGGGGACACAACGTTGGATCGAGCTTTTTGTTTACTTGGAAAAGCCACATGTCCCAAGGATGGATGGGTGAGGATAGGGGTGAGGGTGGTGGGAAATCAGGGAGAATAACGGAGGTGGTCCCAAAAAGACTTCTCGTCTCCTCGCCTCCTTTCCTTCAGCTGCACCGATGCAGAAAGTGGACAAAACAGGTGGAAGCAAATCTCCGGAGGGCCTCCATCACATTGCTTCATGGATCACCTGAAGGTGGAGATCAGTGCAGCTGACGGAGACAACCTCCACAGCCTAAAGCCTCCTGAGCGGGTGGGGGGGCCTCAGGGATTTGGACCCCTGCGGGCGGGGGGGCGGAGATGAAGTTGTTTGTGTGCAAAAATACTTGTCAGACTACAGCTGGAGCATGAACCCTTTTTCTTTTTTACATTTTCAGCTTGCCGCGGTTCTGACCTTACGTTTTTTGCAATATAGCTTAATCTTTAATTCTACTTCTTTTTCACCTGCTGCATGTGTTTCACTTATTTTTAATATATATCTATATTTCATTTTCTGGCTTTTTTTCTTCTCTTTTCTTACTTTACAAAATGAGAGACAGAATGATGGACAGCTGACAATATATATAATAGTTTTCCCTCTTATTCTCATCAGGTTTAAGCCCAGAGATGATTTCCTTTGTTCGTTGTAAACAAACGGGTTTATTGGCCACTCCTCCTCCTCCTCGCCTCCTTTTTCCGCCTCCTTCAAGTGCACTCCTTCTCCCCCCCCCCCCCCTCCTCCTCCTCAGGGCCCTCCTCATTGCAGCAGGGCCCTGATCTGTTTGGAGGTGCTGTCGTCATTTAGATGCCGTGTCGTGTACCTGAAGAGGAGAGACGTGTTTTAAAAAGGAGGATTTTCTCGTGGGTGTTTTTCTCTGTCGCGCACACACACACACACACGCGCACACACACACCTCAGTGCGTTCAGGAGTCCCTCCACACTGTTGGACGGCTGCTCTTTCAGCACCTTGATGCAGCCCTTCATCTGGCCGGAGCAAAGACAACGCGGCGGGTTAGAGGACGTCCTGCTGCTTGAGCGCCGTCTCAAAAAGCACACGTTTAGACAACGATACATGTTGAAATATTTGAAATAAAGCAAAGTCTGGTTGTTTTCACAGGTGAATTTTTGCACCTCGCGCTGTTGGACTCAAAAAGGTTAAAAATATTTAGTATTTTAAAGGGTAAAGCAAAAATATCTCATTATATATATATATATATTGATTTTCAGGGCAGCCAGTTTTTAATGCTGATTGTTAATCAGTCACTTTTTGTCTCAGAGGGAACAAATCCAACTCATTTCCAGCTTCCTACTTTCGGACGGTTTCTACTGAACATGTTCTCATGCTTTAATAAGAAAAACTGTCCGTACATACTGACCGAAACACTTTTAGTGTTTAGAGAATCTCCTTAAGTTCCCCTCCTGAAAAAAAGCCCCCAGATACGCAGAATTCATGTTCGCAAGAAGAAGGAAGTTTTTCATGACTTTTCTGTATTTAACGTCTGACAAAGCAATTCTTCTGAGGGCAGAACTTTGCAGCTTTTGCCAATGTTTTACTAGAAAATGTGTGTGTGTGCGCGCATTTTAGTTAATTAGCCAAACGACCTCATCGGGTGCAGGAACCAACCCGACCGCGGCTCTAAATGCCTTAAAAGCCTTTTAATGCGATCGCACAGACGTCTTAAAGGCTTCTGTCCGCCACAAAGACCCACGTTTCACAAGAAGACGTCTTAAACGCAGGTCACCGCTGCGCACTCACATCTATTTTGGAGGTCTTGGCGAAGGCCCCTACGGGGTGAACGTGGTCGTAGAGGATGATGACTCCCACCATCACCCTCATGCAGAACAGCATGGTGTCCGTGTTGGTGAAGCGACAGCGGTACTCCCTGCAACGTTGCACAAAAAGAGACACGATGAAATGATGTTACGTGAACTTTTCTATTCACATGAAGACATTCAGCATTTTAAATGCAGCATGAAAGACTCTGACTCGATCCAGTGTGCTGAATCAGCGGCTTACAGACGACCTTTTTTGTGTTCGCTCTGGAAAAAGGCTGGTTAATTAAAATCCGAGTGGGAGGCGAGCGGAGGAGGAGAGGAAGCGAGGAGAGCACTCACGGAGTCTCCAGCATGACGCGGCACACGCAGGCCATGGTGCTCAGACAGTCCGTGGTGTCCTCGATGGGCAAGGTCTTGTTCTGGAGGACGGGGACAAAAAATAGCCTCTCTGCATAAGGACGACATTGGTTTGAATGTTTGGAATTGAGACGGACGATCATCCGTTCCTGCGTGTGATTGAGCTGAGTGAACACAATGTTCTGCCACCAGGGGGAGACGGAGCACATCGTGAGCTCCAGACTTAGCAAAAAGAGAGGGAAAAGGTTTTGATCGTGTTTTTTCCAGGCCTGTTTCTCCTTAACCGGCGGCCACTGAGAACCGATCCAAAGATCCGATTTAGAATTGTAATCCTACCTCTGAAACAAACTTGGTGGTGGCGTTACTCAGAGTCTTCAGCATCGGTGTCGCTTCGGCGTAGAACAGAGACATCCGATTGGCCATCTCGTTGTTGACCTCGTTCTCCGCTTCCAGCTGTGGAGGCAAAAGCACAACGGGCATCTTTGACACGGCAGCGATCATCAGGTCCGATAACCGCGGAATGTAAAATGAAGGTGTCTCTGATTTGTGTAACTGGAAAACGGGTAAAAAGAAAAGCGCATGTTGTCGGGAGGAAGGGAGCGCGAAGAGAAAAGGAGGCCAGGAAGTCCTCACCTGCTGGTTGTTCAGCCTGTTCCTGCTTATAGTCCTCCTGTAGTAGCTGAAGTCGTTCTGAATGGCTGGATTGGTCATCTGGGAAGGTGATGGAGAGAGATTCATGCTATCGATCTGTCTCTGAGGGCCGGGAATAAAAAAAAGCCCCTCGTTACCTTGAGCTCATCGAAGCTGAGGGTGAAGTGAAGGATCTCGGCAAACTGTTTGGCCAGGGCCTGCTCTCTCTCCAGGTGCTGCATGGGAGCGTACGGCGGGCTGGTGAGCGCCTCCAGCAGGCTGCGCAGGGCGTTCTCTGCAGACACACTCGGGCGTCAGAAACCAACACCGAGCAGCACAGACTTCCTATCCGGCCGCCACCGTCTCCAATCTGCCCCAGATCCGAATTCTCCTCCACGGCCACACGGATTTCAGAACAGAAACACTGCGGCGGCGGGAAGATTTAAAGAGCTTCGGACGGCTGGATTTCACTGTTAGATGGGCTAACTGTTGGGCTGTTAGAGACGGACCCGGCACTTTTAGATCCCTTCTGAGGATCGGGCTCGGGTCCTCAAACAGCCCTTCAGCCTGAAATTAAACATTTACTGGGAACAGAAATTAAGTATTCGAGTCCTTGAGGCTTAAACGCAACACGGCTGGTTGACTGTAAAAGTGATTTTATGCTGACATTAAAATTACAGCTTTTAACTTCATGGATTATGAAATGTAGTCCGTTCATGTTCCCCTCAGTAATCCTCCCAATTACTCTGGTTACACTCCACTGATTTAACACTAAATTCCCCAAAATTGTAAATATTGATGCACAATATTTTATTCCCTGCATTTTTCTACCTGGTGAAAACATGGGGCCTATTTTACCCACGATGCACTTCGACGGCCAACAGTTTGTTCAGGTTAATTTGTGGTACCCTAACATAGAGACGAGAGGTCTCTACTAAATGTTTTGGATGATGTGGCACAGAGGTCACGCTGCTGCTGCCGTATCCGTGTCCATCCCCCGAGTCACATGTGCTACTGAACCTTTCTGCTCTGCTGCCTCCGTCAAATCGGACACCACCAGATCTGGACCTGGGGGGGGGCTCTGTGAAGTAGCAATGCCTCAGAAGCAAAGTCCTCCGAGGCCCCCTGCCTTCCTCCGCATTAAAAATGCACAAGGGCCTTCTATAAATACAGCGGTGGAGTGTTTCATCCGAAGGGCCCGGCCAGAAACCCACTCGCCCCCCTGCTGCTGTTAGCGCGGAGCAGATGCTCCATAACCGCCGATTCCTGAGGGTCTGCATGCTGACGGTTTGGATGGAGGGACCCTGCGGCTGTTTGTTTACTCTATGTGTGACCCCCCCTCCACCCCCCTCCGCTTGTTGTCCCCCTTTGGTCTAATAAACAACTCTCCAACTCGTTAATATTTGATCGCTTTCTCTCCGGTGGGAGGGCGACAAGAGATCCGTTGGACCATTACTCATGGACGCATTAGCGCGGATACATTATCATTACTTATTGGTCGTCCCTCCTTCGCCGGTAAACTGAGTACACAATGTCCCCGAGATCGAAGTAATATTATTGGAAGGGAGAGCAGAGGCGGGAGCCAGCCGACTCTCTCTCTCTCTCTCTCTCTCTCTCTCTCTCTCTTTGTGCTGGACCACCATGTACCACTGTTTCCGTAGCAACAGCTGCCTGGCTGCTAGGTCAGGATGCTGCAGAGATGCTTAAGAGGACATTGGTGTGTGTCTGTGTGTGTGTGTGTGTGTGTGTTAAGGAATTCTCCCGGACTAAAATTGCATGTAAACTCTCGACAGCATTGACGGCACAGGATGAGGCTGAATGAATTTCCTTTTCACACAAACCTTTTGTCACAAAAAGTGACAAGCGGAGACCAAAGGAAGGTTTTTCGCTTTGGGGCTCTTTGCGGCCTTTGCGGGAGTCTGAGTGTTATCGGGTGAAATCGCCGTGCAGTTCTGCAGCTCTGCTCACCCAGTCGGAGGGAAAACTCGTAGAAGCGCTTCAGCTTGGCCACCAGGGGGCAGACTGCGTTCCAGGCCTTCTCCTGCAGAGCGAGGTCGCCGGGGTTCTGGATGGCCTGCAGGCGAGGGAGGACGGGAAGATGCACAGATTCAGCTCTCTGAAAAAGCTCCCCTCTGTTGCTTAAAGTCACATTTCACTTCAGAAAAACCCGTCTAGCTTTGATCCATCTTATTTCAGCTCAGTTGGTAATTGACTTTCGTTACCAACAAAGCCTAATTTGGTTTTATTGACAGGGCACATATCAATTTATTATTTGGTTGTAGTGATAAATTATTCAACAAAATTGAGCAAACTATCGACCGGACGTGTTACAAATCTGAATGCAAAGAAAAAAAGACTTTGAGATGGTTTGATTTCTAACTCTTGACCACTTCTACCACTGCTCACATAAACATAGTTCCACCTGACAAGAGGCTCACTTACTGAGGCACTGAGGTTACATTGGAAACAGCATCTTTGGGGGACTATTTACAGTTGGGGATTAATGGGCATTTGGTAGCAGCAGCAGCGTGTCGGATTCAGGGATTTACTCACTGGATGTTTTTGGTAATGAAGGAAGATGTCAGCTTGTTGCGACTCGCATGCAACGGCTTAGAATTACGTTCACACACAACAGAAGTGCCGTGTCCATTGGAGGGACAGATTACTGCACTAATAACAATAATGAGGAGGAACTTATTAATTATTATTATTCATTTGCTGTCTTCTTTCCTGTGGTTTTTTGTTGGGTGCATGGTTTGACATTCATTAGTTAATCTAAAATAAAAGGCCCCCCATGTTAGGAAGCATTTGTTAATGAGGCGATCAAACCGCTGCAGAAGGCACCGGTTCGCAGGACGTGTCTCATTATCCGTGTTCACCGACGACAGATTTGTTAATGATGATGTTTGCGCCTCGGCCACAGCTCTGCCAACCAGGGAACCGCCGGCATATTGCGTGAAGTGTTTGTTTTTGAAGAAATACCTTCACAGGTTTTGTGCCTCGTGCATTCTGCACCGGTGCACAGACCACGTGAGTCGCACTCCGACTGAACTCACTTCTCGTATCTCCTGTCCCGCGCCGTTGTACGACTGCAGCTCGGCCAGGATCCCGTGAGCCTCCTCCAGCACGGCGCTGACCTGGTTCCACACGGCGGTCTCGGCCTCCGTGGGTTGAGCATCTGGGAGGATGGAAGGAAGGAAGGAAGGAAGCGGAGTGAAGAGGGAAGTGAAAGTGTGATGGGAGGGGTTTCGGTCGGAAACATTTATGTGAGATGGAAAGACGGGCCGGGGGGCGGGAAAGCGAGAAGAAGGGGGGAGAAGATTAGCGAGGCTTGAGGAGTTGTAAAGATGAAAAAAATGCAGCCGTCTACGTTGAAAGAAGCCGGGCGAGTAAACGAATAAGCCGAATTACCCGCCGTGGAGTTCTAATAGAGACCCGCGAGCCACGCTCTGTCACACAGGGTCGGTTTGAGCACAGTGTGGATACGAAAGGACCAGAAGATGACAGGTTGGGTTTCCCCTCTGGGGACTATTTGGACGAGGACGCAACTGTGAAAGCTGCTGGAGTCCTAAACCGCAGTCCACATTTACACGAGTAACACTCGTTAGATTAACGTGATTCTCGCTGCTTTTTGCCTCCGAGTCACACTTCTGCTCACGGGAGGGAGGTGTGCGACAGGGGACACGATTTTAGGATGTGGCCCCTTGAGTCATCGACGTGTTTCCTTTTCTAAATGTGTGACTCAGGTATGAAGCGAGAGTGGGAGTTTGCCCAACCAGCTCTCTGCAGCACGCGACAGCGCCAACTCTTCCTCGCCTCCCTGCAGAGAAACAGTAATTATGGAATATTTGCCGTCCAACGTGCGCCCTAGAGGATTTGGAAAAGCTGGGCTATTGCTTGGGATTAAACAAAAACTGTCCAGCTTTTAGGCTAAGCTAAGCTAAGCTAAGCTAAGCGACTCCTGTCTGCAGCTTTAAAGAAAAATTGAAAATGCAATATGAGGCAAACCAAATAATAAAAGCTTTAATTTATCACGTGAGAACGAGCGGTTGCTTCTCACGTGCGGCACGGCGGGAGAAGGAAACTCTAAATGAGAAGTTCCCCAAACGTTTAATTCAAAAGGTTTTAGCGCTGGATAATAATCAGCATTCAGCCATAAATAGTCCACTGAATTCTCAGAACACGGTTTGAAGCAAACTTTGGGCTGTGGGACAGAGTTGACAGTGTCTCTGGGTTGAGGAGAGCTCACAGATGGCACCGGGTTTGTTGAGGAGGGGGATGAGAACGGCGGTGGGTGAGGGGGGGGTGGGCACTTGTCGAAAGCTGCCATCCCTCAGTCTGACTCACTTCACTTGCTTTTGAAGTAAAGTGAATCACAGGCATGATAAATGAAGGGGAGATTCATCCCGTTGGACAGCTGACGTCTCTGGCCAGCGGTGAGCTCTCCCACTCTGACATCCAGTCATTGAGGAGGAGGAGGAGGAGGAGGAGGAGGAGGAGGAGGATGAGGAGGAGGAAGAGGAGGAGGAGGAGAGAGCCAGCTGGTTGGGGGGGCGGTCGAGGAGGAGCAGAAGACATTGCGGTACACTGCAAAACATCCCCATCTTAACAGTTCATTTCGTCTCATAATCTTACCTTTTTACTTTTTTGACAAAATGTCATTTTATCTGTATTTGTTAGCAAAGCTGCTAACACGCTAAACTAAGATGGTGAACATTATTACAGCGTGTCTGCCACACATACGTTCACATGCACGCTTCCCATTTGGAACAAGGGCAATAACCAACATACTTGGTGCACGTAGCCGCTGTGTGCGTGTTAGCATGCTGACGTTAGCGTTAATGGTTAAAGCCTCACACAGCTGCTTATGTGGTTGCAGACTTGACTTTTTTAACTATGAAATCTTCTATTCTACGTGTTGCACAACTATAGAAGACGCACAAAATGAAATGCTCAGACGGATTTTTTTCACACTGCAAAGTTTAGAATTCGCTGACTAAAGGAAATTGAGAAAAGGGGGAAGATCGAGGTGGTTTCCTTTAACGACCTCTTTCTCTCTGTCAGTTTCCCTTCATCGCTCGCTCACTCAACTTATTTGGAGGCACTCACACGCAGGCATCTCAAACATACAATCGGTCGCACAATAGGGGACGAGGAGATGAGGAGGCGGAGGGATGAAGATGGGCTTTTCGTTCAGCCATCGTCCTCCCCGAGCAACAAGAACCCGCACAGGACTGGCGTTCACCTTTTAGAGTCCGGGTTCAAAGCATTTGTTTGGTTTGTTGTTTGCCGTGTGAATGAGAATCTGGAGAAGGAAGCCAATGCCTTTTCTCAGATGCCAGTCCTCGGAGCAGAAATCGAAAAGACTCAACAATCGAGTGAGGAGAAGAGGAAGCCGAGGAGGGAGAACGGGGGGGGGGGGGGGTGGGGGGCGAGGTGGCCGGCTGACATCCACGAATGAGGAAAAGAAAGCGGAGGCAACGAAGACAAAGGGATAACTCATAAAAATAAGAAGCGGATGGTCTCACGTTCAAAGTCAAGGAAAACTATCGGGCCATGCTCAAGTTCGGCGCAAGCCAGCACTTTCAGGACGTTTTCCCCCCCCCCTGCAGCCCCCCTGGAACAGAGAGA